>NC_089646.1:100589600-101817100 GCF_037042795.1 Molothrus aeneus | reverse complement strand
TATTATTCACTTTAAATATTTTAATTAATTTTAAATTAGTTTTTTAAAATTTCATACTCTGCACTATCAAAAACTGTGTTGTTTTGTTCCAGATGAATGAGCAGGAAAGAATACTGTTCAAATATCAAAGGTGTCTTTGAATTACCACAGAATTTTCAAATGGAGACTCAAATGCCCAGAGTGGGTATGGCTATACATGAGTCTTTATCTGCTTTGACTTAAGAAGTGAAAATATATGCACTGGCCTTTCATTTCACTGAGGAAAATGTTTTCTTTTTATTCAAGCAAGCTCATTTGTCTAAATTTATTTTTTACAAGCTGAATTTTAAATGAAAATTTTTACAAGCAATGCCAGAGAGCTTCTATTTAGCAATTCCTTCTAGTTTTAAAAATGAGCACCATGGGAGCTTAATTGTTTTATTAAATACAATAAATGCAGACAGACATGTGCTTGAAACTACCCTGTGGCCTAACTGTAAACATGTGCTGTTGTTTGGGCTTTGCACTTGAGTTGTTAGTGCAACAGGATTATTAGAATGTATTTGCATGTTAAAGAGGTGGGTTAGAGTCCCAGTCCAAGGGAAATTATATCTTGAAATTGCCTTAAGAGCAGGGCTTTGTTTTCTTGCTGAAACAAGCCTTTCAGCTGCTGTTGTGAGAGGCTGGAGCCCATTGGGGTGGATTTTCAATCCATTATTCATGATTTTAGCAGAGCTCTGTTGTGGTGGGACGGGGAAATCATTCTTTACTATCCAAGGAAAAAGCAGGTGAACTAGTAAGAATTGCCCTGACTAAAACAAACAGGAAAACTAAAACAGGTAACATGGAGTAGACATCTTATGGCAACAAATAGAAACCAATGGGAAAAATGGTAAATAATTTTTCAGCTGGTGATTTCTGCCAATGGAATTTCCATAAAGGAAAGGCAGTTTTCTCAAGCAATTACTTCCTGTTCATTCAGAAGAAGAAAAATTTCACTCTTTCAAATGACCAGATATGGCTTGGTACATTTGATATCTGATGCTCTAAATTGGAGCTATATCTCCTGTTTCTCTTCCTTCAGAGGATCTCAGTTCTGCCTTTTCCTGAACAATTGTATATCAAAGGCAAAAGCACTTTGCATTTCAGATTTTGTTTTCATACATGGCTTTTAAAGACTTACACATTTAGTTCTGTGTAGAAAAATGCCATAAAATCTCTGACACTCATAGGTTATGGAAAAAGAACAACTGAAGGGAATTCATTTAAAAGGAGTGAATTGTCACCAGAGATTTAAAATAAAAGCAGATAGGCTGGAGAAGGTGAGAGCATGTCTTAAATCACATGTTTCCCACAAGGTCCAGTAATAAAATAGGAATAGCATATAAGCCACTTTTAATATGTTTATCCATTCTCCTTATTTACCATGCCAATAAGGAACGTATAAGTCTAAGTTAATTACTGGGTTAAGTGCGGACCAACCAGATACAGTGATGTGCAACGGAGGTAAGTCAATTTACCACCTGCTTTGAATCAAAACTTCTGTATGGATCCATTTTGGACGTATGAGGAGAATCTTGATCTATATTTTGACAGTTCTATTTTTTAACTGGTGCTGTTTCTGTGCAATTTTCATAACTCCATGTGAGTGTTTTTCAGCTGGATGGTTTTTGCAGCAGCTCCCAGCCATGTGCTGAAAATTTGCACTTGCATTTCTCCGGTTAAAGGTTTTGTTTTTCCAGAAAGGAAACAGTGAATGGTTTACACATTGTGACTTTTTTTCTTCTGGTAAAAAAAAACAACAAGAACCAAGGACCACATAGAAAGTTGCATGTCTTATGTTCACTATTCCTCCAATACAAAGCTGTGGGAAGAAGAAAGATAAACTGATGCTGTGATTATTTCTTCCCACCAAGATTAGGGGATGCAAGAATAATTTACTTTGATGTATTGTATTCTTTCTTGCTATGTAAGATTCTGTAGAGGTTGACAGTGTAATGGCTTAAAAGACCCTTTATGATGTAAATCTGGATATTTGAGTCCTAACTGAACTTGGTGAGACTTTATGTACTATCCATACAATGAGATGGATTTTTGAAGACTTGGAGTGAAGTGTTCTGTGTTTTCCCAAACTCAGAGGCTTTTCATATAAGCACAGACAAACAACCATGCAGCTGCCTATTCTACACTAGCAAATGAAATATATGTCGTCTGTTTTTAAGGGGTGAGAAGAAGAGTACATCTTCAGAAGCAGCCTCTGCCAATTCAGTTAGATGTGAATTGCATGTAAAAGGTGTAACAAAAGGCACTGGAACCTTCTTTCTGACAAATGCAATGGCCAGCTGTCAATCTGTGAAAAAGTAGCAATTTTTAAACTATGTGTTCAAATGTAAGGTCCAAATATCAAAGCATTATAATGTAGCTTTAGAGGAGCAGCATAAAATATTCATCTTCTAACTTGCTTCGAATTGCACGCAAATGCTGGAGTGCATCATTCTACCCTGCCTCCTCAGGCCTTATTTTGTTTGAACATTTCTGGAGGGGAAAAAAAAAAGCTTAAGAGAAAGATTCCATGAAATTTCATGTTCACGGTTGTTGCATATAAATTGATTACGTTTGCAGGCGAATTGAGGTTGCAATTAGCCATGGTAAAATGGAGAAAGCAGACAAATGAAATCCAGCCATACCTTGTCTTGGATGGCAATCTTGTAAAAAGCAAGTCATGGCAGATATGTGGAATTGTGTGAGCTGCAAAGTAACCTAAAAAGCTGTCAACACTCTAAAAGGTGGGGAAAGGGGTCGGTACAGTGAGGGAACGGCGGTAAAGTCCCCAGGATGACTTTTCTTGATGCATCCTCTTGAGGTAAAGACATCGGCATGGATTAGCTTGTTCTGGAGTGATAACAGGTGAGAGAAAAGGTCTGAGCAGAAGGATTTGGCAGTGCCTGTCTGAGGGGACAGGAGTGGCAGTGTGTATGGTAATGCAGTAACTGGGATACATGGGAAGCTGTTAGTCGGTGTTGAGCTGTGGATGAAGTGCAGCTGTTTCCGTGGTGCTGTGGTAGAGTAGCACTAGCTTGTAGTTCCCATGGTATTGTGTTTGTATGTCTTCTTGTAGTGAGTGTGTGTCTGTTCTGTGGTGTCAGCACATTGTGCAGTGGCCATGGTGTTCAGGGTGTCTCCCGTTCCTCGTGTAGCACACTCCTTCATGAGAACAAAGGAAGCAAACAATGGAATATAACAGGTTATCAACTGTCGTGTCCATTTTGTAGTAATGTTCCCTTACAAAACAAAACCACAGTTGTGCCACAGACTACAGCCTGCTGGTTGTATGATAAGGGACTGATTTCCACATGTAAGCATCCAGGCATCCATCAGAGCAGTACCAGGTACCTGAACTGCATACACAAATATTACATGATACATTTATAAGTATAATTCATTTATGATCCTAATAGATTGTTTAGCAGCAATCTATTAGGCACTTAAAGAGCCTTACCTCCCATGATTTGAGCAGTGGAGCTATTCCAACACGTCTGGTAGAAATGCCATTATAAATTATTATAGACTATGAAGAGTTCTCAGGTTGCATTGGAAGGGAAAAGGTGTGCAGCTCTGCATTCATGCCCTAGCTGCTTTCCAACTTAAATTTACTTTAGGACTTACAAAAATATATTGTCCTTAAAGAGGCAAAGCAGTTGTGATGTGACTTTTGCCTTAGCATGCATGTAATACTGCCTCTGCCTTCATGATATATTTAACTTCTTTTCAGTAATTCCAACAGTTCCCACACAATCCTAGCACTGAAGTTTCCTGAAATTTGGCTTTTCATGGGCTACATATTTGTAAAAAAATTGGATGGGTTAATAATTTTGAATTCATAAAGGGAAGGAACAGATTTTTTGTTTTTAATTATACATTAATGAACAGATACATTGGTTTTTGTTTGGCATATTCCTAAGGAAGCCTGATCAGAATAAAATAATGCAGAAATTCCTGATGAAAGTAATTTTTGCTATATTGCATGAGAGAATTAAATAAAGAATTTACAAATGATTGGGCAAAACTGACAAATCCCATCACAAGCAGTTCTTTTCAAATCCCGATTTTGACCTGATGCACTACAAAATGTCTGCAGACACATTATAGAGACAGATTAAATTGATAAGGCAGGTAATGTTCTCTTAGTCACTTTATGTGTACCTTTCAGAAGGATGGAAGTGTCTTTTCCTCAGGTACAAAACAGACATGCACAAGTCAATAAATGACTCAAGTAAAGAAGGAACTGATGGGGCCCAGAAAGTCTGTTTAGGTCCACTTTGGTTTTCAGCAGAGTGTGGTCCTGCAGGTAGTTTTTGGGATACTTCCATTTGCCTTATCTCATTTTTCCCTAGTGGAGGGGTGAGGAGTGTCTGTTCCAGGGAGAACTACATTTTGAATAACCAAAATGTTCCAGCAAGGGCTGTGTGGCCTGAACAGCAGCAGCTGCTGGCTTTGCTCTGGGAGGTGGGAGGAGTGGCGAGGAGGTGGATGCAGGGGCTGGGGAAATGGCAACACAGCCCAGGAGAGCAGTCCCACGACCTTTGTTACATCCTTGCAGCTGCTGAGGCTGGAGCACGCAGGACGTGGGCCAGCTGAGAACTTGGGATTGCACCTTTGAAGCCTGAAGCAACCCTGTCATTAAGTACATTTTTGCTCTGGGAAGTGGGAGTTTGGTGCTGTAGTGCTTTCGGTGGTCACACACGTGAAGAGGATGGCATCCAGCCGAGCATCACTTTTGTACAAATAAATCAGTTTTGGCACCAATGTGAGAGACACAAAGTGAAGGGCACAGAAAGTTCTGATCAGAAATAAAAGTGCCACAAGATTAATTACTGTAGTATAAATAATGAGATCTGACTCTGCCTTCTTGGGTCTTTATTTTTGAGTTAAGTAACTTTCAGGACTAAAGTTGATGGGATGCCAAACTTAATGAGAACATAAAATTGAAGATATTAAGATTAAAACACTATTGGACCTTAATTATTTTGGTCATATCTCAGGCTCATACAGCTTATCACTGTGACATTTTTGTTGTAATTATTTTGAGTAGAAATCACAGAATGAATTTGACTTGTGCAGAGAACTGTCTTGTATCCAAAGAAAGGGATCTTATGTATACTTGGTTTAATAAATGCTATCCCATTAACTGCCCTATCAAAACTGTTGCAAATTAATAAATAATTAGGTTCAATATGCATGCATTGGATTCATCTTGTGCAGAGGTGTTAAAATTTTACAGCTTTGATTATGATGAAGAAATGCACCACCAAATACATAATTCTGCAAACAGGAGTCTCAGCTATTCAAGTGCAAACTCAGAGCAGAGGCCTGAAGAGAATATCCAATATGTAACATCAGCATTCCAGCTTTAGTTTCCTGAAGAAGCCACACAGGAAATTCCCACACAGATTTAGGACATCGTTATTTATTTGCACACTGTGCTTTGGTTTTAACTATTGATAATCTTGAGTTGTGCAGATGTCTGTCCCGTGGCTCTTTTCTTTTTCATTTTCTTTTTTTAAACCCCCGAGACACATTTTCTGCTAAACCTTTCCCTTTGTCCTGCTGATCAGCTCAGGGATTCCCATGTTTTACCTGTACAGAATGTATCGATACAGGAGCTTCAGGCTCAGCTTGAGCAGGAGACAAGACTTCACCGAGAAGAGCAAGAAAAGTTTTCAGAAAGGATCATCCAGGTAAATACAAAACCCACCTGCTGGGAGAGACGCATGACCATGATGTGTGACGTGAGCCTTGTTTGTCAGGACTGTGGGAACTTGTGTCCTGATGGCTGTGCCTGTGTGACCTCCTCTGAGTAAATGAAGAATCTGGAATCGGGGGAAATCTAAACTCAAGCCCATTTTGCCTCCGTGAATCTGGCTTCTCTGCTTGGTGGAGAGAATTTTTGTCCTCCCCTATGCACAGGAAATCATGGTAGGGACATGGAATATTGCATGGAGAGTTCTGTCACCCTTCAGCTCTCTGTGAGCTGGGCAAGCATGAGTTGGATCTCTGGGAGCTCAGTTTGGCTCCATACCTTATCCTGACTCCTCCTGGCTGATAGAAAATCCAGCACTTTTCTGAAGTCAGAGGAGTTGCTATGCGCACATAGCTGAGAAACAAATCAGGACATTCATTCTTGTATTTCTCAGTACTCAGTGCTTCCAATCTTCTTATTGATAGCTGGTGAATAAATCATATTTTTTTACATGAGCTCTCCCTGCTCTTTTGAAGGCTGGAACAGATTAGTCAATCATTTTCTGATCTCTAGCTCCTAGGGCGAAAAATATCTGCTGCTAATTTCTGCAGGCTGTTTGGCTCTTAACTCAAGTTTTCTTCTTAAATTTACTTCATGGACTAAATTCAGCATAATTGTTGCATACTGTAAAGAATTTTTCTTTGTGCCAACTAATCTCTTTATGCCCAAGTGGTATCTCTCTGTTTTTTCATAACTAGCTTTAATTTCCAGTTGATCTCCACAGGAGCTTTCCACTGGAGCTTTTGAAGGCAACCAGTCAATTGATTTCCTTCCTAGTTGCCTCAGCTGTGAAAGCTTTTTGGAAGCTATGCCTGTCTCTTAAAGTTCTTTTCTTTTGCAATTGCTATCCATTGAAAAAGCATAGCACTCTATGAATCTACCTCCACTAGGGTCTTCTGCAAGAATTCATGACCATAGGGATTTGAAATATAACAGCTTGTCAAAATGATGAAAAATGCACCAAAATCAAAGTTAGCTGTTCATATTGATTGCCAGCAGAAATAGAAAAATAAAAGCATCTTCTGGATTCTTCATTTTTTTTCCAAATTATGCCTGTTCTGTTGATAACGTTCCTTTTTTATCACTTTCCAGGATTTCTGGTGGAAATTAGATTTTTGCTGTATTTAACCATAACTTTATTTGGTGAAAGAATGGTCATCAACATCAAATCTACATCTTTCTTTCTGTAAAAACTAAATTTAAAATCAGCTCTTCTTTTACTTTTTCATTTTTAAGAATGTTTAATGACATCAAATTGATGTGTGCTAGCAGTGTATAATCTCCATGAGTGTTATTAGGAGTTGTGTGTAAGTTTTTTTGGGTCATTATGGCTAATTTTGTTCCAGACTGCTTTTAAACTTCATTTTAAGGTATACATTTAAGCTAGTCACAACTGTAAATAATTTCAATTTAATCAGGAACTTTTTAAGGCATAGTAGCATAGATGCTAAAAACTTGCATTATGCTGGAGCACATCATTTAGAAGGCAGGCAAGTCCTTAGGAAACTATCTCAAATGGACTGGTAGCCTATTTCAGAAGCATCTCAATGTTGCCATGAAAATCAAACATGTATTTCTCAGCAGTATTTATTGCTAGGGAGTCCTAATCCCTGAAATATTTTTTATTCTTGTTGTGAGCATTGTTTGTTGCAGGGTGTGTTCCAGTGGTTTGGATTGTTGTGGTCATAAGTGTACTGTGGCTTTCATAGATTTTATCTATGGAGCTGGTCAGGAAAAGGAGCTGCAGAATGGAAAATAGAGACTGGCGCCTGTAAACAGTGACTCTGTACTCATTTTCCATCTGCATTTTCTTCATCTATGGAGAAGCCACAGCTTGGTTGAAGTGGAAACACTTTCTCATCTATGCACAGTATGAGATATTGTGCAACTAACTTGTACAAGTTCTGTTGGGTGCAGGTCATGCCATGGTTTGATTTTTAATATATTGAGGGAAGGTCACATTTAAAGAATGATGTTTCAGGTGGCCTTGCATTGAAGCAGGTGTAGTTATACATGTCCTCTAAAAAATGAGCTTTTCTTGGTGATTTTAGTACTAAGGCTGAGACATATCAAATGCTGGGTAGCAATCTGTTCCTGTGTCTTCAGTTCCTGCTTGTGTCCCAGATAAAGTCATGACAGAATGAGGGACTATTTGCTGTGGTATCATTCAGATGCCTCCAAGTATGAACTGCAAGAAGTGAGGGACCAGTAGTGGTATCTGAGGTACTGGAGGTGTTTTCTTCAGAAGTGTTGCACTTCCAGAGGCAGAGGGAAATGTAGCAACTGTGGACAGATTGAACCTGTGCCTGTGGGGGGAAGTTGCAAGGCAAATATTCCAGATTGTCTACAGAGAAGGGCAGCTGTGGTCCCACCTTGTACGAATGTCTGCAAATGCATTTAATAAGTGTGATATGTGCAGCAGCGTGGGCTGGTGCCTCTGCTGGGAACCTACTGCAGGGATACAATCAAGAGTGGGAGGAAAATATGAGAGGTGTAAAATGTTTACCCAGCTTCAGAACTCCTGTGCATCTTTGAAGTACATATCCACTTCCACAGCAGGTTACTTTCATATGGTTATCTAAGAAAAGCTTATCATCTGCTATCCTCTAATTTCCTCAGCAGTCATAACTGCTGAAGAACTTATTGAGCCAAACTCAATAGCTGCTCACTACTGGTGAAAATTAGAGATTTCAGTTTGTCTCACCCAGTGAAGAACAACTCCTGGAGACTGCCCCAGGACACCACTCTGTTGACATGTTGCCTGTTATTCCATTAAAGCTGGAGGAGGAGCATCTGCAGACCCTGCGGAGAAAAGACTTGGAAGTGCAGAGCTTGACTTTGCAGAACAAACTGGAGGAGAAGACCTGGAATCAGGAAAAAAATCTGCTGCAGCAGGAACTCAGGCATTTCAAGCAGGACACCTTTCTCCTGTATGTCAAACTGAAGTGGCTGCTGAAACACTGGCGGCAAGGCAAGCGAATGGAGGAGGAAGGGGAGGACACATTGGAGGTAACTTAATAACACCTTAATAACCCAAAAGAGTACTGGGATGTCCCTTCTTCAAGTGTAGACTTGAAATATGCTGTGGCACCAGCAGCTTTCAAATTGCACATATGTTGAAAGGGGATTCAAATTAAACATGAAAGCTGGTGTTGGCTTGTGCTGAGCTATATTCTGCATGATATGTTACAGATCACCCATCTTTAAAGCAAAACCCTTAACTAGTACAAACAGCTGGTCCTAAAATACTCTCACAGAGTAAATGAAAAATTAATTAGGTCTCAAAGATATGACTCCTGAGTAATTTTTTGAAAGAAAAAACCCACATTAGCGAGGTGAGGGAGTCAAATCTGTTTAGATGGATTGAGTGCTGTTGTTTTTCTCATCCTGTGCACAGTGTGTTCTTTACAAAGCCTTCAGCAATACAGATGGAGGGAAGCTCTGTTTCTGTGTTGGCAGGAGAACTATACAGCTTCATGTGGGAACTTACAGTGAATCATGCTTATTTGTTCCCCTTCTCAATCACACGTCTGTCGCCGTCAGCAGCAGTACATCAGTCGTCATCATGGTGCTTTTCTAAGTAGAGGCTAAATCAAGATCAGGAATTTCAGAAGTACATAACAACCTGGAATCCCCAAGCTGACACATCTCAGCAGGGGTGTGGTTGCCAGCCAACATGCACTGTGAAGGAAGTGTTGAGTTGCACACCCAGGATTACCATTTGCTTCTTAGCTAAAGAAAAAAAAAAAATGTTTTCCCATTCTGACATTTTTCACCAAATTCTTGAGAACAATAGATTTGTTTTGTAGGTTCATGCAATTCTGAAGCCATTTGGTAAGCAACAAAGTAATTCTTCTCAATATTTCTGGTCCTTTTATATGTAGTGTTTTTCAAGGTTTGCTGCATGGCAGTACAAGTAACCTTTCAGGTCTGGTCGGAGTGTGCTTAAGCTGAATACTCCACTGTTTTGTATTCTTTGATAAGGGGTTGATGAACATCTTTAGATTCATCTGCTGTCGTAATATGAGTCAGAAACAATAGATGAATTGTTATTTAGAAATAATTTGCTTCTACTTTACTTCAGCTATGTTAATTTGCTTCTGTGTAAATTAGCTCATCTTCTAATACCTAAAAGCTTACATTTATTGACTGTTTGGATTTTTTAACCATTTTTATCTGGTTAATTTATTACCAGCCCAGTTTTATTGGAGCCCTGTTTTGCTTACACTTTGCAGAAATTAAAATTAGAGATTTGGATACTTCCTAATCTCCATTACTTCATCACACCATACACCAGTGTCTTCTATAGTTCTTGATTAATGTGTGATGGATTATATCCATCATGTGACATTAGACCCATCCCAGCTGCATAAATCCCCTGTGTTACAGGCCTGCGTAGTGGTGTGTTCACAAACTCAGTAGGTGATGTGTCACCCAAAGATCAGTTCTGTGGCCTGAGTTGGGGTCAATATATGCCACCACAGAGATGCAGTCCCTTCCCTTAGTCCTTCAGGAGGTTTCTGGCCCCAGAGGTAAATGGCAGAAGCGTGTTCCTATGTTCCTGCATTCCTGTGTTCTTGCATTCCTGTGTTCTTGCATTCTAGATCGAGCACCCTGAGGCCCTCCCAGACTTCAGCATTCAGCCTGAGCAGAAGGCAAATGATGCAGAGCGAGAGGAGGAGGAAGAGGATGTTGTGTTTGCACTGGCAGATTTCTCCCAGCATCCCACCACAGAAAGCACTGATCATGGACCACAGCTGCAGACTGCAGAGTTACTGCAGCAGCAGAAGCAGGTACTACACCATTTAGATATCTTGCCCTGGGAATGGAAACTGTGGATTTTCCAAGAGAGTTCTGTGCTGCTGTGTTAAATCACCTAGAATCATACTTGTGTAAATACTTCTAGCTACACAGCAATTACAGTAGATTTCATCCATTATATTTATATTTAAATTTAATCACGAGCCACGTGATTACTGTTCTTCTGTTGACAGATGCTATCAGTGAAAAATCCTATTTCCTCTTGTGGCTGCTTGCCCAGAAACATTTATCAGTATGTGATGGTTTGCAGAATTTACAGGCTCCTCTTGTCTGAGCACATCTATTGTACTCTACTGTCAAGCTTTTAGCAAGAACATGTGATTTTGTTTCCTTTAAATAATTTAAGAAACTAGCATATGTATTTAATGTTTCCCTTGGAGATGATGGGAAAACAATGTAAGAGTTCCTTCCTGTCACTGGGCTTGTTTTTAAAAGCTTGAAATCAAATCATATTAACTTTTCCCTGACATCTCCTGTACCCTGACTGTGTGTCAGAGCACTGCCATATATCCTAGCTTTTTCCTTTGTACATTTAATATACTAACTATCCTAATTGATTTGTAACAATACAAATAGAAAAAGAAGACAGATTTATTATATTTTTAAAATGAAAACCATTTGTATGAGACCATCCTGTTACATGGATTTATTTGCAATCATAAATAGAATGGAGCAAGAATTCTGTGTGGAAAACAAATTCAGGGGGAAAAAAATCTTCAGTCTTCTCATGTCCCTTCTTTTTCCAAGCCTTTGACTTGGGAGCGTGCTCCACAGTGACAGCTCTCAGGCAAACATATGCTCCCTATGATCACAATACATAGCTGGAGTCACTGCAGGCCTGGGGATTGTGTCTCTTTGCATCTGAGCTCTTCACCTTGAATTCCCCAGACCCTCATGATTATGATCAGGATCAAAAAAACAGGACAACCTGTTTTTTAACTGCCTATGTGTTGCAGCAGGCAACAGGAAGTCTCTGTCCTATAAAAAGGATATTCTCTAACTATTATTTTCTGTGAAGTGTGCTACCAAGTTAGTATTCATTTGATTAGTTTGGCATTTGGAAAGGTTCTACCTTGCTGGTCACCCAGACCCTTCACTGTCTTCCTCTCAGCAAGCTCTTTTGTGGTAAAAGGCTGTAGAAGGCCATGCAAGAGATGCTCTTGAACATATCATCTGACTGCATTCCATCTGTAGACTGATTTATTCTGGAATTAGTAAAATAAATATATACCAAAATGCTGTTTCTTTACAAACTCCATCATGTACTAACTTTCCATATAGAGCTCTTAAAATAACCAAGAACATTCAAATGAATTATATACTCTTTGAAATAATCATTGCTTAGACATTAATCTCAGTTAAGGTGGCAGAAATGGCCAGTAAATTGATTATAATTCATTTTTATAGACATCACAGCCGTTCCAGCTAATCTTGCTTGAAGAATTGATCCAGAGGAACTGACCACATCTTGGTACTTCCCATGTTGATAAATAGTGCATGATATCCAAATGAACTTGTCAGGATAAAACAGATTCCTTGCTCCCCAACCAGAAAAAATTTGCTAAATATTTCTCATTTTAAGCACTATTATTTGCTCTGCTTGCACACACTACGGCATCTTCTCACAAGCACTGCTGTGCTGAAAAACACACTAAGTTTTGAGGGGTTTTCTGCAGGTTCCTTAAGCCCATAACTGGACAAAACACTTATTATACAGGGAATTTTGAATGATTGGTGCAGCTGGAAGTCTCCAAGGTTTGCACCTGCCCAGAAGAACCCAAAGTTGCTGGATCTGCCTGACAAGCCCCAAGATGAAATGCATCAGCACATACTTCACATCAGGAATGAAACTTTTAGTTAGTCTAGGAGCAGCTGAGATAACTGGGTCAGAAAAAAGAAAGGGCTTACGGAAACCTGAGGTTACCCATATTTATTTTTAACATTTAATGTTAATATTTAATGGCTTGTGTTTTCAGACTGCACTCTTGCTGCTGACTTTCTTACCCTGCCTGGAAAGTGGAATTGTTTTGAGAAAAAATATAAACCCAAAGGCCATAATTTCAACATCTAACCTTTAATTTTATATTGCTATGATTTGAGATACTCAGCTGGCTGAAAAATACACCAGTCTGGCTTGTCTGGGATTTTTATTTGGACAGTGTGTGGAGGGATATAGGCAAGGCAGAGCAGAAGGGGGAGAAAAAAGTAACGCTGATAAGAGGCAGAGTAGATCTGAGAGGGGTCAGTTCATCTTTTCCTGTATGACATTGTCCCTTGGCTGGTAGCTGGGGGACACGGCAGGAAGTGTCAGGCAAGGTTAAGAGCCAGGCTGGAAGTTTGTTTGTATTTAGGAGATAATCAAGCAAATTGGACTGGTGGCACAGCAGAGGAGAAAAGCCTGTGGATAAAGGAAGAGCTTTGTTTCAGTTGAGTATGAAGGGTGAGATGCCTGTTAGATGGTGTAAGATAAGGGAATAAGGAGCAGAGAGTTTATCTGTGGTCCAGTGGAAAAAGCATTAAAAAACAACAGTAGTGTTGTTGCTGGGAGGCATATCAAGAAAATCCCCAATTAATCTCTTTTCTTTCATATAATGTTTGTTTTCAAAGCTTAGCTAAGAGAAAAGCCCAAAGGAACAGTCATTGAGCCCTGAATATACCGAAATGGGTTGCACCAAGAACCAGCTTGTCTTTTGCCTAGATCTGTGATTAGACAGAAGAAATACAGGGTTCTGGTTTGCTGTTTAGGCTCCTAACCTTGTGTTTTTAATTGACTGCTCTACTAAACTGCTTGTAATACCAGCCTGTGGCTGAAGTCTTCAGTGAAATACTCAAGGGAAATTCTCAGAGAAAAATGAATTGTGATTGAAAGCAGAACCAAACTGCAAACTGCTCTTGTCCAAAACTTTTCTAGAGCTGGATGCTCCTGTTTCTGTGGTTGACTCAACTTTGTAAATGCTCCAGTGTTCTGGAATTTAACTGGAGTTTGCTACATAAAGGTTTTGTTTGTTGTCAGCTGTTTTTTCTATAAATCCAGATCTATGAATACAAGCCTTTAAACTTTTGTAAAGCCTTTTTAATTATCTTGTTTTAGCCTTTGTAATGACCTTGTCTTAGATCAGTTGTGAATCAGTGAGATTCCTCTAAGCTTTAAATTTTAGAAACAGCTAAGGTGCTAAAGAGCCATCTCCTCGCATGGAGGACTCTCCAGAGAATGACAGCCATGCCAAATTTTTTCTGTGCAACATGAAAGGAAGGGGAAGGCTATAACAATACTTGTTGATATTTACAGGACTTAGTCTTATGTATAAGCTGTTTTGCCAACAAAATCTAAAGCATGGCTAAATGTAAATGTATTTCAGAGCACATTCTTTCAAAAGTACTTTCTCTGTTCTCCAAAACCACTCCAGTTTGGCAAAAGAGAAAAAAAAAGTTCACAGACTTCTCCAGCTTCAGACTATAAATACAGTCATGCAGAAGAGACTTCTCTGCAGGAGTACAAAGTATATAACCAAAATTGGATTTATATTGGCAAGGTAATTACAATCCCAGCAAGCCATGGGGCACCTGAGGTACTTATCTCATCACAGTGACATTGATGTAATGTCCCTAGAAATAAGAAATGCCCTCAACACAGTAGGCTACAAACCTGCAATGAGGCTCTTTTGTCTCCTTTATGTACTAGTCCATATCTTCTTTCTTTGCAAACCAAATTTTATAGGACTTTAAAATTATCAATTGTATGCACAGGAATAAGAGTTGTAACTTGCTCTGATGTCATTTGGTTTTGCTTTTCTTCTGCCTCACTTCTCTTGTGGAGCTTTTTGACTGCTTTGCCAGAGAAAGGTTTGTACAGCAGACCAGAAAACACAGAACGTGGCACTTGAATGAAAGCACTTCCCAGACTTTTGGAGTCAGGGTTTCCAAAGAGGATGAAACCCAATTTTGATGCCTCCAATACCCAGCAGTTCCTGTTGTGACATTAAGGGCAAAACTTCAAAGGACTTCTTATTCTGATTATTACACAAGGGGCTTGAAATGTTTGGAGAATTTAGCCTTAATTAGGTGGTAGAATAAAAATGCATAGTGGAAACATGAAATCTCATTGCATATTGAATAGTAGGTGATCTTATATGCATGATGGAGACTGCTGCTGGATAGCAGGAAACTGCTAATTGGCATTAAATGTTAATGGCATTAATTCTGCTTCTGTGGGTGCGTTTCTTGCAAAACCCCATCTTGTACACCATCACTTTTCATTAGGCCAACCAGATAGGTCAGTCAATGAGCACCTCCAGTCATTTCCCTACATCTAGCATATTTTTGCTGATGCATCAAATGACTTGGAAAAAGTAGACCACGTTTGTTTGTTTTTTAAAGAAAAAAGGCACCTTGGCATGTATAATTAGTGAATACAAAAATGGATGAGGTGGGTTCAGTGATGCCAAAAATCTGATGAGCATATGAAGTCAGCTTAGTTGTCTGCATAAAATTTTGTAAGTATTGCCATTGAAAAAAGCACATGACAATTATTTAGATTTTTGCATACTTCTGTTTACTTGACCTGTCTTCAAAGAAGCCTCCATGTAGTTACTTCATGAAATACCAGATAAGAGGGAATGCAGGAAGCCTTCACTTCGGAATACAAATTTTAAAAAAATTTGATTAGACTATCTTGCAAGGATGGAGACAACTAATTTGAGTTAGGCCTTCCCAATGGAGTTAACATATTCCTGAGAACCAGGTCATTAAATGCTGAATTTTTTGAGTAAGCTTTCCAATTTTTCTGCCCCTTGCTGTGTCTGCTAGTCAAGTATAATTTTCATAAAAGTATTTTCTAGTCAGGATAACTTGTCAGATATAATCTGTGGTTACTCCCTGGCATTTGAGACACTCATTGGGAATATTTGATTTAAATTTTGGACAAATAATCATATATTTCTGATTCAATGACTGCAAGAAAAAAAATTGTGGGAAACCTTTTCTTTTACTAATCCAGAATGAATATTTAGAAATTTTGTTTTGATATTTAACTTTAAAATGGCAGATTTTGCAAGTGCCCAGAGAATGTGCAGAAGGTAAATGCCAAAACTAAGGAAAAAGAAATAAGATTTGAGTAAGAATATGTGATGTCAGCTCTGGGCTAGACTTTCAACTTAGCTCCACTTTTGGCTTCTGGCTACCACAGGAGCTCTGACAACATTTTCAGCATGGCCATGACACTCTCAACAAGACATGAATGGGGGTTTGCTCTTTGATCCCCTCTGCAAGAGGGAAGGGGCCTCCCTGGCCTTCCAGCCTTTGGCACCCAGAAGGTGCTGCTGCAAAGCTAACCTGGGTGCAACTGCCTGGTGTGGAGCAGGAATACGAAGTACAGACTACTGAGATATCTTAGCAGAGATGCTCAGCTCAAAGCCTCCCTGTATCTCCCAAAACAATTTTATCCGATAATACAAAAGCATTGAAAAGTTATCCCCTTTCTTTTTATGTAGTTTACAAATATTTGGCATTTGATACAGAGCAACAACTGTATGTGTGAGACAGACATGTAACTATCCAACCTCAGGAATGATACTCTAGCTTTGGTTTACAGTATTAAAAAAAAGTTATTAATGATGTCCTCAGTCCAGAAAGATGCTTAGTGCCTTTTTCAGAGTAACTTAAGTACCTTTGGCTTTCAGGAAGCATCAGCACTAGGCCTAATGAGAAGAGAATCACAGAATCATTTAATTTGGAAAAAACCTTTAAGATCATCAAGTCCAGCCATAAACTTGACGCTGCCAATTTCACCACTAAACCACATCCCAAAATGTCACATCCACACATCTTTTAAATACCTCCAGGGGTGGTGACTCAACCACTTCCTGAGCAGCCTGTTGACAGAGAAGACATTGCTATTCTTAGTTTTCTCATGCAAAAGTTAGCCCAGGCACTTTCTCTTCCATGCAGTAGACACACAGTCATTTTTCATCCTAAAAAAAATGGAAGTGGGGATTAAAGCCAGCATCCAATGACAGCATTTTGTCTGCTTTGTTGTGCCAGGCGAGTGAAAACCGGAAGCTCCTGAACGCTCTGAAGGGTTTGCTGGATGACTTCCGCTCGGAGCTGCGGGACGAGGAGCGGGAGCGCCAGGGGCTCCAGCAGCAGTACGCCCTGCACAAGGCAGCCTGGGAGGTGGAAACCACTGAACTCAAGTGTCGCCTCCAACAGGTAACATGCCCTGAGTCCAGCACCTGGAAAGGACAGCTCAGGTGCTTAATGAAACAGGAAATTTACTGTGTCAATGTTCCTCACTCGGGGCTCACCAAATGTGGTGGTGTTCGCAGGGGTACCAGGACGAGGGAAGAGATGAGAATCTTGACTCCATGTTTCAGAAGGCTGATTTATTATTTTATGATATATATTATATTAAAAGCAAATGATATATTAAAACTAAACT
This sequence comes from Molothrus aeneus, assembly GCF_037042795.1. Classification (NCBI taxonomy): domain Eukaryota; kingdom Metazoa; phylum Chordata; class Aves; order Passeriformes; family Icteridae; genus Molothrus; species Molothrus aeneus. The sequence goes on along the minus strand of NC_089646.1, from coordinate 101,800,064 downwards.
AAAAGAATAGAAGAAAAGATTTCATCAGAAGGCTAGCAAGGAAAGGAATAGAATGGTAATAAAATCTTGTGACCAACCAGAGAGTCTGAGACAGCTGGACTGTGATTGGCCATTAATTAAAAACAACCAACACGGACCAATCAAAGATGCACCTGTTGCATTCCACAGCAGCAGATAATTGTTGTTTTTCTTTTCCTCTGAGGCTTCTCAGCTTCTCAAGAAAAAATCCTGGCAAAGAGATTTTTCAGAAAATATCATGGCAACAATTTACAACAAACTGAAAAGGGACTTTAGTCATGCATTTTATCCTGGTGTCTGAAAGCCCTCACCTGAAGCCTGATCAAAGCTTTGCCATTTGAGTTGCCTCTTGGATTTCCAGGTGTCCCAGTACAAGGGCCCATGCAGTGGGCACTGCGTGATGTGGGTGAGAGCAAAGGAACTGAACCTCTTGCTATATTTTCTCAGCAGAGTTGGGTGGTGATATATCAGCTGTGGTAATGAGACATGTGGGTGTCTGTATTTATTGGAGAGAAAAATGTCTTGTGGTTGGCATGCTCACAATTAGCTCATCACTGTGCCTTGGTGTGTAACAACTGCATTATTTGATTTATAGCAGAGAAAAGAGTGATTCAACAACACTGAAGTGATAGATCAATATATTGATATTAAACCAGCCGTTCAAAGCTACTGGTTAGTGATGGAAGAGAAGGATCTCATTACCTGCCATGGGATACTGTTAGAAGTATTTGTATAAAAGCTGGCTCCAGGTGTTTCAGTGTCATGTATGGCAGTTCACAGAAAACAAATCTTCAAAAAACCCACAAGAATTGATTTCCAAAGCTGATGACATAAAAGCTCTTATTTTACACATTGAGGAGGGAAGGGGTGGGAGAATTAGTACATTCAGATCTTGAGAAAAATCGTACAGCTTCTTTGCAGAAGTAACATATAATAAAAATATTCACTGTTGAAGGATGGTACATTTAGAAAGATTTACTAAATTTTAGAGGCTCACTGTGACACACAGAGCTGAGATGTGAGCACTGCTTTTCTTGCCCAGGTACTGTGGGCTGCTTTCTCAGAATGAAGGAGGCAGCTTTCATTTTTAGCAGAGTCTTCTCCCAGAAGACTGCAATTCTTAAGTCTACTGCTTCTCAGTTACCAGCATTTCTGACCAATATATCACTTGAAAAAGGAAACAAAATCAGTTCCTGTTTTGGCTCCTTCTGAAATATCTTGGTGACAGATTTACCTTAAGCTCAAGATGGCAACAAAGAAGGAAACTTGGAGAAATTCTGGCCACAGAACTGCCAAGCTTTCCTACTTTGCCTTTGCATGGGCAATAAATCTCCAGGCTGCCACTTTGGCTAGTGTTTGGCACCGGGATGGTGCTGCCACTCCTGCTCAGGGGTTTCCACCCTTCCTTCTGGGGCTTTTACCAGGCCCTTTGCTACCTCCACTGCTACGCTGGAAATAATATACAACATTTGGTAATTATTGGGCAATGGGTGTTACTTGCTAGGGAGTTAGTGTTAGGGGCCAAACCCTGAGTATGCTTTGAGAATTTGCATTGAGGACATGGGACCCATTAAGGATATGGGAGTCCTTCACTAGGACTCTGACCAATGGTTCAGCTCCAGGATGTCTGGAGGGAATATAATGTATCATATCATATCATATCACATCTCATATCAAATCATACCATATCAATATCATATATCATATTATATCATATTTTATAGCATGTGGTACACAGGTGTGAGAAAGATGATGTCATGTCAACTTTGTTAAAATAGGATGCTGGTCTTTCAAAATTGATTTTTTTTTTGTTTGCCTGTTTGGTCATTTGAAAGAAAACAACTGGACTCTGAGAATCAGTGGTAGAAGATGCCTTGTTAAGATTTCCCTGTCACTGCAAGTGGGTGTAACAGGATGTTCCCTGCAGCTCAGTACAATTTAAGTAACTCAAGCAATAATCTCTCAGTCAATTGTTTGGGGAGGCTGTTCCAGAAACTAGTAAGCATCACTCCTGAATCCAGTCTGAAATTTTTTTTCTCAGAAACTTTGGGTTTATTTTCCACACAGGGCAGGGTGAAGGTGTTGTCCTTCTCTCCTGCTAGAGGAATATGCTTCCCAGCAGACCTGCTGCCTCTCATTTTTGAGGACAATGGTAACTCCAGAGGTGGAAATTAGTTTTTGCTGCTTTTCACTCCATTTCACCTGCAGAGCTAGGGGATGGAGATGTATCCCATTCTGAGTCACACACACATCTACTGAGCTGTCAACAGAAGATCAGATTCCAAGGATAAATTCTTCACTCACTTGAACTTACACAAAACAATTGAGCACTTTTTCCCTCTGACAACAGTCCAGCACTGGCCCAGCTTGACCAAAGAGGTTGTACAATCTCTGCACTTGGAGGTTTTTCAGGATCCATCTGAACAAAGTCCTGTATAACCCATTCTGACCTCAGAGTGTACCATGCTGGAAGGAGAGGGTTCACCTAGAGACTTCCTGACACCCCATGAAGCTTATATTTTCCTGTGAATCTATTACCTTGGGCCAGCTCTTCTGATCTGTTTAAGCTAATCCCTGATCATGAAATTATAGAAGGGAGGGAAGGTGGCATCAGACAATTGCCCTTAAAATCAGTTCAGGGTCCAGAACCTCAGAGATAGGGGGGATGATCCTGGTGCACCTGCTGCTGCTGCTAACAGCTTCTCTTTCTGGAAGGCAGGAGAGTCATACAAGAGCACCACTGCTGAGCGTTGTTGTGGGATAGGCCTCTTCAGGAGATGAAAACACTCTCCTTAGGTTTCAGGTGCACCGAGCGAGAGCACAACAGCAGAGCAGTAGCTGAGGACATTGTCCTGGAAATTGCCTCGGAGATAATGATGAGGCTGGAGTTTATCTCCATGTTTTCTTCACTACTGGTCCTATATTCCCATCAGAAAGATCATAACTGGTGCCTTAAGAGCATGAAGAGCTTGAGAAGTTATTCCCTGTAGTTTTTACTGTCTTGATTTTAAAACTTTTTCCATTCTGAACATATTTGATCATTTATTGAGGTCCTAAGATGTAATAATTGCTATTATTCTGTCATTACCTTTGTAAAGTTAGGTCTTTAACTCCAATCTATTGTCAGGCACAGGTTTTTATTGCAGAAAGTTGAACATCCTAGTAACATTTGACTTTATTGCCAGCTGGAAGGGAAGAGTGAGAATACCTCTGGAGAAACAGGTTCAGATGCAAAGGGAGCTTTTAAAAGGGAAAGAGAGGAGCACAAGAAGCTTCTGGCTGACAGTCACAGTGTGGTGATGGACCTCCGCTGGCAAATCCAGCACAGTGAGAAGAACTGGAACCGGGAAAAGGTGGAGCTCTTGGACAGGCTCGATAGAGACCGGCGAGAATGGGACCGCCAGAAGAAGGAGCTGCTCAGGCGGATAGAGCAGGTAAGGAGCCGTCAGGTAAGGAGTCATCTTGGGTCAGCAGTGCCTGCCTGAAAGAATGAGGCCATTGTACCATTACTACACTCAGGCCAAGCTCAAGGGACAGCATTAAGAAGCAGCACAGGAATGATTTTGCTTCCTTGGCTACATCAATGTTTCTCATGTTATGAAACAATTTATATACACAAGGGAGTAAAAGGGAAATGCTCATAATCCCTATAAAAGACCACTTATGAGAAATCAGCTCTAGGTTAGAGGTCATTTCCCCATTTCAATTTCCCTGGACAAGCCTGGTCACATTCTGTTTGAAAGCTTTAGTGCATCTCTGTGCTAGAACACTCAACCGACAGAGTTACTCAGAGTTTGGTACACAGCTTCTTGCTGAAAGAGACTGTTCATCTATGGATTAGCCACCAAAGATGCAGCTGCTGCAACTATTCAGTCTCAACTGAATGCTTTTCCTCTGGCAAAGGAACACAGGGGTTAACATGAAGAGCCCTGAATGATAACAAACACAGTTACGAGTACTAAATATTCAGAAGAATATTGGCCACATGAATTTTGTGCAAACCTCTGTTATTACTTGCAAATCTGGGAATGCATACCTACCCCTTTGTTTTCATGCCTATCTGCATTTTCATCTGCTTAGTATTAGAGACAAATAATACCTAATGAATTTATTATCAGCCTGGAAGCCGCACAAAAAATGAAGTTTTATGTGGGGGAGTTAAAATACTGTTTTTGACTGAACATTGTTCAGATCTGAGTCATGCATTCCAGGAAAATCAAGAGAAACAAGTGAAATTGTGGGTTCTCAACTAAATGAATGCTTTCTGTCCTTAGGACAGCAAAAATGGAACCACACCAGCCCTGTGCATGCCCTTTAGAGAGCATTATACTTGAGAAAAGCACAGAGTGGTCTCACAGGTTTAAATCAGTGAAAGCCCAGTATAACTTCATGACCAATTTTTGCAAAGGATTCATTGTCTGTGTCTCATGTTCTCACATCAGGGCTGCAACAAGAAGTTAAAAAAAAAAGAGACTAGGCTGGAAACATTATGAGTACAAGACTAAACCTCAGTTTGAGCTTTGGCTGTTAAACCCACAGAGAAGCTCTTAGGAAAATCCCATGCTCATGTGGGTATTTCTAAAAACAATGCTAAGTGTGGGTCTGCGTGGGCAGTGCCAAACATGAAGGTTTTATAGACCAAGAAAGATGATTTTTGAACTTCTAAATTTTGAAATATCAGCAATCTATATTCTCAATTTTTTCATCTCCTATATATCTGAGGGGTTTTGTGTGTACTTCATGCAGCTTTTTGAGCTAGTCTTTATAATGCAATACATTAGTGCTAAGTTAAAACCTAAGTTAATCTCCTAAGTTAAAATCATCAGAGCCTGTGAGCCTTATAGCAAAGGTCATCATACAAAGTTCCTGGCTTGCAGGGTTCAGTGGCAAAAGGTGCTTAGATAGTTCTCCATGGCTTGACTGGGCTGGTTTCTAACTGTTGGGTTGTCGTGGCCAAACTACCTCCTATGGAATCTTCATGCCCAATGGGAATTAAATAGCTCTCAGAAAATTTTCCAATATACTAAGGACATAGACAGAAACTTTTCTTTGAAGAGTCACTGGTACCTCTTTGGATGTTTCTTTTCCTGTCCTTTCAAATTGTGGGGTTTTAAGTATATCCTCCATAGCTTGAGGGACTTAACCTGGTTAAAGAGTGCTTTTTCCATTCCCTGGGAATGGGGCACATTGAAGGAAGCCACAGAGAAATCCCTGTTGATGTTACCTAGCTTTTAATTCTCTTAAAACCTGACATAACCTCTCAGTGTCATCCTGGGAGAGCCTACACAATAGCTCTTAGCTAGTGCTGGAACTGATTCCTTTTGTTATATTTCTGAAACCTCTAGGCTTTAACTATATATTTAATGTGCCAGCAGAGTTGTACACAGAATTGGCAATGAATAGGGGAAATAAAAAGTATTATATCAAGCTAACTTCAGAGGACTAAATCAACAGAAATAGCATTTGAAGTCTTGGCTACTTGCCTACAAAACTTCATAACTCCGTCTTTGCTTATAATCAAACATTTCCCTGTGTGACAGGAAGCTTCCAAATATTTGCAGGCTTTTAGTTGAATATCCTCTCAGATTGCAGTCGTGCCCTGCTTTATATGGAAACAATTAGTATATCTCTGAAGTCCTGCTCCCCAGGGTTTTGGTGTGTGTATTCCATGTATGGCAATACACAGAGGATGAGGAGACTACACCACTGTGTATGTTTGAAACAAAGTCTAAGAGATAGCAGAAGCGTGTGTGTGCCACATTTCATTCTAATGCTTTATGCCAGTCTGCTTTCACACAGCTCCTGAATAATACATGTATGATAAGAGGGAAATCACACCAATGTATAAAATATATAAAGTACTTTACTCTGGATGGTGATGGGAATTCTGCTCACATAGAAAAAAAGTGATGACCTACTTTCTTCAGAGCACACAGTTGTTGTTTTTTCTTTTTAAGTACTCAGTCACTTTGTTTTCCCTTAGAGACTCTCCCTCCCCTGTACTCCTAAAACTAATTGTGCACAAAGCACGCTGACAAGTATTTCAACCCACAAGATCACCTGTATGAAAAGTTGTATATCTAAAGGTATAAACACATGGGGACTCAAAATTATTAGCTTTTATTAAAAAGTTAGGACAATATTTGTCACTTTAATTCTCCTGTCAGCTCTCTGAGGTTCAGAGAGTAAGGCAGTATCAGTACTGTTTTCTTATAAAGGTTTCCAGAATATTGTCCTTATAGGATCCCTAAAACTCTGAAGGGCTTGTAATTGGAGCTATCTATAAAGAAAGCATGTAATTACCATTTCTCCTTCCTTTGAATCTTGCTCAAATGCTCAGGAATGGCCTCCAGGATCTCTTGATATATACTTCCAGCCCCTGCCTTTATAGGACACCTCCTTTTAATAAAGCTGTTTCAGGTTTTGTATATCATGAGCAAAACACTGAAGATGCACTTCCCTTTTTGTAGACCTGAATCAAGAAAAAAATCTCCCTGTTTTCAGCTCAAGTGTAAATTTAATCATTTGAGACTGAAAATGGTTTGGTCTAAATTAAGCAATATAATGTCTGTTTATTTTTCCAAACACAACAGTAAGATGAATATGTTTTGTAGTTTTCCTAGTTTTCCATGGCCCTAGTGAATGACTTGCATTTTCAGTTAATTGTCACTAATCTTAACATGCTACTCGAGCAAAACATCAGAGTTCTTATCAGATTCCTGCAGTCATTTATCATGTTTGAAATTATCACTTACTTCATCCATCCTGTTGTATTTACAACTAAAAGAGAAGTTGATCACATAATCTAATTTTAATATTGGCAATTTCACTAATGGTTCACTTTTTGAAAAGTGTAGAGTTAATGGCTTTGATGCCCCTTCTGTAAATACACGTTTTCTTAGAACATGTTCTGCATGCCTAATTCATCCCTTTGACAATGTTGTTCTGTACAAATACTCAACTTTCCAGCCATGAATTCAGGCTAGGCCATATATAAAACAAAGCTTTTGGGTTTTTTTAAGCGTAATTTTCCACCTCTGGAAACAAGTGATATACATAAAAGCGCAATCTTTGTGTTGCTGAGCAGAAGAAAAATGTCTTTGTTTTGATGAGAAGGCAATTTGCACACCCTTCCATCAGCTTCTACTTGTACTGCTGTCAAGCTTGCTTTTAAATAACAGTCTGTCTTGATTTGTTTCTTTAAAAATCAGATTGCAGGCAGATGCATTATTTTGTATATACGTATATACTCTGTGTGTATATATGTATACATACATATGTAAATAAGCAAAACTGTGCATATACACATTTAGTCACCCAAAATCCCATGAGTAATGGCATCAAAGTTCTGGAGACGTCTCCCTTTGTGGAAGAACAAGCAGAGCAAGGCCAGTGTCCCCTGGGGCAGGGCTGTAATCCCCAGGGCATGGGTGCCTTGCTCCCAGGGAAGGATGAGTTCTGCCAAATGCCATACACTGCAGAAGTAATTGCTGCTCCTCTTGATGTGCCTTGTGTCCAGCTGCAGAAGGAAGCGAGCCCACGGCGAGGAGGTGGTTTGGTGTGTGACCCGAGCGAGAGCAGCCGGCGGCCGTTTGTGCCGCAGGGGAACTTCCGCGTGCCCCGTTCCATGGGCTCCAGGTCCTACTCGGACTCTGACACCATCCAGTTCGACGAGCGCTCGCTGTCCAAGCTGAAGGAGAGCGACCGGTGCAGCGGCACGGAAAACCTCTTTCTGGAGTCACTGTCCCTCGACTCCCCCGACGAGCCTGAGGAGCATCGCTCTCGGCAGCTGGAGAGGGAGAAATTCTTGACTGGACTAACAGAAGTATGAGTTTTATCATGCTGTCATGTTGTCTCTTCTGCCAGAATCAGTACTGCTTCCCTGCTGTAGGAAGTGAGATACTGTGTCACAGGCACTGCTTACAGTTACCCAGTAGTAAATTTGGTATGGACATGTTTCCATTCCTTCTTAAAAGCTGATTAGACCAGTGTCAGTCACCTGACAACTGGGAGCCAGCCCGAAGGTTCCAAAGATTAATTCATCTTGTGGCCATTTATGTTATGTATGAGAACTATATTTGACACAACAAATTGGCTTAGAAGGTCTATAAGTCTTTTCCAATTATAAGTAGATACATATTTATGAAGAAACATGAGCTTTACTTTGTTAGTAAAGCAGTAAGTGCTGTAGAGAGGCACTTCTGATTGTTCTGCCACATTTGCCTTCTGAGCAGATCAGCATGAGTAAGTGAGATGTAAAAAAAATAAAGTTATTTATCAGCAAAGTACCTAACCTGAAGTCACACAATAAAGCTATAAAGATATAAAACACAATGCTAAAAGATGACAGCAGGAAATGGCAAATGAAGTCTGTGTCCTCTACCATGACAGGCTTATTTTCATCAGTTCCAGGTCTTCACAGTTTATTTATATTGTTTCTGAGTGAAACCAAGCGTCCCTGTCCCCAAATGCTGGTACAAAACAAAAGGATTAAGAAAACAGGTTATTTGAGAGGAAGAAGAGAAAAAAAATTGGAGGCAAGAAATGTGACTGTCCTTTTTACATAGCTAGGTAGCTATGTGTTCCAGTTAGGTTTTCTTCCCTTGGCACCATAAGTGAATTGCTGGCAGTGTGGGATCCCATATTTTTTATTTCTTAGCTTTTTTTTCCTACATGTCCAAGTGCTCAGTGAAGAATGTTGGTAACACTATCAGGGAACTAAGTTTTGTGCTTAATTTTGATTGCTGCTCCCATTCCTTCAAATTCAGTCTGATTTTCAGAGAAAATCTCTCTTCCCTTTTCTGTTTTTCAGATATCACCACCATTAACAAAAGGGTGGGCAGCAAAATTTGTTCTTGGCGATATTTGCATAGCTTCTTTCCTTCAAAGCATGTTTTGGGGAAACCTAGGCAAAGTAATTTTCCCTCAGAGGGTTTGCTGAAGCGAGACTGATTGGAGTTTAATGAGTAGCTTAACTGAGGATGCACAGAGGCAACTTGCTGACTCTACCTTCCACTATATTTTCTTTTTGGTACTGACTTCAGTAGAAGTCAATCCAGCCTTCACCCTGATTAAGCATTCACTTAGGTCAGATTTACTCTGCAGTAACTCCACTGAAGCCAGTGACATTATTCCAGAATTATACCACAGTGAATGCAAGGAGGATCAGTTTACTACTATTTTTTTCCCTGACCCAGGATAAACACCAGAAAGGTATTTGCTGAGTTAAGCAGAGCTGTTTTTAAACAGTCCCAATTTGAAATGGACTTTTGGTAATGTTCTTGATTTCATGAGGTCAAATAAAATATGTACAGTAGTAATGCTCTTTTTTCCCCCCGATCCTATTTGCATTCCCTGTAGTTTACTAGAAATATAAGTAAACATTTAAAATAACTGTAGAGCAAATGCTTCAGAAGTAGCTATTTAAAACCCTAACTCGTTATGGAAATTGTCACAGGGAAATAAGTGCCATAAAAACATCTTTATGCTATTAGCAAGCTGCAGGTATTCCGTCTAGGAAACAAGCAAGTCTTCCCACATATTCAATATATCAAGCTTAAGGAATTTCAACTGGTGCCACTTGTTGGTTCCTAGAAAATGTATAATGAAATATTACATGAAAGAAACTCAGTCAATCTTTTATTTCAGCACTGCCAGGCCTTTAGCATAAAGTAGATTGCCTCTACAGAAAAAAGTCGCTCAAAAATATGTAGTCTGAAACAATAAATTGTGGGAATAAAAGCCTTTTTTGGCCTACATCTATTTGTGATTGCATGGGAATATAAAAGTTCAAAGCTGTTGTAGATTTGGCATACAGGTTTTACCTGTGCAGTGTGTTGTCCTAATGGCATTGCCCACTCTCCTGCCTATGTACAAAGTGAAGAATATTCCCACTGGCACTTTAAGAATCTATATCAGAGAGAAAATCAGACACTTTTTAGAGACAAACATACCTGGTGCAACTAATGGGAAGTGAATGACAAAATACCCGTAAGCTATGCCACCAACACCTTTAGAAATAACTTATCCTGCTTGTTTCTGTTTTCATTCAGGAGGAAGAAACACACAAAGGAAATCTTCAAAGGTGAGTAAAACTTGCAGTGGAAAGCCCAGCAAATACTCAACTGCTGAAGCTATGACTCTCTGCACCCAAGCCACAGGCCCAGGACATAGCCATGCCACCTCCTAAACAGCCTGCAAACCAGATTAATGGATTCACCCAGGGATTAATTTGTCTCAACATGCTTCAGTTCTACTCTGATTAACTTGGGCCACATTCAGCTGTCATGCACAAAGATCAAACTCTAGGAAAGTGCATGAAGCTGCAGCTTACAGTGAAATCTACGCCTGCCTTAGCAAGCAGTGCAGTACACACTGCAGACATCCATAAGGAAAGGAAACTAGCATAAGGAAAAAAAAGTAAAGGAAAACACTTGGTGCTGAGGACATGATATGCTGCTGCATGTCAGGGATATTTTGCTTTGGACTGGTTCTGGTCTTATCCCATGGGTTGAATACCCACCCAACCCTAGAATGCATTAGCTGTGCTTCTGGAGAGCATCTTCCAGCTCATTTTCATCCCAAAGGAATGACCCCTGTGCTCTCTGAGGTTGCCCTCCTGATGCAAACCAGAGCATCAGTCTATGAGATCCATTTAGAAACCATACTCACCTGAATCCCTAACAGAGACGCACCCAAACTGCAGCAGGAGCTCTTGATTCGGAGTGTGACTCACAGTGTGACTTGGCTGTATCCTTTGGATCACTGATCCATGATTTCTGCTTGCTGATTTCTCATCCAGTTTGAGTTACCTCTTTGAACCAACTCTGATAAGTACACTCATTTGCATTTTTATTTAGTGCCATTCAAAAATTTTGATTTTTTTCTTAAAATAAAGCAGTAGGATAACTTATCTGAATGCCTGTGATTTGTACAAATTAGTAAAATGTGGAGAGCCAAGAATTCAGCATTATCACCTAGAGAGATTCCCTTGGTAAACTTCAGCATAAGCTCAACTCACCAAGCCAGTTCAATGTAGCAGCTTTTCTGCTGGATGTCCCACATCACTGCACACCAGCTGTGCAGCCTGGGCAGTCTCAGAAGTGGGGGTAGACTTGATGATTTCCCAGCAGGTCAGAAATACTCTACACTTGCTTTGAAAAGTGTGCCTCGTATGTTGACAAGCATTCATTTCCTGTGAATGGTATAATTCTGAGATGCATCCTACTGCTCAACATTACAGATATTTGCCTAGCAGTAATCCATGAGAAAGCAGCAAATTAAGAACCTCTACTAAACCATTTGGTACTTTTAATAGCACATCACAGATGTTTGTGTTCACAGCTATAGCAAAGATAATAAAAGGGGACTTAAATGAAAGAAAGAGCTAAAGGAAGGAAAACTAGGAAAAGGTTTTTCATGCAGAGGGTACTTGGGGACAGGCTCCCCAGGGAAGTGGTCATGGTATCAAGCCTGCCAGAGTTCAAGAAGTGTTTAGACAATTCTCTCAGGCACATGGTGTCATTCTTGGGGTATCCTATGCAGGTCCAAAAGTTAGACTTGGATGATCCTTCCAACTCAGGACAGTCAATGATTCAATGATTGAAGTGGTTTTATATGTAAGAAGATGGTGAATGTTGGGTATCCAGAGTTTGCTGCTGAAAATAAGTTACTCTGCAACAATTTCCAGGCTCATGAGTGACTCTCTTGTGTTCCTCTCTCCAGGGCAATGTCTGTTTCTTCCATGTCCGAATTTCAGCGCCTGATGGATATTTCTCCATTTCTACCAGAAAAAAATTTGCCTTCATCTGGCAGCAAAGATGACATAACGCCTCCCTTGTCTCCCGATGATCTGAAATACATTGAGGAGTTCAACAAAAACTGGGATTACAATGACACTAGGAGCCATGGTGGGGCAACTGAGAAGCCTGCAGAGGGTTGGGCAGAAAGGACAGAAACTGGAAAAGCTGGGAAGGATCCTGCTTCAGATCCATTCCAGGCATCCTCATGGTACCTCACCACCAGTGTCACTATGACCACCAACACCATGACCAGCCCAGAGCACTGCCAGAAGCAGCCAGTGAGGAGTCACAGTGTTACTGACAAAATGGGAGTGCGGGTATTCCACAGCCCGCCGGTTGTCCGTAGGTTTGATAACTCAGTGATAGCTGGCAGTGAAGGGAAAAACCAGGCTGAGCCAGATTTCCTCTTTTCTGTGACCAAAGCTATGGGGAACGTCACTGAGACAAAAGGTGCTTCCTCGGACATGTTTGGAAGGTGGTCTTGTGACCTGGCCAAACACCATAAAGATTTTCTGGAGAACGGTCTTCATCCCATTGAGCGTCCTATTTGCACTACCGTGGGCTTTGCCTCACCCTTGCACAGCTTGGAGATGTCCAAGAACATGAGCGATGACATGAAGGAGGTCGCTTTCTCTGTCCGGAATGCGATACGCTCCAACTCCACGGAGCCCCAGTTCAAGGACACGGCGTGCCAAACCAACGGCATGAGGACGACAGGGACACAGACCACCCAGACCATCAGCGTCGGCCTGCAGACGGAAACCCTGCGCAGTATCACCAGCAGTCCACACAAGTGTCTGACACCAAAGGGGGGGTCCACGCCTGTCTCCTCACCATCCAGAAGCCTGAGGAGCAGGCAGGTGACCCCCGTCATTGAGAAGGTCCAGGCTAAGTTTGAACGCACATGCTGCTCCCCCAAATACGGCTCTCCGAAGCTGCAAAGGAAAGCCCTTCCCAAATCAGACCAGCCAAATAACCGGACTTTGCCTGGCACACCTCAGAAAGGATTCAGTGAGTCCGCTTGGGCTCGATCAACCACCACACGGGAGAGTCCTGTGCACACCACTATCAACGACGGCCTGTCCAGTTTGTTCAACATCATCGACCATAGCCCCATCTTTCATGAGACCTTCCAAAAATGCCCCAGATCTGGCAGCCGGTCCAGGTCAGCTGAACCCAGACCAGAACTGGGCACGTTGCAGGAGCCATGTACAAATGCCCGTGGCAGATCACCCAGTCCTCTCCGTCTGGGGACAGAGACACAAAAGGAAGAAGGATCTGAGGTGACGAGTATTAGGCAGGACTTATCTGCTCCTCCAGGGTACACACTTGCAGAAAATGCTGCCAGGATCTTGAATAAGAAACTTTTGGAGCATGCCTTAAAGGAAGAGAGAAGGCTACGTTCACACAGCCCACCAAATCTTAGCAATGACAACAGCACAGGAGAAATTGTCAAAGTAGATCCAGGGTCCATAGAGGTAATGAATTTGCTTGTTTTTCCTCCTATAGCTAAGTGCACTCTTCTTTGAGCAAATGTATTATGAGATCTCTTGCAGTCCTACTGAGTATTTACAGTGAATATCCTAGTCCTGTCCTGGTACCACCAGCAATTTCCAGTCATGAAACTTTGGATTAGTCACTGAAGAATGCATGAAAGAATTGAATTTCTATCCTGGCAGCTTATTTGGCTTGAAAGGATCAGCAAAGTTTTATCCTTTATGGGATAAAAAATTGTTCTTCCCTGAATGGCTGGGATAAGAGTTTTCTGTCACAAAATACACCACACATTACAGATGCTCTAGGTACATTAGGTTTGAATAAAATTTTTATGCTGCATGGAAAGGTAGATTCTTTCTCCTACACAAGAATGGGCCTTAACAAGTTTGTGTGAAAAATAGTCTCTACAGTGCCCTGGAGCAAAACTTCAGGGCCTTCAGCATATCTTTTCTGAATGTATCTGATTAAGTTTGGCTGAGGTCTGTGAATGTGATTGAATGGCATGATGTTTGGTACTGACTGCTGCTGCCTCACAAAAATAACAAAAAGCAAAAAATACACATATAATCAACTAATCTAGACACACACCTATTTAGTGTTTAAGAACTCCTTGCTGATATTTTGTCAAGTCATCATCTGTCTCAGCAAGTGTGCCCCGATATTGGGGGTCAGTCTCAGGTGCAACAGCAATCAACAAAAAAAGAAGGTGTAATGATGGAAGAAAGCTTTCAGTTACCAGTATTTAAACCTCCTGTTTCTGGTGAACCTCTGAGAGCACTTGAGAGTCTTACTCTTAAGAGCCCAGAAAAGCTGAATTATGCCCAGGTCTTACATGCATATATTGCCTTTCATGGTACAGCCATGAAAAGGGGTGTGTGCTGCTGGTTGGTGACAGTCCCCAGGGCAGAGGCTCCTCATCCTCTCTTCCTTGTGCTGCTCCTTTAGCATCCTAATCTTGTGGTGAGCCCTGGCTCCAAGGAAGCAGCTCATTGAACCCTGCACACCCCATACACCCCTGCACACCCCATATATGCACTTTGCCTTCACTGAGCAGACTCCTACTACCCCTGCCTCAGATACTTCAAAAGGGGAAGTTCAAACCCCATTTTCTAACTCAACATTTGGTGTGAAGGATTTCCGAGAGCCTGAGTGCTGAAACCTTTGGTCTGCAGTTTGCCTTGCCCTAGTGGCTGGTTCTCAATATACAGTCAGTTCCTTTTTTGTAGGCATTGCTCAGAGGATGTAATCTTCTTTTCCTAACAGACAACCCAAACCTAAGAATTTATTCCCTATGTGCAGTTTAAACAGATATAAGCGGGGACGTTTTTCAATTAAAAAAGGAAAAGAAACCACGTGCACATTATAAATACTAGTGAGTGAAAATGGTCTTTGTGCACAAACCTCAGAGTGAATAAAGGTGGGAAGCAGCCTCATTAATTTGACTTTTTCCAGCTATCTCTGTATTTTGTCCTTAGTTTGAAATACTGGGAATACACTACTGATCTGTATTAGGAAGTGTGTTGTACTCTGCCAAGTTCAATTCAGCTTTGCCTTCAAGGTAACCCTGGAAACTCTTTATTTACTCCTGTATCTTTTAACTGCCTCAGTAGATTTCAAATATAGGTAGAGGGATGTCATCCCACATGATCACAAATTGCTGTTGGAAAAACACAAACTAGCAACAGTACCTGAGTTTGATGCACAGAGAGATTTGGGTCAATGCTATTTAGCAAAAACTTATTGACCATCAAACTGGCAGAAAACTGCTCCTTTTTGTGAATTCTCAGTATCTTTTGCCTAATTTTTTGAGTTATGAGCCCTAGAGCTAAGACTTGTTTTTCCTTGCAGCCCCTACATGACTGTTATGACTTGTAGTCTAGATGCATGGGTTTTGTTCTTCAGCTGGTCCTGGCATTTCTCAGGAATGTGGATTGAAAAGGAAACTGGTGGGCATTCACACAATGAGCTTAGCTTTTCCTAGCTGAGGTGGTGCTCTGGAAGATGTACTCAAGGGAAGCGTGGGTTTGCTGCTGAAAAAAAACCACCCACAAATAAGTTTAGACTCTGCAGGTGCCTTGGGTTATTTGTGGATTACCCTAACCACACAAATTACACTTTGTACAAATTCTCTTAGCACATTTTGTGCAAAGCCAGACACAGCTGTTCAGGGAGTTATGATCTTGAAGGAGCAGGTTTGTGCTTGGGGCAGCACTGACACAAAGCTTCCACCCTCCAGTAGATCCCTGCTCTTCTTCCTTCTGACCTGTTGGTTTCTGGCCAAGTCAAGTGCCCTTCTTACTACCAAACACCTTCTAGATTCTGCAGCCATGGCATATAAATGACTTTTAACTTGCATGCAGCACCTGTTGGTGATTTTTTCTCAATTTGAGCTTTTGAGTTGTTTAGTTACATAATTTTCTTCTATATTCTTCTATATTCCTGCAGCAAATATGAAATCTAGTTCATATATTTATCTATTTATGTACAAATGCATGTGTGTGTGAGTGTATATGCAAACAGAGCAGCAATAACTTTGTGTTTTCTGACTTGCCCAGAGCTGCTTACAGGCAAATTCATAATCCACATAGTGTGGCCTACTAGTGTCTTATTCTGTAAATTGAATAAACCCCTAACTTACATGTGTATCATAGGATTTATCCATTTTACTCTTAAAAATGCAGATTAGCATTATGTAACTAACAACATAAGTGCTTTAGGAACATTTTTGCTTTTATAACTAGCAAGGGTATAGATTGTGGAGGTTACACAACAGTCCTGGACTGGGAATCAGACTCATTTCTGGAGACAACACTGTGAAAGAACCATCCACACAGACCCACAGATGAGAGAGCAGGTGCTGCATCCTCTGCTTGCCAGGGCAAAGCAGTTGCCACAGGCTTGCCACTGAACCACTCAGCATGGGAGGGGGAATGTTGAAAATCAGGGGAGGTGCTGACAGAATTAAAGGGCTTTTGGTTAAGCTTGGATTTCCCATCCAGCATCACTGCTGAAGAGAAACAATGGAGAAAGGTGAGGCAAAGAGCTGTCATGAAACCTGAGAAATAGAAGTGTAAGCAACAAACAATAACTGCCATTTTCTTGCTTGTTAAAGATTTTCTAAGCAGAAACTCTCTCTTGAAATCAAATTAAGGGAAAAAAAAATACAGCTTTATTCCTCTCATAGTAATATGGTTTTTCCCTAGCCCAAATCAAGGTTGGCAAAGAAAAACAGATATCTTTCTTTACTGAGTAGAAATGTTTGGTTTGTTTATTGATATGTCCACTTCTGAAACTGTGCTAGGATTGTAAATGGTTGGTTTGTTTGCTTCCTTACTTTCTAAGTCTTTTTCTTCTAGTGGCTTGGCTTTTATTTTTGATTATTAGTTTCCCTGTGATAACACTGGTAACATGATCTGAATGAGTAGTAACATCAGGAGACTTCTTCCTTGCTGACATGAAATCTTCACTTTAAAAAAATAATCAATTAAAACAGTTCTTTCCAACCTACTTGCTTTCTTTTTCTTTTCTGTCTGTTCTGTCCAGAACCAAACTGTCTTATTAACTACCCCCTGGGGACTCTAACCCTGCCTGCCTCACTGCTGTAAGTCCTTTCTACCTTGTTTCCAGAGCTTTCCGAAAGCGATCATTCTTGAACACGGGGGTCAACAGAGGGAAATAAATGGCCACAACTCCAGAGGTATCAGCACACACCTGTGGAGTTCAGCACAACTCCAAGGGTATCAGCACACACCTGACATCCCTGTGGGGTTCTTTGTATGGGACAGTCAGGAAGAGTTCAGGATAGGAGCTCATCTGCTGTGTCCCGTCCTGCAGCAGCACAGGCTAGGAAGACGTCCCACTTAAGTCAAAATTTGTGCTGTTGGGGATTTTTGCTAAGCTTTTAAAAATTGGCAGCATTGAAGACCAACAGAAAGGTATGCAAAAATGCTGGGGAGGGATTCAGATTTGTGATTAATTTTTTTTTTTTTTTCCTGATAAATGCACAGCACTGTGCAGGGCTTCTGGCTGCCCCAGAATACCTTCCCTCCAGTTCTGGCTACAGCAGCAGGTGGAGAGGGCTGGGAAGGGGCTTCAGCACCAGCCTGGGGCTAAAGCCTAAAGTCACCTTTGCTCATTAAGCAGTTCTGGGCCCAGTTCTGTCCAGTGGCTGCGGTTGCCACAGTAGAGGAAAGACACTGTGCAGATATAAGCTGTGACCATCCACTCTGCCTCAGAGAGAAGAGAAAACTGTTTTCTTTATTTATTACTATAGACATAGCCATGGTGGCTGACAGCCTGTTTTAGGAAATAGCTAGAAATTGAAGCTGAGAACATCTTTCCCATTTTCAGTGCTCAGGCTAAGAAATGTTGCCTATCCACCTACACCCCTGAGCAACTACCAAACTAAATTACCCACAGGTTATTTATTTTTTTTTTAATCATTTCTAGCTATGACAGCTACATGTAGTAAGGGAGGAGGGGTTTTCACAAACCGTTCTGCAGAGTTTCCTTGTCATGCCTGGATTTCCACCCTGCAGGTGGGGGTGACTGACTCAGCAGCCAGCACTTCATAAGATTATGCTGCCAGTCACTTTTGGCCCTGGAGCAACATCCATCACCAGCACAGCCTTGTGTGCTCCTGGGCATGTGTACATCACAGATAAGATGAGCTTAACCTTGCTGTTTGGTGAAAGCTGACCAACATCTGCAGGTGTGCTGGAGAGAGGCTTTTGAACAGGGAGGCAGCAGTGGAAATAGATTTTGTTATCGCTGTGCTAACTCTGATTTACTGCTCCAAAACTAGGATAAAGCAGCCGGGAGCAAGCAGCACTATAAAGATATCATTTTAAGCCTCCTTTTTGAAAGAGGTTAAGACAAAACCCGCAAATCTCATAGCCTCAATTCACTGTGTTGTGCTGCCCATGACTGTTGCTGCGCAGATGGATTTCTCTTAACAAATCTGAGTCTAGTGGCAGCTTTCACAGACCATATGCTGCCCCAGGCACAATGGGATAAGGTGAAGTAAGGACACACAGTCAATCTTTTTGTTAGCACCCATTTCTATTTCAGTCTTACTGCTGTTTTAGCAAGGGTTGTGAATTTAATGGCACAGAGATGGGATAGGGGGTGAGGATGCAGAGAGGAGGGGGTGCAGGCTGGGGTGCTCTGTGAGTGCCAAGGGCAGCTGGCTGTAGCTCTTTCTCAAGCACTGGTGTGCAGCTGTACCTCACTCCATTGGCTGCATGCTGCCCAAAACACCTGTGTTGACCCTTCACTGAGGCTTCCCCGAGTCCAACAATGCATTCTCTCCAAAACAGGTGTCACCAGTTCCATTTCTCATACCTCAGCTCTATGTCTTCAAAACTGGTCTTTCTGTCCTTTGACATTCATGTTTGGTCTTCCACTGCAATTGAAAAGTTCAATGTTGTATCACCTTGTTTGTTCACTGTCAATCACATCATGTTACCTACTCCAATATTCTCCACCCTTAGTGACTATTCTCCTTCTCCATGAGAAACAGTGTGCTGAATCCTGGCCTCCCTGCTGCCTTGGTATCCCTGCATCTTACTGTGCCACAGCTTTTCCTTTGCATTGTATCATTTCTGGTCTCTCTCTCTCTCTCTATCACCGGTTTGCATTCTGACTTTGCTTTTTACTGAACTCCCCTGTACATTCCAGTGACTGCTGCTTGGTGTACACATTGCTAGATGTTGGCAAACTGCTCTGATTTGCCTTTACAAGTTTCAAAGTATGCAGTGAAATTCAGAAGTTTGACTTTGGCCCTGTGAGACAGACTTGCTTCCACAATCACTTATCTTGATGTAGGGAGCATTCAGAGCAAGGCAGGAAGCGCAACTGTACCTTGAGCAAAGTGAATATTAAAAGCATTACCAACTTAATGCCAGGGTGAAAAATCACAACTGCAGATTGTTTCTAATTGCAAAGGCAAACTAACCAAGCCAGAACAGTAGAAACTCAGTGAAGGAATAAAATTTCCAATTTCTTCCATTTCTGTGAATCTTGCCTTTAACAAAGAGTACCTCTGAATCCTGTAATTCAGGCTTCAGCAGCTGGCAGTTAGTAGTGGTGTTCCAGAAAATGAAATCTGTAGGTAAGCCTCATCTTTGACCCAGCTGGAGATCATAACTACCCCTGTAGTCATTATTCTGTGCTAAGGTCTCCTGCATGTCAAGTCTGAATTCTGAAGGCAAAGAAAAGGAGACAGTGGTTGATTTTTCACCTGTCTTGCAAATGCCAAACCTAGCCTTTTTATGCCAGGTCAGCACTTAAAGTGTTGAACAGTGGAGTTTCCTGAATTATTATGCAAATGTACTTTTCAGGCTCTTCTCTCTCTAGCACAAGGACAAATATCAATTGAAAGTGTTTCAGCTACTCCAACTCACCCTCTTTCTTTCATTGTCTCCTTACCTGTTCCATAAATCACGGACACACGTGCAGATTCCTGGAGCCCTCACCCAGCCAGGTGTTCGCTGCTTGCTTTTGTCCTGCGCCACGACACGCGCTTAGCTTTAGTTTGGCGGGTTTGTTTCGCAATTCTTCGCGCATCCTGACGGTCTCTAACGCGAGTCACTAACCTCTGTTTTGCTCTCTTGGCTGCCAAGGAACTGCCTTGTTCTGCACTAGCCCCGTCCCTCCAACCCTGCTTCTCCCGGCCAGAGAGACCAGCGAAGCGGCGCCCACCGTCACGATGGGCCTCACATTCCCCCACTGCCTCACAGTCGCAGTCCACCGGAGACCTGGCGTCCTCAGAGGAGCGCGGAAGCGAGGAGCTGCTGGCAGAGACCCCCAGCCAGGGAGGCGATCCGGCCTGACCGCGCACGGGAGCAGGGCGGGACACCGCTCGCCTCCGCCAGGTCGCCCGCCAGCCATCCCTGCCACGAAAGGAGGGAGATCCACTTGGAGAGAGAGGTCAAAGAATGTTCTCAGACACAGCTGCTGAATGTGCAACCTGGGAAACAGAGGTGTTTCTAGAATGAAACAGTTAATGTGCCTGTAATAACTTAATTTTTTTCATAGCTGAGAAAACTATTTTTGTCTCCATCTTTTCTACATACAGTATATTAACAAAAACAGCAAAAAAAAAAGGTTAAAATGATATAAAGTAAGATTTAAAATAAAATGTAAATTAAGTTTTAAGGGAATTTGAATACGTGCTCGCGCTCTCTCCAAATACTGACTGCCTTTTGGTTATATTTGCACTGTTACGTTTTCAGTTTTGGTTTTGGGTATTTTGGGTTGGTTTTTTTTAATTTCATGTAAAACTAGGGTCTTAAGTTAATTTTTTTCTATTTTAATGTCAGTGTTATCAGTTTTTAAAGGTAAGGTTCTTAAAGATGCTTCAACTGTCTGAAGCGATACCTTTTAAGTAGTGAAGAAAGCCATTAAGCTCGTTCACTAGACTTGTAATTAATTGAAATGGAGGGGAATACAGGTAAACACAAGTAAATGTGTAAAAAAAATAAGAGAAGAATGCCTCAGAAAGTCTTACAGAGTTAGCTGTAAAATACACCTACAATACTTGACTTGCATGCCTCTGGGTCCTCGCACTTTAGTGCATGTACATACTGCTACTGTACCATCACATAAATGTGAGTCAATCTGTTTCACTGTAATATTGTTGTGAATTTACCTGTACTGTACTTTTATCGTTGGTATTCTTGCATTGACTATACAAAAAAGAGTTTTTAAATTATTGTTAGCAGTTCAACTGGTTATGTACAGCGTTTACTGAAAACTTCCTTCGTTTTGGAAAAACCATGGAAATCTCTGGGCATACTAAATTGTAACTGGTCTTGTTTAAGAGTCTGTTTGAGACCATGTGAAGTGGAAATAAAACCCTCAGTATTTACAAGCTGCTCGAGTGCTTCATAATGTTTTTTTTATGATGGTACTTCCCAGGTTCATTTAACTGGGGGACATAAAAGTCCCTGAGCTCCTCCTTTATTCATAAGGGAAGAAAAAAGCTTCCTAATATGAAATAAATCACAGCAAAACCAAATATTATAGTGTGCTCCATGGACTCCTGTGAGCACTGGATCAGACCGTGGGAAGGTTTCTAAATTCCCTCCCTGAACTCCACAAGACATCTACTCACACGGATTGTAGGACCCATCTTCTCAGTTTCTCTGTGGCCCTATGGCTTGTTGTTTAGCCAGAAATATGACATGTCAGAAATATGACATGTCCAGTATTAATCTAAGATTATGTACCATCTGCATTACACACAGAGACCAATAAACAGGGTTTTTGTAAAACTGAAGGATGACAATGAGAAGTAAATGCAGCCAAGAATTCACACTTCTGAGAGGTGGAAATCTCTCAAGCTACTTTGCCTAAGACCATCTGTTTGGCCACATGCTTTTCCTGGAGCCCCAGAACTGCTCTGACTAGTTATCCCATTGCTGAACTGGCTTGTTCCCATTCTGTTTCCTTAGCTGTGGTTTTCTGAGGCTCATTTGTTGAAGAGCACCATCTGGGCTCCCTAGAAGCCTTCCTGGTTAGCTCTGTCAAGAAATAAGCCCTTCACATCCTGTCCTGCTGTGTCACAGCCGGCTTTCTAGGAAGTTTAATTCAGCTGTTGGATAAGAACAAACTCCCTGTCTCCCAAATCACAGCCAATTTAGGTCTGATTTCTTCCATATCAGGTAGGGCTGTGGCTATTGACCCGGGGTCAAAATGTCCACCTGTGGGTCATCATTACAAAACTGGGCAGTGAATGCACAGTACTGTTGTCTGATGGCTCTCTGGTGCCACAGTCAGAGCAAGGGGTGTCCAGGGCCAGGGCAGAGCAGCAATAGTCATGTTAGTGATAGCTGCCTTCCCAGCTGTCTCAAAGCCTCTCTGCTAGCCTTTTTCATGAGTTTGGTACAATCCCCAAGTCTGAATGCCTAAAATTGTCCATGGTGGCCACCCTGATTGCTGAAAATCTTCCTCCTGCAACACATTGCTGAATTGTTGCACTAATTTTGGTTTGGAAGGGGAAGGAGGAACACATGCAAGAAGTGTTTTGAAGGTGAACTGCAATAGTCACAATTATTGGAGAAGACTAAGCCACAACTGAAAACTCCTTGTTTGTTTTCAAAGTAGCTTTGCAAGGATAAGGGGAAGGTTGCTACTTCCTTAAAAGCTATTTCTCCTTCATGAAGCAATTGGAAGTTGCAAATGAAGGAACAATGTTGACAACCAGCAAGTTGTCAACAAAATTATGTTCTGTTTCTTGTGACAGCTGTAAATTATTATTTTTTTTAATGATGCACCAGAAAATTCAGGGCACTAATCTGTTACTTTGATGCCAGAGGATTGTATTTGCCTTTCAAGTCAAGGATACCCCAGTTTGCAGAAATAGCTGCTGGCCATCCTGAAGATCTGTGAGCATAAGCAGCTCCTGTGGCTTGACAGGTAAAGTGCTTCTGAAACAGCAGGAATCACTCAAACGAAAGCAATAGAGCAAGCAATAGCAAGAAGGAGAAGGTTAAGCACAAATAGAGATTATGTGGGCAATATTGAAAAGAATGACATTAATTAAACATAATCTTCTTTCTAGTCTAATTAGTGAATACAGTGACGTCGAAAAATATCCCATGTTTCTACTGGCTCTTTGGAAACAATGGGGCTTTTCTCTTCCAATATAGCTGCTGGTGGGTTTGGGACATTCCTACCAACCTCCACATTATTCCATCATGCTCCATAATTACTTACATAAATCATAAAACAAATGACAAGTCTCTAGTCCATCTGAAGTGATTTTACAACCTTCTGAGAGAAAATAAAAAGCCTTTTTAGAAAGTCTGCAGCTCAGTGTCTATGGGGTATCTGAATTATTGCCTCATGAATAATCAGGGCAGGAGAAGCCTCACAGATTAGGACACAAGTTAGTGTAAGGGGATGTGGATACATGTGTCACAGCTTTTTTTTTGGTAAGGATGAAATAGATGGATTTCACCCAGGGATTTGTGGTGCCAGAGATGATGGCCTTGGGATATGGCCTGCTCCTGCAATACAGAGGGGATCAGGAGCAGGACTGTGACCTGTGGCATCCCTACCAGCCCAGGCAGCTTTTGAGGTGGCTGTGGCACCCCCGGGTGATGATGTATCCTTCATGTCACAACACTGATGTGTCCATGTCCCCCCTTTCTCCCACTTTACTTTCTGCCTCTTCCTTCACCTGCCCATGCTGTGGTCCACTTTGCACTCCAGGGAGACAGGGATATATACCAGTGGCAATGGTGTATGGACTCTCAATTCACCAACCCAACACAGGACAACCTGGCAATGCCACACCTGTGTGGTGCCTCCGTGCCTGGAAAATGACCAGGCTTGGACCATCCTTCCCCATTACCCTTTTCCCTTCGCATCCTCCTCTGCACAGAGGGAATCTCCATGACCTTACAGTACCCCAAGGGATGTATTTTCCCAATTTAGGTCTGATTTCTCCCATCTCAGGTAGGGCTGTGGCTATTCCTACTCCTTTCCTGAGTATCTGAACCACCAAGCCCTTCCATGATCTCTCTGAGGTATCCCATTTCTTGCTCACTCCCTGTTCCCCAGTTTTTACTTTGTTATATGTAAATCATTGTAACCTGCTGGAATATTATTAAGCTGCTGAGTACATATAATTTTCATACAAAATGACAGCTAATGTCTTCAGTCTCCACACAGCCCAGCCTGCTTCACAGAGAGTCTTGATAGCTTTGAGCAAAGTCTGCTTCCCTTCCCTGTTATCATCCCCTTATTCATCATGTGGGAGTATGAGACATTGTGCCTCAGGTTTGGGTGAGAGAGGTTACTGCCTTGCTGTAGATGTCTCTAGAATGAAAGTCTAGAACTTGTCACTGAAAGCCACTTTTTATTCCCTATCAGAGCAGATTTAGGACTTCTCTCATTATTCAATCTTCTTTTTTTGACATACCAATACTTTCTGGAGGCCAGTGTTGTCATCCTCCAAAAAAATACATGAGAAATCCTGAGAGCACTTGGTGATTTGGGCAGGATTTCACCATTGAGGGAGGGATCAATAGGCTGCTCAGCAAAGGCGGTGCAGACTCTCATCCTGAAGCTGTCCTGAAGAAAGGTGATGCTCCATATTGAGCAGGTGTTTGGAGGCAAAGCTGGGGCTAGGGCTGCACAGGCCCAAAGTAGCTCCTCAGAAGTCCCTGGTTTGGCAGCCAAGTCCCCAATTTGGCAGCCATCCCTTGCAGGCCAGAGCTGCAGGAGGTTAAGAGGTGGGTGGCAGAATGTGCCCTTCCTGGGGACAGGGCAGGGGAGCCCAGGGTGGTAGACTGAGATCTGAGGAGAGAAGATCATAGAAAAAGAAAAAATCAGTGTACTTGGCAGCTGCAAGCAGATGGATATCTCAATGAGGAGAAGAAAGAAGGTGGTTTGAATATTGAGTTTTATATGATTCTCTAGATGGCAACAAGCCTGGCTGAGCAATGTAAGCAGATACTGCACTAAAAGGGAAAAGTGCTGTTAGGCCATGAAATGTGAATCCTGTTAAACCTCAACAATAGCAAATAGCAAATTTTGGTTTGTCCTTTTAAATCCCCAAGTTGTTTGTTTGGGGTTTGGGTTTTTTTAATATACTATAATTATATTTTATAATTTCTACAGTAAGACTTTAGAATACTGTTACACACAAAAATGTCATGGACTCAGGTACTCTTCTAATCCTCCTCCTGCTCCTCTCTCCCACTGTGATCCGTCTGGATTAGCCTGCAGAGGAGAGAGCTGAGTGCAAATGGATAGGCTCATCCCACAGCTTTTGCTCAGCAGGTGCCTCTTTCTGATTGAGCTGGTTGGAACCCACCTGGCTCCAAAATATCAAGCCCTGCCATAATGGAATAGGGCATCATTCTGGGGTTGAAAAAATTACCCCTTTAAAATAGGAGATGAGCAGTCCACGCATTTTAGCTATTAAGAATTGCAATGTTAAGTGCTTAGCAATTTAGAACATAAATCTCATTGATTTTCTGCTCAGGGAAGAGACTAAAGCAATTTAAGACATTTGGAGAACTTTTATCATGAATCTCTGACTACAGCTTCAGTGTGTTTGTCTTTAAAATACAGCCTCAATTCCTGATGTTGTCTGGGAGAAGACATGTATTGTCTTGTTCCTCATTGCATTTTCTGCAATGCCAGGACTGAAAAAAAATCCACTTTGCACATATGAATGAGAGGAAGAACAATAAAGGCCATGATTTTGTCACCACTATTTCCATGATAAAACCAAAGACTTTTGAGAGGGAGTTTTCTTACTACAGTGTCACTGTGGTTTGTCATGGAAATCACATTTCAAACAAAAAACAAAACCCTGGCTTCACAAATTATTTGTGCTCCTCTTAGTCTGTGATGCTTCTGACAACACCTCTGCTTCATAATGTACACATAAAAATGTAAGTTAAATATGTTGCACAGGCATCTTAGGCATATTGCAAGTAGGTTCTGATGTGTACTCAGACAAAAGAATTTATTTTTTAGTAACTGGACCATTAAATAGTTGGAAGGAAAACAGCAATAAGAAGTTGGGAAAGACAGAGTCCCTGGAAACCAGCACCCTGGACTGTGTTTGGTAAACAACGAGTCTCATTCTGATTTCCTGGAGAGCAACCCCAGACCTGTGCCTTGAGTTTAGCAAACCTTGAGTGGTGCCACTTTCATGGGAGGACACACAAAGGGACAAACCTTGCCTGTCTGTAACACTGACAGCATCTCTCAGCAGCAGTCCACTTTTGAGTGACAGGGAAACTCCAGCTGATGAGCTGTGCTGTGCTGTGCTTTTCTCAAAAAGCCCCAGAGTCTTCAGCAGGACAGACTGACTTGCCACGTCGTGAGTCCTGAAGAACACAGTGACACTCAGTGGAGGAGACATGGTGGGACACTATTCCCTGAATTATGCAACATTTTTCACATCAAGAACAGAAGCAAAATTATTCAGAAACTGCAGCACTATGGGATAACACCTCCTCAGGTATGTGGGTTACTTTTAGTCAGGAAATAATTAGTGCATCTTCCTAGCACAGAGCTACATCATTTAGCACTTAGAATTTCCCCACTCAGAAGAGTCTGCCTGAGCTCTTGGTGAGCAGGCCTGGTTTAGGTGACCAGCAAGCCCCCTGGCAAAATCAATCCTCCATGGAGAACTGGGAGAACCTCCACTTGCTATGGACCCTGTCTCACTTAGCCCCTGCCAGCTCCCAGAACCAGAACTGGTTTATTTGGCTAGTCCCACTACCAGGGTTTCTGGTTTCCCTGAGAGGAGTTAGTTACACTGAAATCATCCCAGCACAAGCACAGAATATTCTTCTGGTGCTGGTTCTTCAGGTTAGGCAGAGGCAACTCTGAAACTTCAGTGGAGCCAGGATGGAGAATGGAGTGAGGAACTAGACCACTGTTACCTGAGGCCACCTCTGACCTGAATGGAGAAAAGAAAACACAGCACCCTACACCGAAATTAAATTGCCATTTGAGCCACTTAGTAAGTTAACTAAATTGATTGTGACCTACATACTAGAAAGCTTTGGATATGTGGAAATTCTTTCCGTGGGAGTCAGGTCACTCACTAAAATCTAGTTTAAAAATCCACACACATTTTCTCTGAAGCCTCCATTGATCTTGCAGCAGAAATCAATCTGAAGAAGCAGTAGGACATGCTTAAACCTTGGCATCTATTAGGTCAGGCCTGCAATGGTTTTAGTCTCTTGTCAGGGTAGCAGACAATGCTGACAGATGAACTGATTAGGCTTGGTGCATATTGCAGTGCAGACACAGTAATTACAGCCTAGAAACAATCATTTAAACAGAAAATAATGTATTACATGCAGAAGGTTCATTGCCAGCTGCCTAGAGGCAGCACCTCCACAGCTACTATGCAAAAGTAAAACACATCAGGCAGCACATTGGGCATTAAATCATTCTAAAAGTACATCAGCTAAAGACCAACAGCTGATGTAGTCACAGAGGATAAAACAATATATATATTGAAAACAGTCTCCTAAAGGAAGATGGAAAAAGAAGCATCAATTTCTCTGTCTATCTGTAAAACAGAAAGTCTCATCTTTTTATATCTAGCAATGCATGTGTGTATATACAGGGGTAACACGAGACCCCTAATAACAGACACTTTGCAAGGTCTATGAAGTGGCCTTTGCCACAACAGGGTGGAGGAGATATTCTTTAGAGCAAATAGACTTTCCCAGCCCTCTTAGTGTTGTCTTTTATCCCATATCAGCATCACACAACTTTTAACCACAGACTGCTGCAAACCCGGTCTTTGGGAACAGTCACCACATAGTATTTGCTCTGCTGTTTTTAAACAGTATTTGTGGGCAAAAGCTCAGCTCAGATTAAGAAGAGAAATACAATACAGAGCTTTAAAGATAAGCTAAATGGACAGTGAAAATTAGCCTTTAATCTACTTAGGAAGTCTTTGTGATTAAAGTATAGCAATTTTTCCTGTGCTAATGAGGGACTAGGCAAGATGGTCACTGAAGAAATATCTGGGGAATAGCACATAAGCCATAGCTTGTGTTGTTGTTTTCTCTTTTCTTTCTAAATCATTTACTTTGATGAATTTTGTGTTCTTTTCTGTATCAGTTTGATCAGATGGAGCATACAGACACAATCAAAACATACATACGTGGCTTTCAGCCTCCATCACAGTGAGTTCCCTTTTTCCAGCAGGCATCTGAGTGTGCTCCCACGTAAGCAAACCTCCTTTAGATGCATGTTTTATGCAAACAAGCCTTTGCTTTAGGGAGCAGCAGGCCACGAGCTGGCACATACATCAAACAGCATGCAAATCCTTCCCCGCCAAAGACATGGATTATAGCGTGCCATCAGATTGTAAAAATGTAAAACATCTGACAAATTCTGTAGGGCTATGGCACAATGGCTCCTCAGAACAGGCAGGCACTGCTTTCACAGAGCAGATGTTTTGCAAAACCTTCCCTGGAACACCTATGCCCTCAGCTGTATATTCAAAAGCCATATGTAACAGCAATTGAATGTCCCAATGCTTTGTGGATTAGAAAGCAGAGGGAATGGGCATAGATCTCAGATTAAACCAAGTTAACTGGAGTTCAGATTATTGACTGATTTTCTGACAACTAGTTTTAGCAGCAAGATAAAAACAATGTTAAGAAGGCACTAGTGTTCACTGGGAGGTTTTGAAAAGTTCAAGGGGCACCTGATTGGAACAACTGCATTGCATGGGAAGGGACTACTTGAGGTAGAGCTGCCCTCAGTTATCCCAGTGTTTTCCAAATGAGCAATGGGAATGGAACATTATGTCCCAAACAAAATCAAAGAGGTTTTGTGTGCTCACCCCCTCTGAAATGTTGTTATTAGAAACAGACACCTGAAAATAATTTTCCCTCTTCTACTCAGTCCTGCCACTCTTACCACTTCAGTATTTGAGCACTACCATGCTGTGGTTTAATAAGCAGCATGACTAACATCTGTCTCATAATGTGTTTGCTCGTCATCTCCCTCGGGAGAGACCTGTGTGCACTGGAGACTGCTTTCCTTATGCATGCACACCGAAAAATAGGCAATTACACAAGCACACACACGTCCATGTGAGCTTGTCAGAGAGGGGAAGATGAAAGCAAACGTGGCTCACACCTCGTGCAGGGAGTGCTGGGGCTCACTCTGAAAGAGTGGGAGGCTGAGGCTTAGGAGGGCCCCAGAAGGGGCTGCCCAGACACATCTCACCCTTCTCCTGGACACACCACAGCTGTGTCAGGAAGCTGTTCATTGTCTTTAGCAGCATAAACAACCAGACACTCCTGGTGACCAGTGTGAGCGGTTACAGAAAATCTGGAGTCTTACATGAGTTTTAGCCACAGCTGGTATATACAGTACCTGGTAATGTGGACCCAAAGAGCCTGACCAATTATCATATACCAGTTACCAGTTTTGAGGAGTCTTCTCTATATTACAGCATTTTGCTGGAAATTTGTTTTTATAGCAGTGTCTGTTGTGCTGGAGTGACCTGGAGAAGAAGAAGCCATTTTCTTAGTACAGGAAGAAATTTTGGTACTAATTAAATTTAAGCAAGTAGAGGCAGGAGAAAGGAATTTCTTTGCCTCTCTGCTTTCGGCAGCAAGAGAAACATATTTACAGGGAGCTTTTTGGAACCTG
The DNA here is from genome assembly GCF_037042795.1 of Molothrus aeneus. Taxonomy (NCBI): domain Eukaryota; kingdom Metazoa; phylum Chordata; class Aves; order Passeriformes; family Icteridae; genus Molothrus; species Molothrus aeneus. The sequence continues at coordinate 101,770,587 of NC_089646.1, read as the reverse complement.
GCCTCTTTGAATAGGGAATATCCATAGCCATTCAGGAAATATATTAGTGCAGTAGCCATGCTATGCAAGAAATTATCAGCTTCTAGTTATTTTCATAATGCAGGCTGGGTGCCCTTCAGCTGGCTGTGTCCCATGACTGAAGACAGGAATGCTCTTGCCCATTTTTTCTAGATGTGTGTGCTCTCTGTGAAGAAGAATTTGTATTTTTTTAACTTGGATGGAAAATCCAGCAGTGGAAATGGTGCTAATCCAGAAAGCTCAGCAAGTCTGAGCAGGAGGGGTCAGGCAGCATCACAGAGAAAATAAGTGACAGCAGATGTAAGAAACTACAGCTGTTCATCCAAATTCCAGGGGCCAAGGTGAAGAACTCAGCAGGACTGTGTCTGACTGTCAGCCTGCTTTGCATGCACCTATCTGAATTTTGATACTGGCTTCCCTGCTCAGATTCTATATGAGCTCAGGCAGTGCTTACCCAGCCATTTGCTTCTTGGGAACATGTGGAAGTTTGTTTGCTCTCTTGTGATGGTTGTTGTTCTTCCAGCTGAGAAACTGAGGCATTTAGATGTTAAATAATTTATTTAAGGAGATGCTGTAGGGTTTGGAAAACACCCAGTTCCTGTTCCTTCCTAGGCTGCACTGAGTACACCAGGCTGCCTTTACAGCGAATCAACAGCAAGGTTTAATAAAAGTTTCCAAATCCTGTGAGTTTTTCCAAGAAGCAAGAAGGGGCCATCAGTCTAGAGAAGGTGAACCTGCAGGAGGAGAGCATCCTCTGGTGTTATGGAGCTGGTGTCTCAGCATTGACAAACAATTTGGTTGCTAAGTTCCTTAAGGAAGTTAGTGAGCCTCATCTCATACTGCCTAAAGCTTCACCAGTGAGAGCAGACAGAGTATTACAGCCACAGACATGACCTGCAGCTGCTGGGCTGCACCTCTGGGCTGCACCATCCTGTTCAAGGAAAAACTGTCCAGAGACCAGCTCTGGGTGCTGCTGGGCTTTCTCCATGAAGAGAGCAGCCCTGGCTGCAAGGGTCCTGGCCATGGGCTTTCACTGCTGCCTCTCTCAAGCTCCCCAGAGGCACCCTGCCTCCCACCAGGGTGCTGTGCTGCATGCTTGGCACACAAGGGAGATGTTTCCCATTTTTGCCAAAAAGGACAGCACAGAACAGCAGCACCATAAGTCCCACATTTTAACTGTTTTCCTAGCACCCAGAGTGTGAAATATGCACATGCCTTGACTACAATCATGGAAAACACCTTTCAGCTCAGCTGACATCTTTGAGGATTTCCTGGGAATTGCAGGTGGCACTCTGCCATACAGAGGGATTTAAACCCAAATGAGAACTGGTATCAGTGGTGAGTGAGGAGCACAGATCCTTACAAAATATGTTGCTTGCAGGCATGTCACAGACTGGCGGTGACATCAGTCTCAAAGGTGGTGCTGGCCTCCTGCCACCACTCAGCACATCTAAAGGCCAATTTGGCAAGGAGCAGGACATTGTATGGAGCTGTTTGTACAGCAAGTACAGTGCTGCAGGTTGGGAAAGTGAAATCTGGCATCACCTCGAACCATTTCTTTATGCTTCCTGTAGTGAGAGTGAGACCTGAGTTTAAAGCAAAAAGAAGAAACAAAACAAAAAGGTCAGCTTTGTTTAATGTCCCTTTTAACTCTGTGGATAGCACTAGGTTTTCATCTGTGCCCAGAAGCTTTGCTTATACTCTTTTGTGGTGGGAACCAGCATAGCAAAGCAGCTGGGACAGTTTTTTACTGCACTGCTGAAAGAGCCCTCAGCACCTACAGAGCTCTCCTTCCCAGCTCTGTCCTTACTCAGCACATCAGGGCCTGGCATGTAAAAGGAGGATTCATGCAGTGCCTGCTGTCTGCTGAGCACAGTGAAACCACTCCAGCATCAATTCTCTGGGCACTGGCTTCCTCTAGAGGGAAATGTGGCAAAACTGTTCCTGGAAATCCAGTGCTGTTCTCGGAAATGAGTGAGGTTTGCTGTTAGCAGTATCAAGGCATCAAACAATTCCTTCACACATTCTCAATAAGATCAGGGCACAATTTTAAAAGACAAAGTGTTCTAAATAATCCTGGTATTTTTATGGTCAAGCAGCTCAGCTATGACATTCTAACCTTATTCTCCTTTAGTAATAAGAAGAGAAGCGTATTTTTTGCCTTAATATTTGAGGAGGGGAGAAAGATCATGGGTTTAGAACATTGTTCATCATTATACATAATTTTGCTCTGTTTATTAATAGTTGAACTTTCTCCACTCTTCTCAAATGTCACCCTCATATTTCTTCATAATTCTTCATTGAAATCTTAAGCATTCAAATTACAGATAGAAACGAAGGCAGATATGGAATATTATAGATTGCATCTTCCTCTCCTCGTGTGATTCAGTAACTCTGGCCAGTTACTCTGCTTGGACTCTAGAAGTATTGGTGATTCTGTAATTTCTTCACAGAACTCAGCTTCCCTTTTTTCCATGGTCTTGGGTCCCAATTCTCCATTCCCCTTGTACACAAAGCACACAAGGGGTTTAGGAAGGAAGAGGATATGGGATCAGGCTCTGGCAGCATGCAGAGTATAAAGGAATTGGCTCCCACTAGGCCCCCAGCTGGCAGCATTTAGGGCTCTGTGTCTCTCACAGCAAATCAGTCCCCGTGCCAGAGCCCAGAAACAGAACCCACTCCCTGCTCCTGCTGAGCAGCAGTGCAAGGGCAGGACACAAAGCTGCTTGGGCCTGAAGGATGGCATTTCATGGTGCCTTTGAGATTGGCATCCAAACTACTCATCAAAAGTGTCATACTCCATTTTACACTACATTTGAAAAGAAGAAAGACTATGTAAGCTGTGCTAAGTGTCCAGGTAAAAAAACCCAAACTGAGCCATCCTATGTGTGGGTGCATCTGAAGCCTGTAGCTTAACTGGCAGTACTTGATAAAGATGAACAGCACAAGGATTATGGTGATGAAGGAGTACTTCTGCTACTTCTCAGGCTGTGCAGACAGCTGAGGAAGCTAAAAACTTAGCAATACCTTCATCAGCACCTGTTCTTCCTTCCAGGGACCACCCTCTGTCCATCCACAGGTGTGTTCATCTCTCACATTCTCACAGAAGATCAATGCTCTTATTCCAAGCAGTTTCTTATTTCCAGCCAAAGTTTCAATTGTTGCTCTATTCCATTCTTTACCAAAGCACAAATGTTTCATACCCACATCAAGACCCTGGCTCTTGCCAGACATTTTTACTGATTTTAAAACTTTGGCCAGAAAATATGTTGCAAGTTTTCATCTTCCTGGCAACTTCTGAAGACATTTATATCTATGTAAAATAGCCCATGGATGAAACTCTGCAGAAATTACTCTGCTAGTTGCACTCAGAGTCACCAAAGTGACTCAGGCAGAAATTCCAGCCCAGATAATTTGACTCAATGCCATTTCTGTGCTCCCTCTGAATAGGAAAATGAAGGCACAGAGACCAGAGCACTGCCAGCCATGTCTGCAGGAGCCTCCTCACACATAGAGAGCAGAGATTGCCCAGGGGTCTCTTTTCTTCCACTCCATTTCAAAAGGTACCCCTAGGTACAATTCTTCCTCTGATTTTTATCATAATTAAAGTCTTAGATTTTGCTGAGATGTGTTTCAGAGTCAGAATCACCTTTTCTGACTTTTAAGGGCTTCTTGTTCCTGTCTCCTACACTGCTCAGTGTGCAGCAGCCTAGCAGTATGTCAGTCATGTTAGACTATGGATAGAAATAAAAATGAAGATAATGGTAAGGATACGTGATAATACACTGCAACAGCAACAGTTTTTCTATGGTTGGGCCATTAGAACAATAAATATGTGCTGCCTTGGGGATGGAAAGTTTTCTCTCTAGGACATGATCACCCTTTTACACCAAGTAGAGTAGCGAATTTTAACTTCCACTGGAAAACAAAATAGTTCAAACTATTCTTGCCATCAAGGAAAATTGAGAAAATGCTTTGAAGAGCAGTATTGGTTCTAAACCTCTTAAACAGGGGTAAATAGCAATCCTGGTTTTGCATCCAGCTTTTCCAAGTTAGAGTTTTCATGGGCACTCACTCATCCTGATCCTGTTATAGCAGTGTGGTTTCAAGTCCAGAGAACTACACAAAATTACCAAGGAAAATACTGTTAAAAACAAAAATGCTTCAATTTTTGTTAATACTAGCTCAGAGTCAATACATTATCAGTTTCCCACTGTAAAATAAGGGATATTTTAAAATATTAAGATACCACAGAAGGTCCATGAGCTGAGAATATCAAACCCATAAATTACCATCAAATCAAAAATAATGCATCTAGCTATCATAGGAGCTTTCCCCTGTGTACCAGAGTTGGGAGAGTGCTTAGACTGATGTGGGTTAATGTCTGGGAAAGCATTCAAATTACAGAATCCACAAATGACTGGCAGCCCCCATTAAACTCGTTGTCTTGAATCAACTGGGAGTGGTGTAGGGGATCCCACAAGGGGTATTATCCTGTTTGGCCGTAAGCCACTCACTGAAAATATGCATATTGGAGGTGAAATTGAATTGCATAGATTTGTTCTCTAAATATTCACCATATGTTCTCATAAAAGTAAGTGCCAGACACATCTTTAAAATGAATTGTGTATTGTGTAGCTGTTTTCTTTAGGCTTTGGTTCAAATCCTTAGTATACAACATGAGCTCTGTAAACATTTGAGTCATATACAAGATGTAAAATGAGTTTATTCCAAATTTTTAGAAAGGAAGGCTTGATAGCCTGAATGTTTGTTTACATGTGGATTTCTCTGCTTTGTGTAATTACAGTCATGCTCCAGTCCCTCAGTAGTTTCAACTTATCTCCTTCAATCCTAAAACAATTTGTTCTGCGTCAACTATTGTGAAAAAGGTAACTATCTTCCCAGAAGGGACCTCATCCCAGTCATCATTAATAAACTTGTAACACAGAAAAGTAACAACCCATTCTCTAGTTAATAACATCTTGTGTGGTCTGTAGAAAGCTGGCAAAACCAACCAAGAATTAAATCTATATAGAATATATGTTCAAGAGTTATCTAGTAAAATAATAGGCATGTTTTAGTAACTCCAGCTGGCCTGTGTAGAAACAGAAAAAAACAACTGTAATGACCTTGACACTTGGACTATACAAAGCCAAAATATGCCTTAGGGCCCCTGGGTGAGACACATCAAAGAAGCCAGGAAGAATTTCTGCTGTGAGTAGGCTTGGAATATGTCTAACACCAATTTCACCTGTAACCTGTTTTCCAGGTCCTGTTAAATGAAGTGTGGATTTTCACAGGAGGCCTGGTGCAAAGGGAGAGATGAATGAGAAAGAAACTCAGCACCTTCCTGAAGCAGCCACCTGAGTGCTGCAGTATGTCCAGGCAGAAATGAGGAATCAGCATCGCAGGACATGAACAAGGATGACAGGTGCTGGGCAGAATGGGGATTTGGTCTGCCAGGTAAGAGGTATTCATGTCAACAAGCAAGTATCCCAACCATTCTTGCAACAGCTGGTGGAGACACCTTACAGCTCTGCACAAAGCCCCAGAATGCCCAAACTTCCCCCTCTGAGGCACTGCTCAGCTATAAAGACTGAACCCAAAGACACTGACTCCAAAACATTGGCTCTGGTGGAAATGAAAGACAATTTTTCTGTCTTTAGATGTCAAACTACTGGGCATGAGCTGTGCAATCTCTGAGCAAAGAGGGCTGGTACTCTCTGGAGAGCCCTCACTGGACCCTGGGGATGGCTTCTTGAAAGGTTTAAGACATGCCATAGGTAGAGCATGGAAAAGAGCCATGGCTGGGAGCAAGAAACACTGTTCCTTCCCTGCTACCTCCTGCCTGGAGCATGAGAAACAAGGACTAAAATCTCACAAATCCCTCTGAATGAGCTCAGTACAGGGATGCTTCTATACTTTTGTTTACAGTACTTGTAACCAGTCTCTCAGCCAAGTTTCCTTCTCAGATCAAACACCTGGTATGGATATGTTGTACCTTAAGCTTGGCATTTTTTGCTGTTTTGATGTTGGACTTGGTATATTCCATTACTTCAGACACTCTTCATGGGATGTGTTTCTTCTCCAAGACCAAATAGGGGCTCAGAAGCAAAGGAAAAGTGCTTTTTTAAACAAAGGAGGTGTTTTGTTGCCTAGAGAGGCATTCTGCAATCTGTTTGCTGAATGTTTTTCCCTGGTTCACAATATCATTGAGGAAGTTCCCAGGAAAATAACATAAAGGCTCACTAAAAATGATGGCTTCTTGGGAACATTATCTAAAGAAGCAAATGCTTGCCCATATTTCTGCTACTTTCTGTAGCAGAACTTGTGAGTTCCAGGGCATCACAAATTCCTGTTTGTTCTTTCCTGAACTGTATTTTCAAATTCCCACGATGAACTCACACAACTCCACCAGGACACACATTCTTCCTCCTTCTCATAATATGTTTATCATAAAAACTCTGACTGGCCTGAGGCCACATGGCTTAAAAGCAATGAAGGTGAAGTTCCTTTCCCAACTCTTACAAAGAATTGCAATCTTTTTTTATGTTTGATTGAAGTATGAATGTGGTTATAGTACCCATCTTAAATGTAATTTTGTTCTTTCTCTGACATAACAGTATGTTTATTGTTGATCTCACTTTATATGGATCAGATACACATAATAGCTTTTGCAGTAATGTTTTATTTGATAAGCTCCTAAGAAAGTAACCCCTGAGCTTCCATATTCATGGTAGTTTAAAAACAAAACCAAAACCAAAACCAACAACAACAACAAAACACAACTCTGATTGAAGGGTAACACTTTCAGTAGAGATGGGATGGTTTACTTTGGGACAATTTAAATTTAGCACTGTTTCTACACTGTCTACAGAAAGGGTGTCTTTATAGTACTGACATGGGATCTCTTCATTGGTGTCCAGATCATATAGGGAATTCACAACTTACCAAAGATCTAAAAGCAAACACCTGGAGTGAAAATAGCTATGTTCATATGGCCTACACTCATTTCAAATTACACAATTCAAGGCCTTATAAGAACAACAGGAAAAGAGGGACCTGCTCACCAGAGAGATATCAACATCTTACAGATGTTAGTTAATGATATCTGGACCCCTGCCTTGCAGTTCAAGGTTTCAGAATTACTCAGGAGCATTTTTTTAATTACCTATTACCAAACACCATGAGTTTCCTGCAAAGCTAGAACAGAGGATGGAGCTTTTAATGGACTTTAGTAGGACCTTCTAAGGTGCTCTTTCCAACACACAGGTGGCTAGAACTGAATAAAATTCTGCTGTACTCCCAGAAGAGATGAGCATGCAGTATATGTAAAAGATAACACACAGTTTGTTTGTAAGTCCTACTTTTAAAGAAGGTCATCGTGCTCCCTCTGCCACATTCTCTTCAGATCCAGGACTCTGCACAAGGAAACATGCCACTGCAGGATTTTCACTTCAACTGTCTCTCTTCTGATTCTCTTCTCAGATTCACCACAAAGATTAAGATGCAACATTCCCTGTGGTGCAATTATCAAAGGCTCTGATACAGGAAGACACCTCAGATCCTTTCTGTTGTGCTGCTGAGAACTCTGTGCGCTTCCAGGATGCCTTTTTCAAGCCTGAGCCTGTGTGTTGAGATGAAGTTTGTCCCCAAAAGGTGCTATATTGAGTCACTTGTTTCTCAAGTGTTTTGGGGCATTGTCCAGCCCTAAAATCATGTTAAATCAGCCAGATTAAATGATACTTGCAGAGGTGTTGAGATCTGGTGACAGACACAAAGGACAAATTGGTCTTTTGGAAATCATCTCAGCTTGACATCTCCATCATTAGCTGTTGATAGGAACAGAGCTGGATATCTGACATTATTCAAAACCAAATGGATCCTGCAATCTGTCTCAAAGACTGTGTGGTAAGGATGGCTCTGAAATAGCTGCAATGATAAAACCCAGATGGATAAGTAATCCATTTTCTGCCCACGGAAACATTGGTAAAACTGTTTCTATTTTGCATACAGCTTGGGAAGCTCGGTTATCCTGGATCTGCGAGAGGGATAAGAAATTATTAATTGTTCAAAATGGGGTTAGGAGAGCTTATAGTCCTCACACCAGATGAACCAAATAGAGCTCATCTCCCAAGGAATGTGTTGGTAAGTGAATGATGCAGAAGCCCTGAGAATTTCAAGTCCCTGACTTGAGAAACTGAAGGAAAGAAATGGAGGAAGGATGAATACAACCCTAGAAGGAGGTATCTTGGTGAGAAGTGAAGAGCTAGAAGAATGTTTCCTTATGTATTTATTTTCTGCAGAATGAAGACAGGCAGTCTTTATGATTTGATCAGGAATGCCAGAATGATTTAAATGTCAAAGTTCTCTCATGCAACATTAAAAGCAAAATCTCTGGAACAAGGATAAGGGAGGGGGCAGGAATTTCAGACTCGCACACAGAGCAAAGAGATCACTTCAAAAGACCATAAAAATTGTGCACAGCTATATCTATTTTCAATTGAACATAATTTTGGATTCCCTTAATTCTACTGAGTTGAAAGAGGAAGAAGAATACCCAGCTCTCTAACAGACCAAGGACCCACTCATTTCTGGAAATGTCCCAGGGGGTGAACATTATGTGGTGAAATGTTTGCAGCAGCAGTGCTGCCTATGTAACCTATGCAACAGAAGGTGCATAGGGACTGCCCTAGCAAATTATTCATGGACAATAAATAATGTATAATGTGTCTCAAAGATTAGGGAAGTGCACTCTGCAATTTACACAACATTTCTATTCCATAAATAATTTTTATTTTTGTTTGGATAGTTTCTTCTCATTAGCTCTGTGGGTAAGCATGACGCCTCATGAGCCTGGGTTTTTTTCACACATTTTTCATGTGACAATTCTCACATCTAATACACAAACTAAAACAAAAAGATTTTTTTCTCCTGATCCACTCTTTATTAGAATTTATTTCTTTTTAAAGTTCATATATAACCAAGCTAATTTGTTAGCTTTCTACACACATACATTTTCTTGGGGGTAAATTTGTCTCTGAACCATATTATCCTGCTGGGTTTAGTGGTAGTAAGAGTGTTTCCAATGCCAGTTATGGAGCAGGTTCTGTAGCAGCATGTACTGCATCAGCCTCCTGTGAAATAAGCTCTCCATCCCTGGGAGTTCATAAACCAGGATGTGAGAAGTTGCAGCTGGATGATGAGGTAACAAGTGAGCAAGATATCATGTCCTAATTAAAGGACTTGGCTTGCTTTCCACTTGGCTTCTGCAGTAAAGGGAGTTACTTGGAAAGTTACTTGTCTTCCTACCTCATGTCTGAATAATGTTTATTAATCATCACTGATTTCTCAGTGCACTTCTCCCCTGTGAGAAACAAGGGAGGATCTTTCTCTTTCCATTTCACTCTCTGTGGTTTGCAGCCTGGATGACTCAGGCTAAGCTGGGCTATTTCTTCTCCTTTCATTTCAGGTGCTGTGTTTACTACACTGGTCTGGGCTGCAGAACAGCCTGACCTTCCCCATTAACTACTTAGAGGCTAGACTAGTGTGTACTTTTGCCTGAGATTCTCTTCCTCCACTCTTATGATCTCTTGGAGAAAGGCACTTGAAAAATGCAGTAAGGTAGTTCATACACTCCTTCAGAGGCACCAGCAACCTTCCTTTGAAGACATAAATGTCCTGTAAAGATTTATTTCCAGGAGAAAGTCTCAGGGGTAGTTCCAATCCAATTTCACGCTTATTTTAGTCTCTTCTTTCAGTGGAGATTTAGACCAGAAAAATTTCTTCACCAAAAGAGTTGGAACAGGTTGTCCAGGGCAGTGATTAAATCACCATCCTGGAGGCATTTAAAAGACATGCAGCTGTGGCACTTTGGGACAAGGTTTAGTGGTGGACTTGGAAGTGATGAGTTAATGGTTCAGCACAATGATCTTCAAGTTCTTTTCCCAGTTAAATGATTCTATGATTCATATTTTTCAAAGTTCATTTTCTTTTTATTTAATACATCTCGATAAAGAAGTGGGAGAAGAAAGCCTATACAATTTTTTCACTTTTTTTACTTAACTTTTTGAGCGTCTTCTCTTGTACATAACAGATACCTTGTAAGTCTTGACACAAATATTTGGACAGTGTCTGATTACTCCCTGGAATTAAAATCGTAGCCATTAGCAAATATAGTTATAGGTTCTAAATTATGTTTAATCCAAAATTCATAGAAGTTGGTGATTCACCTAGTGAAGACATAGGCACAATAATATAGGTGTCAATTGAACGGAATAAATACAATACATACATCCAGTTTGAGAGTTAATAATTTGAAAGATCCCATTTTTATGGGATCAGGTAGTGAGAACTTACAGATACTGCAAGAAATCTTCAACATAAATACACCCAAAATCTTTTTCTTTAGCAAAAACTTACTTGACTTGAGTCTATGATTAATTATTTGTTAATAATGAGTCATCAGACTGCAGCTGTACACATCTTGGGTGCTTCTAAGGTTTCAGATTTGTCTACTTTGAGTGCTCTAAAAATGTCATTTCTTGCTGAAGGGCACACATGCAATTTAAGAGACTATGCTATTCTCGCACTATTGTAACAAACTGCTTTGCAAACTACTCTCAAATTGACATACTTTGCTCTTCAAACCAATTTCTCTGGAAGTGACAGAAGTAATTGGCATGACTGCCAAGTACCAAATTCAGTGGAAAATGAGAGCATAGGAAATATTGAAAAGAAATATGCACCTTGCACTAGAATGATGAAATGCTCCAAGTACTTTGGTGAAATTACACTATGAAAGAATATTCTCTGGGACAGCTAGAAGTAAAAAAAAAAAAAAAAAAAAAAAAATTAATATATCATTATACCTAAAAACTATCAACTGGAAATCAGATGGTGATCATCAAAGATCTATTATTGCATAGCTCTCCAGGGTTAAGAATACCTACTCCTCTCCAAATCCATGTAAAAGTATATAGCTCCTCCTTGGTTAGTTTTCTCTGGTAACAGGTGATATTCACAGCCTTCAGGAATAGCTTCATCTAGGGCTGTGTTTCAGCAATCTACTCTGAAGATGGCCAGAACAACAATTATAAGGGTCCAATTTGGTCAAGAATAGATATCACTATCAATAAGTTAGTTCCCACCTTATGTCTAAGTGTTTTCCAAGAACAGAGAGCTCAGCAAAACTTCTAAACTGCAAAAGACACTGAGCAAATTTATTTCGTGAAAATGGGCTTAGAAAATTCCCTTACTTTGCTGCACCCTACTCTTAGCCAAGTCTACTTGGCTGACACTTTAATATTAGCCTTCATCTCAATTGGTCCCATGTTCATTCCTACTCTGCTGACTGGATGAAAAGAAATCCAAGAAGTAAATGCTGCCTCAGAAACTCATAAAATTGTGGTTTCACTGAACAGTAATAGTGCAGAGACCAGAGGTGAGGGCACTCCACACAGAGGTACTAAGACTAGACAGTCCTTGGCCTCATTCTAGCTTCCCACTCCCTGCACAGAAGAAAGCTCTTGGCATGGTAGAAATGAAACCTCCTTCCTCGTTCTCCCAATTAGATTTTTCTCTCGTCTTGGACTCACTGTTGTGGTTTTAAAGTCTTACAATACCTTCAGGCTCTAGCATCACACCTATTCATTAAAAAGAGCAGTCATCTTAAAATCATCTTCTATAGATGTGACTAAGTAATTTCTCATTTAATATACCATTCCAATCTTTTGGGTCACTTGGCAGTGCTGTAAGGAACCACTGCCATAAGCCCTCGATCAAACAGTCTGAAAATACTCATATGCCTCAGGATTGTCCATTTTGTTCTTTTTGCTTTTTCCATGGAGAGCTGTCAGAACACCACCACTGTACAAACTCACCTGGAATATTTAACAAGCAGCAACCAGAAAAAAAAATGTGAAACTGGAAGCCTTCTCTGACAACAGTAAGCAGCTATTCAACAGCTGAAATCACTGGGATGGTTTGTGAGAGTCTGTCACCTCTCAGCAATGCCAGTAAAGATCTCACCATTTCATCAGATTCCACAGAGGCCTTACAGAAGACTCCCAACCCCTGATGCATGAGGTCTGGGATGCTGTTCAAGAGTTGACATATGTGCTGCAGAGACTGGCTGGTTGCAAACAGATAAACTGTCTTATCTGATGTGACAAAATTCGTGTTCCCCAGCAATTGCCAGATGTTGTCAGCTCTCTCTTCAGAAGATGAAAAGGCTAGGAAGACATGCAAATTGTGGATGATAAGAGGATGTGACTCTGACCCCTGGGCCTGACAGTTGATATTAGGCTGTTCCCATGGCTCTGCTATCCCCACTACATGGCTCTCCACATCCTCTTGGTTTTCATACTCACATAGCAAATTCAACTTGGCATGCAATTACAGAAAAGTAACATACCAGTACAAGAATGAGCTTGTACCTGAGGAATGTCAGGATCTTAAATGTCAGGACTTTAAACCAAATACTTTTTTTTCCCAAGTGCCGTTGAGTTTTGCAGCAATTAGGAGAATAGAGCAATCTGTTTAACATCAGGAGGAGTAGAGTCCTTGCAAGACATGGCCTTCCATTGTAGGGTTCATCACATGCTAAGCCAGGTTAAGGACATTAAAACAAAGCATTCCCTTTATGGGAGAGACAGAACATCCAAAACCTTGGATTAAGTCTTGACCAATAGACTTTTCTTTGACCTCCTACTATCTATGTGTGCATAACTATCTGTGTAAATTTATTTATGTCCTAGTATGGGATCAAGCATGATACACAGTAGCAGGAAAATAAGACATGAGATTTCTGGAGCACTTCCTGTTGTAGTGAAAATTGTTGATTTGCAAGTTGAATCATTAGCTATTTGAATGCTGCTACTCCTCAAGGTAGGCAATATTCCTCAAGGAATTTTATTTTGCAAGAGTCTGTTTTCTCCTAAAATGGGATGGATAAAATACAGCTTCATTTCTCATGCTTATAATTATGTTGGTCCTCTGCTTCATACTACCTAGGGTAAAATATATTAAATAAGACTCACCTTAGTTGCACTGAAAGTATTTCTTCTGTTTGGCATAAAGAAGTGGGACCATCACACCATGTTAAGGTTGCTATACTGTCCTTGAGGATCCTCAGTAAGGTAAAGGAAAACACCTCATCTGCCTTCCCCTGATGAAGCTTTACCCGTTTTTATGAAGTCACTAACACTTCCATCATGTGTCTGACCTAAAAGTTTAGCATGTGCTACTAACATCAGTTAATCTTTTTAATCGAAGATACAGTAATTTTTGGTTTATTGGAGAGTAAGATTCTAAATTCATACTGAATTGGTTTTTTGTGCACTTTACATATTGGCCATAGCCACGAGTATTTGTATGAAATATGTATTTATATACAAATATGGAAATTCATTCTAAAATATGAGGTCTCTTTCTCCTGGAAGATCTGACAGAATATTGGAAATCCTGGATATCATTTTAAACCCTGCAGCAAACTGTGATCAAAAGAGTGCTCTTCCTGAACATTTCTTTGCTCCTTTCCATCCCATTTACTATGTCCTTGTAATTCCATAAGAAAAAAATTACAAATGAAAGTCCATCATTTCACTTCTAAAATGGATTGCATCAATATGATGCACTCACTGTCCAGTGCCTTGCATCACCTGAGTGCTAGGTGACCTTACTTGCTCCTTGTGAGCCAGTAAACCCACTTAGGCAGCTGTGTTACATGCAATTCCCTTTAGTATTCAGCATTCCTTTTTCTAACTGTTTTAATCTCTGTTTTACAAAGAAAATCAGTGTATGCAATGTATGAAAAACATCTCTATATGCCACTCCCTTAACAGAAAAGGACAAACTGGAATTTCAAGAGACCTTCCCTACATTTGCATTTTAAAACAAACTTTGGATTTAACCTACTGAGCTTCCTTTTTTTCTTTTTGCATGCCAGATGTCTGAACCATACTGGCCTCCCATCATTCAGTTACAGTCTCAAACAATCCCAAACAATTCAGCTATTGCCTATGAGTGTTAAACATACCTTTTCTGGTTACCCAGAGGTAGGTTTGTTCTCATACATCTGCAAACCAAATCTCTTAGCTCAGCAACTCTTAACTTGGTACTCATGTTTGCCACAAACAAATTTTCTCTGCAAAACTGAAGGGAAGTGGGGAGATTCCCTTCAGTTCCTCCCCTTGGCAAGGGTGTTGTCGGGAGCACAGTGAAAACACCAGCCCTAATCTACAGCAGAGCCTCTCAAGGAGACAGAACTTGCTGTGCTCCATTCTCAAAGCACAGAGAGAGGCTGAGAAAGACAGTACCCAAGGGGTATGGTGGGAATCTGGACTCTGCCCTTGGTTTGTAGATCCTGTTCTAACATGGGAGGTAACCCACGCCTTATAGCATGAATGACTGAGGTACATCAGTTTGTTGAATATGCTCCTACCTCAGGATGAGAGTGAGACTTGCTGGAATGACACAACACTGATATGAGACCAAAAATAACCCACCTGGTGCTCAAGGTGTCCAGGGCACTAAGGTGCTGTCTCTGAACCAATAGATTAGCCCTAAATCAAGTCTATCCAATTCCTGCCTATGTCAGTTATTTTTGTTCTATGAAACTGAGATACATTTTGCAAATGAGATGAGCACAAGCATGCCTCCTGCAGCAAAATCTTTTATCTCCAGTACAAAATCAACAGGGAATCTATTTTGTGCCAGGGAAACAGAAACCATGGCTCAAATATGGACAAATTCACCTTACTTCCCTGAAATCTGAAACAAAGACAGGAAAAAAATCAGTTACAGGGATAAAAGCTGCAGTTCAACTATCTTTAGTCTGCACTTTTTGTGTCACACTAGAGGTCAGAGAAACAGTGTATACTTATCCCTGAGATGACAAATGAAGATTAAATGAGACTATTCATGTGGAATTCCACTTTTATCCTGAGCACATGCTGCTTTGAAATGTGCACAGGATTAGCATTCCTAGCCCATGGAAAAAAAAAAGCCCCCATCCAAAACTTCTGTGGTCTGGAGAACATGTAGAGGTTGCTGCAGCCTGGCTCTGGGCAGACCTTCCATGGCAGTGTCAAAGAGCAAAAAAGCCAAGAAAAAGATTCTCATTTTCAGCAGTGTGCTTCCATCCTGGCTGTGGTCTTGTCCCTGTGCTGACTGCTGTGCCAGCCCTGGAGGATTGCACACACACACTCACTCTGGTGTTTAGCATGGGAAGGGAGTGAGCAACAGTCACCCATCAGCTTCTGAGACTCATGAACTTCCTGGAGCTTTCAGAGCATATTGAATTATGCCAATGTTCACAGGCAAGAAATGACTGTTTAAATTATAAATATTGTTGATATATTTTATCTGTATTGTCAGCTACTGATTCTAGACAGCATTTTTTCATTTATGTTGAGGGACTGGGCATACATGTGTGATGAATAAAGAAAACACTTGCTTCCTTTGCAGTCCAGGATCATCACTATCCTTTCTGTGAGCCAGTCCTAAAAAGATTGACTTTTTCCCACTGGTTCCCAGACCCACTTTTTTCTCCAGTAGTTTAGGAAGTCCTAAAAGCCATCTTCTTTCTCACCAACACCCACAGTGTTTTCTAAATCCACTTCAAATTTCATCCTTTTTACTTTCCTCCTGTCCTTCCTCTCCTCTCCTCTCCTCTCCTCTCCTCTCCTCTCCTCTCCTCTCCTCTCCTCTCCTCTCCTCTCCTCTCCTCTCCTCTCCTCTCCTCTCCTCTCCTCTCCTCTCCTCTCCTCTCCTCTCCTCTCCTCTCCTCTCCTCTCCTCTCCTCTCCCACATCCTCATTTTGCTCCTTATCTGAGATGCACAGCGGTGGGCTCACCCCACACTTGTGTTGTACCCAAGTTCACTGCCTCCTCTTTCTTTTCCCCTCCATCTGTTCCTGTTCCAGCTCCAACCCATCCCTCCCTCCTGGCAGTGCACAGGGACTGGAAGTGACCTTCCCTTCCACCATCAGCCTCTTTGAAGAGTTGCCTTTTCATTAATCCAGGTTATGTGTATAGGTGTGACACTTTGTGTATCAGACAGCTGCAACTTGGCAACCTTGCTGGAAGATCTCCACAGAGTTAGGTTTGTTAGCTGTTAGGCCTTAGTATTCAACAGGAAACAGAAATTTGACCCCAGTAACTAGACAAATGTAGTGCTAATTTCTGAAAGTAAACATTATCCTGCTTTTGTCTCCAATTTTCCTGTGTCACACACATAAGCATGTCATACTCATTATCTTAAAAATTCTCATGTGGCCAAAAGATTGGCTTGGGCCTAGCAGAAAGGTCCAACTAGGTCACACTTTTATAGATGATGCCTCTTATTTCCCTGTTCTGTCTACACCTAGGCTGTCCCTCCGCTGCTGCCCTTAATTCGATACCAGTTTTCTAGAACAACTCTCATTGTACCTTTCTGGACAAGAGATTTTGATCCCTGACATAAATCCAGACCAACTCTGCATTTAATGCACTTAAATGAATGTATTATGAAATTACAATTTTTCCTGTACACACTCTTATTAGACATAAATAAGATACTAGAGATGTCATAAATGGCACTATGATTTAAATTGTTTCTAGGCAAAGAGCATACATTAAAACCAGAAATTATTTTCACAGATTTATGGAGCTGTGTTTTTAATTTTGTTAAGGAGAAGCAGACGAGAAAATGTGTCACATTTTCCAGCAAATCACATGAAACCTCAGTGTACTCTCTGAAATTCTTGGTACCCCTGATTCTTCTTATCCAGGAGCTTCAGCAGTTTGGAGAGCCCACAGCGCATGCCAGCAACCAAAAAGAAAACAAGGATGAGGGAATGCTGTTTCTTTGCATGCAAGACTTGGCCGTGCCTTACCAAACCCAAACCCAATTCATCATCTTCCAGACACTATTTCATAGCAACAATTTTGCTGTCTCTTTAGTGCATCTGTCTGTTTATCTCTTCTCAAGTACCATCTGCTTGTCCTGCTCTCTCGCACCGCACATGTTCACAGCGAAGACACCTCCAAGGTGACAAATGAGCAGTCGAGCTAATTTCATTGGGATAAACAAGAAAGCAGAGCCAGATGGAAAGCTATGGAGAGAGCCAATGTCATGTGGGGGGAGGAGAGAGTGTTTGGAGGAAGAATCACCATAACAACGGCAAGTGCAAAGAAGAGGTTTCTATTCTGTCTATTCCACTAATTACTATGAATATTTCATTCTTGCCCTGTGGTTTATCCATGTCCAGATCAATGATTTACTGGCAGATGGCTTATTTTGTTCTGGACTGGTTTTTTCCCATAAAGTTTGACTGTTTTGATTTTCATGAGGTTTGGGGTTTGGATTTCTTTAGTTCTCTTTTAGGAGTTTGGACTGTTTTTATCAGATGCTCACAGGGAAGTAGCACTTGAAAGAGTTTAATGACTTTGTGAATTCTGAAATGAGAGCACCTTTTTATTTTAATTACTGTAAAGACACAAGTTGCTTGTTGATAGTGTTCATTCAGACCCTGCTTTCAGTTTACAGATAATCTTTTGAGACTGTAGCTTTTCTCTATATCGCCCTTCCAAGCCCTGGCACAGCATGAAGATCTTAAATAATCCTGACTACATTGGCAAAGGTCCAGATAACTTCAAAGCACCAAGATCTCTCTGCCTGTCAAAACACAAAGATTATAGCCATTTAACTAAACTGGTTTCAAAACACACTTTAAGGAAAAAAATGCAAAGCTTCAAGTGTGCTTGTGTGTGTGCATGTGTAGCTTTAAAACTGTTCTACATTGCTTTAGCCTGCTTCAGCAAGTGATACATCCAAAAGTGACAGAATAAAACTTAAAATTGAGCTAAATATGTTTATATAGGCCTTAAGAGGATATGGATTTTTGAAACATGATTTTAGTTCAGTTCTCAGTTCAAATTGTGCTTGAGGCATGTTTTTGCAGCACTAAGCACAGTGCAGGTACACATTAGCTGCTACGTGGGGAGCTAGCTTAGAGCTGGAAGCAAAACTCTTTGGCCAGGCTAATAAAGTTGTTCAAAAAAGGCAGAGCCCAGTATCTTGCAGAGATATTTGTGCTAGCTGGGCATTCCCACATGGTAAAAGTCGGTGAGCTTACTGCAAAGGACAATCTGGTTTATAATTTCTAGTGACACACAAATACAGAGCTAAGCCAGCAGGCTGAGAAACATCTCAA
This sequence comes from Molothrus aeneus, assembly GCF_037042795.1. Lineage (NCBI taxonomy): Eukaryota > Metazoa > Chordata > Aves > Passeriformes > Icteridae > Molothrus > Molothrus aeneus. The sequence continues at coordinate 101,752,373 of NC_089646.1, read as the reverse complement.
GTTCACTGTCATTGCATTCAATAATGGCTCAACAAATTTAACAGTACAGGCTGAGCAAGTACTTTATTTTGCTAAAATGAACAGACAAGGCACTTAAAAATGTCTCTAGGTTTTGTACAATATCAGTATTATTCAGTGTAAATTGGCTCCTATGGCTCAACATGTAATAATAAAAAAAAAGTGAAACCACCATGATCTAACTAAAATACCCCTCCACCTGAGCTTCCCAAAGTTCAATTTCAATCCTGTGTACATTGAGTGATTTTTTCAAAGACTAATCTTCATCAGAAACTCCTATTTCAAGCTTTTCAGTGAAATGCCTCTCAGAAAAAAAAATTGCTCCCTCTCCCAGTGAAATATAAACTTTCACTTTGAAGATACATTTTCAAGCAATCTGCTTTAGACCTTTGCTATAAGAAAAGAGTCATTCTGTATGTGATACAATCATGTACTATAAGCATTGTCTTTTGAAATCAGTTTTAGACTCTGTAAAGCAGGAGGTACTCTGTCTTCATGAACAGGAGCTGTTCTGCTGAATGGTGCAGAATCACACCATGTGCTGGAAGACTTCGCTCTTTGTCTCCCTTCTCTTCTCACTAAACACATGATTCTCCATCAGCTTACTCAACCAGTTTGCTTTTGTTATGCTAAACACTCATGGAAAGATTAAGGCTCAGATCTGTCCTATATTCCTGTGTGCTCCAACTGCACTCGATGCTATTTGCATGAGAAGCACTATTTGATTAAATTTTGGGCATGGTATTATGCGGCAAGTTTGCACAATAAAGTGGGGGCCTAGGCTTAATAAACAGAAGGGTTCTTCCTCTTCTATAGCCTAAGATCCTAAGGGAAAAACCACTCATGTGGAAAAAGGTCTTTAGTAAAAAGCCTGTTAATAATTAAATTTTATTCTTAAAATCTTATCTAAGTTTTTTCTCTAAGTAATGTTGTACTCCTTGGGAGACAATGCCGTGGTAAATCACACTGTGTGTTCTTCTACTTGTAAATAAACAAATCATATTATATGCCTGGAGAGCACACCCAAAACCTCAAAAATAAGATGTTTTAGTAGGGAGAATGCTACATATTTCTATGTGTAACTAAAAGAAATGTATGCAGTTTGCAGATGGGACAAGAAAGAAATAAAACTTGCCATTAATATAGCTCTCACATGAGTGTCTTCTGGTGGACTGGTATTGCAAGAAGGAAGTTCAAGTTCCAGTTTTATAGGATGAGTAAATAATGTCCATAGCGAGGCATTTTCAAGAGAACAGGCACACCTGCCTACACACAAATGATTGCAACACACAAATGATTGCAAAACTTTTCGCCTCCTCAGTGGTCATGGGATGCCCAAAGTCAACAGAATGGAAGACCTTGAAGTACCACACAACTTTTCCTGAACAAACATCAGGAACTCTGGAAGGCAACTTCATCCAGGGCCTCCCTGACAGGCCTCCTGCAGTCTGCAAGGACAACAGTACACGAGGAAAATATCTGGTCATCTCAAATCCAGGAGACTTACTCTATTTTCAGCAGCACCCCCTCCTTTCCCCTGCCCACAGCACAAATGTCCAGGTGCTTCTGAGGATCAGGCCTGGCCTGGGCAGCCCTCAGTATCTTTATAACCCTTTGACCTTTTCTTCTGCCTTTTTAAAGCTCTGTTATTTCTGTTTCAAACACTCTTGTCCATCTGAAGATGGATAGATGGATAGATTTGCAACTGGAGATCTTCTGTTCATTGCCAAGGTGGAAAAAGCCAAAGGACTCAGTTAGCAATGGACATTTGCCCACCAGCATTGCTTGCAATTATTTTCACATACCCTGGATGAGATGGCCATAATCCACATTCTCCCTCAAAATACACAAGGCCTTTGGATGAGTAAGCAGCACCCTGAAATCAGTGAAGCAACAGCATAATGTGCAGGTGATCTGGAGAGAATTACTGCTTCCCAGAGCTACCAGGATTGTATAATATTAAAAAAGATAAATCCACAGAACAAGCCTTACATAACTTTTTTTAAAAATGCCTCTTCGTCTATCCCTTTGTTAATCTTGCCTTACACTGACTGCATTTGTTGAGAATCTCACTCCCACTGTACCTGAAATAAAACATGATAGGTCTTTTGGCAAGATCAAAGCTGGAAATTTATACCAGGACAAGAGCCTGTGAAAACCCTTTAAGAAAATCAATTTCCAGTACAAAAATTCAAATGCAATAGCTTCTGTTTAATCTTTTCAAAATGCATATTTGACTAAGATTTACATGAACATATAATATTTCAGAATGGTACAGCTCCCAAACCAAAGTACAGTCTTAAAAAACAATAATCACCTTTGTTGTTGATTGTAGTGGTAGGCAATGGAAAATCTGCTGCTGCATTTGCCAGGTTCTGCAAATGAATTAGACATGTGATAAAGGGGGGAATAAAACCAAAAAAATTTGCAGTACAGCTCTGACCCAAAAACCACACCTGCTCCTGCAGTTGCACCATCTCAAGTCACCTTTATTAGAGCTCTTTGCAAAACCTTTACCATCCTGCAGCCTGCAAAGCTGCATATCAGGGAGCTCTGGATTGGATTGCCAAGTGAGAGAAGGTTACTTTTCTGGTGGGTGCAGTGTCAGGACTAAAGGCTTTAACTTCACTACTGATTTTAAATTGTTTGGGACTTTTCAGCTTTGATGCCGGCATCTAGAAACACTCCCCAGAAATACTGTTCTTCCTCACAGCAGCTTTGCAGGGCTTAGCAACCTGACACATGCAGAGCATTTTAGGATGCACATTATACACAGCTTTATTATTAATAGCGCTGAATGTTCACTTTTCCTACACAAAGGTCTCCTAAATAAAATAATTTTAGGCACTTTATGGAAATAAAATATTAAGAATAGGACATTAAAGAACTATTTTGGACTGTCTTTTATCTCTGCATGTACACAACGGTCAAGCACAGCTTTGTTTAATTCTGCACTAGCCTAATTGCTGGGTACCTTCCACATCCATCTGTGTGCATTGTGGTGAGTACGTGCAGAGAGGCCCTAATGAGCCTGACACCTGCTCCAGTGAACAAATGGACTAGAATTATCACTGCTAATATCATCCATACATTTAAGATGTTCTTAATTTAAAAGGAGTGCCAGTGCACCAAAATAAATGAACTGGTAAGATTACTCCACCGGGATGCTTGGGCAGGAGCAGTGCCATGTCCCCAGGACCATCCTCTGGCAATGCAGCTGGAGTGACTGCACCCACACACTCCAGGAGTGAGAGCCCTTGAAGCAGGGTAGTCCTGTTGGGAATGTTCCTGCCAAAGATACTTAGGAATGGGGGGGTGGGGAATGCTAGCTATCCTGCATCACCACTGTGATAGGGAGTATTTAAATCTACAATAGCATGTAAGACCAAATCTCACTGACAAGAATGTTCTCTGGCATTGTTCTGTTTACTGTGACTGAATTACTACTGAGCCCAGAACAGAAGTGCTACAGTGCACAGAACAAGGCAAGACACTTCAGTTCAGTGCCCATTACACAAAAATAACATTTTGTATTCTCCATACCATTAATAGAACCTTTATGCAATTTTCTGCTCCCAGAAAGATTTGACTATTAAATAGCTTATACTCTGAGTAACTATAGATACTACCAAGTCAAGCATCCCACAGCCAGAAGAGTTGTTATGGTTGTGTTTATGGTGACATTTCAGAAAAAAATAATGCAGGGAAATAATCAACAGAAGCCCAGATACAACAGGATCATAAAACCCTACTTCATACTCAGTATGTAAATGGGCTTCCTCAATCTTGTTTTCATGTATTTTACTCAAGTATTTAGCTGACATTTCTCTCATGGCTTTTTTCCAAGGCCTGAAAGAACACAGCTTCCAGTATAAGGTTTTTTAAAGCAGATTTTGTGGCAATCAGTTAATACTCTGTTATTACCAGCATGGTACTCCTTCATTGCCCTCATTACTCTAAGCTACCAAGACTGTGAAATTCTACCTCTAGAAGAGCCCACCTTCAGTCTCTGTTTGCACAGGTAGAAAGGTCCCAGCTGGGAATTTTAGCTCAGTTCTTGATTATTTCATGTTCTCTTTCCATTCATTCCCCCTTTGAAAGCCATGTTCCTGGGTTCTGCCTTTTCATCCCTCCCTTGTCCTCTCCCATGAAATACAAGTCTCTCTTCCTCATAATTCCTACTCACTCCTCCTCTGCTCTGCTTTCTGAGAGTCAGCCCTGTATATTTACTGGGTTTCCTTCACCTCATCACTTATATCAGCCATGCCACTGCTTGCTAATGGGAAAAATTATTAATTTCCCACTAATATTTGGTCATTTTCTTCCACAGCTACTGTGCAGACCCACTCCAGGTACTTCCACCAGAAAAGATCTCAAATAATACCAGAATAAAGACTGAGAGGGGCTGCTCCAGGCCTGGAAGGCCTTTTATATGAAAATGAGAAGATGCTATCAAATTCTTGCTGGTACACACTCAAGTACAAGATGCATATAGAACCATATAACCACCAAATCAGAGAATCATTTAAGCTGGAAAAGACCTCTAACATCATCAAGTCCAACATGGCACTTTTGAGGTCACCACTAAACCATGTTCCTAAGTGGCAGATCTACATATCTTAGTTTTTTAGCATTAAAAAAAATTATATATATATATATATATATATAAAAACTATAGGAAATCTATTATTTATTTTTTAAATTAGCATTTGCATAGAGGCTGGGTGATCTAACATCAAAGTCTCAGTATACAGATTTATGAGTCTGTCTTCACATAAGCACATTTGTATAATTTTAGGATTTAGTGTGCAATAACACTTCTTTTTAATTGCCCTGAAATCTTAGGATCAGTTAGAATGATGATGCTCTGGGAAAAAAAGGAGTCAGAGCATGCCAAAGTATAGGATACAAAATTATATGAAAAGATGGTGTGAATACTGCAATATAAAGTCTGTCCTTCATATAGGACTGCAGAGAAATTTAATCTCTGTCTGTTTAAGTTTCTCTCTTTCTCTTGGTTGCAGCCTCCAGCCCAGGTGGAGACATCCCTGTTCCAGCACCATGAGCTAAACTGAAGACGTGGCAGCCCGTTGCTTTTGCTCACAGTGTGTATGCTAATGGCTCAGCTGGATCAATTCCTTCATCTCACAGAATCCTGAAAGGTACTTGTTAGTGCCTTGTTCCATTAGGACAGCACTATTAAAATGCACAAGCCATTCCTCCAGGGCTATGTATATATTATGTGGCTGGCCAGGGCACCAAGCTGGGATTTATTAGTATGCTGTGCACAATAAGTAGCAATCAATACTTCATTCTTGGCACAGTTTAACGCTGCAGAACAGTCTGAAGATACAGTTCATGCCAAATAGCAGCATAGGATTTAGTGCAGTACAGATGTATCTGAAATATTTTAATATGAAGAAGGGTTATGGAAAACATTTGGCAGTTTCTGGAGCATGAAGCAAATACTGAATTTTATACCATCTAAAACAGTATAGATGAGCATGTACAATGTATTAAAAAGATGCTGCATCCATTTCCTATAAAAATTTCATCTTTCTGTAAAAAACATAAATATTTTAAATTTTGGGGTTTTTTTTAAGGTTTCCAATTAGGCCGGATTTGTTTGGTTTGGAAATAAAATCCTATTGGTGCTCAGCTCAACTTATTTAATACTCTTGAGATAAGACAAAATTTCTTAAGCTCTTTGCAAGAGGTTCCATTCAATAGTCTTCAATTTAAAATGTTCTTGCTAGAATATCCATGAGAAAATTATATTCTGGACTCGGAAACCCAAATGTTTCTGCTGCTCTCTATTGTGGCAGCAGAAGAAGGCTTTTTATTCTATTAACTGGCTTCCAGATGAGGCAGCATTTCAAGGACTGCCCTACCATGATGAAATCACCTCATGATCTCAGTCATTAAGCTAATGCAACACACAAAGCATACATGTTAGAGAAAAAACCAAACTTATCCCTTAGTGAGCACTCAGAAGGGCTCATGGATGAAAGAGTAACCCTTTAAGCTTCCTGGGTCCCTTAGTGGTACAAGCAGCTGTAAAGAGATCCACATCTGAGGGAAAAAAGTGCTTCCCCCTGTGCCATTAGGGGTGGAAGAAGACTCTGCTGACCATCACTGCATTCATTCAGACTTGAAATCCTGTTAGTTTCCTCACTCTTTCCAAGAATGTGAGCAACAGTGGAGTAAGGTTGTAAAATCCCAAGTAAATATGCAGATGGAATCTTGAGCAAATATCTTATTTACCAGATTCCCTTACACCCAGTCAGAATTTTCAAAATAAAGCTAATCCTTTTCACACCAGACTAATGCCAAATGGACTTGCTGTATCTCTGAGTTTGTTGCTCTCACTGTTGCACCACTTCATATATGAACAGGGAGGCTACAGGGTCTGTAATCCTTTCCATGTCTGCTGTGAGAGTCATTGGGGCATTGGCAGCATATTGACATCTGAAGGAACAGAGACTGGTGACACATTCACCCAGGAAAAGCACTGAAAAGCAGCAGCTCACTGCCTAAATGGTGTATTCTGTAGTGCTTTCTGAATGCACTACAAGGCACAGAAGCAGGCTTGTGTTCTGTGATATGATATGAAGGTGAAAATGGCATAGGGATAGTTTAACAGATCTTTTACCGTCTTCTCACTCATTGCAAAATTTTGTCAAAAATACTATCGGGCAATGTGTGCTCAGTAGGCAGTAGAGAGGTGCAGCTGTTGTAGCCATTGTGGGCAGATATGATGATATTTTAGGTAAAATTGAATCTTGATCTGGCATGGGTCTTTCTCTTGATCTGGTGTTCTTTGCTGGTTTTAACATCAAACCATTTGCGGTGTCCATGCAGGGTTGAATCCCCACACATGTGAAGACTATCAGAAGCTGAAAGCCTGTTGGAATGATACTTTATGGTTAGGAGCCTAAATTTTACTTCCCTTCTGGCTTACAGGTGTAGCATAATGCCTGGAACAACAATGACCCACTAGTAATTGCATTCAGTTTTGGTTTAAGGATGACTTTTCTTTCTACCCCCACAAAAGAGTTGCATGGTACAGACATTCCAATTCAGTGCTTCTAAATTAGTGTCATATTTGAAGCATAGTCTCCCATGGTATTTGCAGAAGGTTATGCTGTGTGATGGATTATGTTCTGGTTTATGTCATGGTTTTATGGCTGTATAAAAGCCAATGAGAGGTGTAGGAAAAAGAAAGCTGAAAATTCATTGCCTAAAAAAATTCACTCATCAAAGCAGGGGACTGAATTATTTAATAATTCAGCAGTATAGATGAGGGAATTCTTTATGGAAACCTAGGAAATAGCTTATCTTTGAACAGCTGTCAGTATTTTTACTTGTTAAATTCAGTGTGCAGTGTTCACTCTGCTTTTCAGAATGTTCTGTCTCAAAATATTTTATCTTGAGAGCCCTGTAACAAATAAAGTGGGGAATTTTTAAGGTGCTTGTTCGGGTTTTTTTCTTTTTTGACCTTTAGATTAAATGTTATCAATACTAATATTCCCTAAATGCTTTGTCATGGTAGTGATGTCTTATCTAATAGTGAAAGAAACTTTCAAGTCTTTTACTGAAATAAGGGAAAAGCCTCATTCCTTGGATATGTTCCATTTCTCCATGTTTTCTTATGGCAAATTATTACTACAGACAGTTTTTAAAAATATTGTCTGTGATGACATATAACCTAAGAGGCCCTCTGGAACACCAGTAACATTCAGACAGATGCTGTTTCTGATTATTAAAGAGAGAAGCATTACAATATCCACAAATGGAGTGCAACATCTAACAGGTGGAAAGACTTGCACTAAGTGTTAATGCATTCATATATACATACATGCATATGTGCATACACAGATCTGTTGGGGAAAGTTCAAAAAAATGTCATGAAAAGGTTCAGAGGGATGGAGAACCTCTCCTGTAGAGACTTCCTGAGAGAGCTGGGGTTGCTCAGCCTGGAGCAGAGAAGGCTCAGGGAAGACCTTACAGCACCTTCCAGTACCTGAAGGGGGCTTACAAGAGACCAGGAGAGGGACTTTTTACAAGGGCAGGAAGTGATAGGACAAGGGGCAATGGCTTTAAACTGAAAAAGGGCAGGTTTAGACTGGATGTTAAGAAGAAATTATTTACCGTGAAGGTGGTGAGACACTGGCACAGTGGGCCTGAGAAGTCATGGATACTTAATTCCTGGAAGCGTTCAAGAAAAACCCAGGTTGGATAGAGCTTTGAGCAAACTGGTCCAATGGTAGGAGGGGTGGAATTAAATGATCTTTAAGGTGTCTTCCAAGCTAAAACATTTTGTGATGCTATGATTCTGTTAAGCTTAAGACTACAAGCTGTTATCTTGGTTTCATTTCACCCTGAACACTAATGTTCCCCATCTAGTTGTCTGGAGACCTGTTCGTTTTGGAGACACTATTAACACACCTCTATTTTGTCAGAAGTCTCAGAGAGAAAAGTTATTAAGTTGGAGTGTGGAAAAAAAAATGTTGAATGATAGAGGGATCCTTTTCAAGTACCTCACTGCAAGATGACTACGCTTTTGAAGCAGTTCACAGTGACTTGCAGAGCCAGCTACTATTCTTCACTAATTACCAAGCAATGATACACTTCAGTAGCACAAATGTTCACTTTCTGTGCCTACTCAGTACCATTTTTAGCTCCATCTACTGAGGAAATGAAGCCTATTCTGTATCATTGGGAGGTCTATCTCTTTGTCCAACTCAGCATTACTTGGCTGACTTAAATAAAATCTGGCACTTAAAGGCTGAAATAGATAATGGGAGACAATTCAATTGCTCAGAAAAACATCTAGAGCTATTTTAGATGTCCACATGAATCCTCCATCTGCTGCTCCAGAGAAGTGCAGGTCTTCAATAGGTGTTGTATCTTAGCTCCAGTCCCATATGCAAGCCTCTAGACCAGGACGCCAGTTTTGGGCAATGACATAAATGTCTAGGCACCAAAATCTTGCCCTAAATCCCAACAATTTTTTTGAAAATCCTTAGCCTGCTGAGTTAACGGCCACAGCATGAACCTGGCTGTTTACCTGTCATATTTTAAGTGCCAGATCAGAGCTGGCCACAGCCAGCTCTTTCACACTGGTAGGACTGGGTGGGGAAGGGCCTGGAGATACTGTGGAGAGGCTTAAGATTAAGTGGAGAGGGAACTGCAGGAATGACAGGACGCTCAAAAAAGGCTTTGATTATTGCAGTGAGGTCAAGGCTAGAAATTAAACATGGTCTTAAAGAAAACCAGACTTCCTTACATTCACTGTTTCCCATGTTTACTGTATAATAAATTGCTTATATGGCCGCTCATTAATCTCTCCAGACACAAATAGCCCAAAAGGTCCTGATTCATTTTCAGACTTTGCTAACCATCTTTCCTTATAGCTTACCAGTAATGGTTTTCCTAAGGAAGAACCAAGGCATGGCTCCTGAAAAAGCCCCTGCAAGATTGTTCCTGCCCCTGGACTTCAACCAGGGCTGTTGTACAGAGACCCAGCTCTGAATATCCCTCTCTGGGATGATTACTGTAATGAAGTAGAATATTTGCCAAATTTAAACTGAACTAATAGTCAAGGACTAATTTAACCCATTGTTCTGTCTGACTGGTTCTAACAATGCTCAGATTAACTCCCAGCAACTGAAGTGCATTTTTAAATACCCCTGTAATCAGTTTGCCCTACTCCAAGATAAACAGACCCTAGAGCTTTGTCAAATATTTCTGGCCTGAATGTTGAATACTGCTGAGGGAGGAAAGGTCCAGATTTAGTCTATACTAAATGTCTCATTTGTACCTTACTGGTACATATGCATTGTGATGACATAGGAGAACCAAAGAAATGAAACAGCTTTCTAAGTAACCACGATAAAAAGGATGGAAATGAGGACAGGAAATATCAGAACAACCACTCTGAGAGAGAGAAGACAGAAGTGTGACTTAGACTGGACATTTGGTCCTGTTCCGCCCTAGAGTATTATATTGGCTTCCCTGGAAATAACAACAGCCCTGTACCCAAATTCAGAGCCTAACATCAATCTCCAAGTGGCTGACATTTATCATGGGAACAATCAAAAACTGAGACTATTTGAGATCTTTCCAACTCATCAGCCTCTTGCTTCTTCTTTACAACACCTTAGAGCAAAAGAACCACTGGAGCATTTACACACCTCCATTACAACACATGAGACCTTGGAGATCCCTTTTGGGGTCAGCAGGCAGATACCAGCAGTATTTTATTTACAGTCTTCTGTCTGCCATGGAAGGACAGGCAGGGCAGGCCTGTGAGCCCTGATATCATAAAACACTGCAGGAAAGTCCCACATAGTATCTGTCTCAGCAGAGAGATTTAGGTGCCTTCTGCATGTTTTGGTGTCCTATTGGACATGGATGTAAGGGTGCTATATTATCCTCATTCTTCCACCACTGGCAAGTTAAATAACATCATAACAATATACTCCTCTTCTTTTTGCATTTGTAAAACTTTGAATGCTTTTTGACATGAAGCTGCTTAAGATTGCAAATTTACAAAATAATTTGTCTAATGTGGTATGTTTGACTAATAATGTTTTAAAAAATAAGCCTGGCAAGTTGTGTAACAGAAATGCTTTCAATGCTTCTTGCTATCTGCAGTTTGCAGTTCCCCCTGGCATTACTGATGGCTACTCCATCTCTTTCAAAGCCCCAGTGCATTAAATCATTTTGTAAATTAAAAGAAGTGTGCTATCTCCAGCAGACAAAGAGTGGGTAGGAGATCTCCCAGGTTAATGCCAAGCCCTCAAAAAGCTTTTGAAATCTCATTACTCAAGTATCTAATGGACAGAGTAACAGTGAATGCATTATGTTTGGTGTGTATTGTGTATAACTGACATACATCAACCCTCACTGTATTAGTAAATGGGGTGGATAATCTGCCAGGTTTTCATACCCTTTAATACCCTTGTCCATAATATAGGAAATTAATGTTTACATTTTTATATATATGTGTATATATATATATGCATTTATATATATATATAATTTACATATACACATATATACCACCTACATATATAGTTATATCTATAAATGTGGTTTAAGAGGACTGCCATTCTGTATATTAGTGTAGTAGCCCGATATGTTTAATGTGTGACCAGAAAGCCTCTTTATATCAATTTCACTTTATCCATTAACTAAAGTAACATAAAACATACTCATAACAATCTCAACTTTTCCCTCACGTCTTCTCAAAAATCCAAACCCACCTAATCATGAGTAGGGTTTTGATTCTTCAGTGTCTAATGAAGCACAAGCTGTAGCCTTATATGAACTACAGTGCTGAAAATCACTTTCTTCCTCACTCTTCCCTTTCTCTCTCTTCCCAAATAAAGACTGAATTCACACTGATATCTTCTTGACTAAAGACACCAATATAATCTTCCTCTCCAGCAAATGTCCCTATCCTTAAAAAATAAAAAAATTCCAGAACTTAAGAATACCTTACATAAGCTTTGTCTTCAGTTATATATGGATTCAAATGTTACAACAATTATTACTTCCTAAGTTACATTTTCTTTCCAAGTGAGGAGGAAAATCACTCCAGCAAAAATTCTGCCCATTTCTGAAATAATGCAGCAGCATCTAGCAGAATACACTAACCAAGAGAAAACTGCATATTCCATAAGTGTCTGGACATGGATATTGTAGAAAAAGCAATGCAAGCATTTTCAAAGGTACATTACACTCATCTCACTCTGTACTACCAAGCCAGTGTGACAAATGATCCCAACAAGGCAAAGAGCATTGTTGAGCTCTCCCAACTGCCTTCTGACTCCTGCAGTCTTTTGACTGCAGAATTTTATTTGAAAAATTGCCAAAAAAAAAAAAAAAAAGTCCACCATCCAAACTTTTGATGCAAATTGGCCCTGAAACAGCCTTACTTCAATCCCTTTCCTTTTATTTGTATTCCAGGCTGCCTATGGACAGCCAGGCTCAGCAAAGGGAAGCTGTGGACCTATGTGGAGAGGCGTGTTTCAGATCTGGAAGCCTTTTACACTGAGCAGATGGCATGGCATGGCATGGCATGGCATGGCATGGCATGGCATGAGGAAACTAACCTAATGTAATGGCTGTAGGGAACTACTAAGTGATGCAAATTTTGGCTTTGCTCTGAAGGGAGGATGGACACATCCATTTGCTGCCTCTGTTCAGAGTGAAGGGGGTCTCTGTGTATCAATGCAGGGCAACCCCAACATAGGGAATAATGTGCTCTGACTCCATGATTTCAGAAGTCTGAACAATTGCTTTATTAAGCTATGTCATATTACACTAAAACTGTACTAAAACAATACTAAAGAGATACTATGCTAAAAAGATACTGAAGAAAAACCCGTGACTGTCTCCAACAGTCAGGACACAGCTTTGACCTAACTGGCCATTCAATCCAAACAAGCATCAGCAGAGTCCAATTAACAAATCACTCTTGGTAAACAGTCTCCATAACACATTCCACATGTGCCAAACAACAGGAACAGCGAATGGAGATAAGAATTGTTCTCTCTTCTTCTCTGGGGTTTCTCACTGCCTTTCCCTTGGAGAAATCCTTGGGAAAGTTGTGCCTGCTGCTCTCTGTGAAGAGAGCTTCGGCTACATCTGTGCAAGCAGAGAGAGCAATTGCATCAGTTACTGGCTAATAGTTATTGGACAAGATTTAATAACATGATCTTGAGTTATAAAACTCATGACATGATGTGGTGTTTTTTCTCATTAGGACTTCAGTTAATCAAACTCAATTTTCCATCTGGAAGCTGCCTCTTGAGCCAGTAGTGGTGTGGTAAAGCAGCTCTCAGCAGCACTGTACCACAGTGCAGGACTGCCTCACCACCACTTCCACATTTTCTGTCCTGGAAGCAATTACTTGAGAGGCCCAAAACCCTTCAGCATCCAGTTCTAGATGAGATGGCCTTTTGGATTCATGGAAGATCTCATTCCAGACTATGCCAAATATGGAGCACCACCATCTGCACATTTGTTTAACAAATGGTTTGCACACCTACCTCTTGAGGAGGCATATTGCACTACAAAAAAAAAACATGTTGTTGGTACTTGCTGTGTGATTTATTTCTTCATAGAGAATTTCTTCTAGAAATTTTGACAAAATTTATTTCATTTCAAACTGGAACAAACCCAAATGTCAAAATAATTACATGGTTCTCTGAAGAACACTTTCCTGGGTTTGGCTGGCTCTGATTAAGGTAAACTAAGAACGAATGTCCTCAAGCTGTACATCCACCATTTATCTTCCAGTAAGGAATCAGCCTGTTCTGAAAAGCCCAAACAGACGTGCTGAGCAATTCAAGTTGCCTGAACAAAGAGATGAATCAAAAGCTGAAAGAAATGTGTACATGGGAGCAGGCACAGCATTGTGGTTTGTGAGCTGCATTATCCTGCAATCACAGTGTGACAAGCGGGTCCTGTGGCCAGACTGCACTTTAGTTTGGGAAGTATTTTGCATAGTCTGGTTTGCATCTTTCTTTGGGACAAACCAAAAGAAGATGGAGGACAGCCTTTGAAAGGCAGACACATTGATTTGTCATACTATTCAGGTGTCAGATTTCTAGTTCAATGGGGGATTTAATTTACTTTAAAAATCCAAAGATTAATTCCCTTTGTTTACTCCTTCACTCTTCAGATCCAGTTCTTGCAACACTTCATTCTTATTACATGTTTTTGAAAGCCATATGCATTCTTACTGGGAACAAGAATCATCTTAAATTCCTGAGTGACTGGGTGGCTCACCAAGATTTCTTTATGACTAATGAATTGTTTTCACTCCTTCAAACCTTCATCATTAAGGCCATTGCTTCCCCAAGGAGATATCCTTGCATATTCAAAAATTGAACTACATTCTTCCCATGTACTTTGTGGCAGATGCAGCTGAGTTCTGAACACCTGTGGAGACTCAGCTTCTCTGTGAGCTGGTATCAACCATTACTTGGCAAGCTCTAAGGATAATGTCTGCTCTCAGAACTGCACTCTCATTCCTTTCTTCCTGATCTCATTCTGCAAAGTTTATGGCAGGGTTGTATAATTTTTTTTAAAAATACCTATGATTTCTCTCCACTAGGAACATGGTGAGATATGCTTATGAAACTGCAGATTGTGACAAAATGAGATCTCTGGATCCTTGTCTCACCCTTCTGCTGTTCATCTGTCTCTGAACTCTCTGTGTACCCTCACCATTCCCACATATTTTAAAGGAACAAACTTCTGGGGAAGGAGTGACAGTGTTAATGACAAAGGTAAAACCAGTCTTTTCTTCTCTGTTCCCTCCAGAAAGTCTGTTTCCCTTCAACACAAAAAGTATTCTGTTTATATTTGTTGGGGTGAGGAAGTTAGTGGATATTCAAGCTCATGCAAGTCTTGAGCGATGACAAGTGAGAGCAAATCTTTTTTTTCTTCTGGTTTTACTTGAACTTCTGTAAAGAAGGAACAAAGCCCTTTACTCTGAAAGAAACCCTGGCTGTCTGATGAGATGGCCACAGTAAACGACAGAATGAAATCTGTTTGACCTTTGTGTGTGACAAATTTAACTGATAGTTATACAAGATTTTTTAAAGTGCCAGAAAAGGAACTGCTATCTATTTCCCACGTATGTAGGTGTTATACCAGCTGCTCACATAGTCTAGCACCTTGTGGCTGTTACTGGTCGTTTTTGACAACTGTGCTTTAAAGACTCCTCCCTTCTAAACACAGGTTTTCCCCTTTCTCCACTGAACAAACCTGTGGGCTTGTACAGCTTCACAACCTGACTGAAATGGCCAGGGCATGGCCTGAAGAAATCCCTGTCTTCTGTATGCAGCAGCCCAGAGGAGTCCCATTAGAGCAGTCAGGAGGAGCTGCTTAGCCTCTCTTCATCAGCCTCCTGCCCATCCAAATCCTTCTCCCCTTCTGTAGAGATAGCTCTGCCTAGTTGGTTTCTCTGACACTGCCCTTCAGATTGAGCTCTTGGCAGAAATACACCTGGGAGCTGAGACAAAACTTCCTTTGGGCCTTTTTGTTCTCAGCATATGCTTCTGCAAGTCCATCCTCTGCCAGGAAAAGAGATGATGTGGTTGATCCCAGAAGAAGATTGGTTGCTGGCAGGAATCAGAGAGACTGTTTCTGATCTCAGCTAACAGATTTGAGGGAGGGTATGACTCTGTATTTTAGCATATTTAGTCTGTTAATCATGAGTGATAGGGAACCAATAGTGTCCTTTCCCAGGGAACAGAAGGGTGAAATCTGTCTTCTTTGAGGATTCTGCAGGGTAAGATGCTGGCTGACAGCTAAGTACAAAAGGGAGTATAAAATGAAGCTTGTGTGGGTTTGGGAGAGGAGAGGCCAGAAAGAATCTTCATCAGCATTTATTCCTCCTTCTTTCTTACCTTGACCCAGCTCTCTCACTACCCACAAACATGCACAGCTTATCACACACCTCTGCTGGGGATGCTTTCAGTGTGGTGGCTGGCAGCAGCCTTGATCTTAGCCTCTTGTCACTGTATTTGTAATTCAGGTCTACAGAACACTGGTGACACCAGGAAGGATTTTTACAGAAGTCAAGGGCAAAAGCAGCTGAGTCCCCTTCAAGACACTGAAATTATAATGAATGTCAGAATCATATCATGGCAGTTCAGAAACTGGTGCCATTAGCAGGAAAAAGCACATACTAATCAATAAGTGTTGGCACTTAATGGCTCTGAACTCTTGGTGGGTGGCAATTTACATCTACTCACAGCACTGCACCGAGTCACAACAATTTACTGTCTGCTCTCCTGTTGAAACCCACCAATATAAATTGTCTGACTGGCACTTGCTAATTCCTCCTTCCAGTCTCATAAATTACTCTGTCTAGAAATCAATAAATCTTGTATGGGGAATGGGTAAGGAGGCAGGGTGCTGCTTAATTAATAGGTAATTTTCACAAGGTAACATCATGATTTCCCCACCAGATTTTTTTGATGCAACTCTACAGATTTACTCAGAAGAGCTCTCAAGGTACATGCACATCCTTCTAAACTTCCAGAGATCAGTTTTCACTTAATTCAGTCTCCCCATATCTCTTGAGATCAAGCTTCCTTCCTTTATGAGCAGGATGTGCTAAACTCACAGAGCTCCATAACCTATCCAAATTCCAGCCTGGGAGCCCACCCTGGGGCAGAAATGGAAATGGGAGAATCACAACAGCATTCTGAAATGTAATGTTTAATACTTTATCTCCTCTTGCTCATCATTGTAAAAAAACATAAAAACACCATAAAGATAATATTTTATTGTATTTTCGTTCTCTCAAAACAATACCTGAAATTCTGTCCCTAAGATAAGTGTATTAATTTTTGATAGCCTATTCCCCAGTGAGTTCAGCTTCATCTGGCTTTTGCACAAAATGTAATTATAGAGATGATAGCCAATTTCACGAATAGTTATGGTGTGTAGAACCAAATCTCTGTTTCTCTCAGGATTCTCCTTTATCAGCATATTAGATCACTGTCTCAGACACCTGATGTGGGAGAATGAATTACAGGTGAAATGACAATTAGCCTGAAAGATGGAGAAGCCCCATGGCACACCATCAGTGGGGAATGAGACTGGGAAATTTATTTGATCTCTTTCTTCACAACTGAGATTTAAGAAGTCTGAAATTGTATCCCATGGACCCTTTTTTAAAGCAATCAATATCTGGCATAGAAAATTATTCCCAAATCCACACACTGGACTGGAATTCACAAGACTTGGTTGTCATCAAGTAGTTCACCTAATCTGCTTGTTCCTGAGCATCCTGTAGAATGTGAACAATAACAGTGCACTCAGAGGCATTTTGTGGGGACAACCATATGGAGACTCAGAGTGAGCTCAGAAGCTGTACTGTTAAGGACAAAGCAAGTGTTAAGCAGAATTTAAAAGAGTGGTACATATGTTCTGCAGATTCACATCTTCAACCATTTAATTCAGTGCTTCTGTTTCATCACAGATGTAATAAGAAACTGCAGGAAGGTACAAAAATGCATCATAGTTACATTGTGGCCAAGATTATCAACTCTCCACTGATTTCAAGGTGTTGCAATAAATCTAAGGCACCCTGTAGGTCCCTTCATGTTTCAAATGCTTGTAAATATCGCAGATCGCACATATAGAGGGAGGTAAAACAGCTACAGGTAAAACAGCTTCTCATGTTTGAAATTATATAAGAAAAATATAAACTATTTTATAATGTCCCAAAATTATTTGCAATCTGAAAGTAAATGCCTGCTTAGCTCCAGCTGAACTAACGCTTGTGTTTGGTCCACCCAAACAGTTGGAGATCCACAGAAGACAGAGGTAAAACATTAAATGGTTGGACAAGAGGTATGAAAGCTCTGAAAATGTTCTGGAAGTGCCTGAACATGAGTACTGAGCAGAGACAGGCACTTGGGGTGGTGTGAGGAAGTCAGGAATCCAGAAAGTGCACCCAGCTGTGGAACCATTCTCGTGCTCTGCTTGGATCTCTGACAACCTACTTATGAAAGCCTGAGGCTTCTGGTAGAATTAAAAATCTAAAAAGTGGGTGATTCACTCAAAAAAAAAAAAAAAAGGTGGCTAGTTACAGGTGAGACTTCAGAGGGACAGTATCTCTAGGTAGCTGGAGCTTACAGCTCCTGCTTTCTAGGCCTCTTGTGCTGTAGGAAGCCAGGGTGGAAAACCTTGCCTCTCTGGGTGAGAGACACAGAGGGAGAGGGCAAAATGTCATGAAAGCTCTTCTGCATTCAGACAGCTCAGAATCACCACGCTATACAAAACCATCACTCAGCTCTGGGTGAGTTTTTAAAATGGAAACCAACCTGCACTCAGGCAAGTCTAGGGTGTTCCTGCATAAGAAAAAACACAGATTCCACTCTGCCAGTTTCTGTAAGCAGTTGTGGTTGTAAGAACATGGTCATCCTCAGTGACAAAGGGTTTTGTTTGGTGTCCTGTCTCAGAAAGTCATCTTTGTCAGAAACAATACAAGAAGAGAGAAGAAGAGAGGCACCTTACTGAGCAGTGTGACACCTGTATACACTTACTGCAGACTTTGACTATTTACATAGTTTTCCTTAACCAAGGATCTGAATTCCTGTCACATCTTGCATTTGGAGGCTTTCTCAGGCTTTTTTGCTTTCTATACATTCACTATGTTCTTTTTAATTAGGGTCCTACTCTAACCTAAATAAAACATTTATTTTAACATAAATTCATAAATATGAATATTCATATATATTCATAGATATTAATAAAAGCACTAACTGAATAAATAAAGCTTGCCTACAACATAATATTTATTTGATAATGTTCAAATTGTTTGAGGTCTTCATGTCCTAGAAGTCACTGTACTGTAAACTGAGGTAGTCACTTGCTGGCATAGTGCAGCAGGCACCCAAAATCTGGCACAACTCTAGCAACTGCTCCCTAGGGCAGGCACATTGGTGCTGAGGCTGGAGAAGTGGATGGGTTTGCTGCCTCTTGGCAAAAGCATTTGGTGACCTGAGCAACCTGCCTAAGAGGGATGCACATACTCTGCCTCTGTGTTCTACAGAAACTATCAAGATAAAATGTTCAGTGCTGTCAGTCATTTGCTTTATTTCCCTCTCAGTGTTCAAATCCAGTATATTAGCTCATTAATAAACACCATTTGTCAGCTGCAGCTCCTGTGTATTCTCAGTGAAACAAATAAGATGTGCCAGAGAAGCATTTAATGTTCAGATTCACTGGTTTAATTTTATCCAGTTGCCACTACTGCCTCATACTTCATCCTACTAACAGATTTATGTCTGGATTTTTTGATCATCCAGAATTTCCTTCGTTATTTGGTGCTTTGCCTTTTTTTTGCCCTCACTCTGAGCAGACGGGTGATGCACACACATCTCTCTCTGGGGCCGAAGACACTTTCAATTCTTCCTCCTGCATTAATAACACATACAGACAAATTGTCTTCTGAGGGTTTTTCACTGAATTTTGTTGCCTCTTATTCTACAGAAGATATACTGCTATGAAAAGACTCATTGCTTTCTCCTACCCTTGTCCTCAGGCTACTGTCATTGTTATCTATTAGCAACAGAATAGGCTAAGTTTTTCATATCTCTCAATAGTCTTGTTTATTATTTACTGCTCTTTTCAACAGACTATCAGCTCATTTCTGCTGCCTGCTATGTATTGCACTTTAATCATTATGATTTTGCATCACTGTTTCACCATCTCCTATAAAAGCACTCAGAGGGGAGAGCCCTTTCGGTCCTGTGGCCGTGAAAAATGTAACTGCGGCTTGTGCCAAGAGGGACTCCTCAGCATCAAATGAAGCACCTCTCTCAGAATTTTCCATAAACACTCAGGTTCACAGGGATTTGCTTTTTTAAGTCTTTTGCTTTGCTTGAGACTGCCCCCCTTTGACAATGTAGTGGAAGTTTTTGATGATGTCTTGAAAGAAAAGACCAAGGTTTTCTTCCCTTTTTTTGTCTGTGACAGGAACAGAAGCTCGTGGGGTAGGGAGAGCTGAAAAGAGGGCTGCTTGGCAGTACACCAGACACAAGGCTCCATATGAAATCCTGCTTTGTTCACTGTTTAAATTCTTGTTGGTCTTGATGTTTAGCATAATTCTGCCCCACATAACTATATCCAGCTGCCTCTCACAAACCCTTTAAAAATGTATGTATTTAAATACTCCTTTTTCAGCAACATATAACAATAACAAGTAATAACTTACTGTTAAGCAAGTTTCAACATGTGTAAGCAGCCTGTTAACGTAAATAATTTGCAGGGCTGAAAAAACCTCTTAAGAGCTCCCTTAAAGGACCATTAAGTTTTTCTCAGGATTTTCTCTTTACCAGAAGCCCAGCAGTCACAAACAAACAATGCTTTGCATAACATGGGTCAGAGGGTTTTGTTGTGGTGATGCTCTGTTCTGCTTTGTCAGCCTGACTGACAATAATCCAGCTCTGCATGCTGCTCCACCCTTGCCAAATGAGACCATATCAGCAACTCCCACAGCTCCTCCAGGCTTGACTTCAGTCTGGAGATCAGCACAGCTGAATGGGATATTTTTGTACTTAGGGAAGGGTGGGGAAGAAAAGTACCTTATTATCAAACAGGCTCTTTCTGAAAATGCCGATAAATTGCTTATGGCAAATTTCAGCTAATGGTGGCCTTGCCCCACCAAAATGCTGCATTTCTTATCTCCAGGCTACACCCAAATCCCCATTCTCTGATATTGCTGGCATAAGGCCTTCAGGACAACAGCTTCAGCCATGCTGTTATGAGAGTCGTGCACATCCATGGAGTCACTGGTGAGTTTATTTATACACATGCTGCCCTAGTGCCTGGCTCCCAGTGCCAGGCATGGCTGGGCAGAGACTCAGCAGCAGGAAACCTGGTCTTGATTCTCCACAGCTCACAGCCAGGGCATTGCTGCTTCCTGCTTCCTAACAGGCAGTGGGGCACAACAAAATCCTTCAGATAATGACACACCCGCCTTCACTCTTCAGTCCACACTGCCCCTCCTGAATTCCTTGCCATATGAAGCATTACATGGCCCCTTCCCCCCTTCACTCCTTCCCTCTTTCCACAGTGGTGATAGATTTTGGAGAAACAGAGGCACAACAGCAAATTCTGCTGAGTTTTTACCTAACCCAGCTAAGAAAAGCAAGCACAGCAGGGAAGCACAGAGGTTCATTCAGAGTGCTCCTCGGTTTTTGCTTTTTGCTTGCAGCAAAAGATTTTGCTAGGCCTTACTTTGCATGTGTTTGAAGGCACGGAAGCGAATGAAGTCAAAGGCTTGTAAAAAAAAAGAAGGCTGGGTCTTTTTTTCCTTGCATTTAAATCTCAATAATGTCCTTAGTCTGCATTACTTATACATATATATGTGTGTGTATACTATGCATACATAATGCTGACTGCTTCTTATCCTGCTTCAGTCCAGCGAGCACATTTCAGCTAACACATCTTTGTGCCACCTTTTCACCCGTGTCTCTCTTATTCTACAGGTGAGTCCCAAGAGGACAGGCAGGTAACCCATAGACATTTCTGCCACAAAATTCCTCCAACACCTTCTCCAAGCCCACACCCTCATGAAAATTTGCCTCTGGAAAAGGAAAAAACTCATCCCCCCCTCTTCTTTTTGCAAGTCTGACTCCCCCCCGAGCTGGTGGCTCAGCCGCTGTGTGGGACATCCGACGGCCCCGGGAGCCGCCGAGGGGCACGAAACACAGCGGAGGACATCCATGATGTCCCTTTGCCCGCACCCTGGCGGTCACTCCAAGGTGGGGATGTTTGTGTCGCCTGGCTTTGGTGTCTGTCCCAGCGGGAAAGCCTCCGCTGGCCGCAGCCGCCCGGCAGAGAGCGCCCGGCGGCACCGCGGGGGCTGCGGCGCCATCGTGCGTCGGTATCGGGACCGGGACACCGGGACACGGGACACGGGGACAGCGGGACGCGGGGACACGGGACACGGGGACACCGGGACACGGGGACACGGGACACCGGGACGCGGGGACACGGAGAAACCGGGACACGGGACACCGGGACACGGAGACACGGGGACACGGGGACACCGGGATACGGGGACGTAGGAACACCGGGACACGGACATACAGGGACACAGGGATATGGGACACGGGCATACGGGGACATCGGGACACGGGGACACGGGGACACCGGGATACGGGGATATAGGGACACTGGGACACGGGGACATGGGGACACCGGGGACATCGGGACATAGGGACACGGGACACGGGGAAACCGGGACATAGGGACACGGGACATGGGGACACCGGGACACCAAGACACGGAGACACTGGGACACGGGGACAGCGGGACACGGGGACAGCGGGACATGGGGACATGGGCCCACGGGGACACCGGGACAGCGGGACACCGGGACAGGGGACACGGAGACACGGGGACACCAGGACAGAGGGATACGGGGACACGAGGACGGGCCAACGCAAGGGGGGTCTGAGCGCTGAGAGGGAATGAGGTGTCGGGCTCCACAGGAGGGAAGGGCAGAGCCGCGTCCCCGGGCAGCAGCAGGGACAGACCCCGAAGAGGGGTCTCCGGATGCAGGCAGGCTGCCCCATTGAGTGGCAGGCTCTGCTTTTTTGGATAGCCTCTGATGATGTACTTTTCCCATTCCCCCAAAACCTGGCCAAAGACAGGAGCGTGACTAAAGTGCTTGACTGAAAACGGAGCCAGGGGAAGTGCAGGATGGGTACAGAGATTTTGCTGTGAGGAGGGCTAATTTTCTGCAAATAGTTCCATCTTTTCACTCAACCCAAAAATATGGCCCAAGAGATGAACACAAATGCAAGTACCCCATGGAGGTGGCAGGCTACTGTACTCCATACTCTCTATGATGTCTAGCAAGTGTATGGATGCTCCCTCAGGAGAGCTCTGTGGCTCCTCTGCAGTGGCCAGGATCTGCATTGTCCCATTTCCATCAAGCTCTTAAGTGCAACAATACCAGAAGCCAGGTATAAGGAACAACATTTTCACTGGAGAGCATTTCTTTCCACCTCTTGCACCTGTTTGGTTCTGTTTTGTTGAGTTTTGTTTTCTCAAAAACTTTTTTGGCTCATGTTGTTGCAAGCAAAACATTTTTTTTTTTCCAGACCACAAGCATCTGCACAAGATTCAAGGTAAAAATGTACTGGGGTCTTCAGTGGTGGTACAACAAAGAAGAAGAATTGAAGAAGTGGGATAGCAGAGTGAAAAGCTACACAGGAAACTAATCATCCTCCTATTGGCATTTCTCCTCAGAACTCTGAAAAGTGCTTGGGCGGGAGAAAATCAGAGAAGCAAAAGGTACACTGTTAACCAGTCCATGTAGACTTCTGGTCCTAAAGAGCTGAGAAAAGTCCTCCTTGGAGCATGGAATTAAATGCCCATTAAATGGAAAAACATTGCAGGGACCAAAATGAAATGCAGAAAATAAGAAACTTAGGAGCGCTTAGAAAATAAGAAACTTAGGAAACTTAGGAAATATCTATAAGAGGAAAGAGTTAAAAATGAAAGGGTAAATTACTATCCCACAGCAAAGCTGAAGGCTTATTTTAACATGGCTGAAAATGCACTTTTTTTATAACATCATTCTCTCATTTTCACAAGTGATCTCAAAAAATCACTTCTTTAATGCCACCAACCTTTGGATGTATTTGTCTCCTACACGCCTCCAAGGGAAGGCCAAAGCAGGTTTGGGAAAGGATGAACAAAAATACACAGAAGGTGAAAGAGCATATTTATAATAAAGTGATCCTGAGCATCTAATTCTTATGCATTTAAATGCTCCTCAGGAGAGTTCATGACATACAGCTTTCTTCTGTTCTTTATTTTCAAACATCTATGGCACTAAACACTTTGTCAAATATCAATTAATCAGAACTCGATGAGGGGATTTGGGGAATTTATGACCTCAATAAATAATACAGTGTACTTATTTGTACAAAGTATTCAATAAAAATGTACATCATTTTATAATGTCCTAGAATTATTTGCAATCTAAAAGTAAATGTCTACTTGTCTCCAATTGAACTGATTATTAAATATAAAGTTCACTTGAAAATTTGTGTGTTTTTGACTCTTAGGAGAGGGTTTCTCCTTTCCTAATATTAATGGCTGATAAAATGGAACAATAAATCCACATTCCTCAATAAGTGACCTTGTTCCAATACATAATTTCCATTATTATGTGATTCTCTGGTTATGATTATAATGAGTTTCTGCTTTGAAATGTATCAAATTTATTTCATGACTGTGTGTTTGGAAAGAAAGAAAAAAAAAAAGGCAGCTGGAAGATGTTAAGAAGCCCAGATGTGTCTTCTTCTTGATGCTCCCCTCACCAGCCAGCATTCCTACACCCTCCCAGAATGGCACCAACCAACCAAGTGCCTGAAGCCTCAGACCTACCTCCAGATGTGCTGAACACAAATGTGAAAAATGTGAGTAAAGGCAGTTTCATTTCAGTGGTGGCAAAGAGACCATAATTGCTCAGTGGTCAGACTACTTATATCTAAAACATGCAGCAGAGATTCAGGTATTAAACCTTAGGGATGATGCTTTGGAAATTGTAGCTCCAGCCAGATTCCTTGCATGGTGATGCAGGAAAGGGTTCAGGGCTTTTCCATCAACCCAGCAGGTGTACGGATTCTGCCTTGGTTCATTGTACTGGGCTGTAATGGCCCATATCAGTGTTTCATAAAACAGGTGCTGAGCTCATCCCTGAGTGGAAAAACTTTATTTGCAGTCATAAATCTCTAACTACTTATTGATGGGAGCACAGTCATTGTGAACTCCTTTCAACTTGACATGGTATGGTATAAACTTTTATTTTCTTATACACTTTCAAGAGAATGTACTTTCTTCTTGGGCTCATTGACCATAAAACTCCTACTAAAAGTAGAGAGGGGTAGTAGCTCTGGCTTAGCTCCACCATCAGCTCTGAAAAATTAATTAACATTTTTATTTGCTCTTCTCACTCCATACTGTAGCAATTTTGAGCAAGCAGATCCAAATATGTGGTTTTAATGCAAGTGCTAGGGAAAGAGTAAGGAGGCAACTCAGTCATAACTCAAGAGAATGTTTGTCACCTATAAAATTGATGTCAGGGAATAAAAATAGAAAGAGTGATAAAATAAATGAAATATGTGATAATGGGTGTCACCATTGCAGACAAAGCAATGAAAGCAGTGCTTTGCCATAAGTCTAGTGTGAAGCAAAGATCATGGAGGTTGACTGTGGGTCTTGAACAGCACCCTAAGAGGCAAAGACCAAGTTACTGAATTGGTTACCATTGAAGTCAAAAATAGCTTAGTTTTGCTAGATTTTTCAAACAGATGAAGCATTAAATGATCATTTGTGATATTTGCACACCCCTGAAGCCTTTGTAGTTTTGTCATCTGCTTTTTGTTTGAAAATCTCAAGTTTATGAATCATATCACCTAGCAAGAGTGTAACAATATCTGTTACAATGTCTGATTTTGCCCCTTTCCATATTCCCTGCAAAGCAAATGGAACAATAAATGCAAAGAAACTCAGGTGATGTTTCATTTGTCATCAAAATATGTCACTAACTATCTGGGGGTTCGTGAAGGTTTTTTGCTTTACCTCCTGAGGTCTGTGAAGCTCTCTGATTTC
The DNA here is from genome assembly GCF_037042795.1 of Molothrus aeneus. Lineage (NCBI taxonomy): Eukaryota > Metazoa > Chordata > Aves > Passeriformes > Icteridae > Molothrus > Molothrus aeneus. Next base: position 101,727,179 of record NC_089646.1, on the reverse strand, counting down.
AGAGGGCATTTAGAGACTACTTAGAGGGAACAGTGTCTTTATGAGAGGAATGCTGCAGGAACCAGCTTGCAACTTGCTCAGGAGTGAGCTGGCTTGCTGAAATCCCCTGCCATCTCGGTGTGTGACAGCTCAGGTAAACCCCTGCATGCGCCTTCCTCTGTGCAGATGTGTGTGTGCATAAGACGTGTTCATAAATGTGTTCTAACTGTTAGAGGAAACAAAATTATAGCTGCTGGTAGGAGATGGCACTTTTATAACAGCTTGCTAATGTTTCCACAGCTTATCACCAAGCATTTTAGAACAGTGGTTTTGCCAGTAAGTGCCATTTCTTCTTGTTCAGTTCAGTTTAATAGCTTAATAATGCATAATTTGAGTTCTTCGGTACTGGTAGTGAAAGGACACTACACTCCATTAAGTCCAGGATATTTGTTTTGAGAAAAATGAATGAGTGCACAATTTTCTGGGAGCACTAATAGACTTAAATGGATTTCAAAAAGCCTTTTACAATTACAGAATAAGACTCAGCTATGGGTCACATGCTTAGCCCCCAGGATTCATCCAGAATGCAGTTTGTCACTGACTTGTTCTGCATTAAAGAAACTCTGTGGATCTTGCTGGCAATGTCCCTAATTCATTGAGCTATGAATGGGATCAGAGTAAGGCTTCTTATTTTTAGAACAGGCGGTACTCTTTATATAAAGATATATGGTTTTGAAACAAGGTAATTTAGCATTATATTGATGATTTGGAAGGCTACCCACTATATGTTCCCCTCCTCCCACCACCCCCCTGAAATTCTGGCATAGTCTTATTCATCCACACAAAGGGATGATGGTCTCAGGAAGGTCTCAGGACGGTTTGAAGTTCTTTCATTGACTGGTGGGTTTTGTGTAACAATACCTGTTACAATGTCTGATTTTGCCCCTCTCCATATTCCCTGCACAGCAAATGGAACAATAAATACAAAGAAGCTCAGGTGATGATTGATTTGTCATCAAAATGCATCACTAATTAATGTGTTTTATCACATCTCTCTTCCAGAGCTCTTGTGTGATGGACTGTAATATAATGTAACACCTTCCCTGCGGCTTCCTCTGGCCTCAGCATCATTGATTAGGTGGCTACTGGGCTCTAGAGGTACTCACACCGAGTGATGGACATTTGGAGCTTCTTCAGCATTTTTCATGTCTGTGGAACATCACACCCCACACTTCAGACATCTTAGCTCCTGAGTTTTCAACACAAATATCCACTCAGCAATGTACAGTACAGTAGATAATATTTTCTAATATCTGATTAACGTTTCTTTTGTGGCTGTAACATCTCAAGCCTTTCAAACTAGGATTCTACTTTAGAATGTTTAGGTGTTAGAAAAAAATTGCTAAGGATAAAAAGAGGAAAACTGGTCCAAGAGATCTGACACTCAGAATACATCCAGTGTGGCAATGCACAAGGCTTATCTGTCTTTCTTTCATGTCACTGGAGGGAAAGGGAAGTTGGGATATTTTCTGTTGCTCGAGCATGGGAACTTTATTTCCTTCTGATCAGGTTGGTTCATCACTTCTCTCCCCAACATCTCTCAGTCTGATACTTTGATCATCTCTGGTTCACGTTCCCACTTGCTAAATATAATGTATTGTCTTGAGGAGATGGGATTCTTTTCTCCCAGAATGCCTGGTGTAAATGCCTAAATTAATTCCTGACTGTGTCTTGCTTTAATTTGAACTAGTTTCTCCATTACTACTAGTGCTAGTAATTGTTATTTGGAAAATCTGCCCATTTTGTACCCATGTTACTCATCTCATGTCTAAATAAGAAACAGATAAAATTCATGAGCCTGTATGCTGAGCTAATGCTTGGCATATAAACTATAAAGTATTAAAACATATAAACAATAGTAAAAAACCCTGAAATATTTCACATTTCACTTTTTATCACATCTCATTTTCACTTGTCACATGCATTTGGAAAACCGTACTGCAGCAATATTTTCCTTTTCAATTTGATTTTTATTGACTTCTTTTCTTTTTTCAATCCCACTCACATAAATATGACAATATGAGTTATGTACGGATGATTCATTTATCTTGCTGACAGCTAGCCAGTCCAATGAATTTGAAACAATCACAGCTCCATGACATCTATTTATACTTCCCCTCTGGTTATGTTATGTTTAAGAGGAAAGTACAATTTTAATCAGCAAAGATGCATTAAAAATAATAAAAAAAAAAAAATATATATATATATGCATGTATGTTATGTATGTATGTATGTATGTATGTATATATAAGGGCTTTCTGTTGAGTTAAAATATTTTCTCTTTTAATTTTGTAATCAGGCTGAAGACATGATTTTCTGCAAGGAGTTGCAATATTCTATTGAATATCACAGTTATGATATAGTATAATTATTACATTTCTTATTTCTGGTTATTTCTTTCTCTAAATTCAGTTTCTTCATATGTGATCATGCCTGTATTTGAGCACCATAGACTACTTCACCCAGAAAAAGGTTTTTTCCCTACAACCACTTTCCCCTTCAGAGTTCGATTTACATTGCTCTCCACAGAGGACCTTTGAGCCCCTCAGCTCTTAGGACTCTTGACCTGGATTCAACCTCTGTCATATCCATCTCTGATGATTTTAAAGTCAGTGATGCTAAAGAGTTTCCTGAGCATAGTTCCCAAGGTCAGAGGGAAAGCAGAATTGGAATCCATATTCCATAACACTTCCAACTGCAGGGGAAGTCCTAAATAGCTTCTTTCATCACCAGCCATGCTGAGGACAAGGATGTGACTTCTTGTTCACAAGAATGCTTCTGTTGTGAGAACGCTTCCATGTTCAAGGGCTTCCTTTGAGAAACAGGATTTACAAGTTTGTGTCTGCAGTTTCTATATGAAGATGATCACTAGAAACTAGAAACGTCGCTGCGCTTGAGCGCGAACAGGAGGGTCTGCTCCTCAGTGCTTCACCAGGAGGTGACCCACACAGGGCAAAGCTTCTCTCTACTTTGAGAAGCACTTGCTAAAGGAGGGGGTTCTGAAATGCCCAGGAACTTTCCTACTTTTAGCTCCTACTGCCACTTTTTCCATTGAGCACACTGATCACATATTGTCTCTGCTCTTGCTGAGACCCAGGAGGGGAATAGTTTTGCTGAGTTTAGTTACACATTCATACAAATGGAGTTAGTCCTACAAAAGCTTACATTTGCAGCTGGCAAAAAGCCATGTAACTTGTTATTTTATCTTGCCTCCAGTCTTTGGTGAATGCTGTCATTGACACCAAGGTCATTGTGCCCTTGTAGGTACCATTGTCATTTTTGCCAGGAGGACTCAATGTCAACTTCATAGAGAGTTCCCTGAGGTTGGGTTTAATCCAGGTCACAAGAACAAAAAAAAAATTCACCCACTGCTGGGTAAAATAATGCAAACTGTACAACAATACAATTGAAGGAAACCAGGAGGAAAATCAAAAGATTTTCCCAAATCTGCACATGCTTTAAACTTAATAAAGCACCAAGTGTTGACAAAATGTCTTGTGGTTATGAACAGATCAGAAGTTCAAGGCTAGGAGACATGAAATTATCAGGACTCACAGATATGTTTTGCATGGCTGCTAAACCTCAAAATAATTAGTATTGAATATCTTTGCTAAGAATCTAAAGCAGATGTTGGAAATCAGAGGCTAAATCAAGTAATCCTGCGTACCAAAAGTTTATCCAAAAGTCCTATTAATGGCACATCATTGTTTTGTTGTTTTTTATTTCAGTAGTAATTGAAACATGTGGTTTAGAACCCTAACTGACAAAACCTCACATTTTGCTCTGTGTTTATCTCAATGTACATATGAGCACGCCTGTTTGTAAGATTCCTGGCTTTCATATACCCATTTTAAAGCTGTTACCAATTTTGGCAAGCATCCATTTAAAAGCAAATACAAAATTTAAAGGCAAGTTTCTCATAATTAGTCACGTTATAATTTACATTGCAATGTGCTCTGGGAGCTTGTTTGGGGGGTTGGGGGATGCAGTCATAGAAGGAGCCCTAAAAGGGATTTTATTAGGGGAGAACAGGCCCAGCTCTGGGGAAACATTTGTTCACTTGCTTCAGTCTGTCTTTAGTCATGATGGTCCCCACATATATTCTTAGAGGAGCATTTCCAAAATTTGGCCTGAATGAGTTAAAGGGAGAATTTCAGTGGCTTTGCTATGTTATGAAACTCAATGTGGGTTTTAAAAACAGGTACAGCCCAATTAAAATTTATTTCTTTAAAGTCTGAGTACACTGTCAGTTAAATGGGACTTGTAAATAGTACCTGCAGAAACACCATCTGGCAACTTTCACAGTATTAACGTGTCTAAGCCTTCATGAAACTTGGAAGAAAAAGCTGGAAACTGATTTCTAGCTAATGCAAAGAATATGGGAATATATAGAAAATTACATTTCTTTATAAAGCTCAATGAAGGAAAAAACAGGCTTCATTGTAACAGTGGGGCAAACAAGCTCTATTGACAAAAACTTAATAAATAACCTCTTAAAATTAATTAATTTTTGTTAAAATGTTTATTAGCAATAGTAAGTAAATCCCAGGCTCTTCTGTCTATCTGTCTTACAAATCAGGACCACATTTGAGAGGACAAGGCTTGAAATATTGACCTAAATAATTTGTTTGTGCTGAAATTTTTGCAGTCTGAAATGCATTGTTGCCAAACTTTATCTCCATGATTTGTTCTACTTCAGCATGAAAGAAAATACACAGAGGGACAAATCCATTTGTGTCCTGTCTGTTGGATGTGTGATTCATTTTAGCAATCCAGTGAGTTTCTTCAAGTGTTATAGAAAAATGGCACAGACAAAATGTAGTTCTGTCTCCTCACACATCAGGCTTTGTGCATGACAAACCCCTCATGCAGACAGGAGTCACGTCCTTCTTTTGCCTCAATTTTCTGGTCTCTTCAGCCTGGGAGGCTCAGGCTAACCCCTGCACCTTCAAGCTGTATCCAAGCCCCCTACCATTAGGCAAAATTTGCAGCAGTTGTGCACAGGGAGCCCAAAACTGTTCCCAGGGGAGACAGCAGTGACCAGACCTTGTCACCGCTCTCTTTATTGCTGTCCCCATTTCTCTTTGTGGTTGGCTGCTGCCATGCTCCAGCCAGCTGTCCAAAGGTCCTGGGAATTTACACTGTCAGGAAATGCATAAGGCTTTCCTCTTCAGCGTTGAATCTGACCCACATATTAACCTCATTATTCCTACATTTGCATGACAACAAGCAGAAAAAAAAAGAGCAAGCCAACAATAACTCTGTGTAAAAACCTCAGGAAGGACAATAACTGTAAGTCTGATGACTACAGTATGAGGGCTATTGCTCTTCTGTAAGGCTCCAGCACAGAAACAGCTGAGAAACACAGGAGATAGGGAGAAATTGTAAACATTAGGAAACATTTGAGAAATGCAAAAATTATCCCAGCACAGATACAATGGAATTTACAGATCTTTTTTTTTCCCTTTCAAAAGCAAGAAACTGAAACATTTTTTCAGCACATGCACCATGTTTTATACTAAATTGCAATTTGCAAAATTTGCAAACTGTATGCACTGGGTAATTCAGTTCCGGGATGCTTCTGCTTAAATATTTTTATAAATAATATTACATTCTTTATAAATAAAATTTATAAATAAAAAATGTTTTTTACAAAGTTAGTTATTCCACGAGGAAATTTTTAAAGTTATATTAACTGAACATGAAATTTTCAGAATTGCACTTACACATAAATCATTTTATTTTTATGCTATTCAGCACAGTGGCTTAAGGAGCTGTTATGTAAGTATTAACAGGACAGCTGCAGGTTGTCCTTTCATCATATTATTCAGATGAGCTCATTTGTCATCCAGAAATCACTCAGAGCCCAAACAATGATAAAAATCTTCCAAAATCTGCCTTCAAAACAAGTCCAGCAGTATTCTGTGACAGAATCATCTCCACAACAGAGCGAGTAGTTACAAATATCTCCTGTGAGATCCCTCTAAAAATAGAGTTCCCCACAAAGATATTGCTGACTGGGTTCATGGAGTCTGACTGGGCTTTTAGTTTTACTGCAAATAATTCCAGCCCCATTTATTGAGTTGTTCTAACTTAACAATAGATCATATATTTAGAGAAAATACAGAGAAAATATACAATGCTTGTCTTCTGCACCTATTTGAACAGTAAGTTTTTCTGAGAAGAGACATTTTCTTTATGATTTTATAATAAAAAGGGTAGTTAGAGTCTTAAAGCAATAAATAATTAGTGAAAAAATGTCAAAAAGTTCTGAGGCTCAGTGAGCCAAAAGTCTTTTATGTTTAAGAACAGAATTTCAACAAATTTACTTTACTTTAGACTGTTATAGCAGACACCTACAGCAACAGGGACAAAATCATTCTGCCTTTTCCAGAACTCACCACTGGGATATTCCAGTTAGGACAAATTCTGTATTTCTTTGAAAAAGTTCACACATCTTGGCAGTGTATGTTTGTGATCTATCTCTGAGGAATACTTCAGATCACTAAAAGGGACAGGTTAAAGTGAGAATTAATATGCTATCCATTCCCTGGGGAAGCATTACAAATTATACCTGGACAAGTGAACAGAAAGGGCCAGATTCTGTCACCCAACAAGGCTTTGCTCTGCTCCCTTCATCAACACAAGGCTGCCATAAAGACTGGACAGGTGCCCTTATCTCAGCCCTGCAGAACACATCTCACAGCTTTGGATAGGAGACAGTTCCTGCTCCACTCCACACTGTCTGAGGGGAATGGTACCAGATGCCCACCATCAAAGTCATTCATTCCTTGTAGTCAGACCAGCTCTGGGAGTGTCAGACCTGCTGCCAGGGACTGCACTGTTGGTCATCCAGCTCTGGAGGGTGGCACCAAGGCAGGAGAGCAGTTCCAAGCAGATATTTGATTGGACCAAGTCCTCCTGGCCACTGCTAAAGCTAATTAGATTGACTAACTTCATTTTTCTGCTTTGAGAGGGAGCTCAAAGAAGCCTCTTGCTGTATTAGGAGGGCTCACATGCCTCCCATAGCACAGGGCCCAAGTTGGAGTGCTCCTGTATACTTGAGCAGTCCCATGTGTAGCTACACCTGACCATGGGGTGTTGAGGTGATGGTGATAAGTATTTAATAATTTCTCTGCCAATTCATATTCCTGATATTTGGAGTGAGTTGCTATGAAAGCTAACACTTGAAGTGGTGTGTAAACTTTCTCTTCAATCCATGGCAGGCGTGTTCTTGGTGTCTCAACAAGAGCCCTTCCCATCTGTGAGAGATATGAGTCCCTCCAGGAGCAGAAAAAGGGCTAAAAAGGGCTTCCCAAAGGCACCACCTACAGCTTTAAGCTGAAATTTGGCTGTCACAGGCAGCCCACTAATGAGAGCAGCTGGGAGATTCAATGTGTGACTGTACAACAGATCCTTGGGCATCATCAGGGAAGGAAGCATAGCATGCCAGGTTAGATAAATCCTTCTGTCACACCTGAATAATAACAAGTACCTTCAAAACATTTTCTAAAAGTTCAAAGAATCTTATGCAACAACTTGCATCTCAACATGTTATTGCACTGCAATTTACTCATCCAAAGCTCTTCCCATTCATTTGTTTCATGAACTGTGTGGGACAATATGAGGAGAAGGCAGCCTTTTTTCAGCAAAGAGAAATATTTCCTTAATTTCTTTGATTGCAGATAGCTTTCCAATCACACACTCACAGATAGGCTCTGAGACTCTATTCCAAACTCTTTCTTGTACTCCCCGTGTGCTTTCATCCAGTTGCCATGCAGACTGCCAGACTAATGAGATAAAGTGGAGCTTGGCATGGTTTATGTAACACTGGAGCTGCACAGCTTCTGAAACTGAGATGGAACAGTGTGGGGCTCTAACTAAAGAGGGTGACATTCATTAGTGATGGGATTAGAAACCATTTATAAAATGTGATTCAGGCACCTAAATTTAGGTGTGAACAGTGTAGCTGCCTATAAGGCAGCTGTCTGCGGCATCATTACACATAGAGGAGGTTAAAGGGTCAGTTCAGCTTCCTAAATCATAGGTGTCCTGTGCTGTCTGAGACTCTCAAGGGCAGCTATCACAGGAAGCTCCCAGGGAATTTGTGTCCTGCTGCAGGGCAAAGATCCTGCTAGACACCAGGCAGGATGACCTTGGCCTAGGGCCTCTCTTTACTCTCTCACACATGGGCATCCACTGCCATTTGAGATGCTCCAGGAAATCCGAGGCGCACAAGGCTGGGACATAGGGCAGAGGATATCAGGGGGACATACATCCATCTGAAATGACACATAACTATGCTTGTGTAGGCAAGACACCCTGGCCACCTCAGCTGGCACAAGATAAATATTTGAGGCTTATCAAATGATGATGTGTATGTCCTTGTCCAGGCAAATGGATCACACCTCTAGTCAACGCAGTTGGGAATGCACACTTTGACACGCATTCAATAATCCTCTAGATCCATCCACTGCAGGGGCAGGTTACCCTGGAGACATGAAGAGGGTTCATAGACACTGGTCTTGTGTTTGCACTAGAAGTATCTTATCTTGCCTGGTGTCGTGCTGCTCTTCCAGAAGATTAAATGTCTCCTGAGGGTCCTCTGTCATACACACACTGCATGGATGTTCCAGAGACAATGAGACACCTCACATAGCACTAGGAGCCCATTCTTAGGCATCTGAATCCCTCAGTAGCCCACTATTATTGGTTATAATAGCAGCTTCACCACCAAACACCTACTGATACTCACCCTGTAGACAGCTCATTGTTCAAGCCTGAACTGGGATCTTCACCTCCAGCTCTGCCCAGAGCCTGCCATGCTGTAACCTTTCAGGCTACAGGCTGTTCCCTTACTTTGTATCTACCCCTGCAGCACCTTGATCTCAGCTCTTTCCCCCAGCTATGCTGAAATAGAACCAATGAACCATAGAATCAAATCACAAAATATTCAGAGTAGGAAGAAATCCACAGGGAACATTGAATCCAACTACTGACTCCACACAGGTCAACATAGAAGTTAACCATATACATAAATGTGTTGTCCAAAGGTTTCACAAACACCAAGTTTGGGGTCATGACCTCTTCCCTGGGCCACTTATTCCTGTGACTGACCACTCTCTCATTGAAGAGCTATTCCTAATATTCAATGTGAACTTCCCCTGATTTAAGTCATTTCCATGCATCCTATCAGCAGAGACCAGAGGGAAGAGATCAGCACCTCCCTCTTTTTTTAAAGGAAGTTGTAAACAGCAACCTGTGCTGGCTGGGCCTGATGCCCTGGCTGTCCTGAACATGCTGCATGATGGCACTCAGGATGATCTGCTCCGGGATCTTCCCTGGCATGGCCTAAGACTGACAGGACTGCAGTTCCCTGGGTCCTCCTTCCACCCTGGGGCATAGATGGGGCTCCCATTTGCTCACCTCCAGTCAACTGGGACCTCCCTGTCAAGCCAGGACTGCTGACAAATGATGGAAAGTGGCTCAGTGAGCACTTCCACCACATCCCTCAGTACCCTTGGGTGGATCCCATCCAGGCCCACAAGTTACAATGACTTTAATCACAGGCAGTAACTAAAACATATCTCACTATTGAGAGGATAGCAAGTTTGTTTGTTTGTTTGCTTGTTTGAGGCTGAGCAAATCTACCATCAGAGAAACCACCCCTGAGCAAATTCCTAATTGCTATGTCAAGTTCCCTGCAACACCAGGATCACAGTGACACAAAGAACAGAAATCTTAATATTTTCCCCCATCCCCATCTCTTCAATGACTTCCAAATCTCTTCAAGCAGCCTCTCCAGCTGCTGAATTCCCAAGTATTCCCTGCCTTACTGAGTCAACCAAGTCTGCCTGAAAATGGATAAAATGTGGTGAATACCTGGTTCACTGGGTACAGGTTCCAGAGTGTTCTCTGGTCTGGAGAGAGTATCCTGAGATGGAGCCCTCCAAGTGCCATTAATGCTGCACTTGCTCAGTGAGCCCATGGTATCACCTGATTTTTTATTTTTGTACAATTTCTAACAATTCTCATTATTACCTTGGCGCCTGGGGACTGTGATTTGCAGGAAGGGTTCTTTTCCAGGCCAGGCAGAATTATATTACAGTTCCAAGGCATGTTTGGCAACTGCTAATAGTGGCTGGCTATTTTTAGATACTTTATCTGTTCTTCTCACAGTTCAGATCTGTCCTATTTACCCCCACTCCCTTCTTTTTTCTTTTTTTTCCAAAACCAGAGATTTTAGACCTGTAATAGTTTTCACTGAATTTTTGGAATATATTTTTACTGCTTTTAAAAGGTTTTCCATTAGATTGCTTCCACTTCGATTTTTCTAAAATTGTGGTATAATTATTTTGGACCTAAAACTGTATCTCTTCCATGTTGTAACAGCATCTCTCAGAATAAGGACCGAATTTTTTCACTATTTGTTCAGACAGTGAATTTTATATCAATATCTATATCTATCCAGTAATACCTGGTTTTGACATCTGAATATGAGGTTTAAATCTTTTTGAGGGTCCTGCCCCTCAGTCTTTGCCATTAATTTGCACTAATTTGTTCTAATTCACAAAGTCAAATTTAGCGACCCCTCAATGACTGAAAATGCCTGGGGCCATTTGCTGAGCTAAGAGTAGCAGAGGAAGTAGAATTTGGCACTTTTGGTACCAGTAGAAAAGTAGAAAGCAGAAAAAAACTGCTTTCTCAGTATTATTTCACCTGAACCCACACAGGCAATTGCCCTATGTGGATCTAATTTTGTCTGAAACCCATGGTTCTAAAAAATGAGGAGAAAGTGGGGGGAAGATAATTTGGAGGAAAAATGTACAGTGGATTTTCCAAGGCAGCTGCCAAAGTTTTCACACATGCATACACAGAGAGGAAAAAATAGTGCAGTAGTGATGCTAGATCCTCTCTCAAGACATTTTTAGCATCTTGCTAAGTGATGGCATCCCCAAAGGAAGGGGATGTACTCTTGAGTATATATTAAGTGTCCCAACAAAGTACAAATTTTATTAATGTGCCATGAAAATTTGCCTTGGCAAAGCCAAAAACAAAGATCTTGTTTACTTTCCATTTCACAGGTATCTCTGCTTTTTGATGACTGCTACAAGTGGATTATAACACTGGGGACGTGTAGGCAGGCACCTCACTGAGTGATAAATAAAAAAGGATCCATCTGCAACCTGTCGTGTATCACACATTACAGAGGAATGTCTTCACAGAATATTTTCCCTGGATTATTTTTAAATCTACCTGGTTTTTTACTGTCAGAAATACCCATTTTCAGCTGCTAGAATTCTCTCTAGAATTACTGTGCATTGGAGCACGGAATATGATGAAAAAATCTGACCTGCTTAATGGAGGGGTTACAGGTGGCACATTAGAAAATGGAAGATGCTTTTCTTTTTCTTGGTAGCTCACTATTGGAAGATCCCCCAGTGCTGTGAAAACATTCATAAGGACTAATATTGCAACTGCTGCAAATAAATTTACAGACAGGGAATGAGAAAGATAGAATGACAACTTGAACAAAAAGGCCTCCATCTGGAAATGTGAGGCTTGGGTCTTGCTTCTGCTGTTCTTGTATAAATCAGGATTAACTGAAATTTTAATGGAAAGAGCTTACCCTGCTTTAAAAATGTGAGATCAGACTCCTGATCTGGGTGAATGAGAAAGATCTAGTCAAAAAAGGAGCAACTATTATTTGTCTGTATTTACTTCAAATACTAATAAACTGCAGAAGTACATTCGAGTTGCAATAAAATCAGAAATTCCATAGAACAGAAAGGATTGTTGTTTATGCTCCATATGCCTGGTAACCATATCCCTGGTAATTCAAGCAGCCTCCTTGTCTGTTCTGCATGGGAGGGCCCATATAGAGCATAAAATCTGTGTAGGTAACACTCAGCATTTGGAGAGCCCAAATGCTGTCAATGCATTTGAGAGGTAACATGAGAGGAAATCCCCATCCCAGCTTTGGCTTTACCTGCTAATCTTGCTTTCCAGCCATGTGTGATCCTGTTTCTCGTAAGATACATCTCTGGCAAGAGAGGCATTGTATTTCTACTGAGTTTTCTAGCAAGTGGGAACAGGCCAGCCAGTGCCTTGCAGACAGGTAAATGCCCAGCCCTGCTGCTTCTTGTTTTAAATATTAGACTGTACTGGTGCAGAAACTTTGCAGATGCTGCAACTCCAATATTTGCTGGTTTTGCAAGCTCATTTCCTACTTGGTTCAGGAGAATTTCTGAGAAATTTTGGCTATCTAGAAGGGCTTGGAAATTTTGCCATGAAATAGGATGAGTTTGTATCCTGGTGGTGTTTTGTTAGTAAAAGAAAAGAAAAATGGAAAATTTATTTATGTAGCTGACACGCCACAGACAGTTTCAACCATTTCCCAGCTACTTTTTCCAAAATTAGTACTAAACATAACTTAGTCTAGTAAGAATTGCCTTAAGTGTACTGTAATAATTGCTATCTAATGGTCTGGAGAGAAAGAGTCCAAAGGCTGGAAACTCAACACAAAGTGCCACTCACAGCTACAACAGCCAGCTTCAAAGGGATTGAAACAGCTGAAAAGCATATCCAGGTCATTGACAAAAAGCATGTAAGCTGTTTGCTACCATACCGGGGCTAATGCAAGAAAAAGATCATCCTTTTTCTATTTTTCTTTTTCTTTTTTTCTTTCTTTTTTAGTTACAGTCTCTTTTCTTAGAGAGACAATTAATGGATTTATGTTGAAGCATAATGTTTCTTCCTGTTTCACTAGTTCTTCCTTCCATAATAAATCCTGTCATTGGATTTGCCTTTTGCTTTCCACTAATGTTTTCAAAGCAGTAACTGCAGAGACTGCAGGACATCTTTCCCTGGTGGTAATAGGTAATTAAAAACCTATCATTGGACAAGCATAGGTAGGATTCTTTTTCTCTCTTAAAAGCATTACTTTGCTTTCCTTAATTTAATCTAATCTGAACTCATTATGAGTCTTCTTTCTTAGCTCATGTCTCCTGCTTCTTATGTACATGTCTGTCTTTCCTTTTCCAGACACAACTGGCTATAATAACATTGGCTTTGACACAACTCCCTAGCATGGATATTTAAAATACAGGCTTCTCTCCAGCAAAACCAAGGCTTCAGCTGCCACAAATTTCATTGCCAGACTTCTGCCTTGTGCTCCTGGCAATAGTTTAAAGGACTGGAGTGAGATGCTTGTGAAGGCTGCCATCACGAACAGGGTCTTTTTTTGTTCCTGCTTGTACCAGGTGACCAGGCACTGACGTACAGCGTAGCTCAGGCAACGACCAGGGGTGAGTGCCTGGACTTTAATGCAACTCTCCAGCCATGGAAAGGAAGGCCCTTGACAAGGCTGCTCTTGGATTTCCCACACAGCTCTTTTCACAGCATCCTGGTCCCAGGATATACAGTTACACCACGTCAGGGCTGGCCTGCAACACACAGGCCACTGAATCCCCGTGGTAGCAAGGGAAGAGGCTGCAGGGTATCTAAATCCAGCCAGGACCATGAGATTTATATCTTGTTCCTTTACTTCCAAAAGATGCCCCAAGATCACCTGTTCTCCAAAAGTGGCACTTGAATATAAATATAAAATGGATGAAGGGTCACTGGAATGAATGCCACCAAATTCCTGGCAGAGCTTAGTCCTTGAATTCTCTGTGTGTCCTCAGAGCCACTGTACATCATTTATTGGTTCAGACAATTGTTATGGATTTCTCATTCCCTCCTGCAGACAGTATGAAAAGGGATTCTTGGTCTCCAGCCAATATTTTGATCATTTTCAGAAGTAATGGAGAAATCTGTGTTCCTCTTTGAATGATCAGAAACTGGTCATTTTAGGAGATAATCTAAGGTAGACATACATTTTCATGGTCATAGAAGTAAAATTCTGTATTTTTTTCATTTGTCAAAAACTTAAATACAAAATACAAGAACCAAAGAATCTTCATGCTTTGTTAGAAAGGATCCATTCAATTTATATGATTTCCTAAAGAGAAGGCTTTGAGCTTGCACGCAGAAAAAGGTGCAGAGTATTAGTCATAGGAGTAAACCATTGATTGAACTAAGCAGTTCACTGGAAATGAGGTGCTTTATATTCATTGAACCAGATGCTTGGATTGCATATGTTGTATCAATTTGCTACATTCTCTCTATTTTAGACACAATTCCTTTTTAACAACACAAATAAGACTTTTGAAGCCAGTGTGAAAAAGCAAGCTGTCCCCATCTCAGAGAGGGGGTTCCTTGGAAGTCTAGATCATTATTTTCATGGTAATGACTTAATTCTTAATAGCTTAACTATCAGGCAGAGTTCAGAGAGTGCTGAACTCAGAATGCATAGAAGTAATCTAACTACTTACATGGAAGTGAACCCATTAGAGCTCCCTCAATACCTTTAAAATGGCTAAATTATGCATGGTGTTGGAATGGGTTGTGCTGACTGAAAATCAACAGTGGCATTCTGGAGGAGAATAATAACTACTCTACTCAGTTTATATGTTGGCCTTGCTCTCACAGTGGGAAAGAATGTACGTGCTGCTTGTGAAACTGTATGGAAGGAATGCAGATGCAGGCTGTTGCAATTTTTTTGGCCAAGATTATGTCATTTCAATGGAAATTCCAAAATAAGGTCACAGTAAATTTTCTGCATCCAATTGCGAGCTTCTTTTTTTTCTGCTGCTTCGGTTTGCCAGAAATGTGAGCAGTTGTAAATTTCCACACAAATTGAATCCAAAAAGGACAATGCAGATTTTCCCCTCCACCTGTCAGGCAGGCAGTCACATCCACTGACTTCAAGAGACCAAAAGCTGTACACTGAGTGCTTTGGGGATTGACTCTGGAAAGAACAGCAACAAGCCAAGTTTGAGAGTTTTTGACAGTCTATCTAGAAATGATAAAAAAGCCAGTGAAAGGAGAGCTGTTTGGAAAATACTTAAAAAGACACTGTGGAAGAAAGATTTAAACTACAGAAGGAAAAAATATCCGTTCTTATTACACAGGAATTACAAATAAACAATACATTCTGTGAAAGTGTTCTGAGTATGGTGAAATCACATTGCGTGAGGTGCTTAAGATGACACGTTTGCACCTGGGCCTTTTCACCCTGAAAACTATATTTTGATTTTTAGATTTTTCCCTCTAGTGAAACTGAGGTTTTCCATGGAAAAATTATGCTTGCTAGTTACAGGGGATTTTTTAGCTTTTATTGGCTTAGATTACAACCATAACCTTTCAGTGAAAGAGGCCAGAAAAAATAAAAGATTGCCCTCTATCAAGTGACTTAATCTCTTATAATTCTCTCTTTATATTTTTTCCCTATGGCTAAATAATGAGACTAACAAGCCTCTTTGTTGCTTTTTAAAGGTATGATACATTTTGATGGCCATATTTTTATAGCAAGCACCTGATTTTATTCCCAATTGGTCAAGCTAATGCATGTTACAATTTCTTTGCTATTGCTTGATTTGATGCACTTGATTTTAACCAGATTTTCAGCTGGAGCTATTTTTGGAAAATATAAGAATAAGACAAAGAAAAAATTATGAAAAAAGTATTTTTACCATTACTTTTTAATAATTTGTTATCTGTTTTCTATAATTTAAGTTTTTTAGATATTTATTGCAGTTAAGAGATATGAAAATGAAAAGAAGTTATCCTCTCAGATTTCAACAGATCATAGATTTTGATAGAATACTTGATTTAAACATACTCATAAAATAGGAAATCAAGCTCAGAAAACTATTTTCTGAGTAAGAAAGAATTAGAGTTTTGAGCTGATGCTCCTGCTATCTGAAAACTAAAAAGATTTTTTTATTAATAATTCAGGAACGTATCAGAATTGGGAGCAAATTCCAAGTTTAAAAAGTAGTTTATTTCCTCAAAAGTTGATTAGGAACCCATGGTTATGTGACAATCAGATTCAAGAGCACCTGGAGAACCTGAATATTCCTAAATCCATGGGACCTGATGAGATGCATCCCCAGGTACTGAGGGAATTGACTGATGTAGTAGCCAAGCCACTCTCCATCATATTCCAAAAATCATGGTAATCAAGCAAAGTCCCCAGGAATGCTGGGTGAAAGGAGGACCCTGGAACTACTGACCATTCAGACTCACCTCCATGTGCAGTAACATCATGGACCAGATCCTCCTAGAAGATTTGCTGAAACACATGAAACATACAGAAGACAGGGAGTTAATTAAAAACAGCCAACATGGTTTCTCCAAGGGCAAATCATACCTGACCAACTTCATGGCCTTCTCTGACTGACTGCATCAACAGGCAGGGGAAAGGCTACAGATGTCACCTACCTGGACATCTGTAAGGCCTTTGATATGGTCCCTCCCAACACTGTTATCTCTGAATTGAAGGTTTGATGCATGGATTGTTAGATCAACAAGGATCTGGCTGGATGGTTGTGTCCAGAGTCCCAGGCAATGCCTGAATGTTCAGGTGAAATCCTGTGGTAAATGGTGTTCCTCCAGGGTCTCTACTGGGGCCAATGCTATTTAATCTCTTCACCAATGACATGGACAGTGACACTGAATGCACCCTAGGCTAATCTGCAGACAGCACCAGGCTGAGTGGTAAAACTGGTGCACTTTAGGAAAGGGATGCCATCTAGAGGGATCTTGACAGGCTTGAGGAGTAGGACAGCTTTTTACCAAGGCCCACATGATAGAACAAGGGGAAATGGTTTTAAACTGAAAGAGGATAGATTTAGATTGGTCATAAGGAAGAATTTTTTTTCTTTAAGGGTGGTCAGATACTGGAAGAGATTGCCCAGAGAAACTGTGGCTACCCCATCCCTCTAAGTGCTCAAAGCCAAACTGCATAAGATTTTGAGCAACGTGATCTGGAGAATAACATCCTTGCCCAAAGCAGGTAGGCTGGAACTAGATGACCTTTAGAGATCCCTTCCAGCCAAAGTCCTACTGTGATTCTATGACTCTATAAAATATGTGGCTAGTCAGATGTCTTCCAAGATTAGCATAACTGATCAAGGGATTAGCTGAGTATCTACCTTATGGATGAATAGCTCAAGGGGAAGGAGCTATTACAGCTCCTAGCCTGTCTTTAGGATGACATTTCAGCTCTTAGCTTGCACATTAGTCTTAATTGTTCCAGTAAAAGGAATAATCAGTTCTTATGTTCCCTGCAGGCTGGCAGCCTGAAATGTGATCTGCAGCCCAAGGGTAAAGATCTCATCTGAGTCACCTTTGTTCAAGATGAAAACCTAAGGAATTTTATTTTAAAATCTTCTAGGTGAGTTAAGACAATATCTGCAGGACAGCATGACTGTTCAACCACTTTTGCTAATTTCTCAGCACTAACAACTACATCAAATACATCTTTGACATTAAAAACCCCTCAAGAAGAAAAGCAGTGATATGGTTGAGGGGGAGGAATAGGATACCAATTTTGATCCCCAAATAATGACATCTTCCCTCTTCCTCCTCTGCCAGGTCTCTCATTCCCAGTTTGGTGTCATGTTGTGATGATGGTTATTCAGGCTGCAGGACCATAATCTCTGCACTGCAGCATTTACAGCTACATTTGCCAGTCACTCAGGGAGCAGGTCTGTCCCTGCTTCAAGCTGTGCAGAAGGCAGGCTTCTCTCTTTCTGGGTCACAGGTGATAAACAAGTATGGCCACCTGCTCTCCAGGGAACTCAGGATATTTCTGCTTGTGCCTGCATATCCTCTCACTCTGCAGAAAGAATAAAACATCTGTGGAGAGATGAATGCTTGAATGCATTTTAAAAAAACACTAGTGGCTTACTGAAAATAAAAGCCAAAAAAAACAAAACCAAAACCAAACCAAGCAGATTTAATTAACAGTTGTTATAATCAACAGTGTTATGTATGGGCTTCAAAATGTCAATGACATCCTAAGCAGTGACTAAAAAGAGGAGATTGATGTTCTACAGTAGCCACTCTTAAATAGATTCTACATTTACTCTGATTTACAAAGTAAAATGAGATTACTCTCCCTCCCTTTCCCCAAGTATCAGTTGTTAATCTCAGTATTCCAGAGGTTATTAAAGCAGGTAGATTTTCAGCCTTTACAAAGTACTCCTCATTTACTGATACCACTCACAGTTATATGAGCAGAACAAACATTAAAAGGGATACTGACCCACCTCTCTGGCCCACCAGCTTCCTCCTGTGCATCTCCTACATCTCCTAAGCAGTTGTAGAGTGTGACAATAGAATGAAATTTGTCCCAGTGGTCAAAAATCTTATCTGATCACCCTGTAGATCCTCAGCACAAACTCACTCTAAGACCTTCCAGAAATCCCAGGCCAGGACCTTGGGGTATACATTGGATGGGGAATACACTTTAGGAAGTTGTGGCTGCACCCATGAGCATGATGCCTGGTTCTGGGAGCAGCCTTCACAGTCCAAATGTGGATGTTTCTCTCTTCCTCCTTCCCCTGTACTTGGGGGCACATCCCAACCATTATGAAATTCAGTCTACCTCCCCAGACCAGGCTGAGAAAAGTAAAGGAGCACTGGTTCTGAGATGAGAGTTGGAATAATGAAGGCAATGGGCTGGACAAACCCTCTACGAGCCAGGAGCTGCAAAGGAGATGGAAAATAATTAGTAAGATCTAAAATGCTGAATTGCTTGTAGTGAGATTAAATAAGATGGAGAAGAGTTTGAAGTAAAAATAAAGTCAAGAATGGATGTTTAGACGGGAAAGAGATAACCATGATTCTGCTGCAAGAGAGGAAAGCCAGACTGAAAGTAAGCAGGGAGAAGAGTAAGAAAGTCTGAGTTTGGGTGGAAATCAGTTGAAAACCAGTGGCCTATCTGCTTTTCACAAACATATAAGAAAAACACCCTATGAAAACATCATTCTAGAGACCTAATGTACACACTGCACAAAACAGATTAATACGACTCCAAGCATTGTTGTCTTTTGTTTTCATTTGCCAAAGCTAGTTTGGTCATTAAGTTAACAAATCTGTGGACTTATCTCAGTTTTATCCCAAAATAAGCAAAGTTCTGGCTGTTTTTTTTAAACTGAATTCTTTCTCTTCAGAGGAAGCCAACACCTGCTGCTAAACTCAAAAGCCAGATGGTGCATTTGGATGCATTTAGACGTGACCCACTACACAGGAGGGAGTGCTGCCAACATAAGAGGATGCCTTTACCCTATGGATTTGCAAGAGGGACCAAACCTCAGTGGGCTGATAAGGCTGAATGCAGACTGATGCTGAGCCCAGCATTGTTTAGTGCAGGAGATTGATTGCATTAGCAGCTCTGCTCGATGCATCAGGAATTTAATGCCTTCCAAGGGGCAGCCTTTTTCCACCGTAGGAGCTAATAGTTCTTACAAATGAATAAATTGTAAAAGTATCTTCTTGGACTGGCTTAGGGAAGGAGGGAAAACAGAGCCAGAGTGGGTGAAAGAAGCCTATCTTTCTCTTCACCCACAGTCCTGCCTTCAGCCTTTCATAGTAATTCTTGTGTTCAGTTTGGCTCTGCAGCCATATAAAAACATCTGCTCTGAGTGTCTCAAAAGGAACTTGCTAATCTGTAATGTTTCATGCACACAACAAAACAAAACCTGGAATCCATCCTCCGTATCATATGTAGCTGTGTGGAAAGATGCCTGTGAAATTAAGCTGAGCAAGAGGCATGTATTTACTTATTCACAGCAATAAAACACAAATAAAGACTCAAAATGTCTGTAAGGCCCTTCACATTTCTCAAGCAATGCAAATCACTGGAGTCTGCTCACTTGTAGGTGTTCACTCAGGTGACAGTGTCCTAGAATCACAGAATGGTCACAAGGGATCTTTAAAGGTCATCTAGTCCAATTCCCCTGCATCAAGCAGGGACATCTTCAACTAGACCAGGTTGCTCAGGACCCCATTCAACCTCACCTTAAATATCTTCAGGGATGAGGCGGCTAACCCTTCTCTGGGCAACCTGGTCCTGTGTCTCACTACCCCAATGGTAAAAAAAAAACAAAAACAAAGAAACTTATTTTTAGTTTGTATCTACCCTCTTTCAGCCTAAAACCATTACCCTTTGTCCTATCCCTACAGGTCCTCCTGAAAAGTCTGTCCCCATCTTTCCTATAATCTAATTACCCATAAATTTGGAAAGGCCATAATGAAGTCTCACCAGAGCCTACTTTCCTCTCTTTGCTTGCTTTTAAACCTGATACCAAATGATTTCAATGAGTATTCTGTAGCTTTTACACTGTCAGAAATAGTGAACAGCCATTCCTCAACTCCCTTCTTTGTACTACTTGTGGTATTATAAAATTTAACACATCTCTCCCCCTTCCCTCCCACAGAATGTTTTCCAAGTTGATGATCTTGAGATTGCTTACTCTTTTTCTTGTGGGAGTAGCTCCATTTTGTAGATCAATGTCATTATTTTTATCAGCACCCTTCCCAGCTGAAGTAAAACCCTTTCTAGATCAATGGCAAGAATTTAATTACATGAAAAATATATTTGTGAAAATAGAATGTTAACTCCTACATTTGTTTCCTATTTTTCAACATTATATTCATCCCAAAAAGATCTTCTGGTTTTGTTCATGTTAGCTTTACATGCCTTTGGTAAGAAATCTTTTAAATATTTTTGAAAATCCATTTGTATGAACAACCATAATGATCTGCTCATTGACACCTTCAAAAGACTGCAATAAACTTGCAACTAAAAAGAAATCGGAGCTGATGTTCCCCTATATCTCATATTTACATTTACATAAAATCCCATGGTCTGATTTTATTCTCTCCTATAGCTCCTACAAATTTGCTTGATAAAAGTCAGATTTACTGCCCTCAGAACAAATTCTGTAGCTTTTTTAAAGCCTGCTGCAGCATCTGCTTTTATTTTTAATGGAAAAAAGAAAGTCCTTCAGTATCCTGGCTGCAACTTTCTTACCCTTTTCTATTAATTTAAATAAATGTCTAGGATTAAGAATATAAATTATTAATTAAGCAGTAATATATACATCATGACTGGAAAATAATTCAAGTAGACACTTTACAACCAGTTCTTTCAGTAATCTGTCAGTCTGGGGAGACTTTCTAGTAGTCTTCCATTACATGAAGAGAGCCTACAAGAAGGACAGTGGGACTTCTTACAAGGGCACAGAGGGTTAGGACAAGGGGAAATGGCTTTAAAGTGAAACAGGACAGGATTAGATGAAATATTAGGAAGAAATCCATTACTACGAGAGTGGTGATGCACTGAAAACGTTTCCCAGAGAAGCTGTGGATGCCCCATCCCTGGCAGTGTTCAAGGCGAGGCTGGATGGAGCTTTGAGCAGCTTGGTCCAGTGGAAGGTGTCCCTGTCCATGGCAGAAAGAGATGGTATCTAGATGATCTTTAAGGTCCCTTCCAACCCAAACCAGCCTATGATTCCATGACTGTACTTTGTCTTCACTTCCTTTCTATACAAGATTTCAAATATTGCTACTTGCCTTCTTTCTTTCTATACAAGATCTCAAATCTTGTATATGGTAGATAAATACTTTCTCAATAAAGTCTGCACATAGAGTTTTCTTTTCCCTTTAACAATTCCAGTCTTGAACAAAGGGTTCCAAGGCATTCTTTTGCACTAGAACCTGAAGCCAAATGCCATTTTTCTCTCATGCAAATTGACAGGAATTAAGTGCAGGATAGTCTTAACATCAACATACTGAGGAGCCCATGTCTTCACTGATGCATTTACAAAGACCTGTCAAGTCCTGGCAACAAAATTCATGATATAAAATTAAAAACCCAAACATATACAAAATCTGATTTAAAAAGTAAAGGATCTGCTGAGTTACTGATTGAGAAATTAAGAGATGTTTCCAGGATACTTGTAAGGATGTACAAATTATGCATGACTCCTTTGTAGTCCTCATTCAGAGGAAAACACACACAGGAGTCTCTAAGCTTGAAAGCACTAAATGGAAAACTGAGAAACCAGGGTGCAATTTTCCTGATTGCAGGCCTCCATAACAATCTCTTAAAATCTACATATGTGAGTTCCCTGACCGAGGAAAAACAGGAGGATTGTGTGAAAATTTGAAAAAAAGAAAGGCTAATTTTCTCAGCTGAGCCAATAATCATACATGTATGTCACATGTATCAATGCCATACCTTGCAGAAACATTTCAGAGGTTAGCAATAAAGATCCACAATTTTACAAGAGCTTTTAGTTAACATTGACTATCAGTAACAGAGAGAAGATGAACATACTGAGGATGAAAGGTGCACCTCCAGTAATAAGACTCATGTAAGTATAAATACAACCCACTTCTACTTTTATAGAATATTCTGCCATCTGACTGATTGGAATAAAAATATCATTGTAGTCCCTGAGATCATCATCTGCAGACTTATGTAACAGCAGAAACTGTTTTTCAGGAAAAATATTAATTGCAGCCTATTATTAGCCATGAAAACATTCTTCAGTGTTATGAGTCATGGTTCTTGTCATCAAGTTCGATGCCACTGAAATGTATTTCCTAAGAGCAACACCCTTAACTCTGCTCAACACAGTGGTTGTGTTAGCATGGTTAAATGCTGGCTCTCCAACATTCTGTTATGAAATAAAAAGGATACATGTGGAAGGACTTGAATGGCATCACATATATTTGGACTTCTGAAGTGGAGGGCTGATGCTGCCATAGCAACAAAGCCTCTGGACTGTTTAAATTTGAAACCACCACAGTTAAACTCCCTGTTGTGATAGAAAACAACTGTATTGGTAGCCTGGGGTCACCCTATTTTTGCAACTACACTTGTTTGCAGTATGATCCATATTTATGATATTAGGGGCTGCATTTTTCTAGGGTTTTACAGGCAGACTGGTGCCTCTCTTGTCCTTCCTCCCACCTGACCAAGGATGTTGTCAACACCAGATTTTCAGAAGATAGAGCTCCCTGTGAATGTATTTATGTACATAGATAACAAAGCCACAACTGAAGCTGGATGTCTCAATAGAAATATTGTCTTGATGTTGCTCTTATTTGATTGTAAAGTATAATCCCTGGACTTGTAAATAAACACATTCATATTTTGGAATCTTACTTTATGTATTTATATGCATATATTGCATCCTCAATCACAAACTTGGGGTAGTAAAATAACCCTTTTGCCAGACACATTTATCTGATACTTCTGTTCTTTCTGAGCTTAGCAGAGTCTGGTTTAGGAAATTGCCTCTCTACTTAAAAATTGTGATGCTTGAAGGTTTGTTGAGGAGATATTTTTAATTTCTGTCTTTTCTAGCATTAGTGTTTACAATATGATGCTTCAGATTTTCTGGGTTTTTTCACAATTCTTGAAGCAGTAATTATATTTATCAAATACTGATCTTTTTTCATACACTCAAGTGTTACACCTATTACATTTATCTACCTCATTGCAAATAGCAGTATGAGAATATGTATCAATTTTTAGTCCTTTTAATGTATTGAGTTCAGCTTTTGGGTTACATCTCTCAATTTCTCAACTGTTAGTACTTTACCAAGTAATTCCATATTTTCTCTATCTGCACCTGTTGCTACTCTGAACTTGGTTCTCCCTGCTCCCAGGCTGCTTATGTCACTCTGGTGGTGTAAAGGCTCTATCTAAAGGTAGATGATAGTTTAATCTACCTATTTTCAGGTATTTTTATGTAGAGTAATTGCATTGGGTATTTTTGAGCTGAAAAAGAATCAGTTGTTCTGGTGTATTATCCAGCCCCACTGTAATTTGCAACTGTTCATAGCCAGAAATAGAGTATTACGAAAGAGATGCTACCTATTAAAATATTTCTGGTGGGAATCCATTAGTGAGAATTTATGTTCCATTAGTGAAATTAGTTATGTAGCCAACATAGCTTTCTACTAAGTGCTGGATGAACACTCCTCTCCATCCCCACCTTGTTATTGGCTCACAAGTCATAGCAGAGCTTCCGACCACTGCTACCCCAGGGAAATAAAATGGGAATATTTTTGGATATAAAGTCACTGCTACAAAGCAGAAACTTTCCTGTGGAGTGAAATTATCCATATAGATACAGGAACACAGTTAAAGTTACACTGATACTTTTGACAGGGCACAACAGTTTCTGCAGGTAGTTTCTCTAATGATTTGGAATATCTCTTTTCAGCCTAATATATGTCCCTTCAAAAGCACTTCAAACCAAAACAAAAACCAGCTTAAAAGCATATAAAGGTTCACAAGAAGACTAAAATTAACTCTCTTGTCCTTCCTCTGTCAGGGCTATAATTAAGCTAACATAGATTAAAACTTCCCCAGAGGGAACAATCCTTAAACGAGTTTATTATTTTTTAAAAGTGTGTGAAACACAACCTCACTATCACACAAGCTGTTAGATCTCTTGGTACTCCAGGGAATGAGATGGGGCGACAGTGGGCATGGCATCCCCATGTAATCCTGAATACAGGCATCTCACAGGAACAGTTACCTACTGGCTCACCTGACTGGGGATTTTATATCTGTTCTGGCTCTGAAACTCTGCTGGTATTTGGGGAGCACTGGGCATCCAGGCTGCTGCATTTTCCCTGTGCAACACCAAAGGTGCCTTGACCTGGTGCAATAGTGTGGAAAATAGATTATGACTCTCAATCCTCACTCGCGTTTTTAAAAATAAACACCTTTTTATCTTGTGACCAGAGGCTAGCACAGGCTGTTTTACTGATCTCCATAAATTTCTATTGCCTCTGAAAACTAACCAGCTTGGGAGCTCCTAATATATCATCATCATCATTACATTTGCCTTTGGTAAATTTACCTAAAATGTCTTTCCAGAGGACTAAATTGCAGCATAGCAGGGGAGATGAGAAATTGCTATTCACAAGTTACTGCCTTGCAAAGGTTAGCTTATAAAAATGTGTGCTCACTTAGGCAATGTTCTTAATTGCCATTTTGAGGATGAAGATTGGGTTACATTAAGATTTCTTAAGATTAAGAGGCTGTCCTCACACATATGTAAATAAGAGGAATTGCTGAGCTCTGAAAAAAATCAGATTTTTAGGAAACTATAAGGGCTGTGAAGATAGAAAAAATGCTTAAAATACTTCCATTTGTTTTACAAAATGTCACTTTTCAGTACTTCCCTCAAGGCATCTCCCAAGGATTGTCAAGACACAGCACTGAAGAAACGAGTCAAGCACCGGTTCTTGGTTGACAAGGTAATTTGGAAAAATTGGATACCCAAGATCTATGTAGAGATCTTGTCCCATCAGTGGCTGTTCTTCCAAGGACTACACAGGATTATCAATCATCATCATCATCATCATCATCATCATCATCATCATCATCATAATCCTTACTAAAGGATTGTGGCAGCAGGTAACATCAAGGTCCTTACTTGGCCAGGTTTTAGTTTTCTGACAACACACTGTGTTTCAGAAGATAAAAATCAAGTGGAAAAGAATCTTTGTAAACTCATAAATCATTTAGTTGTCTGAAGTTGTATGGGTGTATTCAGATGTTATGGAAGTCATTAATATGTTACAACGATGAAGAAAATGTCTAGGAATTAATCTGGTGATATAGGACTTACACATGGTGACAATATGTTCCTATTGTTTAGTATATTAGTAAAATTTCATAACATGAAGCAGCACATCCCTAGAATTTTACATGCAAATTAGTGCCTCTTAATTCTTCCTCCCATATGAACCAGAGCATTAGCTGCACCACATTTTCAGTAGGGGGAGCTCCATATATAGATCTGTGCTTACATGTGCAAATCCCAAAGCTTGCAGCTGAATGTTTTGGTTTCTGTTATTTGCATGAAAATTGTTGTCACTAAGGGTAAAAACATAAGTATGCTTTGTACCAAATTATAGGCCTCTGTTTCCTGGAAAGATTTGTGCACATGAATAAATATAATATAAATAATATGTTGCCTGATCTGTTATCTCCTTTAGGCTCATAAAAATTTAAAATGGGTAAAAATTTTAAAATGTGGTAAAAATTTACTCCACATTTGGGAAACTAAGACACACAGACATCATGTGCTGGCCAAAAACATTGCTGCATCATTGCAGTCCCTGAGCCACCAAGGGCATGTTGGATTGTTCAAGCATCTAAAGTGGAATTGTCCCATAAAATCTCACATTGCCCTTTTGTTGGCTAAGCAGTGTGAAGAAGTGCATGTTCTTCCCAAAGAACTGCAGTAAATTATCTTCCTGGTTACAAGGCAACAAAAGGGAAAGAACATGCTTTGCAGACAAACATGTTTGAGGCACAACACAGTTACAAATTTGGATGTAATAGTCAGTGATATTCTTAGCTCTTTTTTAGGGCTCTAATTTCTAAGGGCTGCTTTTATACTCAATTCATTTACACAATATTTCAGCTGTTAAAAAGTTTTCTCATTCCATTGGATACAGGAGAAGAAAAAGAAGGCTAATTTCCATCTCTACATTTAACCTGTGTGAATAGCACTTAATCATTCAATAGGGTTTTTTTTTTCCTAACATTTCCATTAAATTAACCATTCTAAATAATGAAAATTATTCTGACAAAGGGAGCCACAAGATCAAGCATAGAGTGTCTGGTATCTGTTCCACTTTATCTTGCATGCTGTCATCAGAGGATAAATTTATAAACAAAGATTTTCCAGGATTCCAGATTTGTGAAGAACAACATTATCTTCTCAGTCTGCATCTTTCCTCTGTGTCATATGTTCTATAGCTTGGGAATACTGTGCATTATCTACTGCAGGCACATGTTTTAGATCATAAATGAATGAAAATTTATGTAAGTGGATTTTTGCATTGTGACAATTCTCACCTTTTACCAATCTTTCCTAAGTACAGATGAATGGACAGCCTGAATGGAGGTCCTTCTCAAAAGACTGCTCCAAGTGGCAGAGAATAGAGCCATCTATTGATTGGGGGGTACAGTAATGTCTCCCTTCTGACACTCACAATGCTTTAAGAACTTATGTTCCACCTTCTGAACACCAGCATTGCTCACAAGTTTTTATTTTGGTAAGTGCCATACTTCACAGATACATTCTTGAGAAGGAAAAGACCTAACTCCCACAGCTCCCAAGTGTGATTCTTTTAGCTATTAAGCACTGTGATCTAGAAAGCCTGCACAGGATTTTCTTCCAAATGCTAGGTAATGACTTTGGTCCTCTCTAGTATTTAATTTAGTAGCTACCTAACAAAAATGTAGGGGTAATGTAATAAATTGCTAAATACACAACAGAACTGTCTACTCCAGCAGGCTTTCTTTATTAAAAATATACAAACAATATATTTTACACGTCTGAAGACTTTATGTTACCATGGTTAAAGTGGAAATACTTTATTACCAATAGTTTAAAAAGGCTGTACACAAGGCCATAATGAACCCAAAAATAGAAATCACTGGAGAAAATCACAGATGAATGCAAAGAGAATCATTGCACAGTAACAGCTAGCAGACACTCTATTTGATATATTTCATATGAAAATAAGTGGTCCTCAGATTTTAACTAGAAAGACAAAAAAAAAAAGAAAAGCAAAAAACTAAAAAATGCCACACGAAAAGAAAAAAATGCTCCACCAACCCCGTGTGCTGTGACCCTGCAGCGCCGGTGCATTCGCAGCTCCGGTCCCGGGTGCGGCAGCGGGAGCGCACGCCAGCCCCGCTGGGTGGCACTCAATGACCGGGCGTGCAGCGAGCGCCGGGCGCGCCCCGCTCCGCGTCCTTCCCGAGCCTCCGAGGCGCTGCCCGCGGAGCTGCCCCGCTCCTCGCACTACTCTGAGCCACAGCTGGATGCTCTCCATCAGCTTGGCCTTTACAGCCGGCAAGTGCAGCACTGTGGGCTCTTGGAGCAATTGGATGGCAGGATGGAGACAGCAGCTGTGACAGAACAAGGCACTGCCCCAGCAGCAACCGGCACTTTGCTTGTGACTGTCGATCTCTCATATCAAAGGCTGAACCTGACTTCATCCTTTTGTTTTGTGATAACAAGCCAGAATAAATCAACCTGTCAAACCTTCACGAAGAAGCTCTAATGCAGCTGTTGACCAATCCTAGATTAATATACAGTGCCCACCATATAGAAACAAAGAAAAGCTAACTTTGCATCTGTTAGCATGTAAGAGTGCAGCCTCACAAATGCCAACCTTTCAAGACCATGTGCATTCCTCAGGACTCAAACCTAGTCTTTTAACAAACACTAACCTTAAAAAAAACTTTGTTTAAATGTTTCTCACTTTTTTTGTGACGTGAACTTGTTTGAAGTGAACTGAATATCTGAAAAAACCCTCACAGGAACTTAGTGCTTATGATTTTGCCTGCTAAGACATGGTATCAGCATCGGCCTTTGTTTTCCACTTGTATGTTAAAAAACATCCTGTGTGAACATGGAATTGGCTGCAGGAGGTCACACTGAAGACCCACCCAGTCCTGCCGTGGCCAGCAGTACGTCACTTTTTAATGGAGCACGCAAATACTGACGACAAATACTTGCAGCCTGAAGCTCAGGCACTCACACAGAGGTGATGTTTGTGCTTCATAGCTTTTGGTACCTATTTTGTTTATTTGGTGGGGGTACAAATAATGAACTTGCTTTATTTCCATTTTTTCAACTTGCATACAATTTGCCTTTGGACACTCTGCATGGCAATGTGTTCCGCATTTACTTAAAACACATTTACTTACACATTGCTTGAAAAGGGGTCTATTTCTGTTTGTTTTGAACGAAAAGAATACTGCTGGATGTAGGTATGTGTTAGACACAAGGAGAGAAGTTTGACAGTTTTAAATCAGGTGGGAGGGCTGCCTAACTAAACAGACCTACGCATGCTATTTGCATCATATATGATAAAAGGAGTCACAATTATTTTTATATCTTCTCTGGAGTCAGGTGATTACAGCATCTATAAGGCTTGGCTAGAGAGCCTACCTTCAGAACCAAACTAGCACAATATTCATCCAGGCATAAAGATGCTGTGAGTATAAAACTCATTATTTCAGGCCTTTCCAGACTGAGAGAAAAGTGTTATATTCATAATGACACATGGGAAGTATGGTGATATAAAGCACTGGGGTGAGATTCTGTGCCATGCTTGAGTCATCTTACAAGATCTTTCGATGTGAAGATAGTTTTACACCTACCCAGTTCTGAGGCTGTCTGTGCCTGAGGAGCTCTGCCTGTTAACTTACACTGTTTAAAACTCTCTGAGGCACTCACAGGGTCACAACACTGCCTTGTATCATCTCCTCCTTCTAAAACTTCTTCTATGATACAAAATACATGTTGTATATTTGAAGTCAGCAAAAGGTTCAACCTCTTTGAACTGACTCTAGACTCAATCCATCAAGAAGCTCTGTGGTTCCTCCTTTTGACAGCTTAGATCTTAGTGTATTGCTTCCTCTAGAAGTCAGGCCAGGGTAATTATGAGTGAACCTGCTCCCTTAAATGGATAGGAAAAAGAACTTTTCTTTGGAAAACAGTTTAAAGACCGGTGGTTGAAAGCTTTTTTATCAAAAATACAATTAAAATCTAATGACAAAGGCCTGGAAGTTTCTTACATTTATTCACACGTGTCATTTTTAACAAGTGAAAAATGGGCCTTGGCATTTTCCAATTCTAAAGTCAGCCAGAAAGTTAGGTGCAAACCTAGAGTTTAAAATTAATTTTGAATAAATCTCTAAACAAAACTAACTGGACCACATTCCTTCCAGCTGAACCTATGTGAAGCCTGTTGAATTATGTCAACAAGGAAAAAATTTGACCTATCTTGTTTGTAAAATGTTGCGCAAATACAACAAATACATTGAGTAAACGGTTCCAGAAAGAGTGCAGCATCATCATCCAAAATATGTTCTAGGAAACATAAGGGTAGATAGTGAGCTGAAGACTTGCATCATGGAAAAAAAGCTAAATAAGGATTCAAATCTGTTCTAACAAATTTAGCCTTGCTGCTCTTATTTCTTTCTGCATTTAATTTAGAACAGAAGAAGAATCTACTTATCAATCAGACAGAACCAAATTCACCTCTGGTTTAACTCAGCTGGATTTAAGACCAAGACTGAATCAGTATTTTGATGGCCAGAGGATGACACAGGGTGTGCATGGGTAAAGTGCAGGATACAATTCTATCTACATATATTGAGTATCCAAAACCAGTAAGTATACTTAGTGTTCAATACACGGATGAAAATACTTCAGTACTTAATTGCACAGGAGACCTGGTCTACTGGACTCACAGATGTCCTGTTCCTGTGCTCAGCTTCTGTGTGTTACTACATCCCCTGGCAGGAGTTTCTTCTCAGGTCCTGCAAAGCCTGGTAAACTGGTATTGGTACCAGAATCTGCTTTTTGCTGATGAGCAACTGAGCCCTGGGGACCATTGTAATGGAAGAGTTCTGAGAGGGTGAACCAGTCAACACTTCAAGAAGGCATCTGTTTATGCTCAGCTTTTAGGCAAACCTCCTGTTAGCAAACAAAAATCAAGCAATGTTTAAACATACAAACCCAAACACGAAGCCTTAGATCTACAATGCTGTGACACTGCTGCTGCATTGTGGTTTCTGATGGTTACATCATTTAACAATTCTCAGCCTCTAAGGCAGTGGGGAATGAGTTTGATAGCTCTCCAAGAGAAGCCATGTCCGGTCTGGCTGTCTGTCTCTGCCCCGACACGGGTAGGGTGGTTCTTGGGTGGCACGCGTTTCAAAGGACGAGTCTGGACTTCAGCTTTTCGATCTTCAGATTGTTTATTGTTTCTTATCTACAAAATTTTCTGTCTGCCCAACAGAGGTCTGATCTGCAAGGCAGCCAAGGGCACTCTGACCACCCACGGGGCGGTCATGTCTTTTTATACTAAAATCTACGTACATGATATTTACTTTTATTTCCCAATACTTTTCACCCCTGTTGGCAAGTGCACCTTCACCATAAACCAATCCCCAAGTGCCAACATCACCACAGAAGATGGAAGACAAGAAGAAGAAAGAAGAAGGATGAGACACGCCCTGATCCCTCCATCTTGTCTCCATAACCCCCCTGTACCAAAAACCTTGACGTTTATATTTCACCCTATAAATGTGTCCCTGTTACACCCTTCACTCTAAAGTGATTCTCATGTCCTCAAACTGCTGTCACTTCTGTGGATGGATCAAAATCAAGCCACCAAGCACTCTTGGCAACATTCCAGGATTTCCGAGACCCCCAAGGGTTCTCCTGGCAACTCTGGACATCTGGAGTGATGTGCTGAGTTCCCACAAAGCCAGAACTAAGGGAGGCGTATTCTCCCTTCCCCAATCTCCACTGTGTGTCACTTCTGTTTACACATAGTTTTCATGTGGATCAAGACCAGTCTGGTCCAAAGGTTTGCTTCCTCTTTCTCTAGGTCAGAGCCAGTCTGTTCTGTCTGCCAGACAGATTTTACACTTTTCTGTGTGTAGGTCCAGTCCAGCCTCTCCAGGTGGGTGATTTGCTGACTACATGCTGACCATCTGATTCAGGTCTTTGCAGTCTGGGTATGATTATCTCAGCTCTTTTGTGAAACCATGCTGAGCAAACAGGTATTACACAATATTTCACTTCCTAAGTCAAACAGTCTTGTGATATGTCTGGGTAAAAGGCAGGCAGGACGCCTCATGTTTCTGCTTTAACTCAAGCAGACTTGTAGCATATTTAGGTACAACACAAACAAAATATATTTCTCAAAAAGGTCTTCTCACTGCAAAATGTACCCTACTGAGTCTTGCTTCCTGACATTCTGGAGGTAAACTAGGCCATCCTGCAAATGAGCACAGCATGACTTTCTCTTTTTTTGTCAAATCACCTTTTACTCAGCATGGAGCTACTCACTGACTCATCTGAGAACACCCTCTACTCCTCCTCTACCTGAGCCACTGTAAACTGCCTTCTCCTATCAGTCAAAAGATAAATGTGCACATAAATATTGGGTTTTCTATAAAAAGGAACAGGTCATTCATATGCTTAAATGTTAAGATGATGATTGTGCACTTCTCTGACTTGCAACTTGGTAGCAGTAATGATTACTTGTTTAATGAGGGCTGGATACAAATACTAGAGGGAATTTTTAATCTCCTGTTCTTCAACTGTGAACCACAGCAGATGGTTTCAGTCTATGCAGATTAAGAGCACAGTAACACATTTTGTATTTCCATAATAAACAAGAATAACTTAACACCAGTTAGTTACAGTTAGGTTGTGCAAAATAGGAAAGACAGCATTCCAAGCACTGAACATCTAGTGATTTGAGCAGATTTTGAGATAATAAATATTACATTTGGCAGTTTAGAATCATCCACACCACAAATGGAGGAGAAACTGTGAGAGAGAAGTATACATCTGCCAAAACTGGGATTTGGTTCCCATTTCCTTTACATCACTCTTCCAGTGAAGTCTTTACAGTAATTTCCAATATAGATTTCTTATGTTAGAACTAGTTTGGTCACTGGAACAGTTCCCCTGAGTTCCCCTCTCTTACATCCTATGTTGTCTCCAGGAGGTTAAATCGAAGCATAAACAGGAGAAGACAGATGGGGAAGTGCAAGAAAATGACACATCAGTACCCATCAGTGTGTCTGCTATCAGTTCCAGCAGTCTCAAGTGTTGTCATCAGAGCAAAGAAGAACTTTAACAAGGAATTAAAAGGTTGTATTAGATATTCATACACATATTAGATATTCATAAATTTCTTCCTAGTGGGCAGCACAGGGCAAACATGAAACAATTGGGCAATGCATATTGTAACAGATTTTCCACAAACCCACCCAAACCAGACCTGCACAAGGACCTGCCCAGGACTTCCCATGCACTTGGTTTTTGTTCATGACTCACCATTCTGCAGCCCAGGTGGCTGAATTGATGCCAAACTTGAGCTGGCAATTCAAAGCCAGGTGATCTCTTGTCACTGCACAAGGACATTGTCCAAGATGGAGAGGGCATTGTCTGTATGGCAGCACTGCAGCAGAGACAGGCATTTCTGTTGAGTTAGTGCCAAGGTAGGTCCTTGCTTATCTTTGAGGAGTGATTGACAGTTAGCAAGTGTCATGCAGATTGAACCATGGATTTAGTCAGGAAGGGTCCAGGATGCAAAATGATACCTGGTGTCTTCGCTGGTCCCATAGTTCATGATGTCACCCAGTTTCTGACACAAAATAGATATTGTAGAATTGAATCAAAA
Source organism: Molothrus aeneus (assembly GCF_037042795.1). Taxonomy (NCBI): domain Eukaryota; kingdom Metazoa; phylum Chordata; class Aves; order Passeriformes; family Icteridae; genus Molothrus; species Molothrus aeneus. The sequence continues at coordinate 101,693,978 of NC_089646.1, read as the reverse complement.
TAATTACAGGGGTTAAATAAAAGAAACTGTTCCAAATGCAGCTTGTCTTGAAAGAAAAAGCAATCTTTTGGAGAATAAAGGAAAGTCAGAACTTTCCCATATTTGGTGGCCAAATTTAGGGAAAGTGTTTGCAGCAAAATTCTGAAGGGCTGTGAATGGGGAAAGATTGAAATCACTAGGACATTTGTTCAGGAAGGAGAAAAGAATGTGAGAGTGATAGAAATACATAATAGACTTAGAAGTCAGCAAAGCACAAGGGCAAAATCTGCATTAAAGTGGGAATTTTTTAAATGAAACCCCAGATAGGAATTGTATGTTGAGAGACGTAAAGAGAAAGGATGATAAAGTACTCAACAGGAAAGGCAGGTGAGTTTTTAAGATTTTAAGAGAGGAGGGGTTAAATCATGCCTGGATCTTTGAAGAAGACAACCTAAAGAAGAGTGACTAGAAGGACTGACGATGATTAAAGACAGTGCTGAGTGGGCAACAGAAACTAAAAGAAAGGATGAAATGAAGTTCTTAGGAACATGGTCGGAAGAGGAAGACAAATGGGAAATTTGAAGTCTCACTCTCTGTTGGGGCAGGAATAGCACACTGCAAACATGTAAGGGCATGTGTGGTTTTGGGTCTGGAACTCTCCTCTGTCTCTTCTCAGGCTCTGCAGCATGAGCATGTATCACTGTGTCAGTTTTCATGAGAAAGCTGGGCCCAGGCTCTGGCAATCACTCTGTTGGCACCCAGGCTAGGTGCTGGGTCCCAGAAAGGTGTGAGTGTGTAGGGAACACAGCTGTGGGAGGCTCTCATGCTGCAAGCAGGATCTGTGCACCAGGATGCTCCTGTCAGCTTGGCAGCGATTTGTTTCACCACAGGTATCAGAAGTGTGGAACAGCTGGATTCTAACAAATCACTGAGGTATCAAATCAGCCCGTCTGTTCCCAACACAGTTAATTACTCTCCAGGCTTTGGATATAAGACAAACTTAATTCCTGTGTTTGTAATTATTATCCATAAGGCTGTGAAGGTAGCTCTGAGTAGGAATGCATGTTTTGGCTTACATCAGGTAAAATAGATTCCTTCCCTGAGGATCCACTTTGATGCAAGGGAAAGGCAGATCTGACCTGGTGATAGCAAGAGCTATGCCAACAGAAGCATAAAGTCCTGCCAGGACCATCCAAGGTGAACAGATCAAAGATTAAAGAACAAATGAAAAACAGCTTCTGGTCATCTAGGATGGTGTCTAATCACTCAGTAGAAAAAGTTACTATAATACAGTATCATTATTATAATAGACAGGATAGTAGACAAGGAGGGAAGAAACTTACTGTGCCCTAGGATACCTGACAGAACGAGCAGCATTTGTTTTTAGACAAGATACTAATGCATTAGAAAGGCAGTACCCTAGAAGTCTTACTAGGCAAAGTAAAACCAGCCCTTTAAACTGCATAATAATAACAACTGCATAATAATAATCTGACCAGAAGGCAAATTAATTCCTGGTAGAATTTTGCTGCCTTTAGGGGAAAAAGAAGATGTTGTCTCCTTTCATGCACACATTCATTGTGTTGCATTTTTTTGTTACTATTTTTTGTAACCTCAGCCCCGAGAGGTGTAATGCATTTTAATTTCTCTTTAAGTAGGTCACTGGTTTTCCTTTTCTGCACTGCCCTCTTTCTAAAACAACTTGTAGTCTAAATCTTTATTTATTCTTTTTAAAATGGGAGAGGCAGGGAAAAAGCTCCACAGATATTTCAAAACTATTTTGGCAATTCTACTGAATTCGGCTTTAACTTCACCCACTCAATACCCACCAGGCTGTTCTCAAGTTCTTGCTTTTCCATCTGCTAGTCATATATGGAGAAGGGTCTGGGGAAGAAGGCATCCCAGAAAGATAAATCTGCATACTGCAGAAGAGAGGAAACTTGCTCTTAAAGACCGTGACAAAGCAATGCAACCTGTTACTAAAGCTGTCACCATTCTAGTCATGCAGGGTTTTTGTAAAAAGACAGTGTGTTACTGACCATCAGGAGCTTAAAAGAAAACTGCCTAAAACTCCATCCAATTATGGTCTTCCCATATTTGTCTCCACTGAAAATTACAGTTAATTCTTCTCCGATCTCCCAGATACCTTTCAGAACTTGGTAACACAATAACTCACAAAACATCAAAACAATCATGTACCCAGCATGAGGTGGGAAGAGACCTCAGTGAGGGATTGACAAGAATTAGAGTACAGGCAGGGAGTAGCTGTCTGCAGGAGGGTTCATCTTGATTGCTTGCCTGAAAGGTGGAGAGAGATTGCCTCAGTAAATTCTGGGCATGGGATGCTACAGGCTGTAACCTCACTGGCTGCATTAGGTCAGCACCCTGAAGCCCAGATTATAAATCCAGGGCCATGCCACAGGGATTACTGTGCTGCTTAAAGCCTGTGAAAACAACATTCAAACTCCTATCTCTGCCAACACAAGATGTGAGGTTCACAGGCACTGTGGGAGGAAGATATAAATAATAAATGAGCTATATAATGACAGCTAGCTGTACCTAATTATAGTTCTAGTTGCCCTTTTGAATAAAGAAAGTTCAAAGCTGCTGCAAAAAGAGGCTGATACCTTTTCTGAATGGTGTTTGAACTTCAGAGATTATTTACATGAAAAAGTGAGGAGATGCCAATGGAAGCCACACCAGCCTGTCATAGCCTTGTTGAAGAGAGAAGCAATGTCTCTAACACCAGTTTATTTACACATCAAAACATTCTTCATCTTAAATTAATATTTAGCCTGAATACAGAAGCAATGCAAGAATTAAAATTAAATTGTGTACATTATCTGGAAGATGTTCTTCCTTACAGCTTTTGCTACCTGATTTGGGAGTCTAATCTAGGAAAGTAGCCCTGCAGGCCCTATAGAAAGGGAGCACAGGGGTGAGCTAACTCCAGAAAGACTGCAGGTCCCTAGCCTGGGCATTTAAGTATCTAATGCTAAGTGTGTGACTGTATTTACCTCCTCATTCCTCCCTATTCATTCAGAAGAATTTGTTCCTAGTGCCCTTCCTATGCTGCAAATTAAGGATTATGAATGTCTGGTCACTATGAACTGAATTTCTCTCAGATTAGGAGAAAAATAGAGCCTGTGGAATAGGATGCCCATAGAATTGGTGGGCTTGTGTTCTTTCCCAGCTCTTGATGACTTCTTGTAGCTTACTGGGGGTCAGTACACATTTTCCTCACATTTTTCTATCTCTAAAATAAATTCAATAATTCCTAATCACATTCGAAAAGAATTCTTCATCTTTGGGTAACAAAGTTTTAATTTCATACTATGATTATTTTATTCCCAGCACAAGTATCTATCTCTATGGGTACATTTAAGTTATCATTACATATTTCTAAATAATTTGAGTAGTAGCTTAAATAAGGATTCTTTTTAAACTTTAAGTCCATTTACACTTTCATACATAATATGAAATGTACTTTCACATAAAAGTTAAACTGCTACAGCATATTGAAACAACTGCATTTGTAGAAAGTCCAGGACTTGTAAAAGTGTACAATGCCTTTGGGCCAATAGTTAACAAAAGTAATTGTGGGTTGTTTTTATTCCATGTTCTATGTGCCTTCTCATTTTCTTTTTAGTCTCTGTTCTCTTGTAGATATTTCTCTAAAGAAGAATGTTCTGTGGAAGTGGTTCCATCTGCAATCTCTACACTACCCATACAGTCATCTTTTGTTGGAGGAGTTCTTCTGTGATGCTAATAAATACCCATTTTAATTTTTACAGTTCTTGAGTGAGTATGTTAAGCAACCAGGCACTTTGCCTCTACTTTGCTTACAGAAATGGGTCTCAGGTCATATTTTACACTAATTTTTCTCTTAGTACATATAATTTTTTGATTAATTAAAGCTAACCTATCAAAAGGATAACAACATTTATTAATCTGAAACACTCCAGGGTATAGAGGTTGGTTTTCTGTACAGCACAGCAACATGAAGACTGCAACTGAGAATGTTTTGTTTTCCAATGTTTTATGGTCTTAATTATTTAATATGATCTCTTGTGTTTGTCCCCTGTGTTTTTTACACTTCCTAAAAGAGATGTCTGTACTGGTTAAATACAAACATACTAATGTATTAAAAAAATTTTTTTTGAAAGACCAGAGAGATCTTGATAGCCTTATTTTTTTCTCTTTTCCATAGTTGACACCAGAGCTATTTAAAGGTATTTTAATGGGATAAAAAGTCTCTGATACTATCTGATAGATTTTAGGTTCTCTCCAGATGACTTGCTTTCAAAACAATCTCTTCAAATGGCTTGCCAGCATTCACAGTCCCCACACTGCAAATTACATACTATTTATATTACTTAATGCTAGAGCATGTATTTGTGGATGCCCCATCCCTGGAGGTGTTCCAGGCCAGGTTGGATGGGGCTCTGGGCAACCTGGCCTAGTGAAAGGTGTTGCTGCTCATTGAACAGGGTTAGAACTAGATAATCTTAAAAGTCTCTTCTAACTGTGCTATGATTCTATGATTCTAAAATAATAAAAATCTAACATTTTCATCTATGATTGGTTAATATTACTTGTACTGCTGCGGCTGAAAGTACTACTTTTGAATGTCAGAAAATATACAGTGAATGCCTGTACATGTGGACATGAATAATGGGTTAAAGATTAACGAAAGCTGATTTGTTTATTTTTGTATTTCAAAATGGAGAGTAATGTAACAGCCATTAAATATCTCTACTATTATTTACATTTAAGTCAAAAGCCTGAAAGCAATTATTGGGCATAATGCATACTAATAAAGAAATCAAATGACACAGAAATTAATTATTTGATTGCAAGTGAAAAAGTGAGGTTTATGAACAAGTAAACAGTGAAAACAAATCAATATAAATATGAAATACTGGTAGCAGTACTTAAATTAAAAATGCTGATAGTATCTGTCAGCATTGAGGAAATGATGAATAAGCAGCAGGAACACAACCCCTGACGACAGTGAACCCAAATTTGAAGGGCAGTAATCTAATCAGAGCTAATACCACATCCTGCCTGATCCCCAGTACAAATGAAAAGTATTCTGTTAAAAGGACATAAATTACACTAACAGCTCCCAAGTATATCTGCGCACATATGTTCATATCCCTATAGGTATACATACAATTATCTGAAAGAGCAATAAATATCCTAAAATGTCCTAATACATGCAATGTTTTGTGTTTTGGGTTTTCCCTAGAGCTATCTGTTGAGATGTATCCTGGCACTTGTCTCCCCATACATGCAGGTTTCTTTACAGGAAACCTTTCTTTTTTCAGGTGCACTTACACAGGCATGACCACTGTGGCTCTTGCTAACCTGGCCTTTTGTCCCAACAGGTGCCCTGATGGATCATTTTGTCAGTACAAATTCATACTATAATCATAAAATCTTTTTAATACAATTCAGTCTGCTGTAGCTAATCCTGCCTTTTTGAAAGTTTCTACAAAATAAAAGAGGGTCTTTCAACATAAGTAAGGAGATGAAAAAGGAAGTTAATGCTTTGGATGAAGGAAAACACTGTAAGGAAAGCTGAATTTTTGTTCTCCTGTGTACTTATTAAATGTAATTGTTACTCACAATGTCAACTTGCAAATCATCAGAGTTTTAGTAAAAAAATGAAATACGCATGGATAGGTCTTCAGTGTGAAATTCATGAAATTAATAAGGCTGCCCCACTGAAAGCTAGGGTAGATGAGAGGGTGGGGACTGCAGGGGAGATTCCTCCTCAGAGAGAAGGAGGATATCATAAAAGATATGGAACATCAGGTGATGCTTTGCCAATCTAGAATGCTGAGTACTCATTGGAATAAAAGACTTCCTTCTTGGCTGCTATTCGAAAAATGTGAATTTATTTGACAGTGTAAAAGATACATTTGCACTCCTCATCACAAAACCTGAATGATCAAGGCTCTGCACAAGGATGGACCTGTGAACCATGTCCCTAAGAACCAGCTGCACCTAAGGAAGAGCCTGTTACTGCCATCTAGCCCAGATAAATTGTGGATGCCCCATTCCCAGCAGTGTTCCAGCCCAGGCTGGATGGGGATCTGAGCAGCCTGGCCTAGTGGGCGATGTTCCTGCCCATGGCAGGGATTGGAACTAGTGATGTTTAAGTTCCCTTCCAACCCAAACCATTCTGTGATTCTGTGATCCTCAGTTCCAGCATTTGTACTGTATTAACTGGATTATGGTGTCACACTATGTGAAAAATCCGTATTTTATTATTGGCTTTTCGCAAATATTAAAATGAATATTATATGTGTTATGTTAGAAAGTTATGCTGTATTATTTTTTTTTAATTAGTGTGTTAAATATAGTTTTAGGTTATAACTTAATGTTGAAATAGGAACGATGTATGTGGGATATTTTTTTAAGAAAGGAATGAGGTACTCACACCAGATAGCAGCCACAGGACACCTTAAATCTTTCAGAGGAAGAGAATTTATTGCTCCATTATCAGAAGAAACAAACTTCTTCCCACCTTGCTCAGCCCTGAAGACGCCATCAGGATTAAGAGGAAGAAGCTGACACTGACCAGACAGAATCCTGTGCTTGAATGGAATTTATGCACCATGTATGAGGTGTATGAATATGCAACAGGCTATTGTTTTTAAGGGTTAATCCTCTGTTAACGTGGGTCCTTTCTCGGGCTTATTTTGCCCAGAAAAAGGTACCCGGACGTCCGTAACTTTGTTCTTATTCTCCCGTATTGTCCTAAATCCTAATTGTCCAAATTTTCATTACTCTAATTATACTACTATTTCTATAAACATTTTATTACTACTAAACTTTTAAAATTCTAAAAACAAGTGATTGACGTTTTTCACACAAGGATGGACCTGCCAACCTTGTTCTGAGGATCCATCTGCACCTAAGGAAGAGCCTGTTACTGCCATCTAGCCCAGATAAATTGTGGATGCCCCATTCCCAGCAGTGTTCCAGCCCAGGCTGCATGGGGATCTGAGCAGCCTGGCCTAGTGGGCGATGTTTCTGCCCATGGCAGGGATTGGAACTAGATGATGTTTAATTCCCTTCCAACCCAAACCATTCTGTGATTCTGTGATCCTCAGTTCCAGCATTAACTGTATTATGTATTAACTGGATTATGGTGTCATACGAGAACGCTTATCAGAGGCCAAAAAGACCATCAATGTTTATTGTTTCTCCTAAAGGAGGACAAAACATAGGTGCGAGCAGCCCAAACAAGTGGGTAGGAAGGTGGGAAACACAGGGCTGAAAGAAACCCTCTCTAGTTTTCTGCCCTTTTTCCGCTGTTACCAGCCCTTGTTTCCGAAGGAATCTGTTTTCTCCACGCTGGTGCGTGCCACGAGAGGCTGTAACTCCCGGGGACATCCCAAGGCACCCCTGAGGCCGCGTTCCCTGGCGGGCCGGGATCCCCGCGGGCCCGGGCAGCCCGGACAGCCCCCGCTCCCACAGCGGGCACGCGCGCTGCGGGCGCGCCCCGGCGCATGCGCGCTGCGGGTCTCCTTGGCACGGCTCGGAGGAGGGCGAGCCCGGGCCTCAAGGAGAGGGATCGGGACAAGGAGGAGCGGCAGGAGCAGCAGGAGCGGGGATCGGCGCTGCCGCCGCCATGCTCCTGTGCGCTGTTCTGCGCGCTGCGGCCGCACGCTCGGTAAGGGCTCCCTGCCAACCCCGGCCCGGAGCGGGAGAGGCCGCGGGACAGCGGGGAGGCCGCGGCGGGGCGTGGGGGACGGGGCCTGCGGGTAGGGCGGTGCCTGGAATCCGAGTCCGTGGACCGCGGACCCGCAGTGCCGGCTCTTGTGCAAAGACGGCCGGGTCAGCTCAGTGTTTCTAGCAGCGGCTCACGCAGTGTAATGTCACGGGATGGCTGCAGCCTTTCCCTGTCATATGACCTCTCCCATCCCTGGGAGCGTTCGGGGCCAGCTTCGATGGGACTGTGAGCAGCCTGGTCCGGTGGAAGGTGTCCCCGCCCATGGAACGACATGATCTTTAGCTCCCTTCCACCCTAAAGCATTCTGTGATTCTACTTTAAGAAAGCTCAGAATTGGTCAAGAATCAAGTATTAAAATACACGTAATTTCATATAAAATTAATTTTTAATAGAATAAATACTTGCGGTAAAATTATCAAATCTTACTAATACCGGCCAGAATCTAGAAATCTTGATCTGTTCTGGCGTGTTAGAGAGTACAGAGAATAGTTGAACAGAACTTGCCTATAGGTCTGTGTTCTGTTCATTCTTCAGGTTTGTGTTTACATTGCCCTCCTGTGCTAGTTCTAAGCGTTTGGTTCGATTAAAGCTGAAGAAGCATGCAAATGATTACTGGAGAAGAACTTCAGCAGCAAATGCTTATGGAGAAGAATTTCAGTAGTAGTAGTGGTTTCTGCAAACTTTATAGCAGATAGCATGTAAAGTCAGAAATTGGGAATTCTTCATGAAATGTTGGATGAGAATTTGTGTTCAAGGCATTTTAATTAGCAGTAGCAGAGTTAAATCCTTTAATTTCTACATTGTTTCAACTGGTCAAGGCGGGAGTCGAGAGATTTGCTCTCCGAATAGTACAGGAGAGCCCTTAATAATCACTTCTTGACTTATTGTAAGTTATTAGTGATGGCAGTAGAATTAATGGCTTACAGTTAGAATGGCAATCAGACTGGTTCTGAAAGCAGCCACTGGTAGAATGTGCATTATTAACCCTGTCCTTTACTTGTAGGCAAGACATATCCGATACTTGCACGGAACAGCAGAGCGCAATGCCACTGGAGCCTTATTTGTGGTAAATAATCTGCTTTACTGTAAGGGGGATGGGTCAGAAGAGTCTGGCATGTGCTTCTTCAAATCTGCCTAAAAGCTTCTGATGGGCAGAACTTTGCTATAGAACCTACTGGCATTTACAAAGAGGGTTTTTTTTTCTATAGAGCCTTCTATTAGAGTTGTAATGGAGTTTTATTTTAGGTTTTATTTTAGTTTTTGTCTCTTGCGTTTCTTGCCTTATATAGTGAAAATGCTCCATAATTTTTATTTTAGTTTTTGTCTCTTGTGTTTCTTGCCTTATAGAGTGAAAATGCTCCATAATTTGTATGTGATTGCAGATGAGACTTTGCTTAAACTTTATTTAATTATAAACCAGTTCTTGTTTCCTTTATTTATTTTAGTTGAGTTTGTAATTGAATCTCATTAAACTTTTTAAAGGTGCAGTTTCTTGCTTTCTGAAATTTGGTGCAGAATTACCCGTGGGCTCAGGTCCTAGCTGTGTTTACAGGAGTTGAAAAGTACGGTTCTTGTTCATGTTCTGTGTGATACAGCAGGTCATACAATGAGTTGTAATTGAGGCCATTAAGCACTGTCATAAAAAGCATAAACAGTAGTAGCAATTGAAAAAACTAAAAAGCCCTTGAATTTAAGTGTGTGAAGCAGCTGTATTGCCTGTCTACTTCTGAAGAGAACCTGAAGCATCTCAAGAGAGTGTGTATTTTGTGCCATTCTGCTTCATTCAGAGCTTTAGCTGGTCTGCAGTTTAACAGCTGAATAATTTGGCATTTTCTCAAAACATGGTAAAAATCAGCCCTTTACTAGAGAGTTGACCTCTGTTGAAAACAGGTGCTCAGGATTTTTGGACACGTTGTTGTTGTTATTTCCTTTCTGCAGCTGTCTCTACAGCTTTAATCATAAAATGAAGTTAATAGGATCTCAGTATATGCTTTGTGTAATTTTCCAGAAATCTGAGCAGGAACTGGTGATTTACAGGGTGAGAGCTGGTGTTCAAGGAATAGAGGAAATGCTGTAGTCTGGCAATTTAGGAAACTTCAAGTATAGTTGGAGGTTGGTGAAGACAGGCAGAAGATGTCTTTGGCACCCTAATGGCTGTTATGTCTGACATATGAAGCTAAATAGCTTTGTAAATTCAAGATTTATGTAATTTTTTAAATTATTTGCTGCAGGGAGGAGCCTGATAACAGAGAAAGGCAAGTAGAAAAGCTGAGTGCTTTGCAGATGTTTATTTAATAGCATCTTTGATGATTTATTCCGCAGCAGAATTTTTGCTAAAGGAGCATAAGAACTTGGTTTTTCCTTGTTTTTTCCTCAGTTGTTGTTTTCTAATAAGGTAATAATTTTTCTTCTCTGAAGTAAAAGGTAATGGGAGGAAGACAGTTGGATGTCACTATATGTGTGTGAAATTGTTTGCCCTAACTAAATTCCAGATGGTACCTAAAGTGGGAGATTTCAAGGGAAACTTGTCCTGCTGGTTTGAGACAAAGGCATTCTTTTCATCAACACCAGGTGTTCATGTACATCAGAAAATTGGACTCCTCCTGGATTTCTGTTGAGGAAAAACTTTTTAAGGTTTTGTTTGTTTGGGTGGTTTTTAATTACAAGCAGAAGTATCAAAAGTTTGTTTAAAAACTGCTCGTGCAGGACTAATGGAAGTAACTCAGACCTGTTGTGGTGGTCCTCTTAGTATGTCAGTTTACACACAAATGTCATGAGTTTGTTTTACAAAGCTTATTGCTGCTGCTTCTTGCACTTTTCATCTGTACATGAGGAAGGTAAATGCATGCAGTGTATTTGTGTTGTAACAGCAGAGGACAGGCTAGCAAGGAACATGGTTATCACAAAATCTAGTATTAAAAGGCATTTCTGATTGGCATGCCTGTGCTTCCCTTTGCAAACATGTTACATGTTAACAGAAACACACAGAAATAAATAAGAGAACTTCTGCTGAAATGCCTTGGTATTCTGAAACACCCAGAAAGAGCCTTTCTCTCAATCATTAAAGTGCCATCACAGGCAGCTACATCACACTTCCAGTGAGAGGATATCAAGTACAAACTTAGGTAGATTGTTTGCCCATAGGATTGTAAGAGTGATGCTCCAAATCTCTACATTCTGATGCCTAGGGAAGGCCTGATTCCAGAGACATTTATTATGATTACCTTTCTTCATTGAAACATGCATTCTCTATACTTGACTTTTACCTGATTTTAGCCTTCTTATCAGCTAAAATTTAGCTCTGCTACTTTATTGTTTTCAATACACAGACTGAGTTTCTTTAACACATCAACAGCCCTGATGTGGGCTTTGTCATAGGGCTGCACAGGGTGTTCAGCACAAAAGGTTGAAGAATTGCTGTATTCAAGTTTTAGTTACTTGTGAAGTTGGTCAGTGAGATACTTGTGTTTGAGACCACTTCTACCATTCTTGAAGTAAGAGGAGTTTATATTTTGAGTTCTGTTGGAGTAGTGAATGTAGGGTACTTTCCCCTTAAAGGAGAAGTAATACATGTTTTTTCAGTGCTGATTTGATATGGATTCTGAGCAGGTTGTTGCCCTAAACATTGCCCCTGCAGACCACCCAGTTCTCTCATTTTGGTTTAGAGTGCTTTGGACTGGTGTTTACCATAGGGCATAGGTCAAGTTTCAGGCCAACGATTTGGCAGTATACATGGAAACTAAATTATTCTAACTATTCTGTTGTAATTCTTCAGTGCTCTTTAATAATTTTCTGTGCCAGGAAAGACAGATGGATCACTGGGAAAGAAGAAAGCATAATAATAAAATGGCCCAGGTTGGTGTGGCAAAAGGAATATGAGGTGACCATTCAGCAGCCTTAGTGGCTTCCATGGGAGTGCACTGGCATCTGTGGCTTGGGTAGCCTTTGCAGTGAAGGTGTTCCTACTTAAATAGGCTCTGTTCTGCAATAGAAATGTGATACAGTCAATGTATGAACAGAATGAAAACGTCACATAAGACTTTGGGAAATTGGGGAGCACGAGAAGAGACTTGGAAAAAGGCTTGCATGGGAGGAGAGTGCAAAGAGAACAGAGCCAGGCTCGTTTCAGTGGTGCCAGGTGACAAGACCAGAGGCAATGGCCTCAGAGAACATCAGGAAACACTTTTTCACTATGAGGGTGACAGAGCACTGGCACAGGTTGCCCAGAAAGCTTGTGGAGTCTCCATTATTGGATAGATTGAGAAGAAGCCATCTGGACACAGTCCTGGGCAAGCAGCTCTGGGTGTCTCTGCTTCAGCAGAGTTTGACCCACATGACTTCCAGAGGTTCCTTCCAACTTCAACCACTCTGTAATTTAAAATAACACTCTTTCCAATACTGTGTTCTTATTTCTGATCTTGCTCTCGAGAATCTGTATCCTGAAAAAACATGGAAATGCACCCATGTCATTTAGGAGCATGTCAGTGTATGCATGTCTCAGATAAATGGCACATTGTCAGATAAATGTAAGACTAGAGAAAATATAAATTCCTAACTGCTCAGGAGTCCTAGAACTGTGTAAGCTCTTGATGAAAACTGTCACTCTCCATGGCCCAGAATTAGATGAAGCCCTTTCGGGAAAAGGGAAAATATAAAAGGTGGCATGTTTTATTTATTGGTCGCCTCTGCTATAGCCTTTACAATATATCGTGAAACCTTGCTACAGCTACACCTGTATTTTCCAATATAAACTCTTTATTATTCCTCTTCACATGTAGGGCATTTAAGGATAGCAATTTAGAGATGATACACCAAAAAGAACAGCTGCTCCAGACAAAGAGGGAGTTTTTAATAAAGCAAATACATTTATTTGCAAAAGCAATTGAGATGAAGTACAATTGTTAACTATCAAATAGCTACGGAAGGCAAAATAATAGCAAAATAGGCATGCAGATTTGAGAAGGAAAAGCTAAGTTATGGAAATACCATGAATTGTGGAATTGATCTGTGCAGCTAAGACATGGAAAGGTCTGTAAGGGAAAAAATAATAAAAGTTGTCCAGTATTTCCAGTCAGTTTTCTCTCCATCAGCCTCTTTTTGAGAGCTTTTTAACTCTTTTTCTACCAATAAAATTGGTAGAAAACACTCACCAAGACTAAATATGAGTCATCAAATCCTTTATCTGGAAGGGTCAGTCTGAAATAATGGGAATTGTGTTCCTAAAAGCTCTTTTATGTTGTAAAACAAGCAAGAAATTAACACTAAATAAGATATTAGTGTGTTCAAAGGGCATCATTCATCTTTCTATAATTCCTGTTCTTATAGGAAAGTCATCCTTGGTGAAGTATTTATCAAAGGTAGTTTTATATTGGACTTGAAACTGTGGTGAGGGCACAATGCTTTCAAACTGATGGTGGCAGTCATATTGTCTGCTTTGGGATATAGACAGGATAAGCAAAGGTAATCCCTGGACAGACCAACGGATGTAATTGAAGTATTTGCCCTTGAAATATTTCCATATTAAAATTTCTAAATCTGAGAGTAGCTGTGGACCACACATGGTCTAAGTTCTTCACTGATGATACAAACTTCAGTATGCAGGTGTCTTGGCAATGCTAAGGTTTTCACTAAATCCTTTGCTGCTTAGTAAGGAGTGTAGTGTGGCAACTGCAAAATCACCCTCGGTTACTGGAGGAAATGATGCAAGTGGAAATCAATGGAGGGGGCTACTTTGTTCGAAATGCACTTCTAAAGCTTTTATTATTGGCTAGTTGTGGATTACTTTTAACATCAAGCCTCAAGTATAGCTTGTATTTTCCCACAAACTTTCCCTTTGATTTGCAATTTTCTCAATATGAAAACCATATGAAGTTTGGAATTAAACTTAACTATAGGTGTTTAAAAGAAACCAAAATGAGCTGCTTAGAGACAGCTAAAAATTCTGTGCAGGAATATTTTCTGGTGGAAAAGGATTTTCATCAGAACTAAGATTTTGCTACAGGAAAATGTTACTTTTTTCAAGACCTCCAAATTTGTATTTTCTGACTATAGAAGAAATAATTAAAATTTGATGTTTCCCTAGAAGACCACCTTAAAAATAACTTATTAGAATACCTTATTTTGGAAATACTAATTCAGAATTCTGCTTCTTACATTTTGATTCAGAACTGTATATAAAATGAAAATGTTGAAATCCATTACAAATCAAAACAGTATATTAAAATGGATTAATAATGTGTTTGAATGTGCAGATGTTTTAATTCTACAACAAACTTTTTGATGAATTGTGCAGCTTTTTTAAAATTAATGTTTCATGGTAAAGGGAAAAATGAACTGTTGTTTTAGTCTCTTGTTTATTAGGGTATTAACCAGAGCATTCTCACTCTGCCTATTGTAAATTTGAACATAATTATCAAACTGTATTAACAGTGTTAAAAATATGTATTTTGATAACAACACCATACATTTTCTCTATAAATAATTTCATGTATTTCTCAGTAAATAATTTCTTTAGTAGGAAGTAATGGGAATAGGTAATGATTTTCAAGTGTGATGAAATAATTATCAATATTTTTGATAACTTCCCCAAATATATTTAATCACTTTGGTACTCTATTTTTATGTGGAATACATAGTTTTTATTCAAGCAGCTCAACTGTAACTGTGTAATAAGAAGGTATTTTACAACAGTAAATATGTCCTGAATATTTTTCTAACAACCCATTTTTACACGTTTTTCTTCTTTTCTTGAAGCATAGAGATAGTCCTGAAAACAATCCAGATACTCCATTTGAGTTCACACCTGATAACCTCAAGGTATGCAGACCAAAAAAAAAGTTGAATACACAGACTTTGTCTTTAGAGCAGTACTGATTTGTTTTCCTTCTTTGCCTTTAACAAGCGAATAGAAGCGATCATAAACAACTACCCAGAGGGACACAAGTCTGCAGCTGTCATGGCAGTACTGGATTTGGCCCAAAGACAGCATGGATGGCTGCCCATATCAGCTATGAACAAGGTATTTAGTACTTTATTATCTTTCAAGCCTAATTTTATTGTTTTCTTTCAATATCTTACTAGAATATTAACATTAATTAATAAACCTTACTAAAACACGGAAATTTACGTGTGGCACAGAATTGGGAGAATTCCCTATGAGACTACATTTTTAAAAATAAAAGAGAAAACTAATGCAGAAAAACTTATGGCTCTTTTTATATAATATTAGCCCATTGCTAGAAACTACAGGCAGAACAAATAAAAAATTAGATAAAACCTATCAGATAGGCTCTTCTCCCAGAGTGATCATAGAATTAGGAACAGAGACTTGATTTTGCTCACTCCTGAATGTGGGGGAAGAAAAAAAGGTAATGTCAGTGGAGTTTTCTTCCTCCCATATTAATGGCATTTCACATTGCCTGGATTATACTTAGTCTCTAAATCTGTAAGGACTCTGCAGAGCAATGTTAGTGTAGTTGATGTCAGGAGTGTTGAGTAACACCTCACAGCAAGTGCCCAGAAGACTTGTCAGGTTAATTATTAAAATTGTTTCAAAATAACCAGGCAAACAACTACACTGCTCCAAAGTGAGAGGCTGCATGACAGTAACCAAATACCAAGAAATAAAAAAAATCTGGTTTATATTCATATGAATAAATCTGTTGTACTTTGTGTTACCATCTGGCATACCATCAATTTTAAAGTGTAAAGTTTTAAATTAAATTTAAGGTGGGGATTGTGAGCATTAGAGGAATGACTGAAGGCAGTAAATGAGCATTTAAAGAAAGGCAAGTTATGTCTGCTACAGTTTCTACAGCATGACATAAAGCCTCAAAGCTCCATTAATGCTGGCAGTGTATATTAGTTTATTTCAGTTTCAGGTTGATATTATGTTTAAAATGATCTTAAGGCTTTTAAGTGAACAGATATTTTCCATGATTTGTTATTTGCCTGCTAGAGAAACTGGAACATAAAACAGTTACACTATTGAAACCAGAGCCAGTTCTCAACTTGAGCAGTTTGCCAGGGTTCCATGTTAATGAGATCAGGGATACTTGCACTAGAACTGGCTCCATGGAGATCATGCTCCAATCCTTACTTATTAGCTGGGACAGGAATCTGCAGATGTAGCCTGGTGTGTCACAGAACCTGAGAGAGACCTGCTCTGTATGAATTAGATAAGCACAGTACCAGCTTAAAGGTATTCCTTACCAAAAGGCTTCCATGGATTAGTGTGAGCAGGCTCGTATAGGTTGGATCATTCACACAGCCCAAGTGCAGTGTGAGCTAGAGCTGACTCCTTGCATCCCCTCGTGTCTGACAAGAGATCCTGGAGGGGAGCTGACTCAAGCTCCTCACTGTGCTTAGTCAAGTTTGTGCTCAAGCAGGACAATGCCACTCAGAGAACTCAGGTGTCCGGTCTTGGCGCTTGGAATAAAATACATTTGTGCTTTGATACCCACCCCCACCCTCCTGCTTACCTGTTTCTGCAAACAGGACAGGTGACTTCACTGAAGTGGTTTGCTAAATGCCCTTACTGCTGCCCTCTGAGAATTCAATGTAGCATGTTTTTGCCTCTCACAGGTTGCTGAAGTTTTAGAAATGCCTCCCATGAGAGTCTATGAAGTAGCAACCTTCTACACCATGTACAATCGCAAACCTGTTGGGAAATACCACATTCAGGTCTGCACCACCACGCCGTGCATGCTGCGAGACTCTGACAGCATTTTAGAAGCCATTAAGAAGAAACTTGGTATGATACAAGTTTGTAATTTATTTCTTATCTTTTTTTACCTTTGTTTCATGGTACTGAAGTAAAATTCTTCCTATAGTGGAAAACCGGCCTTGTTCAGCTTTATAAGATTCACATGGGCCAAACTCTTTATCCTGTCAAGGTCCCTCTGGATGATAACATGATGTTAAGATAATTTATGAATTCTCCATGGAAGAAGTCAATTTAGAATGGTGCATCATGGAATGTAAGGAGTACTCAGGGGTTTTGTGTCTGGGTTGGGTTTTTTTCCTCCTTTTTGGGTGGTTATGGGGAGAAGAGAGGGTAAGATCAGCAACTGACAACTCTTCCCCTTCTATGAAAAGCTGTGTTAACTTTTTCTAAGAACCAGTAATAAGAGCTGCAGAACAGCTGCCAGTCATCTGTAATTTCATATACTCTGTTGTCTCAAAAAGGCATATTTAGATGAAATGTCTTGTTACTGCATAGATAGCTTAATTTCAACTGAAACTCTCAGCTTGAGAAATCAAAGCAGTAAGGATGATTCTGTAGTTTCTACTGAGACAGGCCTTACTTACAACTTTGATTATTTCCATCCCATTCCTACTAGTAAATGGAGGAAAACTGCTTTTCAGTATTCTTCCTTCCATGGAAGTATTTTGTAGAGATCAGATTCTGAGATGTTACTTGGACTAACTCGCATATTGGGGAAGGTCTGTATCTCTAGCAGTAGAACAGTAACATGCCATGGATGCTAAGTATGTGTACAGTTTGGTAAATCATCTTCTGTGTGTAACTTGAAAGTTGTTTATGAATTTGTAGCTAACAGTGTTTGGATGTTGGTTAATTTGGGAATATTCAACATTGTATATTAATGCATTTCCTATCAGCACACAAAAGCTATGTGTCCCTATTTTTCCATTTTATTGTACTGATTACTAAAAATGTTCTTGAGTAGATCTGTTGTGTTTCTTAGAACTGTCATTTCATGGTTATTTTTCGGTGATTCATACCTGTAAACAAGGTCTCAAAAATGTATCTGAAAATTGACTTAATGGTTCATTAGAAACTTCTGTTTAATGGATACATTTTTGACTCATTTAAGGGGGCTTAACTGTGCAAATGCTTTTAAGGTCCAACTACAAGTAATGCAATGTCCATGGAGTACTTAGATTCATGCTTTATTACTCTTGTTCATAACCACTACTAAGCCTAATTAATTTATTGGTTTAGGTATTAAAGTTGGGGAAACAACATCTGATAAGCTCTTCACGCTGATAGAAGTGGAATGTTTGGGTGCTTGTGTAAATGCACCAATGGTACAAATAAATGACAATTACTATGTAAGTACTACATTCCCTTTTAAAAGATTAAGCTTCTTTGCTGGCTTACCTGTATTTTCCAGTTGTTCCAGATTGTGAAGTTGTGGTCAGTTTTCCAATTCCTAGTGACAGGAAGAACTCATATCCTGCAGCATCTTTTAGTTTCTTGGCCTCTTGCTAGAACACTTCATTTGTATCGGTGTATTTTTAATTTCAGCTACTGTCTTGATTATACAAGAGGAGTGATGCATTTTTGTGACTGTGGTCTGCTTGTACATCTGGAATTTTTACATAGGTATTTGATAAGCTTTTGAAAGCATTTTAAAGCAGTCTGTTGCAAAGTATGCACTAATTTAAGAAGTGATGTCTTGAACTGTACCCAAAATCTTTTTCTTGCAGCCGACACCATTCTGCATGACACACATTATGTGTCATGGCATGTGTGCAGTGGGTAGGCAGAGATCCAGCTCCCTAATATCAGGAAGCTGAAAACACAAACATTGTTTGTTTTAATATAATTTCTGCAACTACACACAAAATAAAGTCTCAACGTTAAAATGACAGTAGACTTTTCAATTTTCCTGCAGGAAAATTCTTTAAGCCACTATGTGTGTTAATGGATAGGATCAAAATTACCCGTGCTAGGGTCACACTAATCTGATAAATTTAAGTTGCTGCATTTAGCATAACTGGTGACTCTCTCAGTTTTGTCAGTAATGTTTTTGTTTTTTTTAAACAGGAAGATTTGACACCCAAAGATATTGAAGACATAATTGATGAGCTGAAGGCTGGCAAAGTTCCCAAACCAGGCCCAAGGTAAGCTATATGTATAACAAACTATAATATATAATTGCCTGTGTTTATAAATTATATATATAATATTGGTCACCTACACGAAGGTGATTCTTCTGAGAAACTAAATTACTTTTCCAGTGATTTGAGTTCACAGCCTACAGCTAAGAAGCATTAATTAATTTACTGAACAGAAGTGCATGTATTCAAAGCCAAAACAAACTGGAAAGAACTGAGAATTTGCATGTTCTTGGTGACTGACCAGAGGAGCATGGAATGTGAAAACATGAATTCTGATTTGTCTTAGTACTTAATAGGTGAATGATGTCACCTGTTGGAATTTTTGTCTAGATCATTTAAACCAACAAATTCCTGTTGGTTGGCTGGTTGTGTTGGTTTTTCTGATTTCTGACAAAAACCAAAGATTGTAAGTTAGTGAGAAAGGTGTTACTGCTGAACTCTCTTATCTGTTATTTCCCACTGTTCTTTGTTAGCCCACCTACATTTGTGTCAATGGGGAAATTAATTTGACTTCGGTGTTACTTATTCCTATTATTTCTATAAAGATGTATTGAGTACAAGAACAATAATCTTAAAACAGTTACAGTTTCAAAAAAACACAGGGAAGCACCCACCTATAACGAAACTGTGATTGATAAAATTTGATGCTGCCTAGCCAAGTATAAATGAATATAAAAGACAACAAGTGGTCCTAGCTTGCATTTCAGTTATGAATTTTTTTGTCACTACTTGGATTTGGAACCCTTTCACTTTAACGGCTACATCACACTTTTTCTGAAGGTTGAATGGGAAGGACAAAACAAAAAACAGTGCCTTCAGCCTTAAGTCAGATTTTTGACTGTCTTCTATCCAATGATTAAACAGAATCTGAGTTTTTATCAATATCAGCAATGAATAAACTGCTTTCATTTTTCAGGAGTGGACGTTTTTCTTGTGAGCCAGCTGGTGGCCTTACTTCCCTGACTGAACCACCCAAAGGACCAGGTTTTGGAGTTCGAGATGATCTCTAAGGATTTTTGTAATATAAGATGAACTGAAAAGAATGTCTGAAAAGAATAAAGTATCTTCAATCTCAGTAAAATTATGTACATTCTAATGTTTTGCTTTTAAAAATTAACAGCAACTAGACTATCTAACTTACTGTGGTTTTAACTACAGCACAGTTTAATCACAATTCCAGATTATAAGAAAAGTGGTTCTGTAGACTGTGTAAGGTGACTCCCTGAGCATGTCCACTGACGGTCAACGAGAGATGGAAAGTTCATCTTTTGATCTGTCATTGAAAATTTCAGCTTCTTCTAAAGCTCTTTGAAGAAGCAAAAGCTAAATTACAGATCTGGCAAAGGCACAAGGAACCAAAAAGAAAGGAGATCATCTGACAAAACTTCATCAAGTTACTTTTATTGGCAATTTATAATCAAACACACGTAAACAAGAAAGGTTATCTGAGCCGTGTTATATAAAAAAATCTCATTGCTGCAGTTAGAAGTGGTTCTTCTTATGCTTAATGCTTCTTAATATCATTCTGTAATCAGGAAAAATGTAAAGCCCCAAAGAGCAGCAGTATTCTACTAAAAGAATTAATAGCAACAGAAACCAACTTACTTCCTTTGCAAGTTTATTTAGTACAGACAAGCTATGGAGTTGGGAGAAGACAGAATACATGAGAACAGTTCAACATGTGCTTAAGGGTAATAATATCTGACACTGGATCTTTGATTCACAGATCCTTCTTTGACCTTATTACTGTGCACCATCTACTTGCAAGAACTAATCTGTGTGAAATTGAGGAATTTCTTTCAATATAAAAAAGCTGAAGATAATTTTTTAAGAAATTGACTGCATACTGAGACTTCATACCTATGTTTATAAAACTGGGCATTTGCTTTAGCTATACAGACATACATTTCCATGTAAATTAGGAAATGTGGACACATCAGTCACCGAGACAGACATATTGTGTCTGTCTTGTCTCAAATCTGCCTTGGAACTTATATTTGTATTACAATTGATGAGAGAGATGAAGCTTAACTGTATCATTTATAATTTTATTCTACATTATATTTAGTTTGTTTTGATAGTCTAATTAATAGTACTTCACCAAACTATTCTCCCTCTTCAGAGTTAAATGGTGTTTTTACAGATTACCTGCATAACGGCTATGTCACATAGTCTAATCATGCTCCACCTTTATTTCAGCACACTCTGTGAAGCTCCTTCACACGCCATTAAAAAAGCAGTGTTACTGTTGGTAGTTCTGGGAACATAATATATCTGTAAACCATTCGTATGAGAAACTTGCTATCTCTTCCATATTACTATATTTATAAAATGAAATAATTGAATTGCGTACAAATGGAAAAGAAAATTCAATAAATAGATACAACTCATGAGTGAAGCAGTTTCCAAACAAGCATGAAAAAAAATCTTGTGTAGAAGCAGTACAGAACATAGTGCACAGGAGAAAATAGTACATGGATTGAAATCTTATCTGTCATTTAAAGCCTGTGAATGCTCTTCTGAAAGGTCACTCCATGTTTGTAGTAGCCTCAGGCCTTGTAGCAGGCCAGGCATCTGGCACTGTGTGGCACTTCTAGAGACATGAGATGAGGCAGACGGCATCTCACATCTTGATGCAAAGACAGACTCATTTCAGTATCCCAGCCTGAGTACGCTGTTTGTTCCATTTTAACAGCAAAGCTGGATTCTAGTTCATACAGCTTTACCTTATCCTAACCTTTGAAGTACATGTTGAAAGGGGAGGAGGTTGCATGCATTGTGGAACTGTACTGTGCTACAGTTACTCATGGTTTTGTATGTAACAGTGAAATCCCATGGGATTGCATAATTGTGTTGAAGGGAAACAGTTTTGGACCTGCCAAGGTTGAAACATCCAACTATACAAAAAACAAAGCTCTAGAATGCCAGATTCCACCCATTTTTAAAGCCAGAAAGAATTTGTAGCCTTATCCCACTTTTCTTCCCAATTTATTCCATCTGCACGTGACAATTTTGATGTCTGTCTCAGGATCAGAACATGGACCTCCACAGTTCCCATATTTTGGAGATTGTTAGTGATGTCCCACAAACAAGCTATCAGTCATTTTGATGCAACATGTGAGAATCTGCCAATCACTTGACTAGAATAGGATAATTTACATTATCCCTACTGCATGGCACAAATCTGATACATCACTCTTTAAAATGAGTACTAGAGGGACAGCTACAGGACTGTGAAATGACTGTAGACATATAAGAAAATAACTATTACTCTTCTCTCTCATCTTACCCTCTTCATTCATCAATCAATTATATGAGGCTTTATGGTCCTGGTTTCTCCTCAAAAAAGTTTGGGAAATCATCGTATTAAATGGTTTAAAAAAATCACATTATTTTGGGTTTTGTTGAAATTTTAACATTTCAAACATCTCAAGTAGCAATACATATTCTGCATTATTTGTTACATGTAGCTGTTAACTATATACAATAAATTATTTTCACAATGGTAACTTATGCAGGATTGTGATAAGAATTAGCAAAGTGATCATTATGAAAGAGTTGCAGAATACTGCAAGAATTGATGCCTCCCAGTTCTCTGTTCTGTTTTTAATAGCTGTAGATAATACCTTGTGCTTGTTTTACTAGTATTAAAAATGTGTATTTTACTATATACATTTACAGTAGGACATATTTGGTAACAAATATTAACAGGACAGAATTGTCATTATCCTCAATAGCAGAGGGTCACTAATATTAATTCTAGGCAGTAGCACTAACCTGTCAAATAATTACACACTCCCAATTCTGCTGTTCCAATCAAGCAGTTAATATCCTGGATTATAAGAGTACTGGGTGGTGAGTTAGGCAAAAAATGCACCAGTCCACATGTTCCTGAAACTGTTACTCCAGTACCAACAGATTCTGTGTTTTCAGTGGTCTTTTTTGCCTCTCCTGAATGAGGCAAAAATTAAAGAACTCACATATTATATTAAGTCTCTAAAAGTGGAAGATAACAAAGTAAAAGAAACTGGGGAAGAAAAAAAATAAAAGCAACTACCTTGAGAAGATTTTAAAATAGGTAGTCTTGAGAAAGGAAATGTGATTTAAGACACAGAAGTACAGGACACCAAAAGAATCCACTGGACTGCGAGAGTGGGAGATGATGATTCTTTCCTTTGGTGAAGACAGAAGGAAGTGTGGAGGAATAGGAAATTCTAGATACCCAATGAAGTGTGTAATGTTGGATAACAGAAAAGATTTCCATGACCGCCACACACACTGCTAGAAAAATGCTATCTGGAACAGTGTTCTGTTATTCAATAGGAGAAGCAGTGAAATCCCATTCCACCTGTGCAGGATGTTTGCTGGCCCTATGGGCTGACCTGCTAGGTACCTGCTAGAGGCTGGTGCACATGCTTTCACCTGTGTGGCATCCTGCAAGTTCTTATGTCAGATTTTGGTACCACAGTCTGAAATTTTCAGTCCTTCAGATACTAGACTGAATTCAGTTCAACCAGATGCTGGACCTGTTTGTCCTAAGACCAGTGGTTCACAGGGCTGGTGACACAGGATGGGAGGGCACATCAAGGGCAGTCCTATGCACACCAACACAGGGCAGCTACAAAAGCATCTTGCAGCTGTGCCAGATGTAACAGGGAGGGGCTGCTGGAAACAAGGGCAAGAAACACTTGTAGGGGTAGCAACTAGTGATCAAATGACTGATACATTTCATTAGTCCAAACAGTAGTTCTTACAAAAGGCTTAAGGAATGGTATTTTTTTCCAGTTACTGACAGATATTATTATCAGATCTTAACATCTCCTGCTGCAGATATTGATCATGAGACTCCTTCCCCAATACTTCAGCTGCTGGTTATGAACACTTAACACACACAAAATTTCTGGAATTTCATACTACTCATACACAAGGATCAAAATGCAGTATCACAATGCAGGCCACACCTGTAGCCTGTCATGTTTTACAGTGTGGATCCATGTATAATTCCATGAAAAGAAAAAATATTCTGCCTTTGCAAACTGCTCTTACTCCACTTATGCTGACAGCCTATGGGCTGTCTGCTACTCAAGAGTTTTCCACTTCTAGAGAAGCCTCTGCCATCAGCCAAACACAAAAGAATATGAAGGCAACTCCCTATGTGACATGGTCACTCAGCTGACAGAGCTGTTCCTGGCCACCAGACAGTACCCACTGTACACTAACAGAATCGAATTAAAGTGAAGGCAGTTGTTTTACAACACAAATTACCTGTACCAGCATTTGTACAGGAAGATTGCGAAAGCAAGTGAGAGAAGTTTGTATGAACAGTAAACCAAGGAGCATGGGAATATGAGACATTTTTGATGCTATCCTCTATCTGTGCCAGTACATCATGGGGGTGGATCAGAATATATGGCAAGTCCACATAACAGGTGTCCTCAATCAAAGTTATCTTTTGATACTGAAAAAAACTCACTTTTCTGATGAATAAGAAATATTAAGGAATTTCTATCCAGTAACAGAATAAAGCCATCCAGTAGCAGAGTGACCACGGCAATTAAAACTATGCTAAAGGGTTTTTGTTTAAAGCTGCCGTGTCAAAATACTACACCTGGCAGCACTTCAGCACCTCCCAGAAGCGATCTGGAGAGCATTACTCGAGAAGCCATGAGTACAGCACCAGACGTGTTCCTCAAGTCCTGCCACATACTACTATTGTCACAAGCAGATGCAAAACCTTTCACGAGAGCAGATGAATGACCCCCTTCCAAGGCTGCAACTAGGGTTACATCGTCAGTCAACTCCGTAACCCCTTAGATGTCTCTATATGACGTTTGTCTCATTTGTACAAGCAGAACACCCCCAAAAACTAGTTTGGAAACCCAGAAGTTGTCTTGTCCTGCAGCGGCAGGTGGATGGGAATCGTGCCTGAGTGTAGGGTGGGGGGACGCAGCATTGCCCACATCCCAAGGCGCGGCGGGATCAGCATCCCGCAGCCTTTCGCGAAAGCGAACGGCCACCCCGGGATCTCCGGCACCGCGCCACACGCACCTGCGTCCGGGGGCTTCTCCCAAAACCTGCGGGGCCTTTAGCCGCAGCCCCTCCGTGCCTGCTAGCGCCCGGCGACGGGAGAGAACACAGGATGGAAGGGGGTGGCAGCGCCCGCCGCGCACGCGCAGAGCGCCGGACAGTTAAAACTCACTGCGCCATCACCGCCGGAAAAACCCCTCTCCGGGGAGGGGGCGGCAGCGCCCGCACGGAGCGAGGCGAAGCGGGACGCGCTGGTGGCTCTAGGTTGGCTCCCGTCCCGCGGCACGGACCGGAAAAGCTCTCGTCCGCCACCTCGCCCTGTGACCAGCCGGGGCCGCCGCCGCCATTTCCAGAAGGTTCCAGCGGCCGCAGCCCAAGAGGATGCGCGACTGCCCCCAGCAACCCCCCCGCCGCGCATGCGCAATGCTCGCGCCCTAGTCCTCGTCCCAGCCCCGTCCGTGTGTGGCATCCCGCGAGCCCGTTATTTCCCGTCGCCCTGCGGGCGTCCGCACCCGTCTCCTTCGGGACGGGGACGGCTCTGGGAATGGCGAGAAGCTCCGCGCTGCCCACCCCGCCCCGAGCGCTCTGTCGTTGGCAGCGGCACCGCTCGCCCGCGTCCCGTGCCCTGCGCGAGGCCCACGTGGGCGGCGCGCGACCAATGGGAGCGCCGCTGGGAGGGGGGCGGGGGGAGCCGAGCGGCGGCGCGGGGTGTGAGGAAAGGAGGGAGGGAGAGAGGGAAGAAGGGAGAGACAGGGAGAGAAGGAAGGAAGGAAGGAAGGGAGGAAGGTGAAGGAAGGAAAGAAAGGAAGGGAGAAAGAAAGAAGGAAACAAGGGCGGGCGGGGTGTTTGCAATCCCCGGAGCCGCGGCTGAGCCTCAGCCCCTGAGCACTGCGGGCGGCACTCGCTGCCCTGCCCGATTCCCCGCGGCCGCGCCGTCCACAGAGACAGCAGCAGCAGCAGGAGGAGGAGGAGGACGCGTCCCGCTGCCGTGCTCCCGGGAGAAGGTAAGGACCGGAGCGCACCTTCCCGGCGCGCGGCGGGGACCCCCGGCCCCACCCGGTGCCCGCGGGGTGCCGCCCCCTTGTCCCCGAGCCCGGGGAGCGCCCACACGGTGCCCGCCTCGGCGGTGTCAGCGCTGCCGCCGTGTCCCCCCGGGCAGCGGGCACCGCGCCTCCCGCCCTGCTCCGTCCGGCCGCGCTGTCAGCCCGTCAGCGCCGCGGCGGGGGCCATGGCCGCCGCTGTCACCGCCTGGCCCGCCGAGCCTGGCTCCTGCCCCGCCGCCCGGCGTGAGGGGCCCGCCGCCTACGGGAGGTTCCCGCGGGAGGCAGGGCCGGGAATGTGCGGGGAAGGTTGTGAGGCGGCACGGGCGAGCGGGGCGCGGGTGCCGAGCGCGGCATGGCAGTGTACACACGCACGGCACAGAGACACACACGCACATAACACACACGCCCCGCCTCCGTGTCGGGAATTTCGGCTGCTCCCTGCAGCCTTGGGAGTTGCTCCGTCGGTGGCGGCCCCGCCGAGGCTGCCCGGCAGCATAACGCGTTCGTTCCCTGCCGCCCCTGCCAGTGCCAGGCAGCCGCCGGTGTGCACGGAGCGCGGCAACTCGCGCTGCACAGGTGACAGCAGGCAACAAAGGAAGGGCAAAGAATGAGAGAATGCCAGGCTCAGTTGCTCAGGTCTTCATTCTAATTTCTGTCAGACTCTTGAGGTACGATTGATAATATTCAGTCTTGTTTGGTTGGGTTTTTTTGTTTTGGTGGAGGGTTTTTGGTTTTTTTTTTTTATTTGGTCTTTTTTTTCCCAAAGAATACGTATGCAATAAGAAATCAAAGGATTCTTTTTTTACTTTAAACTCCCAAATAAAATAAATCTTTTGCAGAATCATAGAATCAATTAGGTTGTAAAAGACCTCTGAGATCGCTAAGTCCAAGCCATGACCAAACACTATCATGTCAAGTAGACCATGGCACTAAGTGCCATGTCCTGTCTTTCTTTAAACACCTCCAGAGGTGTTGATTCCACCACCTCCCTGAGCAACATGTTCCAATATCAGTTATTTAATATTGATATTAAATATCAATTATTTAATATTGGTATTATCGGGTAGAGCTCCTATGGAAATTGCCTGGACACTGTCACTGTGTTCCATGCCTTTCTTCTGCAGCCCATGTGATATGGAAGAAAGGGAATACTATGCCCCTGAATTACAAGGTAACTGATTGGATAAAACAAATCTTTAATGGAGAAAAGTAAGTGAGTGAGTGGTGATGCTTACAGGAACAAAAAGCTATTGGACAGATGTGGAGCAGTCCAAATGTACTTATGTTCCAGGAAAAAATTGTCTAATTTTGGAATGCTAGGAAAGGGTGAGATCATCATGTCTATAAGAAATGATTAACTATTATTAAAATAATTCATTTTGACAAATTATTGACAAGCCTTGATTTGGAGGTTGGGGGCACTTCCTTCTCTCTAATTTTGAAACAGCAAGAGTGTGGGTGTTTTTCAGTATGCAAGTTGATGGTAGCTTGGTTGTCCTCAAGTCTTGGTTACTGTAGGCAGGGACATGGTGAGCTGCTGTGCAGGTGCTGAGTAGTGCAAGGAGCCTGTGCTTTCTTTTCCTTCTTCTGCAGTAATCCTTTGCTATAGTTCATTGGGTAAAAGTCCCCAGAGCCACAGATCTTCAGCATTATCTGAGATGTCAAGGTGTTTGAACTGTTCTTTTTATTTGAGGTTTGTGCAGGTGTTGCATATCTCTTGCTTTTCTTCATTCTTTGAGGTGGAAATTCAGACTCCCTGCTGACCTTGTGATTTGATCAGCTGGGGACCTTAATCTCACCCTCTGTGGATTTAGTAGGTTTCTCTGCAAGCTTGAGAACTGCTCTGTTCAAATAAAATTGTAGGGTTTGAGGTACAGCAGAATATTTCTCTGGGAAGGTAATGGTGAACCCCTTGACTGTCTGTGTCTTTTTACATTCCACCTTTCCCTTAATAGTTCTACTTTTCTGTATGTGTTTTGCAAGCTAAAATGTCAAGGAGTACCAATGTTTTTCTTGGCACTCACAGGACCATGATGGCTTTCTTGTGGCAAAGTTAGTTTTTCAGTGTGTGGTGTGTGAGTCCCTTTTCCTATTTCCAAGCTTTTCTGTAGTAATCACTGAGCGTGGGCAGTTGATCAGAGAGCCTTTGGTTCTTTCACAAAGATGACAGCTCAATCTTTCAATTATAAATATTTCTGCCTTTCTATTGCCATCTCTTTGTGTGTTCTTCTCCCACCCAGAGGATTATTCAGAATTGTTTGTGAACTCAGAATACTACAGGCATTAAAGCTTAGGACAGATGTTGTGTAAGAAAGCAAGCCCCATGCCACAAACTGAAGTCTGTGTGCAGTTTCTTCCAACAGGCTTGCACAATTGGTGACTTCTTAGAGGAAAGGGTCTTTTAAAAAGCAGGCTAAATGAATGCTTGTGTGAAGCTTCTGTTGCAGGGGGTACTGCTATGTTACCACTTAACCATGGGATTAAAAGCATACTCTGAAAGTTGAATATCTATGTTTACAAATCAGTGGTCACCAGTCATTCTCAAAAAATAGTTTCTTTGCACCCTTAGATGTCTGCTAGAAACTCCAAAAGCTGTTGCAGCTTTTACTTAACTAGGTGCAAGGCCCTGGATATCCTTTTTTTGTGGAAATATAGGCACCTAAGAAATGACTGAGCTAGAACTTCTTCCTCAATATTCAGAACTTCTTCCTCAGTATTAGGCATACAGGCAGGAAAACAAATAGTATTTGTTGAACTGATTTACCATGTTTGGACCATCTTAGGCTGATGAAATTGCCTGAGAGTCTAGTGCAGTTGGTGCTCTTTAAAACTGGAAAAAACTATTGATCACGAAATAAGTAATGATTAACCTGCTACCACACTGTTAATATACACACTCAGAACAACCTACTTTTGACATTTTTTTGATCTTACCCTACAAAGTGATGGGCTGGGCATGACTGTTTGGTGTTTCTTCTTTTCTGTGTTCTCTTGCAGATGGAATATTATAAATGTTGATTGGTCATTTAGTCTCCAAATCAAACTATTTTTTAACTACATCATTAGAATCTACTTAGACTCTAGTGACAGATGGTATGAAATAAATATTAGCACAAACTCAGACTTGCATTTTGTGTTATTACACTGAATGATTTTATTAACAGAATAACAAAAGTCAGAGCTCTGCTAAAATCTTTAGGGGTTTTTTTTTGTCAGTTCATTATTATTCCAGAACATAGAAGAGTCTTAAAAGGTCTTCTGTAAGCTTATGGAGGCAGTTGAGGACCTTTATTGCCACCTTGCTTGAAGACTAAATATTCATGTAGAGACATGAATCCCTTGAGAGTATGACTTTGCCCTAGTTTATTTTAGATTATTTCCCTGGATCTGATGAAGGATATCCTTATGTCTGCTGCAACTGCTTTCGTCTTTCACAAGCAACATATGAATAAATGCTCCCCAGTTCCATGGCTTCTACACAGAGTGCTCTAGGTAGTGATAATGTCACAAGTGGGTTGATTTCACACTGGTTTATGTTAAGAAAAGCCATTAGCAACATTAGAGACAGAATTAGGGGCTATATTAGAGGCAAAAACTAAAAATGCACTCTGAGGAGCAAAACTTTATATAATTTTCTTCTCTGGTAATCTGCTTTCTACCCTTGAGTAGCTTGCTGGAGATAGAGAGTATTGGAACAACCCTTTCCTTGCCTTATGTCTTACATTCATGAGGCTGGAAAGCATCAGGTAGAAAGCAGTTTTTCTCTTCCTCTCTGGGCTTCAGAAGGTATTCAGTACAACAAACCCCAAATAACCCTTACACATTTCCAAGTGTTCTGTAGTAGATCTTAAAAAGTTCCATTGTTTGATGACAGCAGAAATGAGCTTATGTGTAAAGACATTTCCTATGGTTTCCTTTCTCTTTCCAACCTTTTGCATTACTCCTACTTAAGAGGTATCTGGCTATCAAGCCTTTCAAGCTCTGTTGGCCAGATAATTTTCTTGGCTGGTTCGTGGAAATGTCTTCCTCTTGTTTGTTTCCTTCAATATTGTGTGCAACAAACAACTAACTGAGAGAAACCAATGTTCTGTGGCGCTCTGTACTCTTCAGCAACCTACTAATCTGGGTTCTTACTACTAGTTTAGTAATGAAGGGAAAATGGGCCTTTCATTGGTGTTGTTCTCTTTCATGTGTGGGTAATGCTAATCTATTTATCTTTTGACTTCAAGAAGAAACAGGTGTCTTGACACCCATTTTACCTTTGCTAAGCAAATAAAAAATAATTCTAGTTTTTGTCTTGAAAATACCTGGTTCTTTGCTTTCCAGTCCCTTCGATTCTCCAGATGACACAGTAAAACTTCAATGAAAGTCAACTGCAGTACTCACTGTAGTTTTACAGCCCTAAATAGTTATACTTGTCTGCAAACAGTATTCTGCTTGTTCTCTGTTTCCACTCCATCTGTTCCCTTGCTATCTCTTTTCCCCCAAAGAAAGATTATTTCTGTAAAGGAGCTGACAGATGATTTTGTTGTTATTTTTGCGAGCTTTGGTGATGGCCAAGAGGTGGCAATAAAGCCTGTTGAATATGTTGCATGTCTTCACGATTTAGCCAGGACAAAAACCTCTGTTATCCATTTGAAAACACATGAGTAAGCCAAGATTGCTCTCTGTCCTGCATCTACTGCTTTAGATTCTTCTTATGAATGGTAGCACTCCAGCTACCTGCTTTACCTGTCCTGAATCCTGCTATAACTGAGGGACTGTGAGTAGGTCTTGGCACTTCATCTGTTATTAGCCTTTGAAGCGCCTTTGTGTGTTTTAAGTCATGTTTTTTCTGGCAGTGCTGCAGATAAGTTGTGGGTTTTCTTGGTTTTAGATTGGCAAATTATCATTACTTTATGAAGATTTAGATAGAAATTATTGAGGTTGTAGTAATAACGTATGGCATAGTTATGAAATCTCTTGTCTTGGAGATCTGTAGGTTTCCAGAGGGAAAGTAGATTCCTGTGGAAGGATTGAAAATTGTTTGGCAGTAGGTTTGCTTATTTTATGTTTGTCAAAGCACTGATAAAGAGGCTTTTAAGTTTTATTCTGGTAGATTCTGTGTATGCAATAATCTTTCTTAATTGAAAAATATTTATTTAGCTACATCTTTAAGTAATAACCTGTAGATCAAACCTGACGTTTACAACTCCACTTCTCCATGTAGTTTAAAGAGTGTATCATATTAAGCTAAACTGTGCAGGTGTTTCCTTTGAACCCATAGCTCATCCTAAAAAAGACTCAAGAGGAAGCACCTGTGAACATTCAAGTTTATAGACTTGTAGGTTAAAAGGGAGGACTGATGGATTTTGCAATAAGTGTTCTTGGTTCCTAAGAGCCAGAGTTCTTGGGCCAGCACATTCTTTTATTTCCCTAGAATAGAATTCCTCTTTGTAGAATCTCCTTTATTTTGAGAGACTATTGAGAATAAAGGGCAATCCCTTCAGGCACTCTGGAAACTTATCTGTGTCTGATTCCAAGAGGTGAGGTTGCTTTTCCATGTAAATGTTTATTTTGACCCCTAGGTCTTTCCCTCAGTAGGAGTATGATGTTTGCATTCTGCACAGTTGTCCTGACTCGGTTGGAGTATGGCACCCATACTCACAAGATGCACCAGCTCTTCTGGCCAGCTGTGTGAGGTTTTGTTAGAATAAATGCTGTCCTAACTACATAGCATAAGTTTCTGGAGAATGTAGAAGACACAAACCTTGTCCTATGCTGAATGTGTCAGCAGGAGAAGAGAACAGCCCATAGCCATCCTGCTGCTGAGGTAAAGAATATCTGCATTTCTGATTCATGGGACAGAATCCTGGACCAGCTGAGGTCAGAAGGCCCCTCTGACCCCATAATATGGTCCCTCCCAGGCTCCCTGCAGGCTCAGCTAGAGCAGTGTGCTTATGGTCATGACCAGTTGAACCTGGAATTTGGCCCAATAGTGCAAGGAAAATATTATGTTCTAATTTTAGTTAGTCCGTTGAGATTCCTTGCTGAACTTATCGTTGAAGACTTGATAAATTTTCAGCTGTTGTAGTTAATGTGTTTTTCCTGACTAATTTAATTTTTAATAGTCAGAGGATGCATTCGTCTTGTACTGCCTGTGTGTGGTAGTCTTGTAAAGCTGTGGTACGTTCTACCAAGTTCTGCTGTACAGATTCTTAATTAAGTAATTTTAAAAAAATATTTAAATTACTGATTAGCTGATTGCATAAGAAAGACTTCTTTGGACTTCATTTTGCCTGTTAAAAATGCAGTTTCTGATATTTCTTTTTAAAGAAAGACAAATGCATCTATGTCCTCTGTACATTACTTGTGCTATAACTTAATGGAAAATGTCTCTTCTGGTGCTTGACTCTGAGCTTGTGAGTGAGAAACTGAAAGTGAAACAATCTTATTTTCTGTTGCTGAAGGAGAAATACGAAAAGTAGCTGAAATATAATTAGCAATAAGACAATTTATTCAGAAATTATTTGAATATTGAGAACATCTGCAAAGGAACTTAGTCCTTTTTTTGATCCTTTGGAATTCTTTAAAGAAGACAAACAATTCTTTATTCAAGCCGTTCTATTTGGTTTTTTCTAACGATTCCTTGAAGAGCAGCCAGCCAGTGTATGAACAATAATGGTAGTATCCTCCATGAAAAGACAAAGGGTTAATCTGAGAGTAGAGGAATGCACTTGAGAATAATGCAATACTGACAAGTGTCCTTCAGATTCATCTTGAATTCTGGCAGCAGTTCAGTTCCTTACTGGCCCACATGAAGGAATGCTGTAGAAATAGTATAAGTGGTTCAGGAGGAATGATGCCCCTTGTCACTATGTGGGAGCCACTCCTGCCACACTGAAGTGAGGGTTGATGTCTGACTTCTGAAAGGAAGATTTGTCAGCATTCTGGGAGAGGCAGTGCTTTTTTGTTTATTTGTTTGTTGATAATGCCAGGAGATAACCCAAGATAACCCTGTTCCTGAACATTCATTTCTTACATCTTATCCTTCCCATTTTGTGGTAGGGAATGTATGTCTATATGCATAAAGAGAAGCTTCAGAATCAGGGGGAGGAGTTTCTGCTTTTAAGTAATTCCTAACCATTCTTTAATGAAAATATCATCAGGTGCAAGTTCCACAAACTTCCAGGTTTTGTACTTTAAGCTGTTCAATTTTAAATCAGTTTTTTCATAAAATGTAAATGCTTTCCATGCAGCACTTTTCTTGGTTACTGAGAGGAAATTCTATGATTGAATGGATAGTGGTAATAGAATGGTCAGGGTTTTTTTTGCAAGATAATACTGGCTTATTGATAAAGATTCTGCCATTCCTGTGCAGTCTGGGATGCCACTGTGATATCAAACGTCCTATTCTTTCATACTTTTCTAGAAAAAGTTGCCTTTTTCCAAGCCTGTTGTGAAAGTTACTAATTACTTAAGATTATGATTTTGCAAATTCATTTGTAATATATGTATCCAGTCTGCATGGTTCACTATTAAGCAAGCCCACAGCCCTTCAAAAACTTCTCTGATATAATGGAGAATTCCATCATCTCAAGCTGGTAGAACTGCTGTTCTGAAGGTTTGTCCTGAGTATTGACATCTGTACTATTTCTGTATAAATCAGAAAGTACTTATTGTAAAGAGAGTTCCTTGACCCTATGTGTTCCTTTTACTAAACAATTAATATTTAGGATTTCAGACTTGTGAAACTATTTCTGTTCAAAAATGGAAAAAAGAAATCATGATATTTGATCTTACTTTCTTCTTCCTTCAGGTACCTTCTCATCAGTGCTTTCCTTTCTCAACTCTCTGTTTATATAAAATCTTTCTAAGGGATCCATCTTGCAAAGCACCATCTTTCCTGCTCATGTGTTTTCAAGGTTGTGCCATCCTGTCTGTTCAGGCTGTGTTTGTCAACATTGTATTTTCACCCTAAATAATGTTATGTAAAGAGATTAATTTCTAAGGATTTTTTTTACTTCTATTTTTTAAGTAAGGAAGGAGTTGAACATCCTAGAAAGGAGCTGTACAAGAGTTAGAAAAGAATTAATCTCCTCTCTACTCCTTTTGCTTTCTACCCTTTCTCAGCACCTTACAGGGATTTGTTGGCAGTTTCTTGCTGTCTTCTTCTGGATAGGTCTTGATACACACGGATTTACACAGGTTTAGGGTCCATGAATCTAAATAGTAATTTGAGAGTGTCCCATCCTTTGAAAACTATGTTTTTGGATACTTGGTCTTCAATACTGCTATGAGATGTTAAAGTACAGTAAAGTACAGACTACCACATTTTTTTTTTTTAGCTCTTTCCTTTTCAGTTATCCATGTGAAAGAATTTTAAAGGTCATTTTTAGATATTTGAGATCCTTTTTCTTTTCCTCTGTCATGCTCTGCTAGTAATTTTTAGGTCTTACATGCCAAACAATATTCAGTTGGTTGACATAGCACCTGCAAGGATATTTTGACAAAATGTTCGTTTTTATGTGTTTTTGCAGTGTCTTGGAAAGACATAAACAGTAATTAATTCCATATGAGTTTAGAAGTGTGATACCAACAAACTGCTTTGATTTTTTTCTTTTTTTTTTTTGGTAATCTTGATGAGTGGAGTGATATCTGCAGTGGGAGGATCTCAGAATCTGTTTGAGACTGGAAACTTCAGAGAAAGTAGAGGAAGGAAATGGGAGGAGTGTGTTGCAAAAGAAGTAAAACGAGTGCTTCTTGTCCGTATTTGCATGACTTCTTGCTGTGTTCTGCAGTGTGGCTAACCTTTACCTTCTGCTGTGCCAGAAATGCTGTCTGCTCTGTATTAGAGCAGCACTGTTCATTTGCCCTGCTGCACACAGCAGAACTGCATCATGAGTTGATGGGATTTTGGATGATATTCCACTTTAAATGATAAACGGTACGAATGTCTGGGGTTAAATGCATTTGTGCAGTCTAGGTTACTGCTCTAAGAAGAGTCCTCTGGCATAAGCTGAAAGAAGTTCTGTAACTTACAAGAAGATTACAGGAAGAGAGGGTCCAATGTTGAAGGAAGTTTAACACCTACCCTGAAAATTACCTATTTTCAGTCTGTTTTGGATTTTGTGTGAGCTATGGGCTTTTTATGAGCACATGCTAAGTGTTTTCCTCACATGGGGATTTCTGCTTTGAGACTGTTTGACCTTTTCCTTCTGCAGAAAGAGTGGTTGCTTGCAGAACTTGAAAACTAAGTCAATAGTAGCTATGGTCTAAACAAGTATTGACTACTATCTAATGCAAAAGAATCTCAAAAATAATGTTTTTGATGTTACAAGTGTGGTCAAACTCAGTTCATTTTTTCTTCGCTTCTTTATTTCTGTCAACCAAATTTGCCATCTGTAAAACAAAGGAAATAATGCATTTTCATCTTCCAGCAATATTGTGAAAAGAAATTAATATTTGTGAAGGGAGCTGGAACACTCCTGGTTTTGATTTATGAATAGTAATTTCTTTAGACTTGTCTGGGGTAGATGCTGCTTTTTATTTAGGATGTTGTTTTTGGTTGTATTTTTTTAAGGTATGGTAGAAGTTTTCATCCCTTTAAGAAGGTAGAAATCAAGACAAGCTGAAATAGCAGGAATCATGTTAAGAGTGAGAAATAATCTTTCTCTAGGAGCAAGTTTAGCCACTTGCTGCAGCTGTTTGTGGTTGTTGGTTCCTCAGAACTTCACCAGGTTGTCAGCATGTTGGTTTTATTCTGACAGGTAGATTTTGGAATTTTAGTTGAGAATTTGTGAAACAGGAAATGTCCAATTTACTCCAGTAAAAGTTTCAGTCCTTACTTGGTTTATATTTAATATTATGTAGTTGCAAGAAAACCTTTGGGAAGGTGTGCAAGGGAATTCTAAAGACAAGCTGTGATGTAAAAGAGGAGTCATCTCTTGCTCAGCTGTTACTGATGATCAGTATTTACAGCTGTTACAGCATGATCTCTCTAATGAACCATATGTATGAACCAATAGCACCTTTAAACTTGAAGTCAGTCCATGTAACACATATCTAAGACATACTGGGATGTGGTGTTTTCAATAGTAAATAGGATTTTGGAAATTAAATCTTGGGCCAACGTTTTTTCTTCTCCCACAGTGTGCTGCCTGTGAAGTGCTGCTGCATGATTTATAGGTGCCTACAGTTAGGAAGTTTTGTACTTTCCATACTTCTTTTACTGTGTTTTTTTGCTCAAGTAACAAACTCAACCTGGTCTGTGTTAAGTTCAGCTCAAGTTGAAAATATCTGACTAGATAACTGAGAGACTTAAATGGACCTCTAAATGTCTCTTCCCCTCAACTATTCTTTAATTCTATGTACAATGAAGTTCTTGTATTCTCTGATAAATATGTGTTTAGTTAAAATAAAAGAGGAGAAAAATCTTACTAAAGATTGACTAGAAAGCTGTAGATTCAGTCACACTCCATTAGAGAATATTTGTTATAAAGAAGTTGACGTGTCTAGCTGCTACTACTACCACAGAAATCAATTGAAGAGTGTTGTGAAATCTGTGGAATTTGACACTTGAAACCAGGCACAGGTAAACTCAGGCTCTTAAAATAGGGATTATCTGTAGGAGCCCAAGAAACTATATAGGCAAGTGCAACAAAATCACTGCAAAGGTTTTGTTTGTTTTCTGCATAGGAAAGAGTTGTATGTCCTCTCATTTTTTTTTTCTCTTCCTAGTAGAAATTCCTAGACTATGAGATACATTCCTTATTTTGGTAGGAAGTAGTGGTGAGTTCCAGCTGAAGTATTGGAAAATCTTTCTTGCTGCCTGCGTGTTGGCTGTTTTTTAGGGCCTTCGTCCTATCCCTGTATAGTGTAGTCTGGTATGCAATGAGTAGGTACTTCAGAGTATATTAAAAGCTGTTCTGGAGATTGTGAGTAGTCACTGCCCATGCCTGTTTTACTGTTACACTTTATTTTACAAAGGACACCTTTATAAAATGGAGTTCAAATAAGTAGTTTATTTTGCTTATTGCAGAAAGATTTGGGCAACTCTTATGTTTGAATCTCAGTATCTCAACATTTCAAATTAAAATGTAGGAATGCTCTCTGATAGGACAGTGAGTCTGTTCTGTCTGTTAGCTAGCATCTGAGGAGTCTCCAAAAAAACCCACTATATATATACACAACTTAGCTCATGGCACATATTTCAGAAATGTATGTTTATTAGGATGATGCTTGTTTTCTTCAATTTTTTTTTTTATATCGGCTAAAATCTGGTAGGACAAACTGCTGCAGGGGAGAGGTAAGGCACTGTCTCTAAGATTGCACAATAGGTATAGCAAAAGAGTAGAACTAATCCCAGCATTGCATGGTCTAGCCACAAAGTTGTCCCAAGTATTGTGCAAATCTTGAAGAAAAAATGTAATAAAAAAGAATTTCTCACTTCTGAACCAAGAATGTTTTTGTCATATTTTTATCGTCAGATGCTGTAAAATCTGCCAAATTTGTGACTCATGTCCGTGCTGGGTACTGCATTTGCACTTAATACAGCAACAGACTGTTGCCTTAGGCACATTAGTTTGAGACTGTGTTGGAGCTTAGTTCTTTCATCATAACCCTGACACCGGAATGTGCATGCACTGAACTGTCGCAATTGTGTGAAAAGACCTTGTGAATATTTTCCAAATAAAAATGTTCTTGTCACCTTTCATCTGCAAAAGCCACTGCATGTATCATTCAGACAGTGCTCTCTCTACAATACTAAATTGCTGTGCTACCTAAAGCCAGTAGTGGTTAGTAATTTATTTGCTGGTTACTGCCAGGGAACTGAATTGTGAGTACAATGAGACACATGGAGCGCAGGGCAAAAAGAGCCTGGTAAAATGTTCTGTTCATTGTGTTTGAAGGTATTATAGTGTGTACCACATACAGGAAGTGGTGATGGTAAAAATACAATCTCACATAGTACAGTGTACACAAATAGCCTTTTATTTAATCTTTTCTTAT
This sequence comes from Molothrus aeneus, assembly GCF_037042795.1. Classification (NCBI taxonomy): domain Eukaryota; kingdom Metazoa; phylum Chordata; class Aves; order Passeriformes; family Icteridae; genus Molothrus; species Molothrus aeneus. The sequence continues at coordinate 101,656,325 of NC_089646.1, read as the reverse complement.
GCAGAATGTGGTTTCCTTTGAGCTTGTAGAGAATAATATGGTTCTAGCCTGCAGCAGGAGGCAGGCTTGCCAGTAGGGATGTATTGCAGTGTATATTTAGTCCATTATAGCTGCATATATCTAATGTATTATCAGCTTTTTAGAAAAAATGTTTTACTGTCTAGATTTTGTACCTATTCAACTTTGACTTTAGCACCCAGGGAGTTAAAATGTTCCCTATTCCTACTTGGCAGTAATATGTGTTGGACTACAGCAGTGCCCTCAGTTGCTAAATGATTGAGAGGAAGTCTTTTTTTGGGGGGATCTGTGTAACACAAGAACCTTAAGATATTTCTGCTCAAATAAAGCCTTTAATGATCTTTTCAGTGTCTTCATTATAAAGATCAAATAAACTGCTCTAATGATTAGAGAATAGCTGTTTTGATACTGTTTTCTTCAATTAAGACCTTGGTACAAATATTTTTCTGGCTGCAGTAACTGAAATTTTGACCTTTCAGAACATTGGTCATTATACAAAACACTGTTTCGTATAATGTTCTGATGAGATTTTAAGTGCTTGCTCTTGGCAGTTTCCCATCCTTTACCATCCTTTTGACATTTTCATGAGACATCAGCCATGTTTGAAACTTCATTTCTGCAAGTATACCTGTCCAAGGAGGTAATAGAAAATGGACCACAGGGATAAGCTGGTCATTCTCAATTTAAACAAAAAGGATATGGAATGCTCATGCTTTTTTACAAGGCATAGGAATGACAGGACTAAAGGCTTCTGGTTTGTATTCTGTAACACAGAAAAAAAATATTCTGAGGAAAAATATTTGTGTGTTGATCATGAAGTCCCCTGTGCTTTCCTCCCAGAGACAATCCCTTCTCAGCATTGTCCTGTCAAGTCTCTCTCTCCACTGCCTCCTTGTCACAGTTGCATTCTGTCATTTGGCTTATCTGAAGCTTTAGACATATTTGTGTGGGATACCAGGTTAAAATACAGACAGATGTTCTTTTTGTAGATGTGGTGCAACCCAGAAAAGCCTGGCCCTGTCCTACTGGACTTCACTGCCCTCTTACTGTATGTTGTAACCTGAATGGTCTCTTTCCTCACAATAGCAAGTTGCTGGTCTTGTGCTCTTAGCACATCCCCAGCCTCTAACTGAAATATCCTGAATAATTTCTTGTTATGTCTCAAGCCCTTCTTTCTTACTGGACACTGTAGGTGAAAAGGTAGATGCTGATCTGATTACATGTTAATTTACCAGGAGCCATTTCATTGGGTAGCAGGTGGCTCTGGTTGAGTAACTGTGTGCAGAAGGACTGAGTTCCATAAGAAGAAAATAATTGGCAGTGCTGCTACATCTCCCATCACACATTTCATTTAGCATCAATAATTAGTTAACCTCTCTTTTGGAAAGAAATCACTTCTCTCAGCTATTTGCTGAAGGATGCTTTTGTTGTGAAATATAATACTGAAGTCATTTGCACTTTCCTGATAAGAGGAAAAAAGAACACAGAGTGTTAAACTTAGTTAAATGAACATCTTTTTGCTAAAACTCTTGCTTCTTACAAGATTTGAAAATACCAGTTTTCTCTAGCTTTTTGGTCCTTTGTACTATACCCGTTCCCTTTCTCCCAGTGTGTTAACCTCATCTGTCTTTGACACACTCCCACCAGAATGCAGATAACATTTGGTATGGCTAGGCGTGAGCTACCTACATACTTCTTAATTAGCCAGTGTGTGCATACGGGTTGGCCAGCTGGCTTTCTCTGAGCAGAATATGTAATGTTGGCTTTTGCCTGCCTTTCCCTCAGTTCAGCTGTTTTTAGCCATCTCTCTTGTACTCATCCACTAACTATTTTTTTTTCCTTTGGTAGACTCTTAATAGCTTTGAGATCTAGATCATACCAGCCATTTCAAAATAAACTTGGAAGAGACAAATTTCTAGGGCTGGGAAGGAGGAGATTGCTAAGAGAAAATCAGGTCAGTCTTAGTTTAAATCAGTGACTATCCTCTCTCCTCACTGTAGTTTAGTTTGCTATGTGTAGTGTTTTCAGAGCTTGATTCCTCCTGTTTAAGCTGAGACTTGTTTAGGAATTGTTGAATGTATTCCAGCCTTTAATGTGCATTTAGTACATGGAACTGCACTAGAAGTAGTCCAGAGCAAATCTGCTAAATGTGACTAGTGTAAATTGGGATTTTATTACCAGCTGTTCTACTCTACAGATCTGCTCTTGATAATTCTTTACTTCTTGCTAATTTAGATGTAGCCATAGTTGTCATTTTCAGTAGTTTAATTTTATTATAACATTCGGAAGCATTCCTGTCAGCTATTTATAGCAGAAATTTGGTATAGTTGATTCACTGTTTCCCAGTCTGGAGTAAGTCCTTATTGAGAGAGGGATTTTTTTTGTTTGTTTGTTTGATTTTGGTTTTGTTTTTCTTCTTCCCTGCAGATGAAGCAGAGGTAGTTGAGAAGATAGCCTTACTCTAGACTCCTGCTTTTCAAATGCAGATGCTTTCTTGAGCAGGAGGGTAGATGCAGTGTCTTGGAAATGAGCTCATCAATTTCTGATATTCCCATAGAAGGTTAATCTTGCTTTGATGTAGTACCAGCAGGCAGCTAACCTTCAAGATCAGCTGTACAGCAGGGCTACCAAAGAAAACCTTCCCAAAGCATCCTGTAACATTTTGCTGTAGGTGTTAAAGGGAACACAGTCTGAACCAGAAAGGAAACAGGTAGTTCAGTGAGCACCAAAACTAATGATGCTTATTTCTTAGCAATTTGTGTCTTGTGGTTGACTGACTCTGGTAATGTGCAGGTCTCAACTGAAACTCCCCCCCATAGCTAAGAGAAGAAAGAAAAGTGGTTTACAAAGGCCATCTCATGTGGAGTTGTCTTCCAGATAGTATGCCATGAAACTCATATTGAAGCCTTCCCATGCAAAAAACAGTGATGGATTATTATTGTTATTCTTATTATCCACTGGCCACCTTTTCCCATGAAATTTGTGAGTGCTTAATATATTTGAAAATTTCTGCTGCTGTCAAATTAAAAGAAAATCCATCTACAGGCTTGGAAGTCATTAGTGATTCATACATATGCATCTAACACAAACACATGGCCCTTAATTTCTCAGAAGAACAGAATGAAAGAGGTAAAGGAGTGAATGACAGTGGCAGCAGCACTGTTGTAGTACTGCTTGAATTCCCTGGTTTTTTGCATAGGTAAGGAGAAGCTTTTTCAAAGCTTCTTCATCAGTGCTAGTTGTAAGCTTATACAAATTAATACAGTGACTTGTTGGCATTAGACATTTATTATATCGCTAATTTTCTGTAGCTAATTATATCTGACATTCTGGTGATTGGTGGGATTTTTTGGGGGATTTTTTTTTTATGTCCAGGGGTTTTTATATTAAATAATCTTAGCATTTTATGTCACTGCCCATAGATTTGTCTAAATGCTTACCTTTATTACTTCAAGGAGAAAATATAATTTTTAGTTCCTTAGCTGGAAAATGACCGAGAGAAGAGTTCAACAGTATTTCCAGTAGTGTGACTCATTATAGGTAATGAATGTGCAAGAAAGATGTCCAAACATAAAATAAGAATATCTGATTTTGTTACATACAGAGAAGTTTCTTTAGTAGGAAGCAAATTCTGTTTTATTGAAAAGCTTGAAATCAGTCTGTTTGAGAGAAAGCACAGCTGTGCCTGTCTGTCAGATGAAAAGTGAGGACACTGCTTGTTGTGACAAAGGAGAATAATTTGGATGTAAAGAGTTTAACTTTCAATTTAGGGTTCTGGTGATTCAAAATGTGCCATCAAGATTGTCTGATAAACCAGTAATTGCATTAAGAAATGGCAGTGAGGAAAACTCAAAGCAGACAGATCTAGGTTTCCCTGAAAGACCCTGTTAATGTTCTACATTTTCACTATGAATGCAAACATTTGTGTTTAGAACTTGAGTTGAAATGGCATTGAACTCCAGACAAATGGAAATAAAAGTTGAAGTGTCAGTAAAATCACTTCTTCTGCAGAAAATTTTATTGCTATATACACTATGTAATCATCAATTGAATAGTTTGCCTAATTTCTGGGCCGCCATAGTGATATTTTAATAATTTTTTTAATATCTACTCTTTATGAAAAGTGTTTTTTCCTCAAATATGTGATGCATTTATGTCTGTTTTAAATTTTACACAGCCATTGTGCAACAATGTGCAACAATCTGGTACTTGGAACACTTTATGGAAATAGTGCTGTTTGTTAGTCTTCGAGTGTGGTGGTTCTGCTTTGGTAATCCAATATATAACACTCAGTTTTGGTGAACTTCCAAAGCAGGTTTTTTTTCAAAAGCATATTTGACTTGGGTCAAGAAGTTCATGAATTCACGTTAACTTTTGATTACAGAATCAATGGGTCAGGTTGGAAGAGACTGCAGTGGGCCATCCCAGAGCACATGGCACAGGATTGTGTCTGGAGGGTTTTTGAATACCTCCAGTGAGGGAGACTCTGACCTCTCTGGGTTAACTGTCCCAGAGCTTGGTCACCTGCACAATAAAGTTCTTCTCATGTTCAGGTGGAACTTCCTGCACATCTGCTTCTGCCTGTTGATCATTTGGTAAAGAAAATGGAAACATCCTTTGCTTTCTGTTTTCATTTCTATTTCTATATTATGCTAACTGTATTATTAAAAATACCTTTAATTGAAATCTATTTTGAAAGTGTTTTCATAATCCTCTTGCCCCTATACAATACTTGAGGCTGGGTTTTTTTGTTCTACCATTTTAAAAAATAAACTGTTGCTGTCCAGGTGAGACATGCAGGGAGGCCTTTTGTGAAGAGCAACTCCTGCTGGTGAAGCAAATGAGACCAAGGGAGCCAAGCCTAAGCAAATCAATTTTACTGAGCTCTTTAAGTTTGGCTTCTTGCTGTCATACACCAGGGAATGGCATATGAAACCAGGAAAGAAAGAGAAGCAAAGCAGGAATGGAGGTAGTTTCAGGGAGCCAGGTAGCAGTAAAAAAGGAAGGAAAGGAAACAGCAGCATATGCAATGAAAAATATTCTGATTAAAATAATAAAGGACGCTTTGACCCATTGATTTTTTTAAGTAGCTGTAATCATGATATATACAATGGGAATCATGATATATACAATGGGAATAGTTACAAATGAAACTTACAGAGAGGATTTGAGAGACTAAATGAGCAAAAGCATATTTATGACTTGTCCCTTGTTAAACCCATGGGAACAGATATTTGCTACTATGATAATACATTATGTTTGGTCTAATCAGCACAGTAGTATTCTGTGAAGATAGTAACTTGTTGCTTCTTTTAGGATTCAGGAAAGTTTTTTTGTAAAATGACAGGAAACTCAGTGTAGTTTTCTTTCTCTTCTTTGAACTGATAATCATTTTTTGTTCCTGCAGGTGTTACAAAAAGCAGCTAAAAACAAAAGGCTGATAACCATGTGCTTTAATGTTCATTAAAATTGAACAATTACTCTCTGTATCAGTAAGGCCGCATAAATCCTGTTAACACTCCATAAATGGAGTATACTAATGTTTCTTTTGTCTTAAGTAAGAGTAGAACAGTATTGAGTTTCACAATATTGTATCATAGTGGAGACAAGATTCTGGTTATAGAATGTGAGATTGTTTCTAATTAATCTCTTCCTGTTTTTCATAAGCTTGTGGTTAGTGTTAAAAAAAACCCCAACAAAACAAAAAACAACTTCCTCAGGTGTAGGGGAAAGGGAGGAAAACAGCAGACCTTAGTGCAACATTGCCTCCTTCTCTGTCTCAAGGATTTAGCTTTTTGAACTTTTCTTCTCCTCCGATTCTGGAAGATTAAGAAAGTAGCATGTTACGTTGTTGTATACAACAGTATTAATCTTAGACAAATATTCAAATTTTCCAAGGTTTAAGCTTTGTGGGGGATGGATGTGTGGGCAGGATGTAGAAATTTGTTTGAATATCAATGTCTCATGTGTCAGGTGTAGTGTGCAAAATGTTTTTTTCAAAGTTATCTGCACCAGATTTGTTGTCAGTTAACTGTGTCAAACCAAAATAGGGGCCATGGTCCTAAAACAGCAACAGATTCTCTATGTGATGATCCCAAAACATTAATGGTAAAGCAACAGTAGAAGTGTTGTACCTGAAATGATGACTTGATCAGGCATAAAATTACAACAACTCAGTAAGATTGTGATCATGTAAATACTTGTAACAAAATACATCAACTCAAAAAGACCCATAAAAAATCACCAGCTCTAAAGTGCTGTCAAATGCAGTTTTACCTTTTGTGTGACCTTTCCTCTCAGCCATTCTTACAAAAAGGGTGGCTCTTCCTGCTGTGGAAGAAGCAAGTCAGACCTCTTTCATCATGTGAATCTGTAATGACACTTGTTTGGTGTACCATGGAGATGAAACACTACACAGCTCTTGGAGCTTTATATAGATATATATCTGGCTCTACTAGTGGCTTATGTAATTGATTTGATAGACAGTGGAAATTAAGGTTTCTAGTTCCAGGTTTAAGCTTTAGAAGATTTTTCTTCTAAAGGACATCTCTTGATCCAGAAAGAATCATAAATCACAGGACTTGACTTTTTTTTCCCATACTACTTTGAGTATACAGTGTTTTAGTTTCCCAGGCTAGGAAGCCTTATTTCTCTTTCCAATGTTGCTAGAAATCTTGTTCATCTTTTTAAGCCTTAGGACATTTAACACGAAGTGAGATATTGAGCCTATGAACCTGTTAAAATAGCCAAAAATGTTCAGTCTTCCAAAAAGGTAAGCTAGAGGGATGAGGTAGTTTAGCAGGTGACTTGGTGCTTTTTTCATACACCGTCCCCAGCAAGAGCTGTGTTAGACCTTTTGGGGTTTTGCCCCAAGGTTTGAGCTGCATGTGAGGAAGATGCTTGAAGCCAGGTGTCGTTATTAGTCGTCTTTTTTGGGGTACTATCCAGCTCTGCTACCATCTGCAGTAACATTTGTCCTGAAATGACACTGCTGTGTGTATTTTTATGTAATGTTGTTTGTTTGTTTTTCAGACACAGGATGAACCCACTGATACAAGATAGAACTAGCTAAACAGCTATAAAATGCCCAAATTTGGGTCTACAAAAACAGTTCAAGTTGAAAATTCTGACAGCAATAGCACCATGGTGGAAAAAACAACTGCAAGAAAGGTAATTTTTTTATTAATGCCCCTTTAATTTCAGTAAGATGAAGCATGTTTCATGATTTTTGTTGCTGTAATTGGAAGAAATAAATATTAATCTGTGTTCCGATGTATTCAGTATTGAAAAAAGTTATACATTTTTACATTTATTTAACTGTAAGTTAAACTGTGGGATAGAGTTCTACTTTTATTGTAATGTGGAAGTTAATTTAAAAGGAGCTGGATGCTTTGGTTTTATTTGATATAAGTTAGTATATAGTCTCCATATCTTAGCTAATTTGAAATCTTCATGTACTCACAAGAACAACAATCCATATTTTATTTTATTTTACTGTGTATTTCTCTCTGTAACAAACACACAAGATGTGTGAAGGCCTGTGACAGAGCACAGACCAAAAAAACCCAGCAGTTTCCAATATCCCTTTATAACAGAGGGACTTACTCCCTCTGTGAGGGAGAACTTAAAAGCAAAATGCTGCACAAAGCTTTAGAGTAGCTCCTGTACAAGGGAGTCCCATCTAAAAATTGTACAGTCCATTTTTTGAGTGTTGGAAAATGAAGGAATATCATGTCATGCTGAAGGGTTGTTTGTTGTTTATAAGTGTGAAGTATCCCGTGATTTTCAGAGTTCTGGAGGCAAGTTTCAAATCACCCAGTTCTTCAGTTTGTCTGCCTAGTACACTTGTACAATAGACCACGGATTTATCTGTGCTACTAATGAATAACAGAAGCTGGAGTAATCCTCTCCATTGACAATGATGAGTGACATGTATATTGCCCTAAGGAGAGAGAATCTGTTTGTTTCCCAACAATCTATAAAACTGCCTTCTCTAGAAAAGGATTTTCTGTGTGTGTGTGGTCATACTTACTCTTGTGTCAAAATCTGTATTCTCTGCAAGACCATCTGATGATGAATGGATATAAGACAGGAGGAGGTTAAAAAACAGGAAAAGATTAGAAGATTCAGCATCTACTTGTAACTTTTTATCTTCCACAAACATTCATAGAAACCTTTAGACCTTTTAGTCTCTTTCTACTTTGTTTCATTGGTCCCAGTAAAGTGAGGCAAAGGTAATTCTTTCTGCTGACTCTGATGGACTACTTAGATAGGACGAGGAAGATAACAGAATAAAATGGGGAAAGGAAATCAGCTTACTAGTAAAGGGATGAAATAATGTTGGGTTTTCTTTTTTTTTCCCATTTATTCTGGTCTTTATTTGGGATATGGTCAAGTTAATTGAAGTGTCATTCAGTAATTTAGGGAAAGAGTAGGGAATGGAAGTTTGATAAAGGCTGTGAATATGGAATCCCAATGATGGACTGATGAAGTTGATATCAAAAAGTAAGCTGATAAACTGCTTGCACTGTTCTGTCCAATGTTGCTCACTGTCCACCCTGGTACAGTGGACAGCTTGAGATTAGAATAATGTAGGGTTTGGTTTGGAATTGCATGATATAAAACAACTTGTAATATAAGATCCTAAAAAAACCCAGAGAATTAATATTATTAATGGAGAGTAGAAGTGTTTCAGTTAATATTCCTGTATTCAGGTTTTTAGCATAATAAACACAGTTGTCGTATTTTGAGAAGGACTGAATACATGGTTATGTTAAATAGTCACTTAAACTGTCACATACCTGTTCTCTAATGGACAGTTGTCAGAAGTGTTCAGCTGGCCTTTGACTAATCTGCACTCTTCAGAGTGGATTAGGAAAGATAGAGAAAATATTGCCAAAATGTCATAATTTAGATTCAGCCAAGAGAATTATTTGAAATCAGGCAGGCTATAGGCTAAGAGTAAAGTGTGAGTTTGAACAACACAAAGTCATGAAGGTAAATCTGTGCTACATACACAAATATAGAGATCTGATGTAAAGATTGACCAGGACAAATCAACAGTGATAATTTTAATGAAATATCTTCAAAAGGTAGTGGAAATATCTGTAAAGCAAATAAGGATTTTTCTCAATGCATAAACATCTGCAGCCATGAATTTAAAAGTTATAGTTCTTAAATCATTAGAAGTATGAAAAATGTTAGGGATTCCTTAGCTAATGTAATTGGTGTTAGGAAGTGCTGAGGCCTAGTGTGAAATAATGTTCATAAAAAAACAGTGCCTCTTACAAGTGACAAGTATTTCTAAAGGGTACCAGTCCATAAAAAAATCCTCATTCTTCACAAAATAAAAACTGTAGCGACCTAAATGGCATAAGACTATTCCAATGGTTAGCATAAGATAAATGAAAAAACACTTGCAGGGTTTTATTTTCATTTCATAGTTTTTACACTATGGTTTAGCTGGTTCTAATTGTGCACTCTTAGTTGTTGACAGAGAAATGTAGTGAAGTTACTGTTGTTATTATTAGGCATAATCTTTCATATTTGTCCAGAAATTAATGCCTATTATGCAGTCCTAACAACCAGTGAATAGCTATGTGAATCAACTATGTGTTCAGGTCTTCTGAGAACTCAAAAGACCCATTAGAAATAACATTGTTAACTCAGCTCTTAATAAGCTGAGTTTATATCATGTATGCATTAGGGTACATGTATTTTTATTTCAGTTGCTCATCTGGCAAGCATAAAAAATAGTACAAGTGTATACAGCAGCTAGACCATCTAATGCTTGAGCTATTTTATCTCATGAGGCATGAGATATTTTGTTAACATATGAACATGATAAAATTTTAATTTGTGTGAATTTATACTTCATATGGCCAAACTAAGGAAGTAAACTATGGAGATCTCTTCCAAAGGAGAAGCACATTTGGAGTTTGTAAGAATTAATTCTCTCCTTGGAAGACTCCAACAATAGTGCCCAAAACCATTTGGTACCATACAGAATATGCTTCAGTATGTAATTATCTTTGATAGGCAGAAAAAGAATGCTTGTTCTCCCAGGGCTTAGTACATCTGCTAGATTATATGGCTCTCTGTTGTCTCCTTTTGTGTCTTGTCATTCATTGTAGCAGTACCAGACAATAGAGCTGGAATGGGATATCAAGAAATTCTCCAGACTGCTGTTTGTTAACCTTCTGAGACAGTTCCTGTTGAACAGATTAAAAATGTGTTCCTCATCATAGCACACTAGTATGGTTTTGTTGACAGAGAAAATTCTTGCTTGTTACTACATCCTCCAGTGAGGCATGCATTAAACGTTGAGACATGCAGATCCAGTTCATCCATTTGCCCCAGAGTAGAATAAGCTGTACTCAGTTCCTGACAGATGTTTGCCAGACCTTTTCTTTAAAGGCTTGCCTGATGGAAATTCCTGTCTCCTTGGGCAGTTTATTCTGATTCTTAATTATGCTGACTGGCATAGAGTTAGATACTTAGTAGAAGGATAAATAACCTTTGCTAGTCTCCTGTTGCAGTCTAAACCCATTAAATGTTCTCTAGCTGTAGTGGACATGGAGAGTATGTAACGCTTTTCACTTTGCAGCAGTAGTTTAGTTTTCTGAACATCAACATCTCTTCAGGGTTTTTCTGATTAGCAGTTTTCACTTGAGATTAATCAGCCTCTTTAGAAAGTCCACAGGATTTACAGATTATTTTATAAAAAATGTCAACTTCATTTTAGGTTGCTTACATGGGTCACATTAAAGTAATGCAACAGACCTGTTGATGCTGAGTTTTGAACCTTGCCTTACACCCTGAGAAAGAGATGTCCACGCTTTTGCAGTGACTAGGAACAATTGGAACAGTGAATGCTCACTCTTGAAAATGGAATGCCTGGTCTAACCTGCAGGGTTTCTACTTCCTACTTGTACTTCCTCTACTTCCTTTACTTGGAGTTGAATCCAGGATGCCATTAAGAGTTTTCTGTCTTCTAACCCAGCATTTTGTGATGGCACAGTTAATTATTTTTATCGGTTTGTAGGACCTTGGTTTTATCCTGGCTTTTCCTATTTTGTTTTGTATTAAGACTGCTTTTCAAATCGGTCATTTTACATTTGCCTTGCCAGGGCTCTTTGCTTCTTCTTCTCTTTCAGTTGTGATGGTGTCTGCATATCTGATTGGTGGCAATGCTGAAATAGAGATACAAAAATAATAAATAGCATCAACTTCATACAGACTTCTCAAACAGCCTGTTCGTTGCATCTTTTGGATTGGAAAGTCCACCACTGAATGCTGAATGCTTATTTCCACATTAGCTAAAGAACAAAATAGTCTCCCTTTTATTTTCAGTTTCTGTGTATTCTATGTATAGCCTTTTCTAAAATTTTCAATGTGTTTTTGTTTATCTGAAAGTATGCACTTTGAACTGTCTCTCCTCCTAATTAGAGTATCACAAAATTAATTTTCAGTCATTATTCAACAACTAGTGCATCGTTCATAATATTTAACATAATACATATAAGCAATTTAAGAATGAATGTAACACTATCAAATTACTTAAGCAGCTTGTGCCTCTTTGTGAGCACCTACTGATGTTTTTTACTGAGGAATGCCCTCAAAAAAGGAATTCTTTTTAGAGATTACCAACTGCAAAAAGTTGTGGGGTTTTTTTTCTCTACTGAACAAGTTGAAACCAAGATTTTCTGCTTAGAAATTTTAAATTATTTTTAGCTCATCCTTTTTATTGCATAGTACTAAACATAAGATAATATTCTAGAGAAAGAAATAAAATTTTGATGCCACTTCATATTGTGGGAAATTCACATACATAGATAGGAGAAATAATTGGTTTGTTTGAAACAAGGGATGAGAAAGCTCTTGGTGGGGTTGGCTCAAGTTGGAAACTTGTCTGTGTGGTGGAAGAGATGGAGAAAGGCTTAATGGAGTTTGGATCTGCTCTTGCCAACTTTGAGATGCATTTGGAAATGATGGCTTGTTAGATGGATTAACTTCTTTCATAACTAATACCACAGGCACTGTATGTTCCAAGGGCCCAGGGGAGTCTTAAGGGGTTTGGGTTTTTAGATTTTTTTTTGTTCTAGCATGTAAAAAAAAATAAAAAGGAGAGGGTGTTGTTTCCTTTGGGCTTTTGAAGGAGAGTTGTCTTTGGTTTTGTTGTGTGGATTTTATTCTGCATTTTACTTTGATTTTTTGGGTTTCTAAACTTAGAGTGAATATGACAGGTGTTCTCTGAGGGCAGCAACCTTTATACTTCAGGAATTCTGTTGATACAGACTAATGCCTTCTTTGTCATTTCCCTTGTACAGATATTTGTCTTCTGAAGTTTGTAGGGCTTGTTACAGGTTCTTGTTCTAATCACTTCTGCCTAACTTTTTAGCAACATTTTAAACTCAGCATGTCAGATGATGTCTTCCTACCTGAGTTTGGTTTCTTTGAAGAAAAAGGAAAGGTGCCTTTGAGAACAGTACCTCTACTTTAGGTTATTTTTTAGTTTTTCTCCAATCAGAATAAAACTTAAGAAGTACCAAGGACCAGCTTTTTGGTTTTCAGTGATTGGCAAGGGAGTGTATATTCTTCTTCTACCTTTAGGAAGCTAATCTATTAGTACTTTCATCTGATCGTGTGCTAAGAATGACATAAAGCTGTAGAGTTGTGATAGCTGACAGAGTAGATAATTGTTTCTGCAGCATGTATTGGACAGAAAAGATATCTCTGCATTGCAACTTGATTGATAGCTAAGATGTTGGGTTTGCAGAGAGTTCTCTCAAGAGTTCTCTCTCTTTACACTAACCTGATATCTTTTGCATTCTTTCCTTCCATATTAGTGAAGTAATCAAGTATAAGTTAATAGTGAACCTGTTTAGGTTTTTCTCTGTTTATTTGAAATAAGGGTTATAAGCCAAAATCTCTAGATATATACAATTCAAGAATCCAAATAGCTTGTACCTTTTTTCTTCTAAATTTGATATCTGTTTAAAACATTTCTTCATAGATTTTTCTCAATTGAAACATTGCACTATTATTGTTGAAATAGAAAGGGAATTACATATTGATGGATCACAGGGTGGGAGTGGAGGCAGGGGAGGGTAATTAGAAGGGTTTTTGGGGGTTTGCAATTCACAGTCTAAATTTCAATGGGGGCTTTTAATGTGCTTTTAGTGGGATTGTTATGGTCAGGGAAGGAAATTGGGGTGGTCATCAAGACTTGGCAAATTCTCGTTCAGTTTATGTTGCTCCTTTGCTAATTAGTCAAGCCTCTAATAGTGAACAGCATTTCTACAGTGATGTGTCTGAAAGTAGAAATAACATAGAAGTTAGTAATTTAAAAAATAAATGACAATTGATTCTTTTGTTTATTGAATAAATTTTGTAATACACGTACTTATACACATGCATTCTCACATATCAGTCTTTTCAGTCTGTATACATTATAAGACTGTCCTGCTTTATGCAAAAATTACTTAGTATACTTTTTATTTATATTAGAGCAAGGACAAGATTGCATCCTACAGCAAAACTCCAAAAGTGGATAGGAGTGATGTGGGGAAGGAGATGAAAGAAAAGTCTTCCATGAAACGTAAACTTCCTTTTACAATTAGTCCATCCAGAAATGAAGATCGCAATTCAGACGCAGGTAGAACCTTTTTATTTCCTTAACTAATTATTTGTTGGTAAAATACGTCCTAACTTAATTAATTGTATGTTATGTTTTTACGTGGATTTTTTTTCTCTTTAAAAAGAATACTAAGTATAAAAGTTGCTTGCTTCCTTCTGATTGTTGCATCTCAGTCTGATAGGCTTTCATCCTATCATTAGCAATAGCCAGCATGCCACCTTCATTGATCTATATTCTCCAGTTGTTTCCTAACCTCATTCTTTTCTTCTGTTTCAGTAACAAATCTTTCTTTGTTTTGTCATCCCTAGAGGTCCATTTGTTCAAATGAGTAAACAGATGAAAAACCATGTGAATGCCTTGATTTGAGACACAGCTGTCAGCCTTTCATAGCCTTTTTTGGGGAGGGAGCTTTGGATAGATTGGTAGATGTACTGTCCTTCATAGAAAAGGTTGCTAGGGTGACAGAGCTAACTAAACTAGGCATGGAGAGCACACTTTCCTTTCAGTTTAAGTTCCTATCACCTGTACTTTCTCTGCAGAGCCTAAGTAGTTCTTCCCAGCTTAGGCTTATTTATATTAGAACTGATTTCAAGGCTTCAAACTGCCATTCTTAACACAGTTCTTTTCAAGTCAAGATGGATGGAGCTGGATACATTCCAAGAGGTACAGTTATCTCTGGGTTTAGATAATTAATTATCTGTGTCATTGTGCAATAATAGTTCAGTAATAGTTGCGTTGATAACCAAGCACTATCCATGGCCAGCAGAACGCATTGAAATTCCCCAAATTTCTCAAAGGCTTGGTGCTACAGTTTTTTATATGTTGCTTATTGTACATTTGAATATTTTCATGACCAGAGAGTTCCCTTAATATGCTTAGATTTAAATGCAAGGTAGAAGTGTATACCTCAGTGTGAGTTTAATTTTTGTTCAGGGTTGATTTCATGCAGATTTGGCTACTTGATAATACAAGCATATTTTTATTACTGTAAAGAGACTGTAGTATGAAATCCATATTTGAAATAGTCACATTACAAAACAATGCTCTTGGCTTTAGTTCTCTTCCCAGTGATTTTACAGCATTCTTGCACTTTTCACGATACCATCTGATTTTGAAAAGACCATGTCTAAATTAGAAGTATGCTCCCAGCATCTGCTTTATTAAATTTTTTGCTTGATATTAGACCATAACTATTTCTTCATAATGGAAGTAGATGTATTTAGCTGTAATGTTAAATATATATTGAAAGTTTTCTCTGTTGCAAATCTTTTGACATGTCCTCTTACCCCCATCAACTTTAAATAAGTCATTGTCCCAAGCATCTTGTAAAGTAGCAGAACTTTTTGTGGGTTTTTTGCTATAGCATCTATTGTTACAGTGCCACAAACAAGATTGATTACTTCAGACGCTTAGATATGCACAAAATGACAATGCTCACACTACAAAATTTTTTTGTCAGAAGCTTTAGCAGGGAAGTGAAATAGACAGTTCAAATAGGGGCAAGAAATATTTAGCATAAAAGTAGAAGGCACATGGCTCTTAACTGTGCTAGCAAATGCCACAGCTTGGTCAACTTTTAATTTCTGCTGAGGTGAGCAGGTTAGAGCAACTGCCCTTTTGCAGGTGGGAAACTTGGTACATAAACCTTCCAGAAACTTCAGAGGAGGAGCACTGCTAGGATGAAAAAACTGTTCCTGTAATGCAGATTCTGTGCCTAACCAATTAGATTAGACCACTGGGAATTAGACACTTACACTGGTGCCAGGTTTGTCACTGACATGGATTAGGAGTGACATCAGTGATCATGAAATGCAGTGCTGCTTCTGGCACAAACATGGCATTATACATGGAAAAGGTTTGCTGTCACTGAGCTAAACTGTTACTTCTGACAGAAGTGTCTCCCTGATAGCTGTGTACAGAAAATGGTAAATGTTGAGAAAGAAATAAGTAAATTTTTGGAAATTAGAGTGTAATTGGACACAGAGGGGGAAGGAGAAAAGATAATGAAAAGCTTCCTATCAGCTTTAAGGTCTTTAAAAATATGTCTGAGTTAAAAATCCCTAAATGTAAAAGTAGCTAGAGGTACTTAAAAATTTTTAGTTTCATAGTTTAATAAATGGTTTATCCCCAAGTTACATTATAGGGTTACTAGCTGATTGTAGAAACTCCATGACAATTGGATTTCATCCTGTTTAGGCATGTAAACGAGTCAAAGAATGGTGATACATAATTTTTAGAGCGTTACATCATTAAAGGTTTCTTGGTTCTAGTTCCAGGATTTTCTGTAAACTTAAATTTTGTCCTTTTTTTTTTTTTTTGCTGATTTTTGTAAAAATTGCTCCTTTTTCTGGTGGGCTTTTTTTTGTTTTGTTGTGTTGTGTTTCAGGTTTTGTCTAAATATTGCAAGTGATAATGAACATATACAGCCAAAATGAAAGTTGACATAACACAGAAATGTTTTGGGTTTTTTTTTTCCATTTGATTTCTGCAACACTGTACACAAAGTACATTTTACACCCAGTCAGTTTTGGCAAGACTGAAACCAAACAGCATTTGTAGAGTCTAGAACAATTATAGCCCACCTCTTTATCTAATTTTTTTTCATAAGCAAATGCTGCAATAAATTTATATTCAGTATTATGAGATTGAGCCTTTTAGTTACTTTCTTAACAATTTGATACCCATGAAGATTGCAGCCAGTTGAGAAGGCTGCAGGAGCTGCCACGTCTGTGCAGGTCTGGAGGATAATGTGAGTCCCAGGAGAGCTGTGGCCCTCTGAAGAGGCCCCTGGGAACAGGACACACCTGGAAGGACACTCTGTCCCTGTCTTTATCAGCAGCATCCTGTTGTGTTTCTTCTGTTGTGCAGGGCTGTGACACTCCCCTGGCTGTGGTGGCTTCCCGAAACTGAGAGCTCCGTTGTGACATCTCTGTTCTTGGTCAGAGCAACCACAAAAAAAATAATACAATGTATACATCCTGCAGGCAAATTTGTTTATACTGCAGTGTAGCTTTAACCTATTTATAAGTAACTCTTAGGAAGGAGTCTACATGCAAGCTTTGATTGAAACTGCTGGATTGGATGATCAAAGCAGAATTATTTTTCAAATATTTTAAAATCAATTCTCTGATTTTAAGTCTCCCAATCCAAAACCATAATTTGATTGAAAAGCCATCAGTTATTTAGACTGCTTAAACAGAGTTGCTTAAATTTTCTTAATTTATTTAAGTAATCTGGTTAGTTTTAAGTAACCTCTGATGCAGTTATTGGAATAAGAGCAATAGGTGTTGATTTTGCAGAGGTCAGATTTGTTTGCTTTCTCCACCATACTAGTCTGAAGAGAGAAGCTAGAATTTTTCATAATAATTAAACATAACTGCAGATCCTAAAAATATTTCAGTTGTTGAGAGAGTCTTGTTACAGAGTTGATTATTCAGGAACAACAATGAGTTACAATTACACTGAATGTGGTAATTTGTTAATCTTTCTTGGAAATTATGTTATCCAGATTTACTATTTATAGCAGGATCTTGGTTTTGTTTTCTGACTCCTTCAATTTCAGTTTTTCAAGTAGTCCAAACCTGGCACAGTCATACTTCTTTTAGCACTTAGTTGACATCCAGAAGAGCAAAACAGCTGACCTCTTCTTGCTGCATGGGTACATCACAGTAACACAGTTCCTGTGCTCATGATTTCTGTAGTTAAAGAGGTTTGTGGGAGTGTTGGAGGGAGCATTCACAAACTGCTTGCTGGATTTGGGCTTATTGTTCAACTATAACAACTTCATTTAACTGTTGTTTGGGATACAGGCAGGAAAGTGGAGGTGGTTTTGTTAAGTAAATATGTCATAAACTTTTGTTAAATAAATATGTCATAAACTTGATTAATTAGATATCACAATAGTACCTTGAAATCTCTTCATTGTTAAATACACTGTGGGGTCTCTGCATCACATTCTATGCTTTCTCTTTCCCTGAGGGTAGGAAACACAGCCAGTCATGATGTGTTTCTCTTGGAAGTAACTTGGAAGTAACTTCAGTCAGGTTGCAGCGATCACGCAGAGCTCCATAAACTCTATCTCTGAACTTCATCATCTGCAGAAGTGGTCTTGACCTAGAAATGAACATATTATTCTTTGGTTGTATATCATTCAATCTTCTGACTTCATAACATTCATTTCAAGCAGTTCATATTTTAATTTTGCATGGTCCTTTTTTTTGATCCTGTTAATTTTTACGATTTAGACTATATTGGTAGTCTTTTACATAAAAACAGTGTATGATGAGCCCTGAAGTTTGAATTTGGGGTTTGGATTTCGGGGTTTTTTTGCCTAATTTCCTTTATCCACTGAGGTGATTATTTTACTAAATGAAATACTCTGTTAGTTTGGCATGATTTGTTTTGAGAAATCCACATATTACATTACTTAATAATTTAATTTTCCAATACATTAAAAATTACTTGAGGGGGTATTTGTAATTTATCTAATTGGGGAAAAAAAGGCAAGCAAACAAAAAACCAGATATATTATTGGTTGCCTTGGGACAAAATCTGTCATGTGTAAATTATCCTAAAACAATCACCAGTGTCTCTGATGTTCCTCGTGCCAGTACGTTTTAAGTATTGTGGGTGGATTTCATTGAGCCCTTTTACAGATAAGTACTCAGATGCTCCTGAATTCCTGTTTCACAAAACCTGAGTATTTCAAAATATTTTTTTTTAGTGTTCATTGAAAAGCTTGTGTTGCCAAGGGAAAATGTTAAAGAGCTATAGTCCAGAGGGGTTTGGCTGTGTATTATGAAGTTTATTTAATAAAGGTGGTTGAACATGAAGACACTGGAAGAGTTCTAGAGTTTATTTTTTTAATAAAAAGTGAAAAAAATCTCTTATGTTCTATTTCTAATGAACATAAGTTCATTTCTAACTGCTGAAGAACAGCAGAAAGTGATGAGAATGTGAATGTAATAGAAGATATTTGTATTCCATAGAACCTGAAAACAAAGTATAGAAAATGTAAAAAGCAAAAACAAACCAAAAAAAAAAAAAAAAACCCAAACCAAAAGAAACCAACAACAAAAAAACCCCAAACCAACTTGGGTTTCATAGTCATTTTTATACATTAAATTCTATCTAAACTTAATATATTAAACTGATTCTTTTCCTTTATGAGGGAAGTTTTTACTGTTCAAATTGTAGAAACATCAAGTTCACAGTGGTGAAAGTTTTCTGTTACTGTAAGATGAAGAATAGCTGAGAAGTTGAAGTTCCTAAATGTTAAGTTGGTCACGTCCTATTAAAGTGCGCTATGTGTTGGTATTCTTGGAACATGGATTTTTTTGTTTTGATGTATAGAACTTTTTCTTTTATATGCCCTACTCACTTTCTCTTGGGGTTTTTTTGTTATTGTTTTTTGCAGGCTTTTTTGTTTTGGTTTTTGTTGTTTTTGTTGTTGTTTGTTTGTTTGTTTGTTTGTTGCTTTCTTCCACCCCTCTTGTCAGAACCAGTTCATATCCATGAGATCTTGGGGCAGGATTATCAGGTGCACCTGCTATAATCTTAAGACTTTTTTGTTGATCATATTGATTTTTGTTTGTTGAACTGTTTAGATTTACTGACAACATATATCAAGTCTAATATCCATTTAAATTAAATTGTCTCCTTTTGAGCAGTAAGTGCATAATTACAGTATAACTTGGTGAGAACAGGTGTTCTTATTTGATGCTTTTGATTTGTAAGATCTAGAAATGCTTTGCAAACACTGTGTTAATAAAGTGTAATAGAAGAATAATTTACCACTGAAATGGAGCACTGAACATGAGGCAGGAATAAATTGTGCTGATTTAAAAAAAAGCAAAACCAAAAAACTCAGACAATCTCAATATATAAAAAAGTAAAACCTAGATAATCAAAAACTTTATTTCATTTATTTTGATACATTATTTTCTTGAGCTGAAAATAGGTATAGAATGGTCAGGAATAATTCAGAATGAAAATAAGTGTGTTTTTCAAGGAAAGAATCATGAGCAGTAAATAGCATATGCTAAGAAATATCTGATTATGTTGGTCAATCTGAAATGTGTTATTTCAATGGAAGTACTAAATTTGTATGCTGTATCTTTTCATTGCAGAAAGAACAGCATGCTTGCAGTAAAAAATTTAAAGTACAATTTTATTGTTAAGGGTTTTTTTTAATTTTCCTACACAGATGTTTTTACCAATAGAGCACAACACAACTAGTGCTGATTTGGATATTGAATTAGTTTTTTAGGTATTCAAGACTCTGAGTTGCCTGCAGATTAGGAATTAAAAAAAGAAGTTATGTATATAAAATAGCTGTATGCTTTTGAAGGATATGAATTCTGGAGAAGAAATTGCTTTAAGACAAAATACCTGGATGAGTTTGAGAGAAACAATCTTTTAACCAATTACTTAGCAGATACCAATATTAACTAGTCTGTTCCTAATTTTTACCATGGTGTCTTGAGAGAAGTAGAAGAGAGCGTAGTCTCAGATCTGTATTCAATGTTGAAAGCTGACCAGCTGATTTTACAGAAATTTTAAGTTCTTGGCTTTAATCTCTGAGAATTAAAGTTGTGACATACACAGCATTCCTTCTATGAAACAGGTTTTTGATCTGTTAGAATTTTTTTGTAGTCCTGCTTACAGCTTTAAGTGCTTTATCTCAGTAGCTAATTATCCTAATATGATTAGAGCAGGTAACCAACACTAATGCAAATGCACTAAGATAGAGGTGTAATTTCTGTTTTTCATCACCCGTCACCAGTCACATGTTTACAGGCCTTAAGAGGATGGTTTTATTTTTAGAAAAATATACTGAACTACAGTTTGAGTCTTGAAATGTTCCTATTTCTAGAGAAGGAAGGTCCGGAAAAAAAGAAAATGAAGAAGGATGCTGGGAATAAGAAATCAGCACCCGTTAGCATTCTGTTTGGTTACCCTCTGTCAGAGCGCAAACAGATGGCACTTCTCATGCAGATGACAGCAAGAGACAACAGCCCAGGTGATCTTACAGAGTTAACAGTTTTCTCCCTCCTGCCTGTTTAATTCTGTCCTAGTCAGAATATTCAGAACACTGATGTTTTTCAACAGTCTTTTCTTTTTTTCAAATATTTTAAATCATTCATACTTCTGTTAAAAATTTATTTCATATGGATGATTAATCTGATGAAAAATTTTTGATCTTCTATATTTGTGTGAAAAACTTTGCACCATGATAGCTGTAAAAACTGAAAATTTAATTTCTTCCTTTGTTTATTTTTGCCTCTCAAACACTGTTCCATATGGATTATTTAAAGCCTGAAATACTTTATTTTTTTATTTTTATTGAAGCTTAATTATTACCTCATTTTCTCACTTTGGAGCAGGATATTAATTCAGGAGGAAATGGGACCATTTCCTTCTGATTCAATGGGAGAGGGGTGACATCTTATTCTTAATTCACCATTTCAAGCTGTCCTTGGTCCAGCTGCATTTTAAAAAAATCTTTATGTATGTATATGTTCTACAGGTGTACAGTTTTTACAAAATTTCTATTTAAAAGCAAATGGGTGGGTTTCCTTAAGGAACTATCCAATCCACCCAGCTGTGGAACTTAAGGAGCTATCCAGCTGTCCAGCTGTGTTGGTACAGGTGATGATTTGTATGTAGTACAATACACAGACTGTAATTCTTTAAACTGGCATCCCACTACATAAAATTATAGTGGAATTTTGCTGGAGGAAGGGGAAGCAGGGTAGATACTCATCTGTGTGATCTCACCTTGTCTTGATTCAGGAGAATTTATACCAGAGTATTTGAACCTTGTAGTTTGGATAGACTTCATCTTTCCTAGAAACTTGCTTAAAATAGTAAGATTTTGCAAAATGCCCTTTTTCACATTGCAAATCAGCATTGTGCTGACACCTGTGAAGGGTGAAATGTCTTTTATTTAAATATAATTATTCACTGTCATTTATCATCTTTGAAGGCAAGTGTTGACAATCTTTTTACTTCATCTCACTTTAATTAACAGTGACCATTTAAAAACTTGTTTTGTAGATTCCACCTTAAATCATTCCTTACAAACAACACCAACACAAAAGAAAACTCCAACCTCTTCTTCAAGACAAAAGGACAAAGTTAACAAGAGAAACGAACGAGGGGAAACTCCTCTACATATGGCAGCAATTCGAGGGGATGTTAAACAGGTCAAGGAGCTAATCAGATTGGGTGCAAACGTAAATGTAAAAGATTTTGCAGGTAAGTTAATATGAGTACTCCTAACTATATAAATTAAATGTAAGACTGAATTTGTTAACAGAGGTTTCCTTTCAGTTCATGTTGTATGCAAATGAAAAAAATATAACTTCATGGAAATTCCCAAAGATGTGTTTTTCATTTCCAGTGGCAGTGGTAGTACTGGGACACTGTAGTACATAGTGTATGATTAGAACAGTGTTTTAATCCCAAGAGGTTTCAGTTGTGTCCAGGGCCTTGGTGCAGTAGACAGAAATCTGTGCACACAGATTCTGTGTTCTTGCTGAACTTGGTAGGATTGTGCTGGGCAGAATTAAATGGTGAGACTGTGGGCTATGTGAGGAGATGCAGAGTTTAGTAGTGGTGGAGGTGATGGTGCTGTGATGTGCAGTGTCTTCACTGGGACAACTGATAGGCAGCAAGGCAGAGGAGAGTGGTATGGTTGCAGTTGTCATCTAGTCCTGCTGGATTAATGACAGCTTTGATATGTCAGTATTTGATGTGTCAGTATTTGCTGTGATTTACATAATGGTTGATGAGCTTTGTTAAGTTGTAACATATACAATATTCTTAGGTTTATGGGTCTGAAGTATGTTCTCAGGGAATGGTTGAGAGGAGTTGAGGTAGCAGGCCCCTGTGGAAGAAGCTGAGAACTATATAGCACAATTAGTTGTCAGCTCAAACTTGACTTCAAGAGAAGATATTAATGAGATGAACTGAAATCTTGACTTTAGGTAAGAAATAGATGGGTAATTTCTTGGTTTGAAGAGGGTAGCTGAATTTGTATTTGAACATGAAGCTGCCCAGGACTGGCATGTAGAGGAAGAGAAGAAGACAAGCAGAAGTAGAACACTATGAGATCTTCAAAGAAGTTGAGAGGGGAGATGAGAAGAACTTGTTGACAAGAGCAATTTTAGAAAAGGAGGGGGAGGTTCAGGGGAAGACAGGCCCATAGAAATCACTGGGAGAATAATAGAAACACTTGAAGAAGAGATGTAGTGGGTTGACCTTGGCAGGCTGCCGGACACCCATCCAGCTGCTCTCTCACATCCCTTCCTCAACAAGGTGTTGGGAGAAAATAAGATACAAAAAGACCCTTGTGGGTTTTATTAAAGACCATTTAATAAGAACAGCAAAAGCTGCCTGTGCAAGCAAGGGAAGAAGAGGAATTCATTCACTACTTCCTATCATCAGGCAAATATTCAGTCCCTTCCCAGGAAGCAGGGCCTCAGCAGGTGTAACAGATGCTTGGAAAGAAAGACAATGCCATTATGTACAAACTACCCTCCTTCCCTGTCCTTTCAGTGAGCTTTTATTCCATGACATCCTGTGGTATGGAATACACATTTGGGTAGCTGTCCTGGCTATGTCCCCTCCCAAACTCTGGTGCAGGAGGAGGGAGAGAGAAACCATGACATTTCACAAGCCCTGTTCAGCAGTAGCCAAAACACCAGTCTGCTGTGAGTACTGGTGTTGCTCCCAAATGCAGTGCACATTACCGTAGGGGTTGCTCTGAAGGAAGTTAACTTCACAGCTTCATCTCAGTCTGACCTAGGGCAGATATTTTATTTTAAAGGCAGATGAAAGGAAAAGGACAGTGGCTGAGAACTGGTTCTGAGAATCAATTGGAAACAAGTTGTTGGAGGCTTCATTCAAAATTCTGGAGGAGTTGTTTGGGATCAAGTGAGATATTTTTTTATTGGTGATCTGAAGTGAGAAGCAGACATGGCTGAACTTCAAAATACTGCGCAGAGGGAGAGATCAAGAAGAGGGGGAGGATTAAAGTAGTGAGTCATGAGTGGAGAAAAGTAGGAATTTAGGATGCAGTGTAGTTTAGAGAATTAGAGGTTTTTTAGCTAAGGATTTGGCAGAACTAAAGGAGCAGAAAATGAATTAGTAATGGAGGAAGTAACCCTGTTCATGGGATATCTGCCAGAATGATACTGCTGTGTGAGAACAAGAGTAAAGGAAACAGATACTGACAGCAAGCCAGCACTAGAGTTGGCAGGCTGGACATTGTGAAAGGATGGAAAAGCAAAGCAGTGGAGAAAAATAAGTTATGAAGGTAATTAATACAGAGAATAAAAGGGATCAGAGGGCTGAGAGCAGAAGAGTGTTATCATGTTGGTGAGTGTGAAAAGGACAAATGCCAAGAAAATGGAAAGATGGAGGTGGTAGCCAGACAGTGCTGGAAGTGAGTAACCCAAGTGATGATTGAAGAGGAAATTTAGTGTATGAAGAACAGAAAGAAGTGTTTTGCTTTAGAATAACTTAGAACCTTTTTTCTTTTTTTCCTTTTTTTTTCTTTTTCCTTTTTTTTTTTTTAGCTGCTTTTAAAATTTAAATGAGTGGCAGCTTGGAAGTTGAGTGAAGGCTGAAGGTGAGAAATCCCATTACTGAGGGATTAGATAACTTAGGGGTTTCCTGTACCTCCACTTCATGGATGTACAAGACTGCTACTGATTAGATACAAAGCTCATGCGATTAAACTCTTTTACTGGTTATGTTGGAAACAAAAGTTGAATGCCTCCCCAGAACTGGGCTTTGAGAAGGCATCAACAGCAGCTCAGGTCACCTATGAAGTGGAAGTCATCAAGCTAGGGAGAGGAAATTAAGGTAAGGAATGTAGCATGTGTGGGTTGTCATCTTCAATTGACACTCTGCTACAGAGAATGAGCACTGAACTCGAGGAAATCATAATTGCAAAAAATGACTAGTGTTCTGGGAATTACCAGAATAAGTTCACTGCCATTATTTATTAATAGCTTGTTATCTAGCTGCTGATGTTGTTACTGATTCCTAGTACATGTTCAGTAACTCTAAAGGAGCACTGGTTATGGCAATTTGCTACACTTACCATTTCCAATAGTGTGGTTATCAGAGGGTTTCCATGTATTATAATATTATTTTTATATGTATTTACCAGAGTTCAAATGTTTACTAGTCAAAGAATCTCTGATATGTTTGGCCTGGGGATTTTGTGCCAGATTTTGTCTTCTACTATTTGATTTGTGATTCCACTGTTTAATCTCAGAAAAACTTGGAATTCGATGTGAGGTTTGAAGTTGATAAAGTGTGTGTTGTTCATCAGATGGATGGCATTGCTGTTCTGCCAAGTACTGTGTGTGAGAGTGTTTTGAAATGTTCAGAGGCAATAGAGATCTATGGCACAGGAATGAAAAACCAAATCTTTGATCTTTGTCTTAAACCTACCTTCTTCACTCTAGGTTGGACACCACTACATGAAGCTTGTAATGTTGGTTACTACGATGTTGCTAAAGTTCTGATAGCAGCGGGAGCAGATGTGAACACACAGGGCCTGGATGATGATACCCCACTTCATGATTCTGCTAGCAGTGGACACAGAAACGTGAGTGTTCTGGGAGAGTGGGAGGGGGATAAATACGTGGTTTGAAATGCTGAAGCTTCAGAAATCCTCACTGTCCTCATTGCAGTTATATGGCCTTGTAGTTCTACTTCTGCTGTTTTGGGAGCAACCTAATTGTTTCTGATTGTTTCATCTGACTTCTATTGCCAGATATTTTCTACTAGTATCTGTTTTCTTAAATATTTAAAAGTTTCATCTTTAGTTTCTTAGTAAATAAGCACTTAAGTGACTTTTTTTGAGAAATTTTACTGTATAGGATTCTCAAAAGAAAATGGTCTCCTAAAAGTATACTGTGGATTCGTGTATATTGTACATACATGTTTATAAATATTTCAAGGTATATATCCTATATTTCTTTTTAAATTGATATATATATTTTCTTCTTATTTTTTTAATTTAGCAATCAGCACTTATTGGAGAAGATAAATGGAGATCTGTAGGTGCTTTACATTAACTTTCAAATTGTTCTTGATTTCTGCTAATAAGATGCAGAAATGACTCTGCTTTCCCTTTATATCTCCTTTATTTCATTACTGGGTATGCGATCTGTTGTATAAAGCAAAAGATAGAATACATCCTTAAATCAAGTACACCTTGCAAACAAGATGTTCAGTGTGAAAGGCTTTTCTGGAAAAGAGAGAAATTAATTATCATAATCTGTTGGGAATTTTTTTATTAGCTGTTTAGTAACTGGTTTTTTAGGTATGTAAACAAATTGGGTCTTTAGATCATGCTTTCATAGAGTTGTTGTAGAGTCTTGGAGAACAGGACCTCTTGCTTTTCTGATATCAGTACTGGTACCTGTGGCCATCTCACTGACATTATGTACCAGAATAATTCTGAAGCTTCCTGTTAAGGTATCACTGTCTGCTGAATTTCCACATTCTTTATACATAGGGAAAAAAAGTAATACTGGACACTGTGCTAATGCAGTGGCCTTGGATTCACTGTAATATTAACAAATTGTTGCATTTGATGATGGAGAAGTTGATGATTTTGATTTATTGCATGTAGTTGCTGGTGGGATGCTTTGTTCCTCCAGTTAGATACTTGGATCTCTGTCAGGGCTTTTTGGAACTGCTGGGGAAACCAATAGTACTGTGATTTGCAAAAGTTTATCTGTTCCTTATTGAAGTGGAATAAAATTTGGAGCAAGAGGGTGAATCAACTGCAGAGGAGTAAAGAGCCTGGTAGGTGGGGAACCAGATAAATGGTGTGAAGAAACGCTAGAACAGCAAGAACAAAGGCCCCTGTTTCTTTCTTTTATAATGATGCTGTGTAACAAAGGGCAACTGTCTCTACTCTTCCCCTTCACCTCCTTTACAGAGCAGACTCTATGCACTGCTTAGACTTTACATTTTAGTTGCTGAAGTCTTGCTTTCCAGTCTCAGTATCATAGATAGGACTTAGGATCACATATCGTGTTACTTACATTTCATGTGCAGTGGGGTTTTTTTTATGCTGGTCAAGTAACATGTTATGGATAACCTCAAAGTTGATTTATTTAATGATGCAGATTGTGAAGCTATTGCTTCGACATGGTGGAAATCCATTTCAAGCCAATAAGCACGGGGAAAGGCCTGTTGATGTTGCTGAAACTGAAGAATTGGAAATGCTATTGAAAAGAGAGGTGCCCATCTCTGATGACGAGGACAGTTGCTCAGGTAAAAGTAGCTATTTAATTGCATACTTAATGCATCATTTCACCTAAGTTTAAGTGGCCTTAATATTTTATGTAGTGTAAGCTATTAAGGCTTGCTGCAGGTAACAATTGATATTGCTAAGGCTGTCTTTCACTTATATTTTTAGAGGTAGTTTGTTAAATTTCTCAATTGAATTACCTGAAATGTGTATTCTGATTTTTTTTTTTACTTTTCTCTCTGTCTTTAGTAAGCCGTTCCCACTTTGCAGATCAACTCAATATCAGAATGATGATTTTACCAGAGAAAGATATAGAGGAAAATACCATATTTTTTATGATACAGTGTGTTTCTGAGATGGTTTGTTTCATGGTGAAAAATATCCCCAAAGTCACTGCCCATCTTTAGTAGATCAATCAGAAGTCAGTGTTTCACATGGGTGTAACTTAGTTACTCAGTGTAGAAAAGTTCCTGCCAGTGGGTGGGACCATTGGTTTCTGTGGGTGACCAGGTAAGTAAGTTGCTGAAGGGGAGGCAGTAATTCTTGGTCTCTCCTGTGTTCCTGCAGATTGAGGAGTATGTAACACCTCTTGGAGCACAGAAAGAATTCTGTTGCCTCCTCAGAAGCAAAAGATTCTTGATCATGAGTAACTTACTTGAGTGTCAGACAGGAACTTTTCATTTGGCTTTCACAGAATATTCAACAATTCAGAATCTTTTAGATAAAAGAAATGAGGTGGATTGAAAACTGGCTGAACATCTAGGCCAGTATGGCGGTGATTAGTGGCACAAGGTTTATTTGGAGACCAGTAACTGCCTCTGTACTTTGGATCAGTACTGTGTCCACTCCTGTTTAACACCTTCATTAATAGCTGGGGTAGAGTGTTCCATCGGGAAGTTTCCTAATGACACAGAACTGGGGATTCTGAGGAGGAGTGGGTGGTGCATCAGAGAGTTGTGCTGCCATCCAGAGGAATTTTACCATGTTGGAGAAGTGGGCTCGTGGGAATCTCATGTAGTTCAGCAGGGGGAAGTGCAAAGTCCTGCAGCTGGGGAGGAGCAAACATCCAAGCAGCAGTGCAGATTGGGATCTGACCAGCTGGAAAAGCAGCTTTGCAGAAAAAGCCCTGGCTCATGCTGAACAACACCAGCTTGACCATGAGCCAGCAATGTGCCCTTGCTGCAGAGAAGGCCAGTGGTGTCCCAGGCTGCAGTAGGAGGAATGTTGCCAGCAGGCTGAGGGAGGTGATCCTCCCCCTCTGCTCAGCACTGGTGAGGCCACAGCTGCAGTGCTGGGTCCAGGTGTGGGCTCCCCAGTACAGGAGAGACATTGACACCATGGAGAGAGTCCAGGGAAGGGCCAGGAACATGACAAAGAGCCTGGAAAAGCAAAGGCTCAGGGGAATCTTGTTGATGCATAAAAATACCTGAGGGGAGGTTGCAAAGAGGACAGACCTGGGCTCTTGTCACTTTGCACAGTGACAGGACCGGAGGCAGGGGCACACAGTGAAACACAGGAAGTTCCCTCTGAACAGCAGGAAACATTTTTTTCACTGTGAGGATGACCAAGCAGTGGCAAGGGTTGTCCAGGGAGGCTGTGGAGTCTCTGTCCTTGGAGATAATTCAAAAGCTTTCTGGGCATTGTCCTGGGGAGTTGGCTCTGGGTATCCCTGCGTGAGCAGGGTGGGTTGAATAAGATGATCTCCAGAGGTCTCTTCCAACCTCAGCCATTCTGTGGTCTGTGAAAAGCACATGAAAAAGAACATCATGTCACATGATTGTAAAAGTTGGTTTCTCTACATAAAACTCAACACCCTAGGAATATTTCCTAGTCAAAGTTTCGGTATACTTCAAAGAAAAAAAGTCACATTGCCCTATGTTCTGATGTAGTGTTAACTTTTTTGGCATTAGAATAACCTGAAATACAGTGTGTGGTCCTTCTGTTCTAAGGGACAGTTGTGGCATCACTTCACAGAATCAACTTCAGCTTAGTGAAAGCATTGATCTTAAGACAAATATTTTTACATATGTGTAATAGAAACTTGTTACTATTTAGCAACTGATTTCTCAACAATCTGTGTAGGGTATTGTCCTTTAGAAAGAGTCAGGTTATACAGCAATTATGCACAATAGGTGAAGTTTTCAAAATTTAAACTGCATTACTTTTATTAGATATAAATGTTATTTTGTATTTTTACATGCCTAAGTGAGAGCTGTAAAGGAAGGGGAGAACTTTGATTTCATGACCTTTTGTTTTCTCTTAAAAAGCTTAATTCTAGTGAGAAGTTTTGCTGTGTGTTTAAGATAGGTTTTATTCTTTTTTCATTTGTAAAGAGGTGACTGCTGAACTCAACTCTTCTGTCCTGAGGTATGACAAGTGTCCCATCAGTATTCAATTTGATTTTTTCAATTTCAATTTTTGCTTTCCTTACTCTAGATTCTGAAGAAGCTCCATCTGTAAATCCTTCCAGTGTAGATGGGAATGTTGATTCAGAAGCAGAAAAGGACTCAGTAGCCAACAACAGCAAACAAACGGTCCCTAGTAAGGCACCCCTTCCATCTGCTCTAGATGAGTACGAGTTCAAAGACGATGATGAAGATGAAATGAAAAAAATGATTGATGACAAACATATTCTTAGAAAAGACCCAAGGAAAGAAGATGAGACTGAAGTTGAAAAGACCAGCTTATTTGTGAAACAAGAAAAAGTTGTCTTTTCAAAATCATTCAAAAACAAAAAGCAGAAACCCTCTAGAGTTCTGTATTCAAGTTCTGAAAGTTCAGATGAAGAAATAATGCAGGACAAGAAAATGGTCTCTCCTTGCTCTGTTTCAGAGACATCAAATTCTGATGTCAGAGTGAAGAAAGAATATATGGTTACAAACGAGCACAAGCAAAAGGGCAAAGTTAAAAGGAAAGTAAAAAATCAAAGCAAAAATAAAGAGAATCAAGAAGTAAAGCAAGAAAAAGAAAATGCTAGAGTAACAAATATAGCTACTTCTGGGTTAGATTCTTTAGATAAAGCTAGAGAGGAAGAAACCTTTAAGAAGTCTTTTACCTCAAAAGAAGATTCTTCTTTACATCTGTTTCATATCACTGCTGGAAAATCTCCAAAGCATCCTTGTGGGTTAAGTGAAAAGCAGTCAACACCATTAAAGCAAGAAAACACCAAAACTTGCTTATCACCAGGAGGTTCTGAAATAACACTGCAATCTGAAATAGTTCGGTATGATCACAACACTGATTCTGATTATCTAGTAGAAAGTTCTAGTGGCAAATCTTGCAAGCACAAAGAAAAAAGCAAGCATCATCAAAAGGATTTTCACTTGGAATTTGGTGAAAAATCTAGTCCTAAAACTAAAGAGGAAGATAATAGCTCAACATTTGAGAATTCAGAATATACTTTGAGAAAAATTGACAAGGAAGGTAAAACACTTAAAAAGCATAAGTTAAAGCACAAAGAAAAAGAAAAGGAAAAGCACAAAAAGGAACAGGATGGGGAGAGAGAGAAACAGAAACATAAAGATACTGGTAAAGAGGTTCAAAGAAGTATTGAGTTTGACAGAGAATTTTGGAAAGAGAACTTTTTCAAAAGTGATGAAAATGATGATACTTTGATAAACACAGAACATGAATCTCTTTCTTCAGACAGAAAATCAAAGCTAGAAAAAAATGTGGCAAAAGAAGATAAGTTAGTTAAGGAGAGACAGTTCCAGAAAGAGAGAAGTATTAAAGATGAGAGAGAAAAAGAGAAGAGCAAAAAGGAAAACGAGAAGTTTCTCAAGGATGAAAAAACAAAAGATACAAAAGAAGAAAAAGAAGTTACGCTTGCAGATAAAGAAATTGAATTGTTCTGTTTTGGTGTTAAAGATGAGGCAGCCAGCATACATATAGTAGAAAGAGAAACAGATACTGAAAAGCAGGAAAAGAATTTAAAGGAAAATAAAGAGAAGACAGAAAAGCGACTCTCAATCAAAGAAAAAGATTTTGAAAAGATAGAAAGAAAACATGGAGAAAAAGAAAAAAAGTTAAAGCATGAATACAAAATGGAGAAAGATAAAGCAGAAGTAAATGAGAATACAGAGAAAGTAAAGGAGAAGTGCAGTTTTCAGCAAGCAGAAAGGTGCCATAAGGAAAACGATAAAGTAAAAAGCATGGGTGCTCTTAAAAAAGTTGATGACAAGGAAAGAAATAAAGAAAAAACTGATAAGAAGCATGATAAAGAAAAGGCTGATAAAGACAGACATTGGGCCGAAAGCAAAGAAAAACACTGTACTGAAAGAAAATTCAAACAGTCTGAAAAAGAATCTGAATATACTAAATCAGAAAAAAATAGAACTAAAGAAAAGGAATTTGAAAAAAAAGACAAATCCAAAGACAAGGAGACCTCATCACTAGCAAGCTCAAAACATATGCAAGAGGAAAGAAGATGCACTATTACTGAAAGTAGTAAAACAGTTCATGACAAACTGTCATCTTTGAAAGAAAAACCAAAAGATGATTTGTTGAAAACTCCAGATGGTAGAGAGAAAGATAAAAAAGATAAAGATATAGACAGATACAAAGAGAGGGATAAGCACAAAGATAAACTGCATCAAAGTAGTTTGCTTAAACTAAAACTTGAACATGAGAAACTTAAGCCTAAACCAGCTCCTGCATCGAAGGATGCTCGACCTAAAGAAAAAAGATTAGTCAACGATGATTTAATGCAAACTAGTTTCGAAAGAATGCTTAGCCTTAAAGATCTGGAAATAGAGCAGTGGCATAGAAAGCATAAAGAAAAAATAAAACAGAAAGAGAAGGAACGTTTGAGAAACCGCACTTGTTCAGAGCATAACAAAATGAAGGAAAAACCCAAACACTCATTCGCTGAAGTAAAAGGCAAAGAACTGATTCGTTCCAAAAGTTCCGAGTTGCCAGATGTTTGTATGAAGGAAAAACAGCAGAAAGATGCTACAAGTAATAGATCACAGTCAGTAGATACAAGAAGTGTCAATGTTGCAAAGGCTTCATTGGTTTTAGATAATTTAAACAGATCCCCCAAATCGGAAAGTGAAAAGATGGGGCTGAGCTCCAGGTCCGTGTCCATGGTTTCTGTTGCAAGCTCTGAGGATTCTTGCCATACCACAGTTACTACTCCAAGGCCTGTAATCGAGTATGATTCGGACTTTATGCCAGAAGGTTCCGATTCCCAAATTTCTTTTTCACAGTCACCATTTTTGGCAAGTGCCAAATCACCAGCCCTTGTGGAAAAAGAGGCCGATGGTCTTGCTGAGTTGCCAGATCGTATTAAGCCGCCTTTCACGAACAGGCTCCCACAAATGTATGTTAGATCAGCATCTGCTGAAGATGTTAAGTTGGTTTTAAATGAGTGTAGGCCTGTTATAGAGGTTCGAAGATGCAGCATGCCTGCTGCAGTTTCTGAGCACAGCAAACAGCCTCGAACATCAGAAGAAAACAGCCAGAACGCTCTGCCGTCAGTTCAGACTTGCAATAGCACTTCTCCTAAACCAGAGCTACTGTGCAGCACGCTTGAAAGAGATTTTCAAAGCAGTGTGGCTGTTCTGCAGTCAAACTTCACATCATCTCCCAACAGAGCTGTTAGCAGCAAGCAGGCAACAACGGGGACAAGCACCATTAAAGATATTGCTCAGATGAGCCCTTCGGAAGACTCTAACATGCATTTAGAGCCATGTAGTCAAAGTGGTGTGACTCAGCAAACCAAACCGTGGGATGTGCCTTTTGACAGACTTAACTCATTAAACAATGACTTTAACAGCTCAGGCTGTGGTGTACCAGAGCAAGATGCTAAAAGCATTATAGCAGTGCATAATTCTGAGAGCAGGACGTTAAAAGAGCAACAAGTATCTGAATTTTTGCCTCAGCACTCTGAAATTAAAGGAAGTTCCGGTTCTCAAGAATCTGCATCAATTTTGCCTTCACAGTCGCCTTGTTCTTTGCCTATCCAGCCACTTCCAGTTGTGTCAAAACACGTTTCTTTACCAGGCATTATCAGTCAAGATTCATCATTAGTACAGCAGCAAAATGTAGTTCACACTGCAACTTCTCCTTTGGAAACAGATACTACTAGTACCAGAGAGCTGGAAAACGCTTTCTTCCCTTCAAACTTTAGGAAGACTGATGCACCCGTGGCTGTATATTCTGAGAGCTCTGCAAAAGATGTTTCACAGAGCTATGAAAAGGTGAATGATTTACCATTAGAGAAGGATACTCCTGAAAGTGATTGCAGTTCACAGTTAAACGTGAACTCATTCAGTAGAGTTGTTTGTAAGAATGCCCTGAGTGAAGTGGATGGTAACACAGTAGATACTTCAGATATTAGAAATGAAAAAGACCAACAAGAAAAGTTGGTCTCTGTGCATGTTGTTGATAGTAAAGCCAATGTTGATCTCTGTGAACTAAGTTCAGGAATGTCAAAGGGAATTACAAATGAATTGGTTAATAAAAGCCCCTGCACTGCAGACAGAGAAAATGTGTTGGTGGATGATCCACCACAGTACTCCTCTATATCCAATTTGGAAAATAGTTCACAACAGATTACACAGGAAGAGGTGCATAAATACAGCCAAATAGTTAAAGTAGAAGAAGAGGTTGCTGAGGATCAGAAGATGGAACAGCAAGAAGTACCTCAAAGAATCACAAGGAACAGAGCAAATTTGCTTGCTAACCAGGGCAAGCAGAATCCTCTTGGCTGTACACAAACATCAGAAAAAGAGTCTGAATCGTCAGCATCTATGAAAGCAAGAATTAGATTAACTGAGGATGATGATGCTCAGGTACATCATCCACGTAAAAGGAAGGTGTCACGCGTGCCTCAGCCTGTACAAGCGAACCCTTCTTTGCTGCAGGCCAAGGAGAAAACCCAGCAGTCATTGGCAGCTATTGTTGATTCTTTGAAACTTGAGGAGATTCAGCCGTACAGTTCTGAGAGAGCAAACCCCTATTTTGAATACTTGCACATAAGGAAGAAAATAGAGGAGAAGCGTAAATTGCTGTGCAGTGTTATTCCTCAGGCACCTCAATATTACGATGAATATGTGACCTTCAATGGCTCCTACCTGCTGGATGGCAATCCCCTGAGCAAGATATGCATCCCAACTGTAAGTAACGTGGTCTTTCAATATGCAGTGCAATGAAAGGCATGTTTCAGTTTTGTTTTTGTAACTTCCATATTCTTCCTAACTTGCTTCTGAATATTCTGCTGGAAGCAGTAAGTTGACCTATGTCTAACTAATATTGATTAATAGCATCATATGTAAAAGCCCTATTCACTGGAAATACAAACAATGGTTTCACAGTCACTGTGAGACAAACCATGTATGACACCTGTCAAGGGCACACAGGCAAGTACTATATTTCAAAGTATGTAAAGCCTGCTCTTTCAGAATGTGAAGTAAATTATTCAGAGCTTCTCTGAATTTCTGCTGTCAATAATTTTGTTAAAACTAATTAGTCAAAGCTGTTTCGTTTGGAGGGGGGTGGACATGCAGCGCTTCAAAATACCAAGTCTGTTGCCAAATGTTTTAAGCAGGAGAGTGCCTGCCAGCTATCTCAAAAGCAGCAGATGTAATCTGCTGTGCCCTGGCTTTTGTAATCCATCAATCTAAAGTGTTCATAATTTTATTAAATAATGTCAAGGGTTTCTTTTCCTTTTTACTGAAGAACATCTGTCATTCAGAGACACTTGTTTAGGTCTAAGCTCTCCATTTTAGAATGGTCAAGTTATTATGTCAGCTCATCTAAGGTAACTCACCCTTACTTGAGAGTAAAAAGCTTTAGCTTTTTCCAGTAGAGTTGAGGATTTCTTTGATGACGTAGTGAATGGAAGTTTAATGTGTAAATTTTAAAATGTTTGCTTCATTATGCAGCTAGTCTTAATTCCCTGTACAAGCAGTTTGTTCTCATTCTTTGGGAATTACTAGGCCAGTTACAGTCTGAGGAAAGATGTGGGTAGGACCTTTTGCAAGGTCTGTAGGTGAACCAGGGTGTAGGTAAGCTTTACCACGATGTACCAGGCTGTCAGCCTTCCCAAGTCTGCAAACCTTTCTCAGTAGCTGTTGCAGCTTCTGTAACATCTTTATCACTGGAGACACAGATTTAAATTTTTTTTAAAGCTGCTGCTAGTCAAGTACATACTGTTTCCAAGCTACAGCTTACTGCTTTGGCATCACACTTCAGTGCTTAATTTGGGATAAGTGGAAAGTAGAGAGGCATGGAATATATTTTTTCCTGGCCCATCTTCTACCTGAGCAATAGAATTCAATTCCCAGTCATAAATGGCAATGTGTGTGTAGACACCATAAGGAGGGCAGAGCTTTTGATATTAAAGCACTGCCTTATAATTACTTCCTATCTCTATTGCTGTGTGTAATAGGAACTCTGCAGTTAATGAAAATAAATTTAGGTATTGGAGAGCAAAATCTCCGGTAACAGGTTCAGAAAATACCAGAGATGGATGTGTGCTTCCTATTCTCAATGGCTTTTAATTATTGTTGAAAAAAAAAGCCTCTTTTAAAAAAGTTGATAAAATGTAAGTATGTAATTGAAGAATTGTAGTTACTGATTTTTGTCTCATTTAGATTTCTGGTTTGCTTCCTTACACATGCATGTTCTGATGGTAATGATGTTTTGAACAGTTAATTGTTTTGTATATGCTTTGATGCTCCTGGTAATATTCTACAGATGTAGAGAGAACAGGTGGAACTTTTTATTTCAAGTTCCTAAAAAGGAAGAAGATAAAGTTTGAGAAGCCAAAATAAATTATTAGGAAATTGGTGATTATTTTCATTAGAATTAAAGTGTAAGAAAAAGCATGAGTTTTGCTCTAAATAAGAAGATACTGTAAGCAATTCAGTTTCGTTTGTCTGAAAAATCTCCAATGCAACTAAGTGCTTTATTTAATTACTGTCACTTTTGTAAATGTACAATTTTGATAAAACTTCTTAGGTTTCCTTTCAGAAAAAAATGCTGTTTAAAGCATTAGTAATATTTCAGATTTAACTTATTGGCAGAATTGGCTTGTGTACACAATGTAATGATTTTATTTTGTCACCATTGAAAATCACAATCATAATAATTCCTGTTACAAATACCATAAACAGGAGAATTGCTAAACTAAGGATCATTTCATTCTCAGAAATGAGTGTTTGTTTCTTGTACACATTGTCCAACAAAGTGAAAATAAAGACTAGGCTTTGTCTCTCTGAAATATTAATAGCATGTTGTTATGCCTATAATGCAGAATTTAATGAGCAACTGTAAAAATACCTTTTTGTCATGTTTGTTTTGCAGTTTTTTCCTTCAATTCTCTAATGATTCTCTGTTAACCAAATTTTTGCCTCATCAATTTACATAGAGAGAAAGTAGATACTCTTTCTTTAATTATTCCTGTGTTACAGATATCCTTTGTGTAGGTCTGTGTGGAGACTGTATATTTAGCTCTGACACTCTAAAACTGGGAATGGTTGGTGTATGGAGCAGTGTGTTTACTGTTCTCTGCATTGGAATTTTAATGATGCACTGTAGTTTATCTGATGAACTTCAGACATGCTGTAGGTGGGAACCAGGAGATGGTGTGCTAAAACCTTGTTTCCACAGCCTTGTTTATATATTGTAATTTACAACCTGGATCACCTAAGGCTGTGAGGATATTCATGTATGAATTACGGCTTCCCTTTCACCAGTACAAATACAAAACATAAGGTAGGAGACATCAGGTCAGTTCAAAATAGAAGGAAACAAATCTAAATCTTCTAACAGAGAAATTTCAATTGTACTTGGCTCTGTTGCCTTTCAGGTTATTCCATGTTCTACAGGGTTCAGTCATCTTTATCTGTATTGTTTCCTGAGAGGAGGTGCCAGGATGATTCACTGCCAGCCTCCTGTGCCTATCTTTCAGATGTGTTTCTCGTAAAGAGGATTCTGTCCAGTCTCCCTGGCATTGCTGTAGAAACTCAAGTAGTAAGATCTAATTTTAGGGGTGTTACCAGAAACATGTTTTCAAAATGCATGAAATAGAGCATGAGAGTAGGCCAGTTGTTTGGATGACATAGAAGAGTGGAGGTTTGTAGCAGCAAAATGAGGATTGAAGGTTTATAGAGTGAAGAGTTGATATACAGCTGTAGCTGTATTCGTTTCGAAGCATGCAAGGCCTGCAGGAAAGTTGCTGATGGATTTTGATGTGTTGGAGATGGGAAGGGCATGCCTTGAACATGAGCTCTGGCCAATCAAACCTGCTCTAATGGCTGGCTCCAAAGGAGGTAGAGCAGAGGCACAAGGCCAAGATCTGTCTGGCTCTTCTGGGTCATTTCTCAGACTGGGAAAAGAGAATTCTCTGAAGCAGGCAGGGCCCCTTTGTTTCCCTCTCTTCTGTATGGAGTCTGGGCCCTTAAAATAGTTTGATACTTGGTTATGCAAAAACAGAGGGCACCTTTTTTGTGTGGTGTTCAGTTTCATGCTCTGTTCTTGCAAGTCCAGCTTATGTGTTTGTATTTTCCCTAGACAGTTTTTTGTGTTCTCTTTAGTCATAATTTCTTTGACTAGAAGGTCCAGGAGGCTCCTCTGGCTGTTCCTGCCTCAGAGCCTTTAAGTCAGACCTTTGGTCTCAAAGAAACCAATTTCCTTTGTCTGAATCCAGTGCTGGTTCACAAGCTGGGATTTCCAGCAGGTGGTGTGCAACTGCCCAAATCCTGTGTTCAGACTTCTAAGGATCTGAGGCTCACTCTTCCCAAGTTTGCAAGAAGAGAGGAAAAAACAGAAAATTCCATAAATGTCTGTAACCAAACCTAGTATTTAGCTGTACATTTTGGCAGGTGGTGCTGAGCTGGGTGGGAGTGAAGAGTTTATGAATGTATCCAGTGGCAGTTGGGATCTCTGGAGTCATGGAGACCTGTCAGTGTCCAACAAGTCTGAACATAATCTGTGTTCAGGGCTGAATATAATCTGCTGAAAGAGAGTTCTACATGTTTAAATAAAAGTCCACACAAATGATCAGCTCATTATCAGATTATTTCTATGATATTGATTCTTATTTCTGTTGCACAATTAAACTGTCTGTAAATTTAAGGGAATAACATTTTAAAATATTTGAAATGTAGTGACATTACAAGGGTGAATGGCTTCAAACTGAGAGAGAGACAGGTTTAGATTAGGTAGTAGGAAAAAATTCTTCACTGTGAGAGTGGTGAGACACTGGAGCAGGTTGCCAAGAGAAGCTGTGGATGCCTCATCCCTGGAAGTGTTCAGTGCCAGATTGGATGGGGCCTTGAGTAACGTGGTCTAGGGGGTGACATCCCTGCACATGGCAGGGGGCTTGGAACTCCATGACCCCTGAGGTCCCTTCCTACCCAGACCATTCTGTCCTTCCTTCCCAGACCATTCTGTGATGCTGTGAAATTGTTCAAGTGATATGGATGCTTGCCAGCTCTGAAATTTTTATTTCTGGAAAATCCAGGTGCATAAACCCAAAGCTTATTTAGATACTCTGTCTTGCTTCTTATCTGTGTGCTTTCCTGTAAGCAAAACCATGAAGATTTTGGGAGATGTTTTGGGTTTATTAAAATTAAAGCTTGGTATTATTTACAAGCATCTTGTCTTATTTTTATTGAAAGACTCTGACAGCACTATTGTACTGTACCATGAATACAAAGTCTTCAGGAAAAATATACTATAGGGGGTGTATTTGTTTTTAAATATGCTGTTTTACACAAAATGGCATATGCCATAAACGTGACTGGTTTGAGAACCAAATTGTTTTCACTAAGTGAAATGAAGTGTATCTTGTTCTGTAGTTTGAAATATGAAGGAGTTGAACATCATTTTATGCAATATAATACTTTAAGGAATTAACTGCAATCAGTTATTCAGATTATGTCCTATAATTCCAGAGACATTGGCTAACTTCCAATTGGGAAAAAAATTATCCTGAAATAATTTTCCAATATAATACTAATTCAAGCATTTCTGGTAGATAAATCACTTTGTTACTGGAATGTATAGTTGCAAGATTTATACTAATAGTTTAGTTTAACCTACAGTGTATCTGTATTTCCATAATGGATTTATTACTTCTTGACAGTTGAAGGATCTATTTTATTGGAAAGAGTTATTTATCTTTCTGCTTGTGTTAGGTATGAGTAGTAACTGCAGGTATGTATTAGAGCTGTAGGTTTTGAGTATCAGCGGTAGTAGGCAGTGTTTCATGTAGTTTGAATGAGTCTTTGCAAAGCAGTATCAGTGCTCTTACATCTGTCAGGTGTTAAAACCCATGCTGAATTGTCAGATAGAACTGGCACAAAGGAAAGTGAACTTTGGGAGGAGCCTTAAAACTGCCAAGAAGTTTATTATTTACTTCTGAAAAAGCATCTGATTTCTGCAGTTGCCAGGAGGGCTCCAGGTGCCTTGTCAGTGTTTTTTCATACAGCTCAGACCAGACAGTAATTCTGGCTGTTTACCATAATTGACTGAAGTTGCAGAGTGTTTATAGTATAGCAAATCAGTAACAGCATTTATATGTCACTCAAGTCTATTTGATTTTTTAAATTATTTTCTTTCTAAGGAATAAGTTTTTTTTAAAACTTACTTAAATAGCTGATAGGAAGAATCACTTTTTCAAGCTACTGTGTGGGTCTCTAGTCTGCTTTTTGTGCTTGCCTGTGTTCTATGTGATTGCAAGATTAGGAGTATGGCTGATTATCTTTTGTGCAGTATAAAATGCTGTGGCTATTGTATGAATATATCAAGGGGTTTGGGGTTTTTTTAGCAATATTTTACTTTTTTTTACTTTTTTCTTTTTGCTAGGTAGTTTTTATCTTCTCAAAACGAACAGCTCTGCTTTAAAGAATCTTCAGAACAGGAAGCAAGTTGTATTCTTACTATATTCTACAGTGTAGCCTTTTAAAAAGAACAGCTATGGAATGTTGATAATGACTGGTTAAAAGCTCTAAACAGCTTGAAATGCTGTTTTCACTTGGGTTTATTAATTTTATGGTATGGAATTCTTAAAACCTTTTACTGCAAACACTGCAAACACATTGAATTCACATAATTAATGGAAAGTAAAAAGTAAAATTATTTTTCTTTAAAAATGCCTTATTGTTTCTTGGGGTTTTTTTTAATAGATCACATAAGCAATGCTAAACATGTGAAATACACATTCACTATATTATTTATAAAACTTTTTCCACAGATTACACCACCTCCATCACTGTCGGACCCACTTAAGGAACTATTTAAACAACAGGAGGTTGTAAGGATGAAACTACGTTTACAGCACAGTATTGAAAGGGTGAGAATAATTTATTTTTTATGTCCTGGATTTAAGCTTTAGGATTTTTTGCCTTTTCAACAAACAGACTACATTTTTCTTAATTTAACAATGTTTAGAAGTAATCTTCTTTCTAGCCAAATTTATTAATTGGAGAAACTTCGAAGGGGGGGGAGGGGCAAAATAGTTTGAACAGCTGTTTGCAGAACCCTCAAGTTGGTAAGACAACAGCTTTTTCCTTTTAATTGCTCTGAGTTGTGTCCCAGATTTATCCTAGAGGCAGAAGCTTCACACTGTAGTTTTGAAAGCTAATGATGGTTGTAGACTTCAGAATCAAATTGACTGAAGATAGAGTAAATTCTGTATTGAGAGGAGACACGTGTGGCTCTATGACTGAAACATGTTTGGCAATATTCTGCTCAGAAACTGCCTAACATTATATTAGAGCTACATCTGTCATCATCACTGATTTTGAGCACAGAAATAGAGAAAATATTCCTGGTTTAGGAGTATTCTTTAGTTTTAGGTTGCCCTTTTTCCTTGGTAACCTAGCTTTAGATGCCAGTATTGTGTGCCAGATAGCTTGTGGGCACAGACAGGGCCCCTTTCTGACATGGATGCATCACAAGGATTTCCACATAGTTATACAAGGAGCTGCCACATCAAACCCAGTGTGATACTTTTTCAATTGACAATTTCAGTGTGACTTAACAAACCCAGCTGAGAGAGGGGTTTTACTTGAATTTAGTATTTCAGTGAAGAGTAATAAATAAGCAGCACAGAAATTGTAAACGTGGTTCAAGTTCTGAGTGAAAAGAAATCAGTTGCAACTAAAAGTACTTTGGCCACCAGGGCAAGGGAAGGGATTCTGTCCCTGTACTCTGCTCTGGTGTGACATCCCCCCCTTAGAGTGCTGCATCCAGCCCGGGGGTCCCCAGCAGAAAGAGGACATGGACCTGTTGGAGTGAGTCCAGAGCAGGGCCAGGAAACTGATGAGAGGGCTGGAGCACCTCTCTTATGGAGAACAGACTGAGAAAGCTGAGGCTGTTCAGCCTGGATAAGAGAAGGCTCCTGGGAGACTTCATTGGGGCTTTTCAGTACTTAAAGGAGCTTATGAAAAAGAGGCAAAGTGACTTTTAACTCAGGTAAATAGTGGTAAGACAAGGGGAGGTACAGTTGTAAACCAAAAGAAGAGAAATTTAGATAAGATATTAAGAAAAATTCTTTATTGTGAGGTGGTGAGGCACTGGAACAGGTTGCCCAGAGAAGCTGTGGGTGCCCCATCCCTGGCAGTGTTCAATGCCAGGCTGTGTGGAGCCCTGACCAAACTGGTCTAGTGGAGGGTGTTCTTGCCCACAGCTGGGGGGTTGTAGATAGATAATCTTTAAGGTCCATTCCAGCACAGACTCTATGATTCTAACCAAAGGAAAGAATATTTATGCAGATGTGAACTTAGGGAGTTACTGCATGTTGTTTTTAAAAAAATTATCATGCAAAGAATGCATTTCTGCTTCAGTTTGCTTGGCTACTGTGCCTGGAGAAAAGGCTTCATACAGTTAACATTCACAAATATGTATTCCAAGCCTATGCTCCTCCTACCTTTCATCTTTAACCACCTTCATTAACCAGGACTTGCCTCAGTAAGTGGAAACATTCAGCCATCAGTGAAGGCTGGGGCTAAGGAGAATGTGTTTTCAGTTCTGACATCCATGGGACAATCTTTGCATCATCAAATTGAAATTTCCTATTTGATTAGAAGAACAACCCCTCCTACCTTCAGAATCCAATTTCTCACAGTGTTCAAAACTGTAAGCCCTGAAAAGATATGTTTGAATTAGTGGACATTTGTATGAATGTTCAACTTACTAAATGTATATCTGTATGTTGATATCTTAATTAGGAAAAGCTTATTGTCTCTAATGAGCAAGAGGTTTTACGTGTTCACTACCGAGCAGCCAGGACCTTGGCTAATCAAACTCTGCCCTTCAGTGCCTGCACTGTGCTCCTGGATGCTGAGGTGTACAACGTGCCTCTGGATGCTCAGGTAAAGATTTGTCCTTCACAGCTCCAGACAAAAAGGTCTTGCTAGCCAGCTCAAGCATTCAGAGAGAATTCTGTTCCCATAGCAAAATTGTTGTTGATTTGCCTGGAATTAAGATTATGCCCATGATAGGTTGTTACTTATATTAGGCCTCCATTGGGTGTACAGTAATGGGAGATATGGGTGTATGTATGTGTTTTTTCTGTTTTCTGCCATGTCTCGTTTTCTTTCACGTCCAGGAATTATGAGATGGATAAAATAAAAACATTCCTCTGCTGATTTTGTTATAAAAAACAGATTTCAGTCATAAACAGAACATGTTTTTGAAGCTTACAAATATAGCTTAAACAAGAGCAAAGAAATTATCAGCATAGAAGATGACATCTATCAGTAATCCAGATAATTGGAATGCAGTAGTGTGTGAAGTGATGAAATTGGTTTATGAACTCTGGAGATGTTTGTGGATGTATCCACATTATACTTCCCTCCTCTGTACAAGGCAGCCGCTAGAACTGTACCATAAAAAACAGATGACCAGCAGTGAAATGTTGAATGCTACCAGATGAAATAACCTTTTTCAAAATTACTTCAGACTTCATATGACTTACTTGTGCCCTGTTATTTACCTGTTCAGTGTGAGTATTTAGTCCTGATTAAAACATATAAAATAAGAAATGTGCTTCACAATCTGTGTATGTTGTATGGACTGTCACTCAAAAGTTGGCTGCAGCTGTATCTCTTAAGATAAAATAATCTCATGGTGTTGGTATTTTGTGGACAGTTTTTCCAATTAGCAAACACAGAACCAGCATTTGACACCTGTTACAGTGGCTGTAAGAAGCACATAATGCAAGGAGGAAATGTTGATGTTTTAGGTGTAATAAAAGTGTTGGTGCATTGGATGTTGGGCATTTTAAAATGAAGCACATACATTTCCAACATATGGGAGATTTTACATTGGTTCTGCAGCCCTTTATAGAATTATTGCAGCTTCCAGTGTTTTTTCAGTCAGTTACTACATTTTTCCCCTGTCTTTAAAGAACTAGAGCTATGCCCTACAAGGTGATTCAGCAGGAGATAGCAGTTTATGGAGATTATATTGTCTCCTTTTAAGCTTCACACAGACAAATTTTTAAAGCATCGTTTCCTTAGTACTTCTAACTGATAGGGCAAAAATGTTTCTCTTCCAAAATTTGGAATATCCTTTGCTTTATTTCTGCTCCAATTCATAGGCCTTGAGCTTTTTAGAGATGAGAATACATGAGTTGTGCACATAACTGCATTTTTGTAGTTAACATTTTACAATTTGTTTTAAGTAAGCTGATTCCATATTTGAATTTATGAAACAAAAGGAATCTTTGTTGGGGGAGAAGTTGAGGTGTGCTCCCCAAGTACTGCCATTTTTTTTACCATCTGTATAATAACAAGAGCAATAAAATGCCTCTCCTTCCCCCTCACTGCTTCAACAACTTTGTGTTTTAGTCTGTGGTAATTTTTCTTAGGAAATTACATTGCATATAATGTTCAGCAAATCATTAAATATTTTTTTATAATTGAAATCAATGTTTTATACTACCAGCTTGATGGTTTGATTAAAATTTGTTTAATGGGAAGAATGTAGATGCATAAGAAAACATTGTCTTGTAGTGCATTCTGCAATTT
Organism: Molothrus aeneus; assembly: GCF_037042795.1. Taxonomy (NCBI): domain Eukaryota; kingdom Metazoa; phylum Chordata; class Aves; order Passeriformes; family Icteridae; genus Molothrus; species Molothrus aeneus. The sequence goes on along the minus strand of NC_089646.1, from coordinate 101,612,398 downwards.
TCCTGTTACCTCATTAGCAAATACTAATTTTGTTCTCTAGAAAGGTCAATCTTTGCACATTTCGTTGGGCTTCTTTTTGTTCCTTCTGCTACAGTGTACAAATTCCAGCAGTGTCTTCTTTTCTCTCTGAAAGAGGAACAGCAGCTTCTTGTATTTAGTATATATCATATATATACTATATCATATAATATCACTTAAATATTAGATTGGCATAGTCTGGCTTTAGAACTATGCATAGAGTAAATCTAGTTTTTCACAGTGGACAGATGTGACATTCCAAATCCTTTTGAAAAAGTTGGAATTAAAAATAAAACTATTTTGTTAAGCAGGACATAATACAGGTCCGCTCAATTTTTTAATCTCCTTTTGGGGATTGTGATGGTGGAAATATTTTTTAATTGCTTTCAGTACTTGTGTAACTTGTCAGTTAAATGAAGCTGCTTAATTTTTCCTTTATTAATGTTTTTGCTTTTCCTTGAGGGATATTGATTTGATACTGAACTTTAAAGAGAAAAAAGAGAGACAGTCATTTTGTGGAAGGATCTTTTATTAGTTAAGACTTTAGGGTGTAAATCTTTAAGCCTCCCATTCTAAATTTCAAAACCAGAGCACAGTAAATAGCATGAGGAAATCTGAAAATACCCATTTTTAGTGAGCAGCTGGCTCACAGAGGAAGTGTTGGTCAACATTTATATTTTCATATACCTTTGTACTTTGAATCTGTTTTTCCATGGGAAGCAGTGTTTGTGGGATTGTTTACTGTTTATGTCCCACAGAGTAGGTTTTGTGTTTTAATGTTTCAGATTGAATCATCAGGTTTTAATAAATTTTTGGTTTTTGCAGAGTGATGACAGCAAAACATCGGTGAGGGATCGGTTTAATGCAAGACAGTTCATGTCCTGGCTGCAGGACGTGGATGATAAATTTGACAAATTAAAGGTACACTTCTTGGTTTTTCCACTTAAAAAAAAAAAAACAGACCAAAGTTAATGTCAACATGAAGATGAGATGAATAAAGAGTAGGTTTGTGTGCAGTATCATGGGCTTCTGTGGAGGCAACGCAAAGGAAGGTCTATCAGTATAGAAAAAACCTAACTTTTGTTGCCATGTAGTGTAATGGAATAGTCTGCAAATTTCTAAATATATACTGGGGGAATTATTTACTATCACCAGAGAGGCTCTTAGAGATATTTTCTATGTGCAAACTTGCTGCAATAGTATTTTTTCAAATATTTCAATAACTTCTTTCTCGATTTTAAACCAGACGTGCCTTTTGATGAGGCAGCAGCACGAAGCAGCGGCGCTGAACGCGGTGCAGAGACTGGAGTGGCAGCTTAAACTGCAAGAGCTCGATCCTGCCACCTACAAATCTATCAGCATTTATGAAATTCAGGAATTTTATGTTCCTCTTGTTGATGTTAATGATGACTTTGAACTGACACCCATATGACAGCCAGCACCGTTCTGGCTCATCCCTCCCCGTGGACAGCTGGAGACTGAGGTGCAGTGATGCACAAAAGGTATTTTTTCTTTTGAGACAGAGCACTTAATTCTGTGGAATACTACCTTTCTCCATAATTCAGGTGCTCCTACAGAGAAGTGTGGCACAGACACTTGTTCAAACACAGAAGATGGATGCTGATTTTAAATTCAGATTCCTAGTAACTGCTGTTATCTCTGTTTTAAAATTGCCTGTAGCTTTAGGGCTTATTGCTGAAAAAGATGACAAAACCTGGTGAGTTTACAGCGCTGGAAGCTGTTAATAACTAAAACATCCACCAAAAAGCAAACGATACTTAAAATGTGCTATAAAGCTTTGTATTATGAAACTTCAGTAACAGTTGAACTCCCACAGAAAAATGATGAGAAAGCCTGTGGAAGAAAGTGTAAGACTTGGAGGAAAAGAATCAATCTTATTATGTTTTGTAAATTACTGTACAGATTTCTTTTTTGAAAAAGATGTAATATTGTCTTCATTTTTAAATAATTTATTTTATACATATTGTGCAAATGTAAATAGTCTTGTAATTACTGTTCAAACCTGTATAAAATAGATATTTTAACTGTAAAACTGTTTTTGTCTAATGTTTTATTGGACCAAAGTTGTCGTTTTTATTAAGTGTAGTGTGTTCCTGGTTGGCAGTTCCTTTTTGTATGGCATGCGTTTGATTTAGCTGCTTGTTTCATCACCATAACTGTAAGAGGATTGAACTGTATTGCATGCTCCACAGGACTCTGAACTCCTTCCCTTCAATAACTGATACCTAAACTGTTGTAATATTTACGAAATCATACTTCATATTAGTCTGTTGTTGTAATGCCATACCTATGACTTCCTATACTGAAAATATTTTTGTGTAAAACAAAAAAACCCTTTTGCTCTTATATGGTGGTCTCGTAATAGAGCCTATTTTTTCCAACAAAATGCCTTTGAATTAAAATTCTTAAATTGTATATTGTCTATTTTAATATTAATCTATGGAAGGGATATGTAAATAGTTGTAAATATAATACTTAATAAATTTTATTGGTCATGTTATTAGTTGGAATTTCTTAGTATTGGAACATTTGATACATCAAATCTTAGCATTCCTGGAATATATAAGGAGACTCAATGGAAAAGTTAAAAAAAAAATCTCCATGTTGTGAAATTTAATGCTTTTTATTCTTAGTATTGTTAATGAGCAGACAGTTAATTATTTATTAGTAGGAGGTTACAGATATTCATGAAAAAGATTTGTTACCCTCCAGGCCGTAAATTATTCAAGAATGCTTGAGATCTGATGTCTGTGAAATTATTTCTGAAGGAAGTGAGGCTTGGGCAGGACAGCTGGTTACTCAGAATAAGAGATTTAAAATCCTTGGGTTTGAACTGATTTTTAATGAGTGGGTGAGCTGCCCCAGACAACTTATTCCTTGTGCTTGTGTGACTGTCCAGAGGGCATTTCCAGGGGCAGAGGGCAAACGGGCAGCGAACAAGACACTCTGTGTACAGCAGACTCCTTCCCTCTGCACATCACTGCTGGTGCCAGTTTAGAATAAATAGTAACTCAAGCAGAGGAAAGCCAATTAATATGTAGTTCCTGCCCTGTGAGTTGTTGGGGGTTTTTTTTTCACTCTTAATTTGTTAAGTACCTGTGGAAGGAGAAGTTGTTCCTGCTTTTATTACAGGAATATCTTCCTGACCTCATTCAAAATTAAAACTATTGAGGAAAAAGCGAATTTCTTCTCCAAGTTAAATACTCTTGTGAACATAGCTGTAAAATCTTAAAATGCTGCAGAAATCTGTTTTATCTGCTTGAAAAGATGAGGAAAAATGGATAAAGCTGCAAGGTGTTAACTAGAAAGTGGGTACAAGTTACTTCTATCAGATAGTTGCTGGAGTAGTAAAAAGTAACAGACTGGAAGTGGCAGAAATACGAGATAGCAGTAGTTAAGAAGCTAGCAAAAAGAACAGAAAATAAACTGGGTTGTAGAAGTCTTGGCTGTGTTAGGAAAGAAGTGTGTGACAAAAGTACTTGGTCTGCAGGAGACAAGAAAAATATTTTGGCAGTATCTTGTAAGGAGATCTGAAGACAGATGTTTCTTAGCATTAGTCTGGGTCTTCTTTATAAGGAGAAACTATTTCCCAGTGTCTGCAACAGAGTTTTTACAATTGCAACTTCTTAGTAAGTTTTATTGCTTCAAATGTTTCAAACCCATAGATAATGATCTCTTGGCTTCTCTGATTTGAATCCAAGGCTTGTTCCCTTTTTTTTTTTTTTCCTTTTCTTTTCTTTCCCCGAGTTTACTCTGTGTGATGATACCTCCTGTGTTGTTTAAGGACAGCGGCCTGTGGATGATTTACCTCAGCAGAGTGCCGGGAGCTGTGAAGAAGGGATGAGAGGAATACGGTAGTAACGCGTTGGCGCGATGGCCCTGTTTCCCTCGGCAGGGTCCAGCTGCCTCCTGGGAAACCCCAGAGCTACTCTCAGTTTCTGGGTACCCAGCCAGGCTCCTGTTGTGTTTTTCTTCTAGGGACCAAACTTGTTACCTTGGTCCCTTGGGGCTTGGCACGTGGGAGGATAAAGCCGCCGTCCGGCCGCGTTTTAGAGGTCCTGGGAGAGATTGTCCGGAAGCCCAGGGCCTCTTCCCAATGCAGGCGGCCCCTGCCCTCCCCCGGGCACCTGCACCTTCTCGGCCATCGGGGAAGTTCATCGCGTTCCCCGCTGGCGCTTCCAGGGGCGCTGCTCCCGGTTCCTTTTCTCCCGCCTCCGTCCGGCCCGGGAGCGCTGCTCCGGGCGCCCTCTGCTCCCCGCGGCGACCGCTCGGAGAGACCCCCGCGCCCGCTGCTCCTGACCCGGCTTCCCGGGCTGCTCTCCTGCCCACAGAACCCCGAGTTTCGCACTCGGGTTGCGGGGGGTATTCCCTCCTCCTCCCCTGAAGAAGCCTCTCTGGAGGCAGTGGCCTGGCCGTCCCGTGCCGTCCCGCTAGACACGTCCCGGCGGCAGCTCCCGTCCACCGGCCCCTGCCGCCTCCTCCTCCTCCTCCTCCTCCCGCCCCGCTCCGCGCAGCCGCCGCCCGCCGGGGCGGAGGGTCCCGGGGGGAGGGTCCCGGCGCCTGACGGTGCCCCGAGGCGGGGCGATGATGCGAGGCCGCCGCCTCCGCGCTGCCTGCGGCCGAGGGGGGAGCAGTGGGACGAGGCGCGGGGTTGCTGCTGCCGCCGCCGCCTCCGGAGCAGCGAGAGCCGCCTGCGGAGCGCGGGGTGCCCGGCCCGGGCCGTCCGGTGAGCGCCGCCGGGTAGTGGGCGGGGGGCGGCAGGGATGGAGCCGGTGGCTGGGGAGGAGGAGGTGGGGAAGGCAGCGGAGCCGTGGCTGCTTCTTTGTGGCAGGAAAGTTTCGGTGCGGCTCGGCGCGGCCGCCCCGCTGCCTGCGTGCCTGCCCGAGGAGGAGGAGGAGGAGGAGGAGACCCGCTCCCCGTGCGGGGCCCCGCCTGCCCCGGGCCACTCCGGCGGGGGGGGTGTTCTCCCACATCTCTCTCCTTGTCACCGGCCTCCTGGCCCCTGGCAGTGCCATCTTTGGGGCCCGGGCCTCTCGGGAGCTGCGGCGGGGACGGGGAGCCGGGCGCGGGATTTTTGGGGAGTTTTCCATCCTGGGTGCGATCCCGGCGGAGCGGGGGAGCGATGCTGAGCCGGTGCCGCCGCGGTGGGCTGCGGGACAGGAGGGGCGGCGGGCGGGGGTCCTGCTCCGGGGGGACGCCGCGCGGGATGAAACTCTGGGAAAGCAGCCGTCGGTGAATCGGAACTGGAGCGGGGGGGGAGGCCGGGGAAGGGACACCCGGACCCCGGTGCGCACCCCAGGGGTGTCCGTGGGGACGGCATCGCCCGGCGCTGCTGCTCGGGACCCTTTATGTAACGCAGCCCCGCGCTGAGCCGTGCGGGAGCACGCCTGGATCGCTCCCCTCCGCAGGCAGCGTGCTCGCCTCCGCTCCCGCGCCCGGGATGCGGCACCCGCCGGGTCCGGGTCCGGGTCCGGGCCGGCGGCTGTGGCTGCTGGAAGGAAGCGTCCTTGGCTCCGGATGGCAGGGAGGGAAAGCGGTGGGGGAAAAGATCCCGTGTTCTCCCTGCGTGCCCCCGCGTCTTGCAGGGGGGTCTCCCCAGCAAAACTTGGTACAGATGGCGGCGTGCCCAGCACAGCGAGATTCGGAGGCATTTAACAACCATTGTAAGAAGGACTAATCGGACGCAGACTTTGAATGTCCAGATCGTGCCTTCATTTTCCACTTTTTTGTTCATTGAGGGTGCTGGGTTTTGTAGTTCATAAAACAGAAAAACACTTCTAGATACCAAAAGAAAGCAATCCAGTGCTCCATTAGCATTCTTTCTCTCTTAGGAGAACAATACAGGCTCACTGTAAGCTTGCCCAAACATGGGCTGCCTTTTATTATATATTGGTACAGTGCCTGGTGCAATAGGTCCTCTTTTAGCCGGGCTCACATGCAAAGCGCAAGTAAAAACTGAGTGGCACGCTGCTAATCGTGGCAAATACCACCTGCCGACAGGCTGGGTTTTCACAAAGGGAGAAAGGTGGAATGCTTTGAACAAACCCGGTTCCTGTCTGTTTGATGTAGCAGATGCTTGTCGTCTCAGGTTGACCTCAGACACTTGCTTGGCTTTTGAAAGTTCCGTTGTTCAAAGTGTCTGGTACTTTTTTTTTTTTTAATGGTGGTGTCTGTATATTTTTAAAAAATAAGTTAACAACTTTGTGATTGGGTTGATCTAAGAGTCCATGTGAAAATAGCTGCCTGTCTGCCTTAAAGGTGATGGGGCAACTTACCTTGTTGTAAGTGGTTGCTGTGTGGCCTTGGCCCTACAGACCTGTGTGTACCTTAGCCTGAGGAGATACTACACAAAACCCATCTTCTTGCTTTGGGCATTTACAAAATTAAGTCTCCTTTGGTAGGTTTTCTCATCTGAGGCAGTTTTTATCATAGGATGTCATATTTGATGCTGGAAACTTGAGATTGCTCACCTCAATTTTATTGCAGTTTTAATCCAAAGGTGTAATAGCAGAAAGATTTGTACAAACAAGTTAGCTGGAGGAGGAGGGGTTGGGTTTGCTGTTAAGTACCCCAGCTTGCATTTCTTAAAAATATTCATATTTATTTTAAGAATTGAAAGGGAGGAATGGAATGGAATTTAACTTGTGTTCCAACAGCCTTTTCAGTCGCTGGTTCTTGTTTCAGTGCTGGTTGAAGTACTTGTGAAAATTGCTCACCTGCAGGAAACATGAGGTCACAGTACATCGCAGCGCCCACAGTCACTGTCCTTCTGTTCCTGCTGTGGATCCCATCCTCAACAGGCTGCAACAAGGCTCTGTGTGCCAGCGACGTCAGCAAATGCCTGATACAGGTACGAGTCCTGCGTCCTCCATCTGCTTTCCAGTGTGCAGAAAACAGCCCTGAAACCGCCTCCTGAAAAGATACAAATAACTGGCATTTTATGTTAAGTAGTGTCTCTGTAAAGAGGTTGGTTTGATCTCCTACCCATATAAGTGCAGATTTACAACCATTTTATAGACAGAGAATACCAAGGGCATATTTATATGGGCATGCTTTTTGGTTTTTTTTAATTGAAACTTTTTCAGGCCAAGGATTATGTCTGTCTGAGATGTTGCCCTTAACTTTCAATTTGTCCAGTTCCTTAAGTCTCAAGCAGAGGGCCAGGGGTTGACACCTGATGCTCTCCATAGCATCATGCTTGTACAGTGAATTAAAAGATGCCTAAAAACCAAACCAAATACATATGAGCTGAACTGGTAGGCAATGGATTTTAAATCCAGGTGCCACTTTTGACTCACTGCATATCTGTACAGTAAATGAAACAAAGTGAGAGCAGGTTGCTCTTCTTAGGGCAGGAGTTAAGAGATATTGTGTGCAGCAGAACAAAAGGGCCTTTTCTAGCAAAACTACAAGCAGTTCTGGTAGCTACCAAGTATTTTTTTAGTCATGGTAAACAGAGCATGCTTCTTGACTCCAGACTGAGAAAGGAGGTTTCATGTGGTCAGCTGCAGCTTTTTTAAAAGCAACTGTTTCCTACTGCCTCTTTGTAGATTGGAAAGGCAATAACAGAGCACCAACGTCATATGGCAGTAAGATGTGAGTGTGCTTACTGTAAATGCATGGTCACAGCCTGAAAAGAGATGCAGAAGTGGCCTCAAGCATTTCCATGTTTACTTCATTTTGCTGGCTTCTGTCTAAAATTTGTCTGGGTTACAAATAAAACACTTGCCAGATTCACAAATCCATCCTGTGGAATGAAGACTGACTGTAGGCTGAACCATCTTCTTTCTGGGTTCTGCACTGCCTTTGCTTTAAAAGTAAAAAAAAAAAGAAATTGCTGCTTCTTCCAGCCCCACCACAATCTGTGGAGTTGTTAAATAGGAGAGCAAGAACGAGGCCTCTGATTTTTACCTTTTCAAACAGAACTCCGGTGGTTTTGCTGGCATGTTGGACACTGTGCACTGTGACAAACTGATGCACTTATAAGCCCCTTCTCTTGCATTTTTAAAAATCTGCTCCAGGATTGTAACTTGTAAGAAGTAACATGCTAATTGTGGTGTTGGATGTACATGGCACTTACATAGTAAATCCAGTGGTACAGATTTGTTGATTCAGGGGAAAGTTATTGGTCCAGGTGCTGGATTTCAGTCCTGGAAGCTGTTGATCTGCTGCTTGTTTCTCTGTAAGCAAAGGGGACAACAGGGAAGATGTGTCTCCTTTTCTGGTGCCACTGATGGAGTCCACCATCTGTGAAAGAACAGATATCTCCTTCTTGAGAAATCATCTCTTATCGAGTCAAGCTTGAGACAGCAAGCATTTACACTTTATTTTTATGAGCTAGTCTGAATAGAGCACAGCCCAGGAGGGGTGGAGTTAATGCTACCAGAGTCCTTACTCAGCTGGCAATAAATGGCTGAGGTTCAGCAGTGCATGGAAATGGCTCATACAACTGTGCTTTCCTTGGATTATGTTGGCATCTCTGTAGCAACACAGCCCTGTGCATACAGAGAAACCACTGAGCTGCTTTACTTGTGGTAAGTGTGTTCTCGCTTACTTTGTACAGGTGATGTGGAGTCCCTTTTTAAAGCATTTCCCTAAAATCCAAATCAAATGCAATTCTCTGAGACCCTAAAGTGGCCTAGGCCATGTGAGTTGTGTGCAGTTGCAAGGGAATTAAACTGTTTGCTTTTACCATCTGGCTGCTGTCTTCCTGCACACAGGCCTGACTTACCAGTCAGTATTCATTCTTTATAGAAGAACAGATCAGGTCAGACTAGTCTGATTGTGGACAGGAAGATATCCTAAAGCTTTGACTTGAAGCAATTGTCATCTTTCTTCTTGGCTTTTTCCTTTGTTTTAAAGTGCTTCCTTTGTTTCTTCAGTGCTGTTGTGGCAGAAGTGCTGCACTGGCATATGAAATGCATGTTCTTTCCTGGATAGATATGCAAGTAGCGTATATCCATGCACTTTTTTCCCCCCTCTAAACTCTCTGGAGGAATCTGAACTTAAAAATAAAATACCATGCTGAGGGAGGTTGCTTGACTATTGCATGACGTTTTTCCCTCACCGACTTTTATCGCTGTTCAAGTTCAGCAGAATCCCTATCTTGAAACCCAGATAATGTCACTCAGAGAACTCAGGGACAACTGGAGGAGCAAACAGATTGTGAGTGTTTGTCATCTGCATCTGTGTGCAGAAAGGGAGGGTGCCTGTCCTGGAGACAGAGGGACAGGAGACTTGCTCTCTCAAAAAGCATACAGTTAACATAAATATTTTTGCCAACATGGCTGGAAGTCAGTACAGTCATTACTGCCACTCCTTAGGAGCTCCTCTGCTTAAGGGTGGTCCCTACATAAATATTTATTTTGTTAGATCCAGAACAGTGCATGAGATCAACAACTCCCATGGATGCAGTTTTCCCTTTGCATCCTGGGCTCTAGCTTTATTGGTGCTCCTCTTTTTCCCTAAGCAAAACCCTGGAAGAAAATAGCTTGAGGCATCTCTCTGCATAAGCTCAGCCCTCGCTAAGAAACTTTGTGGCTTCCTGTAGCTGTTGAGAGAGCTGTGGGTAAGACTTGGGAGTGTAGAGAGTGAGTCCACAAAATTGGTTTGGCCCTTCAAGGCTCTGGCTGTAGCTCCTTCCCATGTCCCTGGGACTGGGGACCGGAGTCCACGAGCCACCGCTGCCGCGCATTCCAGGTGGAGCCCTGGGTGCACAGGGAGCGTGTGTGGAGTGTTTATTGAGCACATCTGCTGCTGGCTTGGCCCGTGGGTTGTTTTGATGTTTCCATGTGTGGAGGAGATGAAAAGGCCCTCACTGGGCGGGGGGGAGGGCATATTGTGTCCTTGCAACATGGAGGAAATCCTTGAAGGCAGAAACCTCGAGATGAGACGTTCCCACAATTGTTCACAGCAAAAGGTTCCAGGTTGGCTCTTGAGGTGCAGAGTTCCTGGCAGGAGTCAGGCTCAGGTGGAATGTCAGTGTTGGGCTGGAAGCTGAGCTTCGCTGCCTCATCTGCAACAGTGCTTTAAACTGTTGTTGTGCATAGGAAACAAATGGTGTTATAATTCAGGCATGGTTTTATGATCTTTCTAAAGAGAGTTGTTTTGTGGAGAAAACAGGATTTTCTCTCTGAACTCTACGGACCTGCAGCCACCTCAGCTGATGTGGTATCGTTCCAATTAAAATCTCTTTTCATCTGTCTTTTTTGCCTCCTGTTAATCCTGTGTACAAACTTGTCAGCCTGAAAGAATTTCCAAGACATTTTAGCCCTGTGGTATGAAATAAATGCCACTCCTTAACTTCAGGGCTTCAGCATCTAAAAATTGCTTCCAGTGTGTGTTGTAGCTGCAGTACATAACCCGGTTGGGTTAACAAAACAGTTCTGGTTGGTTCACTTCCAGGAGATTTTCTGTTATTAAACTGTTCTAGGGAAAAAAGCTCTTTTTCACTCCCCCTTCCAGTTTGCAGAGAGGTTTCCAATGCCTTCAGGTCCTGCTTCTCCCTGCACCAAGAAAATAGTCTCTGGAATTTCAAGAAAGCTTCGGAAAAAACTCAGATGTCAAACATTTTCTAAAAATTTTTGTTTGCTCTGTGGAGCAGGAATATCTTTATTGTACAAACATGCCTACTTCCTACTTAATACTGTATTTTTAAACTGTGAGGCTTATTTCTTGCCTAGCAAAATACATTCTCCAATGCACCTTCAGTAGTTCAGCTTGGGAAGTTGCCAAGTTGACTGATGAGTAATATTTTCTTCCACTGACTCTTCACCACCCCCAGCTATCAACAAGGAATGTTCCTTATTCTGCCTTGCTTTCACCCACGTCTCATGTAAGCGTTCTTTTAAAAAGATGTATCCTGTACCGGTATCCAGTGTGGATGAGTCAGGCAGGAGGACTCAAAAACTGGGTAAGGAAACCATGGATGTGCAAACAGATATATGGAAAAACATACAGTTATTGCCCCAAAGTGGCAGAACACTAACTAATCAGGTCGTTCTTTCTTCCTTCCTCTCCCTCCAACTTTAAAATAAAGAAATAATAATAAAAAACAAACAAACAAAAAACCCCTTAAATATTGCACAGCTCATGAGCCCTTCCTGTAGAAACAAACTTGTTACAATACTGGTAGGTGTAATGGTGCTGGCCCCAAGTCAGTGCTTACACACGTAGATGCTAAGCAGAATTTTTTGTTAACAGGTTGCAAGTGCAGAATTTAAGGTTACATTTAATTCTCTGTGAGAACTGTTCCATAAAACCAAAACAACTTTAGTTTAGTGAACTTTCTGGCTTCTATTCATGCATTACATTTAATAGTTTAGTGAGAATTGCCTCCTCCCACATGCTGGCCTGTTGGTGTCTTTAAAATGTAAAAGTTGTTTGCCCGGTTTAACTGTTGAAGAATAAGTTGGATGTTTTTAATGCTGAACTCGTGGTTATTTTTAAAGTTGTTCTATTCAGGCTTTTTATTCTAAAAGCTGACAAAATATGTTTATCAAATGGTAAGATAAATATTTTAGAAGTGCATCATTAACTCACGTAAGTCATCTGTCTAAGTTTGTGGTGTCTCCTGTGGTGGAAAAATGTACATATTTTGTTAATCAGCCTGTTTTCATCTTTTACTTGGAAACAGCACAGTTTGTGTGGAAACAGTGATAGGTGCCATTCATAAATTTTTAGGAGGAAAAAGTAATAAATCTTACCAGTTTTCCACTCTGCAAATAAAAATTCAATACTTGCAGAAATGAGTGTGAAGCAGCAGTTCACTCTTCATCAGTCAATGAGGCAAACAGGTCACAATAAACTCTACAGGTGACAGCATTTCTCAGCATTATCTAGCACAACCAATAGCTGCTGAATTTTGTTTCTTTGCTGGATACAAGATGACTTGTGATCTGGGATGAAGTGAATGCAAAAATAAGGAATCAGTGGATTTATACTGCGTTGTAGCCTGTCTGCAGTACATTCTAGGGCTTGTGCAGGCCTGGGAGCCCTGCAGCTCCATTTGCTGTGCTCTGGGGGCCTTTCCCAATACAGACTTTGCTCTGGCCTCCCTCTCTGAAGGGCTGTCCCTGGTCCTCTGTGTGCCCACCTGAGTTGGTGCGAGCGAGGGGTGGCCACTGTGCAGCCCAACAGGCTGTGGGTATTTGCAGTGGCCAGTTTTGCAGAGTAAAGAGAGAACAGGAGTCATACACGATCAGGTGCAAGACTGCACCTTGCTGTGCCTTGCAAATGTGTTCCTGACATCTGCCATAAAAATGCCTCTTTCTCCCCTACCTTGTGCTTCTTAACCATAGCAAGCAAGGAATTATTTTAAAAGTGGGATTTTGCCCAATTTGAGCTTCTCCCAAGGTTCTTCAGAAAGGAACCCCACTTGGAAAATGACATTGGTGCCTGCCACCATTGTAAGGAGAGGTGCCCCTGGCCCAGCTGGGGTGGAACCATGGGTGGAGACTCCAGGATAGGAGAATTTCAAACCAAACCACCTTCCTGCCCTTCTCTCCTGTCCACGAGCACCTCCTGCAGTGTGTCCCTCCTCTGCCTCTGGATAATGGGATCATAGAGTGGGGATGGCCATAATCTCCTCCCGGGCCTGGTGTGTAACAGATTTGCCGATGGCTCTTCCAGTAAAGCCGGGGTGGAACGATCCCGTGGTCAGTGTTTCCAGTAACAGGATTTGTTTTCTCCCCAGTTGTGTGTAATGTGATAGTTAGACAGACGTCATCAAAGCCAAATCCTTACACAGGACAACCAAAGGGACTTCTTGGCCGGTCTGCGTTGTGCGCTATGATGTAATTCAAGGCTGTGAATTATTGTCATGCAGCCACAGTCTTTTGGCCAAACTGGAGTTACTAGTATGGATTTGAGTTAGAGGGAAGGAGACCGCCTAGTTTTTAGATTTTCTTCATCCCTGTCGACTTTTTCCATGCTTTGAGTCCACAGTGTGTGTCTCCAGCAGGACTGCTAAACCAGAGACTTTGGGTTTAGGTAGTATGAAGAGAAATATTTGTCTTTATGTTTCCACGCCTTTTCCATCTTTCTAGGTTATTAATGGTTAAAGAAAAGTACTTGTGTAGGTAATTTCACTTTCTAGAGGCTCTAGAAGTCTCATAGGTATCCCAAGGTGTCAGTTTGGAGGGACAAAGCATGTTGTTTTCATAATAGCAAAAATGAATCATCTAGACCTGGGGTGGGTGGGAAGGGGGGAAAATTTGGTCACTAGTGTTGCAAACAGAGAGCAATGTGTAACAAGTGTTTGGAGATGCAGAAAGTCCTGTGGTCAGATGACTTAAATGGGTAAGTTCCTCTTAGGATCCAGGGATAGGTGTGATGGTAGACATCATGCATGTCTTGAGTGGGCATATGTGGCTTACAGTAGCTTTCTTTTTTAGTTAAATTATAATGTACGGTCACTATTTATATATAAAGAAGCATTGGTCTCCCGGTTTCCAGTTGTGGTGGGAAAACATTCAAAGAACTTGTAGATTTAGGCATGCACATGCACAGAAGTGCACACACCTTTCCCATGAATAGGATTTTTGTCTTTTAAATGCTTGCTTCAGATTTCTCCTTAGAATTTCACCTTTAAGGAAAAAAAAAAGCAAACTTGCAAAAGATCCTTTTGTAAACTTGGATCAGTTTTTGGCTGGAGTTGTTTCACTGTTTACTTGCTGTATTAGTGTACTAAGCTTTTTTAATGCCCTAATTTGAGTTGTGGCTTGAGGAAAAATCACTCTGCTGTGTAGTTATTTTACATCTGGGATTGCTGCAGTGTAATGAGTGTCTGTTGATTCCAGGAGCTGTGTCAGTGCCGCCCTGGGGAAGGGAACTGTTCCTGCTGTAAGGAGTGTATGCTCTGCCTGGGCACACTTTGGGATGAGTGCTGTGACTGTGTTGGTAAGTTTGCACTTTTGGGGGGAATTCCTGCTTTTTTTTACATTGCTTTCTCCTGCCACATGTTGAGGTCACAGTCTTAAAATAGGAGTAAAACACTGGGACAGAATCTGTGCTTTAAGCGCCTTACAGCTGGTTGTGTGGCTGTGGAATAAATTGCTGTGGAGACCCAAACATCTGAGGGCTGTGTCTGCTCTCTGGAGCTGGGGGTGGCAGTAGCCCAGGTATTGCTTGTTAAATGTCATCATAGCTGATTATTAATTTTGTCTCTCAAACATAAAGCTCCTGTTTGAATTGTCATCTTGAGGTAACTCCCCAGTGCCTGTTTTGTGGGGTTGGATGCTGTGTTTCTGTTTCTGTGTTTCTGGAGATTTCTTACTGTAAAGGGTGCATTGACAGGTACAGCACTGGGACACCTTTAGGACTGAGTTGGGGCTGCTAGTAAATATACATGGCCTAGTGTTTCCACTGCTCTTTTACTTACAAAAAGAGCTCTTTGAGAAGGGTGAGAAAGAAGCAGATATGGTTTTACTGTGGGACTAGATGACATTGCTGCTGACAGGTGGTGTTCAGAGTGCCCAGATCTTTGCAAGTGAGTGCTGTCTCAGCTCAAGAAGGTTGTATTCTAGTTCTGTTTCTTGTTTTATATGTAACAAAAGCTTCATCTCCCTGTGGCTGCTGTAAGTCTCCCTGTGCCACCATCCAAAATCCTGGCTTCCATGAAAGGGATGCATCTTGAGTGTTGTACCTGCTCTCAGCTTTTCTAAGTCAGTTTTTTTCTGAATTCATAAAGGTGATTAGTGTCAAAATGCCCACTTTCAGTGCAGGTTATTTCCCTGGTTTAGAACCTGGTGTAGAAAGCAAAGCATAGTGTACTGATCTCTAGGGAGAAGAAGGACCTACCTCTTGGGATTGTGAAGTCCACACATGAGCTTCTTTTCATGAATCTGCAGGTGACTCACTGTTCTGCTGCTCTTTCCCATAGTGTTTTCCTGGAGAGGAATTAACAAGGTTTCAGGTTCAGTTTCCCAGTATTGAGTAAACTAAAGCTTCTCCTGATGGTTCTTTGGGTGCCTCAGGACTTTTTGGATTCTATGGCACAGTCCTATTCTTCTTCTCTTCAGTGTAGGATCATCCTTGCTGCAGCCTTATTCAAATGAGGAAACAGGAATACATGCCATACCTGACTCCCTAGACACAGTTCTTTGCTGATACCTGAGCTGGTATTTTAAGTTTCTTTATGAGCTGATCATGTCTAATGTAAAAGCAGATAGATTGTTGTGTCTTAAAGGTCATGTCCTTGAGGGCAGGAATTGCCTCCTATCTTCCACCACTAACTGTACTAGTGCTCATGTTTTGTGTCTGTTCTCTCCCTTCTCTGACAGGGAAAAACATGCTGGAGGAGGGAGAACAGCAACAAGTCCCCCGTTCCCTTTGAGTTAAGCTCTTCTAGTCCCTTGTGTAAAGGTTTATCTGCTTCCATCATTTTAATAGCCCATTTCTGCATCTTCTCATCCATTCCAAAGCAGTAGTGTAGACATGTTTGATCCTTACAGGTTGCTCATAAGTTAAACACCTTAATTTTCTTTTTAACCAATGCTGCTATTTTATAATATTTACTATATAAAAATATTATTATAATTCATATGCCTTTAAAAGCAGTAAGAGTGAAGGATCTTTGTGGATGAGCATTTACCCATTAAACTATAAGCAATGATTTTTTTGGTACCATCTTAAGGTAATATTTTCATACTGCATTGGTACGCACACAAACTTGTATACGTTCTGCAGGATTTTGGTAAACAATCTTGATGTTTTGGGGTTTTTTTTCCCTTGTGTGTCCTTTTTATCAGTGAAATTTATTTTCTGAATCCTACCTGACAGAGGTCTGGTCTGACAGGTCTAGAAAGGTCCACTAGTTTCTGTTTCACAACATTAATACAACTACATCAACTAAAGCATACATCCCTTGATGTATCTGTACAAAACTCTTACCTGGTTTGATATCTTCCTAACTGATTTTCATGTGGTTATCCTCTATTGCAATTGTATGGTTAATATAGTGCTTGTTAAAGCATTGTTAATATTAGTGCTTATTAAAGGGTGGTAAGGAAGTGATAGAAATTTTTTATTAAAGCAGTGAGTCTAGAAAGGTCTGCAAAGAACAAACCTACTTGAGAGGAGCAGGAAAACAATCATGTACAGTAGGGTGTTTGTGTAAGTGGAATTATATTTTATTATGACCGGATGTTTTTTGGAAAAGAGGCTTTTTTTTTTTCTACTCTGTTTGGCTCACCTTTTTATAGAGCAGACTCCTGTTAGCAAATGCTGGTAATGCTAACCACTTGCTTAAGATTTGCTGGATCTCATGCTAATCACCATGGACAAACTTCCCTCTGCTTTGTTCACCGTGGTAATCCATCTACTTAGGTTGAGAAGATTATGGGCTTGATAAGGCTCTAGTTAAACACAATTATTTGTGAAGCCAGAGCCCTAGTGGATCTGTGGAGCAGGAGATACTTCTCTGGTTGTATGAGGCAGGTAGACTTTGAACATTCATGTCTCATAAGACTTTAATACTTCAGGAATTGGTGTACTTTGCAGCTGTAGCTGTCTAAACCTGTGTCTGTGAAACTACCCAAAATTATATTCAGATGCACATGGGGAAAATGGATTTGCCTGTCTCTTGACAGGTGACTTCTAACAGTGTTTTATCACTCCTGAGTTTAAAATACCTATGCAGATACAAATTTTCTTTTTAATCTTGCAAGTTTCCACAGATTGGATTTAAATTGAAATACCCTTTGGTTTAATTGCTAGTAATAAATATTAGTGTTTAAATGGTTAACAAAAAACTGGAACCAGCATTGCATATCACAAAAACATTTTGTAGGAATTGGCAAAGTGAAAAAAAATTACAAGGTTTCAAAAAAGATACTGCAGAAGATGTTGAAAAAGAAGGAAGAGGTAACCTAGAAATGAGTATTTTGCCTGTTGTGGCCCCTCCAGCTAAGTAGCAAAATGAGGTTCATCTTGGCTATCTCTACACAAGTGAAGTAATTCAGACTCATGCTCTGTCCTGATAGTGATCTTTGTATCTCTGGCAGATGACTAAAAAGATCTAGTGCACTGCTGCAGCAGCAGAGATGGAATACTTGAATTGTGATCAAAAGTTTCATGTACCTCAGACTTATCAAGATACTCCCTTTCTTCAATCCTAACCTTGCATGCCAGGTTTATGCTCCTATCGATTATACTGTGCTTTGTATAATCTCTTCTCCCAGGGAAAACAAACCTTCCACAGAACCCTCCATTTTCAAAGCTGTAACACTGACAGGGAAGCAAAGTGCTATTTAGATTTTTCTTTCCACAAGTCACAGGTGTGTTTTGTAGAAGTCTGAACAATCCAAAACCTGCTGTTATGGAAAACTTATCCTGCTCTATTTGATAGCACTTCTGCTATTGGGCTGAGAGTGGGATAGATACAAAAGAGTTCTGTTCTGTTCAGCAAAAAAAAGAAGTAATTTTAATTCTCCAAATATTCCTACCTGTTTCAAGAAGAGCTTGGGGAGTTCTGTGTAATTTACTGTTTGTTTCCTCTGCAGGTATGTGCAATCCTCGCAATTACAGTGACACACCTCCGACATCCAAGAGCACTGTCGAGGAGTTGCATGAACCAATTCCTTCCCTTTTCCGGGCACTGACAGAAGGGGATACTCAGCTGAACTGGAATATTGTTTCCTTCCCTGTGGCAGAAGAACTGTCACACCATGAGAACCTCGTCTCCTTTTTAGAAACAGTGAACCAGCCACAGCATCAGAACATCTCTGTTCCAAACAACAATGTCCACACACCTTACTCCAGTGACAAAGGTAATGAGTGTAGTGTCTAAATCCCTAGCATCTCCTCTTTTCTCTTCCAGGAGCCTTCTCAGTGCATGTCCTGTATTCTCTATGCTCGCTTCTTCTTTTCCCATAAGAATTTGTGCCTAATTTTGAGCATGACATAACAGAAGGAGTGAGGCAAAGGTGTTGAGGAATGTGGAAGATGGTGTTAAAATGACTGATGTTCTTAGGAGACACTGAACCACGTGAGTTTATCTCTATAATTACTCCTGTGGCATGAGGCAGTTTGTTCATGTTGTTTCATGTGCACTGGCACGGAGTGTTCTCTGACCTAGAAGCAGTTATCTGTAGCTTAGGAGACAGGACAGACCAGAACCTGAATCCAAATTACACATAGGTGCAGAAGTAGGCAACTGAAACATGGCTTAAGAGGACTGAGGGAACCATGTGCCATAAGCTCTTGTATCTGGAACAGTTGTTTATTTATTTCATCTGAGCTGGTGTAACTTCAAATCTTTAGAGGGATGTTTTGTATGAAATCCAGGATTAATAGTAAACCTAAGCGAGATTAGAAGGATTGATGAAGGAAGGATATGTGGCAGACTGTCTTCAAAACAAGTAACTTGGTGATAGGGGTTCAACTTGCAGATTCATTCCTCCTATTTCATAATAATTTTTTTATATTCTTTCCTTCAGTTTAGAGGACAGACTTCAGGATACTGTTTGCTGTGGTTGGGTGGGGGAAAGATGAGAAGTTTGAGTTAGTGTTGACAGTGGTATAAAAAAAACACTGTTTCTTGGTTTCCATACTAAACCTGAAACACTTTTCCCTGCAAATCATTACGTCAGGCTTTAAAGAATCTCATAAACAGTTCATAGTGGAATTGCTGCTTAATAGGGGAAAAAGAGCATCTGATTTATTAGTGCAATTAATGCTTTGCTTCCTTCCCAACGTACACTTTAAATATTCGTAACCCCATATGTTGCTGTTGTGATGGCCCTTTTATCTTATCAATAAAAGATACCCTAATTGATGGACATGCTGCTTTTCCATACCAGTGTGAACCAATGACCTAGTTGTGTTTCTGAGTGGGACTGCTGCTGATTAAATGGAACCATAATGGCAACTTTTCTAATTTCCTTTGGCTAAGGCACATTAGAAAAATAAATTAATTCCAGAACTAGGAAACCAGATGGGCAGAAAGCATCTCATTCATATGTCTTTGATGTTATTAAAATGCTTGCTTGCCATTATGAGAATAATGTACAAAGTCATGTAAAATGGAAAGCCACGAAAAGCCCTGTGAACAAAGACTATAGTACTTACAATTATAAATTAAACTCAGGGGAAAAAATTATGTTTAGTAAAGCCTCGAATATATCCCACTGTACTTAGGTACTGAAATCCAGATGGCTGTTCCCTGACAGTCCTTTACTACTGTACCAACAGGATGGGCTAATGATAGTTTTGGATTAAACTTAGAATTTGAATTGCATCTCAAGGGTGTGGAGCAGTTTTGAGTTCAACAACACAGACAAATACATAACACAACATTTTTTCTTAGTCAAAAGTCCCCTTCATTTCTTTTACTAGGAACATATTAGAGATTAGGCTGAGAGAGCTCTTACTGGAATGATGACAGTCCAAAAACAACAGTTATATTTGGAAATAGTTACCAAATGCCACTGGCTTTCAGGCCTCAGCAGACACTTAAAGCAGAAATAAATGTCAGCCTGTTCTTGTAATCATTTGCTATGCCTTCTCCATCTTAGTGACCAGTGAAGAACTGGAAAAGATAGAAGGTTACTTTCCACATCCTATTCCTATACTTTTAAGTATCTAAATACACAAGCCTGCTGAAGAGTCTCTTTTCTTGGTCACAGTGTAAATAACTTTGTAGTGCTCTGCTTTCTCAAAAGTCATATTAAATTTTGCTTATAAAAACATTGATGATTTCAGCATTGAGAACAGAGGAGGTGGAAAGAAAAATTAGCATCTGGCCTTGGTCAGCTGATGTTTATTTTGGTGGAAGAAGAACAGCTGGACATCCAAGAGTGCTGGATATTGTGTGAGCCATGGGGTAGCATTGTTTTCAATACTGTTTTGCTGAATTCATTGGAAAAACCATAATCAAAAGGTGGAGGGGCAGGCAGTAGGTCAGGACTGAAGAACCTTGTGAGCATGGGCACAGTGAGGCAGCTGAGGGAGTTTCTGGAGCCTGATGGCTTCTGCCCATAAAGAGTTCAGTCACACAATGGGTCACTGCTTTAACAAGCTGGCAAGTGTTAGAGCCACTGAAAGAGAGGGAGGGTTTGTGAAGGTGTATGTGTCTGCTCAGTGGCAGTAAACACAAGCTTAGCCTGCAGTGGGAGAAACAGACCAAGTCTTTACCCTTTCCTTCACCCCAGAAATGCTGCTAGGCTTGAAGGCAGGTCTTGCAAATGGACATACCCTTAAGATGACTTGCTAAGCCGTTGTGTTTGAGGCTGTGACAATCAGGGATCTGAAAGAATATTCCTATGAGCAGGAACACAGAGGCTTTATGTTTCCTTTACAATGCTGTGCCTCCTCCATTTTGTGGTTCTTCTGTGGCTCTTTGCATGCTTCCCTCCAACATGGTGTGCTGGCAGCAGCTGATGGCATGGCCTGTTAAGCGACAGGGGCTAATGAGAGGTAGATTTTGTAGGGGGACAGTGGTCTCTGTGCTGTCTTCTGGAATACATTCCAAAATTTGGAAAGGCTTACAATACAAATTGTACAACAGCTTACATATACCCCTTGTCACATAGTGTAACCCAGCTCTGATTTCAGCTTTCCTGCGCGCTCTCGCAGGGATCGCCATTAAGCTGGCCCAGGGTGCCAGACTTGCTTGATGCAGTTCTGGGTGAGTGCCAGGAAAAGCAGCACCAGCCACGGGAACCACGAGCTTTGTGCCTGAGTGGCGTGGAGCCACCACCAGGGAGGGTGGCTGTGGATCTGGGAGGAGGTGGGGTGCGGTGGGATATAAAGCATTCCTTTCTCGCCCCAGCCTACTCTGAAGCCAGCCACCAGACCTTGAACTTCCCCGTTATTTTCCTAATGAGTGTCTTCCCTTTCCTCCTGTGAACTGACTTGTAATGTTTTAGCTGCCAAAGTCATGCATGCGCTGCTGGAGCTGCTGTAGTTCTTTGTATCAGTTGTTTCTGGCACTTGAGCCTCTACTTCAGAGAGGATTGTGATGGTTACTAATCTGGAGCTGCATTTGTACTTCATTCTCTTTGCTGTACTTCTAGCTGATACCCTCAGAGCTCTGAACTGTGAGTTCAGAGATTTAAATAAGCTTAGTTGTTTCAGATGATGACAGGATGTTGGCGAGAGGGAGAGGAGAACTAGATAATTTTTTGGCAATTAATAAAACAAAATCTGTGCTGTTGTTAAGGGTTTCTGATTTACACTGCTTGGTGACACAGGGCATGGTGTCTGGTCTGCAATTCTGCTCCCCTCCAGTGCAACAGGGAGAGGAGAGCTAGAATTCCAGTGAAGAGACACCTGCTTCTGTAGGTAGTCTAGGAAGATTTTTTTTTTTTAAAGTTTCTTTTTATAAATTGATTGACATAAAATTGACTTGTCCAAAAGTAGTAGATTATGTAAATGGATTGTGCATAAGCAGTTGCAGGTTAATCTTGTTCTTGTTTTTCCTTCACTACTGCTCTAGACTAGTGTTTCTCCTAGTGGAAGGTGCATCCCTGCCAACAGAAGGGGGGTTGGAGCTAGATGATCTTTAAGGTCCCTTCCAACCCAGGCTGTTCTATGATAAAATGGTATGACTGCTGGATGGACAGTTATCTTTTTAAAGAACTTTTAGAGCTACCAATAAAATGGCCAGCAGACAGCTGAAGTTACACAGCACATATAACTGCAAAGATCCCATACAGCAAGTTATCATTAACTGGAAAGGTTCTCTGAGTTGCTAAATTTTTCTATATTACACCCATACAGATAGTTTTATGGCAAAGCCTGGTAGTTTCTTCTGTTCACTTTTAATTTAGACTTGATTATTGTTTCTCCTACACAACCTTCACTGAGTATGAAGTGTGAGGGGGGAAAAGGTGAGAAATTAATGTTCTGGGAAAAAAAGTTTACTGCTGCATCCTTCTCCCTCCCTGCATCTGCAGTCTGTCATCCTTAGGGTGTGAAAATTGGCAAAATGCAAATGAGAAAGCTGTTGCTGCACTAAGTAATATTGTTTTTATCTACACTGAGGGAGCCAAGTGATGACTTGGTAATTAGCTCTGTGAAAGAGTTTAAGTACTCTCCCAGGTCCCAGCTGAGCCTGTAGGTTATGTATTTTTTTCCCCTGTGTAACTCTCTTTTTGCAGTCTATAGAGCAGGATTTAGTGCTTGAGGGGAGGAACTCCTGCTTTCAGTAATTCAGCCTCCACATGAGCACAGAGGCGTTGCTGAGGAGGGGACCAGGAGTGCCCTGTGACAAACAAAGTGCACCCTGGACAATCTGACTTGTTCAGACCTGGCAAGTCATTCAGTGAGCAAGACATCAGAAACAATTTGATAACATATGCATGGAGCACATCCTCCAGATGCTTACAAGAGGTGCTTGGGACCAGATGGATCTACTGCTGGCTCTGGCCTGCCACATGCAGTCTGCTCTCTCCCCTTTGCAGCATTTTTGTGCTTGTCCTCAAGAACCTAATCCCCTTGACTTGTGTGCAGGTGGAAATGAACTTTCTTTTCTACTCTCCAGTCAGTCAAGATTAATGTCCTTGGCTGTCACTGCCACCATAATAAGGTTGAATTTTGGCTTTGGTCCTGGGAGAGTGATTCAGGAGACCAGTCTGCAGTCTCTCAGGAGCTGACTGATGCCACCTAGTTTTGCCAGTCATAGGCTGGGTGCTGCTGCTCCTCTGGCCTCCGTTATCCAGAGATATGTCTCCCTGTTCAGTGTCATCGATCTTTACATCCTAGAAATCACAGGCTCTCCCTCCCCAGGAAGTTTATTTCATTTCTGCAGGCATTAGCTGATAGGCTTCAGCAGGACTTGTGAAGCAGTGCTAACAGTGCTGAGGCTGTCAGAGATGAGGTTAACATGAAGGTGAGCACAGATGTCTCCTTATGCAGAAGGGACTGGACATTCTCTGGTGTGAAGACAGTCTGTAAGTGCTGGGAGCAGTTAGCACACCTCAGAGTGTGCACAGCTTTCCTGATAACTTCCCTGACCTACCCTAGGCTTCCCTTTCTGTGTTGCAAGTTGGAGTGCCATGATCAACAGATAGTGAGCACTTCTGGCAACCCCTTGGATGGTTGCTTCCTCTGAAGAGCTGCTTCACTCCAATCTGGAGATAGCCATGAATCATTTTGCCTTCTCCTAGATTAGCCAGGATTGCCTGTTTCAAGGGAGAGGCTCTGTTCCTCCAGCTGACACCTTCTAAGACTATGGAATTTCTGATGTACATGCCTTGCAGACACCAGATACAATGCAACAGGCAATAGGGATCTTGGGTAGGAGAGGCAGGCCCAGATCAAACTTAATGTAGTAACACTTCAGTAGAAAACTACTAAAAAGGAATCAAAGGACTGAATAGAGATTAAGCAAAAGGATATAAAGAGTATGAGTAATGTACAACAGAGGCTTCTGTAAGGTTCTTGTGCTTGAACCCCAGCACTGACTTGGATCACTGATGGGAATGAGAATACTGTCTGGAGACTTGCTCCTACTTTCTCATCCCTACCCTTCCACTAAAAACTTCCTGTGAGGAGCAGAGGGAACAGATACCTGGAGCTATCTGGGACTTCTAGGAATGGATGGTGTGTGCTTCTTCTTGGGACTATGGCAATCTGAACTTTTTGTCACTGGTGATGAAATGCTGCCAAGTCCTTGTGCATTCCCCACAGAAGTTGGAGTTCTGTCTGGCCTCTGCCTTCTTGCCTTTGAGGCTGTGGTGGCTGCACCTCCCTACTACTTTTCAGCTTTGGCTGTGCACTTTAGGTGTACACCTATCACTCTGCACATGGTACCATACTTCTGTTCAGCTCTTTCCTCTTCCTCTCTGTGAATCAAACATCCTTATTGAAACTGTAGACATGTTGGTTGCTTTCAGGTAGAGATTTTGTTCTCTGAGAACTCTATTCCTCTGGTTGCTTTGCCTCAGGATATATTATAAGGGCTTATAGAAATAGAAGTGCCAAGAATGGGAGAGGACTTACACAGCCACAGTGGACTTTGTTGATATTTCCAGCAGTACTTCAGGTACTGCAAGATTTTTTTTGACAACTGCAGCACAGCTTTTCTTGGAGCAGAAACTGCTTCAGCCCTGGGCCTGCCTCTCCTACCCAAGATCCCTATTGCCTGTTGTATCTGGTGTCTGCAAGGCATTTACATCAGTTTGGAGCCTGACCAAGGCAGTGAATACTCTGTTGCTGTCAGTGGGCTGGCAGCACATCCTCTGACCTTCTTGCAGCTGTTTTGGTAGTAGCATAATAATTTGACAGTGATCAAAATCAGTAATTAAAAAAAACCAAACCAAACCCACTGTCTTGATTTACTATTTAAGTTTGTATTACTTTTTTCTAATCCACATTGGAATGTAAATCAGTGGGTTTCTCCCAGGTGCACCAAGAGTAGTAATAGGCTAGAAGGCCCTTTGACATCTCCTGCTCACAAGTTGTTCTGATCTGCTTGAGGGAGACATTCCTGTTTGCAGACAGCTGTCAGTTGTGCTTTCCCCAAAGTCTGCCAAGTTATGCTCTGGGTAAATGTTATGTAATTGTGGTCCTTTGGAGGATGAACAAAGTTTTATGGTATAATCACCTGGTCAGTACAGAAGAAAGGTGGTGGAATCTGCCGGCTTGGAGAATTGGAAGTGGACTGTGGTATTTTCTGAGGACCCCTGTCATTGAAGGAAATGATGAATCTCCATGCTCTTGGAAGGCTAATTTATTATTTTATGATGCTATATTATATTAAAGAATACTAAACTAAACTATACTAAAGAATAGAGAAAAGATACAGACAGAAGGCTAGAAAGATACTAATGAAAACTGATGACTCCTTCCAGAGTCCCAACACAGCCTGACCGTGATTGGCCATTAAAGCAAAACAATTCACATGAAAACAATGAAACAATCAATCACCTGTTGGATAAACAATCTCCAAACCACATTCCAAAGCAGCAAAACACAGGAGAAGCAAATGAGATCATATTGTTTTCCTTTTTCTCTGAGGCTTCTCAGATTCCCAAGGAGAAGAATCCTGGGCAAAGGGATTTTTCAGAAAATATGACGGTGACAGTGGACTGAGGGGGGAATGGTTTTATTTATAGTTGTGGCGAATGCCTTAGCTCCATTTTGATGTTGCAGCACCAAACTTCATGACATTTCAAGTAATTGCATGGGTGTTAGAAGCACTAAGTCAACATTTAGGCAGAAGGGGTTTCTTAAGATTAGTATTAAAGCTGGTGGTGTTGCTAAAAAAAAGAAAGAAAAAAGTGTGCAGTTTCATGCTGATGAAAAAAGGATTATTTAGGTCTGTGATTTAATCTGGCTAAAGATCATTGTGGAGTTTGGGGCAGGGGCGGGGGGAAAGAAACGTTTACAACCACATAATGGTTTTTGATGGTTTTTTAAAATAACTTCTCTAAACCTGAAGTTTTTTGTGGTAGCATATTACCTTCAGAGGACTCATTCCTGCTTGTAATTTTGGCATAACTCATCCTTATGCTCTCATAACTGGGGGACAGAACTTAAAAACATTCTTGCCTGTGAATATGGAAGTAAATTAATCCAGCAGGAGATCAGACAGCAGGTTGAGTTGTAGATGCTGAAAATATGAAGTTGATAGATTTTACCTTGTCTCTCTGCCTTGCCTCTCTGCTTTTACTGTCACTTTTTTCCTTATGCCTCATAGTCCTGTCGGTTTGCAATCATACTTCTACAGCTGCTCATTTAACTAATTCCTAACTAACCTTTAAAAACACCTTTTAAACCAAACTTTTTTTCCCTTCTTGGTTTAGAACACATGTGTACTGTGGTGTACTTTGATGACTGCATGTCAATACATCAGTGCAAGATCTCTTGCGAGTCCATGGGAGCTTCCAAATACCGATGGTTTCACAACGCCTGCTGTGAGTGCATTGGGCCAGAATGCATCGACTATGGCAGTAAAACTGTCAAATGTATGAACTGCATGTTCTGAAGCAGGAAAATTGTAATATAGCAATACTGAGGCCAAAGTAATCTGTCTCGGTTAAAGAGACTGGGATTGCAAATACTGCATTTTGGTGGAGTGCCTGCTGGTTGCAATTAAATGTACCTGGTGGAAAAGAGGATGTATAAAATCAGAGAACTGTTTTCTTTTTTTCTTTTTTTTTTTTTTTTTTAATTCATATAAGCGAGGCTAACTAGTAGATGTTTAAACACTATGTTTTAAACTTGTTTTTCTCTGTTTCTGCTCAAATGGTACAGTCATGCTCATCATTATTGTTCTGATTGTTTTCCTTTGATTTGAAAGTACTGTCTATACTGGTTTTCAGAACATAGTACTCTGTCTTGTAGTTTAGAGTAGGGAAACTTTTAGAATACGGTGATGAGATTTCCATTATCTAAATTCAACAAATAAATAAATGGCTGCTAGGTTGGAGGGAGGGTGGATGTTGTTTAGGGGCTTGGTTTTTGGGATTTGGTTTCTGGTTTTGTTTTTTAACTTTATTACCTTCCAGTTTTTAAGGTTAGCTTTTATTGTGGAAGTGACGTTTGGAGAAAAATTAAAATTCATGCTTTCTCTTCAAGTTCAAAGAATGGGCTGCTATGGATAAAATCCTAACTTCTTAGAAGGGCTGCCCAGCAAAACACCATATATGGGATACTTTTCCTCCAAGTTTGATTTGCCCTGCTCTCTTTTCACTGGGGCCATGATGCATAATTTATGTGTTACACAAATTAATCTTTTCAGTCTTCTCTTAGATCCCAAAATAAAGCTGGTAAGTGCTATTGCATTTCCCACCTGTTGCACTGTTCTCTAGGGCTGTTACACCCTGAACATTTAGTCCAGTAAAGGAAACATGAAAGCTATGATGGATTTAATGACTAAAGGAATAAAGAATGAAATGACAGGAACAAGCAAGTAGTACAGGTCTACCAGCTGAGCATCTGGCAGCAAGCATGTTCCCATTTAGTAATTTCCTGCGAATATTTACTCCAAAACATTTTTATTAATATTAAATTTCTTCGTTTTTTCCCCATAAATTTTTGTCACTGAAGAAGGGAATATGTGTCTGCAAAGGCAAAGTTAAAGTGCTCTGAGTTTAGAACATTGTGCATTTTTCTAAGTAAGAGTTTTTATATGTTGACAGTTACATAGCAGTTACTATGACCGATTTAAGGTGTCCACTGATAATGGTACTAAGTACAAGAATAAAGTGTATGAGTAGTTAATGATCAGCTTTTTGTATTTATAATAATGTAGGTTTTAACTCCTTCAATTTTTTATGCATATATACATATGCAAACACAAAAAGGAACTATTCACTATTCATTTTTCTCTCATTAACCACAGCTAGAGGGATTAAACTGTTTTCTAGTTACACCTGTCTATCTGTACCATGTACACATGAAAGCAGTCATATTACATTTATTTTGTTGAAAAATTTTCCTGAATGTTTTTTCAATGTTTTTCTCATGATACAGTTCTTTCAATAAGATGGAATAATAATAATAATAATAATGATAATAATAAAAGAAAAATCTACTCTCATTAAATAATATTACTTTCTTCAGTGTCTTTTTCAGCTATAAAGATGTACTTGAAAGATGAATGTTATTGTTTTGAACTAGTGGATTATGGAATGTCTTCATACTTTAAACTTACACTTAAGTGATAAAAGATCATAGACAAAAATAGAAAAACTTAGCTTATAATGGAGGAGTTGTTCTTCCTATATTTTACAATTCATGTTATATTTTTTTTCTGCTAGAATTTCTTAAAATTATTGGAGAGGAAGAATATGTCGAGAGTAGCTGTGACTGTAGCTGGAGGGTGCATCCATGTTCCTGACCGAGACAGGAGACGCGTAGCAATCAAGCAAGCAGGAGGTCATTAGCATGCTTCAGATTTTTGCAGTCTTAAATTATTGGAAAGATGAGGGTAGCTCAGAATCTTCTTGGGGGAGGAAGAGGGCTGATGTTTCTGGTCAGGCATCTGCAGCCCCATGGATCTGTGACACTGTCTCCATTTACATCCTCAGAATTTCACTGTGAGGTCAAATCAAGTGGGGGCAGGAGGAATGGGAGAGCAACCTAACAGGAGTCCCAGGAAATACTGGGGGGAATGGCATAAAAATGTAAACACAGTTGTCTGTTGTGGCCTGAGAGAAGGTAGTGCACACCTTCTGGGGCTTGCCTTACTTTTTGTAATTCCTGATGCTGTCTAGAATTTGCTGAAAGTGTTGTGTGTACACAAATGTCATGCAACAACACCCAGTGTATTTTATGATGATGAGTGTTTTAAGAGGTATTTTAATAAAAAGACATTACTGGTTCTTGTGTGCTCTTTCTCAAGAGTTTGTCAGGGAAACATTACCAGGAAGCATATTACAAGTTACTGATCTAGATGGATAGAATAATACCAAGAATTAGCTCTCCAGCAGATTTTTCCATACCTAAAAGTGTTGCTTTGAAGTATTTTTCATAATACATGTACATAAATGATGAATACTCAGAATGTTCTTTCTGAAAAACCTAACCATTTTAGAAAGTTGTTTATTTAGTCTTATTAATTTTGCAGGAAAAAATCACCATTTATTTTGGGGTCTCTTATTTCACCCTATGTCTGGATAACCAGCAAACCATCACCTTCATAAGAACATGTTTTTAAAGCTTCTTTTAGTTAGGAATGTTCTCCAAGTAAAGCATTGGCCACTTTTATCACTGTCCTTTGGGACAGAATTTTAAATCACTGAACATAAAGGGAAGCAAAGAGGGAATTCATATAGTAAGAAATTATACAAATCCCTGGTGTGTTGGGGGTCTGACCGAAAAGGGGTGGAGGGCCTTTTGTTATTCTTTCTTTAAAAGTAAAAAGTTTCTGTTTAGTTGCTTTGGGGTTTGGGTTTTTGTTCAGGTTTTTTAAGTTTGTTTTTCCTTACAGACACTTGAGTACAGAGGTCATAATGTGACATTGCTTTCCTGTCATTTCATAAGGTTCTTAGCTTTCTTTTAGTATGCTTAATGTATTTCACATCTAATTCCAAAAAAATAAATATAAGAACACCTGTTGTATCTTTAATAATATATCTATGGTCACTCCAGTGTCCCTTCCAAAATTATGGCTATTCTGCTAGCTGGCTCCCAAGCCCCTCATCCTGCTGGCTGGAGTGCCTTGAAGTTTGCTGGCGATTGCACAGTGACACACAGACCCATCCAACATGGATATGCTGTGGTCTCTCCAGCCCCGTGACCCATGGTGCCCTGTCCCATGGCTGGCACTTCCACCTTCATGGGAAAAGCCTGGAGACTCATAGCCTGGGAGGAGTTTAATGAGAAGACAGACTGTGCTGATGGGATACCTGCAGAGCACAGCCAAACAACTTAATATTTTCCTGTTGGATGGTAATGTCTCTTGGGCATGGCAAAAGGAACACTTTTATGAAGATTTGACACATTCCCTTGGAATGAGATATTTCACCAAATCAACAGTAAGTACCAGTAAATCATTAAAATTTGTGCTACTCACATAGGAAAACACAGATACAAAATCTTCCTAGAAACAGAGCAAACCTGATTCAGACAAGTACATCTAGGATGTAAAGGTGGCCAAGACTCAAGTTTTTTTATACACTTTTTATTGATTAAGTATTTATAAGTTTTCTTCCTACTGCAGAGAACTTGGAATTATTTGGCTTTGAGCAACCTGTTCTAGGGGAAGATGTTCCTGCTCAGGGCAGAGGGGTTGGAAATAGATGGTCTTTAAGGGCCCTTCCATCCCAAAGCATTCTGTGATTCTATGGCTCCATAATACTGCTCATAGGAGTTGCTTAGGCAGAATTCAGCATCATACACCCTTATTGGCTCTGTTCTCCTGCTCTGTGGTAATTTCTATGAACAACATACTTTCTCCCCCAAAGGCATTGATTAATTTACTACTTCCAGGTTTTCCTGTTGTATCTTCAGGCTCTCATTGTTTCACTTGTTTGTTTCAGTATGTGACTAACTAGTTTATTTCCTAAGCTAAGTCTTTTTATGTTTGCTGTGTATTCCTTTATTGCTAAGGAGAATTACACAGCATGTCTAAAGTTTTCCCAGAATGGTACAGCCCATGTAGACTCCCATCTGTCCAAGACAAACTCAACTCCAGAACTGGCTTTCTTGAAGCAGTAATAGGAGGAAGGAATTATCCATTAACACCACTATCTATGCCTTTTCCCTTTTCTTTCCCTGACCAAATGCTTTCTGAAGCTCCGCTCCATTATTATTTTATTACTTTTATGAAGCTCAGGTACATTAGTGAGACTGATTTTCCAAGCAGAGAGCTTGCCACCTCAGAATCCTTGCTTCACTTTGTCTTTAAAGCAGTAAGAGTTTACTGAGTGAATGTGGGGCAAGCTGAGGGTGTAAGAAAGTGCCTCAGTCTGTGTAAGTTGGCCCCAGACCACAGTGAATTTTGCAAGTCAGAAATCATCCAAATCTGTTTCACATGGCAGTAAATTGGTACAGTCAGCACTGCACACAATCACTTGTTTGTCCTTAAAATCTGGGAGAAAATTCATTCTGGGTTCATTAGCTGATGAGCCCATTGTGCATGACCTTTTGTTGGCAGTGGCCTCTAATAATACACATTCTTCAGAGCTGAGAGCCTCTGGCCACTGTCGCTTCAAGTGGAGATCCTCATGGGGAACCATCTCCAATTACTACGGGATGCTACAGAACTACCCTTTCTCTCTTCTCCTGCCAGGAATAAGGTGGCCTTTATATGTAACAAAAAAAGAAACACATTAGCTGTGATGTTAAGTTAAATCGCCTGGTGAGCCCTTGCTGTTACGCTGTTTCTTCTGGAGAGGAGGAGGGAGCCTGGAATTTGCGAGGTTATGTAATAGGTGCTGAAGACAATATCGCTGTGCTCCAACACTAATCGGAGTGTTTACAACCCTCCCTTTTGTAGCTTCCACTGAATAGCACAAATTCCTGTGGGGGACCTTTTACATTACCGCAGGAGGTGGCACAAAGAGCTCATTCGACGGGGACTAAGCAGCACTGAGTCCCAAGTGAATAAATGGAGCAGGTGGCACGCTGCCACAATGTTAATGTGTCCAATAGGCCGGGGATTATGCTTGAGGCTGTGGGAATGAATCGGCCCTGCTTCTGACTGAAACAAATTCCCCTGTTGATGAGCAGTCCTGAAGGGGATTCAAATTACGCAGGTGCTCAACGTAACAGAAACTTGCATTGTAAGAGGCAAAAAAACCCCCACAACATTCCTTATAACACCACTGTAAACAGGATGCATCTTGAGATGGGGATGTGTTCCTTGGCACAGGTCACCTCAAGCAGCATCCAGAGCCTTTCTTCATTTCCCTCGCATTCCAGAAAGCAGTAGAGAGAAGTGGGTAACTCCTCTCAGGAGGTCAGATTTATTATGTGGGATGAAGCCAAAGCCAGTGGCTGTTCTCATGTGAATTGAGGAGTTCTGTCAGCAGTAACATCACATGGAAGGTGGCCCAGGTGCCCCCACTATGGGGCTGTGTCAGCTCCCGCACTGAGACTGATGGATTGTGGTGCTTGCTGACCTCTCATTCTGAATAGTGTAATCTCACAACTCCTCTGGCCATATCCATCTTTAATCACTGGCAAAAGAATCACAAAATCACAGAATGGGTCAGGTTGGAAGGGACAACACTGGGTCACCTGGTCCACCCTCTCTGCTCAAGGAGGATCATTCCAGAGCACACAGCACACATCTGTGTCCAGATGGTGCTTGAATATCTCCAGCAAGGGAGACTCCACAACCTCTCTGGGCAGTCTGTTCCAGTGCATGATCACCTGCACGGTGAAATTCTTCCATATATCCAAGTAGAACTTCCTGTGAATCAGTTTCTGCCTGCTGCCTCTTACCCTATTGCTTGACACCACTGAGAAGAGCCTGGCTCCAGCCTCTTGGCATCCTCCCTCCCTCAGATACTTATAGACATTGATGAGGTCTCCTCCCAGTTGTCTCTTCCCAAGGCTGAACAGATGCAGCTCCCTCAGTCTTCCCTCATAACAGAGATGCTCCGGCCCCTTAAATATCTTTGTTGCCCTCCACTGGATCTGCTCCAGGAGCTCCATGTCTCTCTTGTACTGAGGAGCCCAAAAGTGGACACAGCTCCAGATGCGGCCTCACCAGTGCTGAATAGAGGGGCAGGATCACGTCCCCCGACGTGCTGGCAAAGCTCTTCATACTGCAGCCCAGGGTATCATCGGCGTTCTTGGCTACAAGGGCCACTGCCTGCCCATGGCTCAGGGACGCTTACGTTCCTTGTGTTCCCACAGGAGAGATGGACCTGCTGCCTGCGGGCTCTGGGCGGCTGTTGAGGGAGCTTCACATATATCTCGCCGGGGTCCCTCGCCGAGGTCCCTCGCCGGGACGGAGGCCGGGGTCCCCTCAGGCAGCCAAACCCTGCTTCCACGGGCCTGGGGGCTTCAGCAGCCCTGGGGGGCAGAGAAGCTGGAACCACCCCCGCGGCGTGCTGGCCGCTGGGAGTTGTAGTGCAGCGGCCAGCAACGACCTGTAGTGCCCTTGACGGCAGCGTCCCCCGGGGGAAACTACAACTCCCGTCGTGCTCTGCGCGCCTGGGTGGGAGAGACCGGGCCCGCCCGCCCCACCTCCCCGCCCTCACGGCCGCGCGGAGCGAGGCAGCGGCGCGTGCGCGGTGGCGTGAGCTCGCGCCGCTCCCCGCCCGTCCCTGCGAGCGCCGGGCGGCGGCGGCGGCGGGATGGGGCGCGAGGCGGGGCGTGCCCGCCGCGCCTGAGGCCGAGGCGGAGCCGCTGCGCGGGCGAGCGGGACCCCCCAACGGTCAGTGCAGGGCGCGGGGGGCGGGCGGTCCGGCCCGACAGCCCGGTGAGGGCCGCGGGGCCGTTCCGGGTCCGGGCGGGCGGGCGGGGGCGGAGGAAGGGGTGGGGGGGGGGGGGGGGCGCACAACTGGCGGCGCGAGCCGCCACCGCCCCGCGGCGCGCGCGGCTGCCGGGTGGGGGAGGGGCCGGCGCGGGCTGCTCGAGCAGGAGGGAGGGGCGGGGCCTCGGGAGGCTCCGCCCATTTTCCCTCGGGTCGCTGCTCACCCTCCCTCTCCTTTGCCTTCCCTGCTTCCTTCCTTCCTTCTCTCCTTTCTTTCCTTGCTTTTTTCCTTCCCTTCCTTTCCTCTCCCCTTCCGTTCCCCGCCCGGGCGGGTGTCCGGCCCCTGTGCGATACTTACGGGCCGTGTTGTCCCTCCTGCCCTGCCCTTACGGGCACCTTGTGCGCCCTGTTTCCTTAGGCGTTTGCTCCCTTTGGATCGTGCGGGGCTCGCTGCAGCTCAGTTTGGGCTCCGGGTTGGCTCTTTGCAAGGTCGTTTTTAGTTGTTTTTTTTTTTTTTTTTTGTGGGGAGGGAGAGGTCAGGGATTTATATTCTTTTACCTTCACCTAGAGGTCTCATCTTAAAACAGTAAAAGAAAATTTACTGCTGTTGTAATTTTTCTGCATCTAGCAGGTTCTAAGGATGTCATGTTTCCTACCTGATAATATTGTTTAGAAACTGTCTGTTAGTGTTCATCATAGAATCACAGAATGGTTTGGAAGGGGCCTCAGAGACCATCTACTTCCAGCCCTTCTGCCATGAGCAGGGACACCTTTCACTAGACCAGGTTGCACTGAGCCCCATCCCAGATGGCCTTGAATGCTTCCAAGGATATGTTAGTGGGTGATGTATGAGCAAATACATCTTATTTTTAAGTGATAACAGATGTTCAAATGAGTGACAAAGATAATGCCAGCAATCCACACTGGAATTATCTGTTCATGAGAATGGTGTGGTTTGGATTTACTCCACCCCAGTGTCCCTGAGGTTAATGATAATTGTTGATAGAAAGTAATCATTTAAAAAACCCCAGGCTAAGGCCTTTTTGCCAGTTGCATAAACCAGGGTGATTTGTGCAAGTCCCTTGTTTCAGCACAGGAAAACAGCCCTAACTGTGCCCTTAAATAGGTTTCTGATCTGGAGACGGCTTGAAGTGCTTACCGTGAGTGCTCTGCACTGCCATCCCCCACCCTTTCAGGGGTGGTGTTAAGCTTTTGTTGGATATGATGCAGGATGGTAATGGATGTAAATTTATTAATGAGCTTTCAGGGGAATGGCAGAGGGATCCATTAGATTTGGGTTTTGATGTTACTTGAGGTGTTGCATACAGCTCGTGGTGGATGGTGCTGTGCTTCAGTTCATTTCAGCTCAGTCTGGGTATAATCCCTACAGTCAGTGAGACAAGCTCTTGGGGGGCTCTTTTCTACAGAGAAATAAACAAGAAAGAAACAGGAATTTTAAAAAGCCCTTCCAAACTGTTGTAGTTTTGAGCATTTAGTACTTCTAAGTGTGTGAAATTTATTAACCCTTTTGCTATAATTTTCTAGCTAACTACAAGAATACAATGTCTATTTTGTTGAAGTAGAGAACTTTACATTTCCTGTCTTACAGATCTCATTTCTAGGTTGTAGAAAATAAATTTTCTTTAGTGTTCCCACATCTGAAATGGAACATGGGAATAGCTGCCTTCAAATCTTAATACTCCACGTGCAACTGCTGCACATTGTTCTGTCTTAGTTCAGGTGTATTCAGGGGTAGGAGGGCATATTTTGTAGTATGGATTGGTGGGGCTTTTCCCCAAAGCAAGGATTACACAGTGAAATCACTGGTGTGATTTTAGTTATGTGGGGAAGAAAGTTCTTTTTCTATAGGGCAGATTGTTTACATTTCTACATGTGCATGTCTACACTGGAATAAATTGTCCTGGAATTGCAATAACTGCATTCCTGCTTCAGAGCTGCACGGCTTGGTTCTGCAGATGTCCTTAAAGCAAAGCTGACATGCACAAGCCCTGCATCTAACTCTTTATAGTTCTCATCTCCACTGCACCCTTCAGGCACTCTTCCCAGTGAGTTTTAGCTGTGTTTTCTTGCAGAAAAGCTTTGCATATTTCCTGAGTAAACACTGCTGTTTCTTATGGGCAGGCAGTTCTTAGACTAATATGGAAGATGCTGCTGTTCAGCAATAAATATCACCAAATGCTAACTTACTTTCCTTGGGTAAAGCTTGGTATCATGTAGCTAGCCCCAGAATGCCAAAATATAGGATGATATTTACCTTCAGTTTATAGTAGGATAGTGTAGCATAATCTACCAAGCTTGTCTCTGAACTAATGTATCTGATTATGTGGAATCAGTGAATGTTTTGCTACCCTTACCACTAGTCATGATTTGCTATGTGCATGGTGTGCTATCCTTCATCAACTCCTTCTGCTGTTCCTCAGAGTCTCATGGATGGTAGTTTTCAAATTGTTGCTAAAAAAAAAAAAGTATATCAAATGGGCCCAGAGCTGGGCTGGAAGTACCTTATGGAGTAGGAAGTTTTACTTAGGCTGCATCCCCAGAGGTGGTGGTGTTGAGGGGTGACTGCTGTCCAGATAAGGTTTACATCTTCTGCTTGCCATGGCCAAAACCAGAAGGGTAAGGATGCAGGCTGAGTTTAGAGAAAGGAAAGGTGTGACTCCATTCACTTACCCTTCTCATCCCAACCATCCCTCGCCTTTTGGGCTTGACATCAGGAATACAAACTCAGTTGAAGGTGTGGAGGTATAGTAGAGTGAAACAGACTTTGATGGTGGCAGTAACAGCAAGTCTGCAAAGCTGAATAGCAGCAGGGATCCAGTGCTCCCCGATTCCAGTTTATCTTTAGGCTGCAGTAAAAACTGGGGAATGACAGCTTGCTTGGGGCAGCTGCTGGGAAGTGGAGGATTTATATGGTATTACCCAAGTAAGGAGTGGTGATCCAGTAAGTTGGCTCATGCAGTGAGTTGGCTCAAATATGTCCAAGGAGTTTCTAGTTCATTCTGTCCTGTTACTAGCGGATAATGTACTAGGAAAACATTTATTTAGGTTTCATCAGTAAAGTGCTGTGACAATTTTGAACTAGTAGGGAAGAATTTGTGAAAAAGATAAATATCAGGTACAGTGACTTCAGTGGATAATAAGAAGGTAAAAACAACATTTAATACCTGAACAAAGTGTGTCTGACCAAAAATGTTTGGAATGTGTAACTGGGTCCTTAGTGTTTTTTATTATTAGCTGTGCATTAAAAAAGCACAGAAAACATCTCTTTTTCTTATCTAATGATGAATTCCACATATACCTCAGAGATCTGCAAATTCAAAGCCACAAGATCACAGCATTTAGAGCAATCAGTTCACTACCTACAAGCAGTATTTCCTTTGATAACTAATTAAGGTGTGTTTAAATAGAGAACATGATTTGGTATTTTTTTCCTTGTCTAGTTCCTGTGATGCTCAGTAAGCAAAAGTACAGATAATGAAGATGTCCTAGTTTCTTCCAGAAGCAGCTTGGTGTAGGATCCTGACTAAGAAATAGCAACTAATCATTTAATAAACACATAATTTTATAATAATAATGAAAAAGTGCTGGCCAGATGCTAAAACAGTAATAATATAAATCAGTACATACAGTGAATTGTTAATGTGTATTAATAGTAATGTAATATTTAGCAGAGTTTAAAAGGAAGTGTTTATAGTATTTATAGAGCAAGTGTTGTATTTTAAATAAGCTAATTTAGTATTGTTTTCTACAGAAATAGGAAATAGTGCAGAATAAAATAATGCAACTATTCTGATATAATACTAATAATTGAAGAATGTGATGTAAGTCACTTCATCTATCCTGGTGTGCCCATAATTGTTAATAGCTTGCTGTCTATTCAATTGTTGTAAGTCCTAGGGAGGTAGGCAGAAATACAGACCTTATGCAATCAATGCAAAGAGAAAATTTCTTTGAAAGAAGGATGATGATCCTTGGTGGTACACATTAATTTATGATATGACCTTGTAGGTGATCCCTGCCTTGCTTGATGCAGGCTCTGTGTTCCCTGGAGGAAGCAGGGAATGGTTCATGATTGGTGCCAGCTGCAGCGCGACCGGAGTGCAGTGCTGGGGCAGACCCTGTGTGCAGGTGCACAGATGCCCCATTTTGCCTGCTGGAGGCTATGCTTTTTCATAGATAGGGATAATCCCACCCTTCAGTGCAGTGGAAGGGTCAGCTTCCCAAACAGCAGGAGCAGATTCCTCATATCCACTCTGCCATCTTTATTCTCTTTCTCACCCACAAGGAACAGAGCTTTTTTAGACTGGCTATTCTGGTCTCTGGAGGCACACAAGGAAAGCAAGGGATGAGTGATGGCTGTTTGCATGAGGTGGGAAGGGCCAGATGGTTGCTGGAGAGGAAGAAAGAGGAGCGGGTGCTGGGTGGTAAGGTTTGACATTCCAAATCAGAATGCAGGTTTGGACCAAACTGAAATTTATTTTAAGGAGAATAAATTTAGTTTCGTGTTCGTTGTTTTGTACATTTCTTAGCAGTGACTAATTCTTGAGTCAATTCCAATAGTTATGTATAGATAAAATGTATTTTTGTACATTTTCATCCTCTCTAGCATGAAAATTTCACATGTTTCTGTTATCTGGGTGAAGGCAGCTCATGAAGTTTTCTTCCTGTTTCACAGTTCAGTAGGATCTCTGGGCTTTTCCTGTCACTAAAGGACAAGACATCTGGCAGAAAGGAGCTCTTGGAACTGATCATAGAACTCTACTACCAGAGCTTGAAGAATGACTTTTGAAAACACAATATATGATGATAATTCTTAACTTGACACTAGTAGAAAAAGGATATCACAGTGGCAAAAATTGCAGCTTCTCTTTCTCATAAAAAAATAAGTTAGAAAATTTCAAGGGTATTACTTCTCTTTAAAATCATATCTAACTTGTAAAATAGGACTTACACCTATGAGCTTGAAGCTATAATTTAATGTTTATCCTCTAATGGCTTTTGTGAAGTTTAACATTTATGATACCCTGGTGATGAAGCTTGTTGCTACTTTAACATTTCTAGCCTGCCCTGTTGTATTTTGTAAATACAAGGATCAGCAGTCAGGTGCAGAATTTTTCTGGATGTTGCCATGAAAATAAATTTTCAGTGAGTTTTATTAGCATGAATTAAATTGAGTGCTGAATGTAAATTCTAGTGCTAAACATGCCAGCAATTAAACTCTCTCATTTCATGGTAGTAGTAGTGGTTTTCTGCCATGAATACTATGGAAGTTCATAATTCTCTGGTATCGTTTTCCTATATCCAGTATACTGCTTTCACATACTTAATACTGAGTGTGTTAATGTAGTGTATAATTACTGATAAAAGGTAATTAAGTTGACAGATATTTTACTGTATTTGTACTGCTCCAGTAGATTTTAATATTGTGAACCAAATGCTGTATATAAAAGTGTAATGCTAATCTGTAAAGAACCCAAAATACCTTTTGTTTTTTAACTGGATTCAAAGAAAAAAGTAATTTCCTTTTCTACATTTCAGTTGCGGTGGCTTAAAAGGAGATACCATTCCTTTAAGATAGCCTAAGGAGCTTTTTATATTTTATGGGATATTTTTAATTGATTGAATGGACTAAAACCTTGGGGGCAAAAATACCAAGTGATTGAACAGATTTACCCAGAACCTCCTTGGATTATTTCAGTCCAGTGGTTTTAGCTTTTCTTGTTCTTTAGGTGTTTTAATCTTGACAAATTCTCTAAGTTTTCCACATGCTGGCCACTTGTTAATTCTAGATGCAGAGATCTTTCACAGGTCATGCTTCTAAAGATTTCATTCTGAAATTTGGGGTTGCAGTTCTCCAAAATTCATGCAGTTTGCACCACTGGGGAGCAGATGCCTTTTAAGCAGTCAGGTTTTGAAACATTGTTGGAGGAAACAAATTTCAGCTTTCCAGGTGAAAGAGGAAGTGATGAACCTGTGGAGTTCTTAGCTGCTACAGTATATTAGTGTGACTGATATACCAGGATGTATATTTAAATGCATGTTCCTTCACAAAGATAAATAAGAACTAATTTTCTGGCAATGGCTTTCAAAATGTATCTTTGAATATGCCAGAACCTGTATACAACCCCAAAAAGCAGTGGAGAAGGCACATCAGTTTTACCTATGTCATTAATTTTGTGTGCTGCAATTTTATGATATTTTATTTGGTCTATGATCAAATTTCTTTGCAGTTTTCTGTGCTTCTTTTGGTTGCTCATTTTTGATAAATCCTTTAGTAAGTAAGGTTTTAATGTCACTTCAGTCAAACTTCAAACACATCTAAAAGACACACAAACATGTAAAAGAAGTTTGCAGTTGGTGTGCATCATTAGAACAGTCAGTTTTGGTGAATGTTTTGACAGGTAGGTTTATTACATTTGGTGGGTTTTAGTACTTATGTGCAAGGATTTCACCACTCTTAAAACTGCCTTACACTGATGGAGGCAGTTTATCTTCTTTTGAGGGAGGGATAGGACAAAGGCCGTCTTTGGTCTTATGTGTTTTCAGACTTCCATTAAACTATCTGCTCTAATTTTAATTAAAGCAGCATGACTTATGTTTAGACAAGGCAACACAACAGATTTGGAAATGCAATCAGATCTTCTTTGGTCCTGTGCTATCAAATACCAGACCATTCCTCCATCTCTGAAGCATACAGTATTTTTAATGTTGTATTTGTGTTATTATTCAGTTAATTTTTATTATTTTGGACAAGTAGGTTGAAAACATCAATCATTGAATTTCTTAAGGTATGGAGGTTTTTTGTGGTATTCTCAACATGTAGGATTGCTGAAAATTGCTGCAGTAGATGCTACAGACTGAGCTAAATGAAACCTGTTTTAGAAAGTATATGTGAATTTAATTTTAAATTCTAAGGATATTTATACATTTTTCTAGAAGGCAGGTGTTTCATGTAAGTTTTCTTCTAAGGCTGACTAAATTGGGATAGAAGACAAGGCAAATAGTGTGAACTTGTGGGTCTTGCTGCTGTCCCAGTAACTGGCATTTTAATGGATGGCAGATTCCTGCTTTCTCTGCAGAGACCAAGAGCTGCCCCATGGTGGGTGGTGCCACACCTTGCCTTGTATGTATTTCTGAATGCTTTCTGTGTTCACATGCGTGACTTTTTGCAACATCTCAGCCCTGGAGATGGTGATGTTAATCATAATTAATAATCTGCTGAGCTTGTAAATATTTAAATTGACTTTCCTCTTGGGTATTGAGTGAATCTGGGGCAGACACGGAAAGCAGAACTTGTTAATCCCATCTCTACGTATGGCACTGAAAAAAATAACTAAAAATTCAGAAATTTGCTGAAAGGCTAAATCCTTCATGTGGTGTTGATGAAGAGCTGTCACTGGCATTAATGGGAATACGTCTGGGAAGAAGAGATGGTATAGCCCTACTCTTGTATGGAAATGTAACATACCATGCTAATTTTTCTTTTTTTTTTTATATATCACATGAGTTTGAAAGACATTGACATCTATTCCCGCAGGTTCCTGCTGCAGACATAACATGGATCAGCAAAACAATTATTTTGTTGGCATGTCTCAAAACAGATCTCAAAATAAAACAAGCTACATCAGAAAAAAACCTTTTGGTGGGTAGAACTATATCTACAATAAGGCTGTGCTGAAAACTGCTGTGCTGGGAGCACAGAAATGTTACACGTCGATCCATTATTGTTAAGTTGGGAAAACGTTTGCGTGCAGCCCAGTCTGTGCTTGATTCTACTCAAATTGGACTTAATAAAGCAACCAGTGAAGGCTGACTTTCAGGTCAATAGCCACTGATGTTAGCTTGATAATAAACAGGACTTTTAAGCCAAAGCAAAGGTGATAGACATAGATATCAAATAATCACTAAGAATAATCAGCTGATAGAAACAGTTATTAAATAATCACTAAAAATAAACTGTTTCTGGATCAAAGTCTTCTTTTACTTTTCCTTTCTGCTGTTATGGTAGAATGGGTTTTATCTCAACCACCATAGTTCCATTTAATATTCACTAGAAACTGAACATGTTTTGCCATTGTTGCCTTGGAACATGCAGGGTTTTAAACATGAAATGAATCATACATGGAAATTTTTAATCTGTGTCCTGTATCACACTATGAAGAGATCCAAGCAAAGCTGTTCTTTGCTTCCTCTTCTGCTACGGAGTTGTCAGTTCAAGTGATGTCCTGTAATTGATAGATCTTTTCATCTATGCTCAATAGATGGTGGCAAAAATGCAATGTAAAGCATAAGAAAGATAATTTTCACAGTTCAAGCCCTAAAGGTTTGTGTGTCACTAATAAACTTTCAGAAATGGCTTCTTTCTGGGTATGATAAGGCCACAGAATTGAATATTCTTTGCCTTTGGTAAGGATTGTTTGTACTGCCTTCCCAGTTAAAGGATTATGAAGTGACTTCTGCAAAGTTAATGCTGTTTGAAAATTCTATGAATAAAATAACGATCACAATTCACCCAATTCAGTGAAGAAGCATGGTGCTTCTAATTGATTTTTTTTCTGTATCCAGTCTGAAAGATGATATTTGAATACTGGATTAAAAAGCCACACTGTCTGGACTCAGCATGCAGCTCTCCGTGCAGCAGCCATGCTCTGCCGTTCCCTCTATGTGTTAAGCAGGTTTATGGAGTGTGGCAAGGCTCTCTGTGGCACTCTGTGTTTGGGGGTGGCACTAGGTGGCTCTAGGAGGACAAACCAGCAGACACCCCAGTGAAGTGATGTTGGTAGAGGGGCACACACCAGCCCTGGTTTCGCGGTACTTGGCACGGGTACAAAAGGTGATGGTGCTGCAGCAGCAGGGGCACCTGCCTGCACGTGTCAGCTGAACGTGTTCCCAAGAGTCCCACAGAGCTCGAGCTCCACTGCTGGCAGGAGCCTCACAGTGCCTTACTGCCTCTCCACTGCTGCTGTTGGGTTTGCCAGGTGAATTACTGCTGTTACAGGGCATTGTAGTGTGCATTTCTGGTGTGTGGGCATTCCCAGATTTGCTGCCACTGTTAAATCCAAAGCAAAGAGTCTTTGGTAATTGCTGTTTACCCTTGCCATTTCTAGTATTTTAGCATGTGTTAGCTGAGACACTTTTAAAAAATCCCCACAGAACACAAAAATACAGTTTTTATAGGCCTAGTTGTTTTTTGCTGGGTTTGGAACTGAGTGTGTAGAGCTCTGGCCTCTCTGGAAGACTAGATTCTGTTCTGTGTTGTTTGATCTGTCACGGGTAGTCTGCAGATGCTG
Source organism: Molothrus aeneus (assembly GCF_037042795.1). Classification (NCBI taxonomy): domain Eukaryota; kingdom Metazoa; phylum Chordata; class Aves; order Passeriformes; family Icteridae; genus Molothrus; species Molothrus aeneus. The sequence goes on along the minus strand of NC_089646.1, from coordinate 101,570,230 downwards.
TTGAAAGAACAGCAGAAGTGCTTAAAACTCCTGTAAAATATTTTATGCCAAATCCATTGGTTTTTCTTCTGCTTAATTTTGCATTTTTTACTCTGAATAGCATTTGCTTTTTAAACGTCATTTGTAGTACATTCAGCTCAACCAGTCATGGGTTTAGGATGTTTGGTTTTTTCCCCTGACTCCACTAAATTGACAGCTGTTCTCAAGCTGGCTGCATTCAGGTACTGGAGTGTGACTGAGCAATGCTGTAGTTTAAATCTCTGATCAGAGGAATTTGTCATTAAATAGATCCAGCCCAGGAACTGATTAAAATATAACAATTAGTATTAATTTGCAAAATCATAATCTCTGTACAACTTGCTGCAGACCTTTGGGGACTAGACTGCTCTTTGAAGGGCTTGTCAGAAAATGTGAATTGTAAAAAGACTTGGATACAGTTCCAAGGGCAGACAAAACCCATGGTGATGCTGTTTATAGTGTTTAAGAAAGTAAACTGCACACCTTTTGTTGTATTTTCCTGCCTTCCTTTATTAAGTACTAAAAGTAAAACTTTCTATTCTCTTGGTGGTACAAGTGGGAATTTGGAGAGGCGGATAAGAGAGAAGGGGCAGGGTTGTCACACCAGGAATAATTCTAAAGCCAGTCTAAACAATAGTGGGTATTAGATATGTTGCACAGTGTGGCAGTTTTCAGAAGTATAGGAGGGTTCAATATGTTAGCAGGATAGTTGTAGTATTCAATTCAACTCTCAGCAATTCAGCTCTTATCAAAAGCTACCAAATTTTAATTTGGGCTGAAAAGTTTTGTATCAGAGGCTGGTACTTCAATTTGATTTTCTTTTTAAAAAGCACTAACTACATTCCTCAAACTGTTTCTGAGAATTCAGCTAGCAAGAATATATCTCTTTTCTGTAATAATGAATATTTTGTAATGAATATTTTGCTAATCAGGCAAATCTTTTTAGTGCTATTTGTAATTTAGAGGGGGAACCTGTATTTGGCTGGAGAAGACCTCCCAGATTGCCTTGCTTATGTGTGGCCCATAATTTGCAGAAGTTTTAATGAGAACTGAGTGTGGGAGAAATAGAAGGTGGTGAGGGAAACCTGGGAAACAGCAAGCAGCCAAGAGGTGAGGTTAGATGAGACACTGGGTGTGGAGAACAGGAATGGTGAAACTGGTGTTGCACAGGTCCAGGTTGTGAACACCTGCTTGGTGAGGAAAAGATTGTGAGATAGACAAGGTGCAGTCCTGATTGTGGAGGAGCTGCACTGCAGGAAAGGGGACAAGGAAGCAAATGGAGATAATCTGGGGAAGAGTGTGACTAAACCATGAGTGAGAAACTAATGTACCAGGCTTGAGTACTGTTACTGGAGGTATTGGATTACTTTGTGCTGACAAGACCATGGGAACCAAGAACAGGATTTGCTGGGGTTAAAAACAGAAAATCCTGAACAGTGGAGTAGCACATTGCCAAGAAGTTTGGAGAATGAGAGATTATTCTCAGGGTGGGCAGTAGCAGTTGCAGTGCAGGTGGCCGATTAGTCAAGATACTCCTGCAGAAGTCTGGTCTGGGTGCAGTGCCTGTGTGCCTTGTGGTGCAGAGTTCAGGCCTTCTGCTTGTTACTTGAGAAAGCTGCCATGCAAAGCAATTAAACAGCTTGTTACCTGGACAGTTATTTGCAAGAATGCCTCTTAAATATTTGGTTGTTATCATAATGTAGAACACTGCTTTGAAACTGCTTCCATGGCCATTGGTTCAGCTGAGGAAAGACATGGGAGGACTTGCTCTGATATCCCTGAAGGATGGAATGAGCCACATGGTGGGGAGGGCAGGGGGAGCCACCTGTGGGGCACAGTTTGTGTACCCTCTGTGTAGGGCTTTGGTTATTACCCTGTAACAAAAATCTGTGCCCAGACTTTCCTTGTAGACTACTTGCTTTGGAGAGGTAGTGGGATACCTGCCTCTTCTAGGAAGTGGGATGTTACAGTAAAATAGGAGTGTGACAGTATAGCCAGTGCTGGAGGCAGCACCATGGGACAGGGGCTTTTCCTAGGCAGTTCTGGTCCATCTCTTTCCAATGCGCTCTCTCCTGGAGCAAAGCATTCAACCATCCATCCCCTTCCAGGGATCCCATTTTTGTTTTTTCCAAAATGTGTCTTGGAAGCAGCCTGTGAATTGCATCTTGATGGAGCTCTACAGAATTTTGTAGGCTAGGGGCTGTAATACTGTTTTCCCTGAAGTGAACCAAACTGGAAAGCATGTGCTTCCACATATCTGGAGATTTTATCTTCATGCAATTGCAAGACTTTATCATAATGGGATTGGAAACCTTATTTTCGATCTTTCTAAAATGTCTATGGTATTATTTAATTATTTATTTTAAGGCTGGCTCCATACTGATTAGATTATTAAAGAACTGGAATACCCTCAGTAAAAAGGAGTATTCTGGATACAGCTGCATATTCTAAATGTGAGCTGGCTCCTCCAAGAGCCCACTCAGATGTGGATGTGGTCTGTTGCTCACTGATTGTTGAGAGCTAAGTAGTTTTGTCTGTTTGTATATCACTCCTGAGCTGGAATGGACTCTCAGAGCAGAACTTGAAATGCCTTGGATGGTGCTGCAGCTGCCAGACTTTATCCATCTACAGGTAAATGAGAGACCACACAAAAGCTAGTTTTGTTACTTTTAGGGGTGATCTGATGCTGGCATTATTTGAAAAATGTACAGCTTGCTCCTGTGTGACTTCAAATATATGATTATACACCCTCCTTTGAAGTAAATTTTCCAACATTCTCATGGCATCACGTACCCTGTAAACTAATCTGAGGTTGAGGAGCTGAATTCTGCTAAACAATTTGTATTTTATTCTTTTTATCAAAAAAATTCTGTGAAGTCCCTTCTTGAGGCTTTAATTTTTGCCAATTATGAAGAGTGCATGACTCACAGGGGAGTTACTTAATGCTGTGTTTGTGTGATTACTTGTGACTTGTGAAATTTTAAACTTGCTTTGCCTGTCTACATGAAGTACTTCCTTATTCCTTCTCCTTTTATGGCTGTGTTACCTTATTAAAGAAAGGAAAAGGCACTGATTTTATACCTGGCCACTGCTTATTAAATGAAAGACTGAAATGCTGCCATACAGTCAAATGTCAGGATTACATCAGAGGCCATCTAAGAAGTGTTCAAATGAAAACAGAGATTTGTATTAAGCTTTTCAGTGTGTTGTAAAAAATGCAGTAGATACAGAACTTAGATGTGATACAGACCTTGTATAGTCTTGGTAAATAAATTCTAATTGGATCTTCTCATCTTATTCCAGAGCCTCAACAGTTATATGAGTACCACTCATGGTTTCTGAAGTGTTTTGACATACTTAGCCCACAAGTGATAGTTTTTATTCTTCTTATGGTTCATTGCTTTCCAAAATGGAGCTGTGTTTGTTACTAGGATATTTTTGTCCAAAATTGGTGTGCCTCACTTCTGCAAGAATCAGGTCCTTCACACATATGCAGATATTTGGAAGGTCTGTGGTGATGAGTGAGGGACTGCTGTGCTCTCTGTCTTACTTTTGGATAATTATGGTGGAGCAGGTACTGGTAGCTGAGTGAATGTCCTCACTCTGCCTCCATCCTTTGATTAGTGATTTCTTGGGACTATTTTCAGTGTAACACCCAGGTATTCAGAAGGTGTCTGTTTGTGGCAAAATGGAATGACCAGAGGACACCCACTGTGCTTCAGATGTGGTCTTGCATAATACTTGTTGCAGAAAAAATCCACATCCTTCATTCCACCCAGAAGCTTTACAAAATAACATCTGTGCATGCAATCACCTGCTCTAATTTGCTTCTGCTGTTGCAATTGGTACAAAGCACAAAGTCACAGTACAGACTCAGTGCAAAACAGAAATAATGGAGCCTTCTGTAGTGAATGAAAGAGCTGAATTTGGTCTTTCAGACTATGTTTCTTTTTCTTTTTCTGTGTTCATACCAACTTAGATGATACACTGTTAAAAATGAGATCTATTAAAGCTGGCTGTCATGTCTCTCTGTCTTCCCTTTTTTATTTTTTTTCTAAATCTCATCTTTACTTACTAAATATGCAGCTTAGACTGATTTTTTTTAGGAAAGAGTTTGGTTATTTTCAAAAATGAGACTTGAAAAACCACATTATTTTGCCTGTGCAGGCATCTTCCTTCCTTTCCCCGACCTACTTTCCTGTGCTTAGTCTATGGTCTAGAAAGATGGTGATGGCATGATGGAGGAGATTTTGTTTTAATGATGTACCTTCTTTCCATGTTTAAAATCTCCTGTAATTTAGTCTTTCCTTGGGGGATGGAGGAGAGGTCACAATTCTGCCCATGTTCAGTGAAGGCTTCTATTTGACATTCAGTTATTCTGAAGGACTGACTCAGTGTTGAGCAGGAAGGTGGTTCAAGAAACTGCATTTTGGGAGTACTGAAAAAAGTAGCTAGGTCTGAGAAGGTGCCAGAACTGCGAGAAGCTCTCTGATCCTGTCATGTACAGCATTTGTGGCTCCTGTGGAAGGAGTCAAATGTCAAGTGAAGGAGAAGTGGTGGGAGTCAAGAAGCCCACTGTTGGCAGGTAGGTAAGAAAGGACTTCTTGTGGTACTGGGGAGAGACTGAGAACCAGTGGGAGAAATGGGGACAAGGTGAAAAGATGAGGTAACAGAAAACAGCAGCAGAGAACATTCAGGAGGAAGTGGGGACTGGCAACTAATCAGGTAGAAGAAACAGAGGAAGAAGGGAGAGAATTTTATCTGCAAGGAAGTGGTGTGCAGCAGGAAAGTAGGAACTGCACAAATGAAAAACAAGATGAAGGGAAAGTTGGAAGCTGAGCTTGAGTCACAGAGACCAAAGCAGATGAAGATCAGATTGTCTATGATACATTAAAGGTGAAACAGAGTGGTAAGTCTAGACGAGAGCTATGGGAGTGCTGACACTTGATGGTAAAGAAATCAAAGTTTTAAGTTATAAATACTAAGAAATAACTGAAATCTGAGGAGATGTAGCTGTGTGTGCGGTATGATAAAACAGAGGTGCCCAAAGACAGGGATTGCACTCCTGTCATGGTGGTTCTACCACTTCTCTGTTTTTCATTGCTAGTGCTTGTTGAGCTTTTCCACAAGCCAGCTCAGCAAGCAGCAGAAGCCTGTTGGAGCAGCTAGGAACTTGAATCATCTCACAAAGAGGAAACTGCTGCAATTGGAGGCAGAGGAGAGTTAATGGAGGAGTAGTGTGACCTTCCTCATATGGCAGCAGTGAGTTACTGAATCCCCTGACACATGAGAACTGCACAGGTGAAGAGAAGCAGTTTGAGGGGAGGGACCTGCTGCAGAGGGGAGGCAGGACTGAGGCAGTAACAGACTGGGAAGAAAAAGTCTGAGAGGGAGAAACTGTCAGAAGAGCAAGCCTGTTAGAAATGTTCCTTCTCAAAATGCCTAGAAGGTCCATGGTTTTTTCAGTCTTTTATTGCTGTCAGAAGAAAATGGTAAAAGCCAAAGGAAATGTAAAGATTTATATGGCAGTAGAACATTAACATCCATTAGTAAAGTGGAAGAGGTTTTTTCAGTAGGCTTAAAAGCTCTCTTCTGCTGATAGGTCTTGATATAATTTGAGCATCATAAAATTTCTCCCTTATTTAAAGGCCTAGGCAATGTTACATATAGGAAAGTAATGCTTTCTTGAGGCTGTAAAATAAAAAAATAAGAAACATAAGTACAGTCTTAATTTATTGCATTTGCAAATACACCCCATTGTCTTAATTTTTAGCCAGTGCCTCTGCTTTAGCTAGAATAAGGAATGAACAGTATTAAATAAAGATTTCATTAATATTTTCTCATTGTAATTCTGTGTCTTACTGTGCCCTATTCAAATTCTGATCTGAGTAACTGGTAATTTCCATAAGCACTGTGAGTGATCTCCTGTAGGGAGATACTGTTGCATACATACTCTAAAATTTCACTCTGATCTGCATACAGAGAGCTGAAAGATGAGAATTAAAAAAAAAAAAATTAAAATTCCAACCCCAAAAAAGTGAACAAATCACCCTCCCCAAAACCCACTTAGCTGGACTCATCTGTAAGTATTAACTGGGCAGAATACAACACCATGTCGTATTTTTTCTGTATGCTACCAATCTGTAAATAAATGCCCTGGAGTTGAGTGATACTGCTGAAGAGTGTTGTGGAATGTGTCCTTTGTGACCATTTAGACACAAGGGGCCAAATCCAGCCAAGTGGACTCCAGAGGTGCGCTGTCCCATACAGGATATCCATTCTGTGGAATTTCTGAAATTTATCTGTACTAGGAAGAGATTTTGCTTATGAGTGCCACTGCTGAGAATTTATGCATTGGCTTCCTTTAGCAATTTTTGTATAAACTTTTATTTGGCCATAACTCCCAAGCAAACAATGTACCAGCATCTGGGTGCAGATGACCTGATCCAGCCTGTTCAGAGGGGAAATTGTTGTATACCAGAAAAGCATAATCATTATTTTTTTACCTTCTTTAATTTGCAGCAGCATAATTAAAAGATGGATTTGCTTTAGCTGTATTTATTTTATTTTCCCCCTTATTGCAACAGGCTAGGTGAGTTCTTATTTGCATCTATAAAATATGCTTGGGAAAGAAGAAAATGATCTTTGCCTTAAGGGCAGTGCTCACAAACACTCTGAGCTTCCAGGCAAATCTATTTGATGTCCAAAAAAATTAAAGTTAGGAAACTAATTTGTAGTAAATACTACCAATCAGTATGCAAGCTGCCTATGAATTTTGTAAGAATTATTTCAACAATTAAAATAGTCAGATACTTAATATATATGTTTTATATATCATAGAGTAGAAATGGCTAAAATGTCAGACCTCATGTTAATATGGCTCAGGAGTTAATGCACAAATTCTGCAAGCACTGAGCTGAAGACCTGATGTTCTGTTACTCTGTCTTGGCAGAAGTTGGAACTCTCGTTGTAGAAGGTATTGCTGTTTATGATTTCAGGGTAAAGCTCTAAACCAAGTGTTCTGAAACCCATTGCTTAAAATTGTGTGGGTTTTCTTTTTGTTTTCTTCTGATGCAGGTGTGATGGACAGGTAGCAGAAGATTTCACTTTGCTCTCTGGGTATCAGAATGACCGAGTGCTTCCTGCCTCCCACGAGCAGCCCCAGTGAACACCGGCGGGTAGAACACAGTGGGGGACTCGCTCGTACTCCCAGCTCTGAAGAGATCAGTCCTACAAAATTCCCCGGATTGTACCGCACCGGTGAGCCCTCACCACCTCACGACAGCTTACATGAGCCTCCCGATATAGTGTCTGATGATGAAAAGGAGCATGGGAAGAAGAAAGGAAAATTTAAGAAAAAAGAAAAAAGAAGTGAGTAGACAACTTCTCTTTTTAATTCAATGCTTTCAAGTTCTCTTTCCTTTTTTCTCTCTCAAAATTGCTAAGTATTCCCAGTGGGTTCTTTTAAATTTGTTTCAATGTGGAGGAAGTTAATTTAGTCTGCTACAAGCAGACTTTGTGCAGCACCTGTTTCTCTTGCAAAAAAACTCCATACCTTAATTTTCTTTTGTTGTGCGATACAGGTGCCAAGCATGTGCCCAGAATTACTAATAAATGCATTTATCCAAAACCTTTCATGATGCATTGGTAAATTCTGGCATGGAGTGGTTCTTCACGTTCTAAGTGGAGGTTTTCAAACATGTTTCCAAATATATCCATTTTTAATCATAGCTGAGGTGCCAGCTAGAATAAAACTGTATGTCTGATCTGAATTGTACACTTGTGCATTTGGAAGAAACAGTTTCAACAGCTGTAGCCCTTTTCCCATGTGTCCCCCTTCTTCTGTGTTTGCCTTATTCAGGGTACCATCCCACGTTTTCATGTGCACACTGCACCATTATTCGAGCAGTCATAAAATCTCTGTTGTTTTTTTTCTCTAGCTTCTCAGTTTAGTCTGGTCATGCAGTTTCCTCCAGCAGTGCCAAAGTATTATTGCAGAGGTCAAAAATGTGGAAACCAACACTGAGATCTGAATTTTCCAGAACTCACTGAGCAAAGGTTAGAAGAAGGTAACCCTTTGACTATAGAATCCTTTGTCAGTGTATCAGTATCCAGAGTGGAAATTTCTTAAATGCTTACCCGTCCTCCAAAACAACAGAACTATTACTTCCCACCTTTATATTTGTGCAGAAAATTTTCAAAGCATGAAATAGTTTTTATTCAAGAAAGTTTTTTTACATATTCTGAAAGAATAAGGCACTTGGAAATACTAAGCTGATAGTGAGCACTTTCAATACCAGAATTACACTTCCTGTCCAAGTCTCTGAAACCTAAATATCACAGCCCAAGTGCTAGTACTTTGTAAGTGGTATTTGTTTTAGCAAAATTTCAGAATGTCTGAATCTCTGATACAGTGTATCCTGCTACTTCTTACATGTGGAATTTGGAAGATCAGAAACAGTGAGACAGTATTCTGTTAGAATTAATATGATGACTATTTGTAATATGCATGCACATATTTAAATAATCACTCCTTAAGAATCTGCTGTCACTGCACTGCTTTTAATCAAACCAGTTTCCTGGAATGCAGGAATTGTTTCTACCACAGTTAAGAAGGGCTATGGCTATTTTAACTAAAAACTGTGTGCCTAAAGAATACTGTAGCTCAAAGATGCATCCTCAAGTTAAAACCAACAGTTGAAATTCCTACAGGTTTTTAGAAAAGTGATTCATTAGTGATTTTCTGTAATGTAAACCATATTGACCTAATACAGATTACTGGATTGGCATTGAAAATTTGGTATTGATTGGATAGGTCTAAATTCAGGCTATCAGTAGTTGCTTTTTTTGCTGTCCAGCTTTCTGTTAGAGCTCTGTATTGCACACCTCTAAATCTGGAACTGGTAGATGCCAACATTTTTCATCATGTGGATTTCTTTGTATGGAATTCAGGGTGTCTCATGGTGATAGTGTAGCTGAAGGCTGTTGTTTAGGAGGAAAAATGCTACTTCAGCAAATCCACACGGGTCTGTGCACATTGGCACTGCAACTGTTTTTTTCCACAAGAGATTGCAACACATTTTATAGCTGATTTTATAGCTGATATAAAGCAATCTCTGTTACTTAAAAGAACCTTTAAAGGTATGAAAAAGTCCTCAAAGAACACAAAAATGCAAAATCTGGGAGGAACAAAATAATCTCTTACAGCACTAATGTAAAGGGCATTCAGCATTCTTGGCCCTAATATATGTCTGTCATATAATTGCCAGTCAGATAGAAGAGTAATTTACATACCAAGCTTTCAGTACATCTCATACACTCCAAAAATAATCAATATTGTAAATATACCCTCAACATAGACTTTACCTGTCTAAATTGCAAGTGTTCTGTGCAGTTGCTTATCATGGTAGATTTTAAGAGTTTTCCTTCCAGATTTGGCCTTTGTTATTCCTCCCATCCTTTCGATTCTTCATTTTATTTCACCTTTTCAATTTTGTTGTGTGTCTTCAGATTGTTTCTTTTCATTTTTTCTGGTTACCTGCTTTGGTTTTGAGTAGTGCACAACCTGCCATGATGATGCTGTTTGGGATATAAACAAATATAACTGAACGTGTCAGTGAAAAAAAGACAAGTTAACATTACATTATGACAGAGTGAGTGTTTATTGAACTTGCAATATTAGTGAATTAATGACAAAGTCATTCTAACACCTGAAACTGTATCTGCATTTAATCCCACAAAATCTTGAGCTATTTTGATAATACTCTAAATGTAAACTTCAGAAGTGCTTGAAGAGCAGCAGGGAAGGTTAAATACCCCAAAGTTACTCAGTTTGGTTTTTCAGGTAAATAATTTCTGCAAGAGTAATGTATTCTTAGCTTCATTATTATCACCTATATAAAAAAGCATTTTTGTGTGCTAGCAAAATATCCTTTTCCATATCTTTGTACATAGATATAGTTATTTAATGATTTGATTTTTTCATGTTAGTGTCAGTAACCTAATGATACACAGCAATTATTCTGGGGGAAAAGTGCTAAAAATGTTTTGGAGGTAATAGAAAATTCAATTTAATATTGTTTTTTATGTGGAATATCAGCTACTGGAAAAATGTTTCAGCCACTAATTTTTATTCTCCCCTCTCTTTTGATAGACTGGGTGTTGGTTGGCTGTAGAGTGAGTTAGATTAGGAGATTTACTAGGGATTAAAAGGAATTTTCTTTTTACTGGCATAGTTTTAAATCAGATCTGTTCCCTGACTCAAACAGAACTTGTCCTGTTACAGCAGGAGTGCAAAAGTGGATCTGTGTTAAGCAGCAATGGATTATGTGAAACAGCAACCACTGTAATTGATTTTTGAAAATGTTTAACCACCTGTCACTAATCACATGTTGATAAAGCCATAAAATATGCAGTTCCTTGCAGAAGAAAAATGTTATGGTAAAATACCTCTGAAGAAGCTCTTCTTCCCATTAGAATTTCTGTAGATAAAGAGTCTGTATGGAGTAGATCTTACTCTGCTTATTCATTTTACTTCTGAAGATTGATGCTGATGGGCAGAATGGGTTCAATATACAGCTAGGATTTTTTTTGTTTACAAGAAACTGGATTTTCTTTGTACAATTCTCAAGAAAATGGAGAATTATTTGAATTGTACTAAATTATACGTGAAAGGTTAGTAGGATCATTGATATGAACTCTTCTGAAAATTTCAGGGAATATTTTTGAAAGACAGATCCTTGATGTGCTGGACAGGGCTCCTCTGTGTTCCTTTAGAATGTAGATGACTGAAACCAAACCACTGCTATTGCAAACAAAACATTTTTACTGTCCAATGTGTGGAGAAGCTCTGAATACAGTTTTCAGATCTGCAGACTAAAAGGTTATTCTTACACCTGATAAAGATTAGAGGCTCTTCATATCAGGGTTTATCTTTGGGATAAATAGGGTGCGTTGCTACATCCTGTTCTGCTGACAAATCACTGTATATTTCTATGTACCACTGTGTGTTTAATTAGCAAAGTACCATTTGCAGATAGTTTAAAAGTTTGCCTTTCAATGCCAGTGATTATTTTAAATCAAAATAAAGTAAGAGAAATTTCTTATTTCAGCTTCATTTGCTCTGCTGGCACGGTGCTGCAGAGTAATTTGCATGCAGAATTTGTTTGGCAGTGCTGTGGTGACATCAGTGAATCAAGTGAATATTAAAGACAAACTGATCTAATTGAAAGTTGGATAGTGAGTGTTGATAGTGTCTGTAAGGTGGAAGTTTCTGTTGATAATAAAAATGCATCTTGTGGGCAAGGAGAGGAGGTAGAAGCCATCTATTCAAGCTCATTGTGCATTTGTGTGTCTTAGTTTTACTTAGAAATGCTGTACAATCTGATGACAGTCCCTCTGACAAACTGACATTAGGTAACTCATGCTTGCACTGCACTTCAGTCATATTTGACCTACTAATTCTTTCATATGTAAAAGCCATCCATGTTTTCTTTCAATTAATTAATTACAGATCCTGCAGATTTCCCTGGGGAGCCAAATCAGCTGTAGAGTTGTAATTTACTTTAAAAAACCCATCAGAGACCCAATGGACAAAATGTCTCTTGCAGTAGGTTTGCAAAATGGTAGATCTGAATAATGCCACCCTTGGAGTTAACAATAAATACTACAGCATGACTTTGGTGCTTTGTTATGAGAACACAGAAGTATTCCCAAGTATGCAGACTGATAGAGACACTGAACTTGCTGCATGACAAAGATTATAAGCCTGTAAACTAGATTTTTCCAGAGTAACACTGGAATTTATTGTTGTTGTTGTTCTTAATAATAATAATAATAATAATAATAATAATAATAATAATAATAATAATAATAATAATAATAATAATAATAATAATAGGGTTTTTTATAATTCTCAGTAAGATAAGGGAACTTCAAGCATTACATTACATGTAACGTAACTTGAAGCATTGCATTTAAAATAACTGCAATGAAGGCATGCTTATGGAAGGAAAGTCTAACAAAAGGAACTGGCAGATTATGCTGTGTCATTATGCTGGTGAAATTGGAGTATTTATTACATTAGTACTGTTCTCATATAGATGGAGGAAAATGTCAGTGGCATAGAGTGATGGGAAAATGGGTACTATTAGTCCTGGAAGTCTTGAGGAAACAGTGGACAGAAATACCAGTTTACTATACTGTAGGTAATACTCTTTCCATATTTAAAACTACCTGATTTTTCAAGCACTTTTGGTAATGTTTCTTCTATATAAACTTTTGTTGTGTATATTTCAGTAAATTGCATCACTGGTGAAAGAGGTACAGCAATTTTATAACCAAAAGTATAGTAAAGAAAATCAGGCTATTCTTGAGAGACATGCAAATCCTCTCTTGGGATATTCTGTGTGAATCTGTATTAGTTTATGTTTCTAAGCTTTGTTGACTTATGTTACTGAGATAAATTTTAAAAGGCTGGGTTTGTATTTAACTTGCTCTTTGATGTCTTCTCACGAATTCAAGAAATACCAGATTCAGTAATGTTCTCTTGCTGGTGTTACATTACCACAGACCTAGGAAGGCTCTGGAGATTGTGTTGCAGAGTGCAGTGTTGGGATGTGTAAGCAGTGCTCTGTTGGTGGCACCAACCTCCCAGCCTGTGTTCCAGTGCTGGCACTTCCTGGTGTGCGTGTGGGACCCCCACGCTGTGTGACTGGGAGCTGTCACAGCTACCCAGGAGGAAGCACTGAGGGCAGACTGTTCCGGGCTCTCTCTGGGGGACACCTGGCTCTCTGTTTGGAATTTACATCTCTGAAGTTCATCTTGAACCTTGGTGCCAGCCCCATGTCATTCTCATAAAACACAAGATGTGTCCTCCTGCTTTGTCCTGTAGCTGGTGGATCTGCAGTTGCTTCTGTACCAGAGTGAGATTTGAATCCTTGCCCCTTTCTGGGTTTAGTTTACAAAAACCAGTAAGTGACATAGTCAGTAAGCAGGGAGGGGAAGTCCTGGCTGCTGGTTGGCCTTCAGTTAACGTTTGCATTTTTATGTTAAAATCCACTTGGACAGGAACAGTTCTACAGTCTTTTTCAGTCTTCTAGGAAAGTGTGTGTTTGGTAGTCCTAGGGAAGAGTATCAGCTGCAAAGACTGAGCTGATTCAACAATTGCAATTATCTTATGGTAGTTCCATGCTTTAATAAAATTCTTATATTTGTTTGACTATGACAAGCTATCTTCTACCAGTCAAGGAGGCTTCAAAATAAAGACAGTTCTTTTATATGCTGAAAAAATGCTGAGAAACTCTGCAGTCTGGTATAGTTCAGAATTGGAAGGAGGAAAGACTAAATGCCCCCTGGTTCTTCTGCAGATATTCCACTTGGAAAAAATTATAGCTGATAGCCTCATGCGAGATATGCTCGAATATTATCAAGAGGGTAATTTTCCTCTGCCCAAAACTATTCAGGCAGCAGGAGCACTTGGCTGTCAGTGCTGCCTCACTCGAGCAGAGGCTCTGCCTGTAGGCAGTGGAAGAGCCTCAAAGGGCTCCTAATGGGGGCTTGCTGCCCACTGCCTTGGGGACCTGGCTAGTGCTGATGGCGTGTCCAATGTCACCATTGTTGACCAGGTTTCAGGCTTACTTTTCTTACATGGGGTTCTGTATATGTAAAATTAAAATTAGTGGGCTTGAAAGTTGTGTTGGATTGCATGTTGCTGCGTTCGTTTGTGGGTTGTTTTTTTTTTTTGTTGGTGTGTTTGTTGGGGTTTTTTTGTAATCCACCTTTAAAGACTTTTGTGTTCTTGCCTGAAGGTGAGGCAGGGCCAGCTGCAGAGGCGTAGCGACTTAAAAGCACCCGGTGCATGTTTTAGACAGCACTTGGATGTTTGCTGCTGGAGTGGTGTGCTCAGCCCAGGGACTTGTTTGAATCTCTCCCATGTGCTTTTTAAGGCAAATCTGCACTTTCATGGGCAGGTATTGTTCTAGTGTTACTGGAATTGTGTTATTCATCTAGTGAAAAGTAAGTGCTAGTGCTTTTTTGGTTTATGTTTGGAGTGGGATTTTTGGATTTTATTTGAGACTGAAACTTTATTAACTTCATACTTGTCTTTAAATTCATAATATTTTGGAAAAGGATTGGGACTTTAGGTGGCTGGAGTTTAGTTTGTTGTTAATTGAAATTTGTTAGACTTCTATGTATGCAGTCAATGATCCTTAACAGCAACTCTTATACTGTTGATTGCAGGAACATAGAGAAGTTGCCAGACAGTTGTTTTTATTTTGCATTTCCTTGACTATTAGATGGGAATCTAGCCCATAAGATGGACATAGCCATTATGAGTAAGTACATAAAGTATTCATTGTTTAGATCGTTCAGGAGCTCTGTGGCTTATCTTTGATGTAATTATACAACTTGATTTAATCCTTATCCACTCAAGTGTCTAACTAAAGAAAACCTTCCGAGGAGTCAGACAGGCACTGTTTTTTAATTCTTGTTGCTTCTTCCCTCTCCTCCTTACATGCAACTTCTTGTTGTTGCTGTCTGGAAAGTAAACAGACTCACAGCTGTCCCCTTCCCTTCTCCTGCTTTGCCCAACAGCGGAAGGCTACGCTGCGTTTCAAGAGGACAGTTCTGGTGACGAAGCTGAAAGTCCTTCCAAGTTGAAGCGCTCCAAGGGAATACATGTCTTCAAGAAACCCAGCTTTTCCAAAAAGAAGGAGAAGGATTTTAAAATAAAAGAGAAACCCAAAGATGAAAAACACAAGGAAGAAAAACATAAGGAAGACAAACACAAAGAGAAAAAGTCAAAAGACTTAACTGCAGCAGATGTTGTAAAACAGTGGAAAGAGAAGAAGAAAAAGAAAAAGCCAATTCAAGAGACAGAGATACCTCAAGTGGATGTTCCAAGTCACAGACCCGTGTTTGGCATTCCTTTGTCTGACGCAGTAGACAGGACCATGATGTACGATGGCATCCGCCTGCCAGCAGTTTTCCGTGAATGTATAGATTACGTAGAGAAGTATGGCATGAAATGTGAAGGCATCTACAGAGTTTCAGGTACTCTGGGCACACTGACATCCAGGTTCCTAAGGTCTTTACTTGCAAATTTCTTATTATTTTATCACTTCCAACATCTAGGCACACTGTTTATAGCTCCATTAATTATCCAGAAGGTAATCAGGTTAGCCAAAGTTTAGCAGACTTGTAGGTCTGAAGTACCAGAAAAAATTGGTAATGTGGTGGTACTACTTAATGCCAGTAAAAACACACCTATTTTGGCTTTTGTCATGGGATGGTAGCAATGAATAACATGTGTTAGTATATTGTATTTTTTCTTCTGCTTTAGAAATATAATGGTAGCTGATAGCAAAAGCAAAGATGAGCTATAACCATTTCATTGCTTATGCTTCCCACTAAGTTGCTTTTTCCATTTAGTCCCATTGTATATTTTTTTCTTGAAAACTTCTTTTCTCTCAGCAAATTTGCTTATAAGCAGAAAATGCAAGTTTCACTAAGGTTAGCAACAGCAGCTAATTAAGTGTGGTAGTTGTGTAACACCAGCTTACATAAGTGAAACCTCAGTTTAAGTCACATTGGACAAAACAGTCCCTTTATTTGTGAGCTGCACCAGAAATGCAGCTCCTGTAAGTACTTCTGTGGCTACATTGGAAGGGACCAAGAACAAGCAAGGAAAGGAATTTCAGGAAAAGCATGTTCAATCAAGTTACCCTTCACTGTAAACCAGTAATGAAATGATTTTAAAGGCTTCACTAGCTATCTTCTTGCTGTCCATCTGCATGGTGTTTGGTGGGCATGCAGAAATACTGCAGCACCTTAAGCAGTTGCTAGTGACACATTTTGGTTGCTTGATTTTTTTACACACGATGTGTTGGGGGTTTTCACAGGTGTGTTTTCCTTAATTTCTGCTGTGTTCTTTGTACATGTTCTCCAGTGCAACAGCTCCCTCTTGTGCGTGTAGCATTGTTTAAATTGAGAGCTCAGAGAGAGCATTGCCGTGCCTTAGTGGCCTGCAGCTGTTGTGATGGCTCATTTTGGCCGTGAAACTGAGCATGTTTTCCTGGCATTTTCCAGGGGCTGAGTGTGCCCAGTTGTGCTCACTGAGTATGAGCCAAGCCAGGGTTGTGCACCAAGTTGGTGTAACTCGAGTGGGTGTTTGAGCTGCAAGAATGAAATTTCCCCAAGCTTAGGAAGATCGGAATGTCACTGAGTTATACAAACACCTTGTAGAAGATCTTGGCTGGGTTGAATAATTGTGAACACACTTTTAATCATGTGGTGCCTCAAATCAAGGATCCTGTGTGAGATTCCTCTGCTGAGGAGGGCCAGCTGGAAATGTGGAAACTAAAAAGTGTGGGGTTTGTTTTGACAAAGGAAAGCTGCTATAGGTAGAGCTTGTTACACAGCATCTGAACTAAAAACATATTTGCTGCCTGGGTTAGGGATGGGTAATTGAACAGCCAGAAAGAAGCTTAATGCAAATACACAATTGATCTCGAGTTCCCCAGCCTTTCCTCACCCTATTTTGTGTTCCTTGATGAAAAGGAATGCTGGTACCTGTTCTGATTCAGAGCTCTGTCAGTGCTTTGGTTTTGCTTCATAGGAGTAGTCAGTGCTTTTAGAACCAGTGACCATGTAATTTTGAGTCACGATTTTCACTTTGTTACATGTGCATAACTTTTAGAAGGTGCTTCTCAATTATCTGAAATTGTAAGGAGAGGTGAAATAAAGGCATCTCCAAAACCAAAAGTTTAAATATAACTGTTAGACATTTACAGTCAAATTTTCTCTTAATTCTTGATCTAACTATTTCAAGGAATAAAATCAAAAGTTGACGAGCTGAAGGCAGCCTATGATCGCGAGGAATCTCCAAACCTGGAGGAATATGAGCCCAACACAGTCGCCAGCTTGCTCAAACAGTACCTACGGGAACTGCCCGAAAATCTGCTTACCAAAGAGCTCATGCCCCGCTTTGAAGATGCTTGTGGAAAGAGCACAGAAGCTGAGAAAGTTCAGGAGTGCCAGAAGCTGCTCAAAGAGCTGCCAGAGTGTAACCATCTCCTGATTTCATGGCTGATTGTGCATATGGACCATGTTATTGCAAAGGAACTAGAAACAAAAATGAACATCCAGAATATTTCTATAGTGCTCAGCCCTACTGTTCAGGTACGTGCTCCACACTGCAAGGCTTAGAGCAGAACTGCAGCCCAAGAAAGATTTCTTTGTAGGAATTCTTTTGCAGGTGGGAATTGGGTATTGTCTGATACAGTGTAGCTAATTTACAGCTCCTCTTTATGCCTCAGGAACCTGAAATGCTGGGAAAGGGGGAACAAAAGACTTTCTGCATGTGGGCTTGCATACTGTGGGTCTGATATTTGGGTTATTATCAGAGTATTACAAAGACTGCTGTCTTTCAATTCTGTTATGAGAAGTCATTTAATGTTGATTTTGCTCAGTAATTCATACAGCTACACAATTTCTGTGTGGTTTTGATTCAGCGATAGTTTAGTTAAGATATTGTTGCTTAATTTTAATATGAACCCTGTCCTGCACGTAGATCTTCCTGATGCAGTAGTGACTTAGTTAAAATGGCTTTGTTGTCTGCAGCCAAATGGCTGGGGAATAACAACTGACTTGGTTTTCCAGTAAGATTTTGTGGTTTCTGGATTGCTTGATTCCTTAATAGACATCTTGGAAATATTTCATTAAACACAGCTCAGAATTAGTCCTGTGCATGATGAAAATGTGGCATTACTGGGTGTGGATCTTCTAGAGCAAACACCACAAGTTAGAAAAGCCTGACTTTATAATTAGAGTCCAGGTGGAGGCCCAATAGCAGAAGGGCCAGCTGTTATTCCAGGCTTTTTTGCTATGCCAGAAACCTCTCTAGCTAGGAAAAGAAGTTACAATTAGGGTAAAACAATGCAGGCCCAATCATGTTTTGTTGGTAACTAGATCTTAGCAATTGAAGTGCAGGTAATGACACAACTCTAATATTTGTTTCAGGATAATTTTTTAAATGTCAGTGGAAGATAAAGTATCAAAATAAATATACTTGCTTCTGTCTCAGGTTAAAACAAGGAATATAGTGAAAGATACTTGCATACTACTTTTTTCTACTATATTAAGTCATCAGAGAGAGAAGCTGTAAGAATACTTAGAGGTTGGGGGAAGAGAGAGCAGGTGTAGCCAGCCGTCAGGTATAACACAGTAGGGTTGATGTTCCCTCTTGCTATCTGTCTTTACGTGAGTACAAAGAGATTGAATGCATTTCTGTGTCTATCAGTGATGGAAATAATTCTGGTTGTTTAAGAGATGTGAAGATGCTGAGTTTAGTATGAAAGTGTCTCAGATGCACAGGTAAGAGAAACAGTGAAGTGATCCCTTGAGGCCAACACCGCATTGTTGAATGTAAAGATACTTTTCAATCCAGATTTTAATCTCAAGACAGACTGACATGACTGTGGCTCACAGAAAGGTTTACTAAAGGCTGCTGTTTCTGGAGGACACTGTGCTTTGCAGATAAAGATGATGAGAATAAATCATCTTAACCAATATCCCCCTGTCCTTTTCAGATCAGCAATCGGGTCCTGTACGTGTTTTTTACACATGTTCAAGAGTTCTTTGGAAATGTGACCCTCAAGCAGGTGACAAAACCTCTTCGCTGGTCAAATATGGCAACAATGCCAGCACTTCCAGAAACACAAGAGAGCATCAAAGAAGAAATCAGGCGACAGGTTGGCAATTACCTGAGTGTTTTTCTGTTTATCTTTGCCCTGGATTTTATACATTCAGTAGAAAATTCTCCTAAGTTTGTAACACGTGCTTTAAGTCCATCACAATTATCCTATTGGTGAGACCACTGGGAAGAGCTTGATGATTTCCTTTCCTTTTTCATGTGTGGAAAGTTGTTATGGTCTTGTGATGCTCATAGCTGTGTCATCCATGGAGTGCTTTGCTATGCAGGTCAGTACTTTGGTTGTGGGAGGAGGGTCAGGAGAGCCCATTAGGGAGGGTGGTTTCTTTAGTACTGCTCTTCAGCTGGCTCTGGATCCATGCTGGGTTTGTGTTAACACTTGTTCATGGACATGTCAAGGTTTGAAACCAGAACTCCCAGGCCATTGCCACAAAGCAAGAAACATCTTCCTTTTCAATCTGCTCTGGTACAATATATTTAAAGATGATTTCTTTGGCAATCTTTCTAGGAGTTCCTTCTGAACTGTTTACACAGAGACTTGCAGGCAGGGATAAAAGACTTATCCAAAGAAGAGAGACTCTGGGAGGTGCAGAGAATCTTAACAGCTCTTAAAAGGAAACTAAGAGAAGCTAAGAGACAGGTGGGTAACTTTCCTGTTTATTGGCCAGACAGCTAAATCATGGATCCTAATCCATAACAGTGCAGAGACACATAGTCAGATCAAAACACCTTTCAGTCTTCTTTGCTGCAGATTTTCTCATTTTAACTTTACATGCCTGATGAGCAATTGTGTTTTCTGCTTAGCTGGCTCTCACAGGGACAGGGAGATCTTCACAGCTGTTCACGAAAAATGTGTGTGTGATGAAAACCTTAATGTTTGCTAGGGCACATGCTCATTGCATTGAGTCCTAGAGTACCAAGAGGAATTACTGGAAGACTTGAGGTTAACAAATCTGAGAAGTGTTTTTTAAACTATTTTATGTCCCACAGATGGGACAGACCATGCTCAAAATTTGGAAGACAACTGTGATGGTGGTTCTAAATTTGGAAAATAAAGCATTAAAAAAATATTTTTTAGAGCAAATACACTGCCCAGGGAAGCTGTCCTTTTAAATGTTGTTTTCTTTCTCTGGCAGGAGTGTGAAACAAAGATTGCACAAGAAATTGCTAGCCTTTCAAAGGAGGATGTCTCCAAAGAAGAAATGAATGAGAATGAAGAAGTTATAAATATTCTGCTTGCACAGGTAGCTGGCAGGCACTTACCTGTTTGCCTGGTAATGGTATTTTATATTTCAGATCTATTAAACACTCCTTTGTCCCTTGTGATGCAGAGGGGACATTGCAGGCTCAGAGGGGTCTCTGTGTCCACAAGGCTTTGTTTTAATGGCCAGTGAAGCAGGGAAGGAATGCTGACTGCAGGAGTGAGCCCAGAGCTTAACAGCAGAAAGGAGACACTGTGAAAGAAAAAAAAGTGGCCCTTGTTGTTCATGTACATAGAAAGCACCACTTCCCAATGTAGCCAGGTTCAGTACTGTTAACTGCTTTCCTGCTGATCAAAGGAAATAAGGCAACTCTTTTGGCTTTTTTGCCTCCTGTTGCTTCCCCCAGTAGCTTTGAAAATGAATATAAGGAGGAAAGTACAGAGGGGAGAAGATCAAAGACACGTAATTCAGTTTTTCTAGTTATTTTACTGGTTGGCCAGAGCTTTCCCCTGTGATTTAAGGAAAGGCAGCCAAACATACCAGGATTTGGTGTGTCATCTCCACAACTATTCAGTATAGTGATTATCTTGAGGATTTAGAACAGACATTGTTGGGTTTGAACTTTTTATTTGCTTTGAGGTCTTGATGGATCAAAGTTCAAAGCAGACATGCTAACCACTGCCACCGAAAGTATTTCAGAGAACAGCATCATCTCATACTTATTGTATGTTCCTGTAGGAAATAAAGTCAAGTCTTTAAGTGAACTAACTGATCATTGCAGGAGAATGAGATTTTAACAGAACAAGAAGAGCTGCTGGCCATGGAGCAGTTTCTGCGGAGACAGATCGCCTCCGAGAAGGAAGAAATAGATCGGCTCCGAGCAGAAATAGCTGAAATACAAAGGTAAAGGGGACAGCTCACAGCAGAGCCCAGCCAGGATAGCATGCTGGGATTAAAAATGCATAAATGCTTTGCTGAAAGAATACTCCAAACCACACTTAAAAGCTCACCCAGTGAACATCACAGTTGAAAGCCACTTGTTTTTATTGAAGTCTTGACAAATTTGAATCTTGCAGGATATTTTCTATTGTTTTAACAATGGAATTATGATGTAAAGGAAACTTGACCCTGTGCACTAAAAAAATCCCCCTATAAAATCACCGCTTTTTTTTTTTTTGTAATTAAGCTTTGAAATGGAAGTCTGATTTTGCTCTTTAAACCACTGGCAGATGATTGAGGGGATGAAAGTTAAGTCTCTTGTGTTGCCACAGTTCTGGCAGACTCAAGGAAGCATTTAAAGTGGAATTTGCCCTTGCTCTTTCAGTCGCCAGCAGCACGGCCGCAGCGAAACCGAGGAATACTCTTCCGAGAGTGAAAGTGAGAGTGAAGATGAGGAGGAGCTGCAGGTCATCCTGGAGGATCTGCAGAGACAGAACGAGGAACTGGAGGTAGGATTTGGTTCTTAGCATTCACTGGTTCTCTCCTGTGGTGCTCATGTGATTGCACAGGTGCAAACTGGTTGTGTGCATCAGTTTTGCCCAGGCTTGTGAGCCACACGCAGCTTTTAAATTACTGCTGTGTGCGAGTCCCTGTTGCTGCCTGGGCCAGCAGTGCTAAACACCCCTGAGCTACTGTGTGTCAGAGGAACATATTGTCATTCCCTGGCATTTGTTTCCCTTCCTTAAAAGATCAAGAACAATCACCTGAACCAAGCGATTCACGAAGAGCGCGAGGCCATCATCGAGCTGCGGGTGCAGCTCCGCCTGCTGCAGCGCGCAAAATCCGAGCAGCAGGGCCAGGAGGAAGAGGAGCCGGAAAAGCGCGGGGGCGTTTCTCAGCAGCAGAGAGACACTGTCCTGGAGACAAAAGCAGCCAAAGAGCAGCCAAAAGCAAGCAAGGAGCAGCAAGTCAAGCCATCCCCAAGTAAAGACAGGAAAGAAACTCCCATTTGATCTGGCTCCTTGGCTATGCACGAAATCAACCGAACTGTGCAAATTACTGTAATTTGAGTCAAACTGCACAAATTATTGGTGGCTGTGTACATTCTGTAAAGAAACTTTTCTTTTAAGCCCTGGAGACTTTTGTCTCTAATACTTGTGGCTTCTACTCATCAGACTCAGGTGAGTTTGGAGAGGCCAGAAGAGTTTTCCAGTTAGTATCAGATTATTTCAAGACTGGTTTCCTTCAGGTGATTCAAAATAATTCAGTAACAGTTTTATTTCAAACCAAAATCATTATTTACATTCACTGGAGCAGAATTGGAAGATCTCCTTTTCAGTAAAACAAAACCCACCCACACTTACTAATGATTTGCCTTGTGGATCTGTTCATCCTCATTCACCATTATCTCTGCTTATTAACCTAGTCACTTCTTGCTTGTGCCTTTGATACCTTTCTGATGCAGATTATATACAAGGGAGCTTTAAATTTATTCTGGGTTGGCTGAAACGGTGGGAGACTGTGGGGTATCATGTTTACCTAACATGCCCTTAAGCTTCATTTCTGTTCTGAGATGTACTGAATAAGTGTAAAAACTTGAGAGATGTTATTTATGTCCCCAAATGATGGAAATGTCCATGTCCTTTAGCAGTGTAGGTAACTCACTGACTCATCATTAACCACCCTCATCACTCCTGTTTGAGACAGGCCCTGTTCACACTGCTGCCGTGTAGCCAAGCGCTTTGTCTTCATCCATTTTAAATGTTTCCATCTCTTGGAAAAAGCCACTGCTTGTAGGCAGGGATGGGAGGGGTCATGTCTTTAGGACGTATCTGCCTGACCAAGCAATACAGCATTGCCCCTGCACAAATGCCAGGCACTTGGGATTCCAAAGGAGCCCGCAGAGCCACACCAACGGGAGGCACCGGGGGTTCAGCAATAGCCTCCTTTTGTTGGTGTTTAACAAATCAACCACCACTACCCGGGACTTGGTTTGGGTTTGGCTGTTTTTAATGCTTCTGCCCTTCAAAATCCTCCACCCACACTGGCATTTAAGGGCCCTTTAATGTTTTGGATACGCTCATTGGACTCAGCCCTCAATCCATAGATAGACAGAAACTCCACAGAGTGCATATAGGCTATCTTATTTTTTAATCTGGATATTTATTTTCAGCACCTGTTGGATGTGGTTGTATTCTTTATCTATTGCACTGTTGTGAATCATTGGCCATGATTTGATTTTTGTACAAATAATGCTTTGATATGTTATAGAAAAAACAGCATAGTATTTTTTTAAAATTTGGAAAAAAGTTTATAAACACAGAAAATGTGATCAGATTACAAATGTAAACTAAAGCATTCTCCCTTGCCTTCGTTACATACATTTTATATTTGCTGGCAATATTTAAACTTTTTGTTTGTTTGTTTAATTCACACTAATTCCTATTGAATTGTCATGGATTTTTCTAATGTTCTTCAGACAAATCTCTTAATATTGGTTAACTTTTATTTTGTTAGGATTGTATTTATCAAGCAAATAAATTCAACAGCCATTTGAAAGTAGTTTCTCCTTCATCTACTTCATAATGCAGATCACAGTTATTCTTCTCAGGTGGGTGCCTGCAGCTGAGAAGTTTCTATGAAAAATTACTCAAAGTAAGGTCTGAAACAGGTGGAGCTGTTGCTCCTGCAGCAGCACAGCTCCTGTAAGCAGAAACTTGGTGTCAAACCACCTGAGAGATGTTTGAATTGTTCTGTGCCTCAGCACAGGTGAGGCTGGGGCTGCGCTCCTGCTCCTCCTCTGCCGGGGGACCTGGCTACCCCAAGCACGGAAGCAGCTTCCTCATCCCAATGCCTGCTGTGAAAAAGCCACAGAGCAGCAGCCATTGGAAAGCCTGCACGTGGCAGTTGTGAATCATTAGCCAAAAAAAGCCAAAGCTAATTTCAAATAAAGTGGAAAGTAACTGCAGCACAATAATCTGAGTGTGCTGTTCAAATCACATAATGTATTTCTCAATCCCAAGGGCCATAGAAAAATACCTGAGCAGCCTGGGCACCTGTGTGAAGCACATACACATCCTAAAGGACCAGGTTATATAAATCAAAGTGTCATTTGAGCTGACTTAAAATAAGCCTCTAAGACCTAACACCTTATAGAGCCTGTGTCTGCCAAGTGCAGCAGCAGCATCTCTGTCAAACCCTTTGGACAAAATACCAGACTGATTTACATTTACTGAAAAGAGGCAGGAACAAGCTCACAACATTAATTCTGCTGTTCTGGACTTAACATTTGTGAGTGATTGGCCTTTGGCTCCCTTCTTCAAATCTGAGCACTTCCACTAGAGGTGGCCCCAGGTGATAGGATGGGTGACAATGACACACCTGGCTTGTTCTGACACCCCTTTCCAACACAGGCCTGGAACAGATCGGTCACATCCAACAGTCCCAAGCCCAAGGGATCAGGAAGCACCATATGAACAAATCATTGGGATTCCTGTGCCAGTGAGGCAGGACACAAAGAGGGGGGTTGCCCACAGGTTACTGAAATCACAACAGCTTTTATACCCATTGAAATACTGCAGCTGTACTTGGAACAGCCTTAGACATCTGGCACACCAAGCAGGATTTTTCCCTCCCTCTTTTTACCTGAAAAGCAGCAGCCTGAAGTGAACTGGTATTGTCTGAACAGCTAAGAAGAACTGGGGTTGTTTTATTATTTTTTTTTTCTGAAAGATAAAAAAAAAAATAAAATGCTAGATGGGCCTCCAGAAATTCATTGTCCTTTACCATGGACATAAAGGACTCCTGTACAGAAGGTTTCCACCTCTATTCACTGTTCCTACACTAGCACTGGGGGGACTTTTATTTCTCTGTCCCCTCAGATTGATGAGTTAAGTAGCAATTTTTAAAATCTATGTACTGAAGCCAAGAATTTGATACCTGACCATGTAAAGCTAATTTCTTTCAATTAAAAAAAAATAGATAACAATTAAAACCTCAACCTGAACCTCTGCCAAAGAGGTCTGACCAAGCTTCATCTGTCAAGGTTTCCATTTCTCAGCAAGCAGCTCTTACTCCCAATGCTTCATCTGCACAGGGAAAAATGCCTCGTCCAGACCCATATAACATGGCTTATATCCAACAGCACAAGTTCTCCACTGTGTTCTTTAAAACACACTCCAGCAGCAGAAGCCACAGCACCGTGCCCTGCGCCAGAGCACGGCTGTCTGTCCTTCCTGTCCCTCGGAGGAAGCCCTGGGCTGCTGCCCCACCCTCTCCCAGAGGTGGAGAGCCACAGAACCTGTCAGGACAGGCCCCTCCCGGCGCACTCTGCATTGCCACTGTCACTGCTGACACAAAGGACTTGCTGCCACGTTTCCTCTGGAGTTTCTTGTGTTGCTGCCTTAACAGCCTGAGCTGGAAGCTTTGCCAAAGGATAACACTGCACAAACATATGATTCTAAACCAGACAGCCCCACTCCCACAGCCTGGAAAAATTCCCCATCCGAACCACGAGAGTTCTCAGACCAACTCTGCAAACTGGGCTGCTCTGCATGGACTTTTCCCCTTCCCAAATTCCTCTTGTCTCTGAACCCCCTGGTCCAGGAGAAGAACCACAGCTGGTCCTTGGAGGGGGAAGGGAGCCTTGAGCACAGCCATAGCCTTGTTCATCTACAACGCCGCAGATCACCATGGCAGTCTGCAATCCCAGCATTTTGTATTTGAGAGATGGGAATACTGCATCCCACATTTCTGCACCAATGAACACCACTTGCTGCCACACAGGGGATGTGCCTGGGAGTCCCAATGAGCTCCTGCTGCTGCACACTCCCACTACTGAGAGTCACTGCCTGGGCTTATCCCAGTGCAGGTCCCTGAGGGAGATGGGGGCAGGACATTTCTGCTGACAGCACTGCCTACAGGAAACAGTGTCAGGCACAAAGATCCAGGAGGTGACTGGAAAAAACTTAAAAAAACCCAAAACCCTCAGCCAAGAGACCAGAAGAAACCATGAGATCAATGACCAGTACAAGAGAAATGGCCTGGCCCCATTTGTGCCTTGTCAGTACCTTACTCAAATGGAGTTTATTTGGGTTTTTCTTACACCGCAAACCCAGACTGACTGAAAAATAAATTAAATTCCTTTTGATGTTCAAACAGTGCATGTCTCCTCCTCTCAGCCTTGCTAAAAAACATGCAGAGAAGTGTGCTCAGTACCTTCACTTGTCACAGTCACAATCCCAAAGCACCTGCAGGTAATCCCTTTAAGCATTTCCCACACAGAGACGTTATTATATGTCTGCAGAAATAGGTCACAGAATTTCAAGCAGACAATGATCAGAGAGCTGTAAGATGTTTAAACATTTGGTTATTTATCTCTGCTAAGTGACAGAGTATTCTAATCAACCTCAACAGCAACTGAACCCTAAAATAATCCTATTAATTTGGGCTCTTTATTTATTTTTCTGATCTAAACAGAATGTTAATTAAAACTAACAGGCAGAATCTGAAGGCACTCGGGCAGAGGGAGAAGATCATGCAAAATGAGGTTTTCTGTCATACTTTCATATTTTAAGGCAGTCTCTCAGTACTCTGCACATACAGAAATGATTGATCACTTGAAATATCTTTTCCATGCTGGCACAGACAGGGAGACAAACCCTTCCCATCAGTATCAGGAAGGACAGAGTAAGTGGAATACAGAACCAGCTTCTGCCCACCTGCCTGCCTCAGACTCCTCTTCTTATCCTTCCTGAAACCAGGTCAGAAAACGTGAGGTGCACACCAGCTTCCCCAGCAAAAGACAAGGGACCAACAGGAGCCTTTGCCAGCAGGAGGGAACTCAATCAGAGAGTGCCAGAGCCATGGGACAGACTCTGCCCTCCTGCCCCTCCACTCCCAATTCCAACCAGCCACCTCTGCAGCCTGACTGCTGGCAGTACAGGGACAAGGGGCCGAGCACTAACAAGGCTCTAACAAGTGCCCTGCTGTTCTGTTGTCCTAATGAACCCACGGGGCCAGGAGCTTGTGCAGCAGCCATCTGGGACATTCAGAGCAGGAAAAAAACAATTTCCAAGCCTTGCTCATGTCTTGGTTATAAACACCCCCCCCAACAGAGTTGCAGACATTTACCGGTTTTATTGGCATGAAATCTGCAGGCAAGTGTGGTGAGGAAATGGCCATACCAAATCCTGATGGGTCCCTGGGGGAGAAACAACTGAAGGGAGAGAAGCTGCTGTGAAAAACAGCAAGTGGGAGTAAGGCAGCACTGCAAGCAGGACATGGGAATAAAAGGAGTTTCCTGTGAAGAATTCTCAGGAAGAAGATGCAAGATGAGTGACCTAAAAGATTAAATGGCAAACAATGAAAATTGCTGTGAAGAACCAATCTGGTATTCTACCAAGCAGGTGAAAGTTGAGTGATGATACAGCTTTTGAAAACCATGAACGAACAGATGGCAATTTGGGAGCCACCTCCCTTTCTGCTCAGGAAACACTGACCAAAAGAGAAATGAACTGAGGTACAGAGCTCAAATCTTTCTTCAGGAAAGGCACCCAGGAGGTAATTCAGCAGGATGTCTGGCAGCACCCCCTGACACTGCTCCACAGAAGAACCAGCACCCTTTAGCAGTGCTCAGAACAAGGATGCACATTTCCCCAAACCCCATATCCTTAGGGACAGAATGAAGATTGAATTATTGGCACTGCTAACACTGCTGGCATGAGAAATTCCCTTATCAGAGTTCAGCAATAGAGTCCACATCCCTCAGGCTGTAGATCAAATGCTCCAGGGAAATGCTGACAATAAAGCAAGTCTTTCCTTCCCCTCTGCTTCTTGGGAATCATCAAATAGAGCAGAAAAGAAAGGGATAGATGCATGACAGGCTGGGTGGAGGAGAAAGGACAAAGCCATTTCTCCTCTTCACTGGAGATGGTCTTCAGCTGTTACATGAAAGGGAGATTCAGGCACTCTGAAACTGAAAACACTCAAGTCTTCCTTAGGAAAAGCTTCAAACACTCTCTCTGATTCCTAGCCTGAGCCACTACTGCATAAATAAAGCATCCAGAAATTCTGTCTCATTTTTCAACATAGAAGTGTTTTACCTTGAAGTAACTAGAAAATAAAGGGATCAGATATAATCCTTCATTTTTCTGGACTAGTGGAAGAGTACATGAGTGGTGTGATGGAAATAGGTTGGGCCATGTTAATTTCAGACTCCAAACACTGGGATTTAAACCCCAATACTCCTCCAGTGAATACTGTGCTCTGGTCTCAACAGGTCCTGTTCACACACAATTCAACTACAACTTAATTGCCAGACACAAGGCAAAAAAACCCCTCAGATGATGGGATTTATGTTCTCTGAACAAAATGAAGAAATCAACTGCACTTCAATGCATATTGCTGAAATGGGAACCATCTGGCCTGGGAGAAGATGAGTCACTTTCAGGTGCTCTCCTTAGGGCAGCAGGGAGAGCTGCACTACTCCCTGCTTCCACACAGCCTGCTGCCATCCACAGCACTGTCACCCTGCCTAGTCCTCCAGGGATTTTGCCAATTTTGAAAAGGGACATGCATAGGAAAAAAAAATTATATTAAAAATCTACACCAAAAAAGCAGATGAAAAACACACATCTACAAAAAGTAATAAAGAAATCCCGCAAAAGTCCTCAAGCATAAAAGAAAAAAACTCTGCAATTTAGGAAATCAAACTTACCCAAAAAAACTCCAAACTCACCACATTTCAAGGCAGAAAGAGATGGCTCTGCATCTTAACCACCTCCATGGCTGTGCTAAGGAGTACAAAAACAGCCTCTGGGGAGCAAATAGCAACTTTCTGTTTACAAGAGAAGAAACTGCAGAATAATCTATTTTCCAAAAAAACAGGAGGTGAAAAACAGATATCCCCCTAAGGCTCAACTGCCAGGGCATCAGGTACCTGACTGATAAGTGAAAATGTTCTGCTAAAATACATCAAAGATAAGCTGCCACAGCCATTTCTACTTCCTTGGGGGAAAAAAAAAACTTCACACACTTTGGGTTCTGCAGGCTGGAAGAAAGGCGATTTAAGGAAGTTCTCCCTGGAAGACACAGAAAGAGACACTGGAGTAATTTTAAATGAGAGGAAAGGAAAGCAGTCAATGGACTGCAGGCAGGTTAAGGGCAGTCTGGACTCACAGTTTTCTGTAAATCCAACTGAGGTGGATGTTCAGACTTACTTCCAGCCAAGATGACATTTCAGGCTGGAGGCAAGAGGCTCCCAGGCAAAAGGGACACTTGGAAGAATCCAGCAAAACCTCAACAATATGGTCAAAGTACATCTGTGCTGTAGCATATTCCATCTCAAAATGCAGAATTCTTCACAATCATTAAACAAACCCCTTGCCCCTGGAATAGCCACCAAAGTGTAGAAAACTGAAAGAAAAAGTCCACTTAAATTTCAAACTTATTTTTTTAATGTCTTAAAAAGGTCACAAGATTTCTTTCCATCTTATTAATAAATTTTATTTGGACAAGTAGAGAACAACTTGTATCACAACAGCTTTTAAACAACATGATTAGACTGCAGCACTCCAAGGAGGCTCACAGATATGTACAGTATATGAAGAAAAAAGTTGCACCTTCAGAGCTGATCATGATCAAGTTAAAAATACCTGACTTAAAGTACATGTGCTAATAAATTTCCTTTAGGTCATGACCAGCATGAAAATAATTAGGACACAGGTACTCAGCAAAGTTTTCTGCTAATGGATACAGCAATATGCTGCATTTAAGGATTAAAATCAGATTCTAGTTTAGTGTTAGCACTGAGCCCTTAAGAGAAATCCAAATTTCTACTTTTCCCATTTACAAACATCAAAGCTATTCCCACTTAAGGGTGTGCCCAGCTGCACACAAATCAAGTCCTTGACTGATAAAAACTTTAGCTCTAATACTGGAGGTCTCAGTCCCTGTACAAACTCGCCTCTCTGGCCATCCCACCCATCAGCTGCTACAGAAAATACTTGCTAAGTTAACTCCTCAGGAGAAACAATGCAGGTCTCTGGAAATCATCACATCCTTTCTACAATGAAAATGATCTGCCAATTCAAGTTTCATTTGTTCAGGAAGACAGAAGATTTAAGGCTTCGGTGGCAAAAATAATCCTCTGAGCAGTGTTTTTCTAAAGTCAAGCTGACACAGGTATGTTTACTTTGCCTTGACTTAAAATCCCTGGTTATCAGGTTTAGATAACATCCACCTGTTAAATCTGGCAAGAAATCCCTCCTTCCAAAGAGGTTGCTCTAAATCAACCATTTTAGAAGCATTTGAGGATAGTTGGTTTAATTTTTTTTTTTTTTTAATTATAGCAACATTGGGAACTTAGTAAGTTGATGAAGCAGTGCTCATGGCATCATCCGCAATTTTGGTACTGGCAGGGTGGATGCTGGCAAAGTACTTGACATCACTGTCACCATCCATTTGAAGAGCCATAATTGTTTGCTCCACAGCTTCTTGGTGAGAGTTGGCAGAATTCAGGAAATACTCTGTAAGAGAAAATGCACAAAACTTATGGGAGGAAAGGGCAGCAGATAATTCAATGCCAGCCTCATCATACGCCGTGAGATACAAAATTTCAGAGGACAGTGCACTCTTACAGTCCAACTGGAATATCTGAGGAGGCACACAAGACACTTCCAAATATATCTATGAATTCACCTTAAAAATCATTTAATGTTTCAGAATACAGTTGTTCTAATGATGTTGCACAAGTACAGGATTTCTACAGCCCTTCAGTATAAAAGGGTGCCAAACTCCATGGACAAAGAGGAAGGAAAAGCCTGGTACAACTCCAGATGAGAGTGCTTGTATTTGTGACAAAGGAAAGATACCACCAACCCATGGCCATGCCACTCCATTTCCCTGCCAGTCCTGCCAAGTAATCATCAAATTATAGATGTAAGATAATATGAAATAAGAGTGGAAGAAGTTCCAACATTCGATGAACACAAGGTGCAAAAAAGCAGTGTAACTAAAAATGGCTCACAGGAAGATTAGTTGAGATCTGAGGTTTAAAAACTCCTGAACTGATTTTTTAAACCTGCCTTCCCCAATCTATCCACCCTCCCTAATCAGACACAGAGCACCTCTGAGGCAGAGACTACCTGCCACAAGTTTAAGTAGTGGCAATGCAGAATGGAGGTGCACTATCCACGTGGGGGACACAAAAAACACCAATGCCATGTGAGAGCAGGAAGAACAGTGACATCCTTGGCACAGTTAACAGAAGATAAATCTGCCCATCAGCTCATCCGTCTCAGCTGCCTCCATATGCTTCCTCAGTCAGCATGCACAAGGCAGCTCCCAACAGCTCAGCAGTCCTCAAGCCAGTGTATGGTGCTGAGAGTGGACGTGACCAGAAATGGATGAAGTATTTCAAGTGTAGACACTCAGCTGTCTTCGAAAATAGCCTAATACTTCTAATGCTGCTTTTCTTTGCTTTCCTTAACAGTGCTTTGGGCTCTGAGCACTGCTGACTCTTCTGGCACCTGCAATGCACTGGAGATGCTTTCCTAAGCACACTCTGCAATTTGAGAGCTGCATATCTTATTTCCCTGAAGAGAATCCAGAGAAGCTTTCTTCCCACTGCTACCATAAAATATAAAGCCCAAACATCAGCCATCTCTTCTCCTCCAGTGAGAAAAAACAAATGGTAGTTTATATTTGTGTATATTTTTCTGTCTTATTACACACAACATCAACTTTTTTATTTTCTAAACTAAATAAAGGGCACTGTTGAACAACTTCACAGATGCTAGTTGCTCACTTGTGCTTTCTGATGACACCTCTACCAAGCAGCCCATTCATGGAAAATGACACCAAAGGAACAGGCTGGCATATGAGCAAGAACTCATTTCCTCAACATTACACAACAGCAGGTGGGACACCACAACAGGGTCATAGCTTCATGTCAGCCAAGGTAATATCTCACATCAAAGAGAGTAAAAGCAACAGCAGCCCACATCTGATGTTGCTTCTTCTTTCCCAGTTGAATTTAGGAAAACTGAGGGACAAAAAACCCCTGTGCAGCCAGCCCATTGCAACTCTTTCTGCCACTAACCTTTCTCTAAAAGGGTTTGCTTCAATGTTTTTGCGAGCAGGACTCGAACATTTGGAACCTTGTCAGATGCCAAGTGTAGTAAGTGTGGCAACAGATGCACAGCAAACTGGTCCATGGGCAGGCAGTCATCTTCACTGATAGTCTGGCAGGAACACAGAGGCAATTTCATTACATTTCAGCACAGGGAGGATGAAATCTCAACACATAATCAGAAACCTGGAACTCCTTTTTTTCCCCTTTTTTTTTTTAATCACTGTACAACTTGAAAACAGGAGAGAAAAGCAGAGGACCTTTACAATCCTTCTCACAGTTAATTTAGTCTTTGTTTAAACTAGATACTATATTGAGACAAAAATGGTTAATAGCAATAACAATTCTCTAAATAAGCTCAAAGCTCACATTTCTCCAAATACTTCAAAGAACTGTCCACCTGGGCAGGAGCCACAGTGGCTCTCAGTCTGCACCTCTGCTTCAGCCTCCAAATTTGACCATTTCCTTGGGATCCCAACTAGTTTCAATTCCTGTTTGTTTTGCTGAGAATGCATTGGTTTGACCAAGCTGCACAAGCTGATTGAAGAGGTACAGGCAGCACCTACGCATTGATTTCTAAAGATTTATTATACCAATCTCATTTCATGCTGAGCAACAAAGTAGCTTCCCAACTCAGAGATTATTTTGCTACACTTGTGCTCTATATTCAATATCAGATTTGATGACCTGGTGCTAATATGCTGAGCTAAAGATGCAGTCAAGCTCGTCTATGGAGAAACAGAGAAAAAAACAGCCATGAAACTATTCCTTTGGAAACAATGCTCTCAAATATTCACCAATATAGTGCCAATGGACAGCTGGAGAGCTCCAGTCCCCTTAATTCTGCTCACCACCACCACTCAAACAAAAACAAAAAGCAAACAAACAACCCAACTTCCCCAAACCCCCAGAATATAAATGAAAAGACATTTCACCTGGCAAATAAAGACAAAAGTCTGCCGACCAGACCATTTGTGGCATCTACAGAACTTTTCAACAAGTTCATTCATGAGGTCTACCACGAAGGTTGGTGTTGAAGCCATGTACAGCTTTTTTACCATTTCACTAACCTTGAAGAAATAAGAAGGAATAAAAAAGTAAATTAAAAAATTACTCCCACCAACACTCAGAAGTCTGACACCCTAAATTTATTTAGATTGCTTTACCAGCTTGTAGGAAATCCAGCGGACAGAGGACACTTTGTCTGCACAGAGGCTGAAAGCGATAGGCCGCAGGTAGTCATAGATGTCCCTGGCACTGTACAGGTCTAGGAGCAAAATCAGCTGCCTACAAGATGGAAGAACAACCAAAGAGAGTGTGCCACAATAAGAAAAAAGGGAGCTTAACTGGGTATCATCATTTATATGACAACACTTATCAAATATGCAATGTGGCCATAATGAAGTTACTGGGAAGCAAAATCTATTTTTAGTGCCATCATCTTGAATGTGGGTCACTTGCAAATATCAAGCTGCCACTTATTCACAATAATGCCAATACAACTACTGGGAATTTTTAAGCAAGGGGGACATGTGGAGGAGGAGAAGAACCATCTACTAATAAAAAATTAAATTATGAATAAGACTGCAAAACATCTATCATATGATTTTC
The DNA here is from genome assembly GCF_037042795.1 of Molothrus aeneus. Taxonomy (NCBI): domain Eukaryota; kingdom Metazoa; phylum Chordata; class Aves; order Passeriformes; family Icteridae; genus Molothrus; species Molothrus aeneus. The sequence goes on along the minus strand of NC_089646.1, from coordinate 101,536,617 downwards.
ACATTTTTCAATATCCACAACAATAAAAATAATCATTCTGAAAAGCACATACTCAGCCAGCTCAGCACGGAAACGCCAGTTCCTGCTGTTATCAGTCACTAGGAATTCCTGAAGCTGATAAAGATACTCTCGTCTTTTGTCAACATGAAGAAGCTGAAACAGTAAATACAAACTTACATAAAGAGCTACAGGCTACAATCAGCAGACAGAACAAGAGCTTTAAATACAACTAATGAAACACTCTTTTTATTTCAAAACCCTTAAATCTAGCAACAGTGTTGCTTTTCTGGGCTAAACTGTGCAATGCTTAAGACTGTAAAATCGCATGGGGCACTACTGAAAGGAAAAAGTGACAAGTCTCTTCTTTTACTCTAAGAAAGGAGGCATAAATAGTAAAGATAGTTTTAGGATTTGTGTCTCTCGGCTCCAGAAATGAGGCAGTTACAAAGAAACCTCTACAGAAATTTGACAAGTAAGTTGTGTAGACAGATTAGAGCCAAAAAAAATATCCTATACTGAATAAACATGAACAAAGCTCTTCAGAGAAAATCAAGTAGCAACAACCGAGATCTCTTGCAACTCTGTGGCAGAGATTGCCACAGAGTTACATGGGCAGAACACAGACATACCTTCAGGAAGTCATGCAAGTGCTTAAGCACACCTATCCTCACTTCATCGAGGTCCTTCAAAAAGCCATTGAAGACAGGAACTAAATCTCCAGCTGTAAGCTGGTCTCCAAGGATGACAGCAAGCTCATGTATAGAAAATGCCAGTGTCCGCCGAACCTTCCACTGCAATAGAAACAAATCAATGTTATTGATCCAAAGTGCTGCAGGCAAACCTGAGGGTCAGTATCCAAGCTGGACTCACAGTAAATTCCACTACTTACATATATCTTTACAGTGTCTCATATAACAACTGAAAATTACGCTGGAAATTTAAAATGAAAAAAAAAAAAAGAAAAGAAAATGGAAGAGAAAACAAATGACAAGGTATCATTTCTTCCACCTCCATATCAAGGAACTATTCAAATATAAGTCATCAAAATATTTTAATTTTCCAGGTGCCAGGAAGCAAAATAGTATTCCTGACATCAGTGCTCTTGCACACATTACTTTTTGCTTTAAATTCTTCAGCATAAATTAGTTTCATGCTACTATTGTCTCATTCTGCTTTTAAAACTAAAATGAGTAAGACATATATCCCACAATATTTCAGCTGGTATATTTTAGCTTCCATAATAGGTAGTTTCTTCCACACTTGGTGCCCAAACAGCCCAAGGACCAGTGGAGCTATCAGACACCCTAAATTGAGGGCACATTGTTTAATTTGAGTAATTATTTCAAGAAAGTCTTTTAAAAATAAAATAATATCTCTATTCTTTAGCCAGCACTTTCCAATTAGCATGGGCACTGTTCTTTTGCCCTGGTTTGGTGATCCAATCGTAATTCAGATTAGACTGGTGATAAATTCTGGACACTTCTGCACACAGGGCAATTTGTTTTTACTTGTGTTTTAAATTATTAGCTGGTTGTTTTTAATGGCTGTAAGGGAGCCTGGAAAACATGAGCAATAGCCATGTATAAAATTACTCACAATGTATCACTGAGAACTGCTGTTCTGACAGAGCAAGCAGCGAGTTCAAGAGAGGTGAAGCAGTCTGAGAATATTTAAAAAAATAAAAAGAGCATCTCCAAAAAAGGAAACAAAGGAGGTCTGGGAAACAATTGTAAACCACAAAATGCAGAAAGCCACCTCCTTACCACCTGACAACAAGGAAAATGCTGCTATTTCCAGGATTTGTTTTTAAAGCAGCAGTGCTGCTGCATGGTGATAGAGATGTTATTCCTGTATGACTAACTGGATGTGGCACCAAGGCCTGGTGTGAGGCTGACTCACTGAGCTCCAGACATGCCTGCAGGGGCATGTCTGCTCACACAGCAGCACAGCCCAAATTCTCAAACCTAGGAGGCTCCCAGACACTGCCAGAAGATCTCAAGCATGCACGGAAAATCAGAAACCTGCCCTCATTTTCCTACTGGAGATCCATCTCCCACTCTAACCTGCCCATTTCTTTACTACCTGAGCACCACACCCCCTGCCTCCTCTGAAACAACCACTGCACCACCATTCCTTGTAGAATAACGCCAGGGATGGAAAGCTCTGTGTAAAAAGCACAACAGCCCAACATCCAGTGAACAAGAGAAACCACTACAGAGGTCGCAATTAGTCTTTGTCACATGTCAGAATTTCAGACTGTTCACTGCTTGAGCTCACCTGCATGTCAGATGCCAGAGTCTCGTAGGTGTCCTTCAAGCAGTGCCAGTTCTGCCTGCCCAGGGTCAGTGCCACGCCGGGCAGGCTGTAGGCGCAGTGCTTGGCAATCTCTGTGTCCACTGTTTGTGCGCGGGACGGATCAGTCATGGAGAGATACTGATCCAGCAAGGCTTGAGGTACAACATCCTGCAGCAGGAGAAAGGCACAGCACCCACACCATTTTCATTTACTCCTCATAAGGCTCACTATCATTCCAGGGCATTCTTTCTTCCCCACTTTTTTCCCCATCACTACAGAATATTATTTAATTACAGTGTCTTAATAAGAGCACAACAGTTTTGTATCTGCTAAGTTCCACCAAAAGGTTCCAAAGGAACAATAACATGACTAGGGGCTATTTGAAAATGCACAGACCAACTCAAGAGAGAAGCAAGTGGACAAGTCTCCTTAGGGAGTCTAGGAAATGGAAAGACTGCATTCTACCCTTTGCAAACATTCAGGCTCACATGTTGTGCCAATTGGCCATTTTATGCCACCCATAAAGACAGGTAAAACAGCAAATGATGTGACTTGCTCAAAAAAACCTTTCCTAATTCTCTCAAAATCTTGAAAAGGTGGAGAGAAGAAAACTAAATTAGAATGCCTTGGGAAGCAGGGAAGGGGAGGGAGCAGACTACAGTGTGTTCAATACTGCTTCCAAACTCCCTGAACAGTCAACAGGGAGAAAGAGGCTTCTCCAGAGACAAAGAGATCTCTGGTGAAGAACTATCCTTCTGTCCACTGAGGAATCAAAGCATCTGAACCAAAATTCTGTGAAAACCTCTTTACCACTGCCTTTGCTTCAGCTGTGTCAGGGACTGACTCTATGAAGGGGTGCACAAGAGCATTTGCCTAACACAGCTGCTGAATAGCTCCACTGCCAAGAACAAGTGAGGGACTGAGATTCCCACTCAAGGAGTCACACTGATGCACAGACTACGGAACAACAAACACTTGATTCCTTTTGGAAAAAATACCAGAGGCAGTTCCAGCTTAATGAAACACTTTCAAAACTGTTCTGCAAAAAGCTATCAAGGGGTGGGGGTGGTTCCTCTCAAAACATGTAATAAAAAAACCCATCCTCATCCTGTTTCCTCAATAACCTAAGTCCCACTACAGCATGGTTCCCATTGAAAACTAAACCAAATGAAACAGAGCCTGAAGATCTATGACAACTGTTATCTCATGTCAAAATAATATTGTCATCTCTCATGCATAAATGTAACGGAAACAATTGCTAAATGAAGCCATTGACTCTGGAAACAAGGACTAATTTAAAACTACTTAATTAAGAGGTATTTAATAGAAACTAGATCATGTCAGAAATGACTGAATGAAAAAAGGGATAAAGGAAATACCCATATATATTTTTAAAAATTTCACTTATCTGCTACATATAAGAAAACCAGAAATCACTGTCATTTACCTGTACTTTGGATTTTCTTTCTTCTTCAGGGCTGAAACTACTGTTGGTACTCAAATCTGAATCATTATGAATATAGTGAAGTGTAGAATCCATACTCTGTGAAAAAAAGAAAATAAAAGGTCACATAAAACACACTCTAAGATTAAACACAAAAGAAATACCAACATCAAGAAGTGCTGTCCTTGCCTCAGAGTCTATTTCTTAGATTAAAGGAATATATGTTTTAATATCAAATACAATTTTGCTGCAGCCCAAAATCAAAAGGTCTGCAAGACAAATCCACTTTTAATTTCAAAGAGAAGCGCCTCTTACTCAGCTCCATTTTGGTTCTTATGGAATGAAAATAACAGGAGAGGAGTACTTTTGAGACTGCATTAAGGAAAATATAACTAACATATGAGTCCCATTGCTTCTCCCCTGAATGGAAAGTAAGAAAACACCCATAGCTGATTTTGATGGATTTGTTTCTTTGGATTTGTGCTAGAAAATGGTCAAAACAAAGCCACCCTCACACTGAAGAGTAGAACCTGATGAGACTTATGCTGTTGCACCCTTCCTGGAGGTGATTATTCTTTAACTTTCTCTGGATAAGCTTCACCTTATAAAACTGAGTCCTACTACTTGGCCACAGCTGCTGACAAGAGTCGTAGCTTCTCTCAGCAGTCCTATTAAAATAATTTTCAGCGATCATTTTAGCACCTTGGCTACACATCTGGGCCTTGAGGAGTGGCAGAGGTGTGATGGGCTGTAATGAACTGTGCTGCAGAGGGGATGCAGCACTGACACTTTCCTTACAAGTGCAGTTCCCCAGATACAATGGGCTTCGTGTAACAAACCATGAATTTCAAGCAGAATGCAATGAATATCTGAAAAGTACATCAGGCTGCTGTGTGCTGGAACAGGACAAAGGCATTTTTGCTAGATTTGAGCCAAGGTATCTATCTATTCACAAATGCTGTAGGGTGAGCTCCTAGGGTCAACACAAGCAACAAGAATATGCCTACTTCCACCAGCTGCTCAGATCATTTTGACAACAAGAATTTTCCAGCAAACTACAAAATTCTTCCCCAAAAAAGCCTCCAGGATACAATCTGTCTTCCTTGGTTTGAGTTCAGACAGTTGCTTTTTCCCTCTCCACAAGCTGCTTTCATCTAAGCACTGGGCTGCAATTTTAGCTGCTGAGGTATAATTACAGGTGATAAAGAACAGGCAGAGCTGTGAGGCAATTGCATATCTCTGGCACAGCAGTCCATGTCACCTGTCAGGCTTAAGAGGCAGCAGCAAGAAGGTGTTAAAGACCCAAGGAAAGAACAGATTTGCAAGCAACTCCATAACTAAATGTGTCCAGCAGCACACAGCTCCAACTGTAAAACCTCCAGAGGCTCTGAAAACTATCTCTGCAGGATTTTTAGTTTGACAGTCAATTCCTCCTTCACTCTTTTTTAGCCTTTTGTTTGTTTGGGTTTTTTTCCCCCCTGAAAAAGAGATTATTTTCAGCATTGCCAGTCATCAGTTTTGATGTCTTGCACATCATGGAATTATGAGGCAGCCAGTACACCCTAGCCACAGTGCTTCCATGAGGTGCCAGTTTGCATGGGACCAGAGGTTAGTCATCATTCTGTTCCAATAAAAGTGACAGGACTCCATCTCACATTCCCTGCTCAGTTCCAAAAGCTCAAGCTTAAAAAATCATACTTTATGGATTGAACCAAGTCAAACACTGAATATAATGGAGGGTGTCACAGATGGGAATGTTTTCACTCAGCCACTTTCAAAGTCAGATATGCATTCCAGAGAGAAAGAGCTTCAGTAGAGAAGCAGGACAGCCATCAGTCAGTATTTAGGTTATGCAGTATCTCCACCCCTGAAAATGAAGTTCCATCTTCTTCCATGCACACACCAAACTGAGCATTGCAGAGAGCCAGGACATGAAAATTCAGCAGGGTTTAGCCTGAAAGCATCTTGTGTACCAAATGCAAAATCTTTGCCATGATCTCTCTTACAGATCTCTAAGGCTAAGCTTCCCTTGGCTGTGTTACAAGAGCTCTGGGGTTGTGCTCCAAAGACCTCTGCTCTGTGTCACGGGTTGCACACCAGGACAGGCAGTGCTGGTGCTTCCTGACAGAGGAGCTGGCCCAAACAAAGAAGAGGCCAGTGTCAGGACTCCATCTCCTCCTGGCATCCATCCTATTCTTATTAGAAAGAGGTACTTGTGCCAGACAGGAGTGAGAAGGTTTTAGCCCAGTTTCCTTTCTCCCTCTACCTCCAAATAAAAACAGATTCCAATACACATCCCCTTATTAAACCTTATAAAGAACATAAAACCTAAAGAAAATAAAAACACAGTGCCTCCTGAGAAAAAATAAACAGCTGCCCTCAACAAACAAGCTTCATCATGTCCCAAAAATCTTACTGGTCCACTCTATTACATCATTTATTTTCATTTGAATAGAGAATCTCTCTTTAACATGCAGCATTAACTCCTTCATGAACCAGTACAGCTGCCAAAGGACAAGCAGAATGTGGTTTTGCTTACTGGAGCATGTGCAGAACTGTGCAGGCTGCATTCAAATATAAAATGCTGGACAGCTTCACTTCTCTCAAGAGTCTGGTACCCTACTGACACACTGCTATGCTGAGACTTAAAAAAATCTCAAGAAAAAAACAAGAAGAAAACAATCACCACCACAACAAAACCCCGACCAAACTAAAAAACCCCAACAACCACCTGTGAAAATCAGTGGTCTCTTCACTGCTAGGGGCAACAATCTACTTGCTCAACAGATCACAGCTTGATTCCCAGAATTCTAGGTCACCTCTATAATATCTGCTCACTTGTAAAATGAGGACTTGATTCAGTGCCAGTAACAAACAAGAAACTGACAGATTAGGAGCATCCTCTTGAAGCATAAAACTGAAACATGCAAAATCAACATATACCAGCGATGCGACTGGTTGTCAAATTTTCTGTCAGCACTATACTCTGCACACAAGAGCATAAAGCTCAGGACAGGTCTCTCTGCACTAACACCACCCTCACCACCCCCCAAAATTCTTAAGAATGGAGGATAAATGTACACTGTAGTTTCAGGTAAGCATTAGAAAGAAGAGATCCTATAAGAAAAAAAGCATTTTGAGCCTGACATAAAGGAATTGGAGGCAGTCTGGTGTTTTTGAAACAAATCACATTTGTAGAGTTAAATTATGATTGTGTATCATCAGCAGTAACCATGTAAATGCCACATTCCTGAACTCCTTGTATGTTTTTGGTCTAGATGGTAGTCCAACAGCTTAGAGAAAAAGTTAATTAAATGCCATCAAGAAACACTGCTCTAATTCAAGAAGGACAAAAATATTTTATACTGAACTGGTATTAACTACTAGACATTTCAAAGATGCTTGTCAAAATTTCATCTGGAAAACACAATTTCAGTAGAGTGATTCAACAAATCACTTGCTCTTGTTTTATGGAGCCTATTTTGGAACCATTGCTATCTGCAGCACAACAGCATTTAATACCACCTGAGCTTGTGGCATGCAAGTGATGTAGTAGGTTTGGCCTGACACAGCAAAGAACAGAAAAGAGTATCAAATGCCAGAACTACAGTCAGGCAGGAAACAGGGAGAAGATCTGAAGAAGTAAATGCAAAAAACTTCAAGATGTTACTGATTGCTAGAATATTCCAGCAGTCCACACAACATCTCAGTTGCAGGTCCTGAACTTCTCTGATGCAGACCAGTAAACCATAATGAACCAATTCACAGGGAGCAAAGAGAATGAGAACAAAGTATCTCATTCTCCAGGTTCAAGGAAGGGCACTGGAGAAGAAGATTCACTCATTATCAGTAGGGAATCTATTTTAAGCAAGGCACTTTCACATTAATAAAATGTGGTAGCATTAAAACATCTGCAAATGCAACAGTCACAGAGATTTTAACAGAAATTCTGTAACAGATTTTAACAGAAACAGTTTAAAGAATTTACATGGACAAGCACAGAATTGGCAAAAACAAAGGCACCCAACACAAGTAATTTTATTTTAGTAGCTAGCACTTCAATAGCATCCAACAAAAGGGAATGCCACACCAGCCAAAAGTAGAAAGCATTTGGCTGCAATCATCCCATGAATGCAAATTACAGCTCTGTTACTGGAGCCCTGAAAATCCTAATGGGAAAAAATAAAGTACAAAACTCTCTTCTTACCTCAACAGTGTCACCAATTAAAGGCACAATATCACCCAGTATAGGTTTAAAACTCTGTTGGTCATTGATGGTTAGTTCAGTCTGTGAATCTGTTCCCTTGCCAACACTGGCCATTGTTTCTTCTTGAGGATGCAAACTGGATGCTCTGAGTGCAGCAGACAACACCTCCACTTGTGCTGCAGTACACGAAAGACAAATACATGAGAGACTAAACTGCAATAAAACTTTTAGCAAGTCCATAGATTCAACTTTTAGACAGAACTGAAAGATGGTGGAGGAACTACAGGAGAGGTACACCAACTTAATATCCTATTGTTAAATCCCAAACTAGGGACGAATTAAGTGCTAGATTAAGACTTCACTCTTTTTCTAGGGTACTCAACCAAACCATAGTCCAGTGAAATTTGTCCCTAAAGCTGAAATAAACAAACAAACCCCATAACTCAAGACGAATAAGAGACTGCTGTTATGGCAGCATCAGCTCTTTAACAATTTTAGTAAATATTAATGGTGCAAATAGTTTTTTTTGGGGCAGAATAGCCCACAAATATTAACTTAGAGACTGGGCCATTTGTGGGAGGTGGGACTAAGAGACAGAGGGACGAACTAATTCAAACAAAGATTGAGAACAGGTTTTGTAATACACAAAGGATTTCAGTTCTGAGGGGTTGTTTCTCCCTTTATATATGCTCATTAAATTCTTACATTTTAATAGCAACTCTAAAGGGAGATCTATATAGAAATATGCCAGACCCAATACTTCAGCCTTCTTGGATCCTCCAAACAAATAAGAAGGTTGCACTGTGTGATGTTCTCTTATTCATCTAAAAAAGGCATTAGCACTTTATACTCTGCTATCCACTCTGTTGGAAAAGATCCAGCAGTTCTGAGGCTACTCTGATTTCCACCCCTCTGTTTGCTGCCAGTTAGAGAAAGCTTTGTTGAGCAATGCTCCTTGGCTATAGCCTGACCTGAGATCAGATATCAGGGGCAATCTCAGTTGCAAGTGACACAGAATTCAGTGCAGATTAATCTACCCTGCCACTCTCCTCCTCCTCTTCTTTCCAAGAAGGCAGGGAGGAATTATCTCCTCACTTATTAAATTTATCCAGCCATCCGGAAGATCTGTTCCTCATAGATTTTGTCTTTTCCATGGTTTCTTAAATGTTCACTGTGAAATTACGTGACAACCCATATGCTCCTTTTTAATCCCACATTGCCATACTAAACTACAGAATTCTGAATTACTCCCTCCAGCATTTTCAATATGGTTGTTAACAAGTACTAAATAAAGAAAGTTGGACTCATTTGTAGATAGAAGAAACAGATATACAGATATACAGCTGTTACAAGAAACAAAAATTGTTAACTCAGCAAAATCTTAGATTAGAAGCCTTAGCAAAATCTAGCAAAAATTGGAAAACACACTGTGGGTTCACATGAGCAGGAATAAAGACATTTTTTTAAAATATGCAATGCTAACTCTCTAACTCTCTTCAATTTCTGAAAAAATAACCCAAAGATATTATTGCTTTATTACTGTATTCCTCAACATGAAACAGGAAAAACAAACTGTTAAAAACTTAAAGTATAACCAACATAATACTAATACTTCCACTATAAAACATGTGAAAAATATAGTTTAAATAATATATATAATTTACATATAAATATATAAAAATAAGGAAATTTACTGTTTCTAATATTAATAAGACTGCTGCAACCTTACTCTACAAGTATTACTTCACTGACAATAAACTTGTGTACTCTAAGACCCATGAGAATAAAAAAGATCAAGGTTAATAAATTTTCCCAAAACTTAAATGTTAAATAAATCATCCCCCAATACCAGGGAAAATAAGTGGCTATGCTAGGGCAAGAAATGCCTGGCTTATTTCCAAACTATTTTAATTTAGAGAAATCAAACAAGAAAATGGAAAATAATTATATTCTGCTGCACATTGAGACATTTTTCTTGAAGACGTCTTTCATGAAGGACAACTTCATGAAAAATGTGCTCTCACCTTCACTGAAAAGTGAAGAAAGCTTACCCCAACTAGGTAAACACATACTGCTTCAATACTGTATATGTATTTTCTGTATATTTCAGAGCTAACAAAGATTACTTATAGCAATAAAAGTATCTACAGCAGGTATTGAGAATTTTCCAAGATATATTCCCCACCCATGCCCCACTCTCAGCCTGCATACCTGGACTGCCCTTGCTTAGGGGCTTTAACAGGATGGAGACAACACCTGTCCTGATTTCCTCTGCCTGCCCTAGAAGAAATATGACAAAAATGTGCATTTCCTCAGCTTCTTGTCAATTCTACAATCTCAAGGTGTGGGGGTGAAGGACAGGAGAAGCCAAACTCCCAAGGATTTCATTGACTGGCAAGTGCTTTCTTTCAGTGCTTATCTGTGACTTCAGTGCTGCCATTCACTGAAAGTCCATAAATATTTAAGGTCCTCGCTAAAAGAAGAGTCAAGCATTGCTGCTGCTCCTCATCTCTCATGAAGAGATTCCCTCCTGACATGAGGCAGGCAATGGTTTCCAGAAAATCATTTCAAATTCAAGTAAAGGATAAAGCTCCCCTTTTGTGAATGACAGAGAAATGCTTCAAGAAGGGAATCTCTGGCTAACCAGCTTTCACAACTACTGTCAGTAAAAATTGGAGTGTAAAGGTCAGTTTTGCACATAGCACAGAACTTAGGTAACTGCATGGCTCAGATAAAGTCAATGTTCACTGGATCTTAGACCATTAATTAACTCTTTCTTTAACTTTCATTCAGGTGAGATGTATTTAAAAAAAGAAAAGAGGAATTTAGTCTTGGCTACTGTACCTGCATCTTAAAATAACTGGTACAATCTATAAATTCTAAATCATATTTTATCTGGTCTTACTGAATTTCCTTGTTTTCAGGAGTTTCTGTCCTTTCAATAAACCTTATTGTTGTTTTCTGTTTCTCCTGATGTTTCACTAGAATACATTGATGTTTCATTTATTTTTTTCTTCTTTTTACTTTCTTTCTTTTTTCTAAAGGATCTGCCTTCCCTACCCTTACTTTGTACTCAGATGCAAAAGCTATGGGCAGCAATGGGTACAGAGATGAAGTAACTGAAACATAAGAACAGTTTCTTCTCCACTTACTCCTCACCTGTTCCATCAACAACATGTTTTAGACTTTTATTGCAGGCAGTGCCTGTAACCTAACTTATAGTTCTTATAAGGGAATGGGATCAATTGACCCCACATTTGGGCTGGTTTGTCCATATTAGGTCTCCTTTTGGCAAAGCAGCTTGTAACTAAGTGGCTTAGGCTACAGTCAGCCTCAGTAGCCTACAAGTCAGGCTTCCTCTATTCCCCCAAATAATATTAAGAAAAGCTGACATTACACGATTTAGCCCCTTCTATACAGATCATAAGATAAAGGCAGTTGAATAAAAAGTCTGTGGAAAGAAAAATAAAGAAATAAAAACATCTGAGGAAAGAAAAGCAATCTCTGAAGGAAGTGAAGACAGCAGCAGCCTCAGGGGAACTGGAAAAACGTGACCTGAAAGAAGACCCTGTGATGATTTTTAAAAAGCTGGCTTACTTCACAGGAACATGCAGGTTCCCATCTCCCAGCCTGAGACCTTCCAGATGTCTGGCCAGTGGATTGGAAAGGTCCTTTCAAGAGGGATTACAATAGCAGTGCTTAACTTTGCACAGCCTGTGTAGCTCTGGTAGCCAGCAGTTTGCCTGTGAGAAGACAGGCTCTCTCTTTATCTCAGTTGCTGAATGCTCAACCACCTATTGCTCAGATTTATCACTTTGCAATAAGCTAGTTATGGAAGGAAAACCCCAAGGTAAAGAGTGAGATTCAGGTGAAGCAGTTTATCCTTTTTTGAGAACAAGATTAGGGAAAAAAATTATTCTATACTGGTTACTGACGACCGTTAAAAAACTGGTTTTGCTGGAGATCTCATCAGTCTCCACACCTTGAAGCAAAGATCTAAGGCTTGAAACAGAAACTGCTCTATTGAAGTGCACTGAGAAAACCCCAAACAAACCAATACTACCCACCCCCCCTACCCAAAAAAAAAAACCCCAACACAAAACACCAAACCCAAACCACACAACCATGACCAGTGTGTATGTAAACAGCAACCCCTTAGTGTTTGGCATCCAAGGCATCTGGAAGATGGGGATATGCACTGAACATGCCATGCTCTGGGCTACGCAACCTGGTGATGCCTTTCCTTTGACTTTTCCCATTGGCATGGTACACTCAGGTACTCCTCAGGTAAGAACTGAGTTATTCTTTCTCAGTATTTCTGCTACAATGATGCAAGCCGGTGAGGGGAGAAGCAACTCATACAACCCACAAGGGTGAAGTGAGACATGTGAAGCAGAGGAATGCCAAACCCAGAAAGGAAATGAAAATAACAAAGGAAATAGGAGGGGGAATACATATAACAGCTGCTAGGGATGAACATCCAGTGCAAAGCAGAGGGTGATGGGAGGAAGGAACAACAACAAAAAAAAAACACTAAGAAAACCCCAACAAAACCATATTTTTCTGACTCAGAAAGAATAATTGCTGGTTGAACTTCAGCACCAAATCTCCACATCTGTCTCAGCTGTCAGGGACGGGCTCTGAAACCAACTAGCAGAATAGAAATCATCAACCTCCTCTGACTGACCAGTGAAGAACAGCACCTTATTACCATCACTATATATGCTGCAGTGTCAAGTAATAAAAATTCAGTGTGATCTTAAGAAACTGCAAAAATCCTGTGCCATTATGATTCCACACAACAGGAACTAATTTTCTTCTTCTCATAAATTTCTAAAACATTAAAAAAAAGGAAAAAAAAAGAAAAAAAAAAAGAAAAAAGAAACAACCAAAAACCCATGTCAAAAGAAGGCTGCTGAATTTGCACAGTCAAGCGTAGAGAGGCAAGGTACAGCCAGAGACAAGGTCATCTGAACAACTTTATCTTACTGACACACGCAAAACATCATACACTGCAGTCTCATTCCCAAACCACACCTCATCACTTCATCTTGTCATGCCTTCAGGATCCTTGGCCAATTTGCTACAGAAGCCAGAAGATGTGTACCCATGGAAGCTCTCCAGTATGGCAGGCCTCCACTTACCCACCACAGAGAACACAGCATCTTCTACTCCCATCCCTTGGCTGGGAATGCAGCAATAAAGACAGGAGCACAGCATGGAAGCAGGAGTCCAGGACTTAGGTGACAGCAAGCCAATGAAGAAAATAAGTGCAAGAAAAAGATCACAGGGATTTAAAAAGAAATAAAGAGAGGAAAAAAACCCTCCTAGCTTGCTCAGTGATTGCTGTCAAAGCAAAGCCTACTCACAGTACAAGACTCAAAAACATAATGGCCAGCTTTGCAGAGAGGGGAAGTGCAGGCAGGGTAAGGCCCTATGGACCATTTGGGATCAGGGCTGTTTGGCATACATTTGTAAGCCATGTATACTGGAGACAAAATTATCTGTGAAATTAGGTAGTTTCATAAAATTTCCATGAAAACAGATTAAAGATAAGCTTTTGATTGAATATTAATACCATCAGTTTGCAACAACATTTTTAGATTATATTGCCATGAGCAAAGACAGGGCTCTGATCTTCTGGATTACCCCCAGAGCAAGCCTACCTTTTGTCACAATTTAGGAAGCATAAGATTCAAAACACAGGTATTAAATCAGCTACTCAGACTAAAGTCTGGATATCAACCACTTCTATGTGTGCCACAGCGTTTCAGACAAGCATGCAAAATTAATACTACTTGCACTTGGTGCAAAATTAAAACTGCAATATTACTAAATTGAAACAGGCATGTTGTTAAATTCCAGCTTCTTGAGCACTTAGACTGAATAACAAGAGCACGGGCAGGAGGAAAAAGAGTAGAAAATTTAGGAGGAATGTTTTATGGGGCTTCACTACACAGCCTTGACCAAGTCAGAGTGGGGGAACCCATGGTGTTGACAACCTAGGAACAGTTTTCTTCTACTTAAATGCGCAAATGTTGGTCAACAACTCCACAAAAAATCTCCTGACACCCAGTCAAGAGACCTACAAACAAACAAAAAGAATTCCAAAAACCTGCTCTGAAACAAGACATGAACACACATGATAAACAAACTCGTAACACAGAACAATTCTGGATGTACAACTACATGCTTACATAAACCACTGTAATTTATGCATTAAGGTATGTTCTCTAACTATAGACAGAACAGCTTTACAAAGTAAACCTGAGCAGCAGTGCAAGCTTCTGCAGCTGGCTTCAGAGATGGGTTATATGAAGACTGAAGTCATTAGCAAGGGTGAAATTTTTTTCTTACCTCTTTCCTTAGTGCCCAAAGCACTCCTAAAGCAAAGTTTTATCTGCTGACTTCACAAGTGATTAGATAAAAGTACAAAATGGATTTAAGAAAAGTTATTAGCATATCAACCTACCAACAGTAAAATGAAGTTGAAAGCAGTATCAGCTTATTCTAAAATATTTTCCCCCAACTTGCCCCTTTTCCTCCTACTTCTTCTGGTATAGAGGCATGCTTCCCCCCTAGAGATTCTTCAGCTCCAAAATAACATGGCTTCCTCCTTAGTGGTCCCTCCAGACTTTCTGACTGTGACACTCAAGCCAATGTGTCTTAGAATTTATTCAGCATATGAATACCAAGAAAAACCTATTTCCAGTAAGTATGTGTAGAAGAGCCAAGTCCTTTTAGCTGAGGAGGTGTCTCTGAAGTGCTGCTCCACCACCTCATCACACTTATGAAACTCTTCTCCATTCTTCAAGAGCTTTTAAAATGGAGAATGTGTGTTCACTTCAAGAACTCAGCTTGGATCAATTATCAGCCTGATCTGACAAACTTGTTGCATTAAAGCTGTAAACATGTGACTGCAATAAATAAAGCCTTTGCAGAAAAAAATGGAGACTATTTCATCCAAAATCAAAGGGATAATGAGTAAAAAGAAAACCATAATTCACACTGATAATTAAAAAAATAAAACCCTCTTAATCTGCCTTATTTTGCATGTATGCTAATTAGGAATAAACTTGCTTATCAACAGCTTATGCCTTTGAACCATCTATTTGATTATAATGTCAAAACAGGCAGACAGAACTTTATACTGCCTAACTGCACATGCATTCAGTTTATAAAAGGAATTATACTCCTTTTAAACATCTTTACACAAATGCAAATTCCCTTTTAATTGACTATCAATTTTCCTCAATCTCTTTGAGGACCAGGAGAAAACAGTACTTCTGACTTTTAAAATAACTAAGAGGTTAAAGCACAAACTGCTGAAGCAACATATACATATCTCCAAACATTAAAAATGCTTCAGTATCTTTACCATACCTTTAACATCTGGATCGTCTATATGGGGTTCCAAATTTTCTATCATTTCTTCTAATTCTTTCCTTGTTGCCATAGGAATGCTTGGAGACACTGGCATAGTGAGTTCCTGAATTTCTCTATCGAGTTTTATATCACAACTCTGCTGAAGCTCAAAGTCAATATCTATTTCAGGAAGTGGAGTCCTCCAGAAATGGAAAGAATTGTATAATTCCTGCTCTGAAAGAGAGGTTTCCTGTGAATTCAGCCCAGCCTCCTGCACAGCTGCTGTGCAGCAATGAGAACTTTGCTCATTCTCATCCGCCATTTCCCCACAAGATTCTGAAGGCAAAGTGCAATGGAAGGATGATTCAGTCTGGAAATCACTTTCCCTCTTGGAGTTATTTGACACTGTATTCTGATCTTCTATGACATTTTCAAGTTTTGTTGCAAAATCATCACTATCATCACAATGTGAAGACAGATCCTCTGTCCTGTTGTGCTCTTCATCTGTTGTGCCATCTTCTGTGGTCCTGACTTGCTCACTGCTGAATGCCAAAGAAAATGGACATTAAAAAACCAAAATGCACTTGTTATGCTCTTGAAAATTCACACACATGCTATCAACTTGTTATTTGTCAAAGTAAATTTATTTATGCTGTAACAAAACAGAAGTCATAGAATCATAGAAGGGTCAAGGTTGGAAAGGACCTCTAGAAGCCACCTGGGCAAACCTCCTTGTTCAAGTAGGGACAACCAGAACCACTTGCCTAGGATTTGTGTCCAGACAGGTTTTGAGTACTTCAGAGGATGGATACTCCACAGCCTTCATGGACAACCTTTGCCAGTGCTTAGTCATCCTCACAGTAAAAAAAGTAGGTTTTGATGTTCAGAGGGGACCTCCTGTGTTTGGGGCTGTGGCCATTGACTCTGGTTGTGTCACTGAGCATCACTGAAAAGAGTCCAGCTTCATTCTCTTTTCACTCTCTCCTCATGTGTTTATGAACATTGGTAAGACCCCCCCAGTGAGCCCTCTCTTCTCAGGCTGAAGTCCCGTCTCTCTCAGACTCTCTCCAGGAGAGATGCAACAATCTGTCAATTTTGTGGCCCTCCACTGCCCCCTCTCCAGTGTGCCTCTCCATGTCTCCCTCTGGATGGCAGCACGACCCTGTGGGTGAAGCAGCCACTCCTGCCGGCTTTGTGCCATCAGCAGAGCTGCTGAGGCCACACCCTGCTCCACCACTCAGATCACTAAAGAGGATGTTAAACAGAACTGGACTCAATCAGTGCTGACCCCTCTTGACACACGGTCAGTGACCGTTTCACTGTGCTGCTGACCAGTGCCCCTGGGCCCAGCCAGGGCCTTTAGCCCACCTCACTATCTTCTCATCCAACCCAACTTCAGCAGCTTCTCCAGAAGGATCTTACAGGAGACCATGCCAAAAAAAACACCCAGGTACACAGTACACACTGCTCTCCCTTGTCTATCAAGTCAGTCATCTCTCCTAATTCTGGTCTATGGAGGTGAGAAGATCCAGATCTTTCCATTTACTAAATATTCAATTTATCCAGGAAAGTTAGTTTTTCTAACAGCTCATGGAGAAGAAGAACAAGGAGGCAAAATTAATTTGTAGATTTAGCAAATTTACCTGTTCTCCTGCGCAGAATCACAATCTTCTGGGTTTTTACCATCTTCTTCTTTAAAGTACTGGCCACTGCTGGATGGATTAGCAAAAGTTGATATGAAAGGCCCCAGAGACTGAAAAGCTGCTTGGCGAACCTAGAAGGGTGAAAAAACAAAATTATACATATAAATGTATATATATATATATTATATATAAATCTTGCTGTCCTAGAAAACATAAAATGCCTGCTACTAGGAATTGAAAGGGTTGTAAGCCTACTAAGGAAATCAAGAGCAGAGGCTCTTGTCTGGAAAGAATCAGCCAGATGTATACAGAGTCCAAGTTTAAAAAAAATGTTAAGAAAAATGAAAAAGCACGGTGAAACCAGTTAAATCACAGGCTACCAAACTGACAGGCTTATTCCCCACAACCAAAGGAGGAAGAATCTGTTTAGATAATAGAAGCAGGTAAATTTGAGAGATCAGCTCAGAATTTTAACAACTTGAAAGGAAAAAAAACCATCATGTACAGGAAACAGACATTTCACTTTCAGAAATTTGACTGATAAGCATTACATTTCTTTCCCTTTCCTATCTGGCTATGCCGTGCATTTGCTCCTCCTTTCTCCTACTGTTTATTCTCCTCTTCTCAACAATTCTCTATCTCAATTTTTGTTATTTGATTAGTTCTGCTGGGCTACAACTTCCATGACTGTCTAAGATCCATGAGGTCATGCTTCTGTGCAGATGATCCTTTGCTCTTGGAAGTTGTCTGCTTAGCAACAAACTTAAGGTTTAAAACTAAATCTTCAATATGGCAAATAATAAAAAACCCCAAACAAAAAACCAACCTATCCCCCCAGAAACAACAAAAAAATCCCACCCAACCCCCCTAAAAAAAACTGCAAACAAAAACCCACCACCTAAGAAACAATAAAAATTTAATTAATAAGACACTCCCCACCGCTAACATCCAAAATACCCACAAAAGCCAAAACTAATCAACCTCCAAACCAACCACAAACTCCACCACGCCCTCCCTCAAAAAACAACATGGTGGTAGGGAACCTGAAGAAGAACAAGTCTATCATAATTTATTTTCCAGTTTTGTTAATGATTCTCAGCAATATTAATCACAGGCAATTCTGTAGCTAAAAAAAGCTACTCCACTGACAGAGTTTTTCTTACATGCTGCTGTAAAAATGTGAGGAAGTCTCTACACCCATCAATGAACTAACCAGTTTAAGAACAATTTTGCCTGAGGTGCATGGAATAAGTTAGATTACCCACACCCATGAGAAGTTCTACATAGAGTACTGCAGTAAAATCCTTCAAATACAACAGCTATTAAAAAAATAAAAAGCAATTCTTACCCATCGGGAAGGATCACTAATCAAATTAATAAAAAGGGTTGACAATTTTGTCCTCCGGACTTCCTGTGATGTTGCACAAGAAACTGCCATGAAGCACTCAGCACAGGCTTTCCTAACTCCCCACACATTATCAGAGCAGAGCTGGAAAAACCTTGGCAGCTGTTAGGAATACAGTAAGTGAGTTTGCAAGTCTTAATAAGCAGCATTTGTTTCAAAACAAGTTCTCTTTTCACATTCATTTTCTTCACCTGGTTGTCCACCTTCATACTCAGATGCACAGTTTAACATTTGCAAGACAAAGAACACACATTCAGTAGCACTACACTTCTAATCTGCTGCTTTCCTATTACTTATTGAAACAGATAAGGAAAATTCACCTCTCTGAAGAATTGCAAGGAAGTACTAACTCTTAAACCTGATGTATACCCCCAGAAAGTCCCCAAAAAGCCCAACTTCTAAAACACCCCCAAGACCAACAAACGTATCAAAAGACAAGACCTCATGTCTACACCATTCTTTTAAAGCAGGCACAAGAAAAATAATACTGGTGCATTATTAGGAAGCAATTCTTTACTGCAAGGGTGGTAAGGCACTGGAACACACTGCCAGGTAGATTGTGGATGCCCCAAGCCTGGAAGTGTTCAAGGCCAGGTGGGTAAGCTCTTGAATAACCTGATCTAGTGGAAAGCATCCCTGCCCATAACAGGGGAGGTTGGAACTAGATGATCTTTAAGGTCCCTTCCAAACCTTGACATTTTTTGATTCTATGATTAACATTTTACCTATCAGAGATCACTTCAGATTTTTTGTAAGATTCTTACTGAAATACTAAACAGCATCTTCAGGAAGAAAAAACTTCATTTTCTACCTACACTTGTCATTGTTAGATTTATCAACCTCTGCCACCATCTATCCTACAATGCAACTGCAAAGAAGAACAGGGGAATGAGAGAAAGACTGCATTTGCTCAAGAGAAAACATGTTTGAACAGAGCAGTGCTTTTACTAATATAACTGAAGCATTTTGAAGGTGCTCAGGTGCTTGGGCTTTTTGGACACAGTAATGGTAAGGGTGGACAGAGTGCAGGTGAGGCACAGCTGCCTTGGCTTTGCAACAGGCACAGTGACAAAATATGACCAATCCAATGGCTGTTGCTACAGCCTTGTTCACATTTATTCATGTTCAGCTGTCTCTGCTCTCTGCAGCCAAGTATCCTGGACTTTGCCTCTAATTTAAAAAAGCTTTTAGATTAGAAAATGAAGTTTTATCATTCAGCTTTTCACATCCCTCCTTTTTTCTAATAATAATCCAAGAAGAGTAGAAAATGGCATTTTCTGTTATAGAAAGAGAACCCCAGCTGTCCTGCCACACATTACTGCTTTCAAATGAAATAATCATCACTTTTTATTGCATAGTAGTTTAAGTGCACCCTCTACAAAGTTTTAATCCAAATTCATTACGCTAATCACTAAAAAGGCAGTTGTGTGAGAGAAATCAATTTACATCCCAAATCAGGAAGCATATGGGATGCAAATCCACACAACTAAACTTCACTACCAAATGACTTGAATCGCTCAATAGCTAGAGAAAAATGCAGCAAATGCTTTAAGGGTATAAGAAATGGCCCGAGAGCCACAATAGGCCTACCTGTCCCAACACCACAACTGCAAAAAGTTGCAGAGCCTTTGGCAGAAGTCATGCCTGCATTTACACTCTGTCCATCTAAGTCCCTCGCTAATTCAGGGCACTGATTCATCAGCCTCTGCTGGCCCTCCACAAGCTCACTGTCCACATTCCCAAGAGGAGAATGCTTGAAGAGGGATCCCAGAGCCTGCCAAGATGATTTCTCCTCCCTAGCCTTGTCACATCTCCAAATCTATCAACATCCACTAGCTCCCCAGACCCACCATGGGAAAGCGTGCACAGTTAAGGATCCTATTCTCACCACTCTATCCAGTTCCCTGCTCTTCCATTTTGAATTTCTCTCTCTTCCCTTTATTTCATTTGTTATTTCTGAGATTCACTTATTTCCTTTACTTTACTTTCTCTTTCCCTCCTTTCCAGGAGGCTGTTTGAGGCAGGAAAACTGACTTGAAGAGATAATATCAACACATAAGCCTCAGCACTCTCAGTACTTTATCCCCCTGCCACACTCCCCTGTGTCTGCAATCTCTCATGAACTGCTCTTCTTCAGTAGCTTGTCTGGCTCCACTCCTGAGCTGTATTAAGAAGAAAAACCCTTTAAGAAATGGCTTACCAGCATTTCTTCAGTGGCTTGCTGTCCAACCACACTGCAGATATCTCCAAAATTGGCTGCACATACCTTGCAGACAGAATGCAAGAATTAAATACTCAGACGATTGTTTTAATACAGCAAAATCCAAGGCGAAAAAAATAAACAACTTCTAAAATCAGAAAAATATGTTTTGTTGCAAACTCATTATGAGCTACTTTCCCATTCCATCATTTTCCATGCTTTTTAAAAAATAAATAATTTTATTTTCTTAAAAATTAGTCAGTCTTTTTTAATCACAAAAGAACCCCAGAACTTAAATGAAAATAAAAGAGGATAAAATGTATTTGAGGTGCTGTCAAATTAAAGAACACATGCAGCTATCAAGGGAAATAAGCTATCCAGTGGCAGGATGAGCAAACACTGCCACTGGATAGCTTATAACTCCACACCTAAACATCATGATGGAATACTGGTTTACTTCATCTTTGATGAAGATGAGCATCTTGAATTCCATCTGTGCACAGAGATATGAGCTCAGGTGGCTGACGCTGTATCAGCCACAGTTGGTTCATGTTTTCCTGGCTCCCAACACAACCATAAGGACAAATGCCCAATCACACTGCAGCTATCTATAGCATAAGGACAAGCAGATTCTTTCTTTGTTTCTAGTAATAAGGGTAGTGATTCTGGAAAAAAACCTCAGTGTCAAATACTAAAATTTGTGGAAATGTGAGATACAAAAACAGCTTTCACTTAACACGTGTCACAAATGAGATCTACCAGGGAAGTTTCTTAGTCACATGCAAGTTCCAAGCACATGACGCATTTTTTCACAGATAATCCAGACCAGATGCTCATAATTCATACCTTACGAACATGAAACATCCTGCAGTCACAGCACATCTCGCAGAACCTGGGAAGCACAAGTCTTTCTGTGATGTCCTTTCCAACCATGGAGGCCATTTTGCACATAATCTAATGACAAGACAGACATTAATCAGAGATGCTTGCATAACACACCATTCTGTGTCAGCTGAGCAGAGGCTTTTTACATCTACTCTCTATCCTGATGAACATAATTTTACTGAAAACTGTGAAAAAATAGTGAAAACAAAATGCCATTTGAATTGAAAAGGTTTGGCCACTTTTGCAAAGAACTGTGTTTCCCATTTACTTGTCATGACATGACACAGGTGTAGAAGATGACATTGATCTTCCAATAAACTGAATCAAATTCCCAGCTAACAAAGATAATTAGACTCTTAGAAATTATTCTCCTGTTACCCAACAGATCTTAAAAAAAAGTACATGATTCTTTTACTATTTCAATACAAAATGTACATATGTATAATTAACAGAAAATTCTTGACAATTAATATGCTTAAGAGACTTCTGAGTCCTGTATGGTTTAAAATTAATTACAACACCACACTGCATACATGCAACTCCCAAACATAAAATTCCCAAAGAAATGTATCACACCAAAAAAGACCCGTCTTTTCTCTAACTGCTCTTTCATTCTAATTTGTACTGAAACTTAAAAAAAAAGCTTTAAAAAGCAAAAAGAATTTTACATTTACTATTCCCCACCATGTCAGCAGAACTATTTACATTCATTCCCCTATAATAAAAAATGATGACTTTTCTAACCTCTAGGGGGTTGATGAGGTACAGAAATTTCTGTCAAGTTTCAATACCTTCAAAAACATGAAGACAGATAAAACTAGTCTGTTTATACTTTATTCCCTTTTGTAGTTGAAAGCTTCATCAAGAAGCACTAGAAATTTGGTGCCAAATCCAACAGTGCTAGAGACTTTTTATTGTTTATCAGTCCAGCCACTGTAGGAAAGTAAAATATTAAATGAGGTCTCTCTCAAGCAAAAAGAACAGAAAAAAGTTCACCCAGCAGAAAGCAGCAATATAAATTGCAATAAAAAAAGGAAACAAAAGGGCCTACATCTGCCATTTCTCCATTATAAATTAACTCATCTACTAACTATTTTAATTCAACACACACAATTTAATTACAAAGGTTGTGTCTAATGCAAAAAAATGGCCACCAACCAACCAACCATGAGTTAATCAACTCAGATGCTTATTACTTTGTCCAATAAAACACCACAAAATCAATAAAGAGAACACACATACAGCAAGGAGCAACAGAACTGAGGCATTAAAGCTTTTGAACTGATGGAAATTTTCCACACAGGCAATTTAAACTTCCATAAAATAAACAGACAAACATTCAAAAAACTAAAAAGACAACACAGCAGATGTTTTAGGAGTCAATAAAATTATCCCCTGCACTGTCTTGTCCAGCTGGGGTTTTTTTAAATAGTATATGTAAGTTTTTGAATTTAAATCTTAACTTGACCTGAGTGTACAGCACTGACACAGCACAGAAGAAGTTACAGATTTGTTATGGAGAGGGAATATAACATTTTCTTTTTAGTAATGGCTGTGCCACTTGGAAACACACCACCCCCACTGCACTATCAAGCATTCAGGCAAATTTTTGGCTGTGTGATTTGGCACTGCTGTTACTTACAGCCACAGCTTCTGTCTTCACATCGTCGTTGCTGTCTGGAGCTGTCAGATCTATCAGCACAGGGCACACTTTGGTCTCCACATCGTATCTCTCGATGAGCTCTTGCTCCAACAGCACTAACAACGCTGCCTGGCTTGTTTTTCTGACCTGCCACAAAAAGACAAAAACTGAACCAACAATTTCAAGACAGTTTTATTTTTTGAAATACCTGCGTGCTGTATTTTGGAAGCTGTACCTATATACCAACACACAGCAGTACTAACTGCACACAGTGACAGGACAAGTGCTCCACAAGTGCTTCTGCAAGCACTTCAAGTTTGCTGTCCTGTGTTTTGGGAAGTATGGAGGTGGATACCTGCTTTAATTGACAATGTGCAGGTGTTTCTTGGGTTCACACACAATTTGTTTTAATGTCGAAAAGAGCAGTCATGGCAAATTTGAAGCAAATGTGCAAAGAAAAAGCAGCACAATTAATGGAGAGCAACGAATTTCTAATACTTAACAAATCCTCTTTTTCTGAGATTAACAAGAAATAGGCTGGCAAGGAGAAACTGTGTTTATTTCCAATGCCTTTAAATTCTGAGACACATTTCTGCTTAGTCCCACTTGAAAAAAAATTGTGCAAAAATAAGATACCCATTACTGACGCCATAGCTTGCTAACCCCTACCTCCAAAAGGAGTAATTTCACCAGAAGAGAAAACATTACATAGAGCAAGAGACTACACATACTGCAATGCAGCAATTTTGGAAACACCTTTGAGCTTTTTGTTTCAGAGATCCACAGCCCAATGAACTATTTAACAGAGGTTAACACAATGAAAACAATTACTGAATCTTCTAGCAGGAGAACATCAAACAAAAGTAGAGTTATTTTATTACACATGAATTAGCAAAACAACTACTAAGAAAAATAGGTTTGGGTAGTTATTTTTAACTCTGTATATTTTGAAAAGGGCAGGGAAAAAAGTGACCAACTCAAGAGGCCTAAAATATTGGAAATAATGTCTCAACTAGCATTAGTCTAGTCTGAAATGACTGGAGAAGCCTCAAGAAAGCTTTGGACAAGCTAACTTATACATGCAGAGAAACAAACCACATGAGCTCAGTCCAAAAGGTTTATTGGATTGATATACAAATAACTGGTAATGAAGGTACATCATGATGTTAAAAAACTGAATTATACAAAGGACTCCGTTTCTTATTACTACTATTCCTTTTTTGCCACAATTTAAGTTATGTAAACTTGTCTAAATGACTAATTTTATCCATATGAATACAATATCAGATAAAAGGCCCCAAATCAGGACAGATCACATTAAATGTAAAAAACTGTCATTACATTTTCTTTAAATAAATTTATAGTATCATGTATTTCATGTCCATTCCAAATCCTTATATCCCAAAATATAACACACTTTTACCATGCTAAATTTAAATAATTTGGCATCGCAACAGTATTTCACCAGCTAGCAAACTACTCCTACCAGAAACTTACCTGGTTATTCTGGTCGGCGAGGTATCGCACCACAATTGGTAGCAGGTATTTGGAAAAAGCATAAGGGATTGAAGGTCTGTTTTCTTGACAGAACATAGCAATATGAGGCACCTGTTCCATCAGTTCTGCCCGCACTGTTGGCTCTGTAAGGGTCAAAACAAAACCAAAAAAAATGGCCCAATATGTTTACAAGCATGCTCCCAGATCCTTCAAGAGTAAGCTTCTTACAGCACTCTACATACAAAGTATGCTCTCAAGTGTTCATGTCAGTGTGTTTGTCAAGCTTCATTTTGACATCTTTTTACAAAACCAGATAGTACACTCTCTGCTGCTGAACTACTAAAAAGTCACATCTCACATTCTCAGTAAAGAAGAGGTGTAAGACAGCCAGCCACCAAACATTATGAGTATCAGAATGTGATGGTGTTCACAGGGGTCTTAAGATGAAGGAAGAGATGAGAATGTTGACTTCATGTTTCAGAAGGCTTGATTTATTATTTTATGATATATATTATATTAAAACTATACTAAAATAATAGAAGAAAGGATTTCATCAGAAGGCCAGCTAAGAATAGAAAAAGAAGGAATAACAAAGGCTTGTGACTGACCAAGACAGTCTGGACAGCTGGACTGTGATTGGCCATTGATTAGAAACAACCAACATGGGCCAATCACAGATCCACCTGTTGCATTCCACAGCAGCAGATCATTGCTTACATTTTGTTCCTGAGGCCTCTCAGCTTCTCAGGAGGAAAAATCCTAAGGAGAGGATTTTTCAGAAAATATCATGGCTACATCAGAATTGTCCAAACTCCCTACGAGCATCACCTACTTCACAGAAACCTCCTATGCTGAAAGTCAGCCCAGAACTGGCACCACTGTGAGCAGAAAGGAACTGAGGGAGAGTATGGGCCACGGCCTCTCAGGAAAGATCCCACTGAGCAAGACAACCAGCCATAACCACAGATGCTGTTCTTCATTTTTTGCTTTTTAAGGCTACTGATGTAATTGTCAGATGGAAAAGGAAAGCATCTTTCCAGCTGCTTCTGCTAAACCTTTGAGATGTGTTTCTCACCAAAGTTGGTGATTATTTAAAAAATATTTAATTAAATTTTTAAATTCAAGAAATGGCACACTGCCTGGATGAATCCTAATCCCCACAGAATATGCACATATATCTGGGGGATGAAAGAAGAAGCAAGAGAAACAATACAGATGTAGATTCAATTCCAACTATTAGAAAAACAGATTCAATTTAAGAAGCAGAACCTTATTACGTGCCTAACTTCCCCCTGGGGATAAAAAAAATCTGAACTGAGTACCTCTGCCCTTTCAGGATTTGCTGATATATGCAGTTACCACTGGTCAACTGATTACTTACAAAAAGACATAACATCAGTTACTCTCAAACTACACTAATTTGATTTAGAATATTTTAAATAATAAGATGTATGTGTCACAGGATAGATACATATGCCTTACTGAATTTTTACCCAAAAGTTGTTCAGGTAAAAATGGTATAGCCTGAACCATCTTCCTTGGAATACTTGTAATTAACATGATTCACTAAAAATACAACCTTTTGTTAAACAGAAGCATGCAACACGCATTTGTATTTAACATGGCAAATGTGTGCAGCACTTGGCTTTCTTGAACACTGGCTACAAGTGTAAACTCAGGTCTGAATAAAACATAACAAAGACAAAGCAAGTCCCCTGCTGCGTGCAGTCTTTTCTTCACTGAGAACAATGACAACAGAAAAGATCACTGCACACAAAGTAATTAAATGCTTGTGGGCTCCAGTTCCTTCACTATAGACTTAAATTACTTTTCCTATAGAAAAACGTAACAAAATCCAAGTTGGGGGGGATCTTATAGATCATCTAGTTCCAAACCCTGGTGGTTGGGGCTCCACTAGACAGGTTGCTCAAAGCCCTATCCAACCTGGCCTTGAACACTCTCAGGGTTACTCTGGAAAGTTTATGAGTTGCTGAACAAGTTGCAAAATACAAAATGAAGTCTCAGACAAATCAATATCATATAGGTTTGCTGTTCATGACAATAAAGTTAAAAAGTCTTCCAATCTCTTCTGTATCTCTTCCCAAATGTTATCAGGAGCACACAGTAGAAAAACATTTTTGTTGAAACTTCAGATGTTCTGAAACATGTGCAGGTTGAACTCCATAAGCAATACTGGCATCCTGAAGTTCATATTGAAGAAGTCAGATCCTGAAGAACACTATACAAACTATGTGCAAGTTTTAGCAGATCTAACAAAAATTCACACCTTAACAAAATGCTGAATTCTAGTTTTGTGATCAAACACTCCATTTGTAGCACCAAAATATGCACCTGTAACTAGGACAAACTAATAGTTAATGAGATTATTGATTCTGAAAGTTGCAGTCGCCATATCATACTAATGCAAAGAAAGAAAATATTCCTATTGTAATAACTCATCTTTTGCTTCCTTATAAAAATTTGCCAGAGCAGTCCTTAGAACACGAGGAAGAGAAGGTGAAATTGTTCATTAGGATGAGGTGGTGTGGGGGGGTCAACCAAAGTAGATCAGGTGCTTTCAAGAGTCAAGTCAGCAAAAGTAACTGTTTTCTTCCTACATTTAATTCAATTCTGGTCCTTTTATCTGACAAGGCCTGGCTTCTTCAGTTCTGGAAGATGGGCTTGAAGTGTGCCTGAGAAAGGAGTTCTTTCACATGCCAACTTTGACACATCAATGTGGTTTTTTCCACCTGTGTGACAACCTGCTCAAAGGTAGCTGAGTTAAAGAAGCCTTGCACCCTCCATTTGCAACTGCCCAGTATCCACTGAAAGCAGAGCAAGAGATTGTCTCTGCAAACAGGCTCTACACAGCCCCTCTCCCAAGGGCAATTTGAAAAGGGTGTAGGTGGCAAACAGAGCAAAGTGAGTAACCATCAGGCTGGGCAAGGAGGACAGGAACTTGATGGTCAAGAAATGGGAACCAGTGCCCAAAGCCAGGGCTAGAGGAACTCATGCCCACCTTTCCTAGAAGGATGTTATTTCAAGACATGCCCAGGAAATGATCAATTGGCACAGGAGACTTACGTAACAATACTTATCCCTAGGGTCTTGTTCTCCCATCTTAGGACTCATGCCTTGTTTCTTGTAGCAGACAGAAGATGACTGGGGGAAGGGAGGGAGAGAGGGCAGAGGTCAAAGGAGATGGAGAGTAAGCAAAATCAATTTGACTGAGGCTGCATGCGTGGCAGCAGTTCTTCTTAAATGGCTTCTAAATTTGCTTCGGGCAGTTCCCACCCTCCCGGACACAAAACCTGCAGCTTCCATTTATGCCAATGCTACTGTTCATGCAGCCAGACAATAAACCCTATCAAAGAACTGATCTAGCTGATGCAGCTTTTGCCTCACCACAGCAGCATAATTAAACAGCAAGAACTGGCACTTAATATTGATCTCCCTGTGCAATCACATAATTCCCTCAAGTAGCAGAATTGTCTGATGATGGAAGCAAGCAATGGTAAAAGAAGGTGCTAGAACTGAGGGAAAGAAGCAAAATATTGGGAAAGCAAATTTATTCCTCCTTCTAGTGTGAAGCTGTGCAAAATGTTCAAACCAGGCTCTTCACAGAGTAACTGCACACTACTCATTTGATTGCAGTCTGAACTCTGTCTTGATGCTGAAGAAATAGCTCTGCAATCAAAGACAACAAGAACGCTGTATTAAGTATATCAAGAGCTGTGTACATACTTTGGACACAAGGCACTCAAAATGGGGAGACTGTTTGCATACCTCTTTGACACCTCCAAAGTTTGCCCACCCACTGATAAAGAAACGGCAACACTCCCTTTCCCTAAATTGATGAGGTTTGCTGTGAAACAGGATTTATACATTTCTTTATGAAGCACTCCAGCAAGAGTGCAGGATGTACCAAAGCCACAAGATCTTTTTCCTTCAGAACAGGGTTCATCTATTATGCAGCACTTATGTCAGCTGCCTAACAATACTAACGACCTGCAGATGTAAAGTGAGCCCCTTTCTTCCTGAGCTACCAAGTCAGCTCTGGCTTTGTGAAGAACACGGGCAGATGAGATGATGCAATTAAAGATTTGAAACATTCATGCCCAGGAGTGAATTAGAACTGTAAAGTCACCTTAGTTCTTACATTCCCTAACTTTTAAGTACCCAGCTCTGGGATCTTTGTAAGGTCGATTCAAAGCAGCGAACAAGGAGGGCTGTGTAGGGAACTGGCTGTGTAACACAACACTGTAATTCGCCATCAAAAGGCGTTTGTGCTGTTCTGGGGAATTACTGCTGCTATGCAAGAACCTGAACCTTAAGCTTACCAATTTAGATAAGAGCTCAATTCTTCCAAAGGCTGAGGCATATGTTCCAGTGTGTACTGAATAGAGCCTAATCTTGCAGTCTGATGCAGTTACAGTAGAGCTTTTTTTTGCATTATGTTTCCTTAAGACCCAGGCAACAACGCCAAAAAAAATCTACTGAAGTCAGAGTGCTTTCTTATTCCCTTCATCTATCCCTCAGCTTTGTCTTTAGTTTGAACAGGTGGCAGCTCCAAGCAGGGATTCCAGGAGGCTTCAATACATAACAGTGTCTGCCATTTCAGTTTAAACCTCCCTGTTGTTTAAAACCAAATTTACAGCTTGGTCATTGTGTTAGTTTTGGTCAGCATTAATTTTCCTCATGGTAGCTGGTACGGGGCCATGTTTTTGATTTTTGCAGGAAACAGGGCTGATAAGGGATGTTTTAGTTATTGCTGAGCAGCACTTAGACAGAGCCAGGGCCTCTTCTGCCTTTCACCCCACCTCACCAGCAATCAGCAGGAGACACACAAAGGGGGGATGCAGCCAGGACAGCTGATCCCAACTGACCACAGGGACACCCCAGACCATGGTGTCAGGTTGATCATATAGAGCTGAGGGACAAGGAGGAATGGGAGGAAGTTTGGAATGGTGGTGTTTATGGTCTCAAGTCACTGTCAGGTGTGATGGAGCCCTGCTCTCCTGGGGATGGCTGAACAGCTGCCTGCCCATGGGAAGGTACGAATTCCTCTCACTTTCACAGTGAAGAAGGCAGCTTAAACATTGTTTCCAGCACAAATTCAAAACATGGCCCAATATTAGTTACTATGAAGAAAATTAACTCTACCTCTGCCAAAGCCAGTAGTTATCAACAGAGTGAACAGTGCACAGCAGTTACAAGTTGCTTTGTAAAGCATAAGCTCATCCAGCTGGGGAATATGTCTGCACCTCTGTGTTTTCTGCACTGTACAATAGAGTCAAGGACCAGGCTTTCACACAGTATAAACTAACCAGGACGAGAATTTTGCTTCACGTCAACTTTCTATTTTAGGCAGTCTGGAAAAATCTCTGTACAGCTAAGTTCTACATAACATTTGCCTGGAAGAGTATTTTTCTGTTCAGCAGAGGAAGTATTTTTAAATGATCTTTTCAAACAACCTCTTGAAAGTACAAAGTCTATCTATTCCTTAAAGTAGCAATCTACTAAAAAGAAACCCTGCAATCTGTTAAAACAAAACCTTTGAAAATAAATATTAATATAAAATACTAGATTTCCTTACTCATTAGCATTTTATTTCATTCTATCATATCTAGTGTATTATCTAGATACAGAATTACACCGAACCGAGTTTTAGGAATCAAGAAAAATTAAGAGAATGACAGAAGACACTGAAAATAGCTTCCATTTCTTCTGTTCATTAAACAATTTGGAAAAGAAGTTTCCAGAATAAAATGACACAGTTCTACCTCTCTTCATGTCCAGATCACACAAAACCATCAATATGTTCAAATCAGCATCTACAAAACCTGGGCAGACTTTTTTCTGCTTAAACAAACACTCAGTTTTAGTTATTTCACAAATGACCATTCAAATCAACATCCTAAACTGACTCTAAAATCATAGAAGTAATTAACTATTTCTTCTTTATCCATGAAAAAAACCATTTCCCCTAAAATCTGACACCATCTCATGCAAAGTGCCAGCACGCTCACTTGGCTACTCCTAGCACATACACATTTATAGATCAGCTTGGATCTATAAATGTCTAATGTTTATTTCAGCCCTGCTGAGGCTTTAGTTCACTCTCTATTCCACTTCAGCTATGAGGCAGTAAAGCACCACCATCAGCTGCATACTGAAAATTAAAAAGGGATTATTTTAGAACTGCACAGTGTAATACCAACTAATTGCTTCAGACCAGCTATTTATAAATCAAGTCATTACTCAGTGCCACCCCACAACTAGATTTATTTCACAATGCTTTATTCTGCAGCAAAGAACAGTATTTTAAAAAACGTCTGCTGTGCTTTCATTATCCCACTATGACCATTCTGAAATACAAGCAGCAGTGAACTTCCACTAGATTTGTGAGGAGCTGTAAGGTTTTTGTGTTGTAAAACTGTATATGAAGAACAACCACTGATGATGCTAAAGCTGCTTTAACTGACAGTTTTTATGGAAGTTTTAAGGACACCTGAATATTAGTAATATTGCCCTTTGTTCTTACTAAGGGTTGTGAGCAACAGGGAAAGGTGTAAGTGCATGGCTTTGCATTAACACTTCAATTCAATAAAAGAGTAATTCACAGAATCACAGAATATCCTGAGTTGGAAGGGACCCAGAAGGATCATCAAAGTCCAACTCCTGGCCCTGCAGAGGACCACCCCAAGAGTCACACCATGTGCCTGAGAACATTGTCCAAATGCTTCTTGAACTATGCCAGGCTTGTGCTGTGACCACTTCCCTGGGGAACCTGTTCCAGCACCCAACCATCCTCTGGGTGAAGAACCTTGTCTTAATATTCAACTTAAACCTCCCCTGACACAGCTTTATCTATCCTCTTCTTTCCCTAAAAGAGTCTTCCATTTCCCTCTTTTTTCCTTCTTTCTACAAACACACGCATTCTCCCTTTTGATTTCTACCATTTCCCATTTCATCCTTCCCTCTGACTTTTCTACCTCTTTTGAAGATAAAATAAAAGCTCGACAAGTGGAAATACACTGCAACCAGAGCCCATCCCATTTAGCTTAGGAGTCCAGCAGAAAGGCTGATGCATGTGCTGCTTCAGTAGTCAGGCTCTTTTCTCCTACTAACCAGAAATGGATTTCACTACTGACTGGCAGAGCGAGAAGTGAAACACAGACTAATGAGCGAGGGAAAAGTCATCATTAGTCACTCATCAGATGCATGGAGAGGCAAAAGAAGTTTACATCAAGCTTAGGAGAAAATTCTTAGTGTAGCATGAGGTGGGAGACGAGGTAGGGAAAATCCTGGAACATGAAGATGGGGAAGGGAAGAAAATGCAGCTGGAGAAAGGCAAATATTATCATTCCCATTAATATTGCTTACATATGAAGATTTTTGTTAAATTAAATGCTGCACTATGTGCTGTTTGACAGGTAATGTTGGCATGTCTCAAAATACCAACAGCAGTAATTTAACCTACATTAATAAAGCCATTCAAGCACACTATTAAGTAATTAGGGTTGTGAGGCCATCCACATTAAGCCTGATTATAGAGCTTCAAAATTTAATGACCAATTAGCCTAATAATTGTTTTCAAAATCAGGTTGTTTTGGAAACTGCATTTACAAGTGATTCTTTGCAGTAAAGAGATTACTTTTCGTTCAGAAGAAAAACATCCTAGCTGGCTATATTCAGACAAATAAGCACCAGCCCTTCAGGATGTCATTTTATTTTCCCCCATCATTTCTTTAAAAAGATATCTATGCATATCTATTTCATAGTAAGCTACATTACACAGGCATTTTAGGAACAAAGATAGAGACTTTCACTTTTAAAGAAACTTCAGAAAATAAAATTTGAAGCTTCTGAAGCCTCTTGCACACTAAGCAAAATGCCAGTAATGCAGTAATTCTGGCTGGGGCTAACTTTTAAAGCCAGTTAATTGCACTTCAGCACACAGTGATGAAATCTTGTATCATCTAAGCCACTCACAAGCTGGTACCAAAAAAAAAAAAGTTTGAATTATGCTTATTTACTTAAGTCAATAACTCAGACATAAGGCCCTTGTTCAAGCTCTCACAAGCCTGTGGCCAGTGTACATTTGAAAATGAAGAAGACCCAGCTATCTTAATACAAAGATAAGCATTTTTTGATCTAACAAGGGTTTATGGGGGATAACTTAACATTTGCCAAGTACTAAGCTTATATGTCAAACTACTTCTTGGTTTGTATAGATTCAAAGACACCATAAAAAAATCTAAGTGAGAAATCATACCTAACATCCCTAAAGAAACAGAGAAATTACAAAGTGATTGAACAGCAGATTCAAAAGCATTACAAGGTATCTTTCTTAGCTGTCACTACTCTAGGAAACTTGGTGCCAAAGACAGCAGGGATGTCCAGTTTAGGACTGAAAAACACCCAAATTCCATAGCAGAATCACAGATTTAACAGCAACACCCAAGTACAGCAATGAAGACAAAAACAGAAGTCTTACAAATAACTCAGATTCAGAGAACAACTTTCTTTAGCAAGTAAGGGCCTTGGGGGCAGGGGATTATTCCCTAAATTCCACTGATGGGTTTCCTCCATGGAACAGCTGTTCTGTGCCATATACATACAAGAGCAGCACATGACAACAGGGCAGAGCAAATGCTCTGGTGGTGGTACTGGACATGAGCTGCTCCCAGTGCTGGCAGAACTGGGAGCAGCTCATGTCCAGTACCACCTGAAGGGGGTATTTTTTCCCAGTAGAAACACAACATTTTGATGTTGTGATTGATTTTAAGGCTACAAGTGTAAACTGGAACTAATTCATTACCAGGAGTCCAAATTACCCTGTCCAAACTGATACTATCAGGAGAAGGCACTCTTTATATCATTTGTATGTGCAGAAACAATGGTAATCAAAACTCTTTCACAAAATACAATTCACTACAACTCTACTCAAAGGGTCCAAATTAATTTCCATCAAAAGCTCTTTCTCTCAGATTTTTTTTAAAAAAGCTTTTATAAAACCAGTTTTAGAGCTAATATTTACTTTTGCCATGAT
The DNA here is from genome assembly GCF_037042795.1 of Molothrus aeneus. Classification (NCBI taxonomy): domain Eukaryota; kingdom Metazoa; phylum Chordata; class Aves; order Passeriformes; family Icteridae; genus Molothrus; species Molothrus aeneus. The sequence goes on along the minus strand of NC_089646.1, from coordinate 101,502,979 downwards.
GCCTCAAAAAATGTGTCTTGGCTACCCAGTTGGAATCTCAATATATGTATCAATCATAGCAAACCATACTCACATAATTTTCTTCCATCCTACTATCATATTTGGACTCAGATATTTTTCTAGTAAAGAATATTTTTATTCCACATTAAAACAGTATTTAGCACAACCAAGATGACATTTAGGTTCTTAAAGTTTCATCACAGTAGATGAAGAATGAAAATTATTGGAAATTCTCCTGCTTTTAAACACAGAAATGGCTGTCTCAGCATAGCCCCAGCTTATTAAAAGGTATTAAAAACAACCAAAACAAACCTGAAAAAAGCTAAAAAAAAAAAAAAACCCAAACCAAAACACCACAAACCCAAAGAATTTTAAAAAAACCCTGAGACTGACTGTTTTTCAAGCAAAGAACATGTCTGAAATACATCAACCCCACTACAAGATTTCTGAAAATGCAAGGTATTAACAGGGCAGAGCACTCTCTGGGCAACTTTAGAATAGCTGGTATTTCTAGTTCACTGCTGTACCCCTACTTTAGAAAACAGCATCAGTAGCCCAGAAACAATAGATGTTGTGTATCCTGGATATATTCTTCAATTTTAATCTCATTATACCAATTACTGTAAAAAAAAATTGGAAAAAAAATCTGACTTTCTGTGACTTGATTTGACAAGAGAAGACAAAGAGCTCCAAATGTTAAAAGAACTGGCATAAGACTAACAAGCATCAACAGTTAGAAATGAAAAGACTTGTACTTAGTCATAGATTAGTTTGACTTGCAAGTTTGTTTTTATTTTTATTTATTTAAACATTCAAACGTGAAGGTTTGACTCCAGGAGGGCTCTACCCATACAAATATCTTGCCCTAACCAAGCAAGTTAAAACACACAGGCACTTTTACAATGTTTTCTTATTCTAAATTCAGGGTCTTTTATGTTTTATGGACAAATTGGAAAAATAAATACTGTAAATGGAAAGAAGCAAGACAAAAATTAATAAGTCTAATAGTAACAACCTTAAACATACACACACAAAAAACAAAACCCCTGCAAACAAAACCAAAAAACCAAAACAAAACAAAAAAATCCACTGTGTTCTAGTATGAATAATAGTCAAGCTCATATATTAAGAAGATACAAAGCAGATCAAGCTCCCTGTTGAATTTTCACATGGTTTAAAACACAAGGCTATTCTAATAACCTGTCTTACCGAAACCAGCCAAGTCCAATACTGCAACTGCTCGAGGCACAAGACTCACAGTTAAGTTTGCAGAAATTTAATTTGTGGGGCAGCTGCAGAATCCAGCACTACTAGTTTGGCAGATCTGAGACAACTTCTACAGTGCAGGAAAAGCCTGAACTGCTGCTTTTACTGACGCTGAGAAAATATCAGCTCTGACTAAAAATGTACCCCACCCTCGTTAAAGGCAACAAATTGATTTGAGCTCAACTCTTGGCTTCCACTACACTTCTGCCTAAATAAACTTCAATTTGACACACTTAGTTGGTCACCAATGAAAAGCCTAAGGCTACAAGTTGCTGCAAGAGGCCATTTTCCCTTGGACACATCTGTCCTATTTTCTAAACTGAAGAGGAGCTTCAGAAAGTGTCTGATGCTCTAAACTATTCACAGGCAACTGTATATGCAGATTTCAGAAGCAGAGCTTTTCTAGGAAAGCACTCTATAAACAGTAGCACGCCACTGTTCTCAATTAAAGACACATTTTATTGTAAGTGAATAGTGACTTTTTTTTCCTTTTTAAAGAATCCTTGGAGAGGTACTCAATACAATTATGTAATGCTTACAACAGGCTACTTTTCCTGGCTAAACAAGGACATTCCCTCAGAAAAATAAAACCATGCATTTTAAATTAAGACAGTAGTGACAGAATAACAGAAATCAGCAGAATATATTTTTACCCTTGGAAAGCATTATCTTCTGCAGTTCCAGAAGAAGTGAGAAAAACTAACAGACATTAAATAGAAGAAACATTTTCTTCTCATTCAAGATTTAATACAAATTTATCTTCATAGCATACCAACAATTAAAAAAGAATGACCAGATCTTTTCTGATGTTCTGCTGCTAGATTTTCTTCCTTCTGGTATGTCAACTGTATCTAGCTATGTTGAAATCAAGCCCTTAATTCTTTCTAGATAATTTTTAAACCAAAATTCTGCCACAGCTCTGTCCACATCATTTTTCCCTTCATGCACTTCCCCATGACTTTTTAAGCACTCCCTTTCTTTCACATTTGTTTTTAATTTTTCTCTTGCTTTTGCCTTTTATTCTAAACACTCAGCAGTCTCAATATATTGATTAGCAACAGACACACTGGATCTACAGAGCCTTCCTACTCATTGCAAAGAGGGAGCACAAGCAAGCTCACTACACCGGATTTCACAAGCAGACTTTTGGCATCTTCAGGGATCTGCTTGGTGGAGGTACCATGGGATAAAGCCCGAGGGAACAGCTACACAAGAAAGTTAGTTAATATTCAAGGATCACCTCCTCCAAGTTCGTGAGCAATACATCCCAACAAAGAACTAGTCAGGCAAGAACACTGGGAGGCCTGCATGGATGTACAAGGAGCTCTTGGACAAACTCAAGCAAAAAAGAGGAAGCCTGCAGAGGGTGCAAGCAAGGACTGGTAGCCTAGGGGGAATACAGAAAAATTGTCCGAGCTGCCAGGGACTGGGTTAGGAAAGCTAAAGCTTTAAAGGATTAAAACTGGTCAGGGATGTCAAGGGTAACAAGAAAAGGTTCTATAGGTACAGCAGTGATAAAAGGAAGACTAGGCAAAATATGAGTCCTCTGTAGAAGAAAGAGGGAGACCTGGTTACCCCAAACAAGGAGATGGCTGAGGTACTCAAAGATGTTTTTCCCTCAGTCTTCAGTGACAAGTTCTCCATCTGAGTTCCAGAAGGCAAAGGAAGGGATTGGGAGAATGAAGAACTGCCCACAACAGAAGATCAGGTTCAAGATCATCTCAGGAACCTGAAGCTGCACGAGTCCACAGGACCCGATGCAGTGCATCCACAGGTCCTGAGGGAACTGGCAGAAGGAGTGGCTAAGACACTATCCATTATATTTGGGAATTGTGGCAGTCCACTGAAGTTCCCACCAACCTGAAAAGGGAAAACAAACCCCTCATTTTCAAAAAGAGAAAAAAAGAAGACACAGGGCCATCTCACCTTGGTGCCTTAGCAAGACCATGGTGCAGCTGCTCCTGGAAACTGTGAGAAGGCACATGGAAAATAAGGAGGTAATGTGTAAGAGCTAACACAACTTCACTAAGGCCAAACCACTCCTGGCAAATCTGTTGGCTTTTTACAATGGGGTTAAAGTGTTGGTGCATAAGGGAGGAGCAACTGACCTCATGTACCTGGACTTATGCAAAACATTTGACACTATGTCTTTAAGTCCTTGTTTTTAAATCAGACACAGATTTGGGAGATGGCCACTCAGTGGATAAACAGCTGGCTAGATGGTTGCACTCAAACAGTTGTGGTCAACAGCTTGATATTCACGGGGAGACCAGTGACAACTGGAGCTCCTTAGGGGTCAATATTGGGTTCAGCATCCTGGTGGGTGACATGGACAGTGGGATGGAGAGCACCCTCAGCAAGTCTGCCCACTACACTAAGCTCTGTGGTGGGACTGACATGCTGGAGGGAAGGGACAGCAGCCACAAGGACCTTTACGTACCCGAGAAGTGTATCCATGTGAACCTCATGAATTTCAACAAGGCCAAGAACAAGGTCCTGCACCTGGGCTGGGACAAACCTTGGTACCAATGCAGGGTTAGTAGAGAATGGATTAAGAGCAGCTCTGAGGAGAAAGATTCAGAGGTGTTGGTTGATGACAAGCTCAACACGACCCAGCAACGTGCAGCCCAGAATGCCAAACACATCCTGAACTGCATCAAAAGCAGCATCGGCCAGCAGGGCAAGGGAGGGGATTCTGCTCCCCTGCTCTGGTGAGACACCATATGGAGTGCTGCATCCAGCCCTGGGGATCTCAAGATGAGAAGGATGTAGAGCTGTAGCAGTGAGTCTAGTGGAGGGTAATGGAACTGATCAGAGAGATTGAGAATCTGTCCTATGAGAGAAGGCTGACAGAGCTGGGGCTGTTCAGCCTGGAGAAGAGAAGGCTCTTGGGAGACCTTACTGCAGCCTTCTGGTACCTAAGGAGGCCTGAAAGAGAGCTGGAGAGGGACTTTTTACAAAGCCAGGTAAAGCAGTAATGGCTTCAAACTGATAAGCAGTTATGGCTTCAAACTGAAAGAAGGCAGATAGCAGAAAGTCTTCACTATGAGAACGGTGAGGCACAGGAACAGGTTACCCAGAAGCTGTGGATACCTCATCCCTGGAAGTGTTCAAGATCAGGCTGGATGGGGCTTTGAACAACCTGGTTTTGTGGAAGGTGTCCCTGTCCATGGTAGGTCCCTTCCAACCCAAACCATTCTCTGATTCTATATTTGCATCTTTACCAATTCTTGCTGCTTCTCTTACCTGCACGCCTGGTTGCCCAAAAAGGTGCAAAGGAACAACTTCAGCATTTAAATTCTATCAAAACTTATGAGAGTGTTGCACAGATGGTTTCCAAGTTTATTTTCAAGGCAAGAAACAAATATCGATCTACAAATCTAAAATAATCATGCAGATCTTTTGAGTAGCAAAAGTAAATAATAAAAGTTACTTAAAAATGTACTATTGGAAAGCTGCAGTCCTACATTTTGAAGGGGTGTAAATCTGTTGATGAAAACAGTAAGGAAAAAAGTCATCTTTGGGGGATGATTAAGAAAAAATAAATGTTACACTATTTATTGAATTTGCAGAAGCCTCGTTTGAATATTGGAGAAAGAACATACTGCTTCTGTGCTAATCACAGGTTTACAACCTCTGATTTTCCCCCATCAACCCAGTAAAATGTTTAGTGCTACCTACCTGAATCATCAGCTAATCTGCTGATTCTCTCCAACACAGCAATACAATCTCTCTCATCATCACTGACTTCCTTCAAAGTGTCCAGCAAACTTCGAGCCACCATTTGCCTAGTTTACAAGAAAGATTAAAAAGAAGCATTATTTGTGTCCAGAAATACAGCTAAATCAAAAAGTTGTGAATCAGAGAAATTTCTTACACCAAACAGAATTTTATATATATTTACTTAAAATTCAATTTATAAATTATAGTAAGTTTAGTTAGCCCTGCTTTGGGAATTCTTACTTCTGATACCTGGCATAATCTTAAAGAATTGTAACCTTTAAATATAACATTAAAGTATCCCTTTCATTTACAAGGATAAGAGAAACCAGCCACCAAGACCAGAAATAGTAATCATCTTCTAAGTGGGCAAACAGGAGCTGAATGTTAGGAAGTCAGAATCAGCCTTCCATCCATCCTCATCTGTGACGTCCTTAACTTGTTCCATACAAAGCAAAGTAACACTAGTGTCATTAAAATGTTTTTAAATAGAACTCTGAATTTATTTCAGAAAAGCATGAATACTCAAGCCAAAGATTTTCATACCAATGGTGCTATAGTTGACATTTAAACCAATGGTGGTTGACATTTAAAAGTCAAACTTCATTTGAATGCTATGGGTATGTACTGTGAAAATAACATGTACTACCCAACCCATGTGTACCTGAGACATACATTAAGCAAAGTAGAAACATTAAAAAAATATTAAATAAGTCATAATCAACTCAGTTACTACTTCAAATGCACAAGAAAATTTTCTATGGATTAATTTATGAGTGATGAGATATAGTCAGATTTGGGATTTTGTCCTCCAAGGTTCTGCCATAGCCTGTGCTACAAAGTCATACCCATCAGGTACCTAGACAGCCCTGAATGCAGCTGGGAATGTGTGGCAATCAACCTTTCTCCTGAAAAACACCCTGCAATGGCATAACTCTTTTCTTACCCCACTGGATAACATGGGTCACATGTCAGTGCAGAGAGCTAGCAGAATTATCCCTGGATAATGGAATCGGAATGGGCCAAGGAACAGTGTCCAAGACACTGGTAGATCTGGTAATGCCCTGGAGCAACTCAACAAAACACTGAAGTAGCAAGTGTCAGGTGCCAGGTAATTACAGAAATGAAGGACAGAAACACTCCTAGGATGTAGCCTAGGTAGAAGCACTGCTGACAAACAGCAGTGCTGTAGACAAGAGCAGAGGCATACCTAAACTTTATTATGTTCACTACAAGCAGTGAACGTGAGCAGTGGTCAACAACTTACAAGAGAACAGATGGTTACATTCCTAGTGCACAAGGGAAGCTCAAGAACTTCACAATTCCATGCAATCAGAGAAAGGCAGGAGGTTTCCATGAATTCCCAAAGCTAAGCACACATTTTCTCCTACTGAAAATCAGTAATTTAAATATTGCACATTGGCCAGTTGCAGAACTATTTTAAATTAAACTGTTTTGACATACAGATGTATAAAATCTTCTAAAAAAACAAACTGAAGAAACCATTTGCCTTTAATTAATTTCTTCTCCCTCACTCTTTTCAACTTGACAGAAGTACATCTCTCAGCAGAGATCTTGATACGCAGTTAAAATTCAGCCATAAAAACCCTAACAGAGGGAAACAGACTGCATGACACACTAACCTAGAAGCAGAGTTGACTTGGTCTTTTTAAAGGGCTGGACACCTCTGAAAAGAGAAGAGGAACAGATGAAGCAATTTCATAAACCAGCCTGTGTGGACACGTGTCTCCTACATATTTAATGTAGTCTTGGAAAGTGAGAGACAAGTCAACTAACCCACTGAGTCTCAGCAAGTGAGGAACCACAGCAAACAGCACTACTGCCAAGATGTGCTTTGGTCTGAAGAGAAAAAGCAGCAATAATTCCTCATATGAAATGAAGGAACTGTGTTCAGGAACTGCCTCACTATTCAAATAGATTTATTGGTGAGTGCTCTACACTTCCGAGCCTTCTTAATGAGGAATGGAAGCAAGTTCAAGGGAATAAAGATTAAAAAAACCCACAAGTGATTTTAACACAAAAAAACCCAAAAAGAGACAAAAGCTAAGCTCCAAACTGCACCAGCAACTAGCAATTGGTTTTTAAAGCAAGTAGCAAAAAGGAATCATCATCCTTGTATGTATGTACACACACCAGTGCTACCAGACACAAGAAGACTCCATGTTTCAGGGTGATGACTTTGGCTTTCTGCTCAACACGTACTCTTGCTGCAATGTGATGTTGGATTATTAAGACATATCCTAGAGATGCTTCTCAAATCTGAAGGCTGCTTCTTCAATAATCACACCACAGCCAGACTCCCACTTGCCTTATTTTGCCGATAAACAATTTATTGTAATATTTGTCAGGTTCCCCTCCATTCTCATAGGCAACATCTGTGGTGCTCATGAGCAACACCTAAACCAGTAAAAATGTAAAACATAACATACCAAAAGTTGTCACAAAGCAAAACCTTCCACCATTTGGGAAGCTGTTAAAGGATTCCCTACTTCTCTCTCTTTCAGTTAACCTTATGAGAAATCTTACATATTTAAACAAAGAAGACATTGCTATTTCCAAGCCTCATCTCCTGAAATTTTTTAGGACACAGACACTGATTCATTTCCATCTCAGAACAAATGGCTGAGAAATCATGAGCACTCAAAGAATCCACTTAAAGGAGACTAGACTTTTGCAGCAGTTGTTAAAAATCCCTTCACTTTAATCATTCAATATAATCACAGACTGCAAATATGCTGCATAGGTAGACGATTAACCAGACAGAAAAGGATAATAAAACCAAATGCAAAGAGAAATAATACCTAAAATGAAACTTAAAGATTAAAACCTGCCATACTAAAAGCAAATTCATCCAATTAAAGGGGGAAAAAATATCTTACCCTAATTTACCCAGATTCAATGATTATGTTTCAAGAATTTGGAATGTGTAATATGAAGCTCCCACAGAAATGCAGGTTCCAGGTCACAGAAACAACTGAAGCATTATTAACTCAATCATAGTATTTTAAAACTTTTAAACTACTCATTAGTAATTGGATGTGCTGATACCATACTAAGACATAAGAATAAATGAATATAATTGAATTAATCTTTTTCATATTAAATGCTCCAGTTCCTCTGCTTAGCAGAAATCCCTCCTATTATTCTGAGACTGACTAATGCTGAATCATCAGAAACTGACTGCAGTAGTCACTATCATTTATTGTGATCTAAGTGCTACTCAGTTATACCATTAATAATTATCATTTGCTATTTCCTGTATTTTCTAATGCTACGTAACAATAGGCCTACAAAGAAAGCTAGGATTAAAAAACATGTTTGTACCAGCAAAAATAATCCAAACAAGCAAACACAGGGGAAAAAAAAAATCAGGAAAAACTAGTTAGTCCGACCACCTTTCCCTGCAGGAAAGCACAGGGTGCATAAAGCTGGACAGAGCAATTAAAAGGGTTCCCAGTTTATGCATGCCCATAACCAATGCAATCCATACTGAGAAATCACCGTTTTTTCTTAGGTGGGCAAGTAAGATACTAGGAACAGCACTGCTGGTTAAAATTCAAGATACACAACTTGAGTTTCTGAAGATACACAACCTGAGTTTCTGAGTTTGTTCTCCTTCCTACTGGCTTTTATTATATAATTGTCACCTGGAGACCTGAACGCTCCTCTTCCCTCCCTCCCCATGAAAAGTGAAAACATGCAAAAACTCTCTCCTGGTAGTATAACTGTCAATTTCATCTTAAATTGTAAAATACAGCAATTTTGGATTTCGGGAAAAAACAAAATTTGAAAATTATGCATATTTCAGAAGTTATAAGTGCATACAGGTTTATGCAGGTTATAACAAGAGAAACCATTCTGCAATTTTCAGCTTTGATTCAATGATATGTTCACACACGTAGTGTGGAATTTTAAGCACAGTTCACGTGACTTAAGTTAAGAACAGGGCTAAATCCTTTCCAAACCCAGGCCATGAACAACAAAACAGAGGCTATCCTATTGGGTGGTTGATCACAGACTTTGCTTCTGCATATTACTGTATTAAGAATTCAGCATTAAAGCAAACACACTTCATTAAAAGCTTACTTGAAGCCCAAACTAAGCCATGTTCAAATAAAATACCAGAAAATCTCAATGTTAACGTATTTTATACATTTCTGTGATCATGTTACCATTTACAGTTCCAATTAAAATAAACTATGGGCTTGAATTTCTCCATTTGAGTGCAGAGCGTCTGAGAGCAAAGGGATCAGGTGGGATGTGTGTCTGTCTGAAGTATGCTACAATACCTATGCTTTTAAATGAAACAACCATCTCAGTGGCATCTCATTACAGAAATAAAAAAGGGGAAATGCAGAACACAGTATTAACTGGGCAAGCTCACTTTCAATAACCAGAAGCAGCAATACTCAAGTTGTAAACTACAGATGAGATTGACAGGAGAAAGCCAAGAACTTTATTTCAGAATCAATCTCTTGGCTGTTCATTATGCTCTCCTGACCGTTCATGAAGTATTTTCTTAAACTTACTTTCACACAGTTATGGACGGAGTTTACGATCACCTTACAGTCCTGTGCCAACAGGAATGTTAGCATCTGCAAAAAAACCTAAATTATGTTCTCCAATTAAGGAAGAAGTTCAAGAAGTCCTTTACTACAGTTGCTTAAAAGGTGAACTAATGTTTTTCTGTTATCACTAATATTTTGCTCTCTCTAAATAGGAGGCGCATGAGCAAACAAAAGGAGGGGTGGAAACTGAAGTTTCATAAAGGTGCTGGGTTTTTTGAAATTATTTGTATTCCATGCAAATTAACTTCAGTCAGATTTGAATCAGATGAATAGTTTGCATACCATTAGCCAGACAGACATTTAAAAAGCATACCTGTTAAATATGTTCTCACTTGCAGCGTACTTGTCCAATCTTCCCAAAGGCGTCAACATCTCATCTTGTGAGACAAAGTCCAGGGCTGAAGGTATAATAATCACATCAGACTCTGAGCTGTAGTCATCCACACCAACTATCAGAGACATCAGAAATACTCCTTATAATCACAGTAGTTTGACACTAAAATGATGTCTGTTGTTGGTCTGAAATACAGAAATCTAGGCAAGGTCCCATTGACAACATATTTAGTAACTGCATCACATTCTCCCACCACCTTCCCCAGCCCCCATGAAGTCTTTTCTATACAAGTGTGACTGATGATGTATAAATGGATTTTGAGTCATTTTCTCTAAGTTCCCAAGTAAGATTCATCACTAAACTTCCTGAGTATTTTTATACCTTATATTTTTCTCAAGCAAATTACTTTTATCCAATTGTAAAGTCAGCTTTTTTTTTGAAGACACAAACTCAAATATGATAGCTGCAAGTAGCCCAAAGTTTATACAACATGATCTAACAGACCAAAAAGACTTTGTTCTAAAACAGAAAAATCTAAACTAAGCATGCCAAAAAAAATCAGAGTGTGTTGCTAGATCTGGCTACCAAATAAAATGGGCACAAGTCACTTCAATTACTGCATAATTATTAACCAGCAAATCATCAGGGAACTTCATATACATTTATCAACATAGAACCAAAGAAGTGGAAAGAAGTCCAATCCTGTTCTGCAGAGCTACTTAAGAATGAAGATTTGAATTACCACTTTTTAGTTTCTGTATGCCCTCAAAACTGCTCTAAAACTCAGTCCCATAGCAAACACACACTTCTGGCTGCAAATGAGATCACCTGTTGGAAAGGTCACCTCCATTAGTCCTGAAAACACAACACAAAAGTACACTACCTGTACTCTTCAGTCTATCCAAATCTCCCTGAAATGCCTTTTCATAACTTGCAAATAGAGAGGATCAGAATGCAGACCTACAAGTCCAACAACAACTTTTTAAAAATGAACTCTACAAAATGAAGAAAAAAATATTATTGTCCTCTACCTTCCACACAATTATGCTGTGCTATATAAATTGCTTACCAAATAGTGTGTCATTATTTTCAACATTCAGAATACATAAACAGTTACCACTGCCTGAACATCTTCCTTACTGTACTTCAAATGTCAAAAGACAAATACTGAGCTCTGTGAGAGTTATATTTTTAGTCATAAACTAAGGTAATGGCACCCTTTTAAAAACTAAGTAATTCTCCCATTTTCTACACAGGGAATCCATGGACATCAACTGATCCTGTCCTTGCACAAAAGACCGGATTTTGCAGTTGCTGATAGGACATGAAATTCTTGCCAGAAATCAAATGAAAAAGTGATGGGGAAAGAGCAAGAGTGTAAGAACAATCTAAGAGATGGGAGAAAGGAAGAAAGTGAACTAGGAGCCAAAGGAAATGGAAGAGCAATCTGAGAAGGGGAATTAGTGGTGTTAGATATTTGTAAGGTAGAGGATAGAATAACGAACTGCAGGGGGAGGAAGGGAAGGCTGAAAAGAAAGATCAGCTGCCAAAAGCTATTGCAACACAAAGGGAAAGTGTTTAGCAATTCCAGGTTTACATAACTGTTTGAACTTGTGTTTGGTTTGGGTTTGTGGGTTTGTTTGGGTTTAATTTTTGTTGTTTAGTTTGGGCTTTTTGCAAGAATCTGTTTTATTTTCACAGGAAGTGGGAGGCGAGTAAAAATGAACTCATAGCACAAGCTAGGACTTTATGCCAGGTTAAGTTAACTAGGAACAGGCTACGTCCTTTCACAGGCTCACAGGCCTTTAATTCAACCTACAAATCCAACTGAAAGCAAGGATTTTTCTGTGTTTCTAGTTCTGCCATCTCACACCTAGACTATTTCAGTGGAAGAGATCTTCAACTATCATCCAGTCCAACTGCCCAAACACCTCAGGGCTGACCAAAACTTAAATCACTTCCTTCTCCACTTCCCATTCTCAGGAATCTACAGAAAGTGATGAAGTCACCCCTCAGCCTCTTTCTCTCCAAACCAGACAGTGCAGTTACTTCTATGACAGGGTCCTATTTTTCTATTTCAGTGTCTGTTGATCATACTGTAAATTTAAAAACATAAATTAAAGAAAGTATGTCAAAATACCAACATAAAAATAACCATACTGCTGACAATCGTTACTTAGCTATCAAACTCATGAATACAAAAAAATAAAATGCTGACCATTACACGCACCACCAATTTTACTCACTCAATTTCCCTGTTCCCAACCTCAGCCTTGTTCTATGTTCCTCCTTTTACCCTCTAAATTTATTTTTCTACAATTTTTGCCTCATGAAACCAGTCAAGTCAATCCAACTGCTAAACCACTCAATATCAGATGTAAATATCAATGATAAAAATATGAGCATCTGCTTACAATTTATCTGTTTGATGTCTCCTACTAGTTCAAACTGTGAGTTGTGTGGATTTTGCTCTGCTGAGTTTATGAATTGTAAAATTAGGCTTAGCACTACATTGAGCTTGATATGCCTCTGCTACCAAACAACATTTATTATTTAAATAATTCCAGCATCTCAGCTCATAGTCATAGAAGAGATCATTCAAATGACAGCATCTTGATTAACACAACTATAATACAGGGAAGAAAAGGGTGGTAAAAATAAATCAATCAGCACATGAAGTATCACAGTTCTAGTAAAGTGCTGTTACATTACATACTTATTTTCACTTTCACAACACCTGTACAAGTCAAAAGAGACAGTCCATTCTAACAAAGAACTCAACATAGACTAACAAAGAATTCCAACAAAGCCCGTCACATGGATGCTGGTCTTCAACTTGCCACAAACATCAATCACCAGCACCTGACCACTCCTCATCTAAAATGCATAAAGAACATATTTTGCATTATTCAATTAACCAAGTCACTGTGCTGTTCCCTCCACATTACACCAAAACAGTGACCAAAAAGGTTGTTAACTGAATATTGCCTCTTCAGCCCTACTCTGCTTTCCACCCAGCTTTGAGCACTTGACTAAGCACCACAGGACCTTCTGTGAATTTTACCAATGCAAGCCACACCCCTAGACAACACAAGTGTACTGATTTTGGCTGGGACAGCAATAAAGTTCTCCACAGTAGCTTATATGGGGATACTTTGCACATTTCCAACTTATTCACTGGGAGGGCATCATGAGGAATAGAAAAGGCCCTGACAGTGTTTAAGCCCTGTCTTCAACAGTAACTAATACATCAGTGATTTATCAACACTGGTTTCAGCACAAGTCCAAACCATTGTCCCAGATAAGGTATTATAGAGAAATTTAAACTCTATGCTGGTCAAAACCAGTACAAATTCTGCTTAATTCAAATGCAGAACACACAAATTTCTTCCCTCTTCAGAATGCAGAGCAGGTAACAGGGCCATGTACTACTTATCTACTGCAGAAAAACTGTGGGTCAATTTTCTTATTTTTCTCTACTTTTTCAAACAGGTACAAGTCTGGACCAAATCCACAGAAAGCATATAAGCTACAAGACACCATTGGAAACTAATGCTAGTGCAGAGCCTTTACTACCTTCTAATCTGGTCTTACATGCTCACACGTAAGCATGCAAAAGTAGAGCTAAACAGAAGTTTCCATCAGAACACTCTATCCCAGGAGTTCAAAGCCACTAGTGGTGTCAAGAGGAGAAACAGCAATTGTACAATGATGTCAAAAGCAATCACAGTGCTTCTATTTCCATACATTCAAGTACCAAAGCAGAGCAAAATGAATACACTCATAATTTATCCAGACAAAGTTTTCAAGTTTCTCTTCAAAACTCTACACAATGACTGCCAAACACAAGGAAGCATCACATAACAAGACAGGCACCGCCTTTTGCTTCCATGTCTGACTGCCATTAACTTCTGTTGTATCACAGAAGCCAAGTAACTTCTCCTCTGTGCACCTTCATTTTCCTATCAAAACATTTGAGTGTTTTTTTGTAGAAGTTGCTCAAGCTTGTCTATCTATCTTGCAGCTGGTCCATACTGTACTGTGTGAAAATATATATTAACATTCCCTGCTTTAAGCTCTCCTGTTTCCCCTAAGCTCCCCTCGTTTTATGGCAAGGATACAATAATGTGACAGAGTTATTAACTAATGTCAACTATAGAGCAATCTTGCTGAGGCAGACTACATTTAGGGGTGCTTAGTCAACCACTGCCAAGCTTGGCTGAGCATACAACAAAACAGAGGTCCATTTAAAACTCAGTCCCCTATAAAACCACAGCCTCTAGGCCAATTTTCAAGGTAGTTGGTTTTTCTACTACATATCTCACCCTCATAGTATCTTTCACAAAGGTCTCTCATGCTGAATCTTTTACAGAGAGGTGCACAAAATCACATTTGAAAAACATAACTACTGTTTTTTCTTATTTAATAATGCAGAAACAATTCTCTACTGTAGACTGTTCAGTAATGAGGCCTATATGTATTCTTCTTGTTCTTCTGTATTTCCTATGAGCCCCATGGCAGAAACATATTCTTCTTTGTTTTGGCATAGAAACTCAGTGACAAGAAGTCTAATAAAAAAAATAAGCAACTTTCAATTCTGAAAGCTGAAAAACAAACAGCTTTAAGGATTCAAGATTTCCAACTAATATTAACAGTTCTCTCATTTTATCTTCTGTATCCCCAAAGAGTTCTCATGATCTACTGCAAAAACTATGTGGCAGATATATCTACTAAAATGGACAAACTTTTATTCAATTTTAGTATAAGCTACTCATTATGCTCTACATCAATTGTTATCATATCTATACTCAGGATAATACAGCACTTATATGCAGAAAGAACTGAGTTCTGTTCTGCTGTTCAGGCAAGTAATTTTTCTGCTTAACTGTAAAGCAAGAATTGTAATCTTATGAGCCCAGACATTTGATATCATGACCACAAAATAGCAGCAGCAGGTTTTGTTCTAAATTATTGCCCTCCATGCTACAAGAGAATAAATCCACCTTAGGTTCAGACTTCTGCAAAACACAAGTAGTATTCTCAGCCCTTCAATATTGTAAACACATTCATTTCTATGTAACTTTCTGTAAGAAACATCATATTGATTCTGATGTGCTGCAAAGTGGTGTTTCTTACAGAAAGTAAGAAAGTTTCTTACAAAAATTCACCTCACCATGAGCACTAATGCATGAGCATCTGCATTTGCTCACATCTGAACTCACTACTCTTAACTCTTTCCTACTGCATGATGTCCCAGCTCCGGTTCTGTGGTGACAACACAGACCAAAGCATCAGTGACATTATTTCAGATTAATTTGCTACCACATATTTATTGCACTGCTTCAGTAACATTAACCAACAGCTACTGCAATGGCAATCACACAAATTTTACAAAATGTGTAGCTTGTCATGCTGAATTCTACCATATTGTCTGCACCATCCAGGCATCACTCACTGGTCATCACAGAACCCACCATCACAAAGCAGGAGCTGTTTTTTCCATGAGACACTTAAAACCTACTTTCTCTGTTTTCCTCCTGCTGCAGTCTGAGACTGAAAATGCAACTGAGAAGCCACAACATGTATTATTCTACTTGGCAAAAGTCACCACTGCAAGCGATAATGTTAGATTCCAGCCCACCTACCATATTAGCAGAAACAAGAACCACCCTTCTCCTTCTGTGTTTCTCCCCTAAATTAGCCTGTCAAACCATGGAGCACTATCAGACTTGAGCCTCTTATGAATGTCAAGTTACTACATCTGTATGCACAGACTTTGTTGTCTGAACTCCAAGTTTAGCAGGACTGGGTTTGGGGGTTGGGCAGAAGGAGTAGGGAGGAAGGAGCAAGGAAGAAGATAAGAAAGGTGGAAATGCAAAGCAGCTCTGACGCAATTACCACATTAGCCCCTATGCAGCACTTTGATAGCAGAGCTTGCTAACAGCTAGAAGCACAGACACAGCAAACTCTTTAAAATAAAGCTCCAGTAAAGGTTTGAGGGGCTAGGGATGGGGAGCACTTAGCAGATGAAAGACACAGGAATCAAAAAATCAGCAGCTGTTTGCACACAAAACCGATGCAAGCACGACACAGCAAATTTTAAAGACCCAGTCATCTAAATGTAACAGGCCATGAGAAAATTTTTATTTAGCAGAGGCCTTCACAAAAAGATAGCTATCAAGCTGCTACAGGAGCTGTATTTCTCATCAAGCATCAGAGGAAACAAGGGGCAATACAAAATTCTTTAAGTAAAGAGAAGAGGTGGAGCTATACACAAGTTTGCTTCTTTCAGGCAGCAAGCAGCATTGAAAATCCTGATTTGCTCGCAACAAAAAGGAATAGTTCTCTCTCATATTGCTCACTAGTCATCTATTTGCACAACAGCTGAATGCACCTTCTACCAATTAACAGTTTGACCTGCAACAAATGCTGCTCCAGAGGAAACTGAAACAAAGAGAAGGACATCCAAGCTACCAGTTAAAACAATCAACAATTTATATTCTGTCTGCCTATTTCCTGTAGGGAGCATGTCACGCCCATCACCAAGGCACTCAAGTTCCCTGCCATTTAAGCCCCTGTCTTCTATCCCTTCCAAATAACTGCATGCACTTAAGAATTGTGGAATGAGGTTGGAATGAAGAAAAAGCCAGCTACTGCAAGTAGGAAGCTCCTCTAAGGTACTTTTTTCTCCTCTACAAGGTCATTACTGTGAAAGAAAGCTACCCCTTTTCTCTCTGCAGAGCACTGCTGTACATGGGATTTTTAACTGATCTCATGACTGACAGAGAATTTTGTAGCACTGGGAGGAAAATCCTACTTCCACCTTCAACCAACATGCTCTCTCTGGTCCTACCACAACAGGACATTGTGCTTGGGGCCATGCTCAAATTCTGCCACACAACTGGGTATCTGGTACCCACAATACCACCAAGATCAAACTATATGTGCCTTAACATTGGACTAACTAAAAGGAAGAGAGACATGAAGCAAGCAGCTGAAGCTCAAACACTCCAAAGACTTGTGCAAGCTTTGCAATGCTTGATGTGACAGCCTGAGTTACAATACATCAGCTACCAAGTGTTGTTCCAGTGTGCAGGGACTTTGACAGCATCACTGCAGTAACTAAAATACAGTTACTTGGGCTAAACGCTGCAGAGAAGGCAAGCCCTACAACTGGGACATCCATAAGCTATAAAACATGGCTTTGCAACATAAATCCCTTCCAACTTTCAAACTGCACTTTTCCTCTCTCCACTTAAATCCCAGACAAAGTTCTTGAGACACTGCTTGACAGCTTTCAAAACCCTAGGTGAGATAAACATCTGTGTTTCCTGGGCATACAGAGAAATTCCTGTTGCAACTCTCTACACTCTTCCTGTCTGTGCTCCATATAAAGTCTAAAACTGGTCTATGGGAGAAGGTTGAGCAGGACAGAATGCAGTGGATTCACTCTTAGAGAAAAAGTATGAACATGGTTGGGGTGTTCATGGGTGTTCATTTCAATGCAATTTAATGTTTACATTACTTGCACAAGCAGGCATCCCTACAGACTAATCAAGCTGTTCCTCCTGTAGGCTAGAGAGGAAGGAAAAGGTAGTCTCTCCTCCATTCAAATATTTGGGAACTGCTCAGGCACTATGGCAACAACACAAAAAAAATTCCCTAAGCGGATTTGTTTATCAGAGAAAAATGTTTCAACAGCCTGCAATATCACTCACATACCACGTCCATTTTATACATTAATCTATTTAACTTTTCCAGAAACTGTACACAGAATAACCCATATTATTTATGCTACTATTTGCTTCTCTATTTTCTTTACCTTAAACACAGTAAGAAAAACCCACCAAACTAGCAGTCTCAACTGTCAGTGGTGTTGTTCCACTGCTGCAAACAAACACCCTTCACAAACATTTTCTGACACTTTTTTAACCTATCCAGTAGGGTTTTAACACCCTACTGCCAGAAAGAACTGCAGCATCCCTCTAACCAAGGAACAGCCACATTAGTTTCTCTTATACTGTACCTTCTAAAGCAGACAGAGGAGCACTGATATTCTGGGAACCTTTAGGAGCAGCTGTCCCTCGCCTGCTCTTCCAAAGAGGGAACTGTTCCTCCAGCTCTCAAAGCAGAAGCTATCCTTTCATCCAGTTCTGCTCATGTTATAACTCTTGCAATGAAAACCTCCTGCCCACACAGAGGGAAAGCCTTACCAGCAAAAGGCACACACAGGAAAGAAAAGCATTTCAGCTTCAACACACTGCAGTCTGCCAGCTCCACAATAGGTCAGCAGTCAGAAATAACTGCAAGCACCAAGGTTTCACTATCTTAAGCCGAGGATTTTGAACATTTCCAGCTCCTTCGTGACTCTTTCACTCCCTCTGTTTTTTAGCTGCAAGTGGGAGAGAAAGGGAGAAGGAGGAGAATATCCAAAGCCCTGGAAGATAAATCATAAGACAATGAAAAAAAAAACCAAACTGGCAACCTTAACTAAGGATCCCTGCCAGAGATGGGATAATAAAAGTTGGCTGGTGAAAAGCACATTCCCACATCAGAAGTGATGCTAGTGGCCTCAGAAAGCTGAAAGCCTAGAAAATTACTTCTTCAATCCTAATTACTTCTTCAATCCTCTACTAGGTGTAATGGAGAAAAAATGTGCAGCTGCACGAGAAAGGTTCATTAGCCTACATCAAATCAAGTACAATCCTTTCCTCACATCATCTTCTTTTCTCTAGGATCCTAAGAGGTAGCTGGAGAAAGGGAGACTAACCATTACCCACCTGAGACCACTAACACCAGAATTCCATGGGGACACAGCCGTCCACCTGAGTCTCCCAGTTTCTGTGAGGGTCAATCACCACATTAAAAGACAAAGAAATGAACTGAAGTGTTGGGAGAATTAAACCCTGATCTCCAGGGAAAACAAGGGACTTAACAAGTGTGCTTCATTAGCATTAAGGAACGGGTTATTGGATTCCCAAAGAAGCAGAATCTCAGTCACCCCAGAGAACTGATTCCAATCACTACAGAAAGTCTGCCTGTTACTACTTTTTTGCAATGCTTAAATGCCAACCCAGTAACTCAAACTATCTCAGCACTCTCACCAGAGCTCAGACTCTGATGGGACCAAAAGGTCAGTACTGCAACAGGGCATCTATCTGAACCTCATGTTGGAAATTTAGCTGTACTCAAAGCTGGAATTAAGTCTAAGAGTTGCACAATGTGCAGCCTATACAAAACAACTACCAGCATAACAAAATCTGCTAATTCTTATTCTGTGGTGAAGGAACAAAGAAGCCACAGTGCAAAAGCTTCTGATATTACTATGTACAGCTGTGGGAAAGGGAAGGTGAATTTTAATATACTGAATGCATGTTGTGCCAGCATAATTCACTACCAGAGAATAAAAACTACTACACAGCATCAAGCTGTGACTATGATTTGACACCGCAGGGAAATACGGACTGATTTTATTATAAAAACAAAACAACAACAAAAAAGAAAAAAACAACTTGTTTTAAACTTAAATTATCTTTAAAAAGGTTAAAAAAATTTAAATTAGCTTCCATTTGGAAAGAGACTTGTGCCCTACCGTAAGCCTAAGAGAATAATTTAATTAAAAGCATTCAACCAACACAAGCTCACTGCTAATGCCAGATGATTTGCTCATCACCTGGAAAAAGAACATAGCATCAATGATAAAACAGCTTTTGACATCTGCAGATGCACAAAGAGAATTTTCTTCAGCTCAGCTAAAAAAGTGTTTCACTCACTGAGAAGCCTGCTGGGAGGAGAGGCTAGGAAGACCTGTCCTCCCTGTTTAATCAATGGAAAAGAACTCAATAATAAAAAATAGAGCTATGTTGGATCATCACTACTCTGTTTTTAGTTTTTAGAACTGTTTCATCCACTAGTAAAATCCAAACAGTAACATTAGATTTGCCAACTGCAAGAACTACCTTACTGCTAAAGAAATAAAGCAATAAGCACTACAGAAAACAAGTCTACACATAAGAGTTTGTGTATGTATATATATATATATATATATATATATCTGTAAAAACCCATTTTTAATAGTTCTAAACTAGAACTGTCTAAACAATGTGTAGATATTAAAACTCAATCTTCTGCATTTTTAGTTAAAACATCTGGAAACTAAGGGTACAGAAAAAGGAAATTTACCATTGTCAGCATGGCAAAAGCTAAAGTTTCACAATCTGAGTAAGCTACATAACCACCAAAGCATGCACATATACTTGCAACTACCAGAAGTCCCGACATTGCATGCAAATACAGCTATCAGCTACCACTAACAAAGACTTTTTCCAAAAACAAATGTAAAACAATATTAAAACCAGTTATCAGATCAAAATTTCTTTTCTCTCCTGATTTAAATCACAATTAAAATACTGAGTTGAATAAAGCTATCCCCTTCCCAAATCTGAATTCTAATTGCAGATGGCTCTATTTTTCAGAGCACACATCCCGCACACATCAATGGTCAGACTGAAAGACGTCAGCATCATGGTACATTTCATTTCATCTATCTGGACTGATCAGCTCAGCCTTCAGAAACAGCCAGGGGAGGGGGAACACCAACTGTCTGGCAAGAGCCATAAAGAACACTTCATTTTCCCCAAGCCCACGTTCGCTTTTCAACCATTTTTGCTGCCTATTTTCTTTTCTTTTCTGTACTTATCTTAGACAGTTATACTACTCTGTTTTGATTTTGTAGGCACAAAACAAAAGATTTGAATAAAAGCCAAATTTTCCCTGACTTTTTGTGTACTGTGCAAGATTTCAGATAGAAGAGCCAGGAAATCAACAATCCAAGTAGTGGGATGGAGATTCTTCCTCAGGCTTCCACTTTGAATTTTTTAATTTTCACTCTATTGTCTTTAGAGTGAGGTGCCTTTATTCTTTTTTTCCTTTCATGGATAATATCACACATGGATTCTTCGTAGCTTTATCTTTACATAAATGAAATGCAATTTTATGTTCCTTATTTGGGGGGGTTAGAGTCAATTAATTGTCTTTCACAAAACAACTCACATCTAGGAATTAATTTTTCTTTTCTAGCATTCAGTATGTTCAGCCAGGGTACACTCACTGTCTTGGGTTTGGGTTATTTTTCCTTTTACTTCAAACAAGCAAACAAGGAAAAGCCACTGCCTAAAGAATTCCTGAAGAACCAGAATTTCTTCAATTATTATCACAGCCTTTGACATCAGGAGCTATATCTACAGAAGTGAAATATCAGCTAAAATCAAAATACTGAAATGCCATTTCATTTGCAAGCTATGTAACTACTTAAAGCAATCATCTGTTTAATGTACCAGGTGTAAAGTATGCATTCACCTCAAGAAAAAAAAATCAGAGCTTTCCAGTGGTTACCAAGCAACCAAGAGCAGAAAAATAATATGAAGCTTTCAAAATAGAAATGCAAACCAAAGCTGAAATTAATTATTTAAAAGTCAATCCAGCTGGTTTATCAACCACTCTCTGAAAGCCTTTCTTATAAAAGCTCTTGTTTAATCTCTGACCTCTTAAACAAATCAACAAAAGGAAGGTTGTTTTTTTTTTTAATAGATGCCTTCCACAGCATATATTCTGAAGGTCTCCACTACTCCAACAGCAGATTTACTGCTCCCTGTTGAAATCTTGGAATGTTTCATTAACCTACATATTTATCAAGTTTTCTTCAGAGAAAAGGTAAACTTTGTTTCACAAGCTGCCATTAAAACAGTACTCCAAAGAGATAATATTTTACTCTTCTATATTTCAGGTTAATTAGCTCCCAACAAGTTGGCATAATGAATGAGGAGAAGAACTAATTGTACAGTTGTACAAGTTGTTGATTAAACTCCAACTTTCCAGTAAAACACTTGACTCCAGAAACCTTAAAAGACAAAGATCATAAACCAGCTGTTCTTCACTCTGCCTATCTAAAAGATGCACAGATGCTTGGTTCATTACTTTCAGCAGGAACTGTGCGTGGCTGTTTGCTCAGCTCCAGGACTTTCTCCTACTGCTTTAGAACACGACCAACAAAAGGTAGCTCTTAAGTCACCTTCATGATTTTCCTTCTTTAGGAGGAAACACTGAATCACACTGGAAATTCTCATTATCAAAGGGAAAAAAACCCAAAACAATACAACAACAAAAAATGTTCATGATTCAGACTCAAACCTAGGCTCACTGATGAGCCACAGATGAATACCTAATCTAGTGAAATGTCCTGAGCCAAATGCACAATCAGAGACTCAGCTTCAGATGTCCAAACCAGATCTTGACACATGCATCCAGTCTTAAACACTCCTGATTTCTCCAGCACACCCTCACAGATGTCTTGCTATTGCTTGATATCAGACCAGTAAAAAGCCCAAATATTTACTGAAAACATAGTTCACTTTTCAAAACAGCCAGTCAATCAATCAGACTATTTTACATTTATCTGATTCCTCCTCCTAAATTATACAACCAGGACTACAGGTATGCTTGCAAGTATTTCTCTCTTATTTGTCTTGAAGTATAGCTTAGCACACTTTTAGCAAGAATGCAGCTGGCAGAATCACACATACATAAAAGCTGCCAGCTCTTCCAGTTTTATCACTATTGCATTCAACTACTTCAGTAATACACCTCTAAACCAGTGTCTAACTCTGCTACTTGAAAGAGCTGCAAACATTTGAAATATTTACAACAGAGGGATAGGGTAGGGTGGGGTTCAGGCAGGAGTTGCAACTTTGTGTCTTATTTTTTTTAATTGTCTCTTTCTTACGTGCAACCAATCAATTGGAAACACTTCCATAATTGTGTAAGACATGTTGTATATGGGTACAAAACACAGCTATTGTAAATAGTGCACAAGAAACAGACTTTTGACTAGATATGTACAGTCTCCTTGATCTGTATTATTTTTCTTTGGCACACAGACACCACCCAAGAACATGTACAATTTAGAACCATAAAAGCCACTGTGTGACTGAACTACATCCAAACAGCACATATTGATTCATAGAGAGTCCTGTTTTTTTCCTCCAAAAATACCATGCATAAGTATTGAGACATTTGCTTTTATCTACTTCCATCAAAACCTCAGTAATTTTTAATGAGGTTTCAAATCTTTATATTTCTATGGTTTCTGCCTTCAGGATGCTCTCATCTGGACTGAGTCATATCTCTAAGCATTTTTTTTTTCATTTTTGAAGACCATAACAGTAAGACCAGCACCAGGAACTCACAGCTTCTGTCACCCCTCCAGTGACTACAGATAATTTCAATTCCTGTCTTACAGTCAACTAAAGCCATATTCTAAGTGGAAACTAAAGAATGCACTTTATTTTTTTGTTAAGTGTGTCCCTTCTGAAAAAGTCCTCTGTAATCCCAGAGTTTCCAAACAGCGACTTATCACACTGAATTTAAAAAAAAAAGCCTGAGGGAAAGGCTCCCTCTTTGTGCAAGGCAAAGCACAATAGGAGCCTTCTAAATGTCAGCTGACAAACGTGAAAAAGAAGATGCATCAGTTGAAACCTGAAAAGTTTAAATAGCTCTCCTCTAAAAATGTAAGCCACAAAACACAAGGTTTTTTTTTTTCCTGCACTCCAGCCCTGGTGAGAGGATATCCTGCAGACTGCACAGCCAACACAACACCTTCAGGGGGGTCTGCACACCCACGGCAGGCGCCTGCCTCTACCTCCATTTTCACTTTCCACCCAAAATTCATCCTCCTCAGCTTCCAAGAAACTCCTCAGTATCGACACGATCAACAGACATGTTCTCATCTGAGTAACATCCTAGTCTGCCATGCTAAGGCTTCTCAGCCCTGACTTAGTAATTTTTGCATCACCCCAGCCACAATTCTGCGACTTTGCACCCTGACATCAACTCTTCTGCACAGATCTCTCCAGCGGGGTCAGGACTCACAGAATCAGTTAGGTGTGAAAACACTTCTGAGATCGTCTCTCCAACCCGTGACCAAATGCCACCCTGTCAACTGCACCATGCCACTGAGTGCCACCTCCACTTTCCTTAAGCACCTCCGGGGACACTGACTCCACCACCTCCTGGCCAGTCAATTCCAATATCCAAGCACCCTTTCTGAGAACAAATCCCTCCTGCTGTCCAGCCTGAGCGTCCCCTGGCGCAGCCTGAGGCCATGGCCTCTCTCCTATCGCTGGTTGCCTGGGAGAAGAGACCGACCCCCACCCGGCCACAAGCTCCGCTCAGGCAGCTGTAAAGAGCAGAAAGGTCCCTCCTGGAGCCTATTTTCTCCAGGCTAAACATCCCCAGCTCCCACAGCTGCTCCTCACAGGACATGTGCTCCAGACCCTCCACAAGGAAGAGAGAGCCTGAGGGGGAGGGGTGGAAGGATGGGGGACGCAAAAAAAAGATATACAAAATACAGAGATATAAAAGGAACGAGCAACCCACATGCTGCTGCAGATGCAGCAGCTCTAGCCTCCTCCTGCTCCTCCCCGCCGGCGCCCTGCCGTGCCCGGGCCATGAGGGGACGCCGCCCCGCAAGCAGAGCCTCCCCTGCCTCCATCCCTCCTTCCCCCCCTCCCTCGCTCCCTCCGGGGCGGCCGCTAACGGCGCCCCCGCCCCGCCCGCCGCCCAACGCACCCCGCGGGCCCGCCCGGCGCAGCCCCACGCGCGACCGGGACCGGGTCATGGACACCGGGAAGCGCGGAGCATGGCCACGGCTTCCTCCTCCTCCTCCTCCCCGCCGCCTCCCACAATGCACCCTGGGCGCTCCCCCGCGGAAGCCACTTCCTCGCCCGAAAGCCGCCCCGCCGCTCCCCTCCCGTCCCCACTCACATCCGTCGATCTCCTCCTGCAGGTCCTCCTGGAGCAGCGACAGATCTGCGGTGGGGGAGACACACACACACGCACCATGTGCCAATGCGCCCGCTGATCCTCGGTGCCACGCGTGACCCTGCCCCGCCCGCGGGCTGCGCCCCCCCCCGACGCGACCCGCCCCGCAGCCCCTGCGTTCCGAGCCCGGACAGCGGCGGGCAGCGCTCCCGAAGCCGGGGCGGGGGAGAGGAGAAGGAGGGGGGATAGAGGAGGGAGGGCTGGCGCCTCGCCGGGGAGGCGGCGTGTGCGGGAAGGGGGAGGGGGGCGATGCCTACCCGCCATCTTGCTGCTGCAGCCCCCGCGGGGCGCCCGGCTACATCCAGCCCGCGGCCGGGCGGTGGGAGCGGCGGTGGGAGAGGGCGGGCACCCGTACGGTCCAGGCCCTGGGCCCGGCGGCGCCTCTCCGCGTCCCCGGGAGAGCCGCGCAGGGAGGGAGGAGGGAGCGGGCGGAGGAAGGCGGGAGGAGGGGTCTGGGCCGGACACGCTGCCCCCGCCTCCGCCCGGCGGAGCCGCTCTCGCTGCTCGCTCGCTGAGGCGGCCGCGCCTCCCCTCGCCGCGCTCTGACTCACGGCCGGAGCCGCCCGGGCTGGCCCTGGGTCTGGAGAGCGCCCGGGCTTGGCCACACGCCCCGGCTCGCTCACCTGTCCTACGCGCTCCTCCACCAACGCGGGGCTTGGGCTCGGGCTCCTCCTGCCGCCCGCCGGCAGGCTGAGGCGAGGCCACCAAGCTTCCCCTGCCGTGAAGTTTGTGGGGTCACTTGGAGCAAGGCCCCGACGGTGCTCCTCGCCGTGGTCACTGTGGGGGCGCTTCCAGATGCGGTAGCGGGGCTGGAGAAGTTGCCTCCGGCGTCGTGGGGTTACCTGGGGAGGAAGGTTCCGTGACCTAGCAGAGCAGAGTGTGGCCAGCAGGTCCAGAGAGGTGATCCTCCTCCTCGGCTGGGCCACATCTGCCGTGCTGTGTCCATTTCTGGGCTCCTCAGTACAAGAAAGACAAGGAGCTCCTAGAGAGGGTTCAGTGGAGGGCCACAAAGATTATTGGGAGTCTGGAGTCTCTCTCATAGAGGAGGCTGTGGGTGCTGGGCAATGTTTAGTCTGGAGAAGACTGAGAGGGGTTCTTGTTAATGCATATAAATATCTCAAAGGCAGGTGGTAAGAAAATGGTTCCAGACTCTTTTCGGTGGTTCACAGTGACAGGATGAGGAACAATGGCCATAAACCGAAACACAAGAAGTTTCATCTCTACATGAGGAAGAACTTTGCACTGAGAGCGTGGCAGAGCAGTGGAACAAGCTGTCCCAGGAGATGATGGAGTGTCCCTCTCTGGAGACATTCAAAGCCCACCTGGATGTGTTCTTGCCTCACCTGCTCTGGGAGACCATGACTTGGCAGGGGGTTTGGACCAGATGATCTCCAAAGGTCCCTTCCAAGCCTAATGGTTCTGTGACAGGCAGCCGTGCCACCACCACTGCATAGCCCACGAGCATCCTCCTCATGTGAATTGCCAAGTTTCTCCAGCTGGGATCCCATGGCTTAAACACACAGGATACTGCCCCACTGCACTGCTGTGACTTCTGACTTCTGCTTTAAAAACAGGCACTTTAGGTGTACATAGGCACAAAGGTGCGCATGGTTTTCTGCTTTTTTTGGCTGTACCTTTTGGTCACTGCTAATGGTTCTCATTTCAACTGTTTTAATAGATTTTTTTCCACTGTAAATTGGAATATTAAAAGTGTTGGATGAAACAAATGCTCTATTCAGTTGATAACCAGGGCACTTGATAGAGGAAAGGACCAGTACTGGTACTAGTGCTACCTGGGAATATTACCTGAGTCTTCCACAGTCTTGTTTTAAACCTCCATAATAATTGATGAAGTTGTTAATACACAAAAAAGCAAAATAAATTATTTTTTGTTTGCAAAAAAAGATGTAATTTCATTAGCACTGTTTTTAACTGTGTGCTTGATAGTATGTCTTGTAAGCTGCTTTTAAACAATTTTTCGTTTTATTTGGTGAATTGTACAAGGATTAAATCTCCACAGTCATTCATTCTCTTTGCCTTGGTGAATGAAAATGTGTAATCTTTTAAAATCCATACATCCCTTTCCTTACAATCCTGTAGAACAAGCTCTGTCCTATTTGACAATCTTTGGATGGGCCACTAGGGCCTACTGGATACTGATTATCTTTCTTACATTGTCTTTTGTTCAGATATATAACCTTAAAAGCTGAGTAAATCAAGTAAATTCACCATGACTAAGTTATATGAACCATGCTATTCTCTGCCAGTGTAATTTAAGAAGAGATTCAGGGGAAATATTTGACATCACAAATCTCTGGCAATGCTGGATGTGATAGCAATAGACTTAGAACAGAAAAGTTAGGTGTACTTCAAGACCTCATTTTATTCTCAGCTGGGTCGAGCGCCATCACTAGGAGCCATCAGGAAAGGTCTCTTCCTCCGTGAGCGGGAACTCTGGCAAAACCTTTGGCTCATACAGTGACAACACTCATAGTAGGAGGAAAATAATTTAATTAAAACAAACAAACAAAAAAAGCTTAATGCCAACACTCAATGAAAAATCCCATTTAATGAATAAGTAACCAGGTACTTCTAAACTTGTTGGCCTCAGTAAATCCAGAGGTACTCCTTCAGGGCCTGATCCAAAGTTCAAGTTGATGGTAACATTCCCGGCCACTGGTCATGGATGAGGCAGACAGAGAACCTTGTAAGTTCAGGACAAATGCTGACTCTGGCAGATGAATGGCCTTTCCAAACCAGCATGCCTCATTATGGAAGAAAATGTTCATGACAGCCTTGCTTTATTAGACAAGACCTGTTAAGGAGCTAGTAATGTAACACTTACCAAAATGTTCTAGCAGATTTTGTGCAGGAGTTCTCATAGTCAGCTTAAGTACTCTTACAGGCGCTGGGAAGTAAAGAACTGAAGAATGATAAACTCACATTTTCTCACACTCTATCTCAAGGAAAAAACACACTACAAACACTACACCACTGCTTCAAGCTAGGGATGGAAGGATACAAATGGAAGATTCCTTGACAAGATCCTTTGCACATGATAAAAGACACCTGCATTGTTATCTCCAGGATGTATCTCAAAAAAGTCCATAGCAATCAGCAAGACATTTCCATAAAGTAAAAGTGTAATATTTACATAAAGTACTACATAAATCCTTTCAAACTTGCATGTTAAACACAAGATACCCGACATCCACCTAGACATACTTGCAACAAGTTATTCCATAGTTTGATTGGTGATATCTTTTCATTTAAAACTGTTCTGGGTCTAAGGACCTCAGGCTCAAAAACACTGCTGCACATGGAACTCACCCATGTTATTTTATTTATTATCTAAAGTGTTATTATCTGGTTTTGCTCGTTTGCTTGAAGAAGCAGGTCTGATCAGATAGTGTCAGCTTTCAATGTCCATATATTAACTTGCTTTGCATTTCTCCCAGGCTACCTTCATGTGGGGGAAGAGCTTCCCATAAATATCTGCAGCCATCTCCCTATCCTCCTTTGGATTGCTCTGTGAAACTCTGTTTTCCTGTGAAGTCTATCAAGAAATGGATCAGGGTTAGACTGCTGGTGCACCAAGGCAACTGCTTACCCTCTTGAGTAATCCTGACTCATTGTTCTCTTGGCCACCCCCAGGATTCCATCTGCCTGCATGTGTTGTCCTTGATGGTTCAACCATTCACTCTTTTCTTTCTGGACCATCGTTTTGTTCTTTACAGAGTGTTTAACCAAATTTGGCCCATAAGTAAATATACAGATTAAGATACATACACATACAGAAGCACACACACCTTTAATAAGTATGGATACATGTGAAAACCCAGTGGCTGAAGCCTGGGATTTACAGTCAATTTGCATTTGACAACATAGTAAAGCATTTCTGCTAAAAAGAGGTGTTCATCATAAAATGTTTATTTTCTTCTCCTTTCCTTTTCCCTTTCCCTTCTCTTCTTCCCTTCCCTACTCCTTTTCTCCTTCTCCAATAAAAATACTGGAGAGGGGTGGTGTTTTGTTTGTTTTGGGTTGGATTTTTTTATATATCTGTATTCCTTGTGGCTGCAAAAGTTTTTAACTGTGCATCATTCAGTTTTATTTAATTTTTGCTGTTTCCTGGGCTGGGCAAGAGTCTGAGCTGGTGACTACTGGCAAACCTGGTGACTTTAGCATTAAAGTTCAGCTACCACTACTCTCAGAGAAAGCCTTGCAGAAGGATTTTAAACACACAATATGCCAACCATGAATAAATTAACACCTACATTTGCTGAGAAAGAGCCTGGTTAATATAAAGTTTGCCTTGTGGGTTCCTCATGGCATTCCAGGTCAGCAGCAAATTCTGTGGCAAGTTCAAGTGACTCTCAAACCTCTTAAAACTAGGAAATACTCACCTGAGGTACATCCCAGTGTGCTCCTGGAGCTTGCAGTGGCTCTTGGCATTAATTTTCAAGTAAATCTCTTGCACTGGTGACATGGAGATGGCAGCTGTGTGGGCAAAAGGAAGAGAGGCATGCAAGTCAGGAGACAAGTCCTGATGCCTCATTTTTCAATTCAGACCATGACCAGTGGTGATATCCACAACTCCTTTGGCCAAAGACCGAAGAAAGAGTGGTCTGTCATCTCAACAGCAGTGAAGTGAAGTCTCTGTCTGTATCTGACCATTCAGATGCTGAAGTTGACAGAGAAAGAGCACAAAGAATTACTGCATCAGGGGCTGTTTTGAGGAGATGGGTCTCAGAGTTTGACTGCAGCATATGTGCAGGATTCCTCATGTAGTAGCACTCACCTGGACACAGGTTTTCCTTTAAGAGCACTTAAAAGAAAGTTTTCCTTTAAGAGCACTTAAAGTGCTGCAGCTCTGAGATGTTCTGCTTCAGGAGTCACAGTGTCATGCATATGTGTGTCACTGGAAGACTGAATCACTGATCAAACAATGCAGAGTTCAGGTTGTACTGCTCTACCCTAGCTCTGGATTTCCTGGTTCTCAGAGGTGTCTATCTCACTGTCATATCAGAAGGGAACAAGGCTCCTGAATCTTCTCCTTACTGAATTGCCTGGGGGGGAAATTTGTTGATTTTTTTTGGGGGGGGGGGAGGGGAGCATTTGTTTGTTTGTTTGTTTTTATTTTGGTTTTGTTTGCTTTGATCAGAGAAAAAAGGTGAATTTTGGCAATTTCAAGAAGTTCAAGCAACCACCTATATTTGCAGCTGGGATACCATTGTAGTAGATACACTTATCCTCCAACCTTTCATCCTAGTTCTCCAAATCATTTTGAAAGAAAATAAATTATTGTCATCTTAGAGGTAAAGAAACAGAGAACAAAAGACGCAAAGTGATGTGCTTGATACTGCTTCAGGCCTGAGATGACAATTAGTGCATAAAATAAAATACACCAAAAAAAAAATCTTCTGTGCTATTTTTTGCTATCTGATGCCATTACATATATGACAGTAGCAATCTAATGCATATTTCCTACTGTGCCAGCTCTCAGTTGTATACCAGGCCAGACCCTCCCTGTTAGATTAGCCCTTGGACTCTCCAGCCTTTCCTCAACCTACACAGTCTCCCCTCCCTGCCCAACTAGTCCCTGCCTGGAAATACTTAACCTGATATTCAGATGAACATATTTGCATTTATTCACTCCTTTGCTTCCTGGTCTACTGAGTTTAAATTTGCATCTCTTTAGATCTGCTTAGATATTGGCACACGTACACATGCGAGCTGATGGCTCACATTCTTCTGAACCAGAGATGAGTTACCAAAATCCCAGAACATATCTCAAAGGGACAAATGGGATTGAATCATCACTACTTCCAAACCTCCTTTTCCATGAGTTTCACATCCCTCCAACTAGTCTTTTCCTAAGATCCTTTCCCTTCTTACTTCAGCACCAGCTCTCCCCACTCTCCTCCATTCCAAACTCCTCTCAGCAAGCTGCTGCGTACAGCACATTTAATTCTGCTCTTGTTGACAGTTTTTGAACTTTCTTGTTTATTTTCTTATACTCACATTGCATTTTTCCAAAATGAAATAGAAACAAAACCTAAATCCTATCAGAAGTGGAGTCTGGCACCTTGTCTGCAGACCCTTGTCATATTTTAACTGGACTTAGGTTGGACTCAGGAGTAGCACTCTTTGATAACCCACATGAATACGAGCTGGCTGGAAGTCTTCTTGGCACCCTATTCAGTCAAGAAGTGTGTAATCCATTTAGTCAGGGAGGACTGGGTACATGCCTATGCAGGCAGCCAAGCTCTTTTTTTGCTGATCTGAAGGGTGGTAGGTGCCAGTGGGAAGCATGTCAGGAGAATGATTGTTATGGGACACGGCTTGTTATCCTGGTCTGTGCAAGTGCTAGGACCTGTCAATCCTTAAAAATGTGAGGGGTGGAGAAGTCAAGAGGTTACTTCCTAAGAACCCTTTGTTTAGATAACCCTGGCTCTTGCAGGAAGAACACTGAATTTCAGGGTCAGTTACACACGTGTATTTTAGACCTCTGGGGGAGGCAGCCTTCAGATGTGTTTGTTCAGTCTTCTGAGGGCAGATGTGAGCTCATTCTGCTTCTGGTCCACCTCAATCAGCAACTGTGTAATTACACTTCAGGTAGCAGTGAGCCCAGTCAGAGGTACGGACAGACTGTGGCACGACACTTGGAGACCAGTCAAATATATGCAAAATATAGCAGACATCCTTTCACTGAAGAATTAATTAAAACTGAAACTGCTGTTCCTCTCAAAGTGAAGGCTGACAATATCCAAAAAGACTCAATGCTTATTTTATTTACAGTGTTAGAAAAGGATTACAGACTATGAGGAAAGAATTATATAACAGAGGATACAACCACTAAAAAGCTACCCAAAATAAAGAGAAGAACTGAATGATGGTTCTTGACATGTGCTGGCTCCTACACTGAAATTTTCAGCTATTGAACTGGGAGGGAATCCAAATTAAGTGCTTTATCTGAAATAAATGTACACAGAACTGTAGGGGATACAAATGCACACAAAACCCCCTGTATAATTTCTGAAGAAGACAGTGATAAAGTATGAGTTAAGAAATCTGACTATGTCCAGGGTCAGATGGTTTGTAATAGAAGGTACCCAAAGTTTAAAGAATCGTCTAGTCAAAAAATAGTTTCTCTGTTTAATTAAATTAGCTAAGATGTGAAAGAGCAATTACAGCCCTAAAGCAACTCCTGACTAGGCTGATTCTTACAATAATTTCCAAATCATCTTTGCTCACTTGATATAAAAATGATTATTTCCTTTTCTTTAACCATCATATAGGGCTTGACCTCCTGGGTGACTGGTTGAAATACAAATGTAATCTGTAATATTTTTTAACTGTGGGAACAGTTGAAGGGTGTCAGAAGAATATATTAAGTATATTAAGAAGCTTTACATTATGCATTTCAAATTCTTCTTGGATTCAAGCACTGGAAACATTCCAGGTTCCAAGGTTTCTGTTTAAAATGAGATTTAATGTACATACACTGTAGCATTGCCAATAATATCTTAAACTGGGTGTGTTTTATTGAGTGATTCATAAAGTAAGACAGACAAAGTATGCACAGTGGTATTGGAATTTGGGTGGGATCAAAGTACTCATTTAGTGTAATATGTTTGTCAAGCACAGCATACAGGAAATCTTTCTGAATGAAGATGGATTTAGCCCATGAGAACCTCAGTATATTTCCAACTGCCATTTATTCCAGTGAACCCCTCCTTTGAAAATATTAAAGTAAAAACTAAAAAAGCTGCAGCATGCACCCTCATATATTCCATTGGCAATGAGACTACAGTCAGACTTGATGGAAGTAAAAGACAGGAAAAGCATTAAAATTAATAAAAATAACATTGATTTAGAAGGACACTGATGCAGTTGCAACACAAAAGAAAATTCTATCTGTTCCCTAACAGAGTGGCTGCAACATTTTTATTTAAATGCAATTTTGCTGTTAATTTGGCATCCATAAGCATACTGAGCTGGGTATGCGGTGATTGTACATTTGCATGCATGTACTTCATCCTCTCTGCACTCTTCCTGTTTGCATCTCCTTCCAGGCAGTATTTTGAAAACCACAGTGCTGATTTTGTTTCGGAGACTGAGAAGCCACTCGTACTGAGAACAAGGAGCTCTAACACTGAGAAACTGAGCCCTACTTAGAGGGCTTCATACTGGCAGGAGGGATAATCCTGACCTGAGTTCCATTAATAAAAATCAAGCTGTTATATTTATGAAACATCTGTTTAAATACATTATGTTTGATTCTTCTTTGACTCCTGATCAATAATTACATCTTTTTTTATCATATACTGTTTGCTACACAGTAGGAACAGAGTATTCTGCCTTTATCCCTGCTTTGTCCACTCAGATGCACTTGGAGGGCATAAACACCTTGTTAGTCTGGCCCTGCCTAGTCCTTACTGCTCCCTTGGCAAAATTCGTGCATTTGTGAGGTGGGACAGCTTACTGAAATAAAAGGGAAACTAGAGAAAGGAAGGCTGTGGATGCCCTGTTTCAAGAGGGAGAATTTAATGGAGGAGAAGGAGCTTGCAAGACTCACGTCCATACAAAACTGACAGAAGAGGACGAGGTGAACTCTCCTGCTAACAGGAGCCAAAAGGGCTCTCGGTCTGCCCCTAGCGCTGGAAAGGATTCGGTACAGGAATCAGTGCAGATACAATTTTTCCAGAGGGCTTTCCACCTTTTTCTTTGAAAAGTAGTCTGCTGTTTTGCAAGACCTGTGTATAGAGAACTAACATTCCAAAGGTGTTATTTAGTTCTCAGAATTTCCTATCATCTGTGGTTTTTTTTAAGGGCATGAATGCTATTAACCTATAGGTTAATGGATTAGCTTCAAATAATGTATTACATCCTTTCCCTCAATTAAATGTTAAGATTTATATTAGATTAAATACAAAGGGAAGATTTTGGTTTGTAATTTGCCTCAGTGAGAAACAGATTAAATAGAAGACTGCGCTTGCTGTGGTGTCCTTCAGCTACCCATGAAAAATTAATCTGTAAAGTTCTCAGAACGGTCATGGAACAAAACTTTGGGATATTAAGAGCTTGAGAATAAAGGAAAAATTCTTTCTCCTGGAAAGCTCTGGCTTATATGCATTAATTATCTCATGATACCTTTTGATAAGCAAACACAAAAGCAAGCAGTGTACAGCATGCCAGCTCAAGTTAGAGGAGAAGCAGTGAAAAATTGGCTTATCTTGAAAAAAAGAAGCTGTAGTGTGATTTTGTTTCTTTGATCTGCAGACAGATCCTTCATGAAGATAAGAGCAGGGAGCTGCATGTCTTGCTTTAAGGCAGGATTTAGGTAATCTTATCTTCAAAAATCTCTGCATTCTTTTTTCTTCCACATTTCACTCCTGATATGCCACTAAGACAGCATATGTACATTGAGCCTGATTACTTGCCTATCATACTTCTTCCCTTGGACTAGGTAAATTAATCAATCATCCTTCAGTGTGAGCTTATTTTTTTTGGGTGACAAGCCGAAAAAAATAGGTGTGCGAGAGGTGTCCTCCTCAAAGACATCTTCATGTCCTTGTACCTGTGATGGAATAAATAGGGCATTATGAACTTTCTGGTGTTGTGGGATAACACGCCCAGGCAGCTCTGCATCTGGATGGAAGTCTTTGAACTCCCACAGTATTGTTAACCTTCCCTTCCTGCAGGATAAAGCCAGACAGTAGTTCAATTTTTTCCTCATCCTTTGTGAAAATCATTTGGGACCCAGCTTCCTAGATCCTTTCTTATTTCCAGTGGTCTGATTTCCTTACTTTTCAGGCTATTGGAAATTGCTATGACCTAAGTCACTCAGATG
This sequence comes from Molothrus aeneus, assembly GCF_037042795.1. Lineage (NCBI taxonomy): Eukaryota > Metazoa > Chordata > Aves > Passeriformes > Icteridae > Molothrus > Molothrus aeneus. Next base: position 101,468,340 of record NC_089646.1, on the reverse strand, counting down.
CCCAAGTGCTCCCATTCTCCGTGTAGGAGCCAAAGGGATATCCCACCAAGATGCAGTTCATCTGAGCTATTTTAGAAGAGGAATTACAGTCAAGTCACATGCCTAGAAGTTAAGTCAACAACAGTGGCTCACATAAAGTCCAAATTGCTCACAAGCTAGGCTCTTCCCTTGCTAACACCTGGATCAGGGAGTCAAGGACCACATCACCATTCCAGCCACCTGTCTTACTGAAAGGAATGACTTGGCACTACTAGCTCAAACTCACTTCAACCAAGGCTTGAAGATTGAGTTAGAATTTTTTAATATGTTCTAACACCAAAATGAGACTTCTGACTCTTTTTGGGTTTTGGTGAAATGGTATTTTGTGTCTGCCAGAGCATCAGATTTATTTTCTCGTCCATTTTACCACCCTTCTGATACTATAAGAAAGATTATGACTATGGTAGCTTCTCTTTAAGGTTGTTCTGCAGATAGGCCTTCACTTTGCTGATTCTTTTGCTGAAGATAACTAGTGCTAGTTCTCTTTAAGCTATACCTTCACAACTTACTACTCTATTACTTTTTTATTCTCATCTATTCTTAAAACTTTTCTAACTGTGAAAGTGAGAGATATGATTCCATGATCTATGTGTGATGGAGATAAGTCTGCAGACTCTTAAAGTGCAGACCTAGTATAGAACTTTTCTTTTGCATTTAATTGCCCTAAAAATAACATTTAAAGCCTCCTAGTGTACTGCAGGATTTTTGGACCTAATGCACCGATCATCTTTAAAGAAACCACAAGAACTGATTAATAAGGAGGGTAAAATAGCTGGACTGATAAAACAGGCTGCATTGTGCATATTTCTAGTTTCTGCTCCTCAAGATATTTTCTTAGCTATTAGTTATGTCAGGGTAATCAGCACCTCTTGGTGCAGTTAAGGTCCTAACAAGTTATTGCTTATTTGAAGAGATTACTTTATTTTTATTACTTAATTTTATCACTCCTCATTACAAAATTAAAGCTATTGATCAAGTAATGCATTCTTTTCCCCCTTGTAAAATATTTTAATAATATATATTAAAAAAACCTACAAAACAAAGCACACTAACTTCTTATTTAATTTTAGGTTTGAACAAGCTGAGATTATCTGTTTTGGAGCCAGATTTTGAGGTCCATAAACAGGCAGTACAAGGAAATTGAAATAAATATTAAGCAAATAGTTGTCCTGAAATGAAAAAGGGCCAACATCATTACCAGCAATAATTATAAATTGTGTGGTCAAAACTTTGCAAAACTGCAGGTTTCTTTGAGGGTTAATTTATCCTCATAAAGGACATAGACCCAAAAAGGGAATTTTGAATTTACATCAAAAATCCTTTGCATTTCAGGGCTGTTTAGACTAGGGGTGGGAAAAAGGGAGGTCACACTCCCAAACTCAGACTTAAGCTCATTTCAACACACAAAAATGTTATTCAGAGCAGAAAAAATAGAAAAGGGAAAAAAAAAGGATCTCTATCTTTTATGCTGAAGATTTTTTTTGGATTGATGAGAATTTCTTTTTCATCATCAAAATGATCAGATTTTTATCCCTCTGAAATTCCTTTCTCATACTGTTTTCCTGTTTTCTTTCGGGAGTGCAAAGATCCCTCTCACTGTTAAATCTAAAGAAAGGAATCAACTTTCCAATGTAAGACTAAGGACTAAGACATAAGATAAGTCTCCTCTCACCTGGCTTACAATTGGATTTTAATTTCTCCTTTGCAGTTGCCTCATGATTGTTCCTAATGAGCACCCAGTTCCACTGATGCAGACAAAAAGGTAGGAGTGACACCACAAGCTGGCTACAGACACACTTCTCATTGCCTAAACTACTGTAAGGTCAGGATGGATAGATGCATTTTCATTTGAAATTTTTCATTTGGGCCTTGTTTGGAAGGTCCCTGTTTGGGTCTTCTGTAACCAGAGGAAGCACCCATCAATGTACATTCACTGCCTGCAGATTTAATGAGAAAAATCAATGTGAAGTTCAAACCTTCTCTGGCTGGCAGTACACGCTGGGTATGTTTTAGACAAACCTGATGCTCACTTGGCAGGACAAATTTCTGAAGTATAAGAGCGCTGTTATCTCTCCTTGGCAGTATGCACAATAGAAGCCTGCTTGCTTGACAATAAAACTTTGGCCTTGATAGAAAACCCTTTTCATAGCTTATAAGGCTAAGCTTAATTAAAAGGAGAATTGTGTATGCTCTCCTTTCATTTGGTAGTAAACACAGGCTCCTTCACCTCATACAAAGCTAATGGTGGTAAACCAGATACTGCACCACTCTATACAAGAATAGTGTACTGTGGAATATACTGCTAGAAGGAAACAGCATGTCTATTCAGTAAATCCAGTTGTAATTTATGAGAACCTCGCTGGGCTGCTCCTGCAGTGAACTGGAAGGCAAGAAGGTATCACTGACCTGCTGCAAAGACTGCCTGAGTTTTGAAGTAGAGATCTCCAGTTATCACTCCAACCAGACAACCGATAGTTGGGTAAAGCTGATCTTCATATTCCCTTTTCTAGCAGCAAGCAACAGGTGTCACCTGTGCCAGAAGCATGAAAGGAATGGAGCAAACCAATGTCAGCACCACCAAAAGTAGACTGAGACAGTTCTTGTCATCTCCAGGAACTCATTCAGGACAATTGTCGTGCTGTCTTTACAAACTGTTCTCAAAACTGGCAGCCCAAAATGAGGACCTGCAAAACAGAGCATGTTACAAGAACTACAGAAACATCAAAATTGCAGCCTTGAATATCCCCCAGACAGTGACCCCCTGTTTTGAACTCTGCCTTGGTACAGGAAATCACAATAGCCTTTTGTTTGGATTGGTGTTTACACTGCAAACACCTGCATGCTCAGGCATGGTTTTGTATGGAATGATACATGACAAAGGATTCATGCAGCCTTGTGGGCTCACATTAGTGTTTTCATAAGGCTCATGTGGAAAATGAGTTTGATAATAAAATACATAGCTTTCATCATGAACTGACTCTATGAAGTCATATAGTATAAGGAATTTACAGGATACAGCAACTGGATTGATTTTGCTGGACTGATTACATAAAATCACATAGATTATTTCAGTCTCAGCAGAACGAGCTCTAACTTGATTCCTTTGTGACCTTATGTCCAACCTCAACACTTGGTGTTGACTGGCTGTCATGGTTTAACCCCAGCCAGCAACCAAGCCCCAGGCAGCCACTCACTCTCTGCCCCACCAGTGAGACTGAGGAGAGAATGAGAAAGGTAAAAGCTGGAAAACTTGTGAGTTCCCATAAAGACCATGTAATAGGCAAAGCAAAAGCTGCGCACGCAAGCAAAGCAAAAAGAGGAATAAATTCACATGTTCCCATGGGCAGGCAGGTGTTCAGCCATCTCCAGGAGAGCAGGGCCCCATTACACATGGCAGTGACTTGGGAAGAGAACCTCCATCACTCCAAATGTCTCCCCCTTCTTCCTTATTCCCACACTTTATAAATGGAGCATGATGTCAAATAAACATTCCTTTGGTCAGTTGGTGTCAGCTGCCCCAGCTGTGTCTCCTCCCAGTTTCCCACGTGCTCCCAGCCTCCTCCCCAGTAGTATGGAGAGTGGAAAAGGCCTTCGATCTGTGTAAGCCCTGCTCAGCAATAACAAAAACATGTCTGTATTACCAGCCCTATTAATTTCTGTTCAGCACAAATCCAAAACAGAGCCCCATCCTAGCCATTGGGAAGAAAATTAACTCTCCTCCAGTCAAACCCAGCCCACTGGCCAATTTACCTAGCAATATGGACAAATAATCTGTTGGATCACTGACTCTTGACTTCTGCTTTCCAGGACATCTCAGAAACTTCTTTTTACCTGTGTAAGGCTGTACCTTTAAATTAGTTTACTTTGCATTTATTGTTCTGGCTGAGCTTTTCAAAGACTTAGAAAGCCCTAATCCTAGCTTCCAGATTAAATCCATCTGAAGCTAATTTAGGTCTCTTCTTTAATTGAGACAATATTTTGCTTTAGCTAGTTCTTGTCCCTTCTTGCTTAATTCACTATGGTATTTGCAGTGTTCTCAAGTCGTAACATATCTTCCATTTTTCTGATGTAAGCAAAAAGCTTTTTTTTAAATTCTTTCCCCATCTAACAGTGGAGAAAAGTTGCACTATCACCAGCTTGAGGCTATGGGACATCATTTGCAAAGAATGAGAAGTCTTGCATCATTTTTCACTCCTTTGATAGGAGATTGCCTTGGGGAGTAGCACTGAATAAGGAGAGTAATCTTGACTCTTGACAAACCTCTCCAAAAATTTCCAGTACCAGAAATGTCAAAATGTTTCCCAAACACTTTAGGAACAGTGCATCTCTTACAAGGTCCAACAAGAAGCATGCTGGTAAGCCTTACACAAACAATTCCCAGGTTTTGCTCAACAGCAATCATGGTGCTTTTCAAGGTTCTTGGCAGTCAAGCTACAAGTAGCATCTTGCAGAGGTTTACTCCCCTCTAACCTTTTCCAGCATATTTTTCTCTTCAGAAGGGAGTGACTGGACCATCCAACTGCCAAAAACAGAAGACATTAAAACATGAAGCAACACTACAACTAAATGAAGTAGCAGCCAACTACGTAGTCTCCAGGCTTTAGTGCTGGAACCAGTGGGTTATAAAGAACCTAATTCACTTTTTGCATGTGCAATGAAGTGGAATAAACCTTCTCAACTAAAAAAAAAAATAAAAAATTGCAGTGGCTTAAGACATGTGTAGCTGACATCAGAATCATGCTCTTATTTCCACCAGGTCATTCCAGGTACTTCTCTGGTTTTCATGTCTCAGGACTCTCATGATGCTTTTCCAGGGCAGTCCTTTTCTAGCCTTTGTTTAGGTAAGCAAACTTTGATTAAGTAAACATTTGCTTAGCTCAAGTAAACAAACAAACAAAAATAGCATCTCCCAGAATTTTAGCCATTTCATAACCACTGGATTTTGCATGGGACCTAGGAGCTGGAAGCTGCTCCTCCCACTCAAGGAACAGCTTGCTCAGCAGCAGCTGCTTTCCTTTTAAGAGATTTTGGCAGTTTCTTGGGCAAGCACCAGAACGATTTCTGTGGTGACAGTCATTACTGTGCTGCAAGTTTGTGTCATCCAAGGGATGCAGAGGCATTTCTTCCTGGGCAGCAGGGAGTTAACTTGCCTCCTGTTCCCTGCCTTGGGAATAAGAGCTGGGATGGCAGCCCATAGTAGGAGGGTCTGGATTGAATTCACCAGTGAAGGGGGGGGATAACATTTTTGTGTGAGAAAGACGCTTGCCAAGAAATTGAGAGGGGAAGTAACATGGGAGAAAGGAAGTAACTCATCAGTGTTTGGGACAGACAACAGCAGTTTCAGGATCTGGGTACACATCAGGGTCTTGGATGGATCTTTCTCTACCTACGTCACTCACAGAGAAAGAAAGCAGGAGGAGGAAGTGTAGATGCCTTCATAAGCTTACAAACACTGCCAGAACCTCAAAAGCATCCAGTTTCCTACCAATACAGGCTTTCTAAATACCATTACACCACTTCTAGAGAGGAGGAGACTGAGGTCATAGAAAACTTTTAAACATGGGACTAATCTTCTACCAGCATGAGCCACACTGGGGCAGACACATGTGAGTAGGGGCAAAGAGAAGGTGATCAGCAGCCCCAGCTACCATTGCTCCAGGCCACAGGAGGACACCATGCCATGACTTGAAAGCTCCAGAGGAAGGCTGCTGAAAACCAAAGCCACTTGGCGTTGTACTTCCCAAAACCAAAATACAGTTGGTTAGAAAGAAGTGAGGTACACCATTGCTTCAAAACTTACAATTATTCATTGAATAAAATGCTACTACTAATAATAATTGAATAAATGAAACAAAAGGAAGGAAAAAAAAAAGAAAGCAAGCTTCTGGGATGCAAAGATTTGTTTTCCTTTATTTTTAATAAGCCATTTGAAAACACTGCAACATGACCAAGTCTGCAAAAATGTTTTCCTGACCACAGCGTCTTGCATGCAGACAAACACAAGGATTATGCCAGTTCCTGGAAGAATGAGCATCAGTAGCTTTTTTAAATACTGGAACACGTTTGTTGTTTTTCTCTCTTCTTATCTCCCTAATTTTGGGGATACTCAAAATTTTTGGGGTTACCTTTTTTGTTCTTTTTGTTGTTCATAGGCTCTTTGTTTAAATAAGTACTGTATGTTACTTTTTCCTATGGTTGTTAATTTTTGTTTGGCTCTTTAGATTTTTTGATACAAATAAAGTTTGGTACAATAAAGTTGCCCTTAACAACCTGTCTTCTGCTGTTTCAGCCTGAACAATTTTCACTGGGTCTTGTTTGTACTACTGTTTTAAACAGTTCGCTTGTTTGTAAGTAGCTAATTAGTTTTTTGTTCTATTCAACTGGAAACTTTTGAGGTCTGGGCTGTAACTTCTTTTAGTGAGAGCTCACACTACACCAGTGTGTATTTGAGAAATTTCCCCAGGTAGGATGAAAGATGGGAATCTGACTTGCTTTCCTAGGCAAATATCTCAGGTACTTTTTTGTATTTTGGTGGTACTGAGTCAAGACAGCAAGTGGCCATATAGTAATACGGCTTTGAAGTCAGTGAGATGTATTACTATCTGAAAAATGGACAGGTGTTCCTCCCCCCTGCAGTGGGGCTTGGGACTGGATGAACTTTCAGCGCCATTCCAACACAAGCCATTCCATGATTCTATGAAAATGTAATTCCAGTGTGTCTTGCTGAAATTAATTCAGGTGGCATAATGTTTCGCATGTACAGTAATGAAAAAAATCCCAGACTTCAAGAATTACAAAATCTAGACCAAAGGAAAGGGATTGATGACTAATAGCATACATGAAAGATACAGAAATTTTTAAAAACATCACAAAACCCCCAAAAGAATCTATGGAAAGGTGATCCTGAACCACAACACTCTGTGTAAAAGAACGGAGTGGGGTAGTGTAAAACCTTAAAAATTTGTATCTCCTGTCAATTTGTTGAACTAATTACTGTCTGAAATTTGTAAAACGAATTAGAAGCTGCTTTAAACTGAATGTCCTGAGTACGAACTGTAGTTTTTCCACATCAGGGATTGTATCCATGTGCTTATTGAAATACTTTAGTGTATAATGCATTCTTGTGGAAAGGCAATGAGCAGCCAGAATCCTTGCAATATTCTTTACTGGTTGTCTAAAAACACCTGCTGTGTTTTGTTTCTCTGCTAAATTCTCCTAAAAAAAAGGGGAAAAAAGCTTAATTACATGAAAAACATCTCTCTGATGAGCCCCTCCTTTGATCTCTCTCTTTTGATAATCTCTCTCCTGACAGCCTGTGAATACTCTGCTAGCAATACTTCGTGCTTTCCTCCATGGAGATAACAACTGCTCTGCTCCAGGCATTTCTTTGGCCTAGGATTTGGGATCTCTGGAAGTGGGCAAACATCTCCATCCAGCCTATTGGTGTGAGTGCAGGGCTCTGTGTGGAACTAATTAATGTTATAATGAATGCCACAACAGTTTATTGCCAGGAAGCATCTAATGACCTGGCAGTAATCTCACAATGACTAATCAAGATTTTCTTCAATTCCCTTTAGCAATTTTACCTGATAAATTAGTGCAGGAAAAAAAAAAAAAGCCAAAATAAAACTGTAAGCAGAACAGAGATGCTCTGATTTAAAATATCTGATGGATGATGCTCTTCTGCCTTCCTGGGGTTATTGTGCGCAATCCTTCTCCATCAATTCTACAACCTGGCATACCAAGAGCAGAGTGGTTATGAATTCTTCTTCACTGATTTCAGAGGGGTAGCATTAAGCTGATGAGTTTAACTTAAATTTTGTATGTGATGTGTGGGCTGCAACCTACTACTAACCTGAGGTTGACTGTTTTAATCCAAATTGGGTGTGTATTACCGGGACTGGGTAAAAAATGGAGTTACTATTTTCAATTATTTCTGCACATAGCAGGAAAAGCTTGAAAAAAAAAAAAAAGAAAAAAAAAAAAGAAAAAGGAGATGGATTCAGATGGTTCACAACCAGAGCAGTCCCCATCCCGTGCCTAGCCCAGCACATGGTGTGTAGGACTAAGCATATGCACAGCCCCCTGCAGGATGCCGTCTCTCACTGACCGTTTTTCTCACAACAGCAAATATTTACCCTGCAGTACAAAAAAGACAAGGAGCTCCAGGAAGGGGTCCAGCGAAGGGACACAAAGATTATTAGGGGCATGGAGCACCTCTCATGAGGAGAGACTCTGGGCCTCAGAAAAGACTGAAGGGGATCTCATTAATACCTATGAGTATCTCAAAGGTGGGTGCCAAGAGGATGATGTCGGACTCTTTTAAGTCGTTCCCAGTGACAGGATGAGGAGCAATGGCCATAAACTGAAACACAAGAAGTTCCACCTCTGCACGAAGAAGAACTTCCCACTGAGGGCGGCAGAGCGCTGGATCTCCATGTCTCTCTGGAGACACTCAAACCCCAACTGGATGTGCTCCTATGTAACCTGCTCCAGGTGACCCTGCCTTGGCAGGAGGCTTGGACCAGATGATTTCCAGAGCTCCCCTCCATCTCTAACGATTCTGCGCTGTCCCCGGGGCTGAGCCCAGGGCGCGGTGGCAGCCCCGGAGCGGCTCCGGCGGCGCTGGGATGGGAGCGGGGGGCAGCAGCGAGGCGGGGCCGGGCGCATGTGACCGGCGGCGGGGGCGGCCCCGGCGGGGCTGGGCCGCCTCGGCGGGGCAGTGCGGAGCGCCGGGGATGCGGAGCGGCCGGGCCCCGGGCAGATGATGGCGATACGCGAGCTGAAAGTCTGTCTGCTTGGAGTGAGTAAGGGCGACCGGAGGGTCGCTTCCCCCTTTCTTTGCCTCCTCTCGCGCCTCGCAGGTGGGGGCGGCGGGAGCTGGGCTGCTCGCTAAGCCGGGGAACGCTGTCCCGCTCCCAGCCTGGCTGTCCCGCTTCCCGGGGGGCGCCGCGTCTGGCGGCCCGGGCGGGGCGGGGGGAGCTCGGCCGCAGAAAATTCCTGCACGCCGAAACTTGGCAGCCGCGCACGGCGCGGGGGGAGGCTTTGGGGCTTGTTGTTTTTGTCTTGTTTCTCAACTTTTTAAAAGTGAGAAGGGCGTAGCGGGCTGGGGGAGGCGGAGAGCGGCTCTCTTTCGGGGGTCTCCCCCAGCGCTCCCCCGGCGGCGGGGCTGCCGGCGCAGAGCCATCCCCCCGGCGGCCCTGGCCCCGCGGAGGTCTCCCTTTGGTGCCAGAGCCCCGAAGGCACCGGGAGGGGTAGGGGGGTTTGCTGCCCACCCTGGGGGCTCGTCACAGGCGGCGGTGACCCCGCCGAGCCCCGTTCCAGCGGTGGGGAGCCGCCCGGAGAGAAGCAGCAGCGCTGCCCGCCCCGGGACGCTGTGTCGGGGGGGTCGGTCCCGGCTCACCGATGTGCTGCTCGGTGCTTTGTTTAGTTCCTTGCCTGGCTTTATTCAGCAGCGCTTCTTTGACTCGATTCCTTACAGGAACGTCCTTTTTGCCATTCCTTTTTTTTTTTTTTTCTTCTTTCGCTTTTTTGGCGAACTCGCGCGTGCGTTTCACATCTGGAGCAGCAATGTGCTTAGCTCTGCACTTTGGCTGCGCCTGCCCCTCTCTGCCCGGCACCGAGCGAGCTTCCCGGCAAAATGTGCCCACCAAGTTGGCACAAACACCGCCGCGGAGCAGAACCACCTCTGCTGACAGTACCCAGCAGAGGATCACTACTCCAGTACACAAGTTTCTTTCTAAAAGTCAAACATCAAATCACCCGCTGCAAGTTCAGCTGCTTTTAGGCCCGCATCTCCATAAGCACTCAGAGAAGCTGCATGAATGAAGGCTTTTTAGAGTGAATTTGCTTTCATGCCATCCAAGTGAGTTGAACATTTGAAAACCAAACACAAATAGACGCTCCAGTTCTCTCTGATTTGTGTTGACACTTAGCCCAGCAGGAGTGGGTACCTTGCCCTGGAGTAGTTCCTGCCAGGATGTGGTGCCAGGGCACTGGAGAGTTCAACCCCAAGTATTTGGCAGTCACCATTCCTCCTTTCTTGGTCAGAATTCCTGACTTCAACTTTTAAAATGGCATAGTGACAAAAATAAATGTGGTTTGTACAATCATGAGGAGTCTGTGGTAGAATATGTGGATGTGTCTTTGCTTGTTTTCTTCTCCAGCAGAAAATGTTGTAATTTTATAGAGATGAAACGTCTTGTGGTATGAGATTCCACATGTCCATAATTTATTGATGTTTTGTAACATGAAAACTTACTGGAGATTTTGTAAGGCAATTGTTTGCTTTTTTTTTTAAGACAGGAAAAGAAACCTATAGTACAGTTCTGTGTTACTAAGAGTATGCAATTACTCTGTAGATTCATTAAAATGATGGGGTGGCAGTGGTAGCACTTAGGGAGATGTGTCTGTAGTTGTAGTCACAACATATCACATTAGTGATATGTTCCTTCTGTTTTAAGAGGGCATAGTTGTAGAAAACCTTCTACTGATCACAGACATCTCATTTACCATGGGGATTGACACTATTTTCCCAAAAGAGAGGAATCCTTCAAATCCCCTCAAGAAGTTGACGTTTCTAGAGCAGGGAAACTCCATACCTGTCTGTGTGAACAAATGGAGGCAATAATTGTCTGATCTGCTTGAAAGCTAGATGGCAACTCAAAAATACATTCTCAGATCTACCAAAAGAAATCTTGACAGTTGTTTTTTTCAGTAGGTCCTGAAAAAAACCTAGTTCATCTGTATTGTATGTCATAGATCCCTTGATAATCAGTAAAGTCTGGAATATCCTAGTCCCAAGACAAGCTCTTATCCTTGTTAGAAGTATGGATTAAATTGGTATGTAAACCCATATCCCTCTCCACTTCTGAACACAGCCCTAGACTGCACCTCTGGATCAGACAGGAGGATCACAGTTTGGCTTCAAGCTGTGCAGAGGGCCTGGGCTTGGCCTATTTCTGCCTATTCAGAATTTCCCAATGGGAAAAAATTGCAGCTGGTGCAACATTTGCAAAGCCAGCTTCTCCACAAGCTCTGGGGTCCCATTTGGCTATAGAGGGTTGAGATGGGAAGATGATGAAGAGGAATAGAGAAACCAGAGCTCTGGTCCACACTGCCAGCCCTACAGACCAGTGCAGTAGTCCAGGGCCAGTGAGTGGCCTGGAGCCATTGCACTAAAGATGGGGAGTGGGTTATTGGCTCCTGGATGTGACCCTACATTGCCAGGAGGGAGCCTGGCCTCTAGTTTTTAGTATTAACCTAACAAAACAGGATTTGGGTGTCTGCATTTCATTTCTTCTTCCTCCAGAGTATCTTGGGGTTTTTAAAACTCTCTGTGGGTGTCACAGGAGTGATTTGGAGCAGCCAGGAGTAGTGCTCTACAAGATGATGGTTGTGGGATTTGTAGCTGTTGGAGGAGACACGAGCGAGAGAAGGGCAAAGGGGAAATCTGGGGCAGCAGGAGGGTGGGAGTGAGTCAGTTTGGAAGGAAGGCTTTGTTGGTTGCAGAGCTCTCTGAGAAGGGATGGTTCCAGCTTGCCGGTGGGCGAGGAGGAGCAGGATGCCTGCCTAATTGTCCAGTGCCTTGCAGCCTCGGGTGTAGGAGCTGCGGAGGTGCAGTTGAACAGCTCTCTTTAGTATGTTGCCATGCAAGTGTCCTCAAGCCTGCTCCTAAACTACTTCCTCCAGTAAATTATTGCTGCTGGGTAGTGAGGTATCTGCATGTGGAAGGTGTTCATCTTCCTGAGTGCAAATGCTTGGAGCTCTGCTCCAAGTCCTGTCTTGTTACCCCCGACTCTTCCTGCTCTCTCAATCCAGTTTATTTGTTCCCAGCAGTTGTCCCTGTGTTAGATGCCACATGCTTCTGGGTCTGAGTGGGTTTTAGCTGCAGCTCAGTGTGTGTGGTGAAATGAAGTGTAGCTCTCCTTTGACTTGCATGGTGTTTCCATGTGGGCACCTTGTTGAGGGGCTGGAGGAGAGAGGAGTATAGGGGAGCTGCTGTGTTCCTGAGCCGTGCTTCAGTGCTGAAATGTGGCTGGCTGTGCAGCTGCCAGCTTTCCTAATCTGTCTGTGGCTGCTCACTGCCCTGTGCCTAGCTCCCAACATTTTCTTTATGTGGGCTGGAGGAGCGATTTACAGCTCCCTGCCAAATCCTGACATAATTGTGTGTGGCAACCGCAGAAGAGATTGCCAGCTTTACCACTAAGGCAAAGTTTCTTGTCTTTGTCACTTCCTGAGGAAACTTTGACAACTCTTCAGAATTTGGGAGGTGGTTTGCTGACTACCATTTAAAATGACCTCCATTACTCCTTTCCTTCTGTTTTTGTTTATTACATTTTTGTGTTGTGACTGTGCATCACAGGACCAAAGGAGGTAGGATTGGAAGAGGCTCAGAGGTTATCCCTTGTCCCTAAAACCCTTCTTATTCCTTACATATGTTTGTTTCCTCTGTCTTTAAAACTCACAATCTTCTCCCTGGGGTTATGTCCCAGGGCTTAACTGCTTTTCCTGTAGAAAGTTTTTCCTGAACATAGTGCCCACATCTTCCCTGGCTGATGCTTTGTTTCTTTGCCCTTCTGTTTGTGCCTCCGTTTTCTTGCTCCTAAGAAGTCGCTTGCTGGCCTGCATTGTGCTAGCATGAAAATGCTGTCTGAAGCTGGTGAGCCTGCATTTGTAAAAGGAGTGACATTTCCTCTGTGGAAATTACACAATGATACAGATATATACACAGATCACTGGGAGTATTTTAGTTTGTGTCTAAAATGTTTGTCATAATCAATGCTTTTATGGCCTACATGTCCCAGCAAAAATAGGAAAACTGCTGTTAAAAACAGAACACACCCCTGGCTGGGTTGAACCAGTTAAGGAGCTTTCTTCTCACCAGGTATGTGCAAGGTGGCCTCCATGGTAAGGTGAGCATCCTGCTGAAGACAGTAGCACTGCTTTGTGCAGAAGCCATGGGTGCATCAACAGCTGCAGTGTTGTAGCCTAAAACAGAGAGCAGAGCAAACAAAGGGGGTCATGAGAAGAGAAAGAATGTACTGATGAAGTAAATGTGTGCCTTTTGTAATTTTGTCCACAAAAGTGTCTTGTCTGAGAGAAGAACAGAGACTGCCAAGCAATTTTCCCCCCATGTTAATGGTTCATCATTACCTACTCATTCATTCTATTTTATTGTGTAAACAAGTAGCTCTATCATGAGAGAAATTTTTGAGTTGTGATCACATGGCTGTCTTGTGAAGTCACTGGTTTGAAGTGTCCATCATTTCAGCCTTTCCATCAAAGGAGCCCTATGATCTGTATCTCTTTCCTAGCCAGTTATGTTTTTGCATTGTAGTGAAACATCAAATTACAGGTGAAACTGAACAGTGATTTTAAGTCCATGGAGAACTGAAAGACAGACACATGACTAGCTGATCTGCATATACCTGATTTTCTCGGGAAATGTTTTTTCTTTGTGTTCTTCTTTGGTGAAGAATACTCTGAAATATGCACTTTGTGTGAGCACACAGCACTTCCATATTCTGTTGCCCTGCTTTGCCAGTCAAAAGAAGCATACAAGATACTAAAGGAGACTGGGGCTGGTGATTTTATTTGTATTGTGTTTGTCAATATTGCATAAAAATCCAGTTATGCATCAAGCAAGCAAGAAAGGCCTAGTCTCTTGTAGCAATAAAAAAGTGTCTTCAGAAGCCTAAAGCAGCCTTTTCATATTATTTTATAAGACATTTAAATGGCTACAATCAGATTTTTTTTTGCAATATAGACATTAAATATGTAAGTAAACAATTTCTCATAATTTGGAATTTAGGATTTCATGTTGATCTTGGCCCTATTGCTTTCCTAATGTATCTACAAATTTTTTTTCTTTTGTGATTTCTTCCAAGGGTATTGGGTGGGATTGCTTAGAAGAGCAGACTGGAACATCCTTCTAGGAAAAGGTGATTATGGAGGCCACACTCTGCTTTCGTTTCCAGTGGCCCAACCAAACTGGATTTCTGAAGAAGCAGAAGGAGGAATTTGAAGCAGATTTTAGTTTCAGTAGCAGTAAAGCCTCAAAGGGGAAGCTTGTCACTTATCATCTCCTGGGTAGCAAAAGAGCACCCTGTGGCTGGTGCTTGTTGCTGCACTTCATGGGCTCCCATTTGCTGATAACCATCTCTGAGCTCCCACCCCATGCTTGTAACTTGCCTGTTGAATGAGTCCATGCAGTGACTATCACCCAGATATCATATGCAGGCTGTAGTTCTACTGTTTTTCAAATTCTCTTTATATTTAGATTTCCCCAGCCCCATGCTCTTTTTGATTTCTGGCCAAAAAATTGGGAAACTTCTTGGTTTACATTAGTTCTGGAGAAAAAAAACCCACATTCTTTCTTTCTGCCAAAATAAGGAAGTTGAATGGTGATAAACTCAATTTTTTTTTCGTATAGTTGAGTGCAGTTTTACCCCTATTCAGTAAAGTAATGCTGACAGACTATGTGAAGGAGGCAGAAACTTTGCATGCAAACAATACATAGGGAAAAGAAAAACCCTCTCATTTCCATCAGGTGGTTCCTTTGAACTAGCTCAAGTCAAGCTATATTAAAAGGCCATTTTTAATTTGCATTTAAAGTGTGTTTTCTGAAACTCTGGTTGATGGTAGGACTTGTTTCTAAGGTGATAATTTGATTTATCGGTAGGATGTGCTGCAGTTACAGTGCAGTTCAGCTCCCCATGGGCAAAGGCCTTTGAGTCTGCAGGGCTTTTGCCTGTGGTGGTGTTTATAAATTACACAAATTATACAGTGCTGGTGCATTTTGCTTATTTTGCTTGTGTTGGGTTGTGTCTGAGCTGGGTCAGTGTGGGTGCTGCAGACTGCAAGTGCATGTACAGGCTGGAGAGACCTATTCTTGACCTATTCTGTCTAAAATTTCTCAAGCTAATTGCTTGTTGAGAGAAGCATTTACAGGGAGGTTGGAGCCATAACTCTGCTGCTCTTGCTCTTTTGCCTCCCTGGTGCTCCTTCTTGCAAATGCCACTTGTCCAGTCATCAGGGTTGCTAGACCCTCCCAGGACTGCTATTAGTCATGGATTTCCTGGCCACATCTCTCTTCAGATAAGATCAGGACAGGCACTTTTTTTTTTTTCCATTTCCTGCGCCGTGGTTTTGAGGGGAAGGGAGAGGGGCACATTGAAGTGAACACTTTGAACTGAACTGCTTTAGCAGGTTTACACAGTTAAAGAATGGTGGAATGGTTTGAGTTGGAAGGGACCTTTAAGATCATCTGGTTCCAACCCTGCTGCCATGGGCAGGGTCACCTTCCACTAGAGCAGGCTGCTGTTGGCCCCACCTTCCCCACAGTTCAGGTGCTGCCTCAGAAAACTGAGTGCAGGGCAAGGAGTTTCTTCTCAGCTTTGGTCGCTCACCGGCCTCCGCTGATGTGGGGGCTGGTTTTGGAGCTGTGGTCTCCATCAAGAGGTCTGGAGCTTCCTCTGCTCATATTTTTCTCAAGGTGTTTCTGGGGCCAACCAAGTGCCCAGCACATGGTTGGAGGTGCCTTCCAAGAGGGTTGGGAATGGAGGTTGGAAGCTGGGAAGAGTCGGTCTACTCACAAGTTACCTACAAGTCTTACCTCCATCCAGTGCTCATCACACCTATGGGTTAGGTCATGGTGCCAATGAGTTGGATCATCCCGTGCTTTTTAGAGAGGGCAGAGCAAGCCTCCAGTGCTTTGCTACTTGTCATGTCCCCCACTACCTCCTGACTGTAGGCCAAGGGCAGCTGATGTGAATTTAACTCTGCAGAAGGTGTCTGGAGCTGCCATGGGACACGTGCTTCCAAAGTAAACCAAAATAAAAGATGTTTTTATTCTTACAGAGTTGTTTTTCTTCTCACTACATACCTTGTAGAGGCTGGGTAGTGGTGTCAAGGTCAAGGTGAAAGGAAATTTTTAAAATTCCATCTCCGTTTGTAGGATGCCAGGAAAGGGACACATTTCAGTTTCCTTCTGAAACATCTTGTACACCTTTTCCGTGAATGCTCGCCGTTTTGAGCACCACTGCCAAAGGACAAATCCAAGCTTTAGGAAGCCACCAGCGGAGGTGGATGGGAGGCCAGCTGGGAGCAGAGCCTTGTGTAAGCACATGCCAGTGGTTGATTTACAGTCTCTGGCCTTGCAGGGCTGTGCTGAAAGCCAAACAACAGGCAGTGGAACAAACGCTTTTTATTTTCACCAGGATATTTTTAAACAGAAATGCTGGTTAGTTCATGGGTTTTATATTTTTTGCAGGCAAGGGTAGAGAAGTTACGGTTTTTCACTTTTTGTTTTGGCCAGAGTATGTTCTTATTTGGGCAACATGTGGAAGTGCATGTGCATGAAATCCAGCCACTAAATACTTAGTGTCCCTGAGTTATTGTTTCCTCCTTTGTCAGCAGAGTGACAGGATGCTGCAGACGTCACTGGGTGTCCTGGTTGGACCCCTCAGGGGAATGTAGTCCCTGCAGGGTACTATAAAAAACTGTACATTATAAATACCAGGCTCTTACAGGAATTCACCTACAGTTAGGGGCTCTCTGAAGCAGATTCTCCTTCCCTTTAAAGCCTGTATACAGAGCCAAAATAAGTTACAAGAGACTCCTAAAGTGGGTTTAATTCTGAAAAAAAATAATTTGGGGCCCATTTAATTCTGCAGCAAACAAAACTTAAGTGTTGTTAGGATCTCTTGGTTCATCAGCAAAGCTGTGCTTCTAGGTGACAGAATGTGTCTGAAGTCACTTGCATCTCTTCCCGTGCTCACTGATGACCTCTGGGATACAACTGGAGTAGCTTTAACCTTCTCTATCTTATGCTTGTAATTGGTAACTGATAATTCATCTCCAGTACTGCTGTTGTGTCAATTCTCCAGATCTACCCTTTCTCCCTGTGAGGGAATTCAGTGGCAAGAAAGAATCCTTAGCTCAACATCTGGTGTGTGCCAGCAGAGAGAAGCCATACTGGGAATCACCAGACTTGCCAAAGACTGATTGAAAAGAGCATTTTCTTGAATGTGGTCTGGTGTCACACCAAGGTTCAGCTTGACTCTTGAGACTTCAATTTTTCAGTACTTGATTTAAGGGGGCAAAAATATGTTATCACTATGGTCAATAGTTTAGGATTTAGAAGGATATTACAACTGAGATATTGGAGGTGTTGGTAAACGTACAGTCACAGTTTTCATTTTAAGCATCTTCTACTATCCATGGAAGCAGATACTAATTTTGTTTGCTTTAGGTAGTCTCTGTCAATGAAAAACCCTCAAACCACAAAAAAAGTGAACCTCTCACCGACTGATACACACCACTATAAGCCTGTAAGGGTGCACTTCCACTTTGGTGGATGAATCTCGCAGCTGATTAATTCCTGGAGGGGTTTAGGAAATGGGAAAGGGAGTATGTTCTTTCATGAATAGGAAGCCCATTATCTATCTCTTTTTTTTCCTTTTCCTTTGCATACTAAATATAAGTATTTGTGTCTATTTTAAGAATCATAATAGCAACACTTGAAATACACCTTCTTAAAGCTGATATGAACAGGAAGCCTCCAACCACTTTTAGGCCAGAAGTTATTCATGGTGTATAGTCCATGCTGACTTCAACCTTTCCAATACTGTGTAGACAAGCTTCCTTTTAGGATATTAATTTTGTGAATATGCTACAAACATGGAGGTTTTTTGCTACATTATCCCTTACACCAGCAGTTTTCCTTTTTGAATGTTATTGCTCTTGTGGAAAATCCAAGGAAACCTGAACTTTGTTTTTGTCTTGGTTTTGTTAAATGTCAGTGAGGGAATTAAACTTTGTCTTCAAGTGTTATGACTCCAATAGCAGAGTGTAGTTTATGGGAATAATCTTCAGAATCGATTGTTCTGTCTTAAATTGATGTATTTTTTTTCTGCTTTGGATATTTTTGTTTATTTTTTTTCCTGCAGAATGCACTTGAAAAGAATAAATGCATGCCTGGGCATTAGACAGACAGTTGGAGCATGTTTTATGTGACAAAAATGGCAGTTGGATAAAACCAAGTAACATAAATTTGATTTGAGATTATGTTACTAAAACCCTAATCTGAGTAGCATCCTTAAGCTGTGTTTGATTCTGAGCATTAGGGTAATCCCCCTTCTGCAGGGTGTCAGGGTGCATCCTTCAGCCTTTGCTGCATGGGCTAAATTGCATCCCATGCTTAAAGCTCAGCATATGCTTTAATGCACAGCTGAATGTGCCGCTGTGTGGAGATTAGGATAAAATGTTTAGGTAAGTTAAGTATTTGAGATTATACAGCTCATGAGTGAGTCCTGTCATTTGACATTAAAGCCAGACAGAATAGCTGAGGTCTACCTATCTTGTGGCCAGGTTTGTCTTCTCCCTTAGGCTGGTGTGGAAATTGGCAGAGAGAAAGCCAACCTCCGACACTGTAAGTCCAAATTTAAAGAGATTGTGTGAAGGAGAGTGGTAGCCGTGCAGCCTAAAAACATTCTTCAGGAATAGTTTATGACCAAAGAATGGTTTGGGTTGGAAGGGACCTTAAAGATCATCTCATTCCAGCCCCGCTGCCGTGGGCAGGGACACATTCCTGTAGACAACATTGCTCAGGGCCTTGAACACTTGCAAGGATCTGCAGATCAGTAGAAAAAGGGGTGTAGAAGTTGGCATGGAGGAGATTTGGAGAAACAGAGAATAATGGAGGAGGAGTAGGAGGAGTACTGAAACTGTGAGACCAAGGAAGAACATGTGGGAGTGTTGTAAGGGGACTGGTGAGAGGGATTGAGGAACACAGAGGAGTAAAGTCAGGAGCAAGGGAAAGAGAAGCTGAGGATAATAAAACAGAAAGCTAGACAGAGCAAAGTAGCAAAAAGGTAGTAGAAATAATAACATGGGGTGAAAAAACCCTGCCAACCTCTCCCTTGATTTTAGCCTTCAGTTTCCTCTTAAATTATTTTAAAACCCTGACTTTGTCTTAGTGCTGTTTCATTTGTGTTTCAAAACACTTTTGGCCAGTGGAGCCTGCAGAATTGTTGCTTGCATTGCTTTAAATTTAGCTGTATCTCTCAACCAGTCAAAAAGACTGTCACAGATGTGATACAGGGAAGCTTTGGTGGGATCACATTGGCCAGTTGATATGTCTTCCTCAATCCCTGTGCCTGTTGTTCTGCCTTGTCTGGGATCTGTGGGAACGTCGGAGTTAGTTCCATGTAGTCCCAAACACTCAGGCTGTGACACTGGAAGTGTTTAGTATCCAGACAGTCTGTCTTGAGGGTGAGTCCTCAGCACCTTCTGTGTGGCTTTTGCTGTTTTGGAGGGAAAGATGAAATGCACTCTTCTACTCCTTTGTCCTTTGAGGAGATGTCCTTAAATGTACTAAACTCCATGGTTTAGCATTCCTCTTGACATGTTCCCAGCGTGTTTTCAGTTGAGATTTGCAAAGTCTATACACTTTAGACCATTTCTGGTTCCCAGATTTTGAGTGAAAATGAGAAAAAATGGCCAGATGAATAAAACATTCCTTCTGCAAGTCAGTTTTAAGTTAGTACTGGTTTCCTAGTTATTTTTGTGATGGAGAGAAGAGGGTGCCTCAACAGTAAGAGCAACAAAACCTGGTTTTCCTTAGGGGCCTTTCCCTAAAAAGTTGAATTTCATGGCACTAGTGTTACCAGCTTTTAGAAGTTGCTGTGTTTCATTCCTGATGAAATCAACAGGAGGTGAACACATCCAAGAAGTCAACTGCTTAAGGGCTACAGCCTTGCACTGATAATTTCTCCCATTTGTGAGCCTGTTTGGTGCAGATAGCTTTAGGTTTAGTAACTTCACAGCAGCACACAGTAAATCCACAGATAAAAAACTCAGCCCTGGGATTTATTATACCGTGCTTGCTGTTATCTCTTCGGTTTGCTTGCATGAGTGATAGAGGGGAAAGCACCAGGTGGGTCTTTATATGATGCTGTTTTAAAATAAGTGGTGATGTTTGCTGTCTTAGGGAAAACTTTACATCCAGACAACAGGTGGAATGAATATGAAATCACTACTAATTGAGGTTGGTTAAACCTAACAGTTGGGTGAAACATTTCTTAGCACAGATTTAGGTTTAGGCAAACTTTTGATTGTCCATTTCCCATCCTGCACATAAATTCAGGAAATGAAAACCTGCAGTTTCAAGGATTTTAACCTCCTTCATGTTGCCGCTGAATGTCCACATGGATGCATAGTATCTATGTGTCATTTGCAGTTAATTGGAAATAACAAATAATGGCAAATTTCAGAAACTCTCAACTTGTCCCCTTCCCCTGATACCCCCTGCAGAAGAAACTTGTTTTATTGTGTCTGGAAGGTTGATGGAGGTGGCATTCCAAAGATTGGCAAATTGTAAAAGCAGCTTGCATAAAGAGGGTGCCCATAGCAGCTGGGCAGCCTTTAGGCTGCTGATAAAGGAGACCAACTCATACCTTAGATGGTCACCAGAGGCTGCTGATTTTGCAGTTTATTGTATCAGCTAAAAGGAACTGATAAGCAGAGTTTCTGGCAATAAATCCAGGTACGAAATCCTTAGTTCCTGTCCCACTCCAGGCTGATGGTGTCCAGCTGCCTTTGGCCAGTGGAGACCAGTGGAGGAGTTATTTGCTTCTGGTTGTTGGTAGGTGACATACCCAGTACCAGGGCTCTGCTAATTTGGAGCAAAGATCCTTGGCCATGAGGCTGGTTCCTGTTTGTTAGAGGAGATGTGCATTTTTTCAGCTGGCCCTGAAACTGCCTTCTTCCTCTCTCTTGCCTGTTGCTTTAAGGGAGAAGGGATTGGGCTTTCTTGTCTCCAGGACTGAAGTTTTCAACCAGTGTTTCAGTTGGAACTCATAATTTAAGTGGCTTTTTTCTTCCTCTCTGCAATGAAATGCAGTAACAAGTTGCAGCTGGGACAGTTACAAAGTGGGATGAGTAAGTCTGAACATTGAATTGAATAGCACTTATCGAGCTTGGTTGGACAAATCTGAAGGTAATTGAGCCCTTTTACAGTTTTTCCAGGCAATTGCTGGACAATTTTTATACTGGTGAAATAGCAAGCTGAACACAAGAGCCATTTTGTCAAATGCTGTGGTTGATGGGCATATTGTTGCTTGTGTAAGAGCCACTGCCTTCATTTAATAAAAGAAAATGACTTGATACTAGTTGGCAATCTGCAATGTGAAATTACAGTGTTTGGATTTGGATTATCAATTTCAGATAATGGTTGGAAGATTTTTGATATCTTCTATGTTGGGACAGGAATATAAATTATTTTGGTTTTGTATTTACTAGGTGACACTAACAAGCCTGTATTTCTAAATCATGACCCCTAATGATAGAATTTGACAATGAAAAGAGGTAGAGTGTTGGAGTATGAACAGCAACTTGTGTCAAACAGCAATTTGAGTCAAAGATTATCTCCTCATCATACCAGTATTTTGAAAGTTGCAGCTGTTACAATATATGTGGGGAAGGTTCACTTAGGAAAAGAATTTGGTTTGGAAAGAACTACACAGAATTTTTTATCCCATTTTTTGCTGGCAAATTGTACTTGAAAACAGCATTTGTCAGGATGCTGTTGCTTAATGTGTTTACTTAACTGTGAAAACATCAGGTTATTTATGCATGTTGTCTGAAAACTAAATTTGGTTTCTGTGATCACTGCATTGCACAATGGTGATGAAAGATGTTTAACCAAATTGTTATGCTGGTGTGTGTGCATATGGCCAATGGAGATAAAACCCCTGCAATCAATACTCATTATCACTGACAATGTGAGGTACAGTGACTTGTATGTTACTTCCCTTACCTAATTTTTCAACTTCAGGGACAATTATGAGGATTTCTAAGTAGATACTATTCACACATCTTTTTACTGTATCTTTAAATAGGAATTTCTCTGCAGGAGGAGTAGTACATCAAGTGGATTTTTGTGACTCCATGTGTGTTTTGAGATAGAGCAGGTAGGAAGGAATGGCAGCATGCAGATGCTAAAAAGTGTCCCAGATTTGTCTAGAAAATTAACTCTGACCATTGGAATTGCCAAAATCCAGGTATTACTATCAATAAAATTGCATAGGCATTGAAGCAGTACCTGCAGTTTAATTTATTTTAGCTTTATTTAGCTCCTCCCTGTTTGAGGTTTGACTTGCTGGAGTGATCTGGGAAGTTTGCTTTTAGTTCCTGTTTTGTTGGTGTTGGGAGTGTGACCCATGGTAAACCAGAACCCATTTCTCATCCTCACCTGAAAAATGAAATGGTGAACATTGGAGAGGTCATACTGAAGTGTCTGTGGTGGAGCTCAGATGGGAAATCAGCAAGCTGGCAGCGGGGAGATGTCATTAGGGTGAGCTAGGGTGGTAGGAGAGTGTCTCAAACATGGTTTGAGGTCCCTGAGGGCAGCTGTGGCTGCCCCATCCCTGCAACTGTGCAGGACCAGGCTGGATGGGGCTCTGAGCAGCTTGATCTAGTTGGTGTCCCTGTCCATGGCAAGGGGGATGGAAATAGATGATCTTTAAGGTCCCTTTTGTCCCAAACCATTCTGTAATTCTGTGATTCTGTAACACACTTTCTTACCACTTACGAGGCACCTCTCAGGGTGGGTTTAGTGGGTTTGTCTTCTGGTCCGTGCTATGCCATGGTCAGGAGGATCCTCTGATCCAGTGCTCAGTAAAAGGCAATTAGAGGTGTGATTCTTGTGTGGAAGATAGTGATTCCATGAAGTCCCACAACTATGGTCTCCTAAAAATTAACCCAAAAATTTCCTCTCTGCGGCATACAACATTGTTGATACTGTGCAGGTTTGGGTGGGGTTTTTATGGGTTTTGTGGGGTTTTTCCTTTCTTTGTTCATTAGTACAATAAACTTATTGTGGGATAGGGGCATTCCTTTGATGCTGCCTTTGCCACATTCACACTACCCATTGCCACACAGGGCTCCTCAAGATGGTCCCAGCAGTGGGAGATGCCTTTGATTCCAAGGGAAGGTGCTCAGGCACTCTTCTTTCAGTCTGCATCACCTTTCTAGTTCTTGCAAGTTCGTCCCGCTGTCCTCTTTCCCTCCCTCCCTCCCTCCCCAGGCTTTTGGCTCCCAGCTCACTCGAGCAGAGTCAGTGTCCCTTCCTCCTGCGCTCCAGTCTCAGCGTGGCCGAGCGGAGCCGGTTCCCTGCTCCCGCAGTCCCCGGAGTCACCAGGTGGTGCTATTGGCCAGGGAAATGCCCTCCGTGCACTGCCACAGCCCAGCAGCCCTTGCTGAGGGGCTCGATGGGCTTGGTTTTGTGATGGAGCTCGCTTTGGTGGGCAGCTGGGTCAGGTACTGCCAGGGGTTCTCTTTCTTGCCACGGGTTCAGTCTTGAGTCAGTTTTATTGATGCAAAGTTGTTTCCTGTGACTTAATCAGCCAGGGCCTTGTTTGACAGTGAGGTCCCCCAAAGGCTGCACTGCTTCTGGATAGTTTGTGCAGAACTCAAAAAGCTCAAAAAACTCAAAAACTCAAAAGCTGCTTCACTGTAGTGTGGAGCATAAGCAGGTCTCATTAAGGATATCCTCATGCTTTGTACTGTTGGGTCCCCGTGCAATCCAGTGGGAGGGATTTTTGCTCATTCATTGGCATGTGCTGCTTGTCCAAAGGAGATCTATGTGTGTGTGTGACCCTTCAAAGGTGCTCCTCTTCTTTCTCCTTTCATCTTCTCATCTTATTCGCTAGCCAGATTGATACCACCTTATTTGCAGCTGGTTTTTATAGAGATCATGCTCCTACTTGCAACTATAGAGGCAGTTCAAAACTTGGAGTTGAGCATCTTAAATGAATAGCCAGTGCCCCCAAAAGCCACAATTTGAGCTGAAGGAATGCAAATAAACACCAAGTTCCTTCTTCCTTTTCACCAGGCTAAGCAATTCTCTCTCCACAGCCGCCCATACCACATGCTGAGAAGGGCATAAGAAATTGATTGAGATTCTGCTCTTTGATTTCAAGTTAAAATCCCCCATTTCTCTTGGCAGTTCAGCTGCTGTTCTGATTTTGATAACTTGTGTGCAAAGGGGAAGGAAAGATGTAAGAAAAGACACAGAGAATTAGCTGGAAATTTGATGAGGGGAAGCAGTTTCTAAATAATGTTAGTAACAATCAAAGGCTGTTATCTTTGCTGTCCATGCTCATGGTGGCATAGCACTGTGGTTAGCTTGCTCTTTGTATAGTAACATGCAGTGATTAAGCATAAACAGTGGAATTGGATTATGGATTTGGGTTTTGGGTTGGTTTTTGTTTGTTTGTTTGGTTTTTTTTACCAGAGTAGGTGAGCTCTGAAGAATAGCTTTCCCTCCACAGCCCCCTTTCTCATAAATCAAGATCGCTTTATATTCCTGTGTCAGCTTCATAGACAAAAGAGTTGGCAGGTTGTGGAAGAGCAGCACGATTTGTAAGTGCTGGAAGAGAAAATGTGCAGCAGACACGTGGAATACTTTGTTGGGGCAATGAGTATCACTCCAGGCTGGGGCGTGAACAGATTGAGAGCAGCCCTGCTGAGAGGGACCTGAGGATTCTGCTGGATGAGAGGCTGGGCATGAGCTGTCAGTGTCAGCTTGCAGCCCAGAAAGTCAAGCACCTCCTGGGCTGCATCAAAAACAGCGTGGCCAGCAGGGCAAGGGAAGGGATTCTGCCCCTCTGCTCTTGTGAGACTCCACCTGCAGGGCTGCATCCAGCCCTGGGGTCCTCAGCACAGGAAGGACATGGATGTGTTGGAGAGAGTCCAGAGGAGGCCACCAAGAAGATGAGAGGGAGGGAGCATCTCTGGTACAAGAAAGGGCTGAGAGAACTGGAATTGTTCAGAGAGGAGAGAGGAGAGGAGAGGAGAGGAGAGGAGAGGAGAGGAGAGGAGAGGAGAGGAGAGGAGAGGAGAGGAGAGGAGAGGAGAGGAGAGGAGAGGAGAGGAGAGGAGAGGAGAGAAGAGAAGAGAAGAGAAGAGAAGAGGAAGAGGAAGAGGAAGAGGAAGAGGAAGAGAAGGAGGAGAAGGCTTCAGGATGACCTAATTGTGGCCTTCCAGTACCTGAATGGAGCCTACAAGAAAGATGGAGAGGGACATTTTATCATGTGTAAGTGGCAGGACAAGGATGAATGGAATCAAACAAAAAGATAGTAGGTTTGGATTAGATATCAGGAGGAAGTTTTCTGCTGTGCAGGTGGTGAGGCACTGGAAGAGGTTGCCCAGAGCTGTGGATACCCCATCCCTGAAAGTGTTCAAGGCCAGGCTGGATGGAGCACTGGATGGAGCACTGAGCAACCTGGTGTATTGAAAGATATCCCTGCAGGGTAGGTGGGTTGGAGGTAGATGATCTTTAGGCCCCTTTCAATGATTCTGTTATTCTTAAGGCTGCAGCTATGATTCTCCATGCCACCAACCCAGAGTGAAGAGCTTGGGATTGGAGCCCTAGTGATGATAGCAGAATAATGCCAATTGTCTTGGAAACACTCTAGGAAAGACTTTGGTTTTATGTAAAATTACATGCATGGGTATATCAATGTCTCTGGCAAAGTGAATCTTTGCTAGCATTAGCTACAATATAGAATTAGCTGCTCTTCAGTCTCTCTTATCTCTGGCCAGGCACATCACTTTGGTAGGATCACAAAGTGGTTTTGGCCATCAATGCTTGCTTGATTTTGTACTTTTGTGAAAGACATACCCAAAGATCACAAGCAACTTCACTGTTGCTTGTGATCTTTGGGTATGTCTTTGACAAAAGTAGATAGTTGGAAGAGATTGTAATTAGTATTGCAGTCTGTGAGTGAGCGAGGGATGGAAATACTCTTTTTTATCTATAAGAGAGAAAAGGATGTAGCAAAATATTAAAGAAAGTGTAGTTGAAACTTGGGCATTAGAGGTTTTTGTTGTCTCTGGAAGATGACTGGGCTGGGATCTGATGGAGAGCAAGGGGCCTGTGACTACAAAGAGACTTGCTAACTCCAAAGAAGTCTACAGATAGCAGGACCAGTAGGACTGCATTCTCTGGCTCCAGGTATTGCAGATACTGGAGCAGCTATGCAGGCCTGAGTTTAATTCCACAGGAAGATGTGTGCAGGATGTGTGTGGAAGGAAACCACATGCTGAATAATCACACTGGTAAGGGTGCCAAAACTGGTAATGCAGCAGGAATTTGGCTTTGGGGACTGGTTGGGAATGGAGGTGGACAGGGCTGTAGCCTCCCTTCAGCTCTGAGGTGAAGCAGATAGTCAATCACTGTACATGTTTTGCAAATGGATGTGGACTGAAGGAAAACAAACCTAGAAAAGGGACCAGATGATGTTTTCCATTCAGAGATGCATTGGGTTTCCGTGGCAAGGCTTTGGTAGTGGCAGGGGAGGTGGGGTTCCAGCGGTGGCTTCTGTGAGAAGCTGCCAGAAGCTTCCCTGGTGTCCTACAGAGCCAATGCCAGCTGGCTCCAGGGTGGACCCACCACTGGCCAAGGCTGAGCCCATCAGTGATGGTGGTACCGACTCTGGGGTAACATGGCTAAGAAATGGAAAAAACTACTGCACAAGAGCAGATTGCAGAGGGATATGTGACAGCAACAACCCTGCAGACACCAGGGTCAGTGGAGAAGGAGAAGGACAAGGTACTCCAGGCTCTGGAGCAGAGATTCCCCTGGAGCCTGCATGGAGACCATGGTGAGGCAGCTGGGCCCCTTCAACCCATGGAGGTCCATGGTGGAGCAGAGATCCTCCTGCAGCCCATGGAGGGGACCATTTTGGAAAAGATGGATGCCTCAGGGAAACTGTGACCACATGGAAAATTCATGCAGGAGGAGGCTCCTGCCAGGACCTGTGGACCCATGCGAAGAGGAGCCCACACTGGAATAACTTTGCTGGCCTAACATGTCACTCCATGGAGGACCCACACTGGAGCTGTCTGTGCCTGAAGGATTGCACCCCATGGAAGAGACTGTGCTGGAGCAGTTTGGGAAGAACTGCACCCCATGGGAAGGACTCACATGTGAGCAGAAGAAGAATGTGGGGAGTCTTCCCCCTCAGGAGGAGTGAGAGGCAGAGACAATGCTCTGGTGAGGAGCAGGTAGAGAAACTGGAGTAAAGTTAAACTCAGGAAAAAGGGAAGGATGTGGGGGAGGTGTTTTAAGATTTAATTTTTATTTTTCATCATCCTCCTTTGATTTGATTGGCAATAAATTAAATTAATTTCCCCATTTCAAGTCTATTTGGCTCATGGCAGTAGTTGGTGAGTGATCTCTCCCTGTCCTTATTTCAACCCAAAGGTTTTTTGTTAGATTTTGTCTCCCTTGCCGAGCTGAGGGAGTGATAGGATGACTTTGGTGGGCACCTGGTTTGCAGGGAGCATCAACCCACCACAGGAGGCCAGATACATTAAGCCCTGGCTGGAAAATGTTTTTCTGTTTTAAAACAGCCAGTAGAAATGTACAGGTGGTATTGAAGATGCATATAAATACCAAACAAATAAACTCAGTGCTTGACTATCTCTTAAAGAACTTAAATAGCTCTTTGTTACTGTACTGTCTGAATGCTTTAGAACTATCACTGTTTTACATCCCCATAATGCTGTTGCAAGGTAAAATCAAATAAGTATTTTCACATAGCAGCTAGTGAGCTGAGAACAGTAGAGCCAAGAATTACTGTGCCAAATGCAGTCCTTGCAGCACTAGGAGGAGGGATTGCATTCTGATATAACAGGACTGACCTGATTGTGGGTAGAACAAGTGCTGCACTTTTGTGTGTTGAGGGAATTGATATAATTCTAATGTGCTCCAGAGGAAAAAGTCTGATTCTGTAGCTAATTTTTGCTCTGCAACAGCAATGTTGGCCTGAAAGCAATTAGAAATTATGTGTAGGGTTTTTTACTGTGTGGAAGTTGGCATAGGTCATCCTAACTTAGTGGGAGTAATGTACCAACTGACTTAAAAGACACCTTTACTACTGTATATTATGAGTTTAAAGAAGGGAATGCAACAAAGGGAAATGCAAATAGGGATTTTCATGTAAAGTTCACACAGGGACAGGTGACCAGAAGAACTGTGGTGGTTCCTACCGAAGTGAGACACTGCCGAATCCAGCCAGAGTAAACCCACCAGAGAAGGCCAGTGGTGGCCATCCTCCTCTCAAAACAGAGTTGCAGTGAGATCCATGTGTTTGTGCTGGGATTGTGGGCAACTGGGTTCCAGCATTCAGTGTGAGTGGTGTTCATTTGGCAAGTACCCTTCACTCAGGAAAGAGCATGTCAGCAAAATTACACTTCTGGGAGCCAACTCTGGTCTAGGTCTTCCCTTTGAAAAATTTGCTTTGCAGATGAGTATCTCCCAGATCTTTGCAGAAATTCCTTGAAGATCACTTATGGTATATGGCCACAAAATTTTAATTTGGAATTTACAGAAATCATTAGTGTCCTGGATGAGATGCCTGTATTTTGACTGTGGAAGTGAGGCTTCAGAGCACCTGTACCTGCATCCCTTTGGTTCAGGCTGAAGCCTCAGGCAGTTTTGTCTTGGTGAAGCAGCTGAGAGCCAGTGTGTGAGTCTAAGAGCTGCTCTTGTATTTTCATCTGTGCAGCTGTGCAGTGATAGCTTTGCCCACTTGATACATCTTGCAGATGGAAAAACTGAATAAAGGCGGGAAGCTTTTTTTTTTTTCTTCCTAGACACCACTCCAGAGTGCATGGCTTCATTTTCCCTGGGACAAGCCTGACACTTGGCAGATTCAATTCAGTCCCAGGGGTGACTGAACCTCGGTCTCCTGCAAGGTATTTCTCCTTACAGCAGTGTTTTCAGACAACTGAAAGTGATACCCGAACACAGGGAAGGGCGAAGGACGTTTTTAAGGACAGCAAAAAGTTTATTGGGCAGAGTAATTCTTGGATTAAAATACTGCCCTTGGAAACTGCCATCAGGAATCTGTTGTGCATAACTCTTCCTTGTATGTTCATACAGTTGATAAAAATCCAAAGGCAGTTTCAGATGCTCTTCAAGCTGTCTGTCACAGCCCTCCAGAGCAGCTGTAAGTGGATTAGTAAGACATGGAAAGTATTGCAATGCTACCTGCATTTGATCAGTAGAGTAATGATTAAAATGTTGAAGGCAAGCACAGAGGACTAAAGCAGGCTGCAAATTGCAAAGCTTTAATTTATTTTTCAGCTTGTTGCTTTTTTGCCTCCACTGGAATTTAAAAGAGAGCCATAATCCTGTGCTCAGCCTTAGCATGTCACATGCCTTTGGGTTAAGATCTGGCAACCCTGAAAGCATTCAAAATGCAGGTTGGGTGTCTCAGTGCTGCACGCCAGACCGTGCCCGAGGAGTGGCATTCCTCCTGGACACCAGGCTCGACCAGAGCTGAGCTTACATTTCTGCTAAAGCCCAGTGATACTTTACAGCCCAGGCCCTGCAATTTGTTTGATGATAGCTAATGAAATGCAAACCATTTAGCAGCTCTGAGATGCGATTACACTGCTGTGAATTTTCAGATTCCATCAAAGTCCTGCTGAGGGTAATGGGAATGGGCCAGGGTGATTCAACTGTAAATCAAAAATGAAAGCGTGGCGAATTCTGGCAGTGGAAAGAAGAGCTGTTCAAATGTGCAGAAGCTGATTTGCCAAGTCAAAACCAGCTGTCCTTTACAGAGCTACTGGAATGAATGGTCTCTCTGCATTTGTATTTTTTTTTGTGACTCATTGATTATTTTTCTTCCCCTAAAGTTTAAATTCTGTCTTTCTACCTCAGGTTTGCCTGGACAGTTGCAAAGCTTTTCAGTGCCTGGTTCTGGTATATAAAATACCAAATGCATTGATAATAAAGGACAGTTTTCTCCTTTTTGGTAGCTTCATACCAATTCAAGTGTTTTCATCTGTACATCTTTAATGCTTCAACAATGAAAGCTGTGCTTGGAACAAGACAAGGACCTCTCCTTCCTCTCTGCACTAGCACTGGCAGGAATCAAATCAGTGTTACAAAAAGTGGAATTCAAATTGGGAAATCTTGAGCATAAACTGGCTCCTCTGTTATTTTTCAGTTAGGGATGAATCAGCCAAGAGTGTCCAGCGGTGTGAATATGTAACAGGGAGCCAGGAATTGTTGCTTCTCTTAACAATGAGGAGCAGCCAGCTTCCTCTCGGAGCAGATCCTCTCCTTCCCACCCAGGAGAGTGGGACAGCTTTTTGACTACACCCCAGTTCTGTGTGTTTCATCAAGCCTGGGTTTTTTTGTTGTTTTGATGTTGTTTTGTTTTGATTTTGTTTTGTTTTTTGTCTGAAGGACGACAGAAGGTGCTGTTATCTCACTGGACAGTACACTGAGCGAATTGTTAAAGACAAATATGACCACAGATGTTTCTGGTGCATGCACTTAATTGCTCTTCTTGATGCTGACCAGTCTGGAGAAAGCTTCAGAGCAGTTTGCTGGTACTGCTCTCTGGCTGAAACCCTGAGTTCCATCAGTGTGAGCAGCTTTGTAATTCCAGCCCTATACCTGATGAAAAAGCTCTGCCATGAGAGGCTTCCTGGGGGTTACACTAAACTAACCCTGACTGCATTGGTCGCGCTCTTTTTCTCTTGATCAGGGATCCTCAGAGGAAGGGTTCAGCCACCAAGGGGTTCAGCCACAGTTCTTGCGGTGCCTTTGCTCAAGTTAGGGTGGTTGGCTGCTCAGCTTTTGGGGAGCCTGGCACAAATGGGCTCTGAGGAGCAGATGTATTCCTGCTGTGAGGTGCAGGGAAGTCCTGCTGAATTTGATGGAAGCCACATGAGCTGTGGGATCAGTTTCTGGCATGTGGGAAAGGATAAAGACTTGTCAGGTCCAAATGTTTCTCATATTATTACTGAAATAACATCTTCTTTGCCTGGGGATTTTTGAGCACTTAGTATTTATACCCTCCAGGTTGCTAGGGCTCATTCTTCTTTTGATCTGTAAGACTAACTCATGTTAAACCCTGTCAGATTTAATGAGACCTGTCTGTAGCTGATGTTTCAGTGACTCTTAGTTATTGTGAGGAATGTTTTGAAGGGACAGGCACTTTTAAGTTTTAAACATTTTTTAAAATTCACATTGTAAATTTGATTGAATCCTGGCTTTGTCCAAGTTGATGAGAAAACTTCCTTTTGGAGGAGCTGTGTGTGGGATCCCTGTTAATATAGAGGTCAGTTCTCCTGCATTGCTTCTTAATGCAGATTTTTGTGGTGCCTGTCTCCAGGGTGTCTCAACCTTCCTTTAAAGCTGAAATGGGAAGTTAGTCATGAGATCTGTGGTGGTTACAAGCCAGATGTTATTTTTTTCTTTTTTTTGTCCTTACTTTGCAAGTAGAAGGACAGAAGGCAGTTTCTTCAGTGTGTTCATTCTTAGGGTGCCATTTCCTCGTGTGAAGTGCTGTCTAGTGTTCTTGGTTTTGTATTTTAAAAATCCTAGAGTCATAAAGGATTTTTGTATGGTTTATCTAATTTAACACATACTTAGGAAGCCCTGTGTGTTAACATAGCAGAGAAAGACTCTGCATAGTCGAGACTAAAAAAGCTCTTGCAGCAGTGTGCATGATTATAGGGCTGCTGTTTAGTCATCAGTCATGATATGTGTGGATTCTTTTTTTGTGAATCCAACATTTATTCAGTTTCAGATGTAGAAAAAAAATTACATGAAGAGATTAGTTTAGTCAGCACAGTAGGGCTTGACCCTCACTCAGTTAAAAGCTATTATAATATCAAGGGTGCAGACTAACAGCCTAATCAGGGATGTGTTTACAGGGTGCTATAGCTTCCTCCAGTTTGGAAAAATGCTTGGAGGACCAGGCCCTATCTGCAAAGATATAAATGAGACATCCAGATTTAAATTAAAGTACTCAATTTTTCTGCATTAGCTTTTTCTGCTGGGATAAATGTGTTTGGAACAATAGACAGAGGAATATACCAAATGCCTATTTGTAATGGGAAAATGGTTTTCCTTTTTAATATATTGCTCATATTTTTTCTGCTTTCTTTTTTTTTTTTATCTCCCTGTAAGCTGCTGCAAATCAGCCAGAAGCAGTTCAGTTGTTGCTTGCCTGCAAATGAGTTGCCAGCATCCTATAATGCTGCTGGCTTGAAATATAGTCTCATCTCCTTTAAAGCAATGAGAGCCAAGGAGAGCCAAGTGGGGTGGCTCCCCAGGAGCAGGAGTGTGGGTGGAGGCACTGTTTTCTGTGGCATTCTGCTCTCCATTCTGGTGCTCTTAAAATCCTCACACCTAAATCCGCTGCTAAGGGATTTTGGAAGGACAGAGAATGCGTTTTCCAGGGTTAAACATTAAAAGTCTGGAATTAGTCATGCTTACATTGGTCCCTTGTATTTATCAGAAACATCTGATACAGTTTCAGATTTTGAATCCATTTTGCTGACCAGGGGACATTCTGAAGCTGCTTATTCTGGTAAACGAATAGTGGCTCACTTACTGTGAATTACATTCCTACTTCTTTCCTTCCTCCCTGCCCCACCCACTCTGCTTATCTTGCTACAGGGTGGTTTATAACTGATATTTTTTAAGTGTGCTAGGAGGTTTATGAAGAAGAAAAAGAAAAAAGAATAAAACCCTGTAGTTGGTTCCTTGAGTGATTTGTGAACACCTTGATTCGCAATAATTGTTTTATATTTATTCATTTCTTGCCACTTCTTTCCTGGATTGGTATGCTCTTGAGTGTGATGAGTCAATGACTGTAGTGCTGAAGCCCTTGGGTTTCCTGTGAATGAGGATTTTCCCAAAGAATTGCAGGATCTGTAACTTGAAGTGGAGCATAACTCCTGAGGGCATCTTCTCAGTTTCTGAAACTTATCCAATCCACTCTGCTCAGTGCCACCGTGACCTTTTTCATAAACCGAGATGTTGTACCTTCATGTATGTTTGATATTATATGTACACCAACATCAGGTAAAACAAAACAGAAAAACAGATTAGAGGGTGTAATAGCAGAACTCTGAGAACTGGAAAAATAAATCTTCTGTATGCCTGAGTGTTATCCAGGCATGTGGCTTGATAAATCTACTATAATCCTTTGAAGAAAAAAAGAACAAAACAAGGGAGATCATCCCCATCAGATGTTAGAAAAATAGGTTTGTGTAGAGAAAGACCATATAGTAAAGTACAAAGCAGGAAAGGTTTATACAGCCTTAGCAAGGAGGTTCAATATCAGTGCACTGCTGAGGAAAAACGTTTTTTCTACTTCTTTGAAGCAACAGATCTGCTTTCCTTGTCTTCTGTGAGAGACTTCAAAGATAGTTCCCTGTTGTTGGTAAAAGTTAAGGTCTCTTTAGCTGTTTTCAAGTTGTTGTATAATGTTCATATGCCATGATTTGCTTTGCTTTCAGGCAGGTGAATGTCTTGATTGATGGGTGTCAGTACAGTTTTCATAACATGGACTGAACACTGTTGAAGTTGTTTTAAATCCCATGATGAATTATCACTGCCTTAAGTAGGAAGCTTTTTCTATTTTACTTCCTTCCTCTCTGTGCTCTAATTATACTCTGGTAGGTGGTGGTTTGCATCCTCCAGGCAACAAAAGGGAAGCTGGGAGTGCTTGTTTCAACTGAATCCCCCCTGGTGCAATGAAGTGCCTGGCTCCTGGAAAGCACCAGCCACTGGCTGCAGCAGTGCTCGTCCTGGAAACAGGTTCACTCATGGCCCAAGTCCATTGGTTTCACTCCAGTTACTCCAGGGGGATCTTTAGCCCTCTTGGTAGTGCAAGCAATCCCAGGAGCAAAGTGTAAGAAAGCCTTTAAGCTTCTGGAGGGCTGTTGGTGTGCCTGGCGTGTGCTTAAGTTTGACTGTGCTCGTTGTGAGATGTGAAACTTTGAAAGGTCCTTTTAGTGTTATCATGAAACATTAGTAAGAGCCACGAACTGAAAGATGAAGAGGTTCCAGGAAAATGAGCTAAGCTTTAATCCATGCTTGTCCCTGCCAGAGACCCTGGCTCCTCTTGTGATTGCATTGCCGTTCTGAGTGACTTTGTCAGGGGAGCTGGAGGAAGCAGATGAATCTGAAGCATCGTCGGGTCACCAGAGTCAATGTCTAGTTTCGAACACTGTGGCAGAAACGCTGTCCCCACAAGAGAGAAATGTAATTCCTTGCCACCAGTGGGTGGTAATTCTAGTTTCTCTACACCATTTGAAACCATGAAAAATAATTAGATCCTCAATTTCAGGGCAGAGGGATTTTTTAATTTTATTTTTTTAGCGTGTTCTGCCATCCTGGTGTAGTAATTATACAGTGATGTCAGCTGGAATTGATAATGAAGGCAAAATTTGGGAATAGTAACAGGATGTGTTTCTACTATTGATCAAAGGCTACAGGGCTGTTTTTAAACACTGCTCCTCTCTTTGATCTTTTTTTCCTATTGATTGAACAGAGTAGATAAACAACTGTCTGTGTAACATGAGCATTTATTATGGCTTTTAAGCTGACTAAGGACAGCTTTGAATTAAATATGAGAGTTTAAATGATGGTTTTCTAATAAGTGCTGTCCATAAAGACTGGTGTGACAATACAGTTTCATGTAAGCATGGTGGAAGGAAATGTAAATAGAGGCATTCTTTTTCTTTCTTACTCAAAAAGAAGGTAACATATTGCAAAACTGATTATAGGAGGCAGAAGTGCTATTTTTAATATGTAGCTACGTGTGGGCAAAAGCTGCTTTTCTATTTTTTTAATAGAAAAGTTATGTGCGTTTTGCTGTTAACAAACTCTATTGTCTTATCTCAGCATTTTTCAAGAGTGTTTTGTAAATTAGTCATCTTAAAATGTGGATACAAATGGAGCTACCAGGTACAATCTGGTAGTTCTGCAATCACTTCAATGAAATTAATAGAAAACTTTCCATTGACTGTTTAATGAGTTAGATTGGACCCTGGGCTGTCATTGTTAATGTCTTGGAAAGGTCAGTATCGATTTCCTGGCATCCTTTTTGTCTCTAAGGAGGCTCTTTGCAATTCTGTGGAAGACACAATGATAATGTTACTCCTCTTCCTTGATAATTCCCTGTATAATTTAAGTTCTACCTACCATCCAAGCTTTGGGCAAAAACAGACAGACTGAAAAATTTTGCATTTTACGGAAGTTGTTTATATCTTAGGTGCCCAAATAATATTTCTGCATAATTTCAAATTTTCTCCTGCCGCTTCAGGTTATTCTGAATTTTATTTCAGTAATGTACTGCTGTTATTTTTCTCTACTGATTTGGTATGTTGAAAGAAAATAAAAAGATTCTTCCTGCAAATGGAATCAGCCTGCCATGTTGCAGTGTAGAAAGTAAGCTGTGTTGCCTTTAAAGCAATGCACTGCAGACCTCTAGCATGGCATGCACAGGGAGAGCTGCACATCCCTGGGGATCCAGATCTTTGCATTCCTACCTTTTCAAAACCACCCAAAGCCTCTGCAAAGTTTCCACTGAGTGGGCTAGTTTGTCTTGCCATGAAAAGGTTATTTTCACTAACTCAGTGCTGTCAGTGTGCTGAAATGTTGGTGTTATTAGTCTGTTTTGGAAGCTTGCTTGGGCTGGCTGTGCAACAGGCCTGAATGAAATTGTTTCTCTGGCTGTGCCGTGTAATGTGCCGCGTGTTGGAAATCACAGGGTTTGCTTGTACAAGTAAATGGCTCTGCTGGCTGGACAGCAGTACTTGCAACAGGAATATAAAATCCACCTAATAAAATAGAGGGCTTGGAGAGAAGGGAGTCCTGGGAAGAGGGCCAGGGAGATTCACTCACAATGCTGATGTTTGAAAAGGATGAGCCATGTCCTTACTTTTCTTCTGAAATGTGTGAAATGTGTGTAATGTGCCCTGCTTGCCACAGGACAAGAACAAAGAGTCAAATATTAATTCTTGAAAATGAATCAAGTGAAGTATTGACATCTGGGGTCTCGTGGATGTGACTTCATTGACTCACTGTCATGCTTTCTTTGATTTTCAGGATACTGGGGTTGGGAAATCGAGCATCGTTTGTCGGTTTGTCCAGGACCACTTTGATCATAATATTAGTCCTACTATTGGGTAAGTACCAGACAAAATACCACTTTGGTTTTCACTGGTCAGTGAGGTTTCAAATCTGACCCTTGAGTGATTTTAGTCTTAGGTCCCACAGCCAAAACAGTCTAAAGTGGGAAGCTCTTGACAAGACAAAAACCAAAATCCTACAACCCAAGAGGCTGTTCCCTGCACAATGATCAGGTCATCCCATAGCTGAGTAATGGCAGGAAGACCATGGGAAGCCCTTAAAGTACCTTTGTTGAGTGTCCTGGTAGGCTGGGCTGGAACATGGACAGTGTCTGTTTCCCCATATGGATGTGCTTTTGTTGAAGTTTAGGATGTGTCACATTTTCCTTTCTTAAAATAGGAACAATGCAATTCAAACTAAGTATAATTAATTTATATAACTTTAAAAACTACTAAGCTTTCATGTATCAGACCATCAGAATCCTAATAGTCCTGTAGTAGATTTTAATTCTGATTTTTTTTTTTTCTTTTAATACCTTAGGGACAGATTTTCCAAGTCCAATGCGACCTGGAAAATTTTTGAAGTTAGGAATCTCTTATGGGAAAGGAAGCTATTATGGAATTTACAGAAAGGAGTAATCTGGGGGGAAAGGGCTGATCTGACATGTGTGTCAGAGGTGTTTTAAGTTGTCTGTGAAGGACTGGTATTGATTGCTGGGTGTTGTTCAGAGGGTTGGACAGTACCTTCTGAAGCTCTGCCTTTCCGTGCATGGAGGAGTCTCAGCTGGAAGCTGCACGTAGAAGTTCCAGGACAATTTTGGATTCCTGAATGAGATGAATAGAGAAAAATGGACAGAGAGAAAGAAAGCACGTCATGAATAAAATTACTGGCTGAAGGATACTTGTTTGTAGTGAAAGAATTGATGGCAACTTGAGTGGGTTTTTTTTTACTTCTGAACTCTTAGCAGCCTTTTTCCCCAAGTAGTTGTTGTTGCTAAGTAAATGCCTTCTGCTCAATTTGGAAAACAATTTTTCTCTGTTACCATAATTATGAAAACTAAAGGGATTTTTTTTTCCCATTGGGAGATTAAAATGTGAGCGCTAGCTTCACACAGGTGATATTATTTGTCTGCACAGATAAGGGTATTTCTCTTCCAAATTATTCAACTGTTTTAAATATATAATCCTTGCAATCAACAGTAGCCACTGTGGATCTATAAGTTCCCATTTTTGAAGCTGTGAAGTGTTGCTTATTGGTTTGAGAGGGAGAGTGACAACTGAGTGAATACACCCTGAAAACAACCAAGAAATGTGCCCATTTTTTTCCATAGTTAGTATTTTCATAAACAATGCAGCATTGTTAAATTCAAACAATTTGCAGATGGCTTTAGAGGAGAACTCTGGTATATCATTCTCAGAAAATGACATTTGATGTCATTTGGTGCTTTTGTAACAGCCATGCATTCTATCAAATGCATCTTTATGAGCCAGGAAAAATGTTACCACAACAAAAATGGTTCAGCAGTACCCAGATAGGATGGGGAAAATAGAAATCTGCCAGAGTTTGGCAGTCTTTCCTACCAGCTTTCAAATGAACTGCTGTAACACAAAAAAGCCTATAAATTTGTAACCTTCTTTCCTAAAAGAAAAAACTTTGAAAATATAGACCTATATAATTTCCTATGGAAAATAAAAACACTATGAAGACTTCTTCATCCCAGTTGAAAGGGAGAACAACTTTCTTGCATTTGTTTAGCGTGTGCACTCCAGCAGGTGACTTTTCTGTTCCCTGGTGATCCAGTCTCTTATCTTAAAGTGAAAAGTGGTACATGATGTTGTCTGTAGCCTTTCTCTCAGGTCTGTACCACCAAGAAGATGGAGTTAACAAGCAGCAGAAGCATTTGTGCTCCTGGACCCATGAACAAATGCCCTCTGAACTTCAGAGGCTTTTCCCTTCTTTTTAAAAAATACATCTATAAGTAGCATATGTCCTATCTGAGAAAAGGGAGACTTCTGCAGGTATTTTATCAAGGTTTTGGAGTTTTCCCCAAATGCAGTCTAATCCAGAAGAACTCCCTAAGGTCTACTGGTTACATATTCAGAGTGTCAATTATATTGCAAATTTCTGTTTTCCTTATTTCCAGAGCATCCTTCATGACTAAAACTGTGCCATGTGGGAATGAGCTTCATAAATTTCTCATCTGGGACACAGCTGGTCAGGAACGGGTGAGTATTAGTTTGCAGAATGCTTTCCTGCTCTCTCTTAATGTGTTGATGTACTTTTTCTAAACCTTTCATTTTCAGAAGATTTTGTAAGTATCAACCTCCTGCATCTTTGCAAGGCTCTGCAATGCAGGTGGTCAGCAGGCACCGAGGACGTAGGTTCCCTTTCCTTGGATGATGAAATTGCAGACAGACTGACCATACCACTTACCTAAAAAAACCCCAAACCATGGTATGAATTGTCAGCCACCTTCCCCAAGACAGCTTGAGCAGTGCCCCAGCAACATCCAGTTCCCCTCTGGTTTCATCAGGTTCCTGTGTGGCAGCTCTCATTGGCATTGGGAAGGCTTTGACTTGCAGCCCATGGGCTGGGGTGGTCTGAACTTAGGTGGTGACTCTGATCTTGTCTTGGATTGGGACAGTGAATATGGGCATGGCTTGTGTCTGCTGTTATTATTTATATTATAAGAAATTGCCACCAGCAACCTGAACCACTTTGGGGTTTTGTTGCCACCAGCAACCTGAACCACTTTGGGGTTTTTTCTTGATTTTTTTTAAGTATATGAAGAGAATTGCTCAGATCAAGCAGCTTTTCCTTTGACTTAAAAAAAAAAAAAAACAACCAACCAAACAAAAACAAGCCATAATGGATTAATGGATTTTTAGGCATTAGTTCACCTGGACTGTAATTCTGGTTGATAATTTTTTTCCTTTTAATAACCTCAGTGACAGTAGTATGCAGTACTAGACTCTAGACTGTAGAGCTGTAGGTTTCTCTTAATATATGTCCACGTTTCTCTTGAGAAATGGAAAAACCTATGCACACTTATAGAACATCAGACTTGTGAAATGTCACAGTGTCTCTTCATAGGAAATTGCAGCTATGCTCACATTAGGTTGGGATAAAGTGAGATGTTTATACAGCCTGGATGTCAGTCCTGATACATCCTACTGTATTCTCCATACCTTGTATGTGAATTGTGGGCAAAGAAGATTTTTTTACTCTTAATTGCAGGAAATGCTTGTGCTTTTATTTGTAATGCACAGTGTGAGATAAAGTGACTGATGAAATCTGTTGGCTCATAACAATTCAGTAAGTTATTTGTCATGGGAAAATAGACATTGAAAAACATATTTGAAGCCTAATTCCTTCCCTTGAATCTTGTTTGTTCCATTTCTGCATGGTCTGGAGCTGATAACTGACTAATTATTGCAAGAGCTAGCAAAAGTTCAGTTTTCTTTCCCATGGTTTCAGTTTCCTTGCTTATTCTCTCTTCCCTCCACTGCTCTGCTCTCCTTGTCTTTTTGGTTTTGGTTGGTTTTTTTTAGCACTTTACACACAAAACTCAGTTGGATTAATAATTATATGTATTTTCCTACATAATATTTTCCTATGTATTTTCCTACATAGTCTAAGGACTCTCAAAGCCCTCTAAAATTTGGTGAATGGTAATATTCATATTTACATATTTACTGAAAAAAATGATGCCTCATTTGAGGCAGGAAATCTGTGACTGAGCTCTAACTCTTGGACACACAATTCATCCTTCCCAACTAGTCCCTTATGTTTCCTCTCAATTTTTTTTTAGCTCATCGTTTTTCAAACATCTGCTTTCCTTTTTTTTTTTTTGTTGTGTGTGTGTCTGTGTGTGAGAAACTGTGGTGAGCAGTGAGCACCACAACCTTTGTTAGATTGCTTAGAATTTATTACAGATATGGCATGTTAAAGGTTTTCATTAATTAGTAATCACGAATTAGTCCAGGGACCATCTATTTGTTGTGTGTTGCACAGTGTATTCCCAGTCCTTCACTAGGACTAGGAAGGTGTCGAGTGGTGTAGTAAACAAAGTTCACTGGCCTTGAGTGCAAGCTATGGAGGCAGACAAGTTTCCCAAGGCAAGGTCCATACTGGTCCAGGTCATTCCCTGTCCTAGAATATTCCTGTTTTACATTGCAGCTAAAGACATGATGCTTCTCAATATCTGTCTTACTATAATCAGAAAATTTTGGTTGCTTTGTTTTGTGTTGCTTCTTCTGATTCAAGAACAAATGTCTCCCCCCTGTTAATTTTTTTCTGATTATCCTCTGACCAGCAATGATGACCCAACATTTCCAGCCTATCCCTATTGCTGT
This sequence comes from Molothrus aeneus, assembly GCF_037042795.1. Classification (NCBI taxonomy): domain Eukaryota; kingdom Metazoa; phylum Chordata; class Aves; order Passeriformes; family Icteridae; genus Molothrus; species Molothrus aeneus. The sequence continues at coordinate 101,427,984 of NC_089646.1, read as the reverse complement.
TTTCACCATGTACTGTACTAATAAATGTCTTCTGAATGTTGTTTCTGCTTTGAGAATTGTCCTTCCCTTGTTCTTTGCAATTTTTGTTGATGCTTTGTGTCCCACTGCTGAAGCCTGTCAGTTGTGTCAGTCTGTGCTGCTGAGAGCAGTGTTTAGGACTCCCTGCTCTTTCAACATTGCCTTCATTTGACTTCACTCTCCTAAATGCAAGGCCAGGCATAGGCTTGTGCTTATTCTGGAGCTGGGGTGCCCTGTGCTTCCCCAGCTGTGCCAGCTGTGTCTCTGTGCTGATGTGGAACCCTCACAGCAGAAGAGCCCTGGCTGAGATTTAACTGAGGCCTCACTTAGGCCATGAAAGTCAAGCTCAAAGCTTAACTATGATGGAGCAGGCAGGCAGGACAACAGGAGTGGCACTTCCATGGTCCTCATGCATGAGTTTGTCCTTTTTAATGAGTTTTCATTCCCTTGTTCAGGATTTTCTCTGAGAAGCTGCTAGCTTGGAGTCAATGCTGCAGAGTGACAATAATGCAGCAGAAAATGGAGATTAAAAGCTTTTCTGTCATATCCCTGGTGGGGGTGAATGCTGAGTGTGCTTCTTAGGAGGAGACCCTGGAGAGGGGTATGTGGCTTGTGGTGAAAAATTCTCACAGTACATGATTACAAAAGGAGAGAGAGCTTCTTAATCCTTTTATCTTGGGTTTTTTTTTTCTTTCCCTTTTTATTGACTAGAAAGAAACAAACTGGTAGAACACTTCACAAAATCCCCCAATCTTCTGTGCCTAAGTACTGCTCTCTGTGGACTGGTTGCTTTGTGTTGGTGCGCTATCCAACAAACTCGCTTTATTTTTTTCTTCACAGTCACTTTCCCTCCACGCCAGTATTTCCCAAATGTCACTTTCCCCCTCCTAGCTCACGTTTTCTCCATTAGCTTTGAATTGTTGCAGACTTTGGGACTTACATGCCCAATAATTGTTGTTATTAGCAAAGATTCCCTCCCCTAAGAAGAGTCTCCTCGCAAGTTAGTTAATGATGGTTTTATTAGCATATATTTTGGTTCATGGTGCCTTAAGTAGCTTTTAATTACAATGTTTTGTTTGAATACCTTGGGTGACTGCCAGCTTTCCATTTTGCCAGCTGAGGAATATTGTAGCAAACAGGGAGTCTGAGGGCTGTGTTTCTAGGGCAGGAAAATTTATCTCTGTCCTTTTAAAATTTACTGTGTTGAACTCTGGGACTTTCAATTTTGTTTAATAGAAGAGGCCTCCATTCCTTGAGCCCAGTTTAAAGCTCGATAGCAATTATCCTGAGTTGTGAGCTTTTTCTTCTTTTGTTTTTTAACCTTCTCCATTTTCAGGAAAAGACTGACTGATGACATGTCCACAGCTCTTTATAGCTGCCTCTTTTCTGAGTGGCAGTAGTTGTCCTGGTGGTTCAGAGACAGTGGCACAACACCATCTATCAATGACTTGAATTATTTCTGCAGGCAAAACACAGCCTGAATTTTGCTCTGTGGTGTCATAAATGTGGCTTTGATGATGTCCCACAGCTCAGTCAGAGTTGGGGTGGTTCATTGTGTGTGGTGTGAGGACCTCTTGCATGCTGCAAATGTTGACAGGTGATTTGGCAGTGTCTGAGAACACAAGTGGCATTAGAGCTAGCAAGCCAATATGTTATTTGTACTATTTTCAGAGTGAGCATAAAGCACAGTAAATAATTTAAGGGATGCATTTAAATGTGTTTTTCCTTAAGCTTCAGCAAATTTGCAGCACTTGTAGCTTGATGGTGAGTCATGGTTTTGGTGTAGTGTCTTTTGCATCCTTTGTTTAATGACTGTAAACTTCAGAAAGGCTAAGCACAGGTCACTTCTGTGATGTTGCAAAGGTTTGTTTTCTGCCTATTTAAAATACCTTTAAAAGGTTAGCCTAAAATGTTGAGATTTTTCCTTCTTCTGTTGAAGAATTCTTAGACATTGGAAAAAAAAATGCTTGCTTTTATATATTTATAGATATAATTTATAGATATATATTTAATCTTCAATTTAACTAGTAAAAATACCTGTAGATCAGAGACAGATCTTTCCTGATTTACTCAGCTTGCAAATCCTGAGAACTGGAATTTCAGCCTTCAGTCATGTAAAGAAAACTACTCAAGGTTTTAAAATGCTAAATGGTATCTGAAAGTGGCTTTCATGCATAACATTTTTCCCATTTGCTCTTTGCCAGCTGAGAATGTCAGGAATTTTGTATCCCTCCCTGTTCGAGGAGCTTGTGTGTCAGGATAATCTGTTTAATGCTTTTGGGTTTTGCCTTTGCTTCTCTCTGCACCACCACAATTTTCTGTTTGTTGGCAGCCACTGCCTCGAAGGTGGCAGGAGTGGGGAGTGTAACTGCCCAGACTTGGGCAAGTGTCCTTCAGGTGGCTTTTGGGACAGGACTGAAGGGGTTTTGTGGGAGTGGCCTGGCAGGAAGGGTCAAGGACAGGGGAAACAGGACACCCAAAATCACCTGCAGAGGTGTGGGAATGACCTGCTGGGCAAAGGGACCCGATGTATGTTTGAGGTAAGAGTCCAGAAAGTGTGAGTGGGTGTAATAGGAAGGGGAAGGAAGTTGCAGGACTGTGACGCTGCCTGCATGTGTCAGCGAGCAGCTGAGCCAGAGGCTGTGTCTGTCCTTGCCATTAGTGGCACCCAGATAAAGAGTAAGAGTAAGGATCTCTGACTTTGAGAGGAACCAAGTGGTTTTGTCTTTGGCCACTCAGATGCAACATATGTTGTCAGAGAGCAGCTTCATAGGAAAGGGAGTGAAATTTAGTCAAATGATCACAGCTGTCAGGAAGCAAATCTTGTGCTGCTGTGCACCTGCAGGTGCTTGAGAAGGCTCTGAATTCAGAGTGTGCAACACTTGCTGAGCACTGGTGATTCTGCTCAGTCTGTGCACCCTTATCCTCTCCAGCTGTGCTTATGGGCAGAATTATCATCCTTTTGCAGTAAGAGCAGGTAATGTTCTTTACAGTCTAGAACAGTAAAAGCAACCAAGTGCAGGAGTTAGGTGGTGGTTGTAGTTGTTGGTTTTGCTTTTGTTTTTTTGCCTCTTGACTGTGGAGTTGGGAAGAGGCAGCCCTGCTGTGGCTGTATGCCAGTCTTGGGATATAGCACCACAGGATGGTGCAGAGAGCTGTTGACATGAATTAATGTTCCCTGGTGTGCCTGGCAGATTGAATGAATACCAACTGTCTTCAGCAGCATTTGTCAGCCTGTATATAAACAAGCAGGAGTGGTAGTTTTTATTTCTGTGTTCATTTGGCCTCTGTTTTGCTTTCTAAATCAGCATTATATTAGACAGGGTTAAGAGACCTCCACTACCACAGCTCAGGTGTGATTTACGCTGTTTTCCCTTGATTTTGGTTTTCTGCTCCAAGTAGGATGTGATAATTTTCCTTCTTCCCCATTCCTTACTTTTAGTAAAGAGGAAACATGGAGGAAACCTGTGACCAAATACACCCCTCTGTGATGAGATGCACAGGAAGCAGAAAGCAAAATACGACACTGCTTTTAAATAGGTGGTAAATTCCTTAATGGCTGCTTGGTTCCATCTTTTTGTCCTTTGCAAGGGCAAAGCTTCTGTTGACTTCATTGAGATGGCCAGATGAGGGGTTGCAGAATCCCAAAATACTCCTGGAATCAATGAGAGAAACTCTGGTTATGCTCAGCTTGCATTTGCACCATGTAAGACTGAATTTGCTCCCTGTACTATGGGGCTCTAAAGGGTTGAGCAGCTTCTAGTTGGACCCTTGGGTTCTGCTTTCAGAGGAAATTTCATAATGCACATGTGGCCTCACTTCTTTGCTTAGTGTCAGAGACGATGAACCACAAGGGCAAAGTGGAAGTGTTGGTAAGGAGTGCAAGGAAGAAGGTGCTCTGAGCCCAGTCAGAATTGCTCCAGGATTCAGGTGACTGTAGGTATGGAGCACACTGTTTATCTCCCAGGAGGAGAGTCCTGGAAGTCTGCATGAAGTAATTGATTCTGGGTTTTGGCATGTTTTTGGAAAAATAAGTTTCTTATTTATATTTTGAGAACAGAAGCCTGGCTGTTGGATTGGGAAATGCACCCCTGCAACTTGAGCATGGCACTGTGTGGATTAGCATCCTCAGCCTCACCAGTTGTTATCAGCCTTTCCAAAAGCAAAATGGGACTAATGAGTGATGCAGTTGGTCAAACAGGCAAACTTTTATTGGTGGACACAAAATGAGAGGCATGAAACTTCTTAATTCCCTCAGTAGGTGACCTGCTAAGGGTAATTTACTCATTATGCAGAGATGGGAGGTTTTCCCAGTGCTTAGAAGGTGGAAAGCAGTTGAGATGAAGTTTGGTAGTGTAAGTACCAAGATTCTGTATTTTTTTGCTCCTAACAAAAATATATGCTGTAAAGTTGTAGGTGAGTTTTTAAATTTTGGGGTTCTTTTGGGAAACAGAGGAGAAAAGCCACCTCTGAATGTATTCACCAGTTGAAGGATGATCATGTGAGTATGATGCAGCCATGAGAAAAGTGTTAGGGGATGTGCAGTTAAGGTTATTCGTTCAATGTCTATAATGCTGCATAGAAACCTGGTCACCAGCAGTCAGGAAAGATGAGCTGAAGCTGGACCAGGCACAAGGAAAGGTGATTAGACCCTGACTTCTCCCTTTTACTTCAGAGTGTAAGAGCCTGGTATAGCAGACTGGCAAAGTTAAATCTGCAAGTTTGTCACTCACTTATTAATATTTCAGCTAAAGGCAATCAGTGATCCCCTAATTTTACTAAGTCAAGGTGCAAGCAAATTACAAGTAATTTAGTAATTAGGAATTCAAAATGTTATTAATTGTCAAAGTAATATGATCCCTGTAGCAGTATAATGAAAAAAGAAAACTAATTATTTTAGGCAGAACATTGATCAGCTTTTGAAATGGGCTCGGAGTGTGATTATTTGTGATGGTGGGAGCTGATGGAAATCTCTTTCTGGTCTTTGTTTTCCTGTTAGGCCAAGGGGATGTGAGCTGCTGCAGCCTGCAGGAAGGGGTGACATCTGCCAGTGCTGCCCTTGGCTGCAGGTTATGGAGGGGCTGGCTCCCTGGAAAGCTGGGGCTGTAACCTGAGTGTTTGTGTGGAGTGGCTGCCTGAGCATTTTTATGTGGCCCTTCTCAAGCTGTATTGTTCTTATGCCAAATCTCAAACTGTTTCTGTTTATCCTAATTTTCTTGGGAATTACTGGTTACAGGAATACTGAACTATAAAATCAAGGTTATAGACATTGTCATTTATGATACAGAAGGTAGTCCCATGAGATATAATTTTGTGAGCTGTTTTTTTGTGTGTCACTTGTTTTGGGCATCTGTCCCACATTTGGTCCTTGGCAGGTGAAAAATGTGCAGATTAGTATTTTGTATCCCTTTAATTAATTTGGTCTGACTCTCTTTTTCCAATTAATTAGGCCAGAAAAATGTTCAAGAGGACTTTGCTTTTGGGCACTGGTTTAAAAGAGAAGTCAAACATCATTATTTGCACGATATTGGAAAATTCATGTTCATGAAGCCTATTTGTTGAGAGTCTATCATTAGATCATGAAATTCATGCAGTTACAATTTTTCAGCCCCTTTTGATTCATTCAGTGTTGCAAAGAGGCTTCTTCTGTTTTCTTGTAGAGAACAGTGATTTCTTGTGACTGGGACATAGTGTATTGTTATGCTTGTTTATTAACCCGTATAAGAGAATGACAAAGGGCATTTTTTGTTGTTGTTTGCTTGTTTGTTTTAATTTTTTTTTTCTTTTTTTCTTTCTGGCCCTAATACTGCAAATATTCTTCAGTGAAACAGTTATAAAGGGAAGTGTTCTTGTCAGCTGGTCAGAAGAAAAGGGAGAGAAATTCCCAAGATGTTGTACAGGTTCTCAGTGTGCTTTCAGGGCCAGTCTTGAAGGAATTTGGAGTATGTGAGTTTAACTGCATGGCTCCTGTGAAATGTGATTACTGTTATCTGAGAGCTCTTTGTAAATTCATGACTACTGTGTAATCTAGATTAAAATGTAATCTAGATAAAGACCAAATCAGCATGTGTGTAGGGTTTGAATGTTTTTTTTCCTGGAGTTTACAGACTGGGAGGAGTGTGCCTACACCATGAAAGGTCAGACTCCCCTCCACAGTTAGGGTTCCTGACTTCCAGATTCCTTCAACATAACACTTATGTTGAGGAGATGGTCTTGGCTTGATGATGGTAGGAGATAACTTCTAGTTGCAGGCATTCAGTGAGCCAACCAGGCAAGATGCCCTCCTAGACTCCTTTGTGATTGGGAAGGACTTGGGGAATGTGATAGTCGGTGGCATGCCTTGGCCACAGTGATCATGAAACAAGTAATGAATTCAATGTTTTCTTGAGACCTCCTGTGCTGTTAACATACTTGAAAAAGCCCTTCTTGTTATCTGAAGTGATGCCTCAAGCTTGTCAGCGTTTAAGAATCATTTGGACAATGCCCTTAACAAGATGATTTAATTTTTAGCCAGCCCTGAATTGATCAGGCACTTGGTTTACATGATTGTTGTAAGTCCATTCCAACTGAAATGCTCTGTTCTGTTCTAACATACTGAAAATTTCTGTCATGATTTAGAAGCTTAAAAATTCTGGGAGGCATTTATTGCATTAAGCATGCAAGTAATAAAGCTGCATACTAAAACCCCGGAAAGCACACATCTACCCAACTCCCTCAGGATCTTGGCTGATCCCATTTCTTCAGACCACGCTTCTCGACTGATTCCTCTTTCTTTTCTCATCCTCTTTCCTGCTGTTTTCTCTTATTAATGAGCTCTCCCACCTGCCTCGCTCCCCAAAACACTTGAGCACTTGACCATCTGTCACTGCTGCTGTGCATCCACACTGTTACAAAAGGAAGCGCCGACCTTGAGCTGGTGTGCGTGGTCTGTGATAAATAGCTTACAACCTGGCAAGGGAACCAGCACCGCAAATAAATTGCCTGATATGTTGCACGTGAAACAGCAAGAAATGTGGAGGCTGCTGGAAGTCTAAATGCTCAGTCAGTAGGTACGGATCTGGGAAAAGGATGTGTCCAGTAAATATGCAGAGGTTTGCAGTGTAACACGTGGATCTGTGCGTGTTTGCTGGGCAGTGAGGTTCAGACCCTACCCTAATAATATATTTGATTTAGGTGCTGACCTCAGTTATTAGCTGCAGCTTAATATGCAGCTTTTGCAGATAGCTTCCCCCCCACAAAATTATAAAATGGCTGTGTGAGCATACTGAGACTGAATGCATTTTCCCAGAAAGATTATTTTTGGTTTGTTTGAGACTAAGCTTAGTTGAATCAGCAGAAAGACTTTTTTTTTTACTTCCTTACTCTAATTGTAATTGTAAGCTGAAATTCTAAATCAGCTGCTTAGTCATTGGTAAATTATGAAAATTATGCCGTTCTTCAGTTGTTCTAACAAACATGTTTATTTCTTGGTTTTTTTTCCTCAAAGAATGTTTTCCTTGAAACAAAAAGCTGAAGAGCAACTGCAAGAATCCATGTTTTTTGAAATATCATAATATAGGATAGGTAAACAAGACAGGTGTTCAGATTTTTCTGACAAGTTAGTTTTATACAACTCATTTGCAATGTTTTACAAAATTCAAACCCAAGCTGAATCCAGTCTTAGATCTACAAAGCAAGACTGTGGTTTGCCAGGGGAAGGGTTCCCTATGCCATCAGATTGGGCTTCCAAGTGCAGTTGATCTTCCTGTCAAAACTTGTCCTGATGCATTGAATCAGTGAGGGCTGGTTGTGTAAATTCAGTGGGATGAAGAACAGCACGAGATAAAGGAGGTCTGGCTTCTTTGTGTTTAAGGAAAATGAGAGATGGGTGACCAGTGATAAGGTCTGTTCTCTGTGGGATGAAGGAAAGAGGGTGGTCCTGCCATGGCAAGTCTTTGAGACCTGGCAAAGCATGTGATAGTTCTGATTTATTAATGATACTTTCTCCTGGGGTTTTATGTTTTAACAGTTTCATTCCTTGGCTCCAATGTACTACCGAGGTTCAGCAGCAGCTGTGATAGTGTATGATATCACCAAACAGGTGAGACCTTTGGGATGCTTTTTCCCTTTGTTAACTCCTCTGTTTGGGCCTGAGTTTGAGTTAAACCCCACAACTGCAAAATTTAATTTGTCTGGCGTGTATATACTTGGGTAGTTTTGTAGATCTGGGTAGAGATGTCCAACTGCCTTAAAACATTAAATAAAAAGTCCTGCTTCTGTGTTGTTTCAACTTCATGTAGACAAAAGGTTTGAGACTGCATTTTGTCAATGCTTTTTTGGTTTCCTCTGACTAAGACAGGATTCATATCCTGCACTACTCCCTACCACCACCACCTACGTTCTCTGTGTGGAATTGAATTTTTACAACAAAAAGCAGCTGTTAGCTTTACCAGCTGAATAGAAATTAAGTTGTTTGCATATTACTGAATTTAAAACTAATTATTTTTATCTAAGCATATAATTTCATGTCTGTATTGCAAGCATCATGTCTTAATTTTCAAACTGGTAATGAAATCATAAGTCTCTGACCTTTTGTCTCAACATTATTCATTTGGAATGAAAATTTTATTTTTAGATCCTTAACTTCTCTGGCTCATTTCTCAGGCAGAGGAGGCTAGGAGAACTCAGATGAATGCCTCTTTCACTACTTATGGAAGAAACCCCTGCTGATATAGCAGACTTAGTGGAAGTGCTAATGGATGGATGGCCAGGAGAGTTCGCTGGCATTTTATTCCTTTCTTGCCAATTGACTTATTTACTACAAGGCTGGGAGGGCTGGTTTGGTTCCCCAGTGCATTAGTGCAATGATCTGTCGCTGACAGTGGTGGTCACTGTTGTGCAGCAGTGCTGTTCTCCACTGCTAATTTGCCAGGAGAAGGTGAGGAAGAGTGAATCGTGCTGGATTGATACTTTGGATTTAAATATCTTACAGTTGATCTTGTAATATATTGTAAGAATAAAATTTTGCCAGCCTTTCTCCAAGCTTATGTGGAACAGTTCTCAGAATAAAGAGGGGGAAATAGGAGAGGAAGGTCAGTGTGTACTTCACTTTCTGATGCTTAATATTCAGTGTTAATCATTAAAGCAGAATGGATTTTTTCCCCAAGTGACTGATATGGCTCAACCTTCGGTGATACTGATACAGCCATTGCTGATTTAGAGGAAACTCTTATGTGCATTTCTGAAGGGGAAAAAATTATTTATCATCTGTTTGGGAGCTCACTTTGTCAGTAAGAATTTCAAATGTGCATTATAATTAGAATCTCCAGAAATAAGTGTTACTTAAAGCTACTACTTCACTGGTGTAAGGAAGTAGAAAAATTACTATTAAAAGTTTGGTAGCATCAGATAGAGTTTGATTTTCATGCTTGGAGGGGAAAAAAGCCAAGTGAATTGTCACCTCTCTCTTCAGTTTTATAAGAGTAAATTGAGGTTTACCAGATCACAGATTAGGAAATGCAGGGAAGTGGGCATCTCTGTGGAAGCTCCACTGGATATTACCAAAAATGTGACAGTGATTGAGATGGTAAGCCACTGGACAGAAGTGAAATTAGACAAATGAAGCTCACATTAGGTGAAGGAAATGAGCTATTAGACGAGCTGGAGTAGTTTCTTCATCACTGGAAGTTTAATATTTGGTGCTGCGTTGGAGCAGGGAGGAGGGGAAGTGGAAAAGAGGGAAGCATCCAAGTTCAAGAATTAATTTGAAGAAGCCTTATGGTCTAAAGCTTGAAAAGCAAATTGCAGAGATAGATAAGTGATCTTCCAGTCTTGTGATCTATATAATCATTATTGCATTAATACTGTCAAAGCTGTGCTCCTCTACTTTAAAAAATAGGCAAATACATTGGCAGAGAGTGTGCTGGTAGCTTATTTTGTTATTTCTCTGATGCAGGATTCATTTCATACTTTGAAAAAATGGGTGAAAGAACTAAAAGAACATGGTCCTGAAAACATTGTAATGGCCATCGCTGGAAACAAATGTGATCTGTCTGATATCAGGTAATACTCTCTGATGTTGTTTTCATTGCAGTAACTATATTGTTTTTTCCCTGCAGGTAACAATTTTGCTTCCTTGTTATAATAGTATATAATTTTGGCCTCCTGTACTAGAATCAGTGATTCTGGCAATGCACAACCTCAACAACAGCAACAGCGCAACGTCAATTATGGTTTTTTTAACCTCTCTTTTACTGCCCTTCCTCTTTATTTGTGCAATCTCTACATCCTTTATCTGCTGAATCATTGGGAATGGAAAAGGGTTCTCTTTTTTGTTTCTCCCTTCTCTTCTATTAAAAAGTGCAGAATGCAGTAAGTGATGAGCAAAACCAGCAATATAAAGCTATGAGGGTGGGCAAGAGGTAAAATATTAATCGCAGAGCTTTGAGAACTTGTGATTTGCAAGAACTGAAACTTTTTCATAATAATGAATGTAGAAAGTGTATTTTTGGGATCTTTTGGAGCATATCCTCAAGTAAAACTTTTGTCCCCTGTGTGAAGCAAAGAGCCTCCTAGATAAAAGAGGGAAGGGTTGAACCCATATCCCCTGCAGAAGAGCTGAGATGATGCTCTTTGGAGTGAGAGGGAAGCTAGAATCGCTCTTCTGCTTGTTAGCTGTATTTTGGATTTGCATTTATCCTTTCAGGAAATGGAAGCACATTCTGCTGTACAGTAGTGATTCTGTTTGTCAGCCCATGACTATTATTTCATGCTTCATCTATGAGTACAAACTCAATGATCATATTTGATGCTTTCCCCTTATGACCTCATAGGCTCTCATGGCTGTTCAAATACATCCCCATGTGTTTGGTTATCATTACTTTGGCCCAGATTCACCAGAGCTCTGGAGCATGTGTGTAACTTCAAGTAAGTGCTGCAGTGCTTTTATTGAATCAAGGCCTACACGAGAGTTTGACCTGTGTGGGTTTTGTTTTGTTCTCCCCTCTGCCACTGTCAGCCATGAACCAACACAAAGTTGCAACTCACTGCTTTCTGTAAGAAATGAACAAGCCCTAATTCTGGCAAACTTCTGGTTTCTGTTCGGCTAAGGATCAGGGACACAGATGTATTGGCATCTCCTACGTGATGTTGTGATATGCTGGTCAATGTGGTGAAACTGAGTCCTACAAGACAAAAATTTCCAGATACAAAGGAGAAAAAAAGAGGAAAGGATGGTTAGAAAAATAAAACCAAAAGCCAGTTAGCACAAATCAGAGGTTTTGGTTGCCCTGAGAGTCACTTTCAAATTTAAGTGTTCCCAGCAATTCAGTTGCCAGATTAACTCAAGGGTAGTAAGTTTGGAGATGGTGACAAATGGCAACAATTTTAAATGAGTCCATAACCAGCCCTTTTCCTGCTTGCTCTTGCACCAATTGAAGACTTAAAAGAAATCCTGTATCTCAGAAATGTGAAAGTACTGGTCTTCCTCAGAGAGCAACTGTGATATGTGATCTTCTCACCATATTATTATCAACCACTACCTGTAGTTTACTGATTGCTGATCATCCACTTCTTGCTCCTGTTCAGCTGGTATAACTCTTCTTTGCACAAATTGTTTTGCTGTGTGAATGGTCCTTGTTGTACTCTATGAGCTAATGTCTCTTAATCTTTTTGGTTTTTTGGGAGAGGACATTTTTTCTCCTCATAATTATGAATAGTTTTGGTAATATTTTTTTTGTGCAGTTGTTCTTTCTGCATCTGCCAATCTTTTTTCTTGTTGAAGTTATCCAGTGATGTCCAGCTAAAGTTATTTTGGTGAAAAAATAGAGAGTAGACTATCTCATATGTGACATATTTTCACAGTTCTTTCAGAAATCTGATTGTTTATGCAATGCATGCAGCTGTTTGCATTCTCTGTCTGCTTTATGTCTTCAGATTTACTTCAGTAAAAATGGTTTTAGGTGAAACATGTCACCAATTTATCAGATTGTTTCCAATGAGTAGAAAATACGCGTGCCTTTAGGCACAGAGAATTTACAACTAAGATAATGTGAGCACACAGGAGCAAGCTGCTGTTTGTATGCATTTTTGGCATCTCTGCTTGGTTTTGTAGAGCTTTTGGCAGATGTTTTGCTCGATATCAGAGACAGCTGCTTTTAAGACCAATATGAATAGATGAAAAAGAGGTCAAGCTGACCCGGTTCAAGTTGGTTTGATTCTGCCATCTCTGAGTGTAAGAGATAATGTAAGGAGGAATTAATGTATTTCTCATAATCATTGACCAGGCTACCCTCCCTGTTTAGCATCTAAAATTTGGTTTTGAGCTGGCAAGTTGTCCTTGGGACCCTTAGGGATCACACTGCTTTTCCTCAATGTTGTTAATAAGCTATCAGCAGTTCTTGGTGCTCTGTTGAAGTAAATTTCTTCTCCACTTTGAAGGAATTTCTACAGATAGGCAAGCAATTTTATCAACTATAAATCTTCATCTTTGTTGTAGTACCGTCAACTCTTAGAACTGCTGAATGTTCAGCATACTTCTAAGTAATAGGAATAAGGCTTTCTTCTGACAGGGCATTAAAAAGTACTTTAAAAGACGGGAGCTGAAACTTCAATGCTAAAATGTTGTAAGTGTCCTTAGTACTTTTTTGAGCATTACAGAATTCAATAGTTGTAACAGCAACTAAGAAGTGTTCACTTCCCTAAAATGTGATTCACCTCTTTAACAAATTGTGTTCTCTGGAAATCAGTCAAATTTCTCTGGAAATCCTTGTTTAAGAGAATTCAGCAGAATTTCATGCTCAGATCTTCATTCAATGCATCCATAATATTTCCTTATTCAGTAACTTATCTGGACTTCTTTAAATCCTTTGACGTGGTCCTTTACATCATCCTTCTCTCTAAACTGGAAAGAGATGGATTTGATGGGTGGCCTGTTTGATGGATGAGGAGTTGGCTACACTGTGGTATCCAGAGGATGATGGTCAATGGCTCAGAGTCCTGCTGGACACCACTGATGTCCCTTGGGGATCCATAATGAGGGCAGTGTTATTTAATACCTTCAGTAATGAAATAAATAGGGCAGGAGATTTTTCTCCTTCTAAATACATTTATTTAAAATCAGCTCGGGTGGGAAGGACTGATGGGTCACGCTCATGCCGCCACTGCTTCCAGGAGCGGCATGGAAGAGGAGGAAAAGTGCAGCTTGGTCTGCTGGTCTGCAGGCAGAGCTGGGGCTTCCATCCTCCCCAGAGCACCAGGAGATTCCTGCTTCTTTGGTTTGACATTCGCGGTCCTCTTTCTAGCCAACATCTTTTAGGTTAGGGTGAGGGGTAAAAAGGGTCTTAGCAGATACTGGATTCTGTTCCTCACGTCTAGACATCACTTCGATCCCTTAATTCCATGTTGGCTCGTTGTTTTTAGGGGTTTTTGCTAGGTTTGGTGAGGGGTTTCTTCATTTGCATGCCAACCCTGATGTCCCCTCCACTTCACCGTCCCGGGTGCCATCCTCCAGGAAGCAGCAGGGTGCCACTCGACAAAAAAAGGGAATTCCCAACTATCAACAACAGGTAGTTAACGAAAAACTATTAACAACAGGTGATTACAACAGCAAACAGTTAGAACTCCACCCTGGCAGCAACTGGCCCAACCTGTGAACTCTGCAACCTTTTAAAAAAATGGGCAACTTTTCTACTCATAGCAAGTAATGACACAGAAGGGTATGAGCGTGTCAGACACATCACCCAGCTGATGACACCAAGCTGAGTGACGTGTCTGACACGCTCACACTGGGAGGAAATTGTACGAGGAGTCTCTGGATTGGTGTATTGGAGCTGTGGGGTGAAGCAGTCGGTGCAGATTCTGCTGCTGCTCAAAAATCAGGAGTAGAGGTGGTTACAGATAGCAGTGCACAAGGGCAGATCCAGCTCTGCCACCTGGCTCACAGAGATACAAGGCCAGCATGGGGCTTGTTTAAAGCAGAGGTCTTTTTGAATGCTGTAAACTGCATTTGCCAGCTTTTGCCATATGAAGTACTGGTTACAAAATGAGAGTGTTTGGTCTGCTGGTGATTTTAAGATGGTGTCAGTTTGGTGAAATGGCAGTGAACTGGCATTCATAGATTGCTGTTGCTGATGTTCTCAAAGTCAGTGGTTTTCTTACTTCAGAATCTCTGATTTCCTTGCTGCTTGCAGACCAAGACACATGATACTCTTGTCGTTTTCATCCACAACTGTTGTACCCTATCATGTTCGAACATTTGGCATGTGGAGAGTGCTTTTCTTATCAAAGTCAAATATAAAACACAAACAAATGTGATTTTCTTTAAATTTTCTTCCTTTTCTCAAGGCATGGATTCAGCAGCAAGTTGCAGAAAACTGCAGACTGATCAATTTTGTTGAAATTTTGATGTATTTTAATAAGATTATCTAAATGTCATATGAAGAAAGACAGTACTGCTTTTATGGAGATGAAGAGCATATTAACGCTCAGGCTGTGTTTGAGGTTGTTTGGGGTTTTTTCTTAAATTTTTTTTTTTTTAATTTGGCTTCTTTTATTTATAAATGTTTTATTTTCTTTTCAGGGAGGTTCCTATGAAGGATGCCAAAGAATATGCAGAATCTATAGGTGCAATTGTTGTTGAAACCAGTGCAAAGAATGCTGTTAACATTGAAGAACTTTTTCAAGGAATAAGTAAGTATATGTTCTCTTTAATTAATTAATTTTGATTGTTTAGAAGTTTTCTGAAAATAGCTGTCTGTTTCAGGTCTATAAACTACTTTCCCAAGGACATCAATAAATCCTATGAAGCCTGTGGTATGGCAGCTATTTATGCAGATGTAAACTAAGAACAGCTTTGAATACACCAGAACAAAACATAGTAGATAGTAGATACAGAGTAAGCCTGTTCCTTCTAAATCTGTATATAAATCCTGGCCTGGGTCACATCTGCTGTTTCAGACCAAGCCTGCTGCAGAGGCAGTACTGTTGATCTTTTCATGTTGCTAAAAAACTTAAGTGTTGATAAATTCTCCTGGAGGGCATTGGTAAGTGGAAGGTAGTCATTGCAGTGGAATACATTAAAAAAAAACCCAAACAAAAACAGATACATTTCTCTCCAGGCCTTCTAAACATGATGAGGCTGGCACTTGTCATGAGGAGAAGAAAAACTGTCTTGTTCAGTTTGCCTTCCAGGGCTTCCAGTGCTGGTCACTGTTTGCAGGTGGGAAGGATTTTGTGGGTTGGAAGGGACCTCGTGAGAGCTTGAGTCCAACTTTCTGCCCAAGCAGACTTGGTAGTGAATTCAGACCAGATTGCTCAGGCCATTGTCTGGCTGGGCTCCAGAGCAGAGGTTCCAAAACCTCCTTGGGCAGTTGTTCAAATAGTCCCCACAGTGACATCCCCACACCAAGCCAGAGCCTATTCTCATTCAGTTCACTCCCTGTCCTGGGTGCACCTCACTGTTCAGTTTCTCAGCAGCCCTTCCCATGGGCACTGACAGGCAGCTTTGTGGCACACCAAAGCCATTGTGTCTCCAGGCTGAGCTGGCCCTTTTTCCTCAGCCTCTCCTCACAGAGCAAGCCCTCCAGCCCTCACTGTCTTGCAGCCCTTCTCTGAGTTTGTACCAGCTTGTCAACATTTGTCTTGTGTTGTGGGGCCCAAAACAAGTGTGACCCAGGTGGTGTTGGACCACATCTAGGAGGGGATAACTACTTTGCCTAATGTTCTGTCTTGGTTCCTATGGCTTGCTGCTGGCTGTCTCTGCTGCCACAGTATGCTGCTGGCTCATGCTCAGATTGCTTCCCTCAGGTCCTTTTTGGGCAGAGCTGCTTCTCAGGCAGCCAGTGCCCAACCTCTCTCATAGCCAGGGGCTCCTCCTTCCCACGAGTAGTGCTTGGCATTTGTCCTTTCTGAAGGAAAGGCTCCTTTTGACCCATATCTGCCTCCAGCCTAAGGCCCTATGGAGGGCGGCCCTGCCCTCAAGGCTACTGGGTGCACCTCAGAGTTGGGTGTCATCTGAGGGCTGATTTGGGTGCCTGTTTTTTCATCCTTCAGGCTCTGATAAAAGGTATTAAACAAGGTAACTGGCCTATGGGTAGACACATACCATTAACCACTGACCTTTGAGTCGGATGTTCCAGCCAGCTACTCACACAGCTAGCAGCCTGCCCATCTAGGCTGTAGCATCCCAACACTGACGTACAAGGATGCTGTAGGGAGAAGTATCAAAAGCCTTGCCAAAGTCAAGGTAAACAACATCCAGTCATGCTGCCATAGAGGGCAACCAGGATGGCTGGACATGGTTAACCCTTGGTAAGCCCATGCTGACTGGTCCTGGTCACCTTCTTCACCTTCTTGTGCTCAGAAGCAGCTTCTCAGAGGATTTGCTTTGGGTTTTCCCAGGAAGCAGAGTGAGGCTAACCAGCCTGTAGACCCCTGGCTTGTTATGTCCCTGTTTGAAGACAGATATGACATTTACTTTTCTCCACAACCTTTCAAAAACAGCAGGGATTATAAAGAACAATGTTGCTCCCTCAGGCTTGTATGGGTTAAGATTTCTTAAGAGATCCGTGGTCTGATCTTCTTCCACTACTGCTGTTTCCTCCTCTCCCTGAATCCTCTTCTGGGGTGCAGAGACCTAGGAGACAGCATGTCCAGACACTCAACCTTGTTTCCTTTCCTTGTTTCCCATTATTTTATTTTTTTGAATTTCACATATTTTTAATTAGCTGATATTGTCTAGCACGCTTCGCCTGTGATGGGGCCTGTGGAACTGTTTGCTCTGCTTACATGGGATGTATTTGAAATGGTCAATGAGAACCAGTATTCCTAGAATACACTACCATTCTTTTGCCTCCTTTTAAAAAAGAGGTGTGTGCCACACGGGTGTCTGGAGGAACTGGTTCTTCCCTGTTACAGTTTACTTGTTTGTCTGCATCTGATGGTTGTGGATGTTCTTGCAGAGGAACTCATTCTTGCCACATAATTAGATAATTAGTTTCCAGCTTTGATAGGCATTGCTGCAGCTGGCAATGTGCACTGTCCCTAATAATTAATATAATAGACGAGGAAAATCAGCTAAATTAAATTTAGTATGAACTAGATACCCAGGCAAGTGCACTTAATTCCACAGGCAATTACTTCTATATATAGAAATATTTGGTCTCAGTGGATCTACTTGTGACCTTATCAAGCACTCAGCAGAGAGAAAGGAGAGAGTTGGTAGAGTATGTTTATAGAAATATAGTGGAAACCAAGTGAAAAATGCTTGATTAGCAGTAGAATTAATTAGTATGATTGTGACTGGACAGAAAGTATTGATAAGTAACTTTCTCATGTTTTTCACCACTTCAGTCTTAGTGCAATTTCCAAAAAATTCTGTCTCTGCCCAAGTTGCATAGCAACATTTCTGCCTTTTCAGTGTATGAAATCCTCCTGTGGCAATGTCTCCAACTCTGCTGGCTAATTTTGTTTGTGTGATGCCCTAAAAGTCACTCTGCAGCTTTAGTTTTGCTTTCATGTTGCCTGAGAGCTCCTGCCCTTGTCCCTGTGTTGCTCATGAAGGGCATGGTGCAGCTCCCTAGCCTCTGACAAGGAAGCAGCAATTTCTGTTTACCTTGGACTTTGCAGGTAGACTGTATGTGTTATCTATTTTAAAGTCTAGATTTGAAAGGATGTTCCAACATGTGTGGAGAATTTCTCTATTTAATCCTCCTTGAAATTGATAGCCTAAGCAGACTTCATTTTATTTTAGCTAAAAAATTTACCTCCTTCTTGCCTATGGTTTTCATTTCCCAGGGGCATTTTAGCATAAAAATTTTTCCTTCCTGAGATGTCTAACAACTGTCCCTTTCCAGGGACATTGTTGTGAATGGAGTGAAATAGTATGATGGAAAAAATGTATACTCATAATGATAGGAAGAAGGCATAAAGAAAAAAGGGGAACTGGTATGTTTTGTTTACAGCCAGATAAATCTTGGAAAAATAACAGAGATTATAGAAAGATTGCTTCATTTCTAAAGTTATTATATTACACTGTGCTTAAAAGATTTTTTAAATAAGTTTCTCTCACAATTTTAGGATTTGGCTGCTTAGAGGGATATCTTCATAGCACAGTCTCAACACAAATCTTTCGTCCTTTATTTGTCTCAAGAAAATGCAACATGTGAAAGACTAAAATCAGTAAAAGTTTCTGATTTTTTTGAAGATGGGTCAAATTTGGCTGGAGAGGTACTCTGCAGTCGCTATACTTGGGCAAATAAGGATGAAGAGGCAGACTGAGCACAAGAATTGACAAGGTCATTGTTCTATGGGAGTTTGCACTGAGCTGGGTAACGCGTTGCAGCTCCTGGGTTCTGCTGTACCCATGGGATTTCAAATGATAAGCTACTGTACTTAGCCTGGGTTTGTTTAGCAGTTCCTGGCTGAAGGGTTGCTGTGATTGTGAAATATCACGTGACTGATTTATGTCTCTGTAAACATGAAATGAGTATTTTTAATACAGTTGTATATTCCTCACTGGAGGTAGATTTTTTCCCAATGTCTTTCTTTAAAGGTTTCTGACATAAAAAGGGCTTAACAGTTCAGTGTTTCTTTAATTTGTTCCAGTAGTTCTTTTTTAATAGCTGAGTTTCTATAGGAACAAATGTTATCAACTTTTTATTCCCAGCCTTAAAAGAATCATAGGCACAGTGGCTCCTTGTCGCCGGTTTTTTGGCAGCAGCAAAAATGCCAGGAATGTATTATACAATAGCAGTATAATAAAGTTGTGCCTGTGCAGGGGGTCATACCAGTTCTGTATTGCCCCTTCTTGTTTGTGGGACTTTAGCCCACTGACCTTTGCTTGTGCCTGGCTGGTTTTCAAAGACTAAACAAGCTTTCCAGTGTGTACTATCATTTAGTGGCAATCATACCCTTGCAATTCTCAGACACCTGTTCATTTACCAGCTCAAATAAGCCTTAGTTACCTTACTCAAATCTGGTACACGCCCAGCTGTTTCTCTGCAGCCTGTGTGTGTTGCCTGCTACCTCAGCGTGAAGGTGGCCCAGATATGAAGGAGCGGGTTACGTAAGAGCCGCCCTGGGTGCGCGGCTGAGCCGAGCCCGTGGCTCCCTGGTTAATGCCCCAGCAGCTCCGCAGGGGAGCGGGCCCTGGGACAAGCAGGCTGCTGAAGAATATCTAGCTAAGCAAAACATGAAATAAACTTGGGCTTAAACAAAACAAACATTATGGCCATGGGTTGTTTTCTTTGAAGTCTGGCAAATCATAGGACAATAGAATGGTTTGGGTTGGAAGGGACCTTAAAGATCATCTAGTTCAGCTCCCCCACCACAAACAAGGGTGCCACCTAGTAGATCAGATTGCTCCAGGCACCATCCAAGAAAAGTTTGAGATCAGTGTGCTACCAAGGGGGGCAAGATTAAATCATTTCAGCATCCTCTGTTGAGGGTGAGAAGGAAGTGGGAAGAGCATTATCAAAACACTCTGTGGAGACTGTGCAAAGAGGGTTAGCACGCTCACTCACACTGATGCTTATACTATGAGAAGGAGAGACAGGCTGATGTTTAAAATCCAGATAAGAACATTCTTCCTAGATGAGGCTTCCTAATTAGAGCAGTTTCTGTCTTGGGATTCAACCTTTCATGTGGTAAATGCTCAGTTATAAATGTATGAAGCTATTGATTTTCTGATGCCTTGCCAGCAGCTCATATATTGAATATTTAATGTAACCCAAATACTCGTTTCCTAGAAATACTGGGAGATTAAAAAAACCAAATCAAACTCGATCTCTAGAGTTTACAGTTTAACCAGCTGTATGCTGGACAAGCTAAAGAGGAAGGTATGAAATACCTGTGGAATGGGTAAGGAATACTTTCCAGCAGACACTCAGTGTTTACAGTGACTCAGATGGGCTTGGATAGGTGGAATTGCAGATAGACAGTCTTCAAGCTTCGTGAGTGAGGAGTGTGGTGGTTTTCATCCTTTTATCTACTGATTTGCAGATATTTGTGAAGTACTTTGAAGAGGTCTATGAAAGATATTTTAAGAAAAAAAAATACATTTAGGTTACAAAGAAATTTGACATATGCCAATTTTAAGGTAGTCCAAACTCATAACTGATTTTTTATACAGCATGTGAAAGGATGGAAGAACATTGTCCAAACTAATATTTGAGATTATATTCTTTACAGTTTATGTTCCCTGTGTTTCAGGATTAGTTCTCCTCTCGCTTTCAGACTTCAGTGAATGGAGCAAAACTTAATGACCTTTGGACAATTCCTAAAGTAAAGAAACTGACATAGCCTAAAGTTAATTACAGCAGGACCTAAGGTTGGATCTTAGTAATTAAGTAATTAGGAATACTGTTGTTTACTTTGATACATGCAAGATTTAAATATTTGTTTGGGTTTTTTTCTGGAGATTTTAATTAAATGAGCAAAACATAGTTGTATTGCTGCTTCCCCTAGCAAGAACTTGTGTCAGCAGTCTATGCTTTTGCTTTAGATCAAACCAAACCAAAGGCTTTATTTTCTTGCATGGAGATGCTGTTAGCTGTGCTATTAGGACTATTAAAATAATTGCCACTTAACTGTGTTTACTTATGCAGTCAGTTTTATTTATTGTGTTCCCTTGCATGAAAACTTACATGAGTAAACAGTCAATTGGGGAAATCTTAATATCAGTATAAGTATGGGGGGGGCAGGGGAAAGAACTAGAGACAGACTAGTGAGCCAAGCTTTATAATTCTTGTGAGAAACTTCTAAAATACCACTGAAATAGGTTTCAGAGCATGAAAGAATTGGGGGAGATATGAAGTGGGACTGTTTTAAGTCCTACAGGTACAGAAAACTGCTAAAACTGTTGGATCAGATGTGCCTGCTTTGTTCTGCCTTGTCTTCACAGGTGGCTGTTCTTTATTAATGAGGTTTGTAGGGGCTCATCTTGCTGGGATACAGCTGGCAATTTGAGGAGGTGGTTCTGGGCATTGTGTAGCTGTTGTACCCTGCTTGAAGTTAACCCTTTCTCAGGTGAGCCATTAGAAAAGCTCACCTGAGCTCTGACAGGTGTTAGGTTGCTTCTCTGGGGCAGAGTGAAATGTATTTCACCTTCCTCTAGCTCCCTAAAAATTACCTGGTACATGATTTTCAGGAAGATGGAGAGAAAGACAGAGAAAGCCACTGCACAGGACTCTGATTGCTGCTTCTCCTTAGAGTAATAGTTGTGTTAGATAGCAGGATTCTGCTTCTTGAATGGCCTGAAGTTGTGTCTGGGGAGGTTTATGTTGGATATTAGGAAAAGGTTCTTCACACAGGGAGTGCTTGGGCACTGGAACAGGCTCCCCAGAGAGGTGGTCAGAGCACCAGCCTGACAGAATTCAAGAAGCATTTGGCCAATGCTGTCAGGCACATGGTGTGACTCTTGGGGTATCCTGTGTAGGGCTAGGAGTTGGACTTGCTAATTCTTGTGGGTCCCTTCCAACTCAGCATATTCTGTGATTCTGCAAGTCCTTGGGACTTGACTTCATCATCTGAATGTGCCAGTTCAGGTTGATCACAACACATCTGTTTCCACAGTAAATGAGTCATCTGTTCAATGCATTGTTGTGTTTGTCCCTTTGTCATCATGGTAACTGTTGCAGGTTTTTTACTGAGCCTTATGCTCAGCTTTAGGGCTGATCCCAACCTTTCCTTTCATGCAGTCTTTTACAGGTCAATGATGAAACTATTTTCATGTTTAAAAACCCAAACAAGAGCAAAAAGCTCAGCTCCAAACCCGATTCTGAGCTAGTGAATGTCAAAGCTTCCAACTGGAGCATCACATTAAAAAAGGAGTAAAGTGAGCAGCTTTTATTACTTTCATGATGCCTCCTGCTTCCAGCTGCACTAGAGCACTCCCTGTGTGTGTTTCTTCAAGTTCTGCTCACTGAGCTGCTACCCAGTCCCTGCTTCTCTGGTCCACTTTTCATTTTTCTTCATTCCCATTTTGTTTACCTCTTGTTCCACCCTCCCATTTCCCAGTCTCTTTGCCTCTGGCACTCTTAGAACAGCAACACCCACAGTGCTGATTTATCTCTTAACAAACCTCAGATTCAGTAGCAGGAGTTGGAACTCTACCAGGTTTTGGCGAAGACTCTGACCTTCATCCTGGACTGCCTCAGCCCGACTCAAACATGCCAGAAAGGAGGAGATGCAATTGGTTTAATGCTTTTCATCTGTTAATCTGGATGATTCACTTCAGAACTGTGACAATTTCTGTAACCCTACATTTGAGCAGTCTCTTGTGACACTTCTTATTTTACACACCAGTGTTTACTGGAATGAGAGAATGGAGGACACCAAGACCTCTTCAGGAATGTGCAGAGGTGGATGGTTGCAAACAGTTTTGTTGCACAAAATCTGTGAAACGTGGTCTGAACCTTAGTGAAATAAAATTGAAATATATAATCTTATATTTAATAATAGTGCAAAATCAAATTTTAAATTGCAGTCAGCAACTTACTCTGTAGGAATATCAGCAATAGGAGCCATATGGAACTTTCATACCAGCTCAGTAATATTTTACCCCCAAGTTCCTTGTTTCACCAGTTCAGCTGGAGAATTCTTAGATAAATGTGCATGCATTCTCTGTGAATAACTATTTCTGGAATCCTAAAACACACTCCTGCTGATCTTTGGCAAGCTGGCAAGTTGTGTTCTGCTCTTCAAAACAGGGTGAAGACTATTTGTGGTCTAGTTTGTCATCTTAAGTTAAGCAAGAGATGAGAACAGGTTGTCCTGAGAGGGTGTGGATGCCCCTTCCCAGGAAGTGCTCAAGGCCAGGTGCCCTGAGCACTCTGATCTGGTGAGTGACATCCCTGCCTATGGCAGGGGGGTTAGAACCCCCCTGATCTTAAGGGCTCTTCCAACCCAAGCCATTCTATTATTCTAGGAGTTCAATCTCTGATGGTGCTTTTAAGCTGACTGTCTTTACCAAGCAGTCTTCAGTTTGAAGAGGAATTGCCTTAATGTTTTTATTTCTTCAGCATGAGAATTGCAGGGCTGGATGTCAGAGCACTGCTGCTTCTTTGTGACATAAACTGCATGAAAGAAATAACCTACAGCATTTTTAATTTATGGTATTCAATACTGGGATATTTTTATAACTCTGGAACAGAAACTATGGATGCCAGTGAGATGCAAATTTTAAATGAGTATATACTTTCTAAAATTAATTCAGTTTGTGACCTCTGTTGATCCTGACTCAGTGCCAGCTATATTTGAGTTGGTGTCAGCAATATTGATGCCATATTTATCAGGAGCTGAATGACAAGATGAGATGATCACAGTGCTTTTAGGTGGCAATAGTGATTGAGCTGGGTTAGAAGCAGGAAGTGTAGATACAGGATCAGCATTTCACTCCTCATCCTTAGTGTTCTCCTGCTGCTTAGGCGTTTCTCTGTTATAGTGCCTACTGTCAGGGAGGCCTAGGGAAAGACAATAAGTCAGACAGATTTCTGACTGATTTTTTTATTCACTTTCCCTGATGTCTGATGAAAAATCACTGTATCATTTGCTGTGGAGCTGGTTCTCAGGTGTTAGACTGAGTTTTACGCTCCAAGATAGTTATTCCTGTCATGGTAAAAGCTGCTTGGGCAGGGATGTCTTGTTACTAAAACTAAAATGGTTTAACTTCATGGTTTAATAATTCTGGTAATAAGAGAAGTAATAAGTGAGGCAAGAATCACCTACTGAAAAAATATTCTCAGACTCGAATAAAGTAAAAGTTTAGACTGTTTAAACATTTATTTCCTTACATTGAGTTCAAGGAGGGGGTAGTGGTATCAAAACAGCAGAAAACATGGCTAGTTCCTGACAAACAGTACTTAAGTTCAAGAATAACTAAGCAGCAAATAGGTCTAGAGATTTTTTTGTCTTTATTATTTATAGTTGTTATCTATGTGGGTTTTGTTTGTTCTGAGAAATTACATAAATCTGGGTGATTCTTAGCAACATATATTGTGTCCTGGTCTGAACTGGACAAACTGCTGACCTTGAAGCCTGCAAGGTTTTTCCTCCAAAGATAAGTTTGCCTGCTTCTTGGCATACACATCAGGAGTACCGTAGAAAAGACTTGAAACTCACAGGAAATATGAAAAGCTGAATGAAAAGCAAATAGAGTTAATGTCTTTGTTTAATGCATTTCTAAAAGGAAAGTTAGGCTTTCGTTTCTAAAATGAAAGTTTGCACATTAAGGCTCTCCTCTTCCAAAGTTACTGTTAGAAGAACAAACGTTTAGAGGTATTTGATTAATGACAAATTTTTTATGGAAGCCATGTCTGGAGTTGCCAGGTTTTTTAGCTACTTTGTGCTCTGGCTGGGTCAGATTGACAGAGTTTTATTTTGCTAGGACTGAGTTGAAAGCCCTTTGGAAGTGTTAGGTACCTAATGGACAAGTTCCCTGCAGGTCTCTATGACGACAGCACTGCCTTCTTGGAAAGCCTCTCACAGATACCATGTTCTTCATACTCTCTAGAGTTTTAAGAATTAGTGGATTCTCTTTGTCTCCAAACAAAGCCAACAGCACTAATGCATGTAACAGCTGGGTCTATAACCACCTATTCTGCTTTTTATTTTACTTTACAAACATGAAGTCTGAACAGAATGTTAAGCAGGATGTGAAGTTGATAGTTTAGTGGCCCAAATAGAGCTCAACATTATAATGTCAGTGCTTATACATGCTTTGGCCCTCAAGATACACATTTTTCACTCTGTTGGACCAGATGCAGTATCTTTACCTTAGTAATGGGAGGAGGTCTCCGTTCCTCATTCAGCTGTACAAATACACAAAATTACCTGCTTTAAAAGTCACACTTTTCTTGTACAGCATACCTGTGCAGAGCTAACTGAGTAAGAGAAAATTTGAATCTTGGCTGAAGGTAATTTAAGGACAAGTTTTAAAGATCAAATTCTGCTGTTTGATTTCATTTGGATTGGATTTTACCTGAATGCTTTAAACTTGCCCACCCACAACCACTCCCCCAAATAATTTGTAGGACTCAGGCTTCAGCATAGGTACATAATTTATAGAACATTTGGTAAGAGAGAGCTGTGAATAACTGAAGCAAAGGATGGGGAAATCTAAGCTGTAAAATCCACCTGGATTATGATGAGCTGTTCACAGGAACTCTGTGTTCTCTGAAAGTGGTATATAAGAAACAAATGTTAAATATTTTAACTCATGTTATTTAACATGGGTAATGGTAAACCCAAGAATAATTCATAAAAAAGGATTCAGCTTCAGAAAAAAATTTTAGGAAATCCACAAAGTGATGGGAAAGTACATTACCATGACTGTAAAATCTCAAGGTACTGATGGAGAGCTCACACAAGGTTTTAATGTAAAAGCCAGATGCATACCAGAGAGAGAGAGACAGAGGATGGACTGGACCTGAGAGAATTTTTTTTTCCATTTGTTATTCTTCTTATTAAGCACATTGTATGTTTTCCACTAATAGGAAGCCAGTTAGACAAAAGATGCAGCAGTACTACAAGGGCACACAGGGGAGGGAGTTGGAGCAGTGCCCTTCTGTCCCAGGAGAGATCTCTGGCTCTCCTGTAATGGCTGAAATTCTTTCAAACACTCTAAATAATTGCTCCATAAGATGATTAAAAAATCAGGAGAGTTTGCAAGGAAAGGGGTGATGGTGATGTTAGGAAATCAAAGCTGTCAACTGGAAAGACATGGGTATGCCTAAAAAAGAGGAAGGGATTCAATGGAAAGAACAGATCTGTTTTTCTTTGTCAATTGTAGGCACCACGTGTTTAGTTACAGTGCTTTGTAAAACTCCAGTGTGCTAGGACTAAATGTCATGCAGATTTAGGAGGGGCACAATCTCTTTAAACTTGCACCATTCACATTTAGGTGGAACTAGGAGAAAGATGAGAATTTTCTCTTTTTAAGTTGCAAGGAGCTCAGTAAGATGACTAAAAAAAATTCATGAATAATATAATTTCAGTGTACTCCATGTCCTCTCAATAGCCATATTTCATATATATTTTTTAATGTGAAAGTCTTTTTTCATGAGTAGGATACAAGGGAAAATATTCAAGGTACAGTTGTTTTCTTGTAAAATTTCACAGATGTAATTCTTATGCAAGCTAAATTCTAACTGTTACCTGCATGGTGTGTTGTTCTTACATCAGGAAAATTGAATTCATGTCTCCTCATGTGTTTCAGGTCAGCAAATTCCACCCTTAGATCCTCATGAAAACAGTAACAATGGAGCAATCAAACTTGGAAGGCAGACTTCACAGACGGGTAGGCGGTGCTGCTGACCCAACTTGATCTTTTTAGATTTACTTGAAAAACAGCATCATTTGCTTTTTTTTCACTGAGAAAGGACTTCGTGATCTCAGTGACGTGGCTCCTTATCTTGAAAGCAGTAATTTCAATACTTCCCATGAGCAATAACGCAAGGACCAGAAGCAGAAGGCTTTACTTCAAAGGGATTTTGCAAAACCCAGTTGGAAAATCCTCTCTAATATCCTGTCAAAATTACAATGTCAAAGTACTCCAATTCTCTGTTGAAACCAGTGACTGTTTTGTTGGGTTTTTTTTTAATAAAAAGATCAGTTTTTAAATAAAATTTAGGTTTGCTGCAAAAACTTATCTTCTTACATTTGCAAAGTAGACTTGGCCTGTTTTTAGAGTTTTCTCTGTAATAATATGGTGAAAAAATCCCATAAAACTTGAATTTTGGCTTACAGTTTCTCTGCCATCTTTTTAGCTGGACTCTGCTTCACGATTTTTCTAAATCTGCAGCTTCATCTCCTACTTTCAGTAAACATCAGCAAGAAGTGGACTGAATTTGCTAACTGAAGAGAAAAAAAAGGATCCAAAGGATGATTGAATGCAGTTTTTATGGACTGGAAGTCAAAATCTGTGTCAGGAAGTGCTGTGTATGTGGAAGAAGGAGTTGTCACGAAGGAAACTGCTGGACCCCATATAGTTCCAGTGTGCTTCAGAAAGAAGTGAAAATGCAGCCACTGTGTAGAGTGGAATGATTCCCTGTGCAGGGTGTGGGTTTCAATAGTTGCTGAAAATGTAAAATGAGCATAAATACAGGGTTAATACCCACTGCTTACCAGGGTTCCTCCAGATCTGTGCCCCAGACCAAAGTTGTCTGTCTTCAGCATTGCATATTCCTTGGTTTCTAAGAGAGGGTGCCACAGTGCCCCACTCCTTGTGGTGTCACTGCTGTGCTCCAAGAGGTATTTGAGTTCAAAGAACATTATTTCTGTACAAAAAAACTGCACAAGAGAGCACAATATTATTTGGGGTTAGAGGCTGGAATCTAAAAAACAAATGTGAATGTTTGCTTACAGATGTAATTCCCTGAATTTTTGGAGTAATCTTCTCAATTGTGTGGGGATGTGGTGTGGAAGGCACACCATGTGATATATTTGAAGCGTGATGCACTTGGAAATGCAGTGGAGGAAAGAATTCCTATAGAGGGTTATGAAGTAGAAGTAATGTAAAACTGTATGTGTTTTCAACTTCTGTCTTTTATGAATGTGTGTGACTGGGATGATAAAATCCAAATTTATCTTCTTCATCAATTTCATTGGAAGTGGGAATTAGAGTAAGAAATATTCAAAACCAGAGCCCAGCCTGAATTCCACAACATTAATTTGTTCTCTTATGAGGAAAATTATCACCACTGCACATTTTCAGGAGGGCTTATAAAAGCAAACAAAAGGGAAAAATAACTTCCCACAATAAATCATGAGCAGGCAGCCAAGAGCGTTGTTTCTGTGTTGATACATAGAAAACCAGACCTTATTGGCTGGTTTATTTTGTGAGATTGCTTAGATAAAATGTCACTAATTGTTAGGGCTTGAAACAGAGCCAGATAAAATCAACAGGAACATTTTGTCTCCAGAGGGTTAGGAGTAGCATAGGTGGGAAATATCCCTCTGCATTTTATTTGAGAACCTATGCTGCATTGTTTTTTCACATATAAGTAGTTTCTCCTATATTTTGGCCTCTTTTGAAAACACTCATTCTAGAAAGTACGGCCTTGGATATTTTGGCTAAACTTTCAGTTTTCAGCTGTGCTGATATATGATCCATGTCTCTGTGTCACTGCAGCAAATATTTAACTGATAATGTAGGGTTATTTAAGTGAAAATTCAGTAATCATTGCTGGTAGCGGGGGAGGGAGACGGGCTCCTTTAGGGAACATTTAATTCCATCCCGGTACAAGCAAGTCTGCCAGGGATGCCTGGCTCTTTCACTTGGCTGGGGAGGGAAAAGCTTATCATGGCCTTCAGTGCTAAGGAAATACCAAACTTACCAACATCACAGGTTCATACATTTTATGGGTCCATGACCCAATGCTGGAAGAGATCTGATTCCTCCTATGTAAAACCCAGTAAGAGGCTAGACCAGTTACCCAGAAAAGAAGATGAGATCAAACACGTGTTTCTAGAGGTGCCATAAACTTTAGTTCAATATATAGCAGTTATCCATAATTGATTTTTAAGCTTTTGTAAATCATTGTTGACTATTTTTATTTTTTCTACAATGGCATCTCAAAACTTACTAAATCCTAACTGAGATGTCTGAAAGCTTTTTAAGACAATTTTGTGAGTACCTTGTATACTCTAATTTATGTTAGAAATGGCAATTGATACTGATCTTTACGGGATGTTGTCCTGAACAAGCAGCTCTGACAGCTGGCTTTGAGCAGTATGTGAATCAGAACAGCTTTATGAGTTATATGTTAAAATAGTTTTAAATTGGAAGTTTTTACAATGGATCTCTGACAGATTTTAAAATTTGAATGGTGACTAAAGAGGTTTTGCTTTTGTTAGGGCAAATCTAAATCACTTTATTCTGCTTTTAGTCCAGAAAAATATTTCAATCAATAAGGAATCTGATTGTATAAGTTCTTGAGATTTGGGTTACTGGAAGCTTCATTAGGGAAGTCTGAAGCCAGAATAAAAATAACAGGCCAATGTGCTGTGCAGAGCATCTCACATTTTCTCAAACACAGGGCTCACTTTTCACAATATTGTTGCCACTCTGCTGTTTGTCAAAGCCAAGGTGCAGCCTCTTCAAATGGGGCAATTGTTTGTTTAAAAAATAGTGATTTAAAAATGTAAATTTAATGATTTCTGCTTCCATTGGTTGCTTGTGTTTCTTGGAAAGTACCACCACCCTTCATAAACAGTCAGAAAAATGACAGAAAAACCCCCAATTTCAGAGTTGAAAGTTTTAGCAGCAACTGGAATTCCTCTTAGTAGTTTATGGCTGGTGAAAAGCTGAATTACTGTACTGGAGCACCTGACTGTGTAACTGATCTTCTCTAATAATAATAATAATAATAATAATAATAATAATAATAATAATAATAATAATAATAATTATAATATCAACATTGCAGTTCTTGGTTAGCCAGCTGGTGCTGGATTTGTCCAAGACTGATTTTCTCAAGAGAGCTGGCAGCAGGACTGAGGCACAGGCTGTAGTGCCAAGGATATTTGGTGGAGCTTGTTTGCACTGTGACTCAGGACTGTGACTGTCCAGTTGAGGGTGAGTTGCTTTTCTGGCTTGTCATGAACAAGTTAAAAAAAAAATTATGAAGGAACTAGTTTTTGTATATGCTCTGCATATATGTGTGTATATAAAGTACAGTTTTGTATTGTTCTGCTGACATGTAGTGTTTTTTCGCTATGTCTGGTTCCCATATACCACACATTTTATTCTGTAAGTACATTTTTCTGTTAGTGATCATTTCACCTTTATGAACTTAAAGTTGTGGATCAAAGGTAGCAAGAAGATAGAGATATGCATAGGTACAATTTTTGACTTGCCATTCTTGTGCATGAAAATGGCATATTCTAGAAAATGTTTGTCTTGCAGATTGAGAAATCTAAAAGCAGCCATTATTTTTCAGGAATTGGAACTTAGAAGTAATAAAGTGACGCTCAAAAAGCTTACTATTTTTGCTCACAGTACAACATGTTATCTAAAGTGCTGCAATGTAATATGAGTCTGTATCAATACCTGAAAAACTTATTTGTCATCCCATGTCTTCTCTAATCCTTCCTGGCACATGGGAATAAGCGTGACTAGATAAGTTACATGTGTGAGCATTCTGGCTGTCATCACACTGTTTCACTACAGTGAAATATTTTACTAACCTACCCTTAATTATTTATACCAGAGTCAGTGATAAATTTCCAGTTTAAAATCACCTGCTAGGTACTCTTCCTCTGTTTTGTTTATATAAGAGCTTTGATTGGGCTGGACCCACTTGCTTCATGTATGGGATGCTGCAATCTGTTAATACTTTACCTTCTGTTTTACATATTAATTGTATCATACCTAATAATATTTTTCCCCCTAAAATGTAGTTTTTGTGGTTTATTTAACCTACAATGATTAACCCTAATAAATGTTTTAAATGGTTCTGAATTGGGACTCCCTCTGGTTTCAATAAAGCAGAACAAAATAGCTTCCATTTTGCATGTCCTTTGCTCTTGAAAAAGGGCTGTCTGCAGTCTGTGAATTACTTGACTGGGATTTAAATGCTGCTTTAAACGTGTGTGGATGACCTTTTAACAGAAAGTGGATGCATTCCTGGGGGATCCTGCAGTCCAGATGAACTCCCAAAAAACAGAAAAAGAAGATCTGAAAATCCTTTTTCTAAGTTATTTGATTTATCCATTAAAGGAGAGGGACCTGAGTGGCCAGCATCTGCTTAGAAATTTAGAATAGTAGCTGTCAGTAGAAAGTGAGCTTCCAGTTACCACTCACTTTGAATAGGAGCAATGACTTGTATGGCTTGTAAGACACTTCATCTTTTGTATGCTTTTATTTTGGTGAACATTTATTTTTTTGCCCTACTTTATGTCCCTCCCTCAGACTTGTGTCTAGAAGAATTAACACTCTCTTCAGAAATGTGCAGATTTTTGCACTGTTTGGTTCATATTTTCACAGTTGTTACAACAACCAGGAGGACTGTGAATGAAGAGCTGGGTTTATTAAGGAAGAACAGGGTTTTGGAGTAAGACTTTTCTGACTGCCATGATAAATTCAATGCACAGCAGTATGCAGGAAGGAAGGAGTGTCATTCAAATAACAGCACAGAACACCACTTTTCTGTGTAATGAAAAAACATTATTAAAAAAAGACATTTCATACATGGTGAGTTTAATTACTGCTGGAAGATACACAGGATCTCTTCCTTGCTTTAAAGCAATTAAAATTATCTTGGAAAAATTATGTATCTTACCTCCAGCTGTGCATAAACAAGAAGGAACCCAGGTACATATCTGTAAACTAAAGGGTGTTGTACTTAATTCATGGAAAGGCTAAGCCCTTTAACTATTATCTGTGTTGGAAAATCTGAAGTGAATGTTGTTTGGCCCTTAGGTGTTTGAAGAGAGTTGTGCCCCTGAATGGATCAGTCCTTGTGTTGTCAGTGGGATGTTTTACATGGCTTGGAAGCATGTGCCTGTGGTGCTCTAGGTTAGCTTGAAGTTGAATTCAGCAATGAGAGGGGAGCTATACAATTGACTAGAAAAAAAATCTCCTCTGCTTTCCTTTGAAGATTGAAGGTTGTGTCTCAAGGTACTTAAGGAAAAGTATTTGACATTTCGGTCTTCAAAATCTTCACCACTGCAGCTTCAGCCTCTGCAAAGAGCATCATAGGACACCCTGCTGTGATCTCCTGAGCACTGAAATCAGGACAGCAAGGCTGATGAAATAGTCTGTGTAGGCTGATGAAATAGTCTGTGT
Source organism: Molothrus aeneus (assembly GCF_037042795.1). Classification (NCBI taxonomy): domain Eukaryota; kingdom Metazoa; phylum Chordata; class Aves; order Passeriformes; family Icteridae; genus Molothrus; species Molothrus aeneus. Next base: position 101,396,204 of record NC_089646.1, on the reverse strand, counting down.
AGCTACTTCATACCTCCACCCCCTCACCTAATCTGCAAAACTGTTCAGGCCACTACCAGGTTTCCCTCCCTTCCCTGAAAGGAAAAGAGTAAGCTGCAGGATTATTATTTTTTTAATCCCCTCTCAGTGTTGTTTTGTACAAGGCTACAGAATAATTTTCTTTAAAAGTGTTAAAACACTCATAGGGGGATAGACTATCTAAAGGTGTTGTAAAAATGCCTTTGTTAATTGGTGCTGGTTACTCCCTAAGGACTTGACATCAATGATAGGATGGATGTCTTCATTGTGTAATGGGGTTCTTGGCCATCAATCAGGTCCTCTCTTGGACTACTGTTTTTTGCCAGCTGGACCAGGGATAAATTAATTGCTTGATATAAATGCTCTCTCACTGTCCAAAAGTAAGACTTCACAAAAAACTATAAAATCAATAGCTAGCCACATTTAACAGGTTAAAGATGAGAAAGAATAAGTATTAGCATAATGTGGCAAAATATAGCTTTTTTCATATCTATTTCAGGTGGGTTTCTTGTGTTTCAATTAAGAAGAGTCTTTATTGCAAAATGCCTGCATTTCTGCTACTACCAAGTGGGTCTTGATGCAGATTAGTTTGCCTTATCACCTACCACTGCTGTGTATTTTGTTCAAATAGGAAGGCAGGCTCTTGATACTCATCCATAATCCTTTTGTTTTCAAGACATAGCTCCAGAAGTGTTACTAGAATTGTTTTGTAACACAGGCATTGTGAAAATTTGAAGATAGTACACTGATAGAACTTGAAGTGTAAGAGACCTGTACAAACTTGAATTTAGTGTCACACTAATTAACAAGTTTTTAATAAGATATCGTTATTTAGTGTGGAGAAGAGAATTTTGAGGATCCTGGTTAGGTATTAAACATTTAACAGCTTGGGAAGGATTTCTTTTATCTGGCTGTTAAATTACTCATTTTTTTTATCCCTGAGACTGCCTGAAAGACTTAAAAGAAAAAAAGAGCTTTCTTTGAAAGGTACTGACCTTGTTTTCTGAAAACCTCCTGAAGAGCCCAAGCTTTCTCTCTCCCATCATCTGTCAAAAGTTTTTTGAGACACACCTTATTTATGATAAAACACTCAACCATACACTGGGAATTTTAGAAAACAAAAATGCCTTTCCCCTAAAGTCCATTTAATTCACATTTGTTTTACTCAGTGTCACTCATGCTCCCTCCACAGCAGTAAAATACATGTTTAAATAAGAAGATAACTACCTAACAACTAAACCCCTATTCCCCTATATCAAGTAGGGTACCCTGGGGAAATGATCTGTTACAGACTAAAACAGAAATGATCCCTATGCTTCTGATTACATATTGACAAGAACAAATCAATAAGAAAGTCAGCTTACATGTCTGAGAGATGCCCTTGAGGAAAATGAACATCACACTCCTTCCTCTTGGTCAATATAACATGACTTGGGGGAACAAGCGGTAGCATTGTTGTTACTGACGAAAAATAAATTAAAAATGTTTAGGAGGATAGCAACAGTTTCTCTTCACTTCTTTAATAGGGTTGAAATGTAGGTTAATCATCTTATAAAAGAAATCCCTGTTACCTGTCATCTTCAGACACTGGCAACTTTGCTGACAAATATGTGTTGGGAGTTGTCACAGGGGTTTAGCAAGAAAGAGCAATGGATTCAGCCTGGATGGCACAATGCATTTCTATATTCCAGCTCTGCAAAAAACCACATCATCACCAAACCTATAGAATCACTACCAAATATCCAAGCTCTTGTGTGTGTTCATCACTCATAACATGGGAAAATTTTGCACCATAGATATTTACCTAAAAAGAATAAAATATGTAGAAGTAGTCCAATAACAGCCCTTGGAAAGAAGGACATTCAAAATAAAGATGTAGCTTTTCTGTGCTATTTCTTGACACAGTCAGAAACACAAATGAGAATTAAATAGCTTTCCTGGCAGCATTCCCTTTAGAGATACCGTTTGTCCTATGAGTTTTGCCACACTCTGTAAGTCATTCCTGATTCTCAAGGAAAATTTGCTTTCAAGGTGGCAACCTGAACTGCCTGCTGGCATCCAACCAGCTCCCCTCCTACTCTGCAGCCTTTGACACCACAGTGGTTCTCCCCATAATCTCAGTAAGAAGGGACAGAAGTCTTGAGATGTGCTGGAAATATGAACTCATTTTGATGTAGGAAAAGGTTTCAACAGTTTAACTTGTTTTCTGATGATACGGATACCAGAAAAGCAAACAATTTTTAATATATGTAAGTTTTTTACCACAGTATTTTTTTTTCCTGCACTGTTTTAGGTCTGAAATTTCTGGAGGAAAAATAGGTTTCTTGGAATGAGAATGAAGCCAGAATGTCTTTTTGATTACAAAATTTGAAGTGGGAAAATAATGTTTAGAACTGAAAAAAAGGGATGAACAACATGAAGATACCCTACCCTGGGAGATTCTCTTCATAGTGGGTCACAACCCCTCTGAGGTGATAAAAAACAAAAGCTGTATCTGAAGTACAAAATCTAGATTTGGGGTAAAAAGGATACCACGCTGTAAATGGTCAGAGTGCATATACACTCATTTCATGGCACAGCCACGCCACCTTAACACCACTGTTACTTGAGAACCCTAGCTAATAAATAAGCATAAACAAACAGAAGATTAGAGTACAGCAGGTGCCTATGCTCCACCTATTAAAAAAATGATAGCATATCTTTACATGTGGGTATGCCTGAATCTACCAAGTGCAAAGTCCACAGAATAAAAGATGATACCCATTCATGCAGTCCATGGCACACCAGTTACTGAGTTGGAACTCTGGACAAAGGACTTTGGCTAATACATTCCAGTACATTTATGTAGCCACCCTGCTGTATGGTTTAGCTTTTCATGATGCTTCATGCTGTCTGAATGATGTCTTGGAATGATAGGTTCTTTTGCACAAATTGTTCCAGAGAAGACTAAAGAAGAAAGGATGAGGCGATGATAAACGTATCCAAGTAGATTTATATTGACTGATTTAACCGCAGCATGTAGTATGTACTTAAGTAGTTGCTGCTGGCAGTACAAAGGCTTTACAATAACACAACATCCATCACTGAAAGGTAAAATGGAGGGATTTTTATTTTAAATCTCTTGGGAGGAAATTGATGCCTTAGAAAATCTGCAGCACTTGAGTCATCAAGTCATCACTGTCAGCGAGCATGTCTTTCAGACACTTCACCTTATCTCACTGTGACTCACACACCAGGGAAAGATGCACACCATGACACAAAATTGCACCCTCCCCTGTGTGATAGACACAGCTGAAAAAATTACATGGCCTGAAGCAACTACTAGATTATAAAGAGAGTTGCCATCTGAGAAGCCTGTTTCTCATCACATCCATGACAACGAGGTAAGGATGTCTAGGAGCCACAGGTTTCAAAGCTCTAAGAAAGTGGTTACTTAGCTCTTTGGCAAAATGACTCACCTCAAGTCTCTGGTAGTGCAGGAGAGCCTGAAGTTACTGAGGCAGCTTTCTGACAGGTCTGCTTTCAAAGACAGCTAACTTTCCTGGTGAAGTGGTGCTAGGATTCCCATGAGAAGTCTTCATTTCTAAAGAAGTTCAAGGAAAGACATGATCCTCACCATTTTCAACCAGCTTTGGAAATTTTCCTTCCATTTAGTGGGACCTCCAAGCCATAACCAAGTCCTGGATGTCAGGTAAGTCCAATGTATATTTCAAGCCATGTGACCACAGGCAGGAAATCTGAGTTCAGGAACTTGTGATTTTCTACTGGTATCTTCAGATCATTCTGGAAAGGTAAGGAGGCTGTGTTTCAAGCTAGGCCATCTGATTTTATACACGTCATAGAAAGTGTGTGATGAGGAGATAACAAATCTCTATCAAATTTTGTAGTTATCACCATTTTAAATATAACCATTACTATGGCTATGTCACAGTTGTCATTTGCTTGCATCCTTTATACTCAGAGCAGGTCCTTGGAGACTGTGCATCAGTAACCAAAAGTTTAACCAAGTTAAAATATTGAATGTTCAGTCTTAGAGGGGGCTAAGCCAACAAGATTACTCTTTAGGCCATTTTCACATTCTGAGTTGGGTTTCCAAGCCTGGAGTGCAATCTTCAGCAAATCTCAGGAGGATTGATCTGGATAGTTTTGATGGAGAACAAAGCAAGGAGCTCTATCATTATATTTTCACTAAGTCACACTTTAACTCTGAGGATTAGACTCTTCTTTAAAAATCATCGTGTATTTGGGAAAGCTACTGTGTTCCACTGACATCATGTGTGATATTTCTTGACCATTTTTTCTCTTTATATTTACTGAAAAGTGAAATGGGGTTTTCAATCTTACATTGGTCTCTTAGAGAGTGAACTGGATAGATGTGGAAATGGCCTAAACTGTAATCTTATTAGGGCTTAGCCACCTCTAAGATTGAACATCCAATATTTTGGTTAAATATTGGTTAAAAGGGTTAAAAGTTTTGTTACTGATGCTTAGTCTAAAATCCAGCTCAGCTCTCTCTGTCACAACTGTATAGTCTCTGAATAGCCAACAAGAGCAAAATGCAATGATTTCTTTTTTGCCTTTGATATGAATTCACGTAGGGACAATGTTTTTTGATAACAAAACACAGTTTTTACTAAGCTACTTTGAAAAGTTGGATTTCTTTCTGTTATCATAATGAAGTGATATATTTTTTTTCATGCTCACTATATGTATGAGAGAATGTTCATCAGTGAAAACAAAACACATTTAAATCTTCAGGCTTCAATGCTCCCACAGAGTATGACAAAAATAAAAATTGTGGAAATACTGTTGGAGCTATTCGTCTTCCTTCCGAAATAATATTGTCGGTCACAGGGGAGATTTCAGATGACTGGTAAAAAGTGAATGTGCACACTGTAAAGAATAAATGCAAGGAGTTTCAGATAATTATAAACATTATATAGACCCTGGGCAAAATACTAATGAAAACAGATTATAAAGACAGAAATAAATAGAAATTAATTCATAGTTAGTATCTAATGTAATGTTAATAAATATATTTTTTGTGTGGAAAAGAGATGCATTCAAGCAACAAGATGAGACTAAAATACAATTGCTTAAGATACATGTATTGATTTATTACACATGGATTACTTTAAGTCATTTGATGTAGCCCTGCATGACAATCTGGTAAAAAAATGCAGTACTATACAAAATCAATTTACCTATATCAAATGCTCTGGGAACCAATTAGCAGCTACATCAGCATGTTTCTACTCTCTTCTAATGGGTTATTTAACAGCTTCAAAGGAGCTAATACAGCTCAATATCTTTATCAGTGATCTGGAAGAAAACATAAACTCTGCTGCTAACTTCGCAAATTACACCAGAATTGCTGGAAAGGAAAGAATGAAGAGAACAAAATTGCATAATGGTATTGAAGATGCTGCTTCAGATCTTGAGCATTAGGCCACTATTTTAAAAAAGGATTAATCTCAATGTGGAAGATAACACTAGCTTCTGTCTTCAAATGTGGGATTCTCTGAAGCTTCTGGTGCTGACCCAGAGAGGGAGGGTGATTAATGAATAGAGACTACTCTCTGATCCACTGGAGGTTCCCCTTTTCCTCATTTCTATTGCTTATCTTCCTCACAGAAGGAAAAAATGCAAGGAATGGCCTGGTAAAAGAAAAAAAATTACATTACAGATTTGCAGTGGCTAATTCTGTTTTAATATTAGATTAATTTTTATTACATTTCTTTTTCTCATACTAGCGAAAAAGGAGAGAAAAACCGACTGGCCTCCTTTGAAGAGGAAAGCAGGGGAAGTTTGCTGCAAGCTACTGGGAACACAGAGGCAGGAACAATGTGAATTAGAGAAAGAGAAAGGGAAAAAAAACCCCAGCAAAATACAAGAGAATAAGTTATGGGGTGATGGACTGGGAGCAGGAGAGTCTCTCTCTCACTGTAATTTTTTCCCCACTGAAGAGCAGAATTGAAGACAGGAAACCTGTGGCATTAAAATAGAGACTGCACAGTTAAAGTCTGTATTAAAGGCATGCTCACCAAATATTTACAAGCATCTAACTTTATGAATTTAACAGTCAAAGTCTATTTATGTTTTTGTCTGCAACAGGTAGTGATATATTTAGGTACAGGGCCAAAGTAGCAGCTGAATGGGTACAGTCTCCCAACCTTCCTTGCTCATGTTTGGTGTTGGAGGAGGAAAATGGCAGATATTAGAGTTGTAGGTGGAAAACCCTGCACATGGTTGCAGTGTCCATAGCATAGGTAGAACTCTGCTAAAGGACAGAAGGGACTGGGTTGCCCACAGGGAAGGAGAGCATCAGAAAAACATGACAGATTGCTGGCTGGTGAGTGCACATGGGCGAGGAGTGGACAGGTCCCACATGAGCTAATCCAGGTCAGAGCATCGTTTGCTACATGGGGCTTTCTGCAGGTCTTTTTAGCCCTTGCAAACAAGAAAATGCTGCCAGGTATCCCTGCTTGGCCTCTGCTAAGTGTTTATACCTCTTTTAAGGTGACCCACCAAAGTACCAGAACAAAGTCTGAAAGACACAGACCTGTTTTTGTGCAGCGTATCAATTGCATATTGAAATCTAACAGGTCCTCATGGATATCATTTGTACAATTAAGCGATAAATAATTCAGTATTTGGCAAAGATTCCATCCATAATAATATGCAGACTTTTTTCTTTTTTTTTTTCTTCCCAGAATGCAAAGTAAATATTTCATAAATAATCTCTCAGGTAGAGCGTTCAAGCTTTTGTGCAGACACAGAACCCATCTGCAACAAACAAACCAGAGTGGGGAGATGATTTTAGAAACCTTGTGTCTTTACTACTAGACATAATAAATTAGTCAAAAGCAAAGAGTTTTCATCTGTGTATTAGCCTCACATTAGTAGGGCTTCTTGCATCAGTTAAAGAAGCATTAGGAGCCATCCCTGTTTCCTGCTACAAGACAAAGGTAATGGTGCAAGAATTTCCAGGAGATGCCCACAATCCACAAAAGCAGAGTGGCTATGGATGCCCACAGGAGCTGTGATCTTGCAAATATGCAAGCTCATAACTTCATGTAGAACTTCATGTATCCAGCATTCCTCTCCATTGCATAGAAGTGCAATTGCAGAGGCAGACCTTTAGCTGGCAGAAGTGCTTGTGATTTAACTGATCATTCACAGTGGAGAAAAATCCTTATGTTATTTGGTAGCAGACAATGGGAAAATGGATATTTCCTCATCAGTCACTACACAAATGATTGAATCCACTGACAGCTTTAATGTCTCCCCTTCTTTTGCGCTGCTCATTTTCAGGCTCTCAGATAATTTGATCTTTTGGCAGAGACAAACATTTCATTCTCATGTTCATGATACCTATTTATTTTTAAAGTGTTGTTAACATAGTTTCAGCTGTCTCCCTCTGTCTGGCCCTGCCTAATTGATGTAAAAAATAGCTGTTTAAAATGTTCTTCCTTGAGAAAAGTTGCTAATTCCCCCCCAGAGATCTTCTCCTTGTGTCTGCCTCCAGTCAATTCCACTCAATTTTGTAAGAAAAATCTAGCACTGCACCTTCAGAGTGTGTTTACTTTCCCTTGTAAACCATTGCAAACTAATGTGCCCTGGGAAAAGTAATTGGATGCTTCCCATTTGCAAATACCATTAACAAAATTGTGGACCAAATTCCATATGCAGCTCCAAATTACACACTCAATTAGGGCCTGATCCAATGCTTATTAAAGTCACTTGGAAAATTCCCCCTGATTTTACTGGGCTGTAGCCCAGACCTCTGGAAGTGGACCTTTCCCCTGCAGATGATCAGTTTAGTCTTTGAACATGCTGGAATTCATGCAATGATAGACTCATAGGGCTGGAAAGGACTTCAGAGGTCACATCTCAAGGCAAGATCAGCTAAATTTACATCTCCCAACAGATGTCTAACCTGTTCTTGAAGGTCAGTGACTGGGACACCATGGATTGTGCTTCCAGGCAGCATTTTTTGTTAATTATCCTTACTCTTAAGAAGTTCTTCATACCTGCTCTAAATCAATTCTTGCTCTGATCTACACCCATTACTTCCTATTTTATTCAAAGTAAATGGGAGAAGACTATTTTTTTTTCTCTTTCCAATAGCTTTGAATGTATTTGAAGGCTATTACTGAACACGTGAGACCCTCTTTTCTTCCTTAGGCTAAACAACCTTGGTATTTCAATTTGTTCTTATGTTTCAATCCATCTGTTTTCTGGATCTTAGTCAATACAGGTCCTTTCTTCTGGACTCCCTTCACTTATCCCACATATTTTCTGATAGATATTCCCCAAACCAGACAAATCCCTTCAGCACAGGTTTTATCAGTGCTTTGTAAGAGTGGAAGCAGTCAAATGTCAGGCACAGCCTCAGCATAGTGCTTGTCTTTCACACGTTGATATGACACTATTTACTCACATTTACCTTGTGATCCCTTAGAACTGGAACAGAACATAAATCAAAAATATAATTTGAGGGCTTCCTGGGATGGTTGGGGAAATGCTGAGGGTGGAACTAGCAATGCAGAGCTGCTATAGAGAAAATGAGAGGGGGAATTTGAATCTCAGTTGCCAGAGGATTTCTTCAAGCTGAGATTCAGAAAGATCATGGCATTGTTTGCAAGAATATCAGCTTGAGAAAGAGATGTATGTGATGACCATAGGGCACTATCATGATGTTTCTGCAGAGTTACTTCTCAGGTAAGACTCATTTGAGTCTTTTAAGAGTGTTTAAGGAGGGCTTAAGACTTCTCTTCTGGAAGCAAGTTTCAACTATGTACTTATGTTTGTATACTTAGTTACAATTTTGATTTTTGGCTACTTTTTAGGAAAGTCTTTGTTGATTTTTAGATATGCATCATCAGCAAACAACAGCCAACACATATACACACAGAGTCTGTATTTTGTATATTGAATTGTCTCATAACATCCCTCATGAGTGGGTATGAATGTAAGAATAAATTCTTGAAACAATATTCAAAACTCCACTTCCTTAATAACTTTTTCCTTTATCAAAGGACTAATGGCTTTTAGCACATTTGAAATTGCCTGAGGGATCCCCTGGTTCTTTAAATTGTACTTTAAACCACAAAGACAAGACAACACTTCTGTCTTGCTCTTACAGAAGTCAATGGTCCAGGGCAATTTTGTGTTCAGTAGAACAGAATTGGGTCCAAAATATGAAAAGCACATTAAATTTCATGCTATAGCTATTTATGAGAATGCCATTATGTGTTATTGGCTTCTTTCTTCATGAATATTCAATACGTATTGTGTGGTTTTATGTGTAATTTACTGTGGTAAAGAAATACACTGTAGTTGAACCAAGTTGAAGATATTCAATCAAGATCTACTTTTCCATTCTGTGGAATGGAAACATTTGAATATTGCTGTAAATCTTCAATAATAGTTTGGACTTTGACTTAATCTCTGATTTACAATATAACAAGTGGGCCTAAAATTATATATGGACCTCTAGCAGTCAAGTAAATGATAACTAGAGCCTGCTGTAAGAACAGCTTTGTATTTCAGAAGAAAAACAGCAGCAACAAAAGGCCAGGTATTTCCCTAAAGAGAAATTGGAACATATTCTTGGCTTTATACCTTTGTATTTTGCAATATTCACTGACTTAGCAGTGCAGGATGCATGAGATACTTCACTGTGTGAGACCCAGAGTTTTCCCATTAACACAACCAGTAATGCAGCACTTGGTTACTCTTTCTGACAGTCTCAGTAACAGCAAGAACTGGCAAAGAAGGTTGTGATATCGTTTTATTGCAAGGCATTTTCAAGTTTAGAATTGGTGGGACTGACCAAACAACCTGCACAATAAACAGGAAAAAGCTATTAAGAAACGGAATCCATTCTATTACTTCTCAGGAACAGAGAGTGCTTATTTAATATTTAATAGCAAACAGTTTTGAAAGATGTCAAACTATCTCAAAACTGAGATATTATAACAACAATACTGAATTTGCAGAGTGAAAAACATCAAGATCTACAAATACACAGGACAAATGTTGACCTCAGATTAAGCAAATGTTATCCTTTTGCAAGCAGTGATGAATTCACTAATAGCACTTCTGGAATGACATTATTATCTCACTGAAATCAGTGACAGGAGTTCTATTGACTGCAATACATCCAAGGTTTCATTCCAGAGCTGTGCTGTGAGGTGATGAAATGAAATTAATCAGATGTTGGGGAAGGTTGCCCGATATTGCTGATCAACAGCACAGATGTAGTTTTAATATAAAAAATTACATCAGTCTGGATGAAATAGAAACATTAGATCAGAAATGACACTAAATGCAATAAAACAGATCAATGCATTAGTAAGCTTCAAAATGTGTTCAAACAAAAACCAAAGACCACAGTAAAAATCAGCTTCGAGTTGGAAATTAAACTGTGGCCTTTCTTGGGTCCTTTGCAGCCTTGCTGATGATGTGACATGCCCCCAGAGCTTGGGGCTGTGCCCTGTTCTTCATTCACTGCCTCTCACTATGCTGTGAGACCAACCCAGTCTTCCCGCCAAACCATGCACACCCCCTGATGTCAGTTCCATCTACTGCACAGCCATGTCTAACAAGGCGTTTGCATGGGAAAACCTCTAAGTCCTGTTATCATATTAAGGAGAGATCCTATCTTCTTGTTTTCCTCAGTTTTTCTAAAACAAGAGGTGTGTAGAAGAATTAGACAACAGAGATACTTCTGTCTTCTTAATCTGCATAGCAGAAGCTTCGAAGCTTCTTTTGCATTTATACTCTTTTCTGTTATTTTTTTACCTTGTTAAAAGGACAAAAGACAGAAACTTTTGTGGCATTCAGCATTTTGCAGCCATTTCCCATGTCTTGATTTTTTGCCAGCTGAGACCCAGTTCTTCTGGTACATAAGCAGTAGGTAATTCTGGAGGCTGAATTACTGTTTCTGAAAAGTGTGCACTATGGCTTAATCTTTGCTTGATTCATGAACAGAAACAGAGAAAGAGATAACAGAGTTAACATCCTTCTTCTGTGTAAAAATAGAAGAAGAAAAACCTCTATTTTCCAGTTTATCTTCCAGATCCCAAGGGTAAGAAAGCATAAACAGAGTGGAACATTTGTTTTGTTTACAAAGCCCAACAGACCACCAGATAGCAACTTTAAATATTGCATTGTAAATAAAAGATGTAATTTAAGATGCTGTTTTATGTGCATTGTAAAGTAAGTCTGGAAAAAACCTGCAGTCAGAGTAGTTGCAGAGCTCTAGTGACATTTTAACACATAGGTCAGGTAACTCCACCTATTGAAGCCAATTCCTATCAGGCCAACCTGCTCTGAGGTGCTTTTCTAGAGCTCTTTTTACTTGTTTCTTCTTCAGGCAGTGATGGTATTAGAAGTCATGTGGGTTTTGGTGTTGGCAAGAGTGGTGTGGCAAAAAGTAAGCAGGAATGATGGTGGCAGGTCTGGAGGAGGGGAGGCAGCTGAAATGGAGGGTGGAGGCTCCAAGGCAGAATCTGAACCTAAATTACTCAGAGGGTCTCCCCAGCCTTACCAGTCCACAGTCCTTCCTTCATGGCTCGGCTGAACCAGAGGTATTCACCAAAGAAATTATGTGATCTGCAAGTATTACTATGAAGATCTGATTTTGAATGCAAACCATTCAAGTCCTCTCAATGTATTTATTATCAGGACATATTTTTTAAATGGGTTATTATGTCCCTATATATGCTCTTAGCATACCTACACCAGATTTTGCAAGAGAGAAAAAATGTGTTAGTTCTTCTGACTAAATTTTCATCACCTGTACTCCAACTTTGCATGAATACAAACTTATCTCTTACATGAAAATTCTTCAGAAGCAGACTTAGGATACAGAAATCATCAAGGTTTGGATGGATTTGACTGTCTAACGGTTTTTTCTTGTTTGTTTGTTTGATACTGGTACATTCAAATAGCCCAGGATGCACCATCTGCTTGAAAGTATGGTACTAATGAAAAGGCCCACAGTGACAACACTGTATCTGACAAAAAATGTTAGCAAGGAGGATGGCAAACAACTCATGTTTCTGCCTACTAATAATTAATGACTCTTATTTTTCATTCAGGTTTTGCAGGAGCTCAATCTCTCTCAACTTTTCACAGAATTGCAGAACTGTTAACAGAGTTGGAAGAGACGTCTGGAGATCATCTGGTCCAGACCCCCTCCCGAAGCAGGGTCACCTAAAGCAGGTGACACCGGAACGCATCCAGGTGCGTTTTGAATGTCTCCAGAGAGGGAGACTCCATAACCCCACCTCTTCCAGTGCTCAGTGACTCTTGACATAGTAAAGTTCTTCTTCATGTTGAGATGGAACTTCTTGTGTTTTAGTTTATGGCCACTGCTCCTTGTCCTGTCTCTGGGCACCATAGGAAAAAATTGGCACCATCCTCTTGACACCCGCCTTTGAGATACTTACATGTATTAATGAGATTCCCCTCAGTCTTCTCCTCTCTAGACTAAACAGGTCCATTTATTCCCTGTTAATATTCCTAAGACGTAATGTAACAACTATTTTCCTACTTTAATGGTTATGACTGTTTTCAAGGCCAGAAGGTCAGGCCCATTCACGTCAGTGCCCAGGTCCCTTTGGACCAGACCACAGCCACTGCAACGAGGGTACCTGGCAGCAACTGGGAACTGCCTCATCCATGAACAGCACTGACCCATGTCAGAGCCGCCGGGACCCACCACCCAGGCTCGCTCTCCCTTCTCCAGTTTAAAGGGAAAGGCCGGTCAAGCCGCTGCCCCTGAGGCCCTAGGGAAGGGCGCCCGCTGCTGTTCCCCCAAGACTACAACTCCCGGCAGGCTCCGCTACTGCCGCGGGGCATGCCGGGTGCTGTAGTTCTCCCGACGCGGCTGCCCAAAGCGCCGAGCCAGCGGCACCCTTCCCGCTCCAACCCGAACTATGTGTGTGCGCTTGGGAAGGCGAGGAGCGAGGGTGCTGCTTCTCCCCGCTTCGCCCCAGCCAGCGCTGCCTGTGGGGACCGGACCGGGCTAAATCGCGGCGCGGGGAAAGACAAGACTGGATTGATGAGCCGAGACCAATGGTGTAGTTCAACGAGAGCAGGTCCTGCACTTGTGTCACACCAACCCCTGCAGCACTACAGGCTGGGGGAAGACTGGCTGGAAAGCTGCTCAGCAGAAAGGGGTCTGGGGATGCTGGCCAACAGCCGCTGAACATGAGCCAGCGTGTGTCTAGGTGGCCAAGAAGGCCAATGGCATCGTGGCCTTTATCAGGAATCATGTGGCCAGCAGGACCAGGGCAGTGATTTCTCCCCTATATATAGCACTGGTGAGACTGCACTTGAGAACAGTGTCCAACTCTGGGCACCTCAATTCAGGAAAGACATTCAGGTACTGGAACATGTCCAGATAAAGGCAATGACGCTGGTGAAGGGTCTGGAGCACATATCCTGTGAGGAGCAGCTGTGGGAGCAGAGTGTGTTTAGCCTGGAGAAGAGGCGGCTCGGGGAGGTCCATGCCTGACCGAAGGTTTTGGCCAGGTGGCGGTCAGTCTCTTCTCCCAGGCAATTAGCAATAGGATGAGACTACAAAACCTCAACTTCCACCAGGAGAGGTTCAGGTTGGACATTAGGACTAATTTCTTCACAGAAGGAATGATTAGGTATCGGAATGTGATGCCTAGGGAGGTGGTGGAGTCACGGTTCCTGGAGGTGTTTAAAGAAAGACGGGACGTGGCACTGAGTGCCGTGTTCTACCTCAAAGGTTGCACCCGATGACCTCGGAGCTCTTTTCCAACGCAACTGATTCGGGGATTCTGACTCGCTCTAGCCGTCAGAGCGGGAAGGAAGGGTGTGTGTGGGAGTGTACGTCCGTCTGTTTCCACGTACCTCTGTGTCCCGGTATCTCCGTAGGTCTAGGACGACCCCGCGGCGCCCTGGCGCATGCGCACAAGGAAGGCCCGGGGGAAAGCGCGCCGCCGCCGTGCCCGCGCAGGGGGCGGTGCTGCCGGGGCGGGGAGGGCGCGGGGCCGCGCTCGGGGGCGCGCAGCAGCAGCGGCAGTGCCCGCCCTCGGCCCGCGCCCCGCCGGTAGCGCCCGCAGAGCCGTGCCGAGACACCGCCCGCCCGCCGTGAGCGAGCGGCGGCACCGCCGGCCCCCTCCGCCCCTCCTCCTTCTCCTCCGCCTTCTCCTCCGCCTCCTCCGCCCTCCCCCCTGCCCCTCCTCCCGCCGGAGAGAGCGAGCGAGATGGCGGCCGCTGGGGCTCTGGCGAAGCACGAGCAGATCCTGGTGCTCGATCCGCCCACCGACCTCAAATTCAAAGGTGAGGAGGGGGGAACGCGGCGCGGCGGAGCGGAGAGGGGCGGCAGCGGCGGGGTGTCCCGTTCCGCATGGGCGCCGGGCCGCCTCCGGGCGCCGCGTTCCCCGCTGCCTCCCGCGGGCGGGCCGCGGTGCCGGGCGCTGCCCGCCCGCCGGGGGATGGGGGGCGCCGCCGAGCCGGCGAGCGGGATCGGCCGCCGCCATCTTGGGATCCCGCGGGGATCCGCGGTGCCGGGTGGGATCGGCCGCCCCCTCCCTGCCCCTGCCCCCGCCCGCCCCGCCGAGTCACCGCTGCGCTCCTAGGCCCGGCCCCGGAGCAGCGGCGCCCGGGGACGCGGGTGTCGCTCTCCGGTCGCTGGCGGTGCGGGCTCCCTCTGGCAGCAGCGGGCAGGAGAGGCCCTGGAGCGGGCGGTGGAAGCCTTGCGGCGTTCCAGGCTTCACGAGGCTGCCCTAACGCCTGGCCTTGTCCCACTTCTCCTCTCAGGCGTGCTGGGGCCCGGTGTCCGCGCGGAGCCGGTGCGGCTCTGCACCATCAGTGCCCGGCACCCGCGCCCTCGCCCCGGTGCATCCCAGCCCGGCACAGGGCTCCCCGACCTTTCCCCAGAGCTGTCACGTCTCAGGCAGGCTCTCGGAACGTCAACAGGGAGCTCGCCTCTTTCCTGGGAATGAGGGAAATGGAATGCGTGCCTTTCGGAAGTTTTATGTGTGCTGTGTGTTGCGTGCCGACCGCATGGCTGTGACTGCTGACGTGCTGCTGTCAAAATAGGTCCCAGCTAGTGCTGGTATCGTGTGTGTCTGTCTGTGGTTTTCTCTCCTCGTGAATTAGATAGTTGTGAAAGGAAAGACTCTCTCAGAAATGAGTGATCGTTTAAAGGCAAGGGCATAAAAAAAAGCATGTCAGAACATGTAGTTTTTGTGATGATATACCTGCAAGGGGCATTGAGAAAAATCTCAGAACCTTTCAGATTTGAAAGGTTCTGTATTAGATTTTTTTTTTTTTAAAGAGTAGTTAATGTTATGTGAACTTATATTTTTAAGTGATGTGGCTGGTGTCACCACATGTATGTGCCTAATCCTGTACATTCTTCTGTTTTCCACTTTTAGTATGCTCATTTTTCATTGTTTTAGAGAACAGAATGGAATTTATGATGCTGTAAAAATCTTCCACGGACAACTAGAACAAATGAATGTTTGTAATAGAAGAGAACACTGTATTCCCCCAAAATACCTTTGGTCTGGCCTAGCATTAGCAAACTATACTTGTTTTATTGATCTGTCAAATCAATTAAACCCCAGCATTTGTCTGATTATGCATATTAATTTCTCGATAGCTTCAATTTTAAATTTTTTTAAATTGCACTTTCATACACAGACTCAAAACCATTGCAGGAACTTGTCATTTTCACTTGGGTTTTGTGTTGTTAAAATGCTGCTGGTCTGGCTGCACTCATATTTCAGTATGCTTTGTTCAGAACAGGTTGGGGAAAAATGCATTATTTTAATTTTTTTTTAATTAAAAAAAATGCTGTGTCTAATTCAAAGCCTGCAAATGTGGGATGTCTTTGAGCTGGAACTAAGCTGTATTGATGTGATATGAAACAGTGTGTTGATAGAATAAATACTAGATTAGAAATTCTGTCTGTGTGAAGCTGTTGTTAGTCAGTGATCTTTTTTGTGCTATGTGTCTATGCACTTAGAGCATGAAATGTGTATTCTTTAGGCATAAACTTCTGTTTCAGACTAATGCATATATTAGGAAAATTCCTGTAGAGCAGACTAAGCAAAAACAAAATATGAAGCATAATGAGACTGCAGCACTCTCTGTTACTGAACTATTGCAGTAATATACTATAGAAAGTGCTATCAATTCAGAGAGCATTGAGTGCACTCTCAAGAAATATTTTCTACCTGCTTATTATTTAGAGGTGTTTAAAAAGGTTTGTGGGCCACAAACTAACCCAGTTCTAAAGTACTGTGTTGAAGAATACAATATTGGCAGTAGTGAATTCTGAGTGTCACCTTTTAAAAAGTAATTGGTTAGTAAGAAAGAGAATATATGACTCAGAATAAATGTAGCATGGTGTAGGAAGAGCATAACATTTTGTTAAAAGAATAAAACTACATTTTTTCAGTGCAGTAGATTATTCAAAGTTATTTTATTGGTACAATCATCCATTTTTAATATTATTGTTGATGCATATGAACAGAGATCCAGTTTAAGTCTAAACATTTGAATTGAGCAAAAAATTTTATTAGTTTTCTTGCCTCAGGAAGTTATAATGGGTTTGCTGACCTTTAGGGTAACAGTGAAATGTGATAGTGTGCCCCTTTACAAACAACTATTTCATTAAAAGATATGTAGTACTTAACATAAGGAGTTGTTAACAACAAGCCTTTAAATTAATCATTGCCTGATGAAACTTCTTTTTTTATTAATAAAATCTAATTTACTCTGTCAGCAAAAATAAGGTCTGTAATACAATTATCCTTGAATTTTATTCAGCACGATTCAAGGGGAGGTCTAAGGACATGTCCTGTGGTAGCTAACATGTTACATAGTTCCCTTGGTGTCCAAGATTGCAATCCTGTTTTTGTAGTCCTTGTAGTTCTAGAAATTTCAGTCATTAATAGTGTTTGGGTCATGATTGATTCCCTCTGACCCTCTTTGGTAGGTGGATTTCTTTGGATTCTGAAACTATCAGGAATATCTTAAGAAAGCCTACAAAACAATTAAGTACTTTTCATAGTGTTGTGCAAATGTGACAAAGGGAAAAATTGTACTTAAAAGTGATGAAATGAAGAGGCAGTTGATAAACTATGTATTACCACTTTCAGACATTCAGTATGGAGCACTGAGAATTTGCCTCATGGCAAAATTCTGGTCTTGTACCCAGGTTCTTCAGCCATATTGCTCCTCCAGGCTGGCTTTCTTTTGTATTCTGATGTGTTTTCTTTGACTTCCCAAATCTAAAGTTGTTGGAGTTTTGTTTAGGACTGGATAGGAAGAATTGAAACACAAGACACCTAAAAGCAACCCATTTGGAAGGTGGAACATCTTCTTACTGGTGTCTTCTTCATGTGACTCATACATGTAATCATTGTTGGTAGTTCTAGTTCAGTGAAGATTATAGGAATCTGGAATTGGTGCCCTGTGAATAAATATGTTTTTTTAATTTTCTTTTTGTAAGGAGTAATGTAGTTTAATAGCAACATTTGAAGTTTTAAGTTCAAAAATTTGTAGCGCTTTTATGGAAACTCCTTCTTCCTTAAGGCCAAAGAAGCCAGTTTTGCAATTTTAAGTAACGCGGATTTAAGTTGATCCTGGATTATGGTAGTTTTTTAAAAAAAAAAATTGAAAGCCTTCTCCAAATGTTTAAATCAGTCATAAGACATGCTTCTGCAACACCTAATTGAAAATCAACACTAGTTGATTTGATGAGCTTTGGAAGATTAGTAGACAGCGTTCAGAATTTGAATTTCATGTGATTCAGAGGTGTCTGACTAGCAATGCAAGATTCTAAAAATGCCTGAATATTCTAAATTGATATCCTTTACTGAAGTTCTTGCTTACAAGTGTGTGAAGTCCAGTTGTGTTACCTTTTGTAAACATCTCAAAATAATGAGCTACTCTTTTCCTTTAGCAGACTAAAATAAAATTTGGAATGTGTCTGTGTGCAGTAAATTTTCTTTTTTGGTGGTTTGAGTTACTAGGAGAGATCAGTGTGACCGAGAATATTTCATTTCTGATTGTTGATCTGCATCATAGTCTGGAATTGTCAGTGTATAAAATCAGCTATCAGCTGGTGTATGTTCAAATGACTTTTCATGGGAGGTAGAGAGCACTTCACTCAAGTATTGCAGCTTATTCTGAAAAGCAGATTTCGACAACCTTTTAAATAATACAGAAATATTGCTGTAGGTTATTTTGTAATCATTACACTGCTATTGGTAACACTGAAAGCCACGGGATATGTGTTGCTGCAAATCGAGAAGGTGGAATTTAAAGGCAAAAATAGCTCAACGTTAAATGCATCCCCTGCCCTCGAGGTCTGTTGCCAGAATTGGCCTAGGATGCCTTTTGGTGTAGGCAGAGTTTGAAGTATTCAAATGTGATCTTACTGCCTTACTTGTGTGTATCTTGATTATGTCAAATTATGCCTATTTTCACTCTCTTCAAGGTACCAGTAAATTTGTGATGTCCCAATTTTCCAAGATAGGTTAGAAAAAAAGGTGATTGGGATGTCAGTTTTCTGCTGTCTTCATTCAGGAACATTTTTGAAACTAAAAGAGTGGGAGTGTAGAGGGGGGAAAAACTGGTTGTAAGTGATTACTAATATAGTTGTGACTTTCTGATGCTTTGAAATGGTTCCATTTAAGTTAATATTTTTACTGGCTGAGAATTGCATAATGGCAATAAAATGACTCAGTATTCAACACGTAGTCTGACATTTTTTTTCAATTAAATACAAGAGCGATTCTTGGCATTGTTTGCTCTTCCTATATGTATACTTCTATCCATTGTTTCATGGCTCAAATGTAGTATTTGTTAGTATTTTAATTTCTTTACATTATATGTGTTATTGAAGATCGAAGCACAGGATGATTTGTGGGAATGTGTTGAGGAAGATAAAGAAGGGTAATGTTTTTTTACCAGGTGTTGCTTATTAGGTGGTATTATGTTATACAATCATCTCTACCACTGTGCTAGACTGCATTTAAAACTGCCTTGTAAAAAGGGAATTATATTGATCTGTGAAGTCAGGTGTGTTACAGTGTTAGATTATATTTTGGAAGAACTAGTTTGTCATTTATTTTAAGATTCAGTAATGAAATACTTTCCTGTGGTGGTAGAGGTATACAACAGTGAAAATTTAGAAGTTTAGTCCTTTACCTGAAAATTATAGGGCTCTGTTTTGCTTAATATTGCTGTTGCTTCACTAAACAGTGAAACACTATCCAAACCTCACATCTTGTCCTTCTAGTGTGTACCAATGATTGATATAAAAGCTTCACCTTTGCATTGTAATTACTATAAAGTGCTTATTCATGCTGCTTGTTGATAGCATAAGCAGGTGTTCTAGATCACCACAAGACATTTTTATTAATATTATAAAGACATTCTGTATTATGCATGAACAGTGTACTGTTGTTCAAGGCCAGGTTGAAAAGTAGAAAGTTTGAGAGGATTGAGAGGACCTGTTTTATTGCATCAGTAAATAGATCAGAGTATTTAGTGCACCAACTGTCCATTGTGGAAATATAAATTGTTCCTGTTTTGGCCTGACCATGGTTTGTGAACGTTTTACTTTCTTTGTCTTTGGGACATGTTTGTTAACCAGATCTTTGTGACTATTAGTCACTAAAGGGTTTTACATGCTTCCCTTATAAACCATTAATTTAAATAGAAAAGGTTTCTGAAGAGAATTTACTGTATTAAAAGTGGAAAAACCAACCCTGACTAACTAGATAGGTATTACACTTTCCAGCTTGGAAGTTGTCAGTTTACAAGGCTTGAGGTGTCAGATGAACCTGATAAGTGAGTGTAAGCTAATTTCTTTAAAAAGAAAAAATCAGCAAAATGACTCTACTAAGATAATTTCTGATGTGGTATTTTTGAAAATAAAAATGCATAAACACAAGTTAGAATTTTACTAACTTTCTTTTTCTTAAGGTGGTAGGACTTTACTTGAGGCGTGGTTATCTTGGCTTCTTGCTGCTCTTGCCTTTTAGTGTTGTTTTGGATTGTATAAAGTTATTTCCTGGCATTTAAAATTATTTAGCAACGTAGATGTCATATTTCATTTTAATATTTGAATGTATTTAGAAATAGATGGTTATGTAAAGGAAAACAGATATATTCTGTTCATTCCTATATGAGAAATGTCTTGTGAATTAAGATAGTTTGCTGAATATTATCCTGCTGTAGGACTGCATGTGTTTAATTAAACACGGAAGAGGAAGAAAATAAAGTGCTTGCATGAAATTTATAAAGATGATCAAATTAGAACTTTTCTGCCTTTTGTTTCTCAAAATGTGGTCTAACTTGGATTAAAATCTTCCTCTGACACTTCAGTGCTTGAATTGGTCTGGCCTCAATAGTAAGCAAAGCCTTAGAGGAAAGAAAGAAGACATTGAGGTAGATGGAACATGGAACACCATGCAGTGTCCCAGGTAGAATGTGGCAGTCTGATCTGAGACCTTCTCTATCTGTGATACTGGGGATTGCCCTGACCCATGTGCAGGACTTTGCACTTGGCCTTGCTGACCCTCTTGAGATTCCCATTCAGCCACCTTTCCCTCCTGTCAGGTCCCAGTGGATGGCTTCCCTTCCCTCCAGTGAATCCACTGCATCACTCCCTTGATGTCACTTGATGCAGACTTGCCAAGGGTGATGTCACTTCCACTTTCAGTGTCATCCATGGAGACACTGAGTAATACTGGTCCCAGTATGCATCTCTGGGGGATACGGGTACCACTTGTTGCTGGTTTTCACTTGAATGTTCTGGTATTGACTGGAACTCTTTGGACAAACCCCCCAGACAATTCCTTGTGCATCTAACAGTTAATGCATCAAACCCATATCTTTCTAATTTAGGGGTAAGAATGTTGGGGGGGACCATATTAAAGGCTGTACAGATGTCCAGGTAGGTGACACGTGTAGCTCTTCCCTTGTCCATTGATGTCCACCATAGAAGGCCACAACATTAGTCAGGCCTGATTTGACCATGATAAAGCCATGTTGGCTGTCACTAACTCCTTGTCTTCAATACATTTTGATATATTTTTGAGGAAAATCTGTTCCATTTTTCATTAATGACCTTGGTATGGGTGGGAGTATGCTGGTACAGCTCACTGGTAATGCAAGGTTAGGAGATGTGATGAATGCAAAAAAAAATGGGATGTGTGCTAATAATAAACCATTTTCTTAGAGGTGATGAAAAAGAAGTAAAACTAGCGACTAGTACTTAATCATGGGTTTATTGTGAATGTGACAAGTCATGAAATGGGGCAAATACAGGACTGTAATTTTGTAGTGAGGAAAGTATTAATGTCAAGATTTTTGCCTTTGATGAAGCTTCATCTGAATGCATCCCTGGCAACACCTAGTCAGATAAAATGAACCCAGATGGGAATGATGCAAAGACAACTTTATTAACACAAGTGAAGTAGAAATAGAATAGCTTTAGCTTGTTAATCTTAGCAAAATGAAGACTGAAAGGGGATCTGATTGCTATCTATAAATACATCAGCAAGGTAAGCACTGGGGAAAAGAAAATCTATCTAGACTAAAGGATAGACTTGGTGGAAAAATGAATTTGCTTCAAGTGGCTGTGAATGTATTTAGATCATTAGAAACTTAGCTGAATCTGAATCATGTCAGTCTGAACCAACCTTCTGAAAATTATGTGGACAAAAATTGTTTTAAATTCATCAGATACCATCTTACAAAATTATAAGTTTCATGCAGACTTCAGAAAGCTTCTCCTAGGTCATGAGTTTGCAATGTTCTTGATAGTTTGGTAGGACATTAATGGTACACAATTATTTACTTAAGCAAAGCAGGTATGTTGTGTTACATTCCAAGACATTGGAATAGCTTGATTGAGATACGTTTAATTTTTTTTCCTTTGTAAAAAGGGATATCCATGAATTTAAAAATTATATATGTGGGACTAACTGCTCCGTATCTGAAATAAACCTAGTATTTCTAGTCCATATGGATATGGATGTTAATTTAACATGTTATCATGTTAAACACTATGGTGCTAATAAGGCCTGTAAACATAGTAGACCCACTGAAAGTAAAAACTGTTTTGTTTTTTAATTTGAATGTCCACCAGCCATCTGCCAGGCACGTTCTGTGTTACGGCTCAGGTTGGAACTCCAGCTGCTTCTGTAGCAGTGACCTGGCTGGTACTGAGAAGTGTGGCTGCATTAGCTCAGCTCAGTACTGGGTGTGAAGTTGACGAGGAAGTTGGAGTTTGTGGTCCTGCCTGGTGGACAAGACCGACTAAATGCAACTTCTGTTTGAAGCAGGTGTTTGTTTGCCTGAGTGACTGTAGGAAATGATTGTGCTTGGCTTTCAGTGGCTTGGGAAATGGAGACTGTGGCCTGTGCTTCCAGAGACTGAAAAGTCACCCTGAAGCTGCAGTGATCTGTTGATGTGTTTGGGAGGCAGTCCAGTGTCAGCTAGTCCTGTCTGTAGGAGATTTTAATGTCAGATACACAAGTCTGTTTTGGCCAGGCTCTGTGTTATGAGCCAAGGTTGGATACCACGTAGAGGTTCAACAGCTAAAACTGTTTGTTTGTTTGTTTGTTTGCTTTTAAGAATTTTCTGGGCTCTTGTCCATGCCGGGAGACTTGCGAATTTGATTGATTTTTTAAAGTTACTTTGTTACACTGTTGGGATATTGCTTGCAAGGAAACCAGTGAAAACCACAAGAGCTTGGGTGGTTTGTTCAAGGTTTGTGTCTGGCCTCTGATACCCAGTTCTTGGAGCGCATTGGGCAAGAGCTTTTGATCAGGTCTTCTGTGGGAAGACTGATTTTCTATGTGCCACTACAGCTGTCATCTGAGATGATTACAAGTGTTCTGATTACTGCTATAGAGTTTGAAGAGTATCTTGTATGTTGCAATGCAGATCAGTTAGGTGTATCCAATGGGAGATTCCTTACATGATGATGCATATGGATTTTAAGTTGCTGGATATTTGAATATTTTAAGCAGCACATCTGGGTTTTCCAGCATCACTGAAACCGCTGGTAAGCTACAGCAGGTTAAATACAAAGCAAGTTTAAAAGGAAAAAGGAAAGGGAAAAGTTACTTGTTTATTTAGTTCTGTTGATCAAATATGCTAGTATTCTGGAAATCTAAGAAACTCTGTAAATATCAAGCTCATTAAATATCCTATCTTATGCAAGCAAAGATAATAGTTGCTCCAGCAGGAAGGGTTTATAACATAGCTCTTACTGAACTAAATCCATATTGAAAGATTGCATGTATATATTAGTTGCTTCAGGACTTTGGATGGATAATTTGGTGGTTTAAATGTTCAAGTTAAGCACCATTGAAATATTTCTACTGTTCTTGTTATTTCAGCAGTGCTTTGGTATGAATAATACTTTATGATTAGATCCTGAAGACTTTATCCTAGTAGAATTAAGAGCTACCAATTTTAGTATGCTCTTAATAAGTCTCTGACAAGAATAACAATATAATCGAGTACAGCTAAATTGTGAGTAAGAAATTCACTCTCTTATGGAGGTTAAGTTTAAGGTACAAGCATCTCTTTGATGTTAGTAACCAGATCGTCCTTTAGTAGTGGCACTCTTTCAGTAGGAAAAATGTCAGGAATAGATGTTTATGGCTGACTTGGGCCTAGGCTGCTAGATTTTAAAGCTTAAGCTAAATACCAGCAATAATATCTTTGGATGAAGTTATTCCGTGTTATACCATCTTGCAGCTAGTGGTATTTTGTGGTTGTTAGGGCTAAAGAAACCATTGCCCATATTTAACATAAAATACAGGACAGTCTACATTTAGTCTGTATTTTATCTAATATATAAAGAAAATAATGCTCTCTTGATCAAAATTCCTGGTAATGATCTGTGATTGTACTTTACCGCTGAGATAGATGCTTACTGCATTTTTGCTGTGGTTTCTTGGCTACTAACAACATTTTAGTCACAAGCTGGGGTGAATAAGAAGTTTTCATCCAGAAAAAACATGTAAGGAAATGTTTTGTCTGCTTTGAAATGTCACTGTGTTGTATTTTTGTCTTTTCTCTGTCAGAATGGCAGGCAAAAGGTTTCAGCTCCCATTTCTCTTACACCAACCCCCAGTAAAGCCCGTGTGCCAGCATCTGCACAAGCACCTCTAATAAGCTGTGTAGCCATGTGCAGGCGCTGCCCCTTTGACAGAGGAAGATGAGCTATTTTAGGATTAAAAAATGGGCATTGTCTCAGCATTTTTTAGAAAGAAAAATCCATGATAGACACATCAGCAGCATGAATGCTGACAGCATGTCATCGTGGGGAGCTCAGATAAAATCTGATGTTACCCCTTGTAAACAGTGGTAGCCTAGAATCAGCCCTCAGGAATTGTGGACATTGAGGTGTGTCAGCTTTCTTACAAAGCCTGTTTTGCATTCTGTTTTTTACATGCAGATTGATGATAAAACATAACTGTTTCTTAAGTGCCAGGGTAGAATAAGAAGTGAGATTCTGTAATGCTGCTCTAATATATTAATATCTTCGTGAGAGCCATGATTATTTGTATGTATAATTAATCTCTTACCTTCATCCACTGATTATTCCTGATCATTCATATTCATGTTTAAGTATTAATCCATGAAACCTAAGTTATTATGCTTCATAGACCATGAATAATTTTAATGTAGGTGATTTGTTAGAGTTGGGATTTTTATTCCAGTTTGAATGCTCATGGTTCTGGTATTTCAAGAGGAAGGAGTTACTTATGTTTGATGGCAATGTATGTTATATATTCTCTTCAGATTTTTTTCATAGCGGTCTGAATATTAATTTCTTAAAACAAACGTATGGAAATAAAAAATTCCACTCACTTTCTTTTGTGTCAGCTATGTCACCTATGCTTTTTTCAGAAAGGACTATAAAATTCAATTTTGAGCAATAAAGTGCTTTGAGTATATTTTAAGATTGATTTTCTTATCTGATAGTCAAGGTAGTTTTGACTTGCTACAGAACACAAGTATTTCTCATTTTTAGACATCTTCCCTTCAGTACCTCTGGTGGAAGGTGATCTGGTCAAGGAATATTTAAGTAAGCTAGACAGAGTATGTCCAAGGACTCTGGTGCAATGCACACGTGGGTGCTGAGGGAGCTGGCAGGTGGACAGACAAGCTGACAGGAACCTTGTGAAGTTCAACAAAAAGTGCAAAGTCCTGCAGCTGGGGAGGAACAGCCATCCAAGCAGCAGTGCAGGTTGGGATCTGACCAGCTGGGAAAGCAGCTTTGCAGAAATGGCCCTGGGCATCCTGGTGGCCACCAAGTTGATCATGAGCCAGCAATGTGCCCTTGCTGCAGAGAAGGCCAGTGGTGTCCCAGGCTGCAGTAGGAGGAATGTTGCCAGCAGGCTGATGGAGGTGATCCTCCCCCTCTGCTCAGCACTGGTGAGGCCACAGCTGCAGTGCTGGGTCCAGGTGTGGGCTCCCCAGTACAGGAGAGACATTGACACCATGGAGAGAGTCCAGGGAAGGGCCAGGAAGATGATGAACTGGAGCATCTCTCTTGGAGGAGAGGCTGAGAGAGCTGTGGCTACTCCAGGCTGGAGAACTGAAGGCTTGGGAGAATCTTCTGAAGTATAAAATACCTGAAGGGAAGGTGCAAAGATGATGGAGATGGGTGCCCATGAGCAGACCAGAGGCATTGGGCACACCTTGGAACACAAGAGCTTCCCTCTGAACGTGAGAAAACACATTTTTACTCTGAGAGTGATCAAGTAGTGGCACAGGTTGTCCAGGGAGGCTGTGGAGTCTCTATCCTTGCATGTATTCATAAGTTTTCTGTCTATGGTGCTGGCGGCTGGCTCTTGGTATCCCTGCTTGAGCAGGGATTTTGGGCCAGATGACCTCTAGAGGTCCCTTCCAGCCACAGCCATTTTGTGATTGCTATGTCAAATGATGGGAAAGAAAAGCAATTCTATTTTGGCCTAATTAAAAAATTCCATACAACATAATACAAATATAGATTACATGGAGCTTTCTTAATTTAACTTACTCTTTCTTTACTCCATTGTTGTATTTGATTCTGGCAGAAGAAGTTGCTGGAGATCTTACTCTGTTCCTCTCAGGTCTATCTGAAAAGTCAGTTTACTTGGTCTCAAAGTTTCTCTTGCTTGGTTTAAAATATTGCTATTAGTTTTTATTCTGCTGACTTGAGCTCATTTCTCATTTATTAGGGCTCAAACTGTCAAATGCAGTAAATGAGTTTTCTTTGTCTGCCCAACCTAACTGTACTGTGCACCCAAAGAAAACTACCCTGAGTTTGTTTTAGTTAAGGTGTATTGAAGTGTTCCGTATGTTTCAAGTGCTCTTGGAAATTCAAAGGTGATGCAGCAGCTTTTAAAAAACAGCATTCCACTTAAAGCATATAATCCCCATATTTTTGAGGTTAATACCATAACACATTTTAAGGAGTTTGGATTCCTTTTGCCAGTCCGTATGTTTTTTATGTATACTTACATTGTTTTTAGATGTGGCTGAATGTATCACTTTGCTGTGTCAATTTACAGCTTAAATAAACTTTAATTCAGTGCATGAACTAGAATGTTTTCTGGCAGAATTGGCTTAAACATTGGCTTTTGCAGCAGCTACAGTTCATTGTCTTAAATCGAAGCAGGCAATGTGCTTAACACTTAAGCTGTTTCATAGAATGCTGTTGATTTTGTTAAATAATGCATGCTCATTTTTGTACAACTCTTTAAGTGATGTGCCTTTTAATTATCAAAGATTTTGTGTAATTTAATAAAATGATAATTTATTCTTATCCAATTTTATGTAGAGGTAGTATTTTAAGACAGGCTTTTTCTGTACATTACGGCAGCTTTTCTTATTTTGAATGGAGCTTCTTGCTGACCAAACCTGTCCCCTTCTCAGAAGTGCTTTGTTTGCTCTGTACAGCTAGAGATTCTGACATGGGTCTCTCACCTTTGCCTAAACCTGTGGAGGTTTATCTAAGCTCTTCCTTCCCACAGGGAAGGTGTGTTCACATCATCATTTTTTCCCTGATGTTTGACTGTCTCACATGGTAGAAAAATGGGTTTTGAAGCTGGGACAGTGAAGGAGACCTGAATCTGAAATGAAAATGACACCACTGATGAAAAAGATCTCGGTTCAGGTCCTACCTATCCAGTAATATGCATATTTTGGTTTTACTGCATTATAACTGGCAAGCTTGTGGCAAGCTGGGAAACTTGGCACTGTTTCAGCAGTAGAAACTGGCTCTGCAGAATTCGTGGCATTTCTTCCTGCCCACTAGTTGCTGTAGTCCAAGCTGTGTAGTTGCCAGAGGCAACCCCGACATTAATGTTGTGTGATGACTGCACTGCAAGCTAGCTGAAATAGAAACTCAGCACATGAAGTTTTTGGGTAGGTCTGGTATTTCTGGGTATGATTAAGCAGGTGTCTCTCCTTCTTTTCTAAGGCCCTCATAAGTCAAAGTGATAGGAAGACTTGTGGCATGAATTGTCACTGCTCCATTCAAAACCAGTTGGGACAAACTGGCATTTTCACAACCTTTATTCCAGGAAGATGCTGTAATTGTGTCTTGAATTTACACTACTAAGAGAGTTATTGAACTCACTGTCCCCTTTGAAGTAACTCTTGACTTCCAGAGGTTATTGGATTGAGATTACAGGTTTATAAAGCAGTGACCTCTTGTCATTAGACATCATGTTACATTGGTATGTAGCCTGAGGATTTTATTAGTTGAATTACCACAGCTTCTATGTGTACAGTTAGACATAAGCCTATCTGAGATTTAAATAAAAATCTACTTGGACCTGAGTAGCATGCAAGCAGCAGGTGAGATGCTATTTTTGAGATTATAATGCTGCCCTGGTGTAGCTGAATATTTTCTGAGATGAAGTGGGTGTGCATTTGTCCATTTTGATGCATGAGCAGAATGTTTATATCCATCTTCGCCAGTCTTTTTCCTTGTTTACTTGCAGTCTGTGTAGTACAATCCAAACATTTCTCCTTCCTGGTTTCTGTGCCTGTGCCCCACATTTTTTCTCAAGAACATTTGTAGTTCAGGATTTTGCATTTAGGCTATTACTGCCAGCTTGTGTTTAATTTCCCCCCTCCTGCAAAGGTAGTGGTGCTTATGTTTGTGTAATAGTGAACTCTAGAATCTTCTTCAGGTGTTGCAGTTTCTTTTTTGAAGGCTATGTCATGCTAACTTAGATCATGAAGCTCCTCGGAAAGGTACTAGATTTTTTTTTTTCTGATTTACTATCCTGTCTGTTCCTGCCTGTCCCTGCTCAGATCCATGCTGTTGGCTTGCCGCTAAACTACCAAACTGCTGGGTTCTGCAGGAACAGTGAAATTCAGTCATCTCTTCCTTTTGTGCACCAATTTGTTACCACCTATTTATTAAATCTGATGGTTGCGAGTCTTGAGAGTCTTTATACGGCTATTTTCTTTAAAGCTTTTAGAAAGCAGGTAAAAGGTAAAGCTGTCATAAGCATCCTCTAGACCTTGAAAAAGATTTCAGTCACCTCTGAAAGAAATGTCTGATTCTAAAAAGTGTCCCCGAGCTAAAAGCTTTTTTTTGGTGAAGTATCCAGGAAATGCAAAGGAGGTCACTGCATTCATGTACCTGGGAAAGAAAAGCAGATTTCTTTTAATTATCTGAGGTGTTGAAACTGACAGTAAATAGCAGAGTAATTTGAAGAATATATTGAATCCTATCTCATTATGGCACACTTTAAAAAGGCAGGCATGAGGAGACCTTTTGTGTCTCAAAAGAAACAGAATATCTTTTATATTTGTTTAAGAACCACTTTATTGTCAGTTTATAAATTCACTATTGCTTTGTCTGAAACAAGCTGGTTTTGAATAGTATAGCTCCTTTTCTTGATGACTGTGCTTTTCAAAATGAGCCTCTGAACAGTGTAATTTTTTTTCCTTTGTGCAGAGTGTCCTTAGTAAAAGTAGTTGAGAAGATTGAAAAGCAGACCACCTCACGTTGCCTAGAGTTACAATTAAAAAAAAAGTAACCCTCAAGTTTGAAAGTCAGAGTCAAAGTGCTCTTTGCCTCTGGGCACTGCAAAAGCAGTGGTTATTAGATGACTAAACTCCCAGAATAACTTCCTCAAAAATGTGGTGTAGCTTGAAAAAAATACATGTTCGGTGTGTTATGAGTGTATCACCAGTCTTAGAATGAGAAGAGTATTCAGCTGCCTGGTTTTAGTTCAGTTTGTGGTATGGGTGATGGGAGGTTTTTTTTTGAATCTCTCTCTATAGGTAAAGACAACTAGATCGTGCAAGAACCATCAAAAAGGTAAGTGGCAGGAAACTTTCAAGTAATTTTGTAAATCTTGGGGGCTGTATCAAATTTGCTTGGATTGAGAGGATGACTTACTTCATCCACCATGTAAAGTCAGATCAGAAGTGAAGTTTCAGACAAATAATACCAGTTCCTATTTTGTCAAAAGAACCTCAGTGAATGGAAACCTAGCTTGCATGTATCTTCATGTGCATCTCAGTGTTCTGGTTCTCAGGGATTCTCTTTTTAGTCTTTATGTATTTGTATCTTGATGTTTTGTGTTAGGACTGTTTAACGCTCTCTCAAAATCAAGTACTTGGAATGAGTTTTAGAAATAAAGGCATCAGTCAAATAGTGAGCCCTCTAGTGTAGTGAGCCCTCTAGTGTAGTGTTTGCTAGTGGGCAGAGCTTTTTCCCTCAGAGAAGTGCAGACTCCTCTCTGGAATAAGGTGTTCAGACTTTTCTGAATTGACTTCCTATGTCTCATGCAATTAGTGGTTTTGTTGTACTTTACCACTTGTTCGTATCACTTATATTTTTCATCCAATTTAATCTGAAGTTTGCTTTCATTGTAGTTTTTTAATGGAAAAGTTGTTGTTGTGTTTTCAATACTGATAAAAAATATTTTGTAGTTATTTAATGTGTTTAAAGAACTATAAAGAAGGTTCTTAAAAGTTAATGTACACATGGAATATTCTTGAATAAATTTCATGTTCATATGAAACACCATTTTTCTAGAGCCCTTGCAGTCTTGCTTTCAGATGACAAACATAAGGAAGATTAACACTGCTCAGAATGCTGTGAACCTTATTTTTTGTGCTGTTACTGTGTGGCATTGCATGAAGGTGATCTCTGCTGGAAGATGTGCTTTTGCAGCTTGATATTAGAATTATGCCTCCTGTCCAGACTTGGAAGGATTCCTATCCTGAAGGTTTAACATAAATGCAGTTTAGAGAGTACACTTTGTATATTTATGCATTGAATACATAAATATAGTAACTTCAACTGCAATAGCAACTATTGCTTTTCTGTGGATCAGGTGGAGTACATGCATAAACAGAATATCATCTCTCTTGCTTATTTTGAGTTTAAAAGAGGAGATTGATACCTTGTTCTTTTAAGTCTATAGGAGGTCAGAACCCCACCGAAGTTGAAATCTCAAGAGCAGTGACTATGTTTTAGTCTCAGTGTTTTCTTTCTCTAAACAATTGAAAGAGTTCCAAAGAATGTGTGACTTCTACTCCTGAAGAACAATTCAGTGAAATTTACTTTTGCATGTGACCAGTACCTTCTAGGTATTTCAAATATTAAGAATGATTTGGTAGGAATAGCATATACATATATGAACCACCTGTGCCAGCAGCTCAAGTCTGTTGTAATATTTAAGAGTTCTTGATTGTTGTAATGTATGTTGTTATAACTAAGGTGATGGAGCACTCTTTGCATGTAACACAGGGTATGTGCCTAACAGGTGTATGATTTAACCTGCTTTTGCCAGTTTGTTGGCAACAAGATGTATTTTAAGAGTTACTTGTACTGTATAAACAGATTTCTTCTCCAGAGATGCGATTTTAAAAAGACCAACCTTTTTTTTTAGGTCCCTTTACAGATGTAGTAACTACAAATCTTAAACTACGAAATCCATCAGATAGAAAAGTATGCTTCAAAGTGAAGACCACAGCACCTCGTCGATACTGTGTGAGGCCAAACAGTGGAATTATTGACCCAGGATCATCTGTAATTGTTTCAGGTAAAAATAAATGCATGCAGTTGTAGGTTAAGTGTTCTTAAGGCCTCTGATGCAGTTCCCTAATGCTTGATCCTAAAGACTGTTTGAAGTATGTCAGCTTTTTAAAACCTTTTTATTTTTAAATAGAAAGGATTCCCCTCATTAGTGTGATGACAACTTGATGTAGAGCTGCAATGATACACGAAAAAATCTTCCATGTAGAAATACTTGCCTTTGACACATTTATTTGTGGCTCTCAAAAGGAGGAAAAGCAAGTTGAAAATGGGCAGTGACATTAACAGTACATTTGCCTCAGACTACTATATTCATGTTTGTATCCTGAAGTAGAACATTTCTTGGCTGCTCTGATGTGCTTAAAGTGTAACATTTCATAGTTCATAGCATTTAAGAAAAAAATAGTTTACAATTGTCTCTAGTAGTTTTTTTCAAGAAAATGGGAAGACTAGATAACAGTCTGCAGATTTGGTAAATGATTTTTGTAGGTCATTCTCCTGACCGTTTTGTGGTAGAATCTCTAGAATAAGGGATATTCATTCAGGTTGTAGATGTCACAGGCAATACGGATGTGAACTTCTAGATCTCCTAGGTCTAGAAAACTGATTATTTTAGAACCCTTGGAGACTTCTGTAGCAAAGCAAAAGGGAAATAAGGGAGCAATCCTCAGAGCTTTTCAGATCTACATTCTTACACCCTTTGGGAAGTTTAAAAGAAGCTGGAGAGCTATCTTCAGGTGATATGTTCAAATGATGCAAAGAAGAAGGCAAGACAAGTTTGTGATTGACTAAAACTTTAGAGTAACTTTCCTTTAGGAGTTTTCTAATCTAATATGATCTGTAGAATGGAGCCTTTTAAAACTTCATTATTGCTTCCCATGGCAGTCCAGCATCTGGACACGTGGTATTTATTCACTGGCTTGGGGATGAAAGATTTAAGAATTGATTTAAGATTCAAATAGTCAAAAACTTCTTTATTTCTGTCTTCAACTACAACTTAGAGCCATTTTACCTTAGCTGTGTGTTTGACCTGGTATCTGGGATTTTTCCAGTGGGTAGTTCAATATCACAATCAAGATCTTGCTGGCATTTCTCTTCAGGGAATTGAATAGATGGAGGGATTACATCCTGTGTGTTTTCATAGCTATAAATTATCTTTTTAAAGCTTTAAATATTTTGGTTTTTTAAATGAGTCAGTACTGGAGCTGTAAACAGTATTGTGGCTTCAGGATCTCCAATAAAGGGAAACGTGTCACACTGCTTGAGTCTTCAGTTGGCATGGCAGGAAGTCTTTGATGTGCCTATTTCTGTATTGCTGGATTCTCATGCAGTTATTCAGCTACAGTGACCTCAAGATGTTTTTGAGTGCCATTGTTTAGTTACAGTGATTCCACAGTGCTTTTCAAAACTCTTCTCTTCCCCACAGTGTCAGCTTCAGTTCTCTTCCCCACAGTGTCAGCTTCATATTTTTTTTTAGGCATATAATTTCTTTTGGGTCATTTGCTAAGATAAGTGCACAGATTATTTTTCTAGTGACCCACTTTATCTCATCAGTCTCTCAGCTGAATGTTTTCAGTGCTGAGTCATCTTTCATATAATTAAAAATAGATTTCTCTCATATTGTTGTGCAGAGAGAAATAACTATAGGATACTGTGGGCTGAAGCTCTTATGTTCAAAACTGAATGTTGTGGTAGTGTTAGCTGTCTTCAGCCTGTTTAATGCATTGTGCTGATTCACAGCCAAGACAGTTTTTAAATTCATTGTTGGAAATGTGATTTGACAATCATTATATAGAAGTCCACTGACGGGTTTTAATCATTTATTACTTTTCAACTGTGGATCACTAAGTAACCTTCTTCTGCCATGTTTTTTCATTTTTTTTCCTGAAATACATATTGCATAAGAGCTGTTTTTCTTTACATTGATACTCTGAATTTACTATTTATTATCCTGTCGTTGTTTGCTGTTAACTTGTTAACAGCAATTGCTTGTTGTTGAGTTTTTTTCATAATATACCATGTTACTCTTGTTCCTTCACCGGTTGTTACTGTTACTTGTTAATGTTTTCCCCTCTGCTTTTGCTTTTTTAAGCTCTATCAGTATCTCTGCCACAGCTTTCTCATTGCTATAAAATAGGTACATATATAGGTAACTGTTATAGGACTCCATGTATTTTTTCTTATATTTTTCTGAAAACTGCCTCTGCTTCTCTTAATTTTGTATAAGGATATACTGAGCTGAAATTCCCATTCTGTGGAAGACAGGTGTATGTACACTGCAAAATAATTTATCTCTCCAGTTCATTGAGTCCTCATTCTCTGGTAGATCAAGTTTCAAGTCTATTCCCACATACACATATTTAGATGTAATTTTTTTCGGTCTCTTTTACAGGATGTTTGTTCGTATTTGTATATGAAATGTCTTTTCCTATAGTAATTACAGAAATAATCATGTCAGCCACACCAGACTCTGACCTCTCAGTCCCTTTTTCTACAGTGTATGCACTGCCTTTGCGTTTTAACTTTCAGTGTCTGCTCAATGAGGATTAAATTTGAAGTGCTTGCTGTATGTACATACTTGCTGTAGTGATTAGCTGAAGAATCACAGTTTTATTTTTTTCCTTTGGAACAGTAATGCTGCAGCCTTTTGACTATGACCCAAATGAGAAGAGTAAACACAAGTTCATGGTACAAACAACCTATGCACCACCAAATATTACAGATATGGAGGCAGTGGTAAGTAAAATTGGAGTAAAATGGCTGATGTATCTTTTTCCTTAAAAATTTTGGCTTAACTAGAAATGATTCCTTTTTGAAGAATTGAGTTTTCTCTGAACAAGGTCACCTCTTAGAACTTGCTTGTAGTGATTAGCATAGAGGTTACTGAATGGAAAAAGGAGTGAGTCTAAGGTAAGGTCAGTTCAGTGTTAAAATATGGGCATATTATACCTTTATATGCAGCTAATTTAAAAGGGATAAACAGATTTAATTTAAATGAATCAAGAGTATATTCAAACAACAAGCCTGAAGCTGTATGTAAATGGGTTCATTTGGTATGAAAAGTGTTTAAGTGAAATGTTGAATGGGATTATAACGAATTAAAACATTTTCAAGACTAAAAGTAGATCTTGTGTCTCTCTACAAGATACCAAGATCAAGTAGATCTTGTGTCTCCCTACAAGATACCAAGTGCTGGCTAAACACAGCACAAATGATAGATTTATTTTCTGTTTCAATAGAACATGTTGTAACTTCAGTTCTTAGGCTAGGTTGGTCTGATGCAAGATCCAGAAAGAAGGTATGTAGGTTTGTGCTTGTTAGTTCAGAAGTAAGGTGCCTATTTCTGATTTTGCTGGCTGGCACCAATGGGAATGAAGCCCTTAGTTGTCAGAACATGCCTTTTAGGGTGTATGTGGACTCACATAAGTATGTCCTAAGGTGGAGGTCATTGTTGCACATGCTTCTAACTCTACAAACTGTTTTAAGTAATGCCTGGGTTCACACAGGTACATTCGATGTTCACTCAAGGCAGAGAAGGAGAGGGGAAACAAAGGATAAAGATGAGATTTTATAAATTGCTGAAATCCAAGAGACCTTTTGGTCTCTGTTCCCTTATATGAAGGCAAAGATTACTGTGGCGTCACTCTTCACTGGAAGCCGTGGAAAACCTTCTAGATTTTGTGAAGCTTTGGAGACATGAATGTTAACATCTGTCTGCCTTTTTGAACTGGTTTGTTTTTCTTCATCTGCTCTAAGAGCTCTTGGTTATGTTTGGTAAATGAAGCCTGCCTGTTCGGTTAAGGATATAAAAACCAACTTCAGAAATACCTTTCAAATAACTGCTTTCTTAGTGAGTTCAGGTATACAGTACTGAGAAACAGATCTTGCAGAAATTTGCTAATTGTAGTTAAAAGTGACTGTATAACTAATACTGCTGGAAAAAAAAGAAGCATGTTATGAAAAACCTGAATATTTGAATCTGTAACACCTATAAGGTAACTGGAGGACCTATTAGAAAAATTGCTGCAGACTTCAGACCTGTCTCTAAGCCTAAGAATTTAAGGCAACTACATGAGGTGCATGCTTTGAAAGTTAATTGTCAGTTGAGTAGAGAGATTCCAACATAGTTTAGTTATTTAAATATACTGAGAATCATTAAAATTTAAATGTTTTTTATAAACAGCTTTGAAAAATTCTCTAGGCCAAATTGTCACATGATATGCAGTAAAAGGTGAAAGTGGGTAACAGTCTAAAATTTGAAGAACTAAAGAAATTTACTCTAGAACACATGTAGAGTCACTAAAAGGTGTCTTTCAATCTTTTATTTAAAATCAGTACTTTCAAGATGGGATACAAGCAGTACATTTACTGAGGCATAATAGGGCTAGAACTTTCTTTTCAAACTGACTCAGATGCTACTTGTTTCTTGTTGTGTGTTAAGAAACCACTGTATTGTCCCCTCCCTGTGTCATACAAACCTCTGATGGATCTATCCTTGCATTCAGTTTACTCTTTTTCATTTCCAGACTTGAATAACCATCTCTAGCTTTTGTTACTTCACAGCAGTGCGTGTGAACAAAAAAGCATTGTTCATAAGCAAGTCTGAAAATTGCAGGGAGGGTAAGCATGCTATTCAGCTGTATAGGAGGTCAGTGCTAAGAGCAATCTTGTGAACTGTTGAGATGTTTGCATGAGTGCAGCATGTTAAATAACTGTATTAATTGTTTTCTTAGTGGAAAGAAGCGAAACCTGATGAGTTGATGGACTCCAAATTGAGATGTGTGTTTGAAATGCCCAATGAAAATGATAAACTGGTAAGTAAGGAATAAGAAACTGTCATACACTGACTGGTAGGCTCTCACAGAAATTTCAGGTTTTTTTTAAACTTATTTGATTTAATGACTAAATGAATTGATGGAATTTGCACTAAATTAGACAGGAGGAGTGTTCAGTATATAACTTTTTAAGGATTCACAGAATCATGGAATATCCCAGGTTTAAAGGGACCTTGAAGTACCTTGTGGTCCAAGATCTTGTCCCAGAGGGAGCACTCTGTCCAACCACATCTTTAAAAACTCCAACAATGGAGAGCTGTTGCAAAAAACTGTATTTTTGTTATTTTTATACTTTATAGTTCTCAGATGCAATCTCAGTTTAATCTTGAGGGGAAGGGGGTGTAGGGATTGCTTTGTAGTTGGGGATTTTGGGGTTGGTTTATTGTTTTTTCTTTCTTTTTTGGAAAGGATAATTTATGAGATGAAGGTGTAAACTTCCTAAATGTGTGTTAGACAGTAAAAATATAAAGGTTGAGCATTTATTATCAAGGCACTTAGTTGTCTACTTTCTGGCTTTAATTTTATAAAGTGTGTAATGTAGTGAGAGAAATGTAATGAGCTATACAAAACTACCTCCTTTTGTACTTCCTCCTAAGAAACTGTCCCTAGGGACAGAGGAGCTTACTTTTTAATTAAAAAGTCATCTCTTTACACTCTTAAGGGGCTTTAGGCCCTTTTAGGGCCAACTCTTTAAGGCCATTTTTCTTAGAGTGCAAGAGCTCTCCATCCTCATGTGTAAGAAATCAAGGAAGGCAGGCCAGAAAATGGCCTGGCTGAGCAAGGATCTGCTCCTTGCATTGCGGAAGAAGGTAATGCACAGCCAGTGGAAGCTGGGACGTGTGACTTGGGAAGTACATGAGGGTGTGTAGGGGTGGGATCAGGAAAACTAAGTTACAGATGAAAAGGGATGTGAAGATTAACAAGAAAGGATTCTGTAAGTGTGGAGTATGTTAGAAAAGAAAGGACAAGGAGAGTGAACCCCGCTGATAAACAAGAAAGGAGAACTGGTGACAACAAATATGGAGAAGGCTGAGGTACCCACTGACTTCTTTGCCTCAACCTTCACTGGCAGTCAGGCTTGCCAGGTCTTGAGGGTTCTCATGGTTGAAAAGCTGGACATGAATCTACGTGCGTGCTCACAGCCCAGAAAACCAATTGCATCTGGGACTGCACCACAAGAAATGTGGCCAGCAGGTCAAGGGAAGAGATTCTCCCTCCTTATACTCTGCCCTTGTGAGACCCCATCTGAAATCCTGAGTCCAGCTCTGGGTTCCCCAGCATAAGAAGCATGTGGACCTGCTGGAGCAGGTCCAGAGGAGGGACTTGAAGATCCTCAAAGGGCTGGAGCACCTCTCTCTCCTATGAAGACAGGCAGAGAGAACTGGGGTTGTTCAGCCTGGAGGAGGCTCCATGGACACCTCATTGCAGCAACTTTTAACACAGGCAGATACTGATAGCACAAGGGGGAATAATTTTCAACTAAAAGAGGAAAGATTTGGGTTTGGCGTTTGGAGGAAATTGTTTGCTCAGGAAATAGTGAGGCACTGGAACAGGTTACCTGTTGCAGTGTGATGCAATATCCTGTTTCAGCTATCCCAGTCCCTCCCAGGTGTGCCAATACCTTCCCCCTCCCCCTTGCCCCCTTGCTAAGTGCTGTCCATCAGTCTTAACATTCTAGCAAGGGCATTGTCTGATTGGCAAAAGTTCAAAAGATGCTTCTCAGCCCTGGGGTCATTGGCCTATCCAGGTGTCACTTGTCCCCTGAGCCTTCCCCCCTCCTACCTGGTTGGTGGCATACCTATCTCTTCCTTCCCCCTCTCCCCGAGGCTTAAAAGACACAGCAACCACAGATCAGGATTCTGTTGTGTTGGAATATCACAAGATTCAGAGATCTGTGACCCTGGAATAAAGCTCTGGATTAAACCCTCTGGCAGAATCCATCTCCTTTTCCCTTCACCATCACCTAAGGCCTTTCCACCAGAGCTAAAGCTGAGTTCCTTCATGCCTGGACCTGTCCCAAGTGCCCAGCTGCAACATCCAGTCAGCCAAAGGTGTCTCTGAGGTGAAACACCACAGCTGCCACCTTTGGTCCAGCAGCAAGGGTCAGACGAGGCCAGGCATGTTCCATGCAGTAATACTGGGATCTTATTTCAATAGTTACCCAGAGAAATTGTGGATGTCCCATCCCTGAAGGTGTTCAAGGCTATGTTGGATCAGGCTTTTAGCATCTGATCTGGTGAAAATTGTCCCTGCCTGTAGTGGGCCAGGGGGGGAAGGGAGTGGAACTAGATCTTCTTTGAGGTTCCTTCCCATCCAAACTATTCTATGATTGTGTGGTTTTGGGCAAAGCTGTGGGAATTAGATAGTTAATTTTAGTATTGTTCTTTTCACAGCTTTTTGTGGCTCTTCAAAATTAGTAATGTGTATTTAGGATGCTGTCAGACTTAATTTTCATGATTGTGCAGCACTTTATTTTCCGTCACTAAGAGGTATTACAAGCGCAAAACATTGTGTCACACATACTTCATAGGAGTTTGTGACATGACCTGTTATGATTTTACTTTTTTACTTTTTTTTTCTTACTATTGCAGGATTACTTTCTTGCTTTTATTTCCCCCCCCCCCTCCAAGTTCAAATGCTCTTTGGTGTATTTTATGCCCTCTTTTGCATGCCTCCTGGGTCAGTGTTGAACTGCTGAAGTATTAATTTGTGTCTCAGTAGAGTGTAGTACCAGGTAAACGGTGCAATCTTCTCTTGCTTTTTTAATACTTGAGCTAATCAGAATTGAACTGTCAGTGTGTCTGTTCAGCTTACTGTAAATATAAACATCATTGAACTATATTAGTAGCTTCATTGTTTCACTTTTAAGCTGTGGATGATTTTTCTCTAGGTAAGTAAATTCCCAAATTATTCTTGATGTTTACAGAATGATATAGATGCAAGCAAATCTGCCCCAGTACTGAACACATCTAAGCAGGATGGACCGATGCCAAAACCACATAGTGTTTCACTTAATGACACTGAAACAAGGAAGCTTGTGGAGGAGTGCAAAAGACTTCAGGCAGAGATTATGAAGCTGACAGATGAAAATCGGCACCTGAGAGTAAGTTCTGCATCCATGTTTATACTGAAGTGGCTTCACTGTTCTTGAGTGAAAGGTCTGGTTTCTAATTAGGCCAAAAGATGTATACTCCAGCAAGTAGATAAAGCTGTTAGAATGTCAAGATCAATTCATAATATGACATTACTGTCCTGTATATAATGTATATTTTGAACTTTTCAGTGATTGAGACTTTGTGATTGTAATGGAGGAGACAGTGAAGCTGCAGAATTTTCTTCTTAAATGAAGTGGTCCTATTTAAGGTGACCTTAGTTACCTTAAGTATAAGTCAAACCTACTGAATTAGTAGCTTTGTATAAGTGCTTTATTTTTCATTAATAATGAATGAGATCTAGAGCAGTAATATTTTGTATTACAAACAGCTAGTGAGCAAGAGCAATTGTTTGGCCAGAGGAGGTAAGGAAACACTACTTTCTTGTACCTTTATGTAAAGGTGTCATTTCAGTGACCAGTAACTAGTCAATACATGACTTTGTGTCTTTTCTATATATTTGCTTTTGGAACAGTTTTATTTGCCATGGTAGCCTTTTAAAGAACTATGAAATAATATGATATCTCCACACCTGTTATTCTGATGACATTGACACTAAACAAAGCAGATATTTCTCCTTAACAATCAGGAATTACTGCTATTTAATTTTGACACATACTAAGTAAGAGCAGAATGCTTCATTTGGCCTGGCAAGATTTTTGGTATATTTTTTAAGCAGAGAGACTAGTGAATTACAGTCCTTATTTAAAATACGGTTTTCTATGTTCATATTTTGGATTTTGATGTGATGTAATTTTGTATGTGCTGAGGGGTTTTTTTTAAGCTTCATTTCAATATTCAGCAGTAAATATGGCCTTTTGAGTTCAGCTTTTGCTATCCTAGTGATGTATTTATGTTTTTCTTTCCACCTGTGTTTTTTCTTCCCCTCAGGATGAAGGCTTGAGGCTCAGAAAGGTAGCGCACTCGGATAAATCTGGATCACCCACAGCTTTGGCCCTCAGAGATAATGGCTCTAATTCTCTTCCTTCACTTCTTGTTGTAATTGCAGCCATTTTCATTGGATTCTTTCTAGGGAAGTTCATCTTGTAGAAAGAATGAGTGAGAGAAGCATGCAAAACTGCAGCTTCCTTTTTTTTGTTTTGTTTTGTTGGGGTTTTTTTTTTTTTTTTTTTTGTTTTCTTTGGGTTTTTTTTGTGGTTTTTTTTTTGTTGTTTGTTTGTTTTTGTTTTTTCATTTTTGGGTTTTTTTTTTGTTTTTTGTTTTTTTTTTTTTTTTGTTTTCTCTTGGCCAGAAAAAGGTTTGTTTACCTACCACATCATGGGTAGTACGGCCCGAGCGGCCGTTCTTGTGTACAGCATCATAACAGGCTTTGCCTTTAATGATCTCGCACGGTTAGAAAACACAATCTGAAAAGACAGACTGTTCAGCTGCTGGACAAAATTGTACATTCAGTCATCAATAGCAGGTATCAGTTGCACAGTCAGTCCTTTATGAAAATTCATAAATAAAGAATTGTTCTTTCTTTCTGTGGTTTTAATAAGAATTCAAAAATTGTTCAGAGTCTTGTAAATGTTATTTTAATAATCCTTTAAAATTTTATCTGTTGCTGTTACCTCTTGACAAATGATTTATTAGATTGCTAATCCCACTCATTCAGGAATATGACAAGAGGTATTCTGGGGGAAATGGTGCCTCTTACTGTGTAAATTTTCTCCTTACCTTACTTTGCTAATATCATGGCAGAATTTCTTTCTTATTCCTTGTGAGGCATTGTTGAGAGTTCTTCATCCTTAACAGTCCTGTCCCATAATATTTAACATGACAAAAGAAATAAAATTGTTAACAGATTTTTCTGCTGGGTAGCCTG
Organism: Molothrus aeneus; assembly: GCF_037042795.1. Classification (NCBI taxonomy): domain Eukaryota; kingdom Metazoa; phylum Chordata; class Aves; order Passeriformes; family Icteridae; genus Molothrus; species Molothrus aeneus. Next base: position 101,355,278 of record NC_089646.1, on the reverse strand, counting down.
TTTGTGTGTGTCGTGCTTTTAGAGGGGATTCTTAACAAGTTCATTGTTCATGGTAATTTGCTACTTGTAACAAATGGCTATTTTGAAGTTTATTTGCTTAAGTCTCTGGCTTTGACTGTTGTAATTGAAGCTTGGGAAAGAAAAAAAAAAAGGTTTCCATTCCATTTGTTTAAAAAAATGAACTGTTTTCTGGCTGCTTTCAGCTACAAAGAAGATGGTTATCAAACTTGTTTTGGGACAGAATAATTTGGATATCCAGCAGGTGCAAATGCCAGACATGAATGTTTTCAATATATTAACAATTTGCTTGGATTGTGCAGGAGTGTAATAATCAACCTTCTGTTCCATCTTTGGATCTTCTGGGTGTCTTCCAGGAGTCAACATTATTCTTTGATTTCTTAAGGGTACTTAATTCACATATATTAACTTACTCAGTTTATAATTCTGTCTTAGCAGATACTAAAAAATGCAAGTTGAACATTCAGACACCCATAGTGAATTTCATGATGCAGAAGAGTTGATATTTTCTGAGTTGCTCACCTTTGGGAAATAAAAAGTATTTTATGCAGCTCTTGGCAGATCTACCTGTTTTAACCATGTATAGCTAAGTTTTAAAAAATGCATTTTTGGGGTCTGAAATGCTTCCCTGCACTTAATCTTACATCTTGCCTCATCTCTGAATATGTCATAAAAACAAACAGTATGTCATTGAAACAAAATATTATCTGTACTTCTGAGTAAGCATAATCCAATACAGGGAATTACTTGTAAACTTGAAAAATTGTGGAAGAGGTATACTCCTGTAAGCAAAATTGTGTATGCTCTTGGACAGCTTGACTTGATGTGATGCAGCTAAGTGTGTTAGACCTTGGTATATGCACACCTTATGTAGCTGAGAAAAATGTTCTGGGAAAGATGTACGTTATCTTGGTTGCCTTTGATTTCTACTGCTTTTTTTTTTTTAATTACATCATGTTCTGTCATAGCTCTCTGTGATAAACTTTTTTTATAAACTCTTGCACATGTACAAGGAAGATGATGGAGAAAATGCAAATACTGCTTGTGTTTTCACTTAAGCATGCAAGCACTGATGTTTCCAATTACTTGTTCCAGTGTCTGCATTCAAGTCTCCTTCCATCCCAGTGACTGGAAAAAACTCTGTTAAGGTTTTGATTATTTTGGTTCCGCTGGTTCAGAATGGTGTATTTCTTCTGATTTTTTTCTCTAACAGAACATTTCCACATCAAACTTTCGTAGCCTGTTCCAAACTGATTACGTGGAAAATAACGAAAGCAATATTGTGCAGGATGTAGTTTGCTTCAGATAGAGCAGTCATTCCTGCATTGAAGGGAGAAAAACCACACAAAACACTCTGGAAGATCTTAAAATGTTTACAGCATGGTGTGTGGAGGTTTTCAAAGGTGCTAGCACTTAGAGGACTTAAAACCAGAAAAAAAAGTCATTGCTCAATGCAACTGACTCAGGTTTTGATACCTGGCAGCAGAATATGGTAAAAGTAATGATAAAATCAGAGTGAAATAACTTTTTTTCATAAATAAGAAAAAAGTTGATGGTAAAACTTTGGTCGTGGTTTAAGTGATGCTTTCAAGTGTACAGCGCTCTTGTAACCGGAGTTCTCAGTAATGCTCTAAGGAGACTGTCTTGGTTTCCCGTAATCCCTTCATAGCTGTATATAAAATGTAATGCTAAAACTATTTTGCTCTCAGGAGTCACTTTGGATGAGATCAGCTGTATTCAGTGAATTATGTAATATGGATTAAATTGTTTGTCTTTGTTCCTGAAATGGTTAGAACTTCTTGCTTTGTCTGCCTGCTTACTCGTGTATGTAAGCACAGGGAAATACAGTCTCTTCACCTGCTCCTGGTGAGATGAGCAGACCATGATGCCCATAAAGTTGTGTCAGGGTAAATGCCTAATTTCAGTTAAATATATGTTGCAGGTTGCTCTTCTGATTTCTGAAAAGGGCAAGATGATACAAGTATACAATAGCAAAGTAGTTATTTAAAAATTTTTATGAATATAGCACTTTAAAAAAGAGTAGTATGGTTCAGGGGGAAAAAAACTAAACATAGCTAACTAGGAGATACAGCTGCTGTAGTAATTCTGGGCACCAAATTTAACCCACTTTTACAAAAATCTATAAAGTTCATTTAAGAAAAAGTTATTTGTATCAATGCACAAATTATTTGTGTGTTTCTACTCATTCTCTAAAAGCTGTTGACAGACACTATTGCCCAGGCTTGCATGTTTCTGCTGCTATGTTTGAAGCCAACTTAAAAGAAGCAACCAAACATCAGCTTGGAACTTCATTATCCTCCTGGGAGGAGGGAGGGTGGAGGGAGGAGTTGAAAGGTGACATTTTGCCAAAGGGGAAAAGACAAAGTCAATAAGCAAAACTTATCTTTCAGGCCTTCTTCAAAGTTATTAAAGGTTGAAGTGTTAATAAACTATTAAAAATGTAGCAGTGTCCTTTTTATTTTGGAACTTCTCCCTGACTCCATTCTGTGGACTGCTGCTAGAGAAGAGGTGTATCTGGTCCCATGGGTGGTGTTACTGCCCTGCTCTGGGTTCTGCTGGTAAATGGCAAGAGGCTGTCTTGGATGAAGAGTCAGTGCTGGAGTGAATAACAGGTGCCTCAATCCAGGCAGCACTGGGGATGCTGATGGGTCTCTCAGATTTATAAGAATCATCTTGACAAATTTTCCTTTTGGGAGTCCACTGGTTTTTATGTATGAATTGACTTGCTGAAGCAAACACTTGTTTCAGTCTGTAGCAAAAGATGGAATAAGAGCTATGCAGTTACAGAGCAACCCTAATAAATAAATAAATAACACTGCAATGCCCTCCTCTCCAAATTTGCAGGTGGGATTGAAATTCCATAGCCTGTCTTTTTGTCTGCATTGCTGTGAAGGTAACAGTTCACTGCCTTGCCTGCTACTCTGGTTCCTGTGGAATGGCTTTGTGGGGGTGTTCTGGAAGGCCCATCTGTGTGTAGCACTCACCACTGCTGCTAGCGAGCCTCTGTCTTGGCTGATCTTGAGCTTCTGTGGTAGCTTTAGAGTGGTGGCACATTGGAGTGTTGGACAAGAGGGGGAGCTAAATGCAGGAGTCAGTTTTCACAAGGGTTTGAGCTCCTTCCTGTGGGAAGTACTGAAACTAATGATGATGGCATGAAGTAGGTTATTTCTTGTCCAAATGTGTTTCCCAGGAACACTGAAATAGTGTAACCAAGTGTCTGATTGAAGTTGGTCTGTTGTGTTTTTCTGTTTCAGTGTGTGTTGGGTATGTTGAGGAATTGCTGATTTTGACAGGGCTGTATAAGCAGAAGTAGTGCTGGTGTTGTCACCTATTGTTTATTTGCCCTGTATATGACAAATTATCATATAGAACAGAGGTCTTGTGCAAAGACAGAACAGTTGATTCTTATCTTTTATCTGGGATTGTCATTACTGCCAGGGGGTGGTAAGGTCCGTGCCTGTGCCTCATTTGCTGGGAGAAGAGTTTATGTGTTTGTGTGGGGAACTAGATCTGGAAACCACTTTGGATGAAATTACTGTTTCATCCACTACAAATTATGTTTTAACTGAATCCTGGTACAAGCATGCAGTGCCATTTTATTTAAAACTTGGTACCAGTGTATGTCATGTTGATAACACTGCCAGCAGGGTATTGAATCCGTGTTTGTACTGCAGCTACTGTCTTGCTGGCAGTGGTAGAAGGCTGATGTCTTCCCTCTTCCTTAGAAGAGACTTAAAAGGATGTTTGTGGTAACCAGGCACAGAGTTATGGACAGACATCCATAATTACAGTGAAGCAATCTGAGCTCAAGCACTTGAAATAAGTGAAACAGTAATTGAAGGGTGGCTGAAATAGTTATTGTTACCTTTTGAATTGGCTGATAAGAAAAAAAAAGCATTGTAAGTTTTTTTTAGTTGTGGTGGTTTGTTCTTTTTTTTTTTTTTTTTTTTTTTAAGTTAGACTGCTGATCATCCAAGTTCTGCAAGGGAAAAAACCCCTAACAATCAACCAACCAACAAATTGCCATAGTCTAGGAGTAATTATTTCAGAATTTTGTGGAAAGTTTTTACTAATATTGGTGCAGGTTCACATGCAAAGATGAATTTGGAGAGACTGCTATTGGGGATCAGTATCTAGGCTTTTCTCACGATGGGTAATAGTTAAATAGCAGTCTTTGTGACTGTCTTGGTCTGCCTTGTCAAGGATGGGTTATCCTGGCTTTTGAGATAGGGAAACTGAGGCATCAGTGTTGAGGCAGATGACTAGGTAGTTTAAGCACAGCCCTTATTTTCCAGCATACATTCTGTGCTGTTTCTCACCAATTATTTCCTTGAGCCATGTCCAAGTATTTTTTTTTTGTTTGTTGGATTTCAAAGATGCTGCTTCGTGTTGCTTAGACATCTGTAATAGTCTTTTGAAGCAGCTTCCTAAAGACTTAGCTGTTGCTTTGTCTGTTCCTGAAGCCAAGTGTTGAACAGACAGAAAATGTAACTGTTAGGTGTTTAGAAGTGGAATGTGCTCACTGGGATTATAATGCCTAACCTCAGCCAAAGATAGTTGAGGGGGGAATAAAGGAAGAAAAATGCTAAGCATTTGGGTGTGTTGTGTTTGTAGTCTTGAAACATAAAAGTCAGTCTGTGTTGCAAAAACCTTCTGTGGATCCAGTGCTGTTTGCACTTAACAAGTAAAAGAAAGCAAACTGTCCTAAATGTGTACGGCTGCCCTGTTGGTATATATTGTTGCGTTGGGTTTCCGTGGCAAGACTTTGGTAGTGGGGGGGCTGCAGGGGTGGCTTCTGTGAGAAGCTGCCAGAAGCTTCCCTGGTGTCCTACAGAGCCAATGCCAGCTGGCTCCAAGACGGATCTAACACTGGTGAGTCTGTCGGTGATGGTGGTAGTGACTCTGGGGTAACATGGCTATGAAGGGGAAGAAGGTACTGCCCAAGAGCAGATTGCAGCCAGAGTGGAGAATATGTGTGAGAAAGAGCCCTCCACACACCAGGTGAGTGAAGAAAGAGGGCAGGAGCTGCTCCAGGCACCAGTGCTGACACTCCCCTGCAGCCCATGAGGGTTCACAGGGATGCAGAAATCCACCTGCAGCCCATGGAGGACCCCATGCTGGAGCAGGTGGATGCTTGAAGAGGCTGTGACCTTGTGGGAAACCTGCAGTGGAGCAGGCTCCTGGCAGAACCTATGGACCCGTGGAGAGAGGAGCCAATGCTGAAGGTTTTCTGGCAGCACTTGTGACCATGCTGGAGCAGTCTGCTGCTGGAGGAGTACACCTTGTGGAAGTGAGCCATGTTGGAGCAGTTTGTGAAGAACTGCAGCCCATGGAAAGGACTCATGTTAGAGAAGTTTGTGAAGGACTGTCTCATGGGAGGGACCCCATGCTGGAACAGGGGAATATTGTGCGAGTCCTTCCTTGAAGAAGGAGTGGCAGAGACAATGTGTGATGAACTGATCACAACCTCCATTCCCCATCCCCCTGCACTGTTTGGAGGGAGAGGAAATCAGGAATAAAATCAAGCCTGAGAAGAAGAGAGGGGTGGAGGGAAGGTGTTCTAAAATTTGGTTTTCTTTTTCATCATCCTACACTGATGTGGTTGGCAATAAAGTAATTTGCCCAAGTAGTCTGTTTTGCCCATGATGGTAATTGGTGAGTGACATCTACCTGTCCTTATCTTAACCCATGAGCCTTCCATTGTATTTTCTCTCTGAGGGGAGTGATAGTACAGCTTTGGTCAGCATCTGACATCCAGCCATGTTCAACTCACCACAATTGCTCTTCCCATGGAAGTGGAGAAATATTTTTCCTTTGCTGCTTTGATAGCCCAAGCACAGATGATACAGACAGATACTTCAGCACTTCTTTTTTTTAAAAAAAGCACTTCTTTTTTAAAAAACTAAACGTGTTTGACTCTTGCAAGCAAAGATGCTCCAGAATCCATCTGACTCAGAGGTTAAGCCCACTGATGTGTTTTCACTCAAAATTAGTAAATGTTTCTATTACTGTTTTTCGGACTGCAGTAGATTTCTGCACTAGTATGAAGGTTGGTCTGAGAAATGTTAGTAATGAGAATAATTATCTCTGCTTCTTAATGCTTGAGAGACATTATTTTAAATCCTTGCGTAGTTTATGGAACATGTTATGGAAAGGCTTAGGAAGAAAGTCTACAGAAAACAAAACCTGAACCTTGGGTCTAGCCCTCTGGAACTGCAATCAGAAGTACTAAGAGTGCAGCTTTGATAATGAAGTGAGTGTTTCTTAGAAGAAGAAGAAGCTTATGTAGTGGCTATTTTTCACCTCTTGCCTTAATCGCCTCTGGTTAGTTTAAAATGTTGAAGTGATAAATATGAGATATGTGTCCCACACCTCAGGAATGGTTGGTGTCAAGTGAAGAAAATCAAGACTATGGTAGGAAGAGATGGCCATGGCAAAAGTGAGGTGGACTGCATCAGAAGTGGCTTTGTGGTGGCTTTGTAGTCCCAGGATGCCTGGACAGTTAGAAAGGTCTGTATGTGCTGCCTTCTCTCCAGACATATGCTGGGAACTGCCATGCCTTCTCCAGGCATGGGGATTTCTCTCCAATTTTAGGGTGTAAAGCCTCAAACATGGTGGTTGCCCTTGTAAACAGGAGAATGCCAGGAGAAGGATTTTCATTTTATTTGTGCCCAGGATTGTCTAACCTCAGATTTCCAGTGCAGCCTTCAGTTTCATGGCTTTCCGACTGCACTGAATACCTTGAAATACTTTAGCCCTTGGGCCTCTCATTTCACATCCCAGCTTCAAGAAAATGAGAACAGATTGCCTTCCTGATTAGGTGAAATAATCTCTTCATCCTGCCTCCACAGGAACCAGGTTACAATGGCAAAGGAAGGTCAGCATATTTGTGGAAAAACCTGACTTAAAAGAGACAAGATTTATGTGATTGCAACATTTTAGCACTGCTGTTCCCTGTGTGAATTTGAAATCTAGTTCAAGCCACATTTGATAGAGAGGTGTATGTTTCACAGATACCAATTACCTCCAATTAAAGGAAGATTAGAGCTCGGATGAAAGACATTTAAATTGAGTCTCCCAGCCTGGGCAAGCTTGTGTGGCAAGCTGGAAAGATACCTGTTCTTCTTGCTGCTGTTGGCATCCTTGCCAAGCTGTGGGCATGGGCACAGGTCAAACACCCTGGCAGCTGCTGGCAGTGGCCTTGCTCTTGTCAGCAATGGGGTGAGAGATGAGTGGGCTACAAGGGAGCAGCAGGTTGGCAGGAGCAGTGGAGGCAAGAGCTGTCACCAGACTAAGCTCATGGAGGGGGTGTGGAGGTGAGACTGCTTCATCTACCAGGGAGTGGGAATGGGTGACCCAAGAAACCTGCTAAGAAATGGGCTGAAAAATGCTAAAAATTGGAGGAAAGTATAATCCTGCATGTTATGCATCCTCGCTGCTCTGCTCAGGCACTTCAGAAACACTAATGGTTCAATGATTGCAAAGAGATCAGAGGAGTCTGCTGTTCAGAGTGGCCAAAACTGAACTCAAAGCTCTTTGTAGATCAGAGCTTTTTTATAAATTCTGGGTGCCTAAATCCACTTTCTGAGGTGTGTAGAGGTTGCATTTGTGGAAGTAGAGGTTTAGAAATGAAGCAGCTAATCAAAAGTAAACCAGCAGTATATGGAAGGGACCCCCTGATTTCCTTGGCTACTGCTCAGGGAGAGCAGCAGGGAACAGTAGTGTGTGACCAGAGTCCTCTGGTGCTCTGTGCACACAACACAGCACATTAGGTCAGCCACACCAGCATCAGCTGCCCTGTGGGCAGGCATGACGAGGGGGTTATGCAAAACCATTTTTTGTGTCTGTGTATGTTCATGTCTACATCAGAGTTGTGAACACTGAGCTTTCTGTGGTGCCTGTATGTGGGCTGGTGATTGCAGCAGACTGGCTTTCTAGAGGACTTTGCATTGTATCATGCATTTGTAATTGCTTCAGTTGCCTCTAATCCATTTTCTTCCTTCAGCTGCTCCTAATTTTTGAGTTACTTTAATACTGCTGATTTTGAGGGTGGCTGCGTGCAAACACACTTCCTTCCTTCCTTCTTGCCAAATTGGAGCCATCTCATCTGAAACCCCTCTGAAGTGCACTCTGAGCCTCTGCTAGTGTTGAGACCTTCAAAGAGAAACATGAGGCTTAAGCAAGGAGAAGGCTCACACAAGGTGAATTTCCAACATCCAGGAGCAATTGCTACTGCTTTTATGTAGTGCACAGGTCTCTGCTGTAAATTCAAAAGCATTTTATATTTAAGTAATTTAAATATCGATTTTTTTTACAGGAGATCCTTCCTGGTCTCATTGCTGATGGCCCCTAAGTCCTGTATGCTCCCTTCTGTGCCACTATATAGTGACTGTCACTGTATAGTGATACATGGATAGTTGTCTCCTAATCATGGAAACTAAAGCACTTGCTGTTATAACAGGGTGAGACAATAATAATTTAAGATTTAAAATTATAGTGTATCTGTCAAAATTCTGTAATTCCCCCCCATATTTAGTGTATTTGAGAGTTTATACAGCTCTTAGATTTAATTGAGTGTGTGATACTTCTCATTAAAAATGTCAGTAATTCCCTGGATAAAGTACTTTCACATGCACTGCGTATGTTTCATTACAATTTTCGGTTGGTACCTATATGTACATTTCTGGCCAGATTTTGAATATGGACAGATGGTCATATGTTGAGGCAATGCAAGGCTGCCAATTTAGTAACAGTATTTTCCTTCTATGGAACACGCATAAGTGCAGAACTGATTGGTACAGCTTAGGCCATGTAACCATTTCCCCTGTATTTCCTTGCAGAATGTAAAGAAGGGAATTATTTAGTGCATAGGTTCAGCAAATTTTGCCCTGATCATATGGCTCTGGGTGTGCGAGGAGGGCTTCAATGAAGGCTGCAGGGGCAAAGCTTCATTTTGGCATTTCGTAGCCTTTGAAAGCGTATCTTCACTTTTTTTTTGCGTGTAATTCCTGATTTCTTTTATCACTACTGCTCCCATGATGGTGCGCCCCTCTGGTAAGAAGACAGCATCATCATGCACCATGTGGAATGAAATTGTAGCGTTAGTCTGAGCCTCAGGGAAAACTTGTGAACTGGCTTTAAAAGATGGATGCTTTATTTTCTGTACGCTAAAACCATGGCTTCCGCAGAGAAACTGGCTTTGTTACTCATTCAGGTTTTCTGGGTGGTTTTTTTTGCAGCTTGTGCTCGATAAAGCGGACAGAGCCTGACGGCTTGGCAGAATTTGAGCCCCGCTCCCCTCTCCCTCGCCGTGTTCCCGCTGGATTTAGGCGGGAGGACGCCGGGAGGGGCACGGGTGTCCCGCAGGCTCCCGCCGCCAGATGGCGCTGTGCCCCCGGCCCGCGCCGCTCCCGGGCCGATCCAGAGCCCCGCTCCCGCCTCCCCACAGCCCGGCCCGGGCGCCTCCAGAGCCCCGCTCCCGCCTCCCCACAGCCCGGCCCGAGCGCATCCAGAGCCCCGCTCCCGCCTCCCCACAGCCCGGCCCGGGCGCCTTCAGAGCCCCGCTCCCGCCTCCCCACAGCCCGGCCCGAGCGCCTTCAGAGCCCCGCTCCCGCCTCCCCACAGCCCGGCCCGGGCGCCTTCAGAGCCCCGCTCCCGCCTCCCCACAGCCCGGCCCGGGCGCCTCCAGAATCCCGCTCCCGCCTCCCCACAGCCCGGCCCGGGCGCCTTCAGAGCCCCGCTCCCGCCTCCCCACAGCCCGGCCCGGGCCGGGCGCTCTTTCTCACCCCGCTCCCACTCTCCCAGAAAACGGCGGAGTGTCTGGGGACTTGTGTGTCTCTTGTTTGTAGTGTTGAAACTACTGTTTGTAGTGTTTGTTGGAAGATGCGATTGTTTCCAGAAATGCCTCAGAGAATCCTAGAATGTCTTGGGTTGGAGGGGACCTCAAAGGTAATCTTCTTCCAGATTACTAAAAGCCCCATTCAACCTGGCCTTGAACACTTCCAGGCATGGGGAATCCTCAGGTTCTCAGGCAACCTGTTGCCAGAGTGCAACAGGTGCCTCACCACTTTCACAGTGAAGAATTTCTTCCTAATATCCAATCTAAATCGACCCTCCTTCAGTTTAAAGCCTTTAGTCCTTTCCCTCTTGCAGCAGGCCTTGCTAAAAAGTGTGTACCCATCTTTCTGCTATACCTCTTTTAGTTATTGAAACACAGTAATAAAGTGTCCTTGGAATCTTCTCTGAAGTGAATGGTGCCAAATCTCTCAGCCTTTCCTCACAAGAGAAGTGCTCCAGCCCTGATCATCGTGGCTCTTGCCTGGACCTGCTCCAACAAGTCCATGTCTTTCTTGTGCTGAGGATTCTGGTGCTGGATGCGGCACTCCAGATGGGCAGGTGGGCAGGTGAGCTCTCATATTGAGCAGTTAATAAAGCTGATGCCCATAGATAATTTTTTTTTTTTTGGTCTTTGGTTGGCGCTAAGAGCAAAGGGATTCAGTAGTTGGGCAGTTACTTAAGTAAATAATGCATGTGTCTGTCCAGCAAACATCTGTCCTTTGAATGAAAGTACATATGTCTGATTCTGTTATTTTACTGTGTGTTAATCTAGGAGGCATAATTCCCAACATTCCCAAGTATAAACTTATTCTCCCAGCATTTTTCATTTATTTATTTGAAGACAGCACTACCCTGTGTAGCTTGCTTTCTCATTTTCCAACAGACCATCTTGGAAATGGCAGCAGACAAGGAGCACTGGGGTTCCATGGGAAAGGATGTCTGCCTTCTTTAAGGTGGTGATCGTGGGCAGTTCCCATTATTGGATGACATGCAGGAATTAATTTACTGTCCTCAGGGCTTGGTAGTACCTTAGAATCCATGCCACGGACTGGTCTATACTATGGAACAGATTTGTGAAGAAGATAGATGGGTAGAGGGTGCCTGATAAATAATTGCTCAGGCCAACAGCACTTCTGCCTTGGCTGTTAAGGGTACCCATGGTATGATTCCTCAAAACTGTGTTTGTCTCTGCCTGATTCAGAAGTGGAGTCTCTTCTTATTATTTATTGCTGATAGCAAATGGCAATGAAAAAAAATCCATAGTGATTGTGCTAGAGAAGACTAAAAGGATAAAAATACTTGTAGAAAGAGTAAAAATTATGGAAAATTAATGGAACAGAATGAGTGGTGCTGGTTTTTGTTACCTGTCCTTCCTCATCCTGTCAGGACTGAGTAAATTATGCCAAGTAGAATCTTGCAGAATTTTGCAATAAATTGTCTGAATTTATCCATACTCCCTGCTTTGTGAGGAAGGCAGGCCACTTCAGAGGCTGTGGCTACTGCACTTGGAGTACCTTGTAATTTTAGGCATATTTCCTGAAAACAGAACCCATCTTTCAGGGATCTCCTGAGTCACTTTGAAAAACTCAGGAACTGGTGAACTCCAAAGCTTTTGATTGTGGTGGTAGAAGGCTCAAAGACTGCATTTCACCTTTTTCTGTGTGTGGGGCAGGAGTGAAACTGCAGAGCACTGAGCAAAGATACTTCTGTTATCCCGTGTCTTGCTTTCCCTTCATGGTTTGTTTCAGGTTTTTCTTTCTTTTTAAGAAGTGTCTCTTCCCTCCCTGCTCCTTGCCCCAGGCTGTAGCCCTTAAAGCAACTGGGATGCAACAGCAGAGAGGCAATAGTTGTTTGTTTGTTTACATCTCACTTATGAAAAATACTAGGTTTCTGTTGAACAATGTCCTTTGTCCTGACACAGCGGTTCTCACCACACTCTCTTGTTACTCACTGGGCACCTCCAGCCACGATTTTATTCAGAAAACCTGAAGATGTGCTGTGAACACCAAATCCCATGTCTATATCCATCAGAACTGTTCCTAGTGACAGATGTGTTCTGAAACAAAAAATGTGTATGCAGTAAAAAGTGAACTTTTCTGTGCACAAGTTACTCAGCATTCAGGTTTTTGGCTGTTTCTTTCCAAGACACCAAACATTTCTTTTACATTTAGAGAGTCAACAGAACAGGAAACTAACATGCAGAGGAGGCAAAAAATCCTTAATTTTACAGTTAGACTTTTTTATTTCAATCAATAGTTTAACAAGTGCTTAAACTTCCCCAGCAGTTTAATCTGGAACATAGCTGAGAAGAAAAATATCTTCTATAACTTTACAAAAATAAAAAGATTTTTTTTTTCTTTTAAAATCCTGCACTTTAGGCAAGCATGCTCCAACTCAAGCAAGACTGACATTATATCTTAAAATACAGACTTCTGTTCATAGAAATGACATTCTACCCCAGGACAGCAGGCACAATAAGTAAATGGTATAGAAACAGAGCAATAACACTTGTTTTGACTTTTCTGATCCCTTTTGTCCTATTTCTTGAATAGAGCCTCTTAAAACAATTTGCCTAAGAATTTCTTTAGGTTGCCATTTCTTCTGTCAGGTGGATCCTTGAGTAGGATATTACTGAGGGAAAAGCTTTCACCTGTCTTGGCAACATTGGCAACAGCTGAAGATACCAACATTAATGGATTATTTTTTTTTTTTAAACCTTCTGCATTTCAGCAAGGGAGAAATCACCCAGCTTGCAGGTCCTCTACTGCTAAACCACTTGCAGCTTAACCTCTTCAGCAGCCAGGGCTGCCAGCACATGAGGTCAGGTTGGAGAAATAAAATGAATGGAATATATTGTGTCACATATGTATGTGGTGCTGTGCAGCAGTTAATTTAGTGAGTGATGAAACCAAAAGAGGGGGTAAGCTTAGCTCCTCATTCTGTGCCTGCAAGCAAGGAGAAGCCTCAGAAAATACAGACCAGCACATAAACTATGCACTCTGAAGACTTACATCTTTGTCCAACTTGACAAAGATGTTGGCTAAAAGAAAAATTAAAAATATACAGGCACATGGAGGTAAGCTGGTGCAGCAAATGCTAAGAACCCAGATCATACAATTGTTTCTGTCAACACTACAAATAAACTACAGAAGTCCGCAATCAGATTTCATGTAATGCATTGTGAAGACCTTTTAAAAATACTTCCTTTTTAAGTGTCTTTAAATAACAGGGGGAAAAAGAACATTTATTGTACAATTTGTACAGTGAGTTACATTTTCATGTAGTCTAACCATAAACCTTTTAAAACCTAGACCTTTGCAAGTCTGTGATTCAAAACAGTTGACACGTGAATGTGCTTTTGGAGGTTATAACCGGACAGATCTTTTTCTTGAAACTGTTGCAACATTTTTGACATTAGACAATTTACAGAGGAGCCACAAGGCACTAACAAACTGTAGATGACTGCTCTGATAAGTATAGAAAATCATGCTGTGGAACAGCTCCTTTGGTCTTTACTTTCATCCTGCATCACAAGCATGTGCAGATTTCAGCTGGGATCAAGTGTGTGTGGCACTTGCACAGGCAAGTGACATAGTCAGACAACTTCTAACCATGAGTATTTTTTCAGAGATAGGACCACGTGGAAATGGTCAATGGTGGTAAAAGCAGCTTGTCTTGTGTGATCTAAGGAATGCCACACAGTACCCATCCTTTTAAATAAAAACTAGTGTGAATTCACTCCTGGTGCTAGATCTCAAATAGAAGTCAGAAATGCAGCCGGTACTTAGGGGACTTGTTTGTAACAGCTCAGTAGCCCAGTTAGAGATATGCTGGTGGCACTCTGCTGACTACAAAACTCAATCTAGAGAAAACCAAACTCCATGCTGGTTCATAACTACTCTGTCAGAGGTATCCTGTCCCCTTCTTGAACCTCTAGTTAAAACTGTGCCCCCCACCAGCAACTGATCCAGAGCTGGCTCTTCAAGTACGTTTGACTGCATGGAGCAAAAAACACATCAAGAAATGCTGATCAGAACAGCTGTTGTTCATAGGGCTCAATTCACCATGGTGAATTGAGCTGGCTTTCAGATCCTTCCAACAGGCTGAAGGAGGACCTGACATCAAATGGATGGATAAACACTTTGTCTGGTGATTACTGAGCCAACCAGAGCTCCATTCCTGACTCTTAAGTAACAGTTTTCTGTGAGTTTTCATTTGTCTGAGGAAAAAATATGAGAAATGTGGTCTGACTCAGCAGCGCATCTATCCACGATACTGCTCCTTCCCTCTGTCTTCCTGCTGCCTCAAAACTAGGTGAACTGATTCTGTTCCAAGTCTGTGGAAATTCATATCCATGTTTTCAAGGAATGCTTTTGCTATAGTAGTCAGTATGAAGACTCACTATGTAAAGTTGAAAGACTTTCATTCAAAACATACTTTCCCTAGGATACTGAAAATAATACATTAAAGGTTCTTTTTCTGACACAGTACTGGGCTGGGCAGCTACCAGCTGCTTATGCTGTGAAGAAACACTACAACTTTTTTCCTTATGTTTCCTACAGATGTTCCTGCTCTTCCTGTGAGCCAAAATGTGTACATCAGTAAAAGCCACAGACCAAACACAAGATTAAGCTACGTTCTCAGTTCATTCCCCATTAAAGCAGGGGAACATGGCTCATCTATGAACTTCCAACCCCTTGCTGGCCTTAAACATCTCCCCTACTGCTTCCAGAGTCTGCTCTGATGTGCATCAGTGCACAAAAGGATGTATTCACCACTGAGGGAAACCTGAGAGTTTCCAGGGCAGGCTCTAGTTGACAAATGCTCTCTGAGGGCTGTGTCTATCCACCTTCCCAGCAGTGTCTCCCCATACCAATGCTGATTTGAGCTCTATGAAACCGTGGCATGTGTTGGGACACTTCAGCAAGGAGAAAAGGAAGGACGTGCTTGCATTAGTGCATCTCTTGCTCCTCCCTCTCTAAGACTGGCCCAGTGTTCCTCCATCTGAGGGTGTGTTTCCAGCTGCTTTCTTGTTTTACCAGGAACCACAGCGTGTTTGCTGCTGTAACCCTTTTCTCTGTTCTTACACAAGGTCAGATGACTAAAAAGATGCTGCTAAATAGGGCTGCAGAACACATTAGATCCCATTTGCTTTACTCTGCCCACCCAGCTGACCCAAGTACTGCACATGGAGTATGTAAGGCCTCAGGAATATGGGAAGAGAAGTCTTTCCTGCAGCCTTGTATTGGCAGCTTACCTGCACTCTGTGCATCTGACAGGAAAATTGCTGCTGCTGGCTGGCTTTGAGGGGGCTTCGTTGTAGCTACTCTCTAGATACAAAGGGAGGCCTCAAAGCAATTACACAGCTAAGTTAATTGAATGAGAAAATACTAAACCACTGGTTATTTTTACAACTTAATGATTGTAAAAATAGCTTAAATTACTTGGAGTATTTTTTTAAATTAGGGGTATCAACCATTTAGCACTTTTTGAACAGAGGGCTGTTATTTGCTGATTCTTTCTGTATTATGAGCTGTGAGATAATGGCAAGATAAATCTTTGTGGGTTTCCTCCTTATATACATATCTACATCAGAGCTGTGAAGTCAGAGGGAAGCTGCTATCACAGTACTGGCACAACACCGAGCCCTTCCCCAGAGCTAAATTCTGATGAGAAATCAGGCACTGGGGAGAAGAGTACCACAACAGTAAGATGGCAGAGATGACTGAAGCAGGATCATAGAGTTCATCCCAGCAGTTAAAAAAAAAAAAATAAAAGGAGACCCCTTCCCCCCCCCCAGAAGTCTGCAGTCCTAAAGTGCAATTACTTTTGTGCAGTCGTGTCAGGCCAGGGATCAGACTGGATGAAGTTCAAAGCACAAACATCAAACGAGTGCCGTTCGGGATTCGAGGAGGAAGAGGGAAGTAAGGAAAAGAACAACAGTTCTCAGGCATTCAAGTGCATCAAGAAAATAAATGTCCTTTTCTGTCTGAAGAAAAACAACCCTCAGTCTGGTGGAATCCTGGCTCTGTAGTAATGAAAAATAAGTTTTCCTCACTTCTAGCTGAGAATGTCCCAGTATGACACAGTACAAATAAACAACAGAGCAAGAGCTGCGGTGCTGGGATATTTTTCCGGTGCCCTGCTGCTGTACAGCCTGATTTTACTTTCCTCGTGTGACTCTTCAGGTCTAGGTACTGATGAGACACACTGAATTAAAGGCATCTGGTAGGAAGTGGCTCTCTTCTCGGGTCGGTCGGGGCTGGAGCCGTCGCTGGGTCTCTGGCCATTGTAGAGCAGGTACCTGCCCCAGGCATCCTGCTCCATCTTGAAGATTTCGTACTCGGTGTGAGGTAGGCGGATGCCGAGCGCGATGCAGCCGTTGGTGTGGGTGACGTCCTGCTGAACCCCAACCTGCCAGGATCCCTGTGCTCCACACTCGTTCCCGTTGAAGACATTGAGCAGCGAGGCTGTGGATATATCCATGGGAGTGACCTTCATGTGATTCACTGTGAGAGAGAAAGAGGGGAGCTGTTAGCAGGGGGACAAAAACAAAAGCAAAGCCAATGTGCAGATTGGAGCACACCTGTTAAATCAAAATTGTCTCCCCTTGTTCCTTCTTAAACTAGTTTTTCACTTTACAGGTGTGGCCAGCAAATCTAGGAGCATCATTTTGTCTTTGTCTGTGCAAAAATTGCTTTTTGTAAAGAACAACCCCCCTCCAACTCAGTTGAAGAAAACCTGATGGCCACGTATCTCAGCCAGAGATTAAGCAGAGCTTTTCATAAATTCCAGACAATCCTTCACAGATAAAGCCTGGTTGGTTATACTAGGAGATAAGGAAAAGAGGAAACAATAAAACTTTTCTCATGTTTTATTACTGTCTGTATTAATTCGTAAGTGGTGCATTTATTACATATTTTTCATCATTTCTTAACATTTGCTAGCTACCCTGTAAACCTAATAAAATAATTAGTTCCCACTGGGAAATCTGTAAAACAATACAGTTGCACTATCATCCTATATTACCTGTCCTTTTTTGCATGAATTATAAAATATAGATGACCTACAGAAAGATGTTTTTCCTCATCTCTCAACATCAGCTGCAGCTTGCAGTATCAAATGTAGAACTGCTGCAGTTTCTTTAGTTCTAACCTGCTTGTATTTCAAAGGAGTTTAAGGCATATAAAATTTCATTTTCTAGCCAAGTTAAAGAAGTTGAGAAAAGCCAAAATGAATGAGCCTGCAGAAGCTGAATAAAGATTTTTCCTGGTGTGTGTTTGACATTGTATATCAAGAAAAAGGGATCTGAATGGATTGGTGCTGACCAAAACAGAAGCAAATAACCATCCCTCATGCCTCCCAACATACCAAAATCCCAAATTCTCTTGCAGATCATTTTATAGGAAGATTTGTTGTGAGCTTTTCCTGAGCTTTTATAAACAGTCATTTGACTCAATGGCTCTACAATTCACATTATTTACTCTAGCTGGAGTAAAAGGTAATTTATAGAAATTGAACCTGAAAGTTTTACCTAAGCCAAATTAGTGACCTTGATCTGTAAGGTACATTGGCACAACATAAACCAAAAATGCAAACTGGATTTGATGCCAGGAGCTGAGCTGGGACATGCTGCACATGCAGCTCTAAAGAGCCAAAGTTCTGACAAGCAAGGGTATCTCCCACCTCCTACATAAAATCTCAGATAAATAAATTATTTCTTCTAGCTGGATACTTTTCTAAATTAGACCCATGCACGACGCTTTACACTTCTAATGTGGTAACTGAAATAAGGAGAAGAGCCTACAGAGGGCTTGAGACTACCAGAGGCACTGCTGGGGCTGGTGCCATGGTGGGATGTTGTGTTTTGGAGATGTCTGTGTGAGTGGCTCAGGCCCTTGAGCTCTTTTTAAGCAGGGTTCCATGGGGCTGTTTGCACAAGAAAGCTTCCCAGTCATGGGCGGCATCACCACTGAAAGCTGCTTTCCAAAGTACCCGATGGGTTTCGGTTGGATACATTTTGTCTTTGCTCTGGCATCTTTAATCAGAGCTGTCTTTAGGGACACCCTTATTTGCCTGAGGGCCCCTTGGGAGCACATGAAAAGATGCATGCTGCTGCATTTGTCTTCCACAGAAAATTATTTATACCACTCCAGATCTGAAATGCCTTCTGAAGTTGCTTTTTTCTCTCTACGGAAGGAGCACTAGGACACAGATCTAACCACTTCTCTTAGAGGCTTGACATCTGGCCACTGGCCTCCAAGATCACTAAGTAATGTGGACTCTTATTTTCTTGTGTGTACTTAAGGACCTCCTCCTCAAATGAGTATTGCTTTAGTGGTGTGAAATGCCATGCAGCTGTATAGTTTGGCTGGGCATTGACACAATGTCTGCAAACTTCCCAAGAAATTATGAACTTCTAAATCCCAGAATGAAATCATCAGCAACCAAATCATTATAAGCAAACTGCTCTGGTCCATAACTACCTCCCTCCCCTCCCCATTGTATCAAGCTACTCTACCTTTGAACACAAACTCTGTGCCACCCATGACTTTGGATGAGTGGACTCCGCGGCTGTAGCGTCCCTTGGCATAGATGGTGAAGGTGGGGTGCTTGCAGATGGGGTCAGAGTAGTGGTAGTAGTGGCCCTCCCAGGTGTTGTTGTTGTCGTGGAAGATGAAGTGCCGAGTGAGGAAGAGCACCTCCGGCCGCACCTCGCAGCGCTGGCTCACCCACTCTCCGTGCAGCCCGATGGTCAGGTCCGCCTTGGGGGGCAGGATGGGCGGGTGGTGCTCGTCCGAGCGGTAGATGATCCTGCAGGCGATGCACTTGTGGTCGTGGTTCTGAAACAAAGCAGAGAGGAACCCTCAGTAGGCATCACCTGGGATACAGGGCAATGCATCAGGCCAGCCACTTCATGCTGACGTGACACCAGCTCCACATTTTAAGGAATGCATTGATCTTGCTAGTTGTACTATTTGGTTTTGTATTCGTAAGACTGCACAGCAGAGGGGCATGTAAGAAATGAATTCTCTTGTCTGCATTTATCTGAAATTAACATTTCAGTTCAGGATCTAGAAAAGGCTGACTTTATCCTTCAAATCATACAAGAAGCTGGCAGATGGTAATTTACTATGATAGGGATTTTGCAATGCTTGTGTCAGAAATCAATACATTTGCTGAACTCCTATTTATCTGTCTTTAAGTTAACTTTAAGTACTGTAGATAAACATGAGTGTTATAAGGACTTCTTTCTTTTTGGATGGCACCTTGGGAGAGTAGTAACCAGTGCTTTTTAAACTCTTTCAGCTTTGCTGAGCCCTAACACAAGTTTGGGAAGTGTGTGATGTGGCTGGTTGCTGCTGGACATGGTGAAATCTTTATGGCCCTCTCCAGCTGGAACAGGGTCCATTGGTACATGCTAAGCTCCAGGGTGGCTCGCCACTGTGGGCCATGCAGCAGCCTCAAGCAGCCAAGTACCCCTGGCCCCAAATGTGAGTACCTGGGGTGTCTTAGGAGGGGCATGCAGGCTCCAAGTCTGTGGCAGGAGTGGAGAAATTTCAGGCTAAGGCTTCCACCTTCTGAGCAACACCATTTATAGTTACTTTGCATAGACCATTATTCTAGAACAGCAGCCATTTCATTGATTTCACCATTGCTGAAAAGTCTTTGGATGACTATCTGGTCTGGGATGGGGCAAATATAAACCCTGTTTAATATGTGTAAAAGACATATATTGTGGGTGTTGTAAGTTGATTCTCTGAAGCTACCTACAGTCATTTTATTGGAGGAATTCAGGGCACTAATGAAGATTGTGTGAATGTCACTTCTAAAGTGAGCCAGAGTTGAAGGCAGTGAATGGAGAAATGCTGACTTCATAGCAGCTTATGTGGACTTTAAAGTAAGAGCAGTGAATATGAGCATTTATGTTACAGAGGGTGCTCAGAGAGGCCTCAGAAAAGAGGACTGGAAAGGTGAACATAGAAGAAATATTTCTGTAAATCTCCCAGATGGCTGCATGTTGAGCTTTAGCTCGTAACACACCTCAGGAAAACACCTCACAGCTTGAATGTGGTGGATGTGAGTAACCTGCTAGTGCACCTCCCTCTCTCCAGGAAGGATCGAGGAGAGTCCTTGAGAGATGAAAGTACAGGACCTGTGTTGGTTGATCTGAACCACTGCTGGCCAACAGCCCTGCTCTGAGGAGGAAGGAGGTTGGACTTGGTGACCTCCTGAGGGTCTTTCCACCCCTAAACACATGGCCTTCTGGAGACCACATGTGCTGACATGCTCTTAAAGTGGATATAGTCCTTTCCCACTGTGGAGCTTGTTACCAAATTTTAAGATATGTTTTTTTCACCTAAATTCTGCAAGCAGGTTGAGGTCTGTCAGTACCTTAGTGAAATACAAAGAACATTTAATTGAGCAATTTAACTGCAACTGGTGAAGTTAGTACAGATATATCCACAAAAAGTATCTTTCAATTGTAATAGGAATAATGTGTTTTTTTTCTGGAGATGAAGATGCCAGTGCCTTTTAACCACACATTTCCATCCTGCCATGGGGCAGACTGGCTGCACTGTTCCCTGACACATTAAGGGCCCTGATGACAGTAACTTTATGGCTGTGATTGT
Organism: Molothrus aeneus; assembly: GCF_037042795.1. Classification (NCBI taxonomy): domain Eukaryota; kingdom Metazoa; phylum Chordata; class Aves; order Passeriformes; family Icteridae; genus Molothrus; species Molothrus aeneus. Next base: position 101,334,768 of record NC_089646.1, on the reverse strand, counting down.
CCCACTCACATAAAGTGAAGCCAGAAAGCAGGAAAAAGACAGTGCTATAAAACTAAAAATAACTTATATAAGTTAAATCTATCAATAGCAGGAGAGAATTTCTGCTACAGTCCCTTCTCTTCTGAAGTGAATTTGAAAGCTTCTATCATCTCCCAGAGGAGACCCTGGCAGAGCAGGATATTGGTTTGGTTTACATTCACATTTTCCTCCCAGGAGTTGATCCTCCAAAACCAGTTTGTGAGTCAAGGCAATTTAACCTGGGAACCAGTGATTCCTGTTGCCCTTGTTCAAAATCTGAAGAAAACCAAACAACAACTCAGCCTGTTTTCTTTTTTGGTCCCCTACTGGCTACCATTACACTGTGAGCAGAGGTGACTCCTTTGGCAAACCCTAGGAAGGTCCCTGTTAAATCTCTGCTACTTGTCTGTAGTTCACCCAGCTCTTTGACGACTGTGGTCCTGAACTACTGTAGCTCTGTGCAGCCCTTCTAATTGTGAAGGCTTTGCCCCAGCTGTGAGGGTCTGGCCAGCTGGGCTGCTAAGGAATGTCCCACCTGATGGCCTTGTAGTCACTGACTGTGCCCAAATGAAGGGGCTGAGGTAACCAGAAACATTTTGCATCGGACCGTGATTGCAGTAGGGAGAGGTTGGGGTGGCGAGGGAGGAAGCAGCTGTGAGACACCAGCTGGCTCCAGCCCCTTGCTGGATGTACTCTGAATCCATTGCTTTCTTGAGACCAGCATTTGAATCTAAGCCCACATAAGCCTTTTTTGCTGTCATACTATCTTTCACAATGTTATAAACTTCTTAGTGGAAGAATAGGCCATGTATAAACTCCCTCAGTATAATTTTTTGCCCAAGTAATGGGCAAGGGAAAAAGCTAGTTCTGTTATGAGGCAATTTGGCTTAATTATGGAGTAATTTATGTTTAACAATTGACTGTATATTTTGCTCTTGCTTTTTTGGGTCAGCTGCACTTGGCTCTTAATTACACTATCTGAGGCTTTGCAAATCACTCCCTTTCCATGTGTTTCAGGGAAAGATTATTTTCTAAAAACAGGCATTCAAAGAAAACAGGGAACAGAGACAAAGGACGTTTGAGTCCAAACAGGATTAAGAACTCTCTAGTAAAAAGCTCATTGGGGCATGACATAAACTAAAAAGCAATAAAACGAGCAGGGGACAGGATGAACATCAGTTCTACGTTTTGTTTATCTTAGGTGCACAGTGCAGTATTTTTAATACTGGGGCCTTGCTAGAAAGACTGGGCCCTAAAATAGCTGGGAGATTCCTTCCCATGATGGGTGACACCTTGCAGCTCTGCAGTGCCAAAGCCATAGTGACAACATTCCTCATCCTTCCAGGTGTTTCTTTAAAGCCAATTTCTGAACTAATCCACAGAGCCATGTGTGCCAAAATAAGTTTGAATCTCTGGCTGAAAACTCAGTTCTTGTAGCTGGGGAGAAAATAGCTTAGGATCTAAAAATTCCCACCAACATTTTTTCTTATCGCTCTCCTGCTGTCTCAGCTGAAGTGGTAATAAGGACAGAGAGCTCTGGAAGCCAAGCAAGGGGGATTCCAATTAAAAAAAGCAAACAAAGATGAGGTTCCTTCATCTTTTCCCCAATTGCTATGGATAGTCAGAAACATAAACACTCCCAGCACAATTTAATTTTCTCTTAAGTTCTGTGGAATTCTATGGCTGCCTAAGACTAATTATCTGACACTGGCTATGCCACACAGTGTGTGACTGGGTCTGTCATGTTGTACCCAGCATATCCTTTTTGCAGGGAGACATGAGATGAGAGACGAGGCATTGGATTTCCTCAGGCACAGGCTCAGGCTTGAACTGTGTGCACAGTACAGAGCTAACCAGAATCCTGGGATGTTGTAGGAGCCAACAGCCACAAAAGCTGGGGTAAGGAACCCCTGCCACGTGAATGCACGTATTACCATGAGGGGAAGTGCTGAAAAAGAGGGGAAAGAAAAGCCACACTCAGCTATGGCCTTGCACACCTCCTGAATACCACGTGTCACAGGCAGGACTTGGTGGGTCTGGAATGAATCATGCCTGGTCAGGATGCTTTAAACCTCACCAACCAAGGAAACACAGTACCAGGTGTTAGTGTTAGTAACTAGTGCTCCCAGGATGAGTATAAATGGAAATTCTTGGGAGAACATCAATTCAAGGAAATGCTTCCAGCTCAACAAAAAAAGCTGGATGGCTTTGCTTCACACTGCCAAGGAGCCAAGTCCACAGGAAGGACACATTTATGAATTGCTCAGGATAGTATCAGGCTCTCTCCTCCACCACTGTAGATAACTGCAGACCAAGACAACACTTTAAAAAACGACCACAAATTCTCTCCAGTACAAAAGTGATAATTTGCAGGCTTTGCATGACCTCATATGAAGCTGAGTTGACTAATGTGCATTAGCCTGGCTCTGGGGAGTTGACAAGCACGGCTGACACAGTTGTAACTCAGCCTGCCAAATGGAATGAAGAAAAACGAAGATTTAAAACTTTAATTAAAAATCTTGAGGCAAGTAAAATGCTGGAGAGAGCGGTAACTCCTTTGCAGAGTTGTCAGATGGATATTTCTTTTGGTAGGGAACAGAGGTGCTGCAAGCAGGAAGGAGGGTGGAGATATGCTCAGATTTATCTGCAAATGCGTACCATGTATTCTAAGATATTGAGGAATGGTTTTCATTAACTGCTCTTATGAAGGGAAAGATAGTGAAGGAATCTCAAGGCACTACCATTACACAACTGTCTGATCTATGATGTTGATTCTGTTGCACAACCCTGCATAAAACTGAAATAAACAACACCAATATGAAATGCAAAAGTCTTCTGGTTGTTCTTTTCTGGTATAAATGACTTTAGTGTGGGCAAAAGACAAGAACAAAGAAAAAACCAGACTTCTCAGATGAGTGTGCTTGCATGTCATTTGTCCCATAAAGTGATACTAAATTATGGTGACATGAATGTTTTATGAAGTATTAAGAAAAAAAATTCCTGGAAAACCCAAAGGGACAGCTTGAATGTCCATTTTCAAGAATAAAGTATTCCCAAATAAAGCTGCCTTATGTGTTTATTATGCCCTTAAAAAGCATCCTATCTAGCCCTCTAAACCATGCAATATTACCACTGAGTCTTCCCTGCCCTTTTACAAAAGATGCAGCCACTGTGCTTAGATGCCAAAGGAATGTGTCTGTAGTTTACATACATATGCTGAGTTGACCTGGAGGCCTGGGCTAGGCTAAATAGTAAATTTTTATCCCTGGTGCTGCATTTGATTGTGACAGGCTTTTACTGCAGCTGCAGAGCAGACAGTGCTCAGTGCAGATGTGGCACCTTCAAAGGTGCAGGGCCACAGCCGACAGCGCTGCCGTGCATGGCAAGGGCCACCCTCAGCTAAAAGCTGCTTGCTTCCTCATCTCTCAGCACCATACACACTGTTGTTGTTCATAAACCTGGAATTAATCCACTTGAGCATTCTTCTGAATATTCCTACCTTGCTTCCCCTCATAATTTTCCTAACCAAGAGCCCTTTTCAAGTAAAAATGGACAAAAGGCACCCTTCAAGTGTTGCCTTAATCTAGAAGTCTAGTGGCACTACTCAGACAAACAAAGGAGTTTTGTCTGCCAAAATTGTACTTTTTGGTTGAGTTTTGTGCATTTCTCTGAGGCACTTCCCATGCTTAACATCTATTTATTAATTTATGATTGCATTTCCCTGGGAGCTTCACAAGTACATAGCATTCCCCTAGAGATGAAGTCATTGTGTTTCAAAGAGATGAAGACTCAAATTTTTGAAAAGCATAGAAAACCTTGCACACTTTGCTCTTTCCTGGCTAAAGGAAAGCCCAAGTACCAGTCTTTCTCCATACATTGAATTTGTATCAGCTGCAAATTCCAGGTGCTGCTGGAAGTCAGGTCCCAGAGGTAAATAAAGTTGTAATAGGAAATGATTCATTAGTCACATTTTAAAGGGAAAACATCTTACAAAAAGAGTGTGCCCAGCAACTGATTGAGCATGACAAAGAGTGAAGGTTATCCTAGAGCGCTTTTTAGGTTTCTTGTAATGTTCCAGGCCATGTCAGCCTTATTCCTAACTAATGATCTAATCAGAATGACCGGTCATCACAGCCCTGCTCTGATATTTCCAGTTACTCTGTCACATGATAAAATAGCACAAGGAGTTCTTTGTTTACAAAGCAATATTGCTGAGGCAATTACATGTGAAATAAGTCTCCCAGTACTGCTATTATACACATTTTCTGTAGTTTAGAGCAGACATTTCTGAAGATATTTTCTGTCCTGCACAGAGAATGAATACTGCATTCAAGCCTTCCTTCATGCTACAAGTCCCTGTATACTTTTGTGATATTACAACTAACCAGGCAGGTTGATGTTGGTCCTTGATGTTGTCCCAGTTGTGTCACAGACATCTTTTATGAAAAATCTTTTCCTTAGGATTTTTCCTCCTGAGAAGCTGAGAAGCCTCAGGAACAAAATGTAAAAATGATTATCTGCTGCTGTGGAATGCAACAGGTGGATCTGTGATTGGCCCATGTTAGTTGTTTCTAATTAATGGCCAATCACAGTGAGCTGGCTCAGACAGAGAGTCCGAGACACAAGCCTTTGTTATCACTCTTTCTTTTTCTATTCTTAGCTAGCCTTCTGATGAAATCCTTTCTTCTATTCTTTCAGTATAGTTTTAATATAATATATATCATAAAATAATAAATCAAGCCTTCTGAAACATGGAGTCAAATCCTCGTCTCTTCCCTCATCCCAAGACCCCTGTGAACACAGTCACACAATTGGGAACATTTTGTGTAACACATGTGATGATGGCCAAGCAGTTCCCCCATCCTGCCCTTCCCAGCCATGTGCTCTCTCACACTGGCTGAAGAAGCTCCATGTGTGCTAGCCTGAATCACTCGATAAACTTGCAATGTCAAGAGACATCAAAGATCTTCATCTCCATTCATCAGCCAGTCCTAACTAGTACCCTGAGCCGGGTCAGAAAACAGCCAAGATAAATCTATATAGTGACCTATTCATCATCTGCACTCAAGAACTTCCACATATTTTATAGGAGGAATTTGTTTAAGGTATGTTCTTATCTAAGAGAATTCGTAAAGCCTTAAGAGATGACATATTATATGTTTTTATAAGCTCCCTGATTCTGTAGGAACACTTGAGATACAGTAATCTGTGAATTTATTCAGATTTGCAGCTCAGCATAAAGCTGTCTGGCTTTTGGACAGCCCTTTTGATTTACCATCCCGTGGTGAAATCGCTGCAGGAATTTGGAAAAGGTCCAATTCTATTTGTTTAAAGTCCTGATCATGTGGCTTTGGCATTCCTAACATATCCAGCAATCATTTGTTTTTAATTACCGTTCATTTCAACCACATAAGTAATGAATGTGGCTACCACATCCAACTTACAGGCTGTGTAAACTCTTGGGCTGGGTGGAACTTTCTTCTATATAGAGGCTTAACTATAAATTTAACTCAAAATGTGAATCCTCTTAACTTATTTTAGGCAGGCCTTTATGAGTCTAAAATATAAATAAATAAAAAGGAAATGAAAAAAGCCTTAAATGAAAGATTCCACACAATACACCTATTTCACTTCAGAAGCAATTTCCTGGCCTCCCCAACCTCTTGGTATGACTGTAGAAACCTTAAAAAAACAAGTTGATTTAATGTTTCTATTTATTCATGGTGTCCAGTTTCCAGAGGAGTCTGTGACTTGTAGTTTTAAACTCAATTTAGCATTTAAACTCATTTTCAGCTGGGTCCCAGTGGAGCAACAATTAAAAAAGGAAACGAGTTCAAAAAGGAAGGGTTATAACCTTTCAATGGTATGTTTGCCTGGACTTCCAGAAAAAAAAGGGGAAAAAGCACTTCTGTTACTATTCTTCCTGCGTTTGGCAAACAGTAGGTCAGAGTGACTGTTGAGAACCTGTTGGTATAGGGATCTTCATGCTTAGGTGCAAACCAACAAACCCACATCCTGGAATCTTTCATGGCAGCTGAAGCAAAGGTTCATTTTTTATGGTATTGCTATTTATATCCTGCTGAAAGCCTAGTACCAGCAGGCCCGGCTCCTCTTAGCTAACCTGTCTCAAGAAACACACCTTTCTTATGCAGAATTTGGTCCCTTAAATTTGAACATTGTATTTTAGAGACACTATATTTTAGAGTGAAAAAGGGATGCTACGGTAGCAGAACACACAGGCAGGAAAATCATTACCTACAATTACAGCAGGCCTGGACAACAATCTTAATTTTCTAAAGCTGTCTGAAAGTACATCTGACTGTTCTGACTGTAATGAAATTACTACAAGGTGGAAATGTAGGCATTTGCTGTCTTATATATCAACCCAGAATAAGACACTTAAATTAGACCAGAAAAAATACTCAGCTACAGTGATTTAAATAAAGATTTTGTCTCTGTTTCAAGAGGTTGGAAAAAGATCTACAATGTTTTCTAGAACAGATACAATATAGCTGGTGTCTGGTAATTTCTATCTACAGGTACCTGCAAGGAAGAGATCTAGCAAAGAACCCTCACACCCAAATCAGTAAAGTGAAAGTTGATGTCGATAATTAAAGAAAACCAAAATTTTGCAGAAGATTGTGCTGTGGTACATCTTCTGGTGCTGAAACTCTCTATTTTGGGAAGGTAAGTTTAAAAAGAAAACTCAAATTTGTCCTTGGTAACTTGAAGACAGCATAATGATGACAGAAATTACCACAGTTTTCATAAAGGTTTTCATAAAGCAAAACAGTTGACTGTGGATTAAAATGATCCCTAAGCCAGCTACAAAGCAATTAAAGGCAGACCACACAATGCTGTGTTTCCTGCTATTGCTGATAAGCTGTAACTGATTTTTGAACCATTTGTGGTGAGATGATTAAAAATGGTGCAACCCATTAGCTGGAAGTGATGCTGTGGCAATGCCCAGCTGGAGCACACTGGTGGCAGTAGCACCTGGCAATGTGGTTCCAATTGCTGACTGCCTTTGAAATGTCACCAGGAAAGATCTATAACAGCCTTCCTGCTACAGGCCATCAGGGTCTGTGCTTCCTGTTTGAGTTTTATTTAGTGCACTATGGGTTGGTAAATTCCTGATGAAGCTGAGGGCACTTTGGGGCCCCTTTGAAAACTGAATTATCAAATGGAATTAGAGCCCCATTCAAAATTCACCTGTTTTTCATTTCATTAATGTGTGCGCCTACGTCTGGATCCATGGCCTGTGCAGTCTTTCAGGTTTTTTTCCCTTCATGCTGCCCCTTCCATGTGTTTACCTTCCAATTTCCTTGTCTCCTCTTCAGGTTATGGATCACCCAACTTCCATATGCTGATATTCATATTTGATTTCCTCTCTCTCTGGTCCACCCCACAGCCATAGAAGTATCCACTGATGCCTGTTCCTCTTCTGCTGTCTCAGTTCTATATGAAACCTTCCTCTCAGCTGCTAACCTACAACCATGGCCCCAGCCAATCACTCCCACTTCTGGCTACAAGTCTCTGATTCTGTCTTCAGAGTGGCCTTTACTGAGTTTACTTCATGAGATCACTTTTTTTGCATATTTGCAGTCACATAAACCACAGCAAAGTTACTGTTCTCACAAAGTAAGTTCTGTTATCTTCTGTTAATTATGGCTCTAATCAACCCCCTGTATTAGAAGCACATGTAGATTTTAGGTTACATCAGAAGAACTGAGTGATTTGGGCTTCATCAGCAATGTCTTAAAAAGAGGATATATGCAAACCCCCAGACACGTACCTTGGCATTTTGAAGAGGAGGCTGGTAACTAGAGGGCCGATAGAACCTCCTCTGAGTAGCATCAGTGTGAATGTCTCCGAGGAATAGCTCCTCCACAAGGTGGTCTACATTGAGGTGCAGGTACTGCTTCTCCACACGGATCAGCTGGAGCTCGTGCATGGCAAAATTCAGAGCTTTGGTGCATTCACAGCCGTTCTCTTCTCTCAGCAAATCATAGCTCACATCCTGCTCCCAGGGACTATCTCCTGGGATAAATCCAGGACACGTCTGGTTCACCAACTCACTTAATTTTTTGGCTACTGCTTCGTTGTGGCATATGATCTGCACGCTGCGGAGCTGATAGTCGGCCTCGGTGCCGCCGCGGATGATCCAGGACGCCTGCCGGAGGCGAATTTTGCCTCGTATGACTAAGGTGTAGATGGGGTTGGTGCAGCGATTGCCTCCGTAGTAGAACTGATAGGCCTTGAAGGTGTTGTTGTGGTAGAACCTGTAAGACCTTGTGATGAACTCTGGGCCCGCTCTAACTTCACAGCTGTGGGAGGAAAGAAAGTGTGGAAACAAAATTTTAGCAAGGCGGCACATCATGGGCAACATGACCCACCTGGGTCCACAGAGACACCTGGGTGCTTAAAACCCTCCAGCAGGAATAGGAGTAAAGAGGAACTAGGCATCTGTGGCCTGCCAATTATCCAACAATTGCCCCTGCTGCTATTAATACACTGCTTCATGGTGATCATATCGAAAGGCTTTATCTTGTAGGCTTAAATACTTTGAATTGTGTTTTGCTTTTGCCTTTTGTCTAGGGACCACCATGTGACTCAATTCTTTGTTGAAAATAGTAGCAGCTTATTAACATCTATTGCTCTCATTTGCACGGTAGATTTAGCAGAATGACTGATAACATCAGAAAGTGAAATGTCATATGTCCAGGGAACAGCAAAAAGAACTGGCTTATAAGCTGCTCTGGAAGTTTCTCTGTGTAACTCCACGATCTCTGGTCTGCTATGGATATGCAGGATCATATCCTGAGCTTTTCCACTCAAAAATTCAACAGGGGTGGAAGTTAATGCAAACTTCTGATTGTTAATGCAAAACAATCCTTCCCTCCTGCCCCTTATTTTTTCTGGAAGTGTAAATGGCAGTTAAATTCCACTTCCTCTAGGAAGCCCTTCTGTGCCTTCAAACTTGTTCCCCTTGTCACCTCTACTCTGCTTAATATAAACAGAACTGTAGAATTGTTAAGGTTGGAAAAGACCTTTGAGTCCAGCCATTGAGTCCAGCCATTAACCCAGCACCACAATGTTCACCACCAAGCCACACCCCAAGGGCCACATCCACACGTCTTTTGAACACTTTTAAATACTTCCAGAGATGTTAACTCCACCACTTCCCTGGGCAATGCCTGACCACTCTTACAGTGAAGAAATTTTTCTTAATATCTAATCTAAACCTCCCCTGGTGTAACTTGGGACCATTTCCTCTCATCCTGAAATACACTCCTTTCTTTTAAAAAAAAACCCAGTCTTTCCTACTACAAGTCACTTCCAATGAGCTTGTGAATATTGCCTGCTGAGAAAGCAAAACAGCTCTCTGAAACACAAGTCACCAGGTATAAAGAGCAACAGAACTAGTGAAATACAGCTTCTTAATTTCTTTTGCTAATAAAAGTTGTGCTAGACCCATGCTCTGAAAACAAGGACCCATTCAATGGATCTAATGCATGGAGACAAATATAGTACAATGTTATGTTTGAATGAGCATCCATTTTGGCAGCTTGGTAGGCTCCTTCCTATTCAGAGAGATTTAAAGATATTTCACAGCATGCTGTTTAAAATCCAGACAATAAATTGATTCATCAAGACAGCTTTATGGCACGCTATTTTAATGTTCATAATGCTGCTCCTTCTCCTTTTATGCATAAACATATAGAGAGCATCTGGAATTTAGAGCATCACCATATTAAAGAAAATATTTCGGTTGAAAGTGGGAATATTCATCCCTCCCTCTCTGCTTTTTTACCATCTTCTCTTCCCCATCCCAAGCATCTTGTTTTATCTTTCCTTACCCAGTAGAGACCCAGTGGCCCTCAATATTGGGAGGCATCTGTACGGTGATGCGGGCTCCATTGTGAAGGTGTTTCAGCATATGATGGCACTGTGACTCCTTGAAAGCCCTCCAGGCACTCTTCTCCAAGGACCGAGGGTAGGTCCTGCTGTCTGGGTGCAGAAGAGCAGAACCTTCTCCCAGCCCTGTGACAGAAAGTGTAAATTACATCATGAGACCCTGCTGAGTAGGGCTTCAATGTGATAAAGGACATTGTGACCATCTTGAGTTGAATGACACTTATTCATATTGTTATGTGTCTGGGAAAATACTGTTTACATTTATTTTCTCATATGAAAACAAACAGAAAAAATAATGGGAAGCTCTTCCTTTCTGTCACACCACTCATAATCCATTAAATAAATTTGTGAAATAAACTGAGGAAAAGAACTTGAACTGAAGTGCTGTGTTTCCACACCCAGGAGATGTGGCTCTGAAACTGATCTTTATAGACACCTCTGTAATCTCTGGTCAGGACAATCAAAAACCTAGACTTTCAAACTTTCAGAAAGTTGCATCCAGATCCGGACACAAACTTTGCGGTTTCAGCCCTCCTCTAATTTGAACGCTTCTATAATAAACTTGCAAATAAAGACTACTCTTTAAAGTCAAGGGAAAACAGATATTAAAAGCAAAGCCTCTGCACACAGGAAGCCTCTGTGATGACTGAGGTGGTCAATTAAAGGCAGATCCTTCTATTTTTATTTTAAAGGGGAAAAGGAATTTCAAAAGCTAACTTTATCTCCAGCACACAGTAATTTTGGTTTCTAGTAATGTATACATACAACATCTACCAGCATGCTCTCTACACAATATTAATTGAACAAAATGAATACATAGCTTCAAAAGGAATGTGCCTTTACTCTTTTAGACACAGCCTGCTCTTAGATATTTTGGAAAATACGGATCAAAAGAAAATCCCACATCTAGGGGTTAAAAGGTGACAAACATAAACCTTACATAACGTGTTGGAAACTGTATTACATTGCCAGAAGGAATTTGAGCACCAGAGGGCTACAAAATGGATAAGGGGTGGGTTGAAGGGGCTGTTTGAGTGCCTGGGAATTTGGGGCAGCTATCTCAGGAAAGGGATGTCTCACTGTAAGATGCTTCCAGGGCCAGGGTCTGGGATTCATCCCCATATTTTCTGCTGCCTTCTCCTGACCTGGATAAGAAATGGGGCTGTTGGGGATCACCAGTGGGAACCACCCAGTACAGGATCCTATGCTTTATGCCCCAGGCCCCATCTGATATTTGGGCACGTGTCTGGTGTTAGGTAGACACTTTCTTAAGTCTTTCCCATTTCCTATTAAAAAAAAAAAAGAAAAAAAAAGAAAAAAAAAAGAAAAAAAAGAAAAAAAGGGAAAAAAAAAGGTGATTCATTATGTTGGCTAGGTCTTAGATCTTCTGGAAGAAACTTGGGTAGCACCTGGGAAAATGGCATTGCCAAAATTATAAATACATGTCAACCATTTAAAATCAGCCATTCCTCAACTAAACAGAAGCAAAGACTTGTCCAGGAGACAGGGTAAAAAATGATCAGAAAGAATACAATAACTACCTTAACCTAAACAGTGCTCACCATTGAACAAGGCCAGGATTTAATGAGATTAATGAATACAACCTCACAAAATCTTTTCTGGAAAATCTGATAGCTTTGTTATGTTGCAGGTTACAAACAATTCTTCAATGTGAATGAGAATTTATGGCCTTGCTTTCTATAAGATAATAAATACTAGGGATGCTTTGATATTTGAGAACACTGAATGAGATGCCCTTACAGAAGCCTGATTTTCAGGGGATCAGTATTTCTCCCTTTCTGGAAGTCAGAGATTTCTCAGGTATTTCTACATTGCTGAGCAGAGTCACTCACGCTAGCACCAAACAACTCCCCCACTCTGCAGCCAGAAATGGTAGAGCCATGACAGGGTGATGCTCTGCTTGAAGTGACTACATCTTTGGACAGGCAGGATTGACTAGATTGGGTCTGTGCTTCATGTCCATGCAAGGTACATGGCAGAGGTTGTAGCCACCAGTGCTATCTTGCAACATGGTGTCTCCTGCAGACAAATTATCTCACACTGAAAAAAGACTTTGAAAATTCACATTTCCTTTTGAAGTTGTTAAACATTTGAAATTTGCCATCAGAAGAAGGTTTTGAAATTTTTCAACTAGCTATTTTCAATGCATATTTATTGTACCACTTGCTTTTATGCAGCTGTATTTTGCCTAGTTCATGTCATATGATTCATGAATACAGATGCATTTAGAAATGATTTCTTCATTTAGACATACTTGGGGATTTAATTTCTTCAAGCAAAAATCCTTCTTTGGGAGGACACCATCTTGCATGTGCACATATCAAAGAAAAAAACGCAATAACCACATCAGACATTTCCAATTATTCCCTGAAGGAAATGATGAAAAGAAGTTTTTGAAAAGGAGTCCAACTTTATGCGGTATTATACAGTGTCTTCTTTGATATAGCTCAGAAGCAATTGTATCTCAGCTCTCCATGTCACATGAATGTAGTTCTGTCTGCAACTTGCAAATGATAAACTGCAGCTAGGGAATGGAAGGGAGATTTGCATCGACAGGCCTAGAGGAAAGAGGGTATTTGTTTGGGACTCTATCCATCCAACTGTGACAAATGAAGGCAAGAATAAATTCAGGTAATCAAGAGAGGTATGAGAACATAATGAAGGCTGCAGAGACACAGGGAGAGATGTAGAAAACACACACATAGAATGGTTTGGGCTGGAAGAGACATTAAAATTAACCAGTTCCACTTCCCCCTGACTATGGGTAGGGACATCTTCTGCAGGACCAGACTGGTCAAGGCCACATCCAGCCTGGCCTTGAACACTTCCAGGGATGAGGCATCCACAACTTTGCTAGGCAACTTGTTTCACTGCCTCATCACCCTCACAGTAAAGACTTTCTTCCTAAACAAAGAAAGAATTGGATTTAGATCTAATCTAAACCTGCCATCTTTCAGTTTAAAGCTGTTCCCCTTGTCCTATCACTACATGTCTCTGTAAAAAGTCCCTCTCCAGCTCTCTTGCAGGATCTCTTTAGGTTCTGGAAGGTGCTCTAAGGTTTCCCCAGAGCCTTCTCTTCTGCAGGCTGAACAACCCCAGCTCTATCAGCCTGTTGCCACAGGAGAGGTGCTCCAGCCCTCGGAGCATCTTCGTGGCCTCCTTTGGACTTGTTCCAGCATGCCCATGTACTTCTTATGCTGGGGACCCCAGAACTGGACACAGTACTTGAAGTGGGATCTCCCCAGAGCAGAGGGACAGAATCTCCTGCCTTGCCCTGCTGCCCACTCTGTTTTGGATGCAGCCTGGGATGTTTGGCTTTCTGGGCTCCGAGTGCACATATTGAGCTTCTCATAAACCAACACCTCCAAGTCTTTGTCCTTGGGGCTGCTCTCAGTAATGCTAAACGCCATCACAGGACCAGAATATCAGAATATGAAATACAGAATAAAATTAAGAGACAGCAATGGGACTACCTAGGTTTGCCTTGCTGGAGCAAGTAACTACTCAATTTAGTGCAAACTTCTTCCTTACAAAGAGGTAATTTCAACACTTTTGTAGTTACTGACATATGCCTGTAGACACAACTGCCACACAAAGGAGATGTAACTTCCCCTTGTACCATCTGCAGGTCAAACACTGAGACCAGTGATATGCTCCCCACACAGAGCAGTAAATCAAACACCATCTTCTGTGTTTTTCCTCACAGCAGGTGCTCAGAGGGAGTGCAGTGCCCCCCGCTCCACCCTTGGCAGTGCACACGAGGTGTTCTGCAAAACTGAGGAACTGCAGGGATGATTCACTTATTTTAAAAGATCCATTTGGCCATGTTAAATGAGACATTGCTGGAAAGGCTCAAGGTTAAAACATGCATTCACAAAACTGGGAAAAGAATTTCATGACTCTTTAGAAGCCCACTTTGGATAGTAGATGCAGTTGCAACATAGTTGGAGCCATTATTTCATTCAGAGAGATCCAAGTCTGCTATTCTCTATAGCACTGACAGATGGTAGGTTTCAGTATCTCCATGACTATCTCAGACTCAACTGAAAATATTTCAGACTCTGACTATTTGAATTTTTGTGTGTTATGAAGGAATATTACCCACTTGTTAAAAAATATAAACCCAAAATCCACCCACCATGTTACTACTCAAAAGTGTGACAGAATTCAAACAAACAAACAACAAACAAACAAAATCTTTGCATGAGACCAATAACAATAATTTTGTGAGGCCTCTGGTTGGCTCTCACTTTAGCTACACCAAACCAGAGATTGGTATGATTGTATTCCCACCCCATAGCATTTGTTTTCACAAAGGAGCAAGTCCAAAAGGGAAAGGAAAATTCCAGAATCTGCCTGAAATACCAGGTGGCAAAACAAAAGCATGTTATGATGAGCTGATATCCAGCTTCCCTTTCAAAATCAAGCCCTAGCAGTGACACAGCTTTAGCATGAAACTAACTGAATATAGCATGAGAGGTGCTACAGCTCACTGGGGATCCCTGCCCAGACCCTCAGAGATCACACAGTTCTTTGAGGGCCTGTGATCTCAGATCACACTTTACAGGATCCAACATCCATCTGAGTGGGAAAGTGGAGGCCTGTACCACTGCCACGCCAGTAAGACATGGATAGGAGCATGTACCACACCAGACAGAGGGCTTCAGGCTCTCATGTTGACCTATAAACCTGTATCTGATGTGGGAACAACCATTCAAGATAAAAATAATTGTTAAGGGAAGATAGGTTACTTTCAAGTTCTTCAAAGATTTCTGCACATAGCTGCAAGTAAAATACAGATCTTAAAAGGGCAATCTGTTGGCAGCCCATTACCCAAACGTGATTCAAAAATGGTTATGACAAAGCTCTCTGCCAACATTTCTGAAAAAACTGCAAGCTGCTAGAATGAATGTTTTGGTTTTCTGAAAAATAGCATGCAAATACTGTACAACTGCAACAAAGATAATACGCAGAGTTGTGCTTGAACACAGATAGTTTAAATTTAATTTGTGCCTCAACACCCTGGCCAAATTCTGTTCAGAGCTATGCCAGACTGCTAAAGCACAGGGCAAATAATCTTAAACTGTTTAGATTTTATCACTTTAATGAACGTCTCTACCAGAATCTAAACCACGGCTTCGAGCATGTCCAAGTGTAGCGCTTTAAACCAGTCTGAAAGCTACCAGGTGTTCTGCAGGTTCATCCTTTGCTAAATTGTTGGAGACATGTTACCTCAAAGTAGGATTCAAACCTGGCTTTAGACTGGGATTGCTCAGCAGGAACCACTTAACTTTTTTTTTTCCTAATTTCTAGTGATGTAAATACAGAAGAACAAAATTTTATTATGAAGTAAAACAACCTCGAGTGATAGCATAAGTTCAAAAGAAGCGATGGCTTAATCTCTGACAGAAATATTTTAACATTCGTGCTTTATCCTGCAGCAACCTTTTTTCAAGTTAGAACTTGTCTGAAACTGGAAAAACCTTACAACAGATAAAGAATAATTGGCTGGATTAACTTTATAGCTCTCCTTATCTGGGCAGTTGCCCTGCACAATTAAATAAATAGACATTTGGATCATGCTTTTTCTTGATGTGGGATAGTGTCAGATAATGCCTATGACAGGCTTTTACCTCCAGTGCAAGCTTACATAATTGCCATGGAGAATATAATGTCCTGTTACCAAGCCACGAGCTGTGTTTACCAGTGTTTTCCCTGCACTTGAAACTTCAAAGAGTCCTCGCAAGACTGGGGCCCAAATTAGCTACGACAAACAAAAGGGTTGGGAAAGGAAAGCCGGGTTTTATGGCCAGGGAAGCAGACAGGACAATGACTTCCTTTCACATGTATCTGTTGCCTCTCTTGTGCACACAGAGTTTCCAAGTGCAGCTTTTGAAGAGAGGAAAAATGAACGCTTCAGAACATGGAAGATCCTGAGGAGGGATCCAAAGTATGTCTACATGGGACAGCTAAAAAGAAACCCCCTCAAAGCTGACAGGCCCAGCATGGAGGTCCCCTGTTACCCTATAGCTTGGTCCTCATTCAATGCCCTCTCTTGGAAGAGGTCAGAGACCAGCAGTTACACAGCCCATAACTTCTGCTTAGCTGAAGTTCTTAATTGGGATGGGTGCTGCTATGTGTGCAAGGTGAAATGGCACTGCCCAGAGTGAGGGTTTCTTTATGAAACCATGAAGGGTTAAAGCCCATCTTCCTTCAGGGCAGTGGGAACTCTGCCCCTGACAGGAATGGGTGCAGTGCTGGGATGTCTATGCAGTTCAGTATCAATGGTAGTTTGGTCTTGCCCTCTTTGCAAGAAACATCTGCCCTCTGTCAGAACATCTGCTCCGTCCTGTACCCACACCTTGGCACTGGGGTTTATTCATGCAGAACTGCCCCCAACTTCCCTGGCACTTGTGTCCAAGTGAAGACAGTGCTAAACAAACTCACTACAGATAGTCCTGCCCTCTATCAGCCCTAAATAGTCACCTCACTAATGAAATCCTACCCTTGCCTTGGATAGCTGAAGGTATTTGCCTCCAGTGTGGTTGAGGCACTTTTGGGCCCCATTGTGTGCCAGCCTACTTTCAACAGACACCCTACAGAGCACAAAAAAGTTGTCCTCTCTGTTGATGACATCAACATTTTACCACTGTGTTAGCCCACAGTCAAGGTAAAAAAATGAGTGCAATGGAATTTACTCTGACAAACGTGTGAATAAAATTTGGTCCATCTTCTAACTCTCCCTGCAAATTCTCCAACTCTTACACTAAGCACTGTGTCTTCCCATCTTTTTATTGTCTTCCAGATTTTGAAATGCATTATTTAACTGAGGAAACAGATCACATATGTCTCCAGCACAGAGCACAATATATGTTCATTCTATGGCTATGGAATCTCCTGATGCATTTACTTATTATTTTCCTGAAAAAGTTTTGAAATAAAACACTACTATATAACTAATTTAAGCAACACTGCCAGAGAACTTTTAAAAGCATAAGAAGTTTTGCTCTAAAAAGTCTATCAGTCTTGTTTTCATCGTCTTTATTAGTACCATTTCCATGATGTTATTGACTAATTGTTTTAAAGTTTCTAACTCATTACTCTAACAGTAGCATAATCAGAAATATACTAGAGCTTTTTTTTAAGCATCTGTATTTATAAAAAGAAAAGGTTATGTTTACAAAATAAATTAGCCAAATTTGTTTTAAATCCACTTGAACGTAGCTTTTATTATTCAGGTTTTTTGGACTTGAATGATCTTAGTGTTTGACATCTGAAACTTCTGTGGCTTTTTGTCTAAGCAAAGAAAACAGTGATAATGGACAACTTCCAGCTGCAAACCTGTTTTTTTTGGGTTTTTTTTGTGACACTGTACATGCACAGGTTTTATTTTGATTAATGAAAACTAGTTTTTCCGAATTTCAACTCAATGACGTTAAAGCAGGCATTTCTTAATGTAATGAAAGCAGAAGCTCCAGCCTTACAGGACATTTTAACTTCTGTCACAAAGCTTTAAGCCTTAAAAAGCCTCAACCACCCACCCACACTCACTCACTTTTAACCCTTGAATTGCCATATGCAATAGAAATCTAGAAAGGAAATGCTGCACGCTGCAAAGAGGCTTAGCAGTGCAATCCCCTGGGATTCCTGGTTATTCTTAAACATTAGCAATTTGGGATAGCTGTGGATCAAAGGATGCTTCTACTGACTTTATGGCATGGATGGAAAAGCTCTAGACCAAGTTAAAGCCAACAGGGTAAAGACATTTCCATGGGCTATATTTCAGTGCCACTGATATAATTTTCAAGTTTGTAAGAGGGCAGTAGTTTCCAAACTCTGATCCAAACTGTGGACTGCTACATTACCAAGGTACTTGTCTTCATATACAAGGCAGTGAGTTGTATCTTTCTACAAGAACTTTGGTTTATGTTATTTGGTGAAATATAACTGCAGATGGAAGAAATGGATGACTTTTCTTCATCATCCTCTTTTGGCAGCTGCTGTTTTGATCTGATCACTGGCCCTGATTTGTTTCCTGCTCCAGCCAGCATTCAGCTCTGCTCTGTAATTCCAAGCAGATGAGCCAGGGAGTCCAACCCTGCAATTACACCTCCTCTCTTTACCCTCTAACTTCAAGTCTTCCATTTCAACTTTTACATCTCAGATCACAGAGTTTAAAGAACACCTCTGGCGTCCTGTCGGGTCTGGCTCAGCTAAACATGTTTCTACGCTCTCTGGATCTCATAGCTGAGCTGTGAGAAGAGTATAAACCCCCTCCTGGGGATCAGAGACTCCTACTCTTTCTTTCTCTAAACAAAATATACCATCAGAAGCCCATGCTCTTTATTATTTATTAAATACCATAGTGTGTGCTTAGCACTTGTACAAACACAGAGATAGACAATCCCTGCTTCACAAAATCAACCCCAGGAATAGCTTTGAAATCCTTAACCCCAGCTCACAGATCTCCCACTGAATCCATGTAGGTCACCTGCATTTTAACAGTTAAAAAAATTCCTCTTTTTACGACTAAGCTTGGGGTCCTAAGAAATTTAACTGATGGAGGCTGGATGCTACAAAGGACTTCAGAATTAGGAACACTCTCCAAAATGATGGTGTAACCGAGTAGCTTGAGTCGCACTTTCAGAAGGATATCATACCCAGATTTTTCAAATCTGGCTGCCAAATGTTAGACATACCTAAGCAGCTCATTAAACTGCCTTCTTTTCAGAAGTTTCTCTTGAAGAACACTGGCTTTCTGAAAAGATCGGTTATCTGTTTAAAGGCCTAAAAATGAATTTACAAGATAAACTTTCAAGTTTAAATACGCTGACTTTTCTCACTAAAATTTTGCCTGCTGTGTAGTTTCAGAGAGATGTCAGTCCAGGGTTAAACTGAGAGGCTGTCAAAGCAGGACTGTGTGTAATAACACCGAGAATTTTTGTGCTTTGCAGCAAAACAATTTTAGGTGCTCAAAAGATCCGGTGCTGGCACACTTTGCTACCGAAGCCTTCCCAGGTAACTTCTCCAAGCCAAAAAACGCTTCCCGATAAGAGGAAGAACGCGGGCCCCGCAGGGCTTCTCGGCCAAACGCGCCGGAGTTCGGCAGCGCCAGCTCTTGCCGGAGGTGAGTAAAGAAACTTTGTGAGAGGTGCCCGGACCAACTGCTCCATCCAAGGAGTCCCAGGCTGCAACGCAATCCGCCGGGGCGCTTTCGGCAGTGCCGTCCCACGCGTGCTGCGCAGGGGTTCCACTAACAGGGGGGTCAGGCAGAGCCAGCGGGGGCTGCTCGCTTCCCACCCTCCGCCCCGGGCAGGCGGGACCCAGCGCCCGCGGGCACCACGGGAGAGCGCACCCACCCGCGCCCCTCTGCGCCCCCAGAGCGGCTCTGGGCCCCCCGCACCCCAGCCGCTTTGGGGGCACCCGCGGGCCGAGCCCCGCCGGCAGCGCACTCACCGTGCAGCAGCAGGGCTGGGAACAGGTACCGCATCAGGCTGCCGTACGGGGCGGACATCTCCGCGGCTCGCAGCGCTCCTCGCCCGCTCCTGCGCTCCGGCCGCCGCCACTCCCGCCGCGCCGCCCGCGCCTCAGCGCCGCCGCGGGCAGCCCACGGCCCGGCGCTGGGGGGCAGGCGGCTGGCGGGCCCGGGGGACACGGGCACCCTCCGGGACCGCCGCCGCCGCTGCGGCTCCTCAGGGCTCCCGCCCCGCACGCCGCCGACCCGGCAGGGCTCCGGCTCGGCCGCCGCCGCTCGGTGCCCGAGGATGCCCGCGCCGCCGCCGCCGCGTCCCAGCTCGTCTCCGCGCAGCGCGGCGACGGCTCCGCTTCATATTTCCCCTTCCAGCAGGAGGAGGAGGAGTGGTCGGGAGGTGGGGACTCCTCCCGGGGCGGGGAGGGGGCGGCCCCGCCGCTGGGCTGGCGGCAGCGCCGGACAGCGCTCCCACGGCGGGGGAAGGGGCGCTCGGGACCCGCCGGGCAGATCCGCAGGGGCGGGGGCGGCACGGAGCGGACGCCGCGCTGTGTGGGCACCGGGCGCCTCGGGGCTTTGCCATCGGCTGGGATGTGCACGTGGCGGGCTGGGGATCCCGAGGGAGAGAGCGCAGCGGCTGCTCCGTCCTCCCGCGGCTGCGGGCGCGGAGGTGTCGGCTGGGCTGCGGCTCCCGGGGCCGGCCGGAATCTCTCTTCCCTGGGGGTGCGAAGCGCGACTTCGCCTTCGCGACCGTAAGCTGGAGAGAAAGAAAGTTGGTGTGCGTCCTCTCTTCAAAAAGAAACCTCTGTGTAGTTACTGCTTTCCGTGTAAATCCGACGTTTTATAAGCTAAAAATGCTTGTCAGGGATGCCTTTGGTGATGCACTCTCCTGCATGCATTCCCCCATGTCTCTTGTTGACTAGTTTTGCTTTTTTCTCTCGTCTTGGGCCCTGGTCATGCAAACATGCATGGACTTAATGTACCTGTGGGTGACTCGTGCCTGAGTTTAATCACGGGACTTGCATTTGTGGTGTCCTCTGGATAGGGATGTCATATTTTCCAGTTTGTGTTTGGTCTCGTGGACTCCACAGTAAGGCCTCATGGCAAAGAATGTGTAACAAATTGGAGGAAATGTTGAGAAAATCAACATAACTACGTTTTGAACAGCTTAACTCAGCTAAAGTGTTTACATGCTGCATGCTTTAAAAGAAATACAAACAATGTTGATTCCTTCCAAGTCCCTTGAGAGGGAAGAATAAACTTAATCTTCCTCACTTATATAGGGAGGAAACTGAGACAGAAGCAAGTAAGTGGTGAGTCAGTCAGTGCTCCAGTGCCTTAGATTCCCAGGGTTACACTTGTGCCTTCACACAAATGTCTTTCCATCCCGAAGGGCTGGTTTCCAGAGCACTTGGTGGTGGTCTGTACAAGCCTGTAGTGATCAGATATCCTCTCAATGACCTGGATAGACATGGACAGAGAAAGGCAACATCCTCCAAGAAAGAAGTGTCCATGAACACAATCAAGTAACACAGGGTAAGGCTGTAAAAATGCCTTTACCCCACATTGGTTGCTCATCGTCTTCTCTTGTAGTTGCGACAGAGTTGTTTGTCAGGCGAGGTGTGAAGGGAGGTGATTCATGCTGTAGACACAGTTCATTGGGGAAAAGTGTTGTGTATCCAGGTCAAAATTCTGATTTTACCACTTGTAACAATTGTACAATAGCAGAGACACCCAAGTAATTTTTGACCTTTATCTGCAAGGTAAATGAGTCAGATACAATGAGCAAGGAAAACAGCAATATCCACTCAAAATACAGTACAAACATCTGCATTTCTGAATCTTGAGGACCTGTGATGTACTTAGATCTGTGTCTGCTGGTTGCTTCTTCTAAGAGAATTCACTGTCAGGGTTATCAGTAATATAATGCTGGGTGTGCAAATGGGTGTTAGAAGGAGAAGGGAAAGGTGATGTGTGTGGGAAAGTGGATTGTTGGCTTAGCAGGTTATTACTAAGGGATCCTGCCTGGTGGAAGAAGCCAATCTGAAGAGTCTCATGTGTTTGGCACACACATGGGTAATATGACATGCAGGAAGTCTCCCAATGTAACTTCTGCTATTTACCTGAATATAAAAGGCAGGCCAGTGTCACTGTAAGCACTAATGAAAGATTAGGGGTTTTGAATGTAATTGCATAAAAGCAGCAGCATCCAAAAGGAGAGGCTTCTTATAGGAACAATCTGCTATACCATCCCCAGATCGAGCAACATTATAATTTGCAAAAAGATGAGGCTAAGAATAGCCTGCAAAAAATTATTTCTTACAAAAGGCAGTTATCCCAGAAGGTCATGGTTTCTCCCCTGAGAAGTGACAGCCCCCCATGGCAGCAAACAGCTTTTCATAAGAGGAAAGGGCAATGCCTTCACTGCTCCACTGGACAACTTTGTAAATTGGGCTCTGCTTGTGATTTACTATCAGTGCAGCTTCAGATGTGGTAATGAAACAAAATGAAATCAATACCCAGTGAGTTCAGATATGGGAGAACTTGCAAAAGACAGCACAAACTATACTTTGTTTTTTCTTGTCTTCTTTTTTCCCTTAATTTTTTGTCATTTTAAGGCTATGTATTTTATCAGCCCAATGCATGTTATTTTTCTTTAAATATACCCAGTCCTACTTGTTTCATTGCCGTGTCCCTCTTCAAAATGTGCTGTAATGGGAAGCAGTGACAAATAACAGCTCTCTGCACTTTGATCTAGGTAGCATGTCACATCAGTTCTCATTAAAAATGGCATTAACCAATCCAACCATGACTTTCTGAACTGGAGTTCCTGGGGTGTATACCAAATTTAGGTATAATGTAATATCATTCACAAAGGCATTTCTCATGCATATTCTCAAAAATACCATAGAGGTCAAAGCATTTCAAAAAAGAAGTTGTCAGCAGAAGTTTGCACAGAAAGGAGCTGTTTTGAAAGAAAAAAGCCAAACCCCAAACCTGATGGGAAATGTACTTTGTGGCTGAGACCCTGCAAAAAATATTAAAATATGAGGAAAACTAACTTGTTGGACTTGTTGTGTGACACTTCAAAGATCTAGGCATATCAGCATAGCACTTGTCTAGGTAAAGTGCCGACTGGTTGGCTGGCAGCCAATGCCAAGCTGGTGGTGAAAGATGCTTAAAAGAGGGAGAGGATGGGAAAGAATGGAGGCAGCGAGTGTGTGGGACACTTTATGCTATGGAGAAGAATAGGATGGGGCAGCACAGCTAGGATTTACTAATGGCTATATTATGTTTTTAAAAAGAAGGGACGTAAAGATTTATTGAAAAGGAGTGGAGAGACTAATTTGCAAAGAATCAAGCGTCTATCAAATTTCTGTGAATTGCCCATGGCAAAACAATCAAAATAAATAGAGAGAAGTCTTTTTACACATCCAGCTTGAGTTAGAAGCCACAAGATGAGCCTGGAGACTGTTAGATAGAGAGGAATATTCACTGTATGGCTTCTTATTTTAGCTTCAGCTGCTTGAGGAAGAAGTTAATCTGTTTAATGATTTAAAATAAATGGTAATTGGTTTGTTTCTTCTTTCAATCTGAACTGAAAATGCCATACTATATGGGGTATAGCAGAAATGAGATTTATCCATTACTTCCTCTATTGGTTTTGAATATTTAGAATAAGGTGTTTAAGCTGCTGATTATTTTTTTTTCCTTATTCTTTGTTAAAAAAGTAATTGAAAGAACCTCTGGCAGTATTTCTTAAATGTTTGGCTCCCAAATTGTGCAGACTACTTGACCTTCCCCTACCAGAGATTTTTTTTTCTTCATTGCAGCTACTGAAGACAGTGGAATTTTATAGTTGTTTTAAGGGATGCTGAATCTGGGTTTAGTTTTGTCAAACATGTACCTGTGGTAAGGCTGTCCTGGAAACTAAGGCTCTGAGGTGGAGCAGATTACCTCAGAGGTCTATCCTTTATTGCTTTTCCTTGTATAGGTAGATAACTAGTCTGATAATTGTGTTTTGGAAATGAATTTATTTTAGTCATCCAAGACACAATGCACATGTTAAAGTCCTGTTGCCTGGAAACAAACATAGGAAGTATAGACTAAGCATAGTAAAATGAAGTTATTGTGGCCATTGTCTATAGGCTATTTTCTCTTTTTTTTCAGATACACAAAGAGATGTGCATGCACATGAAGCCATCTACTAGAATAGACTTGATGGTTTCCCAAAAATGAGGTTGGTTATCTGAATAAGGTTTTTTTTTTAGTTTTTCTAGAATGGTTTAAGAAGTAGATGGAAATAAAGGTATGAAATGATGTAAGAGTAGACCCTGCAAAGCTTGGGCCATCCCAGGCAGCAAAAATCAAAGAAAGATGTAAAGAGCTCAAACTTAGCCAATGGCTTTTCAGAAAATAAGCTCTCTCCTTCTTGTTTCCCTGCTCGCTTCTGGCATTTAAAATGTGATTTTGATTTGACTATTCAGAGGCAAAGAGGAACTACTCTGTGTAGAATTACTTTACTACAACCACAAATTTCATGGTGCTGTTGCTGTAAGCAGAGCTTGAGAGCCATGTCCACCTCCCAGTGAGCTTGGCTGGGGTCTTGCCATTGACCAGAGTGAGGGGTGGATCAGTCCTTGGGTGAAGCTGTTGGAAACACCAACTGGAACAGCCAGTGCTCATATTGGTGACATTAATCTGGAAGCACAACAAACAAGGGCCAAAGGTATTTTCTTCACCCAGCACACAGGCAGCCATCCTAACCCTCTGCAGCACTGCCATCCATTCATGGCACTCAAATACCATGAAAATGGGTGTGGTAAAAATGTCTTCATAAATGTTGTTTGAACCTCCTGTTGTTTGCACAGTGGCTTAGTGATATTGTGACTTAAGGAAAAGAAAACCACCTCAAAGAGCTAAACCAGCAGATTGAAAATCTGTTGCAATCTGGGCAAAAAATGTCCTTCTTATATCTTGTTGCTCTGAAGAGCCATGCAATGGGTTAGAGAAATAATTATTCTGATCGCTGAAGACAAAGGAAAACTTCTGGAAAAATTTAAATGCATGTACAGTGTTGTTCATTACTGCTTATATTTTGTCAGACTGAAATTGAATTTTGATTTTGATTAATTTCTTTGAGAAAATGGAAATTTTGGCAATTATGTATAAACTATCTAAAGAAGCAGATTTCATTTCCAAACTGAAAAATGGAGCAATGTGATCCGACAAGCTTGTGTTTAAAAGTCTCAAGTTGCATCTAATGCACCTGGGAGCTACTTTCCTCATTTTTATTCTTCTTGTAGCTCTTTTGGGGCCAATGCTTCTCCAGGTTAACAACATCCTTTGGGAAATAGGATTTTCATCCCTTACAGAGCACTGCCCGTGGTCTACATTTCACTTGGCAAACTTTTGCAGCAGGGGATGGACAAAGAGTAGGAAACTGAATCTGTTCCAGGCAGCCCTGTTAAAAATAGAGCTGTTCCCTAGCGAGGGGAGGAGGAAGACCTCCTGCCCTTCTGACCACATCTGAGCCAAGTGGCCAGCTGTACTGGGTAGAACTTTGAGTGTGGCCTTGAGGGAGCAGGTGGAAAATTTTCTTTCATGGTTTTGTTCAGTGTTTGTATTTGGTGATGGGTCGCTTGCAATGTGCCTTAGATATACAAATGGCCAAACAGAAATTGAAAGTATTTCAATTGAAAGTATATGTTTTACAGTGCCCCTGGGTTTTTGCAGCAGACCTTTGGTTGACTTGTATCCAGTCTCATTCTTGTGCTAAGTTTGGTTATTTCTCAGTGTGATGTTGCAGCAGCCACTTTCAATCTTGATCTTGAATCACAGGTCTGACAGTCCTGGTGTTCTGCAGACATCTCAAACATACCCATGCTGCAGGCAATTTTTCTTTGTTCATTACAAAGTTGAATTCTGTTCAAAGCATTCACTGAATTTTAGACTCAGGCTCTCAAAACCACTCCTATGTTCAAGCACAAGTGCATTTTATCAAAGCTCCTTCCCAAAGGAGGCTAACCAACACTTTCAGCAATGGCATACTGAAGGTGTCAGCATGGCCACCAAGGGCACAGTTGACTCCAAAGAAATGTAAAAGCATTTGTTTTCCCAAGTAGTTTGCAAGTAAGAAGGAGGGAAAGAAGGAAGCAACAAGAAGTCTTGGAGAGATGATTTCTAGTCTTGGCAGCTGATGTGGAACAGAAGCCTGGGGCAAGCCTCTGCTCTGGTTTGATGTGCAAAGCCGGTGCAAGCCTCTCGGTTTCTCAGGGCCTCAGTTTCCCTAACACTGGGAAAAAGTAACTAATCTGTGAATAATGTCACCAACTAATAGGAATGTTTGTACAGTAAGAACTGTAACTTAGGGTGAGTTACTGTCATTATTATTATATTATTATATAATATTATTATACTAATGTCATTCTATCTCACACGCAGATAGAATGACATTAATATGACTTTCAATAAGAAATATCACAGAATGGTTGAGTTTGGAAAGGACCTCTACTGTTCATCTGGTCCAGCTTCTCTGCTCAAGCAGGGACACCCAGAACCAGTTGCCCAAGACCATGTCCAGATGGCTTTTGAATATCTCCAAGGTGGGAGACTCCAGAAGTTATACAGGACAGCCTGTATATACATTGTCTCAGGGTATTCCAAATCATCTGCAGTAAGTTCTGAATTCCTTCCATCATTTCCATCTACTTACCAATGTAAAATGTGTGTTATATACATATATTTGTATGGGTGATGTATGTACATATACAGTATGTATATATGTATAAAATATGTCTATTTTCTATATGCATAAAGTCTTTGAAACATCTGGATAATGCATTATCCATGCATATGTGCTTCAAGTCCATATGCAGCCAGCCAGATTGCTGACTGCCTGAATTAAACTGCAGCCTTCCCAGACAATTCTGTCTGCAGCTGTAAGGTGTTCTATAGGTTACCTAAAAGCTGCCAGGTTCTGTAGAAAAACTCTTTATCTACTAAGAAAATGTTACCATCATCTTCTTGGAGAGAAGCTCCAAGTTTCTCAGACCAGTGGCTAAATTACAGGTATTTTAGGTAACAAAAGGAGTAGAGAAGGAGGAAAGGAAGGCACCAACCAGATGAATTCTAAGCTGAATTCTTTCCTCTCCTATGTCTGTGCTTGGTACAAGAAGCAGGAATATAACAGGCAGGATTTTGTAAGACAGGTCTGTGTTTTTTGTGGCTGATGCTATTTAAGGTCTAGAAAAGAGTGCCTGAGTAACTGCTTAGAGTAGCAGAGGGCTGCTCTGTCCCCTTTTGGGTCTTTGCCTCTCACAGGCAACTGTGCCAAGCAGTTGCATGGCCTCTGTGTCCAGAGGATCACAGACTCACAGAATCTATTAGGTTGGAAAAGACCTCTGAGATCATCGAGTCCAACTTTTGACCCATCACTGCCTTGTCAATCAGCCCATGTCACCGA
This sequence comes from Molothrus aeneus, assembly GCF_037042795.1. Lineage (NCBI taxonomy): Eukaryota > Metazoa > Chordata > Aves > Passeriformes > Icteridae > Molothrus > Molothrus aeneus. Next base: position 101,307,877 of record NC_089646.1, on the reverse strand, counting down.
ACGCCACGTCCAGTTGTTCCTTAAGTACTTCCAAGGACGATGACCCCACCACCCCCCATTCCAATGCTTAACAACCTTCTCCATGAGGAAAGTCTTCCTGATGTCCGACCTGAAGCTTCCCTGGTGCAGGATGAGGCTGTGTATGTTCTCTCACCCTGTTGCTGGTGGTCTCGGAGAAGAGGCTGATCCCCACCTGGCTATGTCCTCCTTTCAGATAACTGTAGAGAGAGATGTGATCTTCCCTGAGCCTTGTCTTCTCCTGGTCAAGAGCCCCAGCTCTCTCAGCTTGTTGTGGGACTTGCTCTCCAGACCCTTCACCATCTTCTCTGGATGTGCACCAGCACCTCAATGTCTTTCCTGTATTGAAGGGCCTGGAACCAGACACAGGACTTGAGATGTGGCCTCACTAGCGCCAAGTACAGGGGCACAATCACTGTCCTGGTCATACCTCCTGCCTCCTCTCCTGGCTTTTATGTTTGGACAAAGCTGCAATTATCTTGTGGCAAACAGCACACAGAGGTACATTTTCTTCCTGCAATGGAAGGAATAACAGCAGGACAGAAGCCCTTTATCCCATCCACTGTTTGTGGTCTTGGGAGCTCCAGCACCCCTTTCCCAGCCCTCCTTTCAGTCCCTTCCCTTTGCACTGCTTCCTGGCCTTGCACCAGCAGGGATCACGGACGTGTAGAGAGTTATAAAACACACCTGGCAAAAGGGACATACTTATGCCTGCATTGTCTTGTGTGGTATGGGGCTGCATGTGTGGGATGCTCCAGGAGGGAAGCAGAGAGCAAACATGTGGACCATGGAGCAGGTAGCCAAGGTGTGCTGACCCTTGCACTGCTGTTTCTCTGCTGGACACATGTGTGCACAAATAAACACCCCATGTGCAGGTGACCTGTGGAACTGTTTTTCCCATTGGCGTAATCGCAGCTACTCCAATTATAACCACACGTGTGTGCGACTTACTCCTGGCAGATAATTCAGCGATTGCAAAGCTATCAGGTTACTAAAAATATCCCCTTCAGCCTGCTCTTTAATTACTGAAACTGTTTCCCATCACATTACAGGAAGAAAAAGTACATTTGGTAGTAATTGTCTGACTTGAAGGCGTCTACACAAAGAGTTCTCTGGTCATCATACAAGTGTGGTAGACTCCCTGAGATATTTTTAAAGGAGACTTTTACAGAGGTTGCCTCCATTGTGAATCAAGGGGCAGACAGCTGCTGCTGCTGCTTTCATTTTGGTCTCTCTCAAATCTGGAGGAAGCTGATGTGGTCAAAGTGAGCAGCCAGTCGATGATTCTGCATTGATGCATGTCCTGGGAGCAGAGTTTTCTTCTGAGCATTGTTGTGTGTGACATGTGAGCAAGCTGCCTGTGATGAATGAAACTGTTTAGAAGGAGGAGGAAGGGGTGAAGTTCATATCCATACATGTCTTGTGGATTTTCATTCTTCCATAGGGGGCACAGAGAGACATATACAGTAAATGGGAGCTGACATTTCACTTGAAAAATGTAAAACTGCTTTCTCTAGCTACTGCCTATTTTTATAATTGTATATTATGAATGTAGACAGTAACATGGCTAATGGTTTCTGGCAATGCCACAGGGTCCACATTCCTATGGGCTAACACCTCCAAGGAATATGGGAGGAGGGGAAAAGGAGTACAGATGGTTGGATGTAAAGGGCCCTCTGCAATGTGTTCTACTACTCTCAGACTCTCTCTGTCACTTGAACATTAAGATTGGGAAACCAGGAACTCGGAAGAAGTGAATTTGATTGCTTATATGATTTGATTGCTTTCATGGTCAGCCATTACCAAACTGTTGTTACTCATTTTGTTACTGTCTGACATAAGTCTGTAGCTATTTGTGAACATCCTAAACCTTATTTGACGTGCTTGTGCTTGGGTTTTGGGCATGTTAACAGTATAGAAGCTTGCTCTGAAGAGCTGTGCATTCCTTATTCACTGGCGCAACGCCCTAGATGTAAGCACTGGGAATGGTTCCTAGTGTGATATCCCAGGAACAAAGAGATGCATGGCAGTCCTTAAACAAAGGATGGCAATTAGCCTACATTTTGCCAACACAGATGACCCACTGTGCTCCCTTCCAGCCATACCCATTCTGTGACTGATTCTGTGATTCTTGATGATGACAATATTTATCCTTTTACTTGTTATTTTTTTAATTTCTCAGCAAAACACTATCATCAAGTACCAGGTTGTTCCAGGTTTTGTCCAAGTTTATACAGTTCAGAAGTTTTCTACTGCAGTCAGTGGGAGTTTCGCCTCTGATTTCAACAGAAGTGGGGTAGGTTGTAGGGCTAGTGACAAACCCTTTATAGTTCAGTCTGAAAGCAAGTGCAAACAACTAGAAGAAATCTCTTAATAATTTGCATGTTGAAACTTACATTGCATAAATGTGCCATTAATATCATTAATATCTTCCTGGAGATAAGATGCAATGAACTTCTTTGAAGACGAATTGCTCAACTCACCCTTGGCATGACTTCAGTGGAATCTCACCCACTTCTGACAGTGATTGATTTCGTCTGGAGCACTTTTCTCTGGGAGTCCAAGATGTCTATCTTTTCAAATCCACACAACCTAACATCAGAGAACTCAGAAGCAGGACTCTCAAGTTCCAGTACTAGCTCAGCCATGAACTAGCATTATGCTGGTTATCTCATTTAATTTCTGTGGGCCTTGCCTTAATCATAAATCTCATAGGCATACTTATTTCTTGCAAAACTTATCAGAATCTGACTTTGAAAGGTGTACTCATGAAAAATTTAAATATCCACAAATTAAATGTTTCTAAAATAATTTGCAAGCAGAGAAGGAGATTCATTCCCACAAAAAGGAAAGGAGATGTTCCCTGAGGCTGTTGTATAAATTTTTGGTCGTGTCTAATATGGTAGAATAGCAAAAAATATTCTTGCTGTGTTTGTTTGCAACAGAAAGGAGGCTTTGTCCTCAGCTTTCTCTGTTGTTGTATTGGTGTTTGTCTGTGTATATGAAAGTTAAAAGCATTTCTTCTGTAGTAGGAAAAGTGGCAACAGTCCAGGCTTGAGCATGAGTTGTGATGGGCTGCATTTAAAATTTGTCACATTTGACATGGAACGAAAAGTTCTCAATGCAAATGTTAGTTTTAGGAAACAATGCCAATGTTGTAATCCTTTATGCTAAATGAACAACTGGGTTTCTTTAACCCACTTTTATGCTTCCTTGATGCTGGCTCAGATCTGTTTTGGGTCTGAAGTGGCTTTAAGTGTTCATTTCCAAAATCTGAAGTTTTAATATTTTGGAGGCTTTGCATCTTGCCTCCAAGAAGGTATGAATGAGGGTGGGAATGGGCACATTTCCATCGTCTACATGTCAAGCAAATTTGCCTTCATTGCAGTAGTGCAACATGGACTTTAGGAGTGGAGTCCTTTGCTTCTGTACTTTCCCTCCTCTCTGTTCATACCTTAAATTTATGTTGTAGTTACTCAGGCTCCTTTTTCTCTCTGTGATGGTAACACCAAGGGATCCGTGGTCTAACCTGACCTCTTGCTAAACAGAAGGGCTTTATTTAATAGTGCAGCCACTTGCTGCTGAAGTTGAAAGAACCATTACTTGTCTGAACAGTCTCAGACACTTGGACACAAAAAGACAATTCAAAACATCCACAGGCAAAAAAGTATTTTATTATAATGATAGAGGGAGTGGCACCTCAGAGATATGGTGGCATTTAACACTTAGGGAGATCTGTTAACAAGAGAAGTTTTATAAGCTGTTTGTAAAGAAATATTTATCTGCTGGTGAAGGACACTTAATAAATCGCTGCAGCTGAAGAAATGCTACGTAGAATGGGGTACAGTTTATCATACAAACTACACTGTACTCTGTTACTATTTCTCTGTTGCATCTGAATATTAGTGTAAAAATACTTAAGGTGTATCTTAAGGTCTGCTCATATATATATATACACACATACAAACACACACACACATATATATATATATGTATCCATGCCAAATCCTTTTATGTCTGAACTGTAGATTGTGTCACAAGATTAAACAGCTTGATTTTGTAAAACTAAAATAAAACATCTGTTTGGAAAGGCCCTGGCATTGTAAGAAATTTTTTGCAGGCTGGATCTGCATTCAATGAACATTAACCCACGTAAGTTTTTATAATTATTTCAACTCAAATAATCTTATCACATACATTCAGAAACTGAAGCTAAAGTAACTGTTGAACTTAAGCAAAGGCTTCTCCTGAATTTGAGTTGTTAAGTTTGTGTAGCTTTCTCTATGGTAATCTGTTGTTTTCACTGGCTTCTAATTTTCTGAGCTGCTTTAGTCAGCTCCCTCACCTTTTTAAGGTGAAATATGTTTTTCAATGATTTAAGCAAGAAATTACTAGTTTTTCACCACATCTGTGAAATGCAAGAGAAAAATTTTGCCTTACTTACCACAAAATCCTGCCTGTGAACCTAGTGAAGAGGCCTGGGGATCAGACAGGGGACCTGGGGATCATAGCCCTTCTTATACAACCAAGCATCTTTAAGAAATATTTAGTAAGCATACAGAAAAATGTTACTCCATCTTGAGGAATTAAAATTAATGAGCATTTTAAAAATAATCTACATTCTTTATCTCGGTCTCACAATCAGGTCTTGGTACCCAGCTTTCTGGAGATGCTCAGCAGTGCTTTGTCTACAAGGCATCCTTGCTCCTCAGACTGAAGTGATTCCAGATTCTGTTCAGTTCTGTTTCCTGGTGAGCACAGGATATATTTACCCATCTGGGACAATCCCTTTATGATCTACCAGGGAAAAACACGTTGTAATTGCCATGCTTTCTTACTGGCTGCTGATGTACTGCACAGCAGCAATGGAACAGCACAGCGGGTGGAGGCCTGCTTCTCCTCTGGAAATCAGATCACTTCATGTTGCACCATAATTTCTTAGTCCTTTCTGTATTCCCCTCAGATAAGATAACTCAGTTTTGAATGCTTGCTCTGGGAGCAGGGCAAGGACAAAGAAAACTGTTGTCTTTTCATCAACATACCACAATCTGTGTCAGAGCAAAGAAATGTGGGCTCTGGAATTTTTTTTTTACTTTATCTGCCTGAGTAGAAATGAGAGCAGAAAAATAGCAAATTGCAGTTGTGAAAAATGCCATCGTTTTTCAGCTATAATAGTCCTTCAGTAAAATGCACAAACTGGGAAGCATGAGTGATCCAGTTGTGTGAGTGTTTCAGCATGGAGCAGGCTAGGTGTCAGTGCTGTGTGCATTTCCCTTTTGCAAATAGGCTCAGTGAAGTGGAGGGGCTCTTGCAGCCATTCCCACTTTGTACAACTCCTTTTGCATGGCTTGTAGCACCCTACCTCAGGGCCTTGGAAAGATCATAATTTATAAGCACCTCCGAGATCTCAGTGGTCTCCTGTGATTCTGGGAGTAAGGCTGTTCAGTCTTCCACACAAGGCTGTGGATGCAATTATGTTGCACCAGGTCCTGGAACTTTTAGATGTACAGATATAGAGGAAACAAACACAAATAGAACTTTTAGAGGACCAGGGGTCTAAATGCATACCACATTGGTCTACACATGCAGGTGGGGGTCCTTTAACATCGTTATGCATCCAAATAGTTGCACTAGGCTTCCAATGCTTGCCCTCCTATCCCTATTCTCATGTTCCCTCAACCACACAGACTAAACAATCCAAGCACAGAATTGCTGTTTTTCACTTTTAGGCCCCCTTCTTTCCCATGTGCTTTGTGTTTTGGTGAGGCGACTGGCTAAGACTTTAGAGGCTGCTTATTAGTATCCATGTAGGCGTAATTTAACTGTCTTTGAATCCAGTCATGCTTTTTTTGAAATTTTAAAGTATAATGGTGCAATACTAAAAAGAAACAAAGAAAAGGAATTTAACATGTGATCCCTTTCAGAAAAGACAAATTATTCTATGAAATGGTGGACCACTGTGCAAAATAAATCAGGCTATTAAAGAAACAGAACTAAAAAATAAAACCAATGAATAATAAGTATCAGTGTCAAATAAATACTAATCTACAGACTACGCACCACAGACAAAGTTTAGGCTCCATTCTTGCATGTTCTTATATTCCTGAATAATCTAATATTTATGGGAATTGTCTCTACCTGTGTCTAGAGGATGTGGTTCTGTGTGAGCAATTCTGCTACTTGGAATAAAATGATGTATCCATTTCACTGTTAGAGCTGTAGAAAAGTGGCACTAAAGCACTGAATTAAATTCAATCAGATTAAAATGTTGTCATAATAACCTTAAGGAGTAGGTAAGCCTTATCATGTACATTCAGGAAAAGATGAGGCACACCATAAATTTTCATGCACGTACTCGGTAGGCCAGGCAACTAAATTAATTTTTAGTGAGGTCGGTTGCCTGTAAGTGTATTGGATCCAACAGTGGGGCACACGTGCTTTTAATGTGGAATGAAGCAAGATCCCATATCCACATAGTTTTTTTCTGATGAAATCTCATCTTATGCATTTGTAAACATTGCTATTTCTCTCCTGGAAGCTCCTAACATTGTGCATAATTTCATCAATTTCTCTCATAACCATTTCTGACACAGCACGTACTTGGGCATGTAGCACATGCACACGTAGCGTTTCGCGAGGCCAGCAGCAGCTGTGCTCTCACGAAAAGATGGATTTGCTTTTGCTAATAGGGATGTCCTGGTTTAGGGCAAATTTAGGAAAACTTCCAAAGGGGGCCCTTCCAGTAAGCAAACCCACATGGCCCCTCCCCCCAGCTGGTTCGGGAAGGATTCCTCAGAGAGACGTGGAAAGAACCTGTTTATTTAACAGTCACAGCACCCCCAGCACACAAAATGAACAATACCGGGTGGCACCACTCTTTCACTGCTCTGAAAAAAGATGACAAATTCAGGAAGTCTCTCTTGGGGGTGGTTGCTCTGTTATCAGTCCCTCCGGCGCTGGGGCAGCTGCTGCAAGCCACAAGGTGCAAACTCTCGGGGTTCCCAGGTCACAGTCTGGAGCAGGCTTGAGTGGTTCCAAAAAAGGGAAAGGATAAACAGTGCAGGGAAAATTTTGGACTGCTTACCTAAACTAACTAATGAGCAGAAGCAAAAAGCAAGAGCAAAGCAGGACCAAAGCAGAAGTAAGAGCAAGAGCAAAGCAAAAGCCAAGCAAAAAGCAAAAGCAGCACTATGTACTGCCCCGTCTGTGTGTCCTGCCAGCTGTGGGGGAGCAGGCTGATAACAAAACAAAACAAAACAAAACATTCACTCTTTAGAGCCAGTCTTGAAGGCACAGAACATAATATCCATCACAAACAGAACACACGAATGGGGATTCAAGCATCGTAACAACACCCTAGGACAAGGGATTTTGGGTTATGGAGTGGCCAGCACATGTGGAAGGGGCAGAGTTGTGCCTCTTGGTAGGACACAGGCTCTCCCCTCAGGACACCATCCTGGGGCTGCCTGTTCCTCCTCTGTGGCTGCTGGCACCTCTGGAACTAGGACTACCCTGCCCTCCTGGTGGGAGCTGGGAAGGTCAGTCCAGCCTTCCTGGAGATGGGGTCTGAAATTTAACAAGCAGGTTCTGAGAGAACTCAGCTGGATTTTCCAGTTTTGGATGCTTATTTCCATCTGGGAGAGCAGTCACTTCTTCTCACCAGCACAAGCTGCTCTCTGGTTACCTGGTGATCCTGACCAGGGAATGATCTGCCCAAAAAATAAGTGGTCCTCAGCCCAGCCACTTTTTAGCATGAGGAGATTATGCCCACACCAGAGCGGTGTGGCATGGTAGGAAGGACTGGCCAAGGGGTAGGAAGGACTGGTATCCCAAGGGACATACTCCTTGGGAAGAAAGAAGAGGGATGCCCAGCAGCATGAGTCCTGGGGTGCAGGGAGTTCCGGCTGAGATGGACTTACAGTGCATCGTGTCAGTTACATTTTAAACTATTTTTGTTTGACACCTTTGTTGTCTTGTCAGTTTTCCAGAGTTGAGTACAGAAAGGTAAAAATATTGATGGTATTTTTAATCCTTTTTTTTTTTAATGACCTTTTTGTTTTCAATCTGAAGAAAAACATAAATAAAGATAACATAGAGAAGATCAGGACTTTTCTTGTGCTTTTGAAGTAGCAAATGTCAAAACTTTTTAAAAGCAATAAAAGGAATCAGTTGGGATTGTTTAAAGGACACAAACATCAAAACTCTGTGTTTACAAAAATCACATTTTTTTGATAGAAGGAAAGCCTATTTAATTGAAAAAATGCCTGCCATCATGTTGACTGAATTATACAATGCTTTGGTGACAGTTGCAGAAATGAAACACATAAAATTTAGTTCTTCATGTCAAGCAGGTCACGTTGTCCCATACTTTTCCAAGAAGAGCTAATTTTTAGTGCAGGATGTCTCACTAGCATGAAAAGCCTACTTTGAAAGCCTTCTGAAAAGTTGACATTTGGAATGAGTCCAGGATAAGTGTTACTGACCCTTTTAAGGCTGAATATTTATTAAGTAAGCCCAGAGAATTTTTAGCTTGATCCTGTCAAATTTAGCAACAAGATTTTTGTTGGATGTTCTGTTGTTGCTGTGTTGGTGTTTTTGCTTTCAGTGTGTATAAATAAATTTAAAAGTACCTTTTTTGAACAAATGGTGGAATGTTTGCCTGTAAGGAGGCAAGACAAAATGTTCACAAGCCAGCCCTGAATTTTTAATCACAGCTGGACAAGCTTGAAAATACCATACTTCATCTTGACAATCGAGTGTATTTACTTGTTTCCTCCATAATATCTCAATATTCATTTCTCTGAAATGAATTTTTTAAATGGCTTTTCTTTACCTTGGGGACAAGATAATCCAATGTAGCTATTGAAATATCATATAGGCATTTATAATGTTTATCAGTAAAGCAGGATTATTTTATGGGTTGTTTTGTTTGTTTGTTTGCTTGTTTCAGTTTTCTGTGTTTATATGGATATTTGTTTGGTTTTTTGTTTTTGTTTTTAAAGTTTAAACATTTTGCTTTGGCTTTAAATTTACAGATTGGGTTTAGACCAGCCTATCCCTTGGTCATTCTTATCTGATAAGTCATGCTGATTAAGTGCCCAAAGCATGGGGCATCAGGTGCTCTGTGGATTAATTTATCCATTTTCTTTACACCTTCTATACTTTGCAATGTAAACACCAAAATCTGTTTGTCATGCAATTTGTGCAGTTCTCTTTGACATCAGTACAGTTGTGTTTCCTTATCAGCTGGTGGGATGTCCCTCAGGTGACTCCAGAGAAGATTTATCTCCAGAAAGGTCCTCTTCTGTGGCAAAAAGGAAGGACTGAAATGTTGCAAGCAGGGTGCTGAAAGCAAGTTGTTGTTCTCATGAGAAGAGGGCTGGCAGGTAACTTGGATATGAGATGGTTTAGATGCTAACAAAAACCTGTCACTAGAAGTGGTTTTCAGCATCAGAGATAGAAAACAGGAGTGTAGGAATGAGAGTGCTGGTGAGACCAGACACCCATCTAACCTAGGGTCCCCTCTCTGGTGTTGGTGAGCCATGGATGGCCAAGAAAAATAAGAACAGGGCTCAGTGAGCAGTACTTGCCTGATGTACTCGCCTGCCAGCCAGCAATCTGGGGCTCAATCCCCCGAGCTGGAAGTTGTATCTGTAAAATGCAGTAGTCCCCTGCAAACATTTGTTCTGCGAGTTTGTCTGGCTGTTTGCTGAAACTACTGGTATCCACAGCATCCTGAGGCAAAGTGCTGCAGAGTTTAATAACAGCTTGTGTGAAGAGCCTCTGCCTTTCCTTTGTTTTCCACCTGGTGCCTCCTCTCTGCAGCGTGCCCAGTTCCTGCCCTGAGGGTACAGAGCTCCCATTGTGCCCAGTCTGCTCCCCGTGACTCACGTGTGTGATTTATGGATCTCTGTCCTGCCCCCACTCCTCATTTCATTTCCAGTCTATTCTCTTTAGTGATTCCTGGTGGGGAAGCTGATCCACACCTTTGATCATCCTTGTGACCTTTTCCTGAACCTTCCTCAGTTCAAATATATCCTTTTTGGCTTCAGAGGAACAAAACTGCACAGGGCATTCAAGGTGCAGTCACATGAGAAATAACACAGTGGCATAATAACAACTTGCAGTCTTTTCTTTAAAAACCCCACTGTTTTATTTTCCTTACTGATGGCTTCTTGCTACAAAACCTGTATTTAGGTGACAATATCCACATAAAGGATTTACTCTAGTGAGATAATTGTCTCAGAGATCATAATTTTTTATCAGTCTAGAGAGCTAGACTAGACCAGCCAAGCTGAAGCATAGCTATAAAAAAATAATAAAACAGGGTTTCTTTCAAGATGGACAGGATGATTTTTTTAAAATCCAGAATGAAAATAAACTCTTCTAGGGAAATTCACAAAAATTTTCCTTTCACTTTTTTTTTCAAAAGGTTTTATTTGAAAGTTCTCTTTATTTGTCTTTCTTTATTTTATAAAGAAATACTGTAGTAGTTTAGAGATGATTCAGAAAGTTTCAGGCCAGGAACCTTTCATTCAAGCCTTGCAAAAGGCTTTGAACTACTGAAATAAAATTAATCTAGAAGATTACAATGAGTGTTTGCAGTGGATATTGTGCTGAGCAGATCCTTGGACTTCTTTGACTGTGTCAATGAAGTGGTCAGTGGATAAATTAAAATGATTTAATAAAATTTATTTAGACTTTGAAAGACCTTTAACAGCAACTATTAAAAAATTAAGTAGTCACTGCTCTTGTTATTGCTGAAAAAGCAGGAAGGAATAAATTTCTATCGGTGATCAGTTTTCATTATTACAAAATCCTAAAGCAGGGTCTGACAAGTTTCTGTATTACAGCCAATGTTTCATGTATACAGTAATAACTTGGAAAGGATGGTGAGCCCAGAGGCAGAAAGTCAGCAGATGGCCCCCAAATAATTTAGACGAGTCAAGATGAAAGATGTAGATAGGAGGACAAAAACTGGGAAAAATTTGGTGAAGCTTAAGAAATCTAGATAAATGAACTACTCATAGCAAATGAAGTTCAGTATGGCTAAATGCAATTTATAAATGCAGTATTAGTCATAAAAACAATGGAAAAATACAGTGCAAATGTATGGAAGTGCTCTGTATGCTGTAGACAGTCCTATGTTACAGCAGCTCAAGAAAACATTGAAAAATATCTGCTCAGCATGTAGCTACTAAGCTGCTACAAGTAGCAGATGCAGTAGGGAAAGTCCTACCCAAAGAAGAAATAGAAACTATTCATGTAGTCAAATAGCTCCTTTTAAATTTAAGAAGTCCCTGAACCACATGGGTTTGGAAGACAAAACATTCATAAAGAACATAATTTTGAAGATGTTGCTTCCCTTTGCATAATTATAGTCTTGGTAACTAGCTAGAAAAGTGTTCTGACTGGTGAAACCTCTGACTTTGACTAAATTAGGTTAATTATCATTATACGTTGTTTGAAGATTATAAAGATAACTATCTTTTGGTCTATCAATGCTACCAGTAAGTTTGAGAAAGTTCTCACATCACTGCCTTAATTTACTTAAGACTCGTGGAATTGTTTCTCTTTTGTGACTGACCTGTGTAGTAACATAATCCTGGTGATTGCCAAGTTAGGGGATAAAGCCCATTTAAAATTTGTTTTTCCTCAATATGCAACTTTGTGCTTTTCTGCCTTGTACAAGGATTTGAGCTAGTAATACCCAATATCATGAATATCCAGAAAAAGCAAACATAAAGGAGGAAAAAACAGCTGGGAAACATTTGTTTAGGAGGTTGATCAAATATTTGCACACTTTTTTTCCTTCTGCCCAGTATTCACTTTCCTGTGCAGGCACAGAAGTAGTTTTCTTTATGTAGGCAGTGCTTTTCCTGTAGACAATTCGACCTGTTTTGCACACAACAAGTAACACATAAACTTCAATTACATTGGTGTGAGCTGAACTGCACTAGCCTGTGGTGTGAGGCAGAGCATACCAATTAGAAGCCATCTCCCCTAGTTTTGACACTGTGCCAATATTGAATCAAAGAGGAAATAAATGGCAAAAGTGGAATTTGACCAGCAGACTTGAATCAACATTTTCATTGCAATGAAGAATGTCCTAGATCTTTCTGTGGCTGCAAATGGCCAGGTGCTTCAGCCAGAGCCTCTGAGCGATTCACTGGTCAGGGAGGGATTGCAGCACTCAGATCAGAAGTTCTGTGGTATCTTACAGACTCCTTCCAGCTTTTTCTAATGTCAAAGGAGATATGTAAGGCATCAGAGCAGTCACTGTGGACTGCACATGGGGCACTCAGTGAATTGCTGCCCGTCTCTTCTTTCTGTTTCTTTCTTCTGCTCAGGTAGATTTGCTGCAGCTTGAATCAAATGGATTCCATTTGTCAATTTTCAGGGTTGATGCCATATCTTGCCTTACATCTTGATTGACTTTTCTCTCTGTGCTTTTTGCTCTGCAGCTGCTCACAATTCTTTAGTGTAAGTTGTCACAGATGCAAACTTTGACTCACATGCTTGCACGGTGAATCAGTGGCAACATCTGTTCCCCCAGAGGCATGGGTGCACCGGCCTGGAGCCACCCACGGCGGCAGTGCCTATGGAAGCTGGTATTTCCTGGCTTGCATTCTGGCAGGCATCTTCATTTAGGGGGAAAAAGAAAATCAATCCATGCTTCTGTGCTTTTGTGCAAAGGTGTGAGGATCTCCCCTGTGCTCAGAAAAACAGGGTCAGGGAGAGGGAGTCATGTGGCATTACTACTAACAGGCATCTGAAGTTTTCAGTTGAATCCAAGATTCCCTATATGGTTACTACAATCAGAGATGGCTTTTTTAATGTGTGGCAGATGTACCAACATACTGTAAGAAAATATTTGTTATTAAAAGAAAAATGTTTTGTTGGATACATTTTCCCCCGTGTTGCTTTAGTGGACCTGGATGTGTGTACCTTAAGCTGGCCTGCGTGGATCTTCCATGGAGAACTGAATGTGGATCCTTGTGGGATTCTACCAATCTACAGTGACATCTGCAGTCTGACAAATGAAACATTGTAGGATTCTGGGCAGTTCAGAAGAGGAGATACCAAGAAGAGGAAAGTGTGAGGCTGACAAGGCATCAGTTTCAGTCCTAAATCATGACCTGGGTCAGTAGTTCTTCTGTGATTAGATGCACATTCTCCTTTAAAGACCACCTCAGAAAAAGTTCATGCTATTAAAAACACTCAGACTTCAATGGTAAAATGGGAGAAAGCCAGAGATGAAGGGACAGAGAGTCAGGAGCTGAGGAAGGATTAAAATGAAAGGAGGTTTACCAGAATGGCTTAGTTTCCCCTTCCCTCTGTTAGTAACACAAGGAACACTGCAAATTGTGGGTGAAGTGACTTTGAGAGAGTCATGGCGAAGTGTGGCTTCACATTATCTTTGTGGCTGCACTCTTCCATAGAAGTCTGAGTGGTCAGTGGAAATGTGCCTTTGATCCTGAGAGATCACAGGCTGGGCACCCAGGCTGGCCAGGGTGAGACAACTTAGCCTTCTTGTATTTTGAGGCTTTAAACTTCTTATTTCTATAGTTTAAAGGACAGGAGTGCATAATAGCGAGATAAGTGTTCTCCCAGACAAAATCTTGAGTGCAAATGCCTCCAATCCTGGTGTGAGGAAATACAGAGCAGGCAGGCTGAGATCTCTGTGCTTTGCTGGCAGCATCTGTGCTGAGGGAATCACAAGGGAGTTGCCTCTTTACCAGCCTCTCAGAACACCGGGTTACAAACAAGAGGTCATGGTACTTAAGAGGTGGCTTGATGGGAAGTTGATTGCAGGAGTAGGGCTGGCAATCAGAAGTGGGGTCGTGAGCCTGGAAGTGCACTGGGAAGTGAGGTCACGAGAGGGAGAAGTTGAGAAGCTGCCCAAAGATCTGTGTTTAAGTGCACTGCCGCCCCTGGCCTCTCTTGCATGTTCCATCTCTGTGTCCGTAATGCTTCTAGCGAGGATTAACAACCCTTTTCCTGATGCATGAGGATATTCACTTGGATCCCATTTCTTTGGTATCCTTCAAAATACTTGCCAGCAGGCTGACAACAATCTCCTTTGTCAGTGTGAGGAAAAACCTGGGAACTCTGTGATCAAGGACTATTTCTCATTTTCATGAAAGCAACAGGAAAGGGTTGAGCCACAGGGGAGACATTTAGAGTCAAAGAATAGAACTTGCCTCAGCAAAGCTATGATGCATATACACACAACATCTAGTAGGGCTTAGAAGTCACAGTCTGGTAGCACCAGACCAGATTCTCTGAGAATGATCTTGCATAAGTAATGAGACTTAATAGCCATTTGTAATTAAAAAAAGGCTATTTGTTTATATGTGCTGTTCTCATGAACCCTTTTTTTTCTCAGTCTGAATAAAGAGAAAGTAAAATAATCTCTCATATTTTCCTTTGTTTTCCTGTATATTAATAGAGAAACTAAAATTAAGCACATAAAAAGGCTAGTGACATGCTTAATTAGTATTAAAGCATCAGAAAGGGAGATGGCAAATTGTTCTATGCAAGCAATAGAATAATTTTTTGTGCTATCCTGCCCAATATTTATGGGACTGTAATTTATGTTTTATTGGGAACATTTTCCTGAATGCGCAATAAGATCCTTACGTGTATATATTAACAATGTCCTCTTACAAGGAGGCCTTAGAGGGGGGTTTTGTGATCTTTAGGAGAAGCAAGCAAGATGCAGGATTTCCTTAGAACTGCATTGATCCATAAACAAAATTTCTCTCCATAAAAAGTTTAAATGTCACCTCTTAAGCATAAAACAAAAGAAGTATCTCAGGGTTTGCTCATTTTGAATAATTATTTTAATTGAAATGCTGGATTGTGTTCTAATTCCTACACCAAAATGTCTTGCAGGCACAGAGAAGAGGAATTATTTGTGGAATGCATCATCAGCCAAGTCTCAACACACACGCTGGAAAGAATTGGTGTAGGCTCACCTGGTTTTGCATGCAGAGGAGTCTTGAAGTGTAGGAGTTTGGACTGGTTTTTCTTTTTAATTCTTTTCATTAATGCTACAAAACAACAGATGCAAATTTCCCATTGCCTGCTTGCTTTTCACATTTCTCAAAGTCAGAATAACTAGCTGTCAGTGGGACTTCTCTTGTTGCAAATGGTATCAGACAATTCTCCTCTCCTCTCCTCTCCTCTCCTCTCCTCTCCTCTCCTCTCCTCTCCTCTCCTCTCCTCTCCTCTCCTCTCCTCTCCTCTCCTCTCCTCTCCTCTCCTCTCCTCTCCTCTCCTCTCCTCTCCTCTCCTCTCCTCTCCTCTCCTCTCCTCTCCTCTCCTCTCCTCTCCTCTCCTCTCCTCTCCTCTCCTCTCCTCTCCTCTCTTCTCCTTTTTCACCTATCTTACAATAATCATATTGTCTTCTCCTTAAACCTGCTTAGTACACCTTTTCCAGTTGCAGCAATTTCTTTTGTAGTCTGGAATTCTTACAGAAGCTGAGGAAATGAGACTTAACAGTTGGAATTGATTGAATGTATCATTAAGGCTATGTGAAGAATTGATTTTGTTTCCCTCTAGTGATGAGGGACCAAAAACCAAACCAAACCAAACAACCCAAACAAATAAACAAGCAAACAAACAGGAAAAAACCAAACAAAAATTATAAAACAAATTAAAATTATCAAGATTTTGGTTTGTATTAAAATAAATCTAGACTTTTAAACATTTTTTCTCCCCAAAGAAGAATGAAAACTCCCCACATTATATTTTATGTCAAATGAAACTTTCTGTTCAATCCCTAATGAAAGATTTGTTTTCCCAAGCCTGTACAAGAAAAGCAAAGGAAATGAAGAGATAAACACAAAAGTCAGTCACAAAACTGGAAAATGAAATGGAGACTTGGGCAGTTTTAGCTTATTGCCAGAGAAATGTTCTGTCACTTTTCAACTTTGTATAAATATTTATTAGAAAACAGAAATGAGCCCAAAGGACTGTTCCAACTTGCAGGTTACCTAGACCTCCTCTTGTGTCTATTTCCCTTGAAGATTTAAAAAATATTCAACAAAAAGTAGACCAGAAGGCAGCATCTTCACTCCCATCCATTCCTGAAGCACAGCAGTGGTAAAGACGAAGGGTGAGTTCACACACACCTTCTTTGCATGGCATAACATTTAACCACTCCTGACATGTACAGCTCACTTTTCCTGTGCTACCAAGCCCCTGGAGCACAAAGCAGTGAATTTTAACTCAGATCTCTGTAGCAAACATCCAAACCACCAGGTTTTACTGGTGGTCCTTCAGTCTCTTCTGCTGAAGCTCTTCTACCCTGTTTTTTTAGATTTTTAGGAGGTAAGACAGCTAGAGGAAGTGAATGTGGCTCCTTACCCCAAGGGGTAGGATGCTCAGCCGGAAGGTGAGAAACCTGAAGTTCAGGGGTTTTTTAAAGTTACTGATTGCTAGTGAAACAAGATAGCCTGGCAGACTGAGGTAGATGCCCTGCCCTGAACATGAGAGGAGTTGATATCATGGGTGAACTTCTGGGAAGTGAGGGCCATTGGTTACATCTCCTCTGGCAGAGGAGGAAAACCGGTGTTTTCTCACATCCAGCTAGATTTCCCACTGATATAATACTAGCTAAAAGTATACCACAACTAATACTCTCCAAAGTCTGCCTTTTTAAACTTTTCTTCAAGCCGAAATGATTTGGGGAATCTGACCAGCCTGCCCTTTGCTACATATATTACATGGCAGGTATCCCGCCAAATAAAAAGTGTCCTTGAACATGTGTGAATTTACAGTACAAGTCCAGAATAAACAGTGGGCTGAATTAAGCCTTTAAGGTGAAATTCACCTTTCCTTTCAGAAAGCCCTAGAAATCAGGACCACACATGGCATTTCTCTCAACACAAATAGAGCTATAGCAGAGTAGTCTATAGGCAGCAAAGAAATTTGAATTGTAGATTTTATAGGGTAGATACCACTATATCTTTTAGGAATAGTTTTATGCTTGGACTAAGCCCTTGACTGAATAATCTTTACTGAAGTTGCCTGCAGCATTTGGGTGTCTGTAGAGACACTCTTCCTCTTATTAAAGAATAAGAGGAAAAAAAAACCTTTACATGTGAAGATTGGCTGAGAGAGGCCAGGTTTAGCCATGAATAGGTTTTCCAGAATTGTACATTTCTGTGGTAGCTTATTCATGAACAAGGAACCTTCTTGTGTTTTCCTGATACAGACAAGGAAAAAGTCAGAGACCAAGACAATTGCTCTGCATGCAATCAAGTTACTCATCCCTTAGATTGTGGAAACTTGCAATCTACTTCCGGTTCAGCTTTAATTTTCCAATTTACTGGATTTTTGTAGAAAACGGTACCTGTGTATGTGACTTTGTTTATGCAGATGAAGAACTTTTTTTGGCAACCTCAGCTTATGCTCACAAAGTCTATTTAAATTGAGCAAGCTGCATTAATAGCAGTCAAGCATAAGTGTTCAGAGCTTAAGGCAAGCAAAGAGAGGCGGTGAAAAATGAGATTTTTTTCTTCCCAATTCTTTATTAGAGCTAAAAAATGAAAAATAATTTTGGAAAAGTGAGAAAGTTTCATTTTGTCTGTAAAATATCAGGAAAACCAGACAAGAATGAAAAGGGAGAAGCAAGCTCTGATCCAAGTGTTCCATACAAGGTCTCTACTGAATTTTCACTTGGGTAGCTGAATTGAGGATGCTGAAACAAACTCTTGCTATACTGGTGACACCTAAGCGACCAATACTTGTTTATATTTGTACTTGTCCTGTTTTGCCAGGACTCAACATCAGGACTTTCTTGTGGCATTAAAATACAAAATTTCAGTTTATTTCAGAACAGATAAAGAAGAAACTTATCTTCTCCACATTTTACCACTGTGGCGGAGTAAGTAGATACACATAATTTACTTTATGTTTTATATAGCACATGTGTGTACAAAATATGAAAATTTATGCTAAAAGTCACATAAAAAGTCATTTCTAATTACACTGTAAAACTGAAAATAATTTAGGATTGATCAAAAACTTTCATTTGATGGAAAGTAAAATATTCAGTTTCCTTTGTATGGTTTTAAACGCTTTTTTAAACCCCTTTGAATAATTGGACAACTTTAAAGTAAAAATGTGATTTTAAAACAAAAAAGGGAAAGAATACTGAAAATATAAAATGAAACACTTTGGCCTGTCATTCATGTTTCTAAGATCTCACTGTCAAAACTTTTAATTAAATTTCATCTACCCTTCCGCTGCCCCCTTGCAAAAAGTGTTTTTCAGCATGTAAAATACTCACTGAGGATAAATAACCTAATCTACCCTAGAGACCTCATGCTGCACTCCTTTCTCTGGTTTGCATGTTTGCCATTATTTGCATGCTGAAATAACTGCCCTGATGTTCACTTACCCATTGAGCTGTGCACAGAGGCGTGCAGGACACACTTCTCAGAAGTTTGTACAGAAAGATCTGTGATAACAATATGCTATGATTGCTGCAGAATTTGAACAGCTGCCCTAATAAATTTCCAGAAGGGCAGTGAGCAGCGCTGACTGAAGCTCCAGTAGTGCCATGCTATCCTGCCTTCAGTGACCTGCCTCCCATGGGTCTTTCCTTTCTGCCTCCTCATGGTCAGCCACGCTGGTGCTGCTGCATCTGCTCAGCTTCAAGATGAGGTCTGTGTGCTTGCAGAGGAAATTGGATTACTTTTTGCACATTTGCATGCTTGTTTTTATTTCTTCTGTCAAAAACATTTTTGACCCGAGAAAGAAGGAGTTAATAAAAATAGGCTTTTTGCTCTTGAAATGTCAGCCACAGCTTCTCATCACCCCATGAAAAGCCCTCTTGTTTCCTTGCTCAGCTCCTCCTGAACTTCAAACAGTCCTATAATCCCTTTGACCTTAGAAGGTCAAAGATATATAAAATGTATCATTCTTTGTGCAAAAGCACATTAATCATTCTTACCTAGCTTTTTATTCTCTTTGGAGGGCCCTGTGATATTTTAATTCATGAACTACCTTCTAGCATTAACATGTATAATTTCAACTCTTTTCTTAAGCAGGTAAAAGAGGAGAAATCCTTTCTGTCCCTGCTTTTGCTGACTCCCTGAATAGAGGCATATAATTTATTTTCATGATTAATTTAATTGTATAATTTAAAGCATTAATATTCACTCAAAATGCATCTACATATGTCCAATTGTACTATAAATATTGTTTAATTAAAGAGTGGAAGCAGATATTTAACTATGCTGCTCTCAATTTCTATGAATTTGGCAGGACTTGAAAGTTCTGGGAGTAAATTCTGATGTCAATGCAAATCTGGAGTTTAATTTAGGTCAATGAAAAAACCGCTCTGGACTTTCAGCTGAAGACAGAATCTGTTTTCCTTGAGGAGCTGTATCCTGCAGTGTGGCGGGAAAGGGAACAGTCAAAATGAAAACCCCTCTAAAAATGAAGCAACTTCAGACGAACTTAATTAACTGTGTGGAGCCTGTCAAAGGTCAGGGCGAGCTCACTGCAGGAAATGCAAGTGCAAGACTGAAACACTGGCAACGGGAGAGCGAGGGCAAAGGCAGAGATGAGCCTTTCAGGCAGGCGCGGCTCCATGCCGGAGAGCCCAGCCACCCGTGTGTGAGGCCAGTGTGCCTGCCAGGGAAGAGCTCCTGCCTCCTTAGCTCCTGCCTCTGGCTGACAGGCAGCTCCATGTGTATTGATGCCAGCAGGCAGCAATTGTCACAGAACCAAATCACACATCACTCCTGTCATTGTGCACATGTGCACTCCTGCATCAGGTCCTCGTTCAGAACAGGCAGAAAAATGGGCTGGATGGAGGAGGTTGGGGAGAACTGGGCTGGCACTGGAGCTGTTTTGGGCCTAATTTGTGCTTTCTCAGCTACCCATGCTTGATGCTCTTGGAGGAGTAGCTTTCTTGAACTGAGATACCTGTTCACTAGTACTTTAGTTTTCTTTCCTTTTTTTTTTTGTCTTTCTTTTTCCTAAGTAAGATTGTTTGTCAGTGGATTGGCAGAACAGTTTTTGACTCTAGTTCCTTGAGCAATGTTGCAACTGTCACATATTTGGAGCAACTCTGCACAAGATGCTTGGAAAGGGAGGGCACAGAAGCATTTTGAAATGGTGAGGCTGGAAGGAAAACCACGGACTGCAGAGCTGCATCAAAGTGTCACAGCTGGGGAAAGCCCCTCAAGGTGATATATACTACCTTTGTACTGATTTTTTTCCTGGGTAAACAGCATTTTGTTTACCTAGTGTTTAGTGCCTTGCACTAAAAGAATATAAGTAGCAACCGATTGTTGTGTCAATAAGCCAGAGAGGTTATGTTGATGGCTCCAGACCTGTCCACCTTTTTCTTGACCCTGCTCTTTTAGGACTGGAAAACAGTCTTGGGGACATACAGGGGCACAGCAATGTCCTGAAATTTGGGTATCTGACACAGCTGTTCTCAGCTTCCTTCAGCCTTCCTGGCATTATTCCAGACTCAGCATAAAGCAGTCACTAATCCCCTTAAACCTTTGGAACAGAGCAACAAAATGATGAGAGAAGGACAGCTCAAAGTAGATGAGCAATCCAGGGAAAAATGTGCATTTTAAATGTGCTGTGCTTCCCTACAGGGAGTGGCAAAATGCCTCTCACTGATGGTTGTCTCCCTCTGGCTACAGAAAGGCTGCTTCTGACAGTTGTACAATTCCCTGGCTTTTTTATCTTTCCTTCTCTCCTCCCTTTGCCAGGAAGCAAGGGGAGCTGCAGCAGCTCTGACTTTATACCAGTAAATTCTGTAAGCTGAAAATTAAATAAAATTATGGATTGATGCTGGGAAGGCAAGGGTACACTCCAGACAAAATGTTCTCTCTGTTGATAGCATGAACTGATGAGCCATTGGGCTGCTCATGCCAGGGAAAAGCATGTTGTAAACCAGAGAACTGAAGTACTCTTGTACCTGTGAGAGACTGTAAAGCTCTCCTGCTTCTTAACATGTGATCATGCCATCAAGTCAATCTCAGACCATCAGCCCTCGACCCTGCAATAAATGTTGTCTTCCCAGCCCTTTGGCAATCACCACCCTTGCAGCAAGGCAGCTTTCTGGAGCTGCGATGGTGCCCTAAGCTCAGACTGAGAGCTCCCTTTCCCCCTGAGTTTCCCTATTAGCCCTTTCTTCTCCCCAGTGTGGTGAGGCCCAGCCTCCTTCCTACTGCAGCTGCCTCCTCCTCTCTGTTCCCAGTATCAAAACTCAAAAATCCCACCACTACCACCCACCAGGACTTAAATAACTTTAACAGGTTCTTTCCCTGGGTCCTTTCACTGTGCCCTTGGGCTGTTTTTCTGTTTTTATTTTAATCTCCTATTATCTTTTAATTTTATTTTATTTTAGGAAGCTTTAGCTACTTTTGTCCTGAAAGAGCTCAGGCCTCCCAGGGATGTGATCCATTTTAACCTCCTACCTTCTGCACTGGTCCTGGCTTTCATCTACCCGCCTGCAATGCACTACTCTGGCCACTGTGCCAACTGACTGTACGGGAGGGGCTTTTCCCAGACAACTTTCCACATGTAAGGACTCAGAATCACATCATGGGAGATACATATTTACTGTTCTTTGTCAACATCTATTTCTTTGCCCAAGCCACGAGGGCTTGCTCTCCTAATCCTGCTAAAGGTAATGGCCCAGCCATTACGAATCCCCACCTGGCTCAGACATTTGATATTGTGCATGAATTTCACTAATTTACCTCCCAGAATTTGAGAGAGGTGGGTCCATAGTTTAAGCCTGATTTGTGATTCCAGCCCAGCTTGGAAAACCATTGAAATCCAACCCTCCCTTAAGGTAGAGGGGACAGAACTCTCCTCCAGACACTTGCAGAGGAAAGTACGTAGTTGCCTGCAGGTTTATGGTGTGTGTGTGTGTGTGTGTGAGAGAGAGAGAGAAAAAGCATAACACTGAACCTAGGAACCATCAGGCCAGGTGTTTTACTCAGTGTTATGGGTTTCAGGGTATTGGCAAGCTGTGATGCTCTTAATGGACGTCCCAGGTTTCCTGCTGGGACAGAGAAATGGGGCATTTAGATATTAGCAAAGAGCATTTCCAGATACACGTGTGAAGGAAAGAATTGAAATTGTAAGGGCTTGGGTGAAAGCTAAAGAATCTCTTGTTTATATACTTGGGAACAATGAACAGTTTATTCTGGGTACTTCATTGTGCAGGAGGGGTTCTGCTTAAGCCCTCTCCTTTCAGTGGAAGCCCTGACACACTGCTTGCCTTGTCCTTGCTCAGATCCTTCCCAAAACAGAGAGGAGTGAACATAGCCTGAGATGTGCACCACATACTGAGCTCCTACCTGCTTCTGGTGAATATGAGGAGGAGTTCAGGAGAAGGATTTGAGGGTTTGATTTGCTTTCTCTTTCTTTTATAGTGGAGCAAGGCTAGAAAGCCTGCCTACGAGAAAGACTTTTTATGTGTTACAAAGAAGCTGGCTGCATGAAGCTGACAGTTCATTGGTATCCAGGAAGAGGTCGATTTCCTTCTTTATAAACATATCAGAATAAGGCTATAGATGTAATAAAACAGTAAACCTCCACCTATTTAGTTCCCTGGACACTCCACCAGAAGAAAAGTAAGGGAAAAAGTAAGAAATCATCAGTATGCTTGTGCATACATATTGGATTATTTCTCCAGAAAGGAAAGAAAATGTCAGTCTGTGAGTATCTTTTGCAGCTGAGGAGGAAAATCATAACTTCTAGCTGTTGGATTTACAAACATCCACCCAGCCCATCTTCCTTTACTAGAGAAGCCAACAACTTTCTGGATCACACTGCTTCACAAATCTTAGGAGATGATTAAAGAAAGGAGCTAGTATGCGATCTAGAGTTTATTAAAATTGGCTGTGACTTTTAGAAAACCTGCCTTTGCGCTGCCTGGAGAAGAATCTGTGCATAATATCTGCCTTGTTCTTATTTGGTTTCCTATTATTAGTCAGATTGATTTTTCACCTGTTTTTGAGTATCCTGTTATGGGAAAATTACTCTGAAAAGTCATGACTTAACTAACAGCAAGTATAGCCAATTTTGCTTTAGTAGCTTTGAGCTGATTCAGATTGTGCTGGCACGGAAGAGGACAATACTTTTCCACCAGTCCCATACCCAGATTGCAGAGCTCTAATTTAAGCTCTTTGGGAGTGTTGTAGCACCCACATCTTGGGTGCTTCCAAAGTGTGGGATCTCAGCACATCATTCCTGATGTTCAGAGATGCCAGGAGAACCCTTGGGGGTCTCGAAAATCCTGGAATGTTGCCAAGAGTGTCTGGTGGCTTGATTTTGATCCATCCACAGAAATAACAAGAGTTTGAGGACAAGAGAATCACTTTAGAGTATAAGGTGTAAAATAGACACATTTAGAAAGTGAAATATAGATTTTAAGGTTTTTTGGGTACAGGGGGGTTATGGAGACAAGATGGAGGGATCAGGGCGTGTCTTGTCCTTCTTCTTCCTTCTTCTTGTCCTCCATCTCCTGTGGTGATGTTGGCATTTGGGGATTGGTTTATGGTGAAGGTGCACTTGCCAACATGGGTGAAAAGCATTGGGAAATAAAGGTAAATATTGTGTACGTAGATATTAGTATAAAAAGACATGACCGCCCCGTGGGTGGTCAGAGAGTGCCTGTGACTGCTTGCAGATCAGACCTCTGTTGGGCAGACAGAAAATTTTGTAGATAAGAAATAATAAACAACCTGAAGACCGAAAAGCTGAAGAGTCCAGACTCATCCTTTAAAACGCGTGCCACCCAAGAACCACACTACTCGTGTCGGGGCAGAGACAGACAGCCGAACCCGACACCAAAGAGCTTGGGACTGCAGGCAGGAAGCATCTTGTCTTCTTCACTCCATGCCACTGGAAAGAGCCAGCAGACCGAGCCAGGGTGTGGAAAGGGAAGCTACATTTGTCAGTGGGGCTGGGCTTCTCTTGCTCAAGGAGAAGTGGTTCACCCTGAGAAAAAGGAGTTTCAGTTCAGGAGATGCAGACAAAAGGAAAGGCAATGTCCTCATGACTCCTTGGTGTACAGTCACTCTGTGATACTGCTGAATATTCAGATGTGTGACAAGTGACAATACGCTGTGCAAAATGGGATCACTAAGAGGATGGGACCTATAGGAATCCTCTCTTGGTCAACACACTCATTGGACTATGAAGATCAGGGTGAAGTTGGGAAGGAGAAGCAAGGTAGCACAGGAAAGTACCACAGAAGATATGACAAGAGTGGAAGGGTAACGTGAGGTTTGAATGGTTAGCACTGCCTTGGGCTGATGCTGTCTGCTGCCAGAGGATGTTCTCTGTTGCCTTCTGTAACAAAACAGAAAAAGATATCATTTATTTGGAGTGTGCAAGGTGGATCCAGGAGATCTACTGATGGTTCAGGGCCTCCACTGCATTCACATGCTTAAGTACAGGAATGTAACAAGAAATGCAAGAAATGCAAAAAATGCCCAAAAACCTGCCCAAAAGGGAGAGAATTTCAGATGTAGAAGAGGTGGGGTGGCTTAGCAGAGAAGGTAGGCTGGATATCGGTAGCCCTCATGGATGACTCCAGAGCTAATCTGCCAGGTTGCTCTGCCCTGGCAGATAAAGCACATACAGAAGGGATAATTAGGAATGGATAATTAGGCTCCCCAATGAGAGTCAAATTGGAGTGAGGTTTAGAGGTGGGATGAAGGTACTGCACTCAGAATCTGGGAATTATACTGCATTTCACCACAATGTCTGGTCAAGATGGTCCTTAGAGGCTTAACCACAAAATTAGGGACTATAAACTGCAGAGCAGATTCTGGGATAGCACATGAGATAAGATTTAAGCAATGTAAGACAAGCAGGTCAGGATTAGAGAAAGAAAATTAGCAAAGGTCAAAGCAGAAATCTGTGAAGAAGGGTCAAGAGCTAAGTAGGGAATTACAAGTGAGGTTCAAAGGCCAAAACAAAGATTGAGCAGACAAGGAACACTGCATGCTGAATGGTTATACATTGGATATACATATACCCCATAGCAGAGTCTACCCGTACTGGATTAACTAGGACCAGAAATTCTGATTTTGTGCTGTGTCTCAGATACTTATAGGGACCCAGCTTGGAGGCTGCGCTTGTCTTCCTTCAGAGAAAGGAGTTTTATTTATCACAGACAGAATCCTCGGAGATTCTCCCTTTTCTAGACACTATGAAGATAACTACCTTTTGAAAGAAAAAGAGCTGAGGCACGTGATGGTCGTTCTTTCTTCTTGTTTGAGGCAAAACCCCAAAATAATTGCCAGTGTCCAAACATTTCTAATCTAGACCTTTCAAGACACTCAAGTCTGACTGCAGGAATTTCTGAATGACTTCTGTGGTCTGTGTGCCATAGGCTGTGATCACCACAGTCCCTCTTGTCAATAAGTTGCTTTAGAGGATGTCACACCTTGTGGCACCTACAAGGGCTCCTTAATTGTTACTGTGGATTATTCTACTTAATATTCTCTTTCCTTCTCTGAGTCAAAAACTGGCAAGCTGAGAGAAGAGACTAAAGTCATTACCATTTTTCTTTTTTCTTTCAACAGGCTACAGACCCATATTATCAACTCGGATGAAACAATGCTGGAAAGAAATTGAATATTTTGGTGCAGAGTACTTGTATGAGCTTCAAAATCTTGTGTGTTCCAGCTGAAAGATCAACATAATTTTGGTTTTAAAATGCTGACTCTGCTCTGGACGGCTGCTGCTGTTATGACTTCATTAGTGTGGCACAGATCCTTGTCTCCCTCACCCTGGCTTTACTCTGAAGTAGCTCTGTCAGCTCACTGGAGATATATCTGACTTAACTCAATTTGAGAAGAGAATCAGGCCACAAATGTCATCTGCCGAACTCTTTTGGACAGGAAGGAACTTCTGGTTTGGATCCCTTTGGGTTAAGAGGGAAAAAAAAAGAAAAAAAAAGAGAGAGAGAAAAAAAAAGCTTTAAAACCTCAAAACCAAACATAACCTTTCCTTCCCCTCAGCAGCAGGTTTTGCTTATAGAGTGATAGTATATGGCTCTATTTAGTGTGCTGGAGCTGCCCCACAATGAGACAGTGCGTTTTCTATTTTTCCCTCTGGGAAGCAGGCGGCTCCCAGCAGTGACGTGTGGCTGGTTTGCTGCTGGAGCAGGAAGCAGTGGGTTTGCAGGGCTGACGCACTTTGGCTGCCTCTGCCACCTTCCAGCCTCTGATGGCACAGGCCAAGCTCTTGCAGACAGATATGACCTAGAAGGATGTTTATGCAATAAAACAATGAAGGATTTGTTTCAGACAGCTCTGATGACACTGAAATTGTATCACTAGAAAAGCATCTTCTCTGAAAATAATTTCAGCCTACTTCTAGATTTAGATTTTGACAGATTTAAAAAAAAAAATTTACTGCCTACATGACCTGGTGTGTGTGTAGTGCAAAATATCAAGCTAAAGCAGAGATGATGAGAATGACAAAATGTTCACATGGCATAAGTAAGGTCCCAGTGCAGAACAATGGCAGATCTGGGAGTTTGTTCTGGGTTTTCACAGCATCTGAGGTCTCCTTTGTGCATGAAACCATGATAACTGTGTTGTGGTGGGTTGTCCAGGGCTGGATGTCACTCTATGCCACTCAAGCCATTCAATCACTCCCCTACTCAGTTGAACAGAGGAGAGAAAATGTAACAAAAGACTCATAGGTCAAGATGAAGACAGGGAGAAATCACTCAGTATGAAAGCCATGGGCAAAGCACACTTGACTCAGGTAAATTACTTATTTATTAATAAAGAAATGAGAGTAGGGTGATGAGAAATAAAGCCAAACCTAAAATACCTCCCCCCTACAGCTCTGTTTTCTCCAGGCTTAGCTTTACTCATGAATTCTCTACCTCTGTTCCCCCAGCAGCACAGGGAGACAGGAATGGGGTTTGCAGTCAGTTCATCACATCTCTGCTGCTCTTTCCTATTCAAGGGGAGGGCTCCATATGATCTTGCTGTGCTCCAGTGTGGGTCTCTCTCACAGGGTGCAATACTTCAGGAACAGATTGCTCCAGTGTTCCC
This sequence comes from Molothrus aeneus, assembly GCF_037042795.1. Lineage (NCBI taxonomy): Eukaryota > Metazoa > Chordata > Aves > Passeriformes > Icteridae > Molothrus > Molothrus aeneus. The sequence continues at coordinate 101,280,779 of NC_089646.1, read as the reverse complement.
CTGTGGTTCCCCCATGGGGTTACAAGTCCTGACAGAAAACCTGCTCCAGCAAAGGCTTCTTGTGAGGTCACAGCCTCCTTCAGGCATCCACCTGCTCCAGTGTGGGGTCCTCCAGGGTCTCCAGGTGGATCTCTGCTCCACCATGGACTTCCATGTGTGCAGGGAGAAAACCTGCTTCACCATGGTCTTCACTGTGGGCTGCAGGGGAACCAGTGCCTGGATCAACCCCTGCTCCTCTTTCTTCACAAACTTGGTGTCAGCAGTTGTTGCTCTGACATATAAATTATTGCTCCTCTCTCTGGCTGCAATTTGCTCTTGCATAGTAGCTTTCCCCCCTTTTATCTACATTATCCCAAAGGCTCTACCACTGCTGCTGATGGGCTCAGCCCTGGCCACCAAAACCTTGCTATGCAAACCCAATACAAGCGTACAGGTCTGTGGTTTGCCAGAGGAAAAGAGATTGGAAATTTTTTCTCCAGTGCGAGCTCTTTGCATGCGAGTACAGTTAAAGATGTTGATACAGAATTCTGTGTGACAATTGGCACAAAGCCTATTGGACCCCAAGGGTTTTTGATTCCTTACACAGGCCAGAAGACCTTTTGAGCTGTTACTTGTCTTGATATGGCAAGTGACATGAATGGATTGTTAGTATAAACAGTGATTTATTGGTATTAACTAATTATGACCAACTAACAGCAGATCTACTAATTGTAGATACCAACCAATTATTCTTAAGAAAAAATACTACCCCTGCAACTTTTCTTCCATTGATCTAGGAGAATTTGAGGCTCCTGATCTTCTTTAGATGGTACGAAGCCCAAGGTCACTCCTAGACTTCTGTCTGATGAAAGGGAATTGTTGTCTGGACCTTGTTTTTCTTCGGCAGTTTGGTTTAAACCAACATATGACATTGTCTACACACTGTCAGAGGCTTTGGAAGTAAGAACATCTACAAACCAGTCATCACAGTACTTTGCAGACTGTGCTGTACCTCATGCAAGCCAGCACTTTACTACTACACAAAACAATAGGCTGAATTCATCAAAGTGATAGTGGGGTCAAAAGGGTAGAGTTGCCAAGGCATAACTCACGGCAGTTAAAGGTAATTTTAGTTTTATTTCCTTTTTGATTAATGTTTAAACTTTGATTAAGATTTTTCCAGGGGAGAACAATAGAGCTGTGGGATAGATGTTTAAGTTCAACTGATAATGCAAAACAATTAAAAATAAAAAGTCCCCCTAAACCTCTCAGCAGAACTTTTTCCAAGAGAAGTCCTTCACGTCAAAGCTAAACAGGCAGTTCCCTTTCCACCTCTGTTGTTCTGCGAATGAGGGCTGTCTGTAAATAAAACTAACGTGTTGCCCATCTGTTATGTGCAGCTAAAGGAAATTTAAAGACAATACTACCAGAACTCCCAAAGATACCATCTAACTCCATAAATAATTTATTTTTACAGCTCAGATCAAAGAGCTCGTGGATACTGGACTCATTCCGTCATGGCGTGCCCTTTGGAAGAAACTCCCACAGTCATGTGATTGTTTTTCCACTGCCCTCTGAAAAGGTCCTCAGGCTCAGAAGTTCCCTTTGCTCCGACTCCCTCTCCTGTCCCCTGGATTATGTTTCATATCACTTATGCTGTGGCTGTTCAAACCACCCCCTCTAGATTGGCAAGGATTTTTGCTTTTCCTGGATGCTGCTGAGATCTCCTGTGGCCCAGAGGAGGGTGTTGGGTAACAGTGGGAATGGTGGACTATCAGAAACACCTTGAAGAAAGAACTTTTCACCCCAGAGTGTGAGGCTTTAGGCAAATGTTGATGCCATTCCTCCTAGATAAAGCAAGGAAGGATTAGGCTCTCTTTGGGGATCATACCATGGCCTGGGGCTTCAGCTCTTGTGTAGTGGATTACAAGTGGTATCATGGTATTATCACACGTGCGAGGCTAACACCTGTTGCAATATTTTTAAAGCAGGCCAGAGCACGCAGGGTTATGTGTCATGTTGGGTGATGTGCCTGGTGTGTCAAGCCACAAAAAGTGGAGAATAGGCTGCATGGAGGGACAGACAAGTGTCAGCTGGGAATTCTCATGATGGTCCAAGGCAAGGGAGCAACCAAAATATTGGCTTTTCAGTGCTGACTGTGAGCTATGTGGCTGCTCTGTATCTATGGACAACTCAGAGTTCACAACCAGATGCAGAATAATGCAGAGAAGCCAGACAAAATCATTCTTCTCCTTTCTAGTTAAATAGTCACTACTGATTTTTTTTGTGAAGTAAGACATATTGCTTCATCTATATGACAGCCATGGATGATGGCTGTCATATTGCTCACAAGGAACACTTTTTGGAAACTGGTCCTTTAAATTTGGCAGAGCAAAACATCTTTGGTTCTAACATAGTCATTTTGAGATTTGATCTTCCTCTCAGGCTGGTAAGCATTCTTAAATTCTTTTTCTTCCTTCTTTTACTTTGAAGTGTTGCTGAGGAAACTTGATGACTTTAGCACACTGCCTGTGATAACATTGATAAAAATAATCTCTGTAGCAGTCTGGAGTCCTCTGAGAAGCAGACTGCATGCACAGCTCAGACAGCTTACAAAGCTCTGGCAGCAGGGAAGCGTGGCCATGGCCCGGGATGTGTGGTAAAACAAGCCCTATTTCTTGTAGCCTGCTCAGCCAGGAGGGGCTGAGGACAATGGTCACACTCAGACTACTTTTGCAGCTACTTAAATTTTCCTGTTTGTAGCCACTTTTCATTCTCTGGAGGTTGAGGTCCCTATTTGGTGTGCTGGGCCAATGTGTTTTGAATTGCCATTCAGTGCATATCTGAGCACTGAGATGGACACTAGGGCTGCTCGTAGTGCAGATCAACATGCATTATGTTAGCTCTCTAAATGGCAGGAATGGGACCACTTATTTTTGGGGAATCTCTTGGCTACACCCTCCTCTAAGTTCTAATTATTTACACATACACAGGAAAAGAGACTTTTCTTAAGGCAGTAGCTAACTACCTAAAGATCTCATTACTTTACATACTCATTGCTTTAATAACCTGCTTAAATTTATGATATGATTAATTAGATTTGCATACTAAGAAAGAGGATGTCAAACAATTAAATGCTCTGATACCTTCACAGTGATGTGGCCTCATCAGAAACACTGTGCTCAGTTTAGTTAGCCAATCTTAAGACCAGTTTTAGACTTTGTTCTAGAAAGGAGATAAGTGCCTCTGGAGATGCTGAAATGGCCAGTCTTGAAGATAAGGCTGTGGACTAGCTGGGGTGATGCCTCTGTCACAGTGGTGCATTTCCTTTGTCTCTAGCATGTTAAATATTTAGGCAATGACTGTTTCATTTCCTGAAGTTGCATTCATCTTATTTAAAGATGCACTTAACTGATGTTTAATAAAATATTGTGGATACTCTTGAATTTAATGAGTTGCCATGTCAGATTTCATTTAAACCCTTTGATTTTTTGTCTTACATTTAAAGTCTAAAGCTCTGTTTTTCATTTTGACCAGAATTATTGCTCTAGCTATTGGCACTGGGTTCCCTGTATTTACATACCTGCAAAATAAAGATTGAGCCAAACTAAATTAAAACTTAATAATAATAAAACCTCCTCCAAAAACGAAAACAACAACTGAGCTCCATACTTCACCTCCTCAGAAATCCTAAACCACAACACATCAGCAAAAAGTACCTTTTTTGCTTTATTACTCAAGGCGTGTTTATGTATTTTGGGCCTGAAATGAATGGGCCCTTCTTAAATATGACATCTGTGTATTTTAAAGCAAGCTAAACCTTTCTGTGGGGATTATGCTAAATTGACACCCACAGAGATTACAGTCTCCTCTTTTCATGTGGAGAGGATGTCACCCCATGTGTTTGTTTTTGTATGTGAGCATAACCCATGCTCCTGCAGTGCCTAAAATAGGTGGTTTGCTGGGGTTGATTGAAGGATAACATAGCCTGTGTTGCTGGAACTCCAGGTCTCCTGCTACTCTCATGCATGCCGCACATCTAAGCAGTCATGGACATCTGTGTGTGTTACGTGCCATACCTGCCTGTGGCCCTGCTATCATCATCTGTGGCTGTAGGTAGCCCTTAGTTACATCCCCACTTGAGCTGGAGTGCCACACTCTGACTTGGAGATCTTTGTGGGTCCCCTCCAGCTCAGAATATTTGATGATTTGACATAAAGAGCAGGCACAGTGCTATGGTACTTCACCAGAACCCATGAAGCCTTTTAATAAGACAGAGCAAAACAAAAGGAGATATGTGCTGGCCCTGATGCTAAAGGGTTTGTCATGGAACAAAATGTCTCTTTTCTCTATGTTGCTGACATTTTCTTTTTAAAAATTCTTTCTTTTTGAAAAGATGCTTTCTGTTTCCAACAAACTGTAAGTTTTAAAAACTGCTTGAGGTGACTAATTTTTTTCGCTAGGAAAATTTTTGAGATGTGTTCTGATGTTTCAAATTTCCAGGGCAGAAAAACTTATGGTTCTGACATTTGAATTATGTTTTTGTTCTGTTTGGTAATGTCCCTATTTTGCAGGTCTGTATACACAGGTATGTAAAGAGAGTGGTCACCAGTAGAATAACACAGATGAGCAGGAACTCCAGAGTTTACCATGTGAAATCCCAGTCCATAAGACCACTCTTTATTTTATATTACACAGTGTTACCTGAAAAACAGAAGCAGGCATTAGATACAGCTGTAACAAAGACGAACAATGTAGAAGGATACAGTATGGGTAAATGAAGGTGGTAAAGAATGTAATCTCACCCCCTAAAGAGTTGCAGCTGAGCCAATTACTAAAGATTTGGAGCAGGCCTGATTTTAACGGCCACACCTGTAGCTAATAAGAAGAGTGATATAAAAGAGTGCATTGGTAGGCAGTGGAATCAGTTGGCTATGGCAAGGACAAGGAAGAGTCAATGCCTTGAGGAGCTGCCTACAAGAAACATCACAAAGGTACAAAATTCTAGCAGTATGGAACCCTTATGATACAATGACAACAGAACAATTCATGTGGGAGTCCCTTTTGGAGATTAAGTTTTGCAATTCCAATGCTCACATTTGCCTTTTTCTTAAATCATAAACCTGGATCTTCTACTAAACTAAATATATAATGAGAAAGTTGTTTACAAGTTTGTTGCTGATTTAAAGTAGTGACTTTGTGAGTGTATTTTTGGTCCTTTTTATGAGGCCTTTCAAGTACTGCCTGACAGGCAAACAGCAAGCATATTCTTAAGAAGCAGATGCTCAGGTGTGTGCTGGTCAGGTAGAAGCGGCCTGTGAAATTAATTGGTAGCATGTAGTTATTTATGCCACATTCATTGTAAGATGTATTAACTTCTCTTCTTTTTATTGTTGATGTAATCTCTTGAGAAAAAAGGTCTGCTGGCATTATTAGTCTTCTGGCTAAATCAAGGGCCACATTAAAATCAAGGGTTTCCCCAGCACTAGACTCTTTTTAACTAAGTAGGTCATGGGAGAGGTTTACTCCCCTTTTATAGTGAGTTCAAGTGAGACAAAGGATTTGTGTGGCCAAGGACTAAGTGGAAAAGGCCAAGCTAGTCTTTCTATTATTGTGCCCCTCTGTAAACCAAAACCCCAAATGGTATATAAAATATTTCCCTTCTTGAATTCCAGTAAATCACAACGTTATTTCCTCAGTTTTCCTTTACCTCAGCATAGGGTATTTTACTTTTAAAGTAGAAAATGTTATTTATATACTTCTGTGCTTTCCTTCCCTTTCCTTTAATGCTTTTCCAGGGATTACAGAATAAGCAAACTCTACAAAAGTAGTTTGAGAGGGTTTAAAGTACATTAAACTTTCCCTCATTTATGAAGGGGAGATGATAGAAGTGAAGTGTTGATGTTTTTGGAGTTTACTCTTTCAGGGTTGATAATGAGATTTAAAATAAGGGTAAGTAAATGCTCCTTAATTAGGCACCTGTTATGTTCTGTTGTGATCAGTGCTTTAAGGGACAAAAATGCCAAGTGGCAGTGACATTTTGTACAATTTTGCAAAGAACATTTGAGCTCACCCCTTGCCTGAGAAATACAATGAGACTGGCTTTAGTTTGCTTATAGATATTTTAAAATCAGTTTGGGAAAAGTTATTCCATGAGGTAAAGATCCTGTTTGAAGTGGAAGCTGTTCATCTGAAGAAACATCTGTCACAAGACAAGAAAAGAATGATTTCTTTGTGACTGGGAAATCAATGAGACATCTGTTTTAATGTACAGGCCAGAAATAATGCAGTGAGTTCAAAAGGGAATCATTAAGAAGGCTGCTTTTTGTCTCTCCAGAGTCTGTAGGTTGGGATTCAGCACAGTATTTTGCATTAGCAGGACTTCTTGAGTTTGTGTCCTTAACTAAGTGGTTGAGGTAGACCTTTTGAGGACTCTGATGTTTAGGGTTATATGAGCTACTGGGGATTTGTGTTTATTGACCTCATAAAAGAACTTCATTTGGGTCTTGATTTTGTCCCTGTTTCCCAGACACAGATTGCTCAAACTGCTGATCCTGCCCTGTTCTTGGTCGGGAGCAGGAGCTGGAGGCTGCTCAGTCTCTGGGATGCTTGGCAGGAGGTTGAAGCACTGACTCACTGTGGGCTTGCTCTGCCTGGAAACACCATGCCTGGGCTGCAGGCTCCCCATTTGGAGGGGCAGTGGGACATGTGCAGACATCACTGCATGTGCTATGGTTGTGTCTATTTGTCCTGCTTGCTTCCTTTCTCTCCTCTGGGAGCCCTTGCAAAATTTGTTGGGTCCCTGTCGCCTGTCTTTCAAGTGCATATGCCATGAATTCAGGTTTTCCATTGCAGGCGCTTCTTTGCAGTCTCTTTAGCTTTCCTTAATAGCAATGGTGTGGGAAGCAGTCAAAAAAGGGTTGCAACCACTACATATCTGCTTAGGCTGGAAGGACTCTCCCTAAAAAACCCAGATGCCCTGAATGAGACCTAATCCCTTACTTGTAAGGTTTTTTGAGGACGAGAAGAAACAAAACACTGGGTACTCAATTACCCCAAGGCACATTGAATTGCCTTATTTTATAGTTCCTTGGTGTGTGCACACTTTATAAGATATGAGACCAAGAGCAACCCCCAGGCATTAGGTAATGGTCTTGCTAGAGCCCCACTGGTATCTGTAGTGTGGAGTCTCCTTATGCCAAAATGGGGCTTGCAGATGTCTGTTTCCAAAGGGAGGAGAGAATAGCAAGAGGATATGCAGCTCTGGCAATGTTTGAAATCTGAGACCAATGGTCACCCTGGAAACAGCATGTTGAAAGTCTGAAAAACCTCCTGGCAGTGCGTGGGTGGAGTAAAAAAAGTCTTTGGGTTTGTGTGTGCAATTCCAACAAGTTGTGCTCAGCAGGAGGGAAAACAGCTACTGAGGGGACACACGCATACATTCTCTGGGGAGCCATCTTATCACCCCTTCACATGGAAAGCTGCTAAAAATGATGATGTTTAGGACATACTTTCCCTTGGGAAGTGTCAGTGAAATGAATGCATTTTTGTTTCTGTCAGCACAGCACCATGGTAAAAGTCTGTGGAGAGATGCACAGAACAATAAGACAAAATAGTCAAAGGTGGGAGAGCTGTGCCCTACCAAAGGCAGCAAAAAAGCCATGCTGTTCCCACTGGAGAAGATGCTTGCATTGCAAATTCCAGCCTGGCTGGTGACAGAACCGGGTCCCAAACCTCCTCGTTCCCTGATGTCATGTGTGGAGGAATGAGGCAATCTGACCTTCATGGGTTGGCAGTGGATGCAGACCCATGGGAGTCTCCCCGTGTGCAGGAGCGGCACAGCCGTTCCTCATGCACACACAGCTCAGCAGCCTGGCTTCTGCTCCCCACGGGACAGCTGGTGGTGACGCTGCCCTGGTGTGCTCTTTGGGCTTCAGTGAGATGTACTCAGTGGTTCCCTGAGCTAGCAATGGGTGAATTGACATCTGACAGCTCATGGAAGACTTGCTTTCTATGGATTGGTCAAATTAAGTCACTTAACAATATGAATTTTGACATCCACAATGCTGTCTGACAATGAGTCTCCATTTTAAGCATATGATGCTTTGAAATAAAGCCTTCCTTAATTACTTTGACATTACCACCTGGAAACTTCTTTTGATGCTTTTTATATCCTGTATCATTTGGTATATTGAAGTCTGTGCTGATATCCTCCTTCTCACTCACTAAGTGAAGAGTCCTAGTCTTTCAAAGAAATTTTTTTACAGAAGTTGCTTCATGATTTTTACATCCTGATTTTTGTCATCCTTATTTGGCTTTTTGTGTGCTTTTTATAGCTATGGTATGTCCATTTTGTGATGGTGGGATGAAAACCATATTCAGCAGGCAGGTGCACATAAGCTAATGCTATTGTTTTGATGTCTACTCCTTAACTGAAAAATTCTGGCACTTGATTTGCTTTTGTGATGGCTATGGGGCAGTCAGGTAAATGGAATTACCTAGTGTGATCCTAAAGTCTTGTCTCTAAGGGGCAATAGCAAGATCTAAGTTAGGATTTGTTTAGTGCATACACATTTATTTACACTGAACTTCATTTTCCATTCTGCCTCTGGTGAGACACTTCCTGGACATTCAAAATTACCAGGTCCATTTAATCTCCTCTGTTCCATATTTGTCGAATCCTTCCAGGAGCCGCATCAGCATAGTGATGCGACTTCCTTCTACAAAAGCTGCATAGAGTCTTCCCAGCACACTGGGTTTATTCCTGTGCCTCCCTAATTATATAATTTGGAATAATTTTCACCAATTTACATGTGGTTCTGTGCAAAGGAAGTTCCCTGCCATTAAAATGTAGTGACTTCTCAGGACTGGTAACAGGAAGCTCTATGGGAATCACACTATTCAAAGGAAGCTGCTGAATTTCTTTGTGTGTAAAGTCAATCATATTTTCCCACTTTTTAGTCTTCCTTCACCATTGCTATTAGATGGGGTGTGGGTGGACCTTACTGTGATTTTCCTATTTTTGTTGTATTGACAAGCAGCCTTGCTGGAGAAAGCACTGAAGATTGCAGTCCTGCATGTGTTACTTGTGAATATGTCCCATGAAGTTTTTCTTTTTCTTCTCTTTAGGCTTTAACAGAAGCAAAGATTGGAAATGAGGCTGAAATATTAGCTGAAAAATATGAGACTTGAATGGGGATTTAAGTCTTGCAGAATGAGCTTGCAATTTCTGATGTTCACTGGGTTGTTTCCTGCAGGGACTTACTAAAGAAACAGAAAAAACATACCCCTCTACAAAATTAAAACCAGTTACTGTTTCTTGTTTCACTGTTTGCATACCCTGTGATGATTAAAAAGTAGCATCTTGCCTTGATTTGCCATTTTTTGGGAGAAAAGGGCTTTGTTCCCCAAAAAACCCACAGAATTTTCCCTGACTTGTGGAGTCCCTTAAAACATAATCTTTATTTGGCTTTGCTTTTTCCATGGACCTGGATAAAATATAGACTACGCCAAGAAGAGTTTGTTTATTTGGTACCTCAGAGACTTCTTTGACATGTGTGAAAATGACCTCTGTGCCAAGGATGCACAAGCCTATGTGGAGATGAAATAAACAGGGGAAAAAAAGTAATGAGTGCTTTAAACCAGTGAGGAAAAAATGATGTGCACAGGAACACTAGCACTGTTTGATATATCAGCTTGTGCTCTGAACATTACAGAATAGGTGCAGTGCAATTAATTTTCCTGCCATTTGTTCTTTATTTCTCGGTGAATCTGTCAGCCTTGAAAGGCAGAATAAATCTGATATTACATTAACAAGGCATGGAAAACACTCCCTTTCACACTTTATGGAAATATACATATCAAGAGTTTCTTTTATTTATGCCTACAACTAATTCCGCTGAATTCCAAGTTCCCTATGTGAGTAAATAGATGTGTATATATATATGCACATTTGCAAAATCAAAACTTAAGGGCTAACTTTGTTCTGTGGAACCTAATATTTTTGTTTGTGTTGTGTCTTTTTGTTTAACAAATCATAATCTATTATTTATATTCTGTGAGGGATTGTATTTGCATCCCCCACAGTACATTTTATTGACTGTGGTGATTGTTTTAAGGAAAGTGTGCGGTCTCTTATTTTCCTACAGAATATAGCTTAGCTGGAGCATCTGGTTTCAAGTGAAGTATTTTCCTACCTACTTTTCCATCTGAGCTGACCAAGGTGTAATAAAGTTAAAAGCTGGGCTCAATCATAAAATGGGTCAAAGCCTTGAAGAGGACAAAAGTTGTGACTTTTGACCGTGGAGTCCTTTATTTAGGCCTTACTTGGCAAAATGTATTTGAAAACCTTCAATCTGAGGTAAATCTGAAGTAGGTTTGGGTGACTTTGATTAGATGTCTGTAACTGTCTCTAAGCCAGTGGATTTTGATCCCTGCTCAAATAAAGGTGATTTATCTACAACTAGTTCAAACATGGTACTTATCCATGCACTGTGTTTTGCTTGACAAAAAAAACACCCATGGGAAAAAGTAAAGATAAACTGTAGTTTGACTTTTCTCAGGGTTTCTTGGCAGAGGCCTCAGAAAGGAGTTCTACAGAAATGTTCTCACCTGCCTCCCTAATTTACTGGGTTATTAGGATGTGTGAGCTCTGTGAAGAGTACGAGTTCTTCATATTTGCTGATGGAGAGTTTCACTAGGATTGCAGTGGCATCCTTCTTTATATGACAAACTTAGAACTCTTTATTCAATAGGAAAGTTTTGCAGAACCAAGCAGCAGTAAAACTAGTGGAATTCTGTTGAAATTTTTTTGCATTCAAATTTAGAAAAAAGGTAGAAAAAAAAACCCTCTCTAACTGTAAAAACAAGCAAAGACATGAAAACAATTTACAGTAAGATTCACTTTCTGGATTAATGTTTCTAGGCTTTTAGAATCATTAAACATCCTTTACAGTAAGGAAAAGCCACTTTTCTGATATAATCTGTGCAAGGGTTTGCAGCCTCTTGGTTTTGAAACCTGAAAGTTTTGGCTGAACACCTACAGAAACAGAATCACAGAATGCTGGTGTTGGAAGGGCCCTTTAAAGATCATCCAGCCCAACCTCCTTGCTGTGGGACACAACACCTTTTACTCCATCAGGATGTTCAAGCATGCTGCTTGAACACTTCCAATGGTGGGACATCCACAACTTCTCTGAGCTATCAGTTCCAGGGTCTCAACACCCTCACAATAAAGAATCTCTTCCTTACATTGAATGTAAATCTACCTTCTTCTAATTTAAAACCATTACTCTTTGTCCTGTTGTTAAGGAGCCTCTCCATCTTTCTTGAAAGGCTGCAATAGCTGGTTCCTCTCTACTCATATCCAAACTTTCCTGCTGTTTACAATCTTTCCTTCTGTGGGAGGAGCTGTTTTCCCTGCTCCACACTTTGCTGTCAGAAGCACCATGTATGCCATGGGGTGTGGTGCCATGTGCTCCACAAACACCACAAAAGGGACAAGGTGCATTACCCTCCATGAGTTGTCATCTCTGTTGGATGCCAGATGTCCATTTTGTGTGGACATAACATGGCAGCACTTTCCAAGTTCCCAAACGGACCCTGGTATAGGGGTTCATTTTCAACCCATGTGTTTATTTGTAGGAGCGGAGTCTCCTAAGGAGCTTTATAGTGACTGCTTCTGGTCTTTGTTGGATAGAAAAGCATTTGCAACAAATGAAGTTTTACTCTTGGAAAACATACATTTTGCCATCTTTAGTCTATCCTATTCTTGCACTGCGCACTGCTCTGACTCTATAGGGAAGAGGTCTTTCTGTTGGTGGAAAAAATATTAATAAATGAATGATTTATAAATAAACAAATGGAGACTGCCTAAAGAGGAGTGAAGTTGTTTAAATTAGTAGATCACCAGAGTAACAGAATTGTTTCTGGGAATAGCCCCCTATTACAAAACACTTAACTTTTTCCACATTTCAACTTCTCGGTACAATTGTCCTTTAACACAAATTTGAGTCCAGAATGCGTGAACTCATGTGGCTTCATCTAAAGTGCTGTGGGATTCAATTGCTTCAGGATTTTTCATTTTTCAAATTATTTCTTACCATGTGGGCACTATAGAATGCATTTCAAATTTATTTATTCAAACTGAAATAAAAAAGTGGAAAATTCCTCCCAGCAGAGACTAGCACTGGGGCTTCACAGAGAAAGTCTTGATCATGTTGAATTCATGTCTTGTGGATTTTGAAAAAAAATTAATTCATGTGGCTGACCTAGTATATATGTAATTCTGGCCGAAGTTAGCCACTTTGAAAGATTAGTGATTATGTAGTAGAGCCTGCAGGTCTTAAGAAAAATTCTTGGCATGAAATGCAGAAAAACAGCTTTATAGATTACATGTCTCCCTTATGTGCCACATAAGAAAAATCAATTCTGTACCTATCAATTTGGCCTGAGGTAGGTCTCAGTTTGGCAGCTTACCCCATCTAATTTGCCAGCTTTATATAATGCTGGGTTTAGTTATTTTCTCAGTGGTGAGGATGCTTATTTATTAGGCAGAATAGAAAAGTACTGGGCTAGAAGAGATTTTCTATCTCCATTGCCTCTTGTAATCAATTATTAACAACTTTGGGCTTATAGTCAGGGTACTGTTTCTCTGTTTTAAAAAATACTTCTAATTTACAGCTAAGATGTATTAGTGATTATTTATACCTTTTGCTGTTATGCTGATCTTTTCTGGCAGTGTAAGTAATTTTTATCAGTATCTGCGCTTGGTGTTCCCTTCTCGTTGTTACAGATAGCATTATATCTGCTTTCAACCTCCTTTTTGTAGGGTGTATAAGTCAAATTGGTTTAGCTTAATCCATTTTAGGCATTCCCACCTGTTCTAGTTTGTGTTTTCATGCATGACTGGGTCTGCATGATATTACAGAGGTGGTTTCATTGAAGTGTTTTATAATGAAATCTGTATTCCTGCTGAATAGAAAAATAATTTTGTCTCCATATATATCAGGACCACATTTTTATTTTACAGTGACATCATAGGTGTGGTTCTTGCTCTTCCTGTTACTGAATGACTCATTGTTTTTTCTGCTCCTCATCAAACTAGTGAAATCCCAGACTATGACAAAAAAATCTTGGAGATTTCTCGCTCCCTGACCTTATGCTTGGCACTGCTGAATGCTGAGTTCCAGAGCTCCATGCCTCAAGGTCATCTGGTTCTTCTCAATGTCCAGACAGAGGAAAACTAAGAAATTCCTTCCCCTTGTGCCCCAGCCCCAGGAAAGTGCCATCACCTTCAGGGGTGGGTACCCAGCGGACCTGCCCTCTCTGCGAGTGGCAGCTTCCTGCAGCATGCCAGGACACACCTTACCTACTGAAATATGTATGTTGCAGGTGGTGCACAGGTCAGTTTGTAGGTAACCCACTCTGTGACACTCTGTTCTCTTGATTCTGATTGTGATTTTTAAGTCAGGGGCATGAGCAAAAACATATAGTTTCTTGAAGAACTCCAAGGAAACCTCCCCCCCTCAGACCAATTGTTTTACTGTCAGCACATCCCTCTCTGTTGTTATTTTGTTACGATCTTACAATTGTTGAATTCAATTCCCATTTTCTACATCATAGTCTTTTCCCATATGACACTGTAGAAAGAACTTTAATGAAGTCCAGATATAGGAAAACTGGTTCATTTATCTTGTCTGAAAACCTATTATTCTGAAAAGTTCAACTCTTGGTAAACCCATCCTACTCTATACCCGCAGTCTTCCTCTTTTTTTTGTGCCTTTAATGTCTCTGTTGACTCCAAAGTGTAATTTAAAACTGTGGGTAAAGATCTGCAGCTCACTGGCATTTAATGATAAAAATTAATATTTCTCTTTTCTTATAGACAAAGTTTTCTGTCTGGTATTTGCCAAAATGGTAGACTTAGTATGCTTTGTTTTGAAGTAGATGGCAAATAGAACAAAATGGCAAATAACCACAGAATCTCAAAGCATAATAATCCTGCTCCAGTGCAGAAACCACAAATAGACAAGTGAATTCTGGTCTTAGGAGGGGACTTAGAGAGGCTCACAACACTGAGTATGCCTATAATACATATGGCATACATATTATATTGAGTATAATAATACATATGCAGACATATTAAATTGAGGCCTGACAACTATTTAATTCTGTGCAAACCTTATATGATAAACAAAATAAAGAGTGAATAGGAAGACATTGTTTGTGGAGCCTGGAGATGACATCCTTCAGCAGACTTCCTGCTGATATCAATGAAGTTGAGTGTGACACAGCTCAGAAAGCACTCATCAACCCTGAGGGACTGTTATCTGTGTAGCCAGGAGATCTGTGTGTCCTCTTGTACATTCCTTTAATATTCCCACTCCCTTTGAACCCATTAGCCTTTTTCAACCAAACTTGGAAAGGCAATAGTAATCAGAAAGCTTTTACAGCTCTTAAACAGATAGAGGAGAGAGAAATGTTAACTTTAACACTTAGAGAGAGACTAAAGTATAAGCACTGGTTGCATAGGCAAGATGTCTTAAATCCCCAGCCCTGGTAAGAGGTTCAAGAGGACCTTGAATCCAAACAAGGAGGAACCAAAAGCGAGTTCATGTATCATTAGTCTAGTTTAAAACTGCTGACAGGGCCTGACTTTTGCTTTTAGCTTTGGGCATTCCCTGTCCTGTACAGAAACCTCCTGTCAAATGACCATGTTTGAGAAAGACCCTATTCAGAGTCATGGGATCACAGGCTTTGCACAGTAAGTGTCTCAAGTTTTTCTGATGTGGCTGAGAACAACAGCTCTGATGGTAGCTGAGCTAAGAGTAAAAACAAAAAGATCCTCTTATGGCTTCCATATCTGTCTTTGGCATGGTCCAGACAATTCCACTGGTTAATTTAATTCTCCTGTTTTTCCATGTGTAGCTATGCTAGAACACCTGTCTCGGTGATAAAATCAGGAATATCTTTGTCTTTATCAGCTGCCTGGATTTCCTCCATGCTTGAGCGGTCATATTGACAACAGATGATGGGGTCAAATTTTCTGATTTTTACTGCTTCAGGATTAGAATATGTGAGACATTTAGGGGGAAAAAACCACTTTTCTTCATTGAAATATAGAGATAGCATTTTTCTTTTGTTATTCTTCCTGAAGATGGATAGATTTCCCACCTTCGTTGTCTCTGTAAATGGCACTTATTATTGAGTATTTATTATCTTTTTCTACCTAACATATGTCAGGAGTCTGGGTCAAACAGGCCAGCTATCAATAAGTTTCTTATCTTCCTTCTCATGAATTTTTCTTCATTTGTTTTTTGCTTACATTCTTCCTTTTTGTAGTCAAAAACTTGGTAATAACTGTGATTTGTGCCTGAGAGAGCTCTGCCTTTACTTTTGAATGAGTCTGTAGAACTGTGGTTGTGGATTGTAGGACGAAAGTAAAGGAGTTAAAGGATTGGGTTAATCAAGGGGATGCTTGGAGAATGGGTTCAGAGAAATGGCCTGAGGAAATGGGATTGAATTCATTAGTTTCAAGTTCAGTACAGTAGTATTTGCTGTTATAAATCTGGGGTAGTACAGTTAAGCAAGAGCCAGACTAACAGGAAAAAAACAACAGCAGCTCTTGCTGAAAAGTATCTAAGGATTTTTTTGTGTCATGATTTGAATAGAAAGTTGTGATTGCCATGTTCTTTCAAAAAAAAAGGATGTACTCTGATTTGTAAACTGGATTTTGCCTGCAAGATGTGTGAAGAAAGTTCTTGCTCTGTTTCAAAATGGGTAGGATGCAGCTGGAGTACAGTGTCGGACTTGGGCCATTTCAACTAAACAAAAATTACAGGGGCGCAGAAAAATAGAAGGAAAAAATTTAAAATGGCTGAACTAAGAGAAATACTATAATATAGGACCAAAAAAAAACCAAAACCAGTTCAAATACTTGGGTAACTTAGCTTAAGGAAATGGAGACTGAGGGGAGTTGGGATTGCAGTTTCCAAGTTTTAATTGACTAGTGCAAAAGAAAAAGAAGTATCTCTTTCTCCAGATCTCTAGTGAATAAGGTTGATCTTCAAAGGTTTTAAAACTGCAGCAAAAAGGTGCAGGGCAAATACTAGAGAAAACTCCTTGCAGAAAGGACAGGGGAGTACTAGAGGTATTTGGCTAGGGAGCTTTAGGTTAAAGTCTGGAGCAAGAAAGCTCAGACAAACATGAGTAAGGAATGGCAGTGAGAGGGTCTTGGGGACAGAAAGTGAATCTGATTATCTCCTGATGTCCCTTTTGGGACACTTTTCTCAGTCATTGTGGTTTTCCTGTCTTATCAATCATGACTACATCTTAATATAGCCGCAATATAGTACATCTTAATATACTGTAACTGATGTTTCTATTGCTGGAGTTAAGTGGGTATCTTAAGCAGACAGCTAGTTTAGTTAAATATGGCTCCAGGTCTGGCTTGAAAGTTGTTGGAGTTCATAGAAAGCATAAAGTCTTGAAAAGCATGTTATGAGCTGGGTGCAAAATGCATTTTGATGCTGAAGCATGTTAACAGTTGTGTGGCAAAGTCTGACTGATCCACACACGACATACAGTTGTAGTTTAGTTACAGATCAGGATGTTGTTCTTGCCTATTTGATCATCTGAAGAAAGACCCAGGGAATACCATTCCTGCTTCCCCAGAGACTGCAAGAAGTATTTGAAGGCTCACAAAACTTTGATTGCTGATTGACGCGTTAAACAAGAGAGTTGACTGAAGAAATCTCTAATGTTTGCCTTTTAGTGAGGTACTTCTGACTAGCTCAACATTTAGTATCAACAGTCAGGAAAAAAAGTTGTTCCTTCTCCAGATAGGAGGGTATTGCAAAAACCAGCATAATCTTTCTTTGACTTTAACATACAAAGGAATTTTCTCTTTCTGTTCTGTCTCAATTAGATGTGTATTTAGAGAAAGAGTGCTGTCTGAATCTTCTTTATTTTAAGTAATCAGGCATAATTGCTCATATAGCTGCTGTCTGATGAGCATGTGGCTCATCAGACATAATAATCAACATTTATTAACAGAATCAATAAATGATGTAGAGCAGCTACATGTCTGTGGTGAGAATTGTCATTGTCCTGTGTGCAAACAAAAGTTTCTAGGCTTGAGTCAGCTCTAACTTGTCCTGGCACAGGCAAAACTGATTTCAGGTCACAAAATGAAGTTGAAAAGGGATAGACAGAACAGTACTGCATGCTTCTGAATATGAGTAACTTTTCAGAGCTCACATGTCATTTCACAGTGTACAGTTTTTGGGAGCGAGAGAGTGTTAGTGGATGGCTTGTTTATATGGGTATTAGAGGAAAAGCATTTGCTTACAGCAGCCTCACTATAGACTCTGGAGGAACCTTGGCTGTAGCAATCAGCCAGACCCAACAGTGAGTGGCCAGATCATGGTAGACCAATTTCACAAAGCTGGCTAGTAGAAGAATGATCCTTTCCATCTTTCTGTTTGCCACCCATGCACTAATGCACATTTCTCTTTTAGCTCCATAAAATTTTTTTCATTCCTGAGTGATTTCAGTGCTGAGGGCTGTTGCAGGCACTGGCAGCACTTCTGTGAGTTATTTGCTTCCTGTTGTTCTGTCTTCTTTGCATCTTATGGCAGATTCATTCAGTAAATCCTTTGATCCCTCTTCACCTTCATTTATAGCGACATGTCTACCAAGACTTTCTAAGGCTCTTTTCTCTGTGGTAAAAAAGACCACAACCCCTTCTTTACTGGTGTTAGCAGTTCTATTTTCATAGGGTTGAAACAGTTTTCACATGGAGCAGGCACATCTGGAGGAACATGACAGGAAATAACTATTGCCATCAGGTGGAACTGCAGTGGTGACTTGGGCTGTTGGGCTCCACAGTGGGAGAAAGGTCCAGAATGCTTACCATAGCACCTCACAGTAGAAGGACTTGGCTGGGTTTAAGTGGGCACACTGTCTCTTTTCTCTGTCTCCTTGGGCTGGAAAAGCGTCAAACACACTGTTGGTTAGCTGAGTTACGTCCCAGCTGGAGGTGCTTGCGAGGTAGGTTAGTCTCATTGCAAGGGCCTAAAACCTGGATGCTAGTGGGAAAGGATTAGTGATGTTCTGAGCTGGGGGTTTGGGAAGCAGGCAGAAGCAGAGTGGCTTCTAGGCAAAAGTCTATGAACTAACTGCTAACTTAAGAGCAAAACCAAAGTCTCAAGTTAAAGGTTCTAAAGAGACATTCAAGCAAGCTGGTAAGGGTGGTTTTAGTAGTACTTATGGCTTTAACAAACCTATTAAGTTTAGTACAAAGCAGAAGCCAAAATGCTTTAAAACCAGATGTTTGTGATTAGAGAGGGAGTCCTTGGGCTAAAGGGATGGATGAGTTTGTATATTCTACTAGGTTTTAGTAAGATGGAAAGTAAATTTGGAGCCTTAGTGAACCATGAGGGGTCACAGGACAGGTGGCTCCTGGGGGGTTTATTATTCCTTCAGAACAGGCATATATTGGTTTTGAGATGTGATGCAAAGAGAAGCCTAAAGCTGAATTAGTTGACTTAGACATATGTATGTAGGGCTGGGACACAGAGAAGACAAATGTGTCTGGCAAATATGTGTGAAGGGTGCTTATTTGTTTGTAAAATAGGTGGGTTGATTGTTATTGCAGCACTGTTTTAGGGAAAAAAAACTACATTGCTTTCACATTATTCTTTTCAAATCTGCTACTGCCCCCTTGCTCTTCACTCTGACCTTCTTGCTTGTGAGAAGCACTGAATGACCTTCTTAGCACAGCAAGCACGTGCTCCAAGGCCACGAGGCTCCTTGTGACTTAGCAATGATCTGCTTGTCCTGCCATGTGTTTAGCTCTTCCACAGTCCAAAAAAAAGAATTAAGCACCCATCTTAGCTCTCCCCAAAAGGCGGCCTCCATTTTCTGCATTTCCTCACCCTTCAAGCATCCTTTGCCAGTCACTAGTCTTCTTTGGTCTAGGAAATAACACTCTTATCCTGTGGTTGGAGATGCATTTTCATGCTAATTTTGTTCTTCAGTGGGGTGCAAAGTTGTCATTTTTGTATAGTAATACTTCTGTTAAAAGGAGAGGAAAAGTTGCTATCAATCACCTGGAAGGTGGACTGGGATTGCTTATTTAAAATCTGCTGTTGGGATCCTCAGATGTCTGTCTGTTCTTACTCTCTGACAAACTCATGAAAATGTTGGAAATCCTTTTTTCCTAATAGGGATGGAACTGTCAGTATGTAAGGAATCATGAGTGATTTTCCAGGGTCACAGTGGGATCAGCTGAGTCATAAATGTTCTTGAAAATCTCATCCTGTTCAAAGAATGCATTGCAAAATGTGGCTAACAAGTGTAATGGCACTTCCCATGGGATGGACCTCTTGTGGATGAAGATTCATTTAAGCTGTGTTATTTGTTAGTTCCTATTAACGAACAAACCCACCTTTTTTTACGAAATACTACACATGCTTCTTCTCATAATCCTAATTCTATAGGTAGGGTTTCCTTGGAAATGTTCTCATGCAAGCACTTGGACAGAGAAAGAAGGCTGGGAGGCCTACACTGACTTGCTTCCTTGACAAATTTGCACTTGATTCATATTCCTAAGCCTCCATCATCATCAACCCTTGATCCTCTGTCTCTGCAGGGAGAGGCAGGCTCTACATTCAGTGATTATTTTGGAGATGAATGTGTTGGGTAGTTTTGATTACTAATTTGCTATTTTAAGTCTGCATTGTGCTTTGATGGCTCTTATGGGATTTTTTTTTCTTACAGTAAGGGATGAAGATCTAAGGGGTGTCTATTTGGTTTTTCTCATCCCATAACAATACAAAATGTCATCTTGGGCTAAGTAGATACACATGTCACCAGCCACATGGCAGTGCACTAACTAAAAACAGTACCCTTCATACAAATACTTGAATATTTAAGTGGACTTAAGGGAAGAGAAGCAATAAATGAAATACTTTTGGAATATGAAACTAGTTTGTTATTGCTTCATACTCAGTTTAAAAGCAAAAACATCTTAAGATGTCTCCTCTTAATTTTTTAATGCTTATTTCTAAGCTCAGCACAATTGAGATACTTCCATTTTCAGGCCTGTGTACATGTAACAGGTTTATAGCAAAGGGCAATTATATTTAATGTTAAGACCAAATATTTTTCTGTTTAATCCAATCGATTTTTTTTTTGTTAGACATCTTAATCTAACTATGGTGTCTCATTCTGAATTCAATGAATGTAACCATTTCCTCCTCCTGCTGTAAAGTGTTATTGGTTTCTGCTTGCCTCTGCTCTCATCTAGACCAATTAGCCTCCAGAGAAAGAAACTATTCATTGTTCTCCATTTAAGGTACTATCATGCTATTAAACTCAATATATTTTATTTTCTGTTAAACTCAATATGTTTTAGCTTGTTCCTTATTAAAACGATCTGTATTAAAAGTGGTTATTTGTTTTAACACTGTGTGTTTACATGGAAAACACTTTAAAGTAAGGTCCTATCGCTCACGAGTTGGAAAGTACTGTATATGCAATACTTGTGCACTAAAAAACATGTCTGGTGTAAAAACTCAGTCTGTGGTTTGCCTTAATAGAATCAAGATAATTTGAAATCTTGAAGTTGTGTGAACTTGCATGCTTGCTGAGGATATGTGCCAAGGGCACCACTTGGGGGACATATGTTAGCTGTAAGGGTGTCAGTACCCTGTATTCCCCAAATGGGGGTCTGGTGCTGCAGTTGCCTCGTGCCTGAGGTCCATCTTACAACTCTGAGTAGCCTAGTTGAAGCTAGCACACTACTTAGGTTGTCAGTGCTAGCAGGATGACTCTCCCATGGTCCCAATCCTTTCAACACTTCTGCATGAGTTTAATTTGGGGTTATTGATGAGTTTACAATGAAGTGCGTATGTAAGACCTGGCAGGATCTGGTGCTCCTCATTTGTTGCTACAAGGAGAGATTTCTTAATACACCTATTGTATTTTAATTTAAGAATATTTTTGTGTCAGTAATCAGGACATTTTCTGTGTCTAGGACAGCACATGTTAGCAGAAACCAACATGCCTACAAGAGCTGGCATTTCTTTTCCTATAACCAGCAGATATTTTAAGGATCTTCATTGTACTGAGATTTCTAGCCAAGGTGGTGGACCAGGATGAACGTAAGGGACAGAGCAACTACAAATCCCATGATCTGTATTTACTATCCCACTGTAATGTGAATCATTCCTGAAAACAGCTCTTGGACCATCTCTGTGTTGTGTGGCATGTTTCCTTTTTTTACCTAATACTTGCTATCTTCTAGCTTAAGTACAGCAATATCCTGGTGTATTTTGGATTCTGACAAAGTTTAAATTTAGAGGCATTCATGCTTCAGCCTCTTTAGAATGAATGGGAGAGCCTAAGTTGTTGTTTCTGTGTGTCACTTTTTGACAGATGTAGCTACATGCTGTTTCCCAAATCTTTACCTTGCAAAGCCATCACCTCTACCAGATGAAGGCCTGTCCCTTTACATGGCACACACTGTGGAAACATTGAGAAACCCATGGCTGAGAAATCTCTTGAATCCATGTTTTGTTTTAAAAGCAGCCCTGGGAGTTTTACAGATGGCAATGCCAGGCAGAACTCTCCCCCATTGTGTTTCTTTTATAGTCACTGCAACAAAGTCTGAGTAATTGAGCCTCTTGTCCTGGGTTGTGTCCTGCACTGCTAGAATGAGTGGCAATGACACGACGATTGTGGTACAAGATTAAATAGAGTGTGTGATGAGCATCATGATTTGTAAAAAAAAAAAAAAAACAACAAAACCCCAAACCAAGCCCCACAACACAGCTGGTTTAGGCAGAGGCTGCTGATGTCTTGTGTTAGGAGATCTGCATAGCAGTCCTATTGGTTGGGGCTCTTTTGGGTCTGAAAAGGGCATTGATTGTGTGGGCTTTTCCTCTTTATTTCTGATTCCTTTAAATTCTCTTTTTCCTGTGTGGACCTGTGCAGATCCCACCATCAAGTCCTGAAGCTCATTCCCTGGTGATGAACCTTTCTAGGGAAGCCAGTGTCTGACATGGTTTGGTTCCTACTGTCACCTGCTTTGTACCCTTGGAGCAATGGGAGGGATGGGAACACTGAGCTTCTGTGCTGGCTGCCTGAGAATCTGACACTTGATTTCTAGGTTACCCAGTGTGTCTAGAATCCCTTCTGATAAAAGATAATCTTGAAGTTTTGTCATCTAGAATGTCTTTAAAATGTGTCACAGCTCAGCTTAATTTCATTACTGATGTTTGTTCTGGGTAGATTGTTTGTTGCAGTGCAACTCACGCTACTGCCCTGTTAAATTCTGGGGGAAAAAAAGTACGAATTCTTTCCAGCAGAAAATGATTTGCTCTAATGCATAGTATTTACAGGAAAAAGCAACATTTTAAGTTAAAAGTTGGAGTTAAAAATTAGAAAATTGCATGTTTCAAAGAATCTTTTCAGGGGGGCCAGTTTCTAGGAATATCTTTTAAAAGAAAGAGGACATTTACAGTAAAATCAGAAAAAATGAAGTCTTCTTGACCATACCAGGGTGAAATGTGGTGTCTAGTAGGAAGAGATTTGTCTGAAACCTCCACTATGAACAAAAAGACAAAATAAGATCTGTGGAATACGTGTTTATAGAGCTAACTTAGAGAAGAGTGGTGCTGATCATGCAGGGGACAAGTTACTATGGCTGAGCTGGAGAATTAGCTGGAGTTCCCATGTTCTGCTGAACTCTGCATTTTTATTGTTTAAGATTGTTATGTGTAGTTTGTGATTTCACTGTAGTTTTAATTCTTTGCTTATTGTGTGTGCATCCCTTTCCTCTGCCAGACTTAGCAGAGCAATAGCATGAAAGGAAGCAAGTTTTCTCTACAGGGTACAGACCAAACTGTTATGAAGACTTAGTTAATTTTTGTTTATTCTTTGGCAATGAAGAAGGAGAGCTTGTTTTGTGTCCTGTTTTTCTCAGATGCCACAAAGTTCAGCAACTTTTAGGTATTGCATGAAATGCATACCCCAAGAAATGTTTGTTTTATTTCAGTGATGTTCCTCTATATTCCAGAGAAAACATTCAGCTCTTTTCCAAACTGCCTTAAAAATAATCCCCTCCAACTCTCCCTCTCCCCAAAACAAAAGAAGTTTTCCTTCTCAGAAGAGCATCTGTTATTTAGCAATGTCTAAATTTCCATAAATAATCCCAGATTTCCCCTGCACAAAGATATAAACAATTGTTCAGCACTCAAACCTCCCCCTGTCTCAGATTCCCTGAATAAGGAGAGTGGGAGAGGAGGTGCCAGTGGGGGGGTTTGCAGGGGGACCCATGTCAGGACAGAGGTGGGGCAGGGCAGAGGTGGCTGTTGGGCCCTCCTGGGATGCACAAACTCTTTGGCTGGGTTGAAGTCTTCCACCAGAGGGGAGTTTTCATGTTACTTGGTGTTTTGAGCAGCCAGCTGGCCTTGTGGGCTGTAGATCTTCCTGGCTTGGCTGTGGGTTGGAGAGGGTAATGCTGGGATAGGGAAGGGAAGATGCCACCCTACCCCTGACATGAGAGACTGACATTTCTGGTGGGGCCCCACCAACAAGCTGCTCAAGACTGGATTCTTCCCACAAGTCCTAGCTCTGGGTTTCTTTAAATAATGTTTCTGCAGAAGAGAGTTAATATCTTATGAAAATCCTTCCTTTTATTCATAGCTAAGAGTTTCTTTTTGGCTAGGGGTTTTTAAGCACTCTATCACAAGTAATGAAAGAGAATAGTAACTGAGCAATGAAAGATAATGGCAAAAAGAGATATGAGTAGTTCTAGAGACATCAACTGCTTCACAAATTCATGAAATTAAAGAAATTTGGCTTTTGGATCCCTGATGTAATGATACTTATTCTTAATGCATTAATATATAACCTGAGAAGCAACTCCCCTTAAAAGAATTTGTTTGTTCTCCTGGCCAGAATGTATTTTTGTTTTTTTCTTCTAAGCTGAAGTTGCTGACAAATTAAACCATGCTTTTTCTTGCTTTAATTTTCACCTCAAAATTATTATTAATTTTTTAAATTGCAAAATGCCAGGATGCTTAAATTTCTTCAGTCATACAGTAAACAAGGACACCAGTTTTTCCATTATTGTGTTGGGATGGATATTTAATATATTTTAAATGTATACAAGAAAATCTGTTTATTGGGCCTAGGATGGTGTTTTAAAGTGAAGATAATTTTTCCTTGCATTGACCTTCTCTTCCATTCTGTCACAGGTCCAGACATCTTTTCTATGCTTTGAAAATCTTGCAAAAATTAATTTCATTATTAATCTCAGTATTACTCCTTGTCTCTTTTGTGGGTCCCTCACCTGCTGACAGCTCTGGTGGGTCTTCTGATGGGTCCGCTGGTCTTCCAGCTTGCTTCCATTGACACCAGTTTTCTCTCAAGTGTGAGCTATTGGGCAGTGGATACAGCCTGAACAAATATGCCTGTCCAGTACTTGCAGTTGGTTTGCCTGAAAAACAGCAGAAAATAATCTTGAAGTTTAGAGCTGGATGGAAGGACTTGTGGAGGCTGCATTTATATGTATGAGAATCTTGCTGTCAGATTGGCCCTATAAGGAAATGAGTGCAGAGAATGACATTCACTTTTCATCCTAACAGGACAGCACAAAGACATCCCACTGCCAGCTGCTGAAGCTGATTTGATTTGAATTCAACAAAACCTTAGAAATGTTTTCTTTTTGCTGCTTTGATGTTTTTATGTCCTCTTTGAAAACCTCGTATACTGAAAAGATGGTAGCATCTTTTTCTTTACGGTTTCATAACAATGATTTGATGCGATATGTGAAAAGAAAGCAAGAGTACCTTAGAGTAGTTTAGCTTGTTTGAACACTGTCTGTTTCTAAAACTTACATATCTATGCACAAATTCAATTGAAATTATAAATCCATGTAAACTTAAGTTATCCAAGCTCAGGAAGGAAGTTTTGACTTTCTATGCTAGCCTTTGTTCTTGCCAATGTCACTGACTGCTCTGGTACCTGAAATAGGACCTCTAGTCTCCTCTTGGCCAGGCCAGCTTTTTATATCTTGGGTCCTGCTGTTTAGATAAATATTTCTCTTTAATCTGAAGAGTTTGTTTTTCTAGAGGAAGAGTTTTCTGGGAAGGGATCCAGGAGTCACCAGTGCTCAGCTGCACGAAGAGCTCTTGCAGTGTGTGGGATCAACAGCAGTTGGTGAGGAGCTCTTTGATGCTGTAAGTTAGAACAGAGGGAAGAGATTATGAAGCCTTCCCTTAACCTGGGCCTTCAGGCACAATACTTGTCATTCTGCACCATCACAGAGGGTGGTGGGATGTGGTCCAGTGGCTTTCCTTCCTCTCCTGTAAAAACTGATCAAGAAGCAGTTTGCTAAAGAAAGCATTGTTTCTCTGAAAAAAACCCTCAAACCAATATTAGAAATAATACTGTTTTAAAGTTTACACATTGTAGGTTGTGTCAGGGCTGTTCACACATGCCCTGACACCCCAAAATGAATCTAATCCTAAAGCTGAGAACATTTCTATCTTCAGCAGCATCTCTGTCTTCAGTCTGTTTGGAGTTCTGTATTACATCAGTTCCTGAGGTTTTGGTGTGCCTTATCAATGTATGAAATGAAATTCAAGGTTTTTGCTTGAAGATGTGAATAACCTGAAATCTAATTACCAGAGGGACTGCCCTTCTTCCCTCTGCAGTGCTGCTGGCATGGGAACTGCCAGAGATGACCCATCGAGTACCCTTTCCACAGAGGGGAAGTCTTCTGGTTGTTTTTCATCTCCCCCACTGAGTTTTATAACCTTCCCAGTGAGCTTCAAAGTCTCATCCCTTCTCTGCCCCACAGAGGGACATGGCTGGCTGCTGGATTCACTGGGCTTCAGATCAGGAATTGCACACAGAATCTTTATGAGCGTCCTACTGTTCCATGGTGGTGAAAGTCATGAAGTTTTGTGGTGTTGAATGGAGAAAGCATCAAATGTTTCATGTACACTGTCTACAGCAGTAGAGGCATAGAGGTGGCTAATGTGTGCCTATGGATGTAGCTGTGCATGTGTATCAGTGCTGAAGTCTTTCTCTGAACATCCTGCTAGGGGAGGGATGCATCAGAACTCAAAATAGAAAAGTTTTGGAAGATTCTAGGTCAAGAAAGTTTCTCTTGTAAGGGGAAAGAGAAAAGATGCGTGGAAGATTAAAACCACTGTTCTTCTCAAACACACCCTCTTCTTGCAGGGCACATATGCTATTCATTTATGCTGATGGGGGAAAATATTTGTCCATTTTACTTTGTAAACAAATTCTCAGATTGTGAGATTGAGGTCCTTTTTGTAGCTGTGACTTCCCAACTGCAAACTCAAATTGTAATAAACTCTCCGGAAAAACCTTTTCTGAAAAGCCTCCTGCCTTTATTTTCTTTTCCTGTGGCTTCTCCAAAGTGAAGCCACACATACTTGGTTTGCTTGGCTACAACTCAGGTCAGCTTTTGACTTTTTTTGTGCCATTTACATGAATTCCACACCTGTGAGTTTCATTTAGCTTAAGAGAACTGAGGAGGGATGAAGGGGTACCTTCTAACTGAGTCTGGACAGCCTGTGGCAGGTGGGGCCAAGTTCTGGTGCAAGGGGAAGGAGGGACACCAGGAGACTAAGAAAATGGGGGTTTTATGAGAGTGTCAAACTTGGATACTGGGAAATATTTAACATATTTTTTTATCTACCTGGTACTGTCTTCTAGAATTTGCTCTTTTAGAAATCTGGTCTTTGGTCTCATGATTTCTGCAAGAGACCTTGACTATCTTTTGTGCTGCCTTTCCAAGATTCTCAGATAAAGGACTCATGGAAAAGGACTGGATTTCAGAGGTTTACACAGACTCCTTAAGCACCATGTGCTGACTGAAAACTTGAAAACTGACTTTTTCTAACAGGTAGGGTTTTCTCTGCCAACCAGCTGCAGTTGGTGAGCAATTACAGAGCCTAACCCTGTGCTGTCTCCTGCAGTGGAGACAAAAATATGTAAGACATCTGTGTCAATAAAATGACCTGACAGGAATTATTCCACTGCTGTCTGCGACTGCAGTGGCACTAACAAAAATCACAGATGGATTGGGACATTTGTGGGAATGTGTCTACCTGAGCTGGATCCACTTCAGCCCTGTTCTCTGTGAATGCAAATACTGTAGGACCTTCACTAAATGGTGGAGCAAATATTTAGAAATGGAGTTGTTTTAAGCTCTCTGAGGTGCTGCTAAATCTCATGTTGAAAAAGTTTGCTGTTTACCAGAATCCTGAGTGACTCCCAGGAGCTCTCTCACCTCTTCTGCAATGAAGAACTTTGCAGGCACAGATGCCCACTGAATTTCTGCCAAGAACAACTTTCCTACCTCCAGTACGTGCATGGCAGGGAGGAGAGGGCACCTGGAGCGCTGGTGCTCCTGCTGCTGGCTGAGGTACTGGCAGGGTTGTGCGCATGTATCCCTGGCTTAGTGTGTGTGAGAGCAACAAAGGTGAATTAGCTGAGGCCCTTGCACCTGGCTCTGTTTGCCTGGTAGGCAAAAATCAGTTTTGAGGGGGATTGAAGCCTCCTTTCTTCATAGCAGTACCCCTCCTGCTGCATAACCCACTTGCTACACATAAAGGTTGGGCTTGCCATTTCAGGCTTTTTCTAGCAGAAAAAAGGAGTGTGTAGCGTGTCTGTATAATCACTTAGGTTCTCAGAGCCAGCAATGCTGCAGGTGTTGGCTCCTCAGGGTGGGTTTGTTGGGGCCTGGGAGTCCATATTTTGGAACATGGTTGGAGCATCTTGTTAAAGCTGTGACCATGTCAGAGGGAGACTCCACATGGTTCCACTCATGCCCTTTGGTGAGGATGGTTGCATGGGTTGCATCTCATGCTCTGTAAAGCTGAAAGGGTCAGTTTATTTTACCTTATACTTGCATGTAGCTCATGTTCCAGGAGGAGTTTCTGCTTCTCTCCTGCCGCACTGGAGTAGTTACAGAAAGCTGGTGCCTTGCCTGTTTTATTCCCATGGTCCCGAAGGCTCAGTGGTCTGCAGTAAGGGAATTGTCAGTGTTGGCTGGGAGTGAAAGGGAGAGCCAAGGGCATGAGCTGTCCTGGGCCAGCACTTTTGGCCACTCCAAGTCTGCGTGGTGATTACCAAGAGCAAAACTCTATTAGTAGTGAAGTAGCATGTTTCAGGCTTTCTCAGAGCTCAGAAGAACCTTTAGGGTATTCAATGGCCATGCTTATGCAAGTATTTAAGTTTATTTCACTTTTTGTGCAAAAACACTTGCCTGTGCTGAATTATTCTAGTGCCATTTCTGAATGTTAGGGGTGCTTTCATTCTGGCAAACACCCAAATTAGTAATTATAAGGCTTTTTCAAAATGATGTGCAAGAAAATAAAGAACAATAGGCAATTTGCTCTCTTTTGTGAGGAAGGGATGGGAGAGCAGCTGAATATGTCATCCTGCTTCTCCACAAGATCTAGTTCAGAGCTGAGACATGTTGCTACAACCCACTTCTTCCATGAGAAAGGAAAACAACTGACTGCAGAAATTTCTGTTTCTGTACATGTGGTGAAGCACAGCCACTCTTCATGACCATAGCATCTGACCAGGCCAGTGTAGGGATTCCTCCCCATGCCAGTCAGGGCAGTGTGCCCCCTTGGCATACACTCAGTGCCACTTTGATTTCATGTGACTGCACATCAGTTGCACAATGTGGGAGTGAGCAGGCTGCTCCAGGGGATGCTAACACATAGGTTACAGTGATGCCTTGTGAAGGCTGATCTGGTACAGAGGCTAGACAGAGTTAAAGAATAAAGTAGGCATTTATTACAAGGCCTCAATGGATACACCATGGGCAGTACAAGAGCCCAGCCAGGGCTACACCCAAGATGAACCCAAAATGGTCACAAAAAATGGATGACTGGTCTCTCACTTTTTAAAGTTCTGGTCCATTAGCATATTGTAGTTAATTGTCCAATTATAGCTTTAGGTTATGAAGTTCCATCCTTCTTTTTCTCTCTTGATTCTGCCATCGTTTGTGCTCTTGGGCCTGAAATTTCAATCAGTTGTTCTTGGTCCCCAGCTAGAGAAGGGATTGTTTTGTCTATCCACTCTTGAAGAGAGCTTACTATCCCCTAATATGAAGGTCAGAACTACACACTAAAGCAGTATGGAATCTGAAAAATATAAAAGCTAAATCCAGAGGCATCAACAGCCTCCCTACAACACTGACCTCCTATCTCCCTCTTCCAGCTAAGCCAGTGCTTGATCCTGCATGCAGGAACCCCTTGGTCAGTCTAATACCTGCTTGCTGTGTCCCCAGGTTTTATTATAACATCAGAACTCGATGGCCTGTGGCACTGGAAACAGTTCACAACTGGTTTTTACCTTGTGTTGTTTGCACCTGTGCAAACTGGATCTAAAAGGCTGACAGGCACGTGAGAGGAACCCTGAAAATGCTGTCAGTTCCCCCCTGTGTACCTGTGAATGCACAGTGTGAATAATCCTGTTAGGGAACTGGGGCTGATTTGGACTTGATTCTTACCCAAAATTCTGTGAATTATTATACCACAAGAGAAGAAATTATACCTTGATTTGGCTAGATTTAGCCACTAGATGTGGCGATGACCTTTCAAGCTCCAGTCAGTTTATCCTGATCTTTCCTCCCTCCCTTTGGAAGTAAATGTGTTGATTCTGGATTTTGATAAAGCTCCTTCAAACCTGGGGCATTTTTTGGCTTCATCTCTCCCTCCACTGGCAATAATTCACTCCCTTCCCCCGTGCTCTCTGTGCTGCTCGAATTCTTCATCTACAGCAGGGCGAGCAGCCAGCTCCTTTTCTGAGCATCTCTTGTCTGGGGCTCCATCCAGATGCTCCGGGAGAGAGAGCTGATCAAACAGACAGTTCTGTGATTCAGCCTGTTCTCAGGGATCTCTGAAATGGTCCTGTAGTCTCTGGAAAATGCTGCAGCTGCCCATTAGGCTGCTTCAGTGCCTCACCAAAGTCATCCCTCACATCCAGTATACTACAAAGGATGAGAAGAGATAAACACAAACATTTAGTTGGCAGTGTGAGTGGTAGAAAGGATTTAATTTTCTCTCTGACAAGGCTGTTTTTTTAATAATATCTGTGTTATTTACCCTTCCTGCTTTTCTTCTTTTATAACTACAGCAAGCTGATGTCTTTACTCAACAGTTCCTTGGCTGATGATGTAGGTGACAGCAATAGTAATTATGAACTCTACAAGAGAAGTTGTGTTTACAATGGAAAACTTTTACAGCTGGTTTTTTAGTAAATGTTGTATTTACCACAAAACATCACCATCTATCGTTGACTTGTGATGCTCATGGGCTCTTTTAGAGGAGTGGTTGGCCAGGCTGGAGATAGTGTTGCGACAGATGAGAACTCTAAGGGCATGCTGTTGTTCTCAGGCTCCTTTGTTTTTCCATATGAAGCAGCTTAAAAACTTCTAAAAATCAGTATGAGGAGCTAAAAAAGCCCCAAACCAACCATCAGTAATTAACAGGTATTGCTCGCATCCAAAAGATTTCCAGCTATTGACCACCTGTGAACTTTCTGTGAAGCCTGACCTTCCAGCAAACCTACATTTTCTTCTTCCTTCCAAGTAGAGTTTCCTGTTCAGCCAAGCAGTCATCTTCCCTGCTTTCTTGACTTAAGACACAATGGGCTTGCCTACTCCTCTGTTTTTAAAAGATGGTTCTTTTAAACTGAGCAGCAGTCATGTACCCCTAAACCCTCAAAGCAGATTCCCAGAGCATGCTGCTAAATAGCTCCTTGAGTAGCTTTGAGTTGGCTCTCTGAAACATTTTTCTTCACTTAGAAAAAAGGAGTTAGGAAAATAATGTTGAATTTTTCATAAAAAATGAAAAATAAATTCAAGACCCAACTGTGATTATTTTGTTTCCCTTCCAGCTTTCTCTTATAAAACATATTTACTATTTGTAAACTGCTTGAGTAAAGGGCAAGTCATGTAATTTCTAGAGAAGGATGACCTCAGCTTATGAAAGACTCTAAAGTGAAGCCAGATGAAAAATTAGAATCTGGGGAATTTTCTTTTATATTTCTCTCCAACTTGCCATTGTTTGGGGAATGGTCCTGTTTTTGCCTGTGTGTTTTTGGAACCAAAGCCATGGCAGAAATAGCAAACCTGCCAGAGAAACCTTAGCTAAGCATTTAGGCAATTACATGAGACTTTAGAAAGTTGTAGACAGATTTTGAGCCTTATGTCCAATTTTTGCTTCCTCTGTGTTTTTTAAAAATACTACCACAGCCCCTATTAAAATTACCCAGGTGACAAATGGCTGTTTGCCAGTTATGCTTCCTACTGCTGGCACTTCTGCTCTTTTTGCATTTTGTTAAGTGTGGGGAAATGACTGCTGCTTCTTCATGTGGGGAACTTTGCTGATACATTGGCAAGCTTTGCATGCATGTGAGACGGATGTTTCTGAATGCAGCCTAAGAGATACACACCATGGCAGGTCTCTTGACTTTAAACTGGTCTCCAGGTAGCTTTGAAGAATTGAGGGACTACACTGGTGTCCTTCTCATTGCTGGAAGTGCTGTGTCATTAGAGAGTTCCCAGTATTAACACAGTTCCATTCTTTCATGTCCCTTCAGGTTGAAGTGGCAAATTTTGAGATGATAAAGGAGTTAGGAATTCTAAAATAATTTCCTTTACATTGTCTATGGTTCTCAACATTCTGTCAAGCTGCAAAATACGTGCAAGTGCTACTGACTTTTAGTCCAAGACTCTCTTGTAGCAACACATGCCTTCATAACCCCCAGATCATTTGTGGCCCTTCTTTCACAGTAGCATTTCTGCAGACCTCTTCTGTCAGGCTCAAAGGGCAGCAGGACTGTTTGTTCTTCAGCTTTAAGTTGTTGCACTCAAATTACACTCACCCCACATCCTTTACATTGCATGGCTATAAAGTAGCAGTTTGTTTTTAAACTACTGGTGTTAATTTGAGATTTTGGCTGCACTGGTTAGTTCTTCCTTTGACTTTTGCTTTCACAGATATCACAGGAAAAAAAATTCTGAGAGAACTTCCCTTTAGCTAGTAAATTGTTTTATTTGGTAGCTGAAATCACATACCTTTTGATGGGTGATGATGAAGCAGCATTATAAATGACTGGTGAGACCTGAAACTTCTTTCTCTGCTTTTCTGCACCTGTTGGGAAAAAGTAAATGAGACAGCCAGGCCCTGGTCACCCAGCCCTGAGCTCGGCATAGAGGGGAACTGGCACAGCCCAGTTCATATCTGTGCAGCTGATGTCTTCTCCCATGGTTATTGTGGTCACTCCTGGCTCACTGCAATTTCCAGAACCAAGCTGGAAAATTGCCCCTGTGAGGGTTTGCTGGGTGGGTCCTGTTATCACATCCACACTGAAGAAGGGGGTTGCAAGGGTGGTGGATGACCTTCTGGGATCAGGTATCAAATACCTGAGTTGGATGAAAGGTTGGATTCTGGATCCTGAGGCAGGTTGTTCAGCCATCAGTACAAGACATTTGTGGTTTTGAAAGATTTTTTAAAAAATGTGCTCTGAATTTTGTAGCTCTTAGTTAACTTCATTAGGGTACTATTACATGAGTAAAATACAGAACTCACAATGAGCAGAATCTAATTTAAAACATTAGAAGATTTTGAATAAGCATTATATGAAGGAGACGAGTGAGGACAAATTTACAGTTACTGTGTTCCCATGCTCGTTTCAGTCCCATTCATCCTGCCATTGCCTCCTTAGACAATATTTCAGCACAAAAAAAAAAGCCTCTAGAGTTTGACTAAACTTGCTTGGACCCACCCTGAGACGTGAGTATGGTAGCGCAAAGGTAGCAGGCGTGCTACTGCATGTCTGCAGAGAGATGAGGCTTGGTTTGTGCAAAAGGAAGCAAATAGTAACTTGCTGCTGAGTGCAAGCCAGAGCAGCTGTGCACTGCAGCAGCCATCTAGCCAGTTTAACTGGTTATGTACAGTGGGACCACATGGCAGCATTCAGCATGAAATCCCATGCAGGGCTTCAGAGATTGTGTTCCTGCTGCTCAGTGGTGGCTCTGAATGGTCTTTTCCTCTGGGCATGGTGTCTGTCAGTAAGGAAAGAGGGTGCTCACCACTCGGGGCACTGATCCTGGCGTCATTCACGCGTTCACAGTCAGGCTGGAGGGGGAAAAATGGAAATAAACCTCATACATTCTATATTAAATCTGATCTGCTAAATCTGATGTTCTGAGATATTTGTCTAGTAGGGGGTAAAAATGAGTGGTCACCTCTGGGCTCTTTAAAATCAACAAGCACTTTTGAAAGGAGGTGAGGGGGTGTCTGGAGGAAGAGTGGGTGGTGTGATAAGGATCCCCCTCCCACCATGTGTGGCAATAGCAGCTCTGCCTCCCTTTGGAGGAAATTGTACACTTTACAGCTCTGCGCTTTGGCTTCCACTGCTGTCACGTGCATTGTGGGAGGTTGCAAGGAGCAGAAAGTTTGTCAGGCATTTGTACAGCCTCTCTGAGAGCTGCAGAGCAGGGCAGTGTGAGGAGCTGCTCTGGGCTGCTGAAGGCTGGGAGCAGAGAGCTGGCATGCATGGTTTGCAAGTGGGCAGTGTGGCAACTGAGGTGTCCTCTCACTGTAACTTCTACTCAACATCTCACCTGGCAGAAATCACTCTGAAGGATCTTACAGTGGGAAGGCAAGATTGCTGCAGACACCTGATAGATGTTAGCCAATGGGTGCTCCTTACAGGGAGAGACTTTTGAAAGCTGCTTCTCCCACCAGTTTTGCTCCACTGGCCACTGAGGGATCAAAAGGAGAAACGGGAGCACAAGGTAGAAATAGAGACAGCTTTTCATATGGGCAATGATTTAATGCATGAAAAACCAATTGAGAACCCTTCCTTGAGGTGCCAGGGAAAGCTTTCCTTGTGATCCTCTCCCTGATCACTTCTACCTAAAAACTTCTGCCCTGTATTAAACAATGCATGTTTAACCAAGTCTTGCTAATTTAAGAGCTGAAACTAGGGCAGAGTTTTCCAAAAAAAGTGGAGAATCCCTTTCTAATGTGATTATTGCTTGTGAGCTGTGTCAGGGTGAGGGGAGGCAGAAGAGTATGAGCAGCAGCAATGTGGTCTTTAGCAGGTGTTGGGGAGAGCAGAATCCAATGAGAATCATAGAAACACTTGAAAGGTTTTTAGCTCCATACAAGATTTTCAGGAGCTGTTGATAGGAAACAGTAGTGATCCAACTGACAGTTAAAGAGATGAAAGGAAGCCCTTTGGATTAAATAAGATTTAGGAAATAAAAGGATTAGTAGTAGACAAAAGCTAGATTTAGGGGTTTATTTAATGAGTGCAGTGTGGCATGATGGAATGTGGGGCATCAGAAAGGAGATGAAAGACAAAATAAAAAGACGAATGCAGGAGGTAGTATGGAGGCAAGGAATCAGCACAACATCTCCAAAAACCCTTCACAAACCCTTCTTCTTGTAATTGAAAATGGTACCGAAAAAAGTAGTTTTCATTAGCAGTCCTGGCTTCTTTACATAGTAACAAGAAGTGTTACACTGACAGGAAATCTGTGATGGGGCTGTCAGCTGAAATCCCTGCCAGAGGAGAGAAGAGCGCACATTGTCAATCTACTTGGCTGATGAGAAAATCAGATTTAAGTAAAATTATCACTCCGTTGAATTCATAATTTGTTCAATTCATAATTCAAATCCAGCTTCCAAGTAGGGGCTGCTGAAGGAGCAGACTTTTTGAAAAGATCTCCGTTTGGAGCTCTCTAGTGAAGCTGATGGCAGTCTCAGAAATGAGGGGTGTGAACATGTTGGTGGGGCGAGCAGCACAGAACTCCTGCATGCAGCATTTTTCACAGGAACATTTCCCTTTAAAACATTTACTTTAAAAGCAAGACCAAGAGTTTTCCAGACCTCAAGTTCTCCACTTAATCATCTAAAGGTTCTCATTTTTATAACTAGGGAGGTAAAGAAAATAAAAAAAATGTGTGTAAGAATTTGACCAGAACAGATCAGTTGTTCATTTAGCAACTCCTCCAAAGTCTGCTGAAGACAGTAGAGTGGCTACCAGTGGGTTTGGCTCTGACAATAAGATAATGTAGTCAGGTAAGTGTGGATGCTCCTGGTATATGAAAGTGCTATTTGGAGAAAATACTACATCCCCTGTTCCAAAGATGCTGTTACTATTTATCTTCTGGATAGTAATGGATATCTCTAATGTAGGTACGCATATCTCTAATGAGAGGCTATTACAGGAAGAACACCACAACTTTTTTCCTCCCTTCAAGTCTCCAAGTGAGATGGGTCCTTTTCTTATCTAGGTGCAAAGGAAAATGTATTTTGTGGCCTAATTTTACCAATAGGAAGGCTTTTACAAACATAGGTAGTTACAACTGGTCTAGGAAAGTTTAAAGTTCTTGGTGGATGTTCGCATTAAAATAATCCAGACATCTGCTGTCAATGTTTCTGAAAGACATTAGGATAAAAATGTTTCCTCAGACAATATTCTCTTTTCACTTGTTCTACAACCACGGAGGAATGCTAGTAGGATTTACAAATGGCTAATAGGAAACAAACAAACAAATTAAAAGCTAGGAAATTACTTTATTTAAGTTTCTTGGGAACATTTTATATAATATTTTGTGGTTTGGACCCTACGTTGTCCCTGAGTGATTTTGTTGCTGAACCTGAATAAGAAATAAAAATAAAATAATAGATTAATTTTTCTTTTTGCTTTGTGTTTTTTATATTACTCTCTGTAAAGAGATGTGTGCTCCAGTTCATTGGCTTTGGATGCAAAAGGAAGCTTGACTGAAAATTTACAGTGTGCCTAAGAGACATTTTATTTGCTCCATAAAGTGACCTTCAATATACCAAATAAATAAGGAAATTTTAATGATTTTTTTCATCCAATTAGCCCTCTTATTTATTTTATAACAGTTGCTTTCCAGTTGAGTGAAAGCAGTTAAAAGTTGTTCTCCTTAATGAGCTGGTCACCGCATTATTAATACAAAAGTAATACAGTCTCCATTCAGATATGATTTTTGAAGGTACTTAGACATCTGCTTGGATTTTCCAAAACACCCAGCTGGATGAAGTGTCTAATAACTCATAATGTCAGAGGGCATAAGTCAGCATCTGTAAGTGCTTAGGTACCCTTGAAACTGAGGTTTGCTTTAAATAACTTGCCTGCAGCAGTGGACTCCTTGTCGGTGTCTTCCCACTTCCAAGCAAATTCAATCAAATCCAAGGGGTAAAACTCACAGCCTTTGGACTACCCTGCAGCACAAGTCCTTTCTGGTCTCTGAGTACTACAGCCTTGATTGTGCCATGTCCTTGCTTTTGAGGGTCTGAATTTGCAGCCTGAACAAATGTCCTGTAACAGTAGGCTTTGTTCATGTGTACTTCAGGACGATAGTGGGTTTGCTGGTTTGGTTGACTTGCTTTCCCCCCTCATTTCTAAAAATCATAATTTGTATCAGCCAAACCTGTTTCAGAGTGTCCAGGTGACAACTAGGAAACACTTGTGGAATTTCTTTACGCCTAGCCCTTTCTTTCCCTGAGTGGATGGTTAACTAAACTGAAGCAGTTTTTCATGAGTACAGTAATTGCCAGGAAATTCTGGGGCAGATAATTTAAAATCTCCCTTGTCAGAGTTTCACATCCTTCTTCCAGGACATGAGGACAAGCACTGCAAATATCTGCAAGTATAATAGAGATCACTGGAGCTTAACAATGGCTGATTTTCCAGTGGATATGTTGGTTGCCATTGGGGTTTCTGTTTGTTTTTAAATCTGAAATCAGTTATCTGTCATGGGAAATGTTTTCTTGGACAAGGAACACTTGGAAAATGTGTTTTAAAAATGAGAAAATGAAGGTATTAATAATGGAGAGTTTGAGGCATCATATTTAACAATGCCACTATACTGCCTTTAGGTAATACATGGATGATTGCTTTAGCCATTTTTTCAGAACATCCTGGAACACTAATTTTTACACAACTACATATTTATGGTAATGTATTACAAACTTTGAAAAGGTTCCAACACTACTTTCTTTTAAAATTACACTTAATTCGATTGTGCTTCTGCACTGCTGTCTTCTCTCATTTTTGTCTCTCTTTCAATTAGAGTGGAAGAAATGCTGAAATAGTGTTGAGATGGACTTGAAATTCCTCTGCCAGAACATACCAGAGGTTTCAGGAGAACAGGAACTCCTTTTGTCCTCAGCCACAACAGAATACTTATCTGTTGTCCAAATGTACCCCTGGGGACGCCTTCACATGTAAGCAATTTTTCCTTACTAGAAACAGGGCTTACCTGGCAATTGCTGCATTCTGTGTCCTCCCACCAGCTCCCCTTACCCAACCACTGTGGCAAATACAAGTTTGAGGGGCTTGTGCCCCTATCAGACACTATCCAGTATCTTTCAACCCCAAAATGAAATTGGCAGAGCCAGCAACAGGCTGCTCCATCCTAATCACACATTACAAATGCCACAAAATAAAATGGCTAAGGAAAATGTCTGTGAATTTTTTTAATGGTTTATTCATTTTCCAAGTACACTTTATCTCCATGTGATACATGTGGTTTAACCTTAGAAAATTTTTCATGCCACTTTGGGCAACTATAAAGTATAAACTATATGACTTCAGACTCAAAGACCTTAAAGGTCTTTTCCCACCCAAACAATTCTATGAGTCTTTGATTCTAGTCCTGTATGGTTTTTTCATAGACATTATAGATGAAAAAGATAATTTTCTTTTTTTTTTCCCCCAATGTGTCATGCTGTGGTAAGCAGCAGCAAGATGGAATGCCAAAATCCCTGCTCAGATGGCCTGGTACTCTGTGTAAAGCTATCTGATGAAGTTTGTTGAACTCATACCCCCTCTTACATGAAGTCATTGTGCAGATTGTCTCATGCTTCTGGTTGGCTTTGATGTGAGCTGCAATATTTCTGTGATCTCAGCCCAGGGACAAGCTGGTGGCCCTGGAGTCAGCAGTGGTTAAACACGAGTATAAACAAAGTGGAGATTTGCTATGTGCCAGACAAAGTCACTTTCAAGTGTGCCCACAAACTCATAGAAAATTGGTATCTTTGGTTTATTGCAGATATGTAATGGTACCAAGAGAAACAGGATTCCAGGCTAAATAATATGCAATGGTTACCAGCTCATGTACCTTGACTCCGTGACTCTAGTCTGTGAAAGTTAAGATGATAACTCTGTAAATACTGGTGGAAAGCTTTGAATGTATTGTCAGTTTCCTTTCTTACAGATTAAAGGGCTTCTGCACTACTTGTTTTAGCCTTTCACTTTCTTTTTTTTTTCTTGAGTAAGTCACTGAAGTCAGCTTTATGAGATATTAGATCATGTATGAAATGCATGCATATAACTCGATAGACACATTTCTCCTTTTTTTTGTTTTCCTTTGTCCTTGTGGCTATTTATTTTGAAGGAAGCCATGTATAAACTGTCAGCAGTTCTTAAATAACTGAAGCCTTCAACTGCTGTGCATTGGGGAGCAGATGGTTTGCCTGCAACTACTGAAGGATGGTATCCTCTGTTTCATATTTTCAAGCCAAAAGAAAGGGAAAATGCACGCTTACAAAAAAGATGGTCTCACGGAAGGGATTGCTAGAACATTCCTTAGTACAGTCATCAGTAAATTATACCAAATTGGCACATCAGAGGGAGCATGAGAAGATTCTGGGTGCAGAGGAAGGAGGAAGGATTTTTTAAAGGCAGGGAGATGTATAAACGGCATCAGTAGTCAACTTGAACAGTCAGCCCTACTCCTGGGCCTAGATTTAGGCTGAACATGAAGGTGTACCTATGGAGAAAGCCTTGGTTTACTTCTGTGTGTCTCTGTGTGCTTTGGGGAGCTGAGTAGCACATTCTAGAATGGCTTTGATGTTTAGCAATTGGTTTATTTTTAATTATTTTGGTTAAGCTTCACAAACTCATGAAGCTTCCATTTGAATCTTACCATAATGCAGATGTTGAAGAATAAACTTGAGAGGTAGGCACAAGCTGAAACCTGCTGAGGCTGCTTCCCTGTGTATCCACCATAGGAAAAAAAAAAGCTTTTTGGGAGCAATTCCTCCAAATGATAATGAAAAGCTATGAAGCTGACAGTACAACCCCTAAAAATCAGGATAGTTTTGAAAGGCTAGAGTGTTCACTGTAACAGGTAATGGGAACATTACATCTGGTCTTCTTCAGGATGAGTCACACACTTTTCCTCTTTTCTAATTCTGCAGAGACTTGGCACCTCTGTGTGATGAAATCCATACACTGGCTGTGGTAAAAGGGCTGAGCTAAACACAGAGCAGATGAAGAGATACAGGTCAGTATGTGCATCTAAAACTGTTTGCCAAGATGACATGGATCCAGAGGAATGTTTGAATATCATCCAGAAATTATCATTCCTAAATATGCATCCACTGAGATGACCCAGGAGATTACACACCTGGTTTTTACTTAACCAGTTACAGAAAAGATACCAATTCGAGGGTCCTGAGATGCTGGAAAATAGTCAGACAGGTCAATGCTGTTGCTAAGATCATGACATTTGGGGTATAATGGGCAGTAGTTTAAATATTTTTAAAACCCCACCCAAAACTAGAAGGACTGTGCAATAAAAAAGGGGACAGAAAATATACAAAATTACTTCAGCTTTGCCAGTTTGATAAACGGGGCAATGCTTGGGTTTTTTTCCCACTTGTTTGCTTTTGGTTTTATCTTACATAAGCAACAGACAATATTTTGAAGTGATTTTTTCTATTAATAACATTCCCTGCAGCCAACAGGTCCTTTATCTGGAATATGATGCTTATGGATAGAAACTCTTTCTCTGGTTACTGAGATTAAATGCAAGACTATGTCCTCCAAAATGAGTGACTTGAAACTGAGAGGGAATGAAACTGTGTACTATGCAAAATTATGTCTATGCAGAACCCTGGGAATATTCCACTTCCTAGGACCTGTTACGAAAAAAGAAAAATTGAGGTTTAGTCTAAATTTTGCCTTTTTAGGGTTGTCATTATGTCTAACTGTTGCTCTTTTACTCTCCTAACTTGTTATTCCTCTGCTAGCTGTTTATTTCTAACAGATGCTTGTAGCCAGTTAACATATGGCCTCCATCATTGCTCAGCTAAACTGCACACACAACAGCTACTCCTTTCCATTTTTTTATCCAGCCGAGCCCCCTTTTCAGCTACTTAACATTTTCTTTGGTTTCTCATGGCTTATAATTTGTCTACATTTCTGCAGTGCTGACTGAAGCATTCTGGGAGTGGCAATTTGGTTTTCTAAAAAGAATTTAAAAAAATAGAAACCAATCTTTTTTAATTCAAGCGAAAGATTTATTTTTTTTCCAGTGATGCAGTTTGTGGGGCCTTATTGTTCTGGAAGGCTCCATCAGAAAATGAGAGGCCATGTTCTATGGAGCTGCTGCTTCCATGAGGAATTTCAAATAGAAAATAGCTCAACAAACAAAACCAGCACATTACTCTGCAGATGGAATAGCCAGTGACAAAACTATCTCTGTATCTGGTGGAAATCAACCAGTCAATCTCTCTCTGCTTTGTTGATTTTACCATCTCTTCCATAATCCTTGTTAAATGATTTTTCCATTAATTAATTGATAGCTGCAGATATACGTGGGTTTCACTGCACAGTTTGGATGCGCTTTGTTTTGCGTAGGGAGCCTCTAATTTTTTTAGGGATGACAGTAGCTGGCAGCTTCTTGTGAAAGGCCTTTGCTGAAGGGCAGTGCTGCTCCAGTGGTGCTGTGTGTGCCAGGGCAGACAGACAGTTTCCAGACTGAGTCTGCACGCAGCCGTGCAAGGCAAGCCCTGCTCTTGTGCCTGGAGAGCTCCTTGGAAAGCACAAGGAGGACGTGGCACACTGAGGCCACAGGAAGAGCAGTCATCCTGTCCCAGTGACACTGGGGCACTGAGAGGAGTCATCTCCTTGCAAGGTGAGGGATGGCAGCTGCCCTTTTGAGGCAGCAACAACAGCAGAACGAGCTGCTTTCCTAATAACCAGCTGATGTCCTCCCTGTGGCACTGAGGGCAGCCATCTTGGTGGCCTTGGTGGTGTGCGGGGTGCAGCAGGCAGTGGGCCTACAGTTCTTTGTGTGACCTTAGAAATATAGCAAGAGGCATGGCTGGGTGAGTCTCACCAAGGATTCTGAGAGACGTCAGTGGGAATGGTGCAGCTGAGCTGAAACCACACAGGATCCACTTCAGTGTCTTTCTTTCGTTCACACGTGAAATGAGTGACATGGAGATTTGAGGAAGAACAGACCATAGATAAAAGGAACAATCAATCTTACAGTGTCTTTAAAAAAAGGTATTGAATAAATTCTCCATGCAGAGGAAAAATACCTACGTAAGACACTTTCCAAGAACAAATGAGGGATGATTTCTTCCATCACCGACATCAGTTACACATATGTGGATAAACATCACAGTGAGCAGCAGCCTTTCTGCAATCCACTGGAGAAAGTAAACTTGTGGGTGACACTTCCAAGCATTCAGTTATGCAGTTATTCCTAAATGAAGGAACTGTGATCACTCAAATGTAGGAATTTTTCAGCCTCCCTGTATAACAGACTTTTCCAAAGGTTTGAAGGTTGCTTTTGAGCAGGTCCTGTTACCTGTATTTATTTCCTCTGATGGGAAGAGCAAGGCAGGCACCCAAGAAGCACTAGCATTAAGTTGGGAAATGCACAGGAGAATATGAGAAGCAAAGCCACAGTTTTCTCCAGCATTTTTCTGCCTCCCTTCATTGCATGTCTGGTAGAAGTAAACAAGATCAGATACATTTATATTGAAAGCAGTTCTGGCAAATTTGGAATCTCTCAACTGCAGATGGAGAGATGATGCTTCATGATGCTTCACATTTCTGGTCTACTGCATATTCAGGGCTCTCTCTGCCTTCAGTCTCAGTGCTGCTTTGGCTCTCAGATCATTAGCTTCATTTTGTTCAGCCTTCAGCAATGTGGCTCCCAGATGTGTTTTCCGGTATTTCGTTTATAACTGTGAGGAATCTACAGCATCCAGTCGCCCCTGTGCCTGCCTTTCTTTTTTTTCTTGGCATTGAAATTCTCTGAACAGGACATTCCTATTAACATCAATAGTCAAAAAATGAAATAAAACTAAAAAACCCTGTAAGGTTTTCATTCTTACCAGGAAGTTCTTTAAGGTAGAACTTTGACACACACACACACACTTTTGTAGAAATATTTGCTGGTGAAGTTATTTGCTCACTACTATACTATAAGAGTTTTCAGCTGACATCTTACATCCATATGAAGTGTGCCTTTTCAGTCTCCAGCTTTGTGAGTATCAGTATCAGTGTTGTAGCTGTGATAGTTTTGGAATGTAAATGGTTTATTTTACTACACCAGCTTATAAAGATGAGAGAAAAAATGAGCTGGGGAAAGGCTTGTATGCCTGAAAACTTGTCTGCTTTCTCCAGCTATACGGACTTGAAAGATATTATCTGCCTTGCAAATCTTGCCTTCCATTGTAAGCATGTGGTTGGATAATTATTTTCAACTATTGCTTGGATAAATAGTTTCTAAAGAATTTGGGCTACACAAAGTAGCCCTTGCTAAATTGTCTAAAGATGGTTTCCTAAATGAAGTGATTTTCTTCTCAGACACACAGAAATGCTTTTTTGCCAAAGGT
This sequence comes from Molothrus aeneus, assembly GCF_037042795.1. Taxonomy (NCBI): domain Eukaryota; kingdom Metazoa; phylum Chordata; class Aves; order Passeriformes; family Icteridae; genus Molothrus; species Molothrus aeneus. The sequence continues at coordinate 101,238,045 of NC_089646.1, read as the reverse complement.
ATTTCTAGATAATTTTAAAGCACAGGCAATCGTTTGATTTGTTCTTATGAATTTTCAAATGTATAGCAAAAAAGTGCAGGCACTTGTTTTTGTCCACGTTCTTTAAAAAAGGTGTCACTATGCTTGGCTTCAAAGTGCCTGATAAATGTAGATCAGAAATGCAATGAATTTGAAATATTAAATTATGCATCTCAGAGCACTAGGGAAAATGAAAAATGGAGGCTGACTAAAAGATCAGAAAAACACATAGCTGAAGCAGAACTGTGGGAGTTTGAGTTACTTTCCTTTATAAATTGATTTTTTTTTCCCACAGGATCTTCCTATACCTCCTGTTGCCATGAGAAAATAGCTTCAGCTTACTTTGCTTTTGTAGGCTTTGCATTTGCAATCTCACCAGCTGGATCCTGAAGGAAGATCGTGAACTTTGCAGAAAGCAGTTAGTCTGATCTTGCCTGTGCATAGTTTTAATTGCAGTATCTAACAATTGGTTTGTACTTGAAAGAGTAGGGTGTACCATCTCTTCCAAAAGTATTGCTGATAATGATAACTGCACATTTTTCATATCACAGGATTTGAATCCTGATTATCCCTCAGCATCTCCATCTTTTGGGACAGTGGGCTCCTCATTTTAAACCAATGATCTCTGCAGAAGCACTGGATATTTAGCTACTTTATTGCACTGACTGCAGAGTCCAGGACAGAATGAAGAAAGGTCCCACCCAGTCTTTTCTATCTGAGCCATATTCTACATTTTATATACTTCAATCTAATCCCAGATTACCTGTCATCTTTCTAATGTTACTGATTCCAGGCTTTACAAACTTACTTGACAGGAGAAGCTCTGCCTCTTGGCTAAACCTGCCTCTATCCTGCACCATCCTTGCTGATGTGGTTAGTCCTCAACATTTCCTTCACTCTTGGCTGTCAATGGACAAAAAGCTTTCTCCAAGCACCCTACCATGTCTTACACTCTCCTTTTGACTGAAATGGTTGTCAAATGCTGTCATATACAAGACCAGGTTATATTTAATTTTTTCCTTTTCAAAAGGACAGTTTTTTTCTGTTTTACTTTTGGCTTTACCATGGTGTTCCTGGTTTTCTTGACCTCTGAGTCAAGAAATGACATCCTTGCTTGTATCAGACATAGTGTGGCCAACAGGAATACGGAAGGGATCGTCACCCTGTACTGGGCACTAGTGAGGCTGCACCTCACATCCTGTGTTCAGTTTTGGGCCCTTCACTACACAAAATATATTGATGTGCTAGAGTGTGTCCAGAGACGAGCAACAGAGCTGGTGAAGGGCCTGGAGCACATGTGCTGCCAGGAGAGGCTGAGGGAGTTGAGGGTGTTTAGCCTGGAGAAGAGGAGGCTCAGGGGTGAACTTATGGCTCTCTACAACTGCCTGAAAGGAGGGTGACCCAAGTGAGGGTCAATCTCTTCTCCCAGGTAGCAAGTGACAGAACCAGAGGAAATGGTTTCAAATTGTTCCAGGAGAGGTGTAGATTGAATATTGGGAAAAATTTCTCCAGGCAAATGGTGGTCAGGGATAGAAATAGGCTGCCCAGGGAAATTATGGAGTCTCCATGTCTGGAAGTGTTCAAAAGGCATACGGATATGGCACTTGGAGACAAGGTTTAATGGTGAACATAGCTGGGCTCCATGACCTCAGAGGTCTTTTCCAGCCTTAATGATTCTGTGATGGCTTGTCTGCTCTAGCTGGGACCAAGCCGTAAATAAGCAAATCACCTGTTGGTGCTGGCTTGTCCCTTCCCCACCTTTTTACAGATATTGCAACATATTTATTAAGCATTTCAAGCTTATGACTAGCTGATGACTCCTGCTTAGAAAATTAATTAATCCTATCCTTTGTTTTGTATCCTGTTTCTGACATAGGAATTTTCTGCCTTTCTCTTCATACATTAGTTTTGTATGGCTCCCTGAAGAGACATTTCAGATTTATTCTCCAACGCTTGCCAGGGCAGGACCCCTTCAGAAGGACAACCTTTTAGCCCCACCAATATGACCACTGATATGATGTGTTGTCTTCAAAAAGGCTGGAAATTCAGCCCTTGAACCCTTGCAGACTTACCTAGTGGTCAGTGGAAAAATACATACAAAAACTTGATTAAAAAAAAAGCCGACAAAAATTTAGTCTAAAATTAAGAAACAATGCTGCATGAGGTATTGTGTTACTCTAGGAAATACTGAACCCCAATTCTGAAGCGTTTAATGGTTTCAAAATCTGGGACATGCCAAGGCAGAGCCTCACAATATTAAGTTGTTATTCTGTCATTGAGTGATGTTAACCAGACCGACTTAGTCTACTTTGAGGCAGCTCAACAGCCATGCTGGAACTAAGCATTTTCATTCTCATTTTGTTTATGTTTTGTGCGTGTGAAATGACTGAACTATGGTGGGAAAAGAAAAGAAAAGAGGGATTTGTGTTGGTTTTCTTTGACCAGCTTCTACTTAAGCTTCCAAGTGTTGTTAATATCTAATGTACTCTCCAAGGCCTTCTGTGTATTATAATCTCTAATCATCTGTGCTACAGTTTTCACAGAAGTGCTAAAACCATTTTACCACCACTTCCCTGGCAAGACTGTTCAGAGACTCTTTCAAAGAATGAAACTTTTCATGAACTACAAATCCAAGACATTTGTGAGGCCTTTAAATTCTTGGCATTTAAATTACTGTGTTAAGTCCAAAAGTAATTTTCGGATCTGCAGTGTATAAAATCAGTCCTTTAGCTCCTCATAAATATCAGAACAGAAAGAGGACTGTGAAAATTCAATTGTCTGTATCATAATTAGTATAAGAAAGTACATTGATATTAGGGTTTATTAAACAGGTTTACAAAGGAGTAAAGGTCTCCAAACTTAAGTTTTTTTTCTTCCAGAATTGCAGGCAAAATTGAAAATGGGTGCCTTTCTCACGAAAAATTTGAATGTTTGTGGATATTGTTTTTTAATAAAGATATCCAGTCTAAAATGAAAAAGACTTTAGTTCAGGACCGATGGAATACCACGTAGAACAAATTTTTTTTTACCTATTTTCTATACAAAAAATTTGAAGTTCACAATTTGCAAAGGAGAAAATCAGAGGAAAGGAAGGTATGAACCTTTGCCAAAGTGAAATGGTGTAAAATGGAAATTTTACAGATTTTTTTTCCTTTTTCTTCATGAGGAAGGCCACTACAATTAGACCTTATAGAAGAAATACAAATCTATCTGTTGGGGGGTTTTGTATGTTGTTTTACTTGATTTGTTTTATTTTATTTCTATCTTTTTAGAACTGGCCTAAATTATCAGGTTAGATCTTGATCTGGAGCTTTTGGTGTTTTTCAACGGACTCCCTTTCCCCACCCTTCTTTTAAATATGAAAAATAGAGGTGGAATCCATTTCTGCTTTCCCTTGACAGTAAGAGAAGTCTTGACTAGCATAACCACCCAGTGAAAATGAGTGTACATGAGACCAGGGCTAAGGCCTACCTGTTTTTATTAGGCAGGGATATTGCATGGGAAGAATGCATGCAAGCAAAGTCCAGCACAGGGCTGTCACTCCAGCTATGGGTGGTGCAAAAATACCTTTACCTTAGTGAATTTAGAAAAATATCAACAAAACCTTTGCTTTTGAAATCCCGTGAATATCTCTAAATCTGGGTCATTGTGTAAATGTCAAAGAAATCTCATTCTTGACATTTGATTGATGCCAAATAAGAAGACTGTGCCCCTTCTTTACCAAGGTTTTTGTGAGAATCAGACAGATTGATCTCAATCATACTCACACAAGCAGTGAAGTTAATGCTAAAATAACAGTAAGTCCCCACGGGAAGAGGGAAGTTGCTGAATGCTTATGAATTAGTTTGGGGGACTGAACTTGGCAGGTGTGAATAGTTTGACAGTTAATGGGTTTGGGAATTCATTCTGAGATGGTTTCTAAATCTTGTGCAGTATTCACATGCTGTGGCAATAAATCATGACATATATATTTGGCACCTGTTGCATGCACACACAATATATTTCCCCCCCCTAACACGGCAGGTAAGGGGAGCACTTGTGTGGTTATGCTTTGCACTTTACTGAGGAGAGGAGAGAAGCTCAGGGAATTTGCTCTTGCTCAGAAGCCTGTGACAGTTCCCACATCCCAATTTGGTGGTGTAGTCACACGTGGTGCAGTGTACTCCTCTGTAGATATTTTCCATGCATTTCACATACAGCAGGATTTAGTCTGAGAATTGTGAGGCTACATCCATCAAACCAGGTGCAGGCAAAAAATACTCCTTTCTCAGTGATCTTGCCTTGCATTACTACAACATTCAGACTCTCACACTGCCATATAGATGTCAGCAAACAGCTTGAAGTGCATCAATTTGGAGACCCACACACCTGCTCACTCGACAACTGCCTCAGAGATCCAGTCAGTCTTGGCAGTTTGTCTTTGCTCTTCTTCCACAAATGAGAGGTGTGAGAGACCTGACAATAAAGAATGAAGCAGCCTTTTTCCTTGGCAGTGAAATGTGAGCAGTTGTGTTAATTTATAGATACTCTAATCCCTTGCTGTTAATTTTGTTTTGGAAGAAAATTATGAAAGATCTTGTGTTTCCTAGAGGCGTTAAGCCAGATTGCCAGTGAAGAAAGTTATCCAAAGCAGACAATGATAATAATAATAATTTAGATACTCAAATCAATTTTTATCTGTTTTGGGCTTTGTAGGCTTCTGTCTGAGAAATTTTCTGAAATCAAAGAAGATTTCAGAAGAGCAATAGCAGTTTAAATTGTGAAGTGGTATCATGACAGCTCTTACCCCTATCAAAACCACATCAGGTTATTAATCATTCTTTCAAACTAGAGTTGAGTACTTCAGACAAGTGGTATTAACCTCCAAAGGGTGAATGATGACAGGTGTTTTCTCAGTTTCCATTCCTCATCTCCACTGCAGCCCTCTCTCCTCTAAAACACCATATTAGAGAGGTCAGCTGTAAACATGTCACAAGCATATCATAACACCACATTACATCATTACATGCAACATTCCAGAGCATGAGCACCTCAATGAGCTTCCTCAGTGTACCATACAAGGATCTCATGAGACCCACTAGTGGCTTTACCTTGCTACTGTCCTTTGCTTCCATGGATTTTTTTTCAGCAACCTGAAATAGTAGATCACTTTTGTGAAATACATGCCTGAAATATTTTGGGTTTTAACTAGCCCCAAATCTTTGTCTGGCTGCAGCATTTTTTAGTTTTCTACTGGGGCAGAAGCACCTGTTGGATCAGGGTGTTGAACCTGGAATGAGTGTAACCCACCAACAGGGAGAGCTTAGCACATCTGCTTGCAGAGGCCTTTCTAACTACTGTGTGTGTCCACAAAACTGAAGACTTTTGAGCTCCTATGTTATGTTTTTGTATCTGTCTAAAGCAGAGGCCATGCAGTTGCTCACAAGGAGTTGTGAGCATGCTCTGAGCTAACTGGAAGCCATCTAACAAACCAGCGTGGCACCAACCCTAAACTAACATGCCCTGCTCTCAGCTGAGCTTTATTAGCTTGGGCTGGTGCCCTGCTAACCACAGCTGTGGGCTTCTTGTCAGGTTGGGACTACAAGCAGAACTAGCTCAAGTATCTCTACAGGTATTGTGTAGTGTTTTAGTGCCTATATACAGTGCCAGCATCAGAAATTTTAATGTTTCTACTTTCTGTCCTCAAAACAAGCCACAAGGTGAGTTGCCTGTTTTCCCATTTACAGTCCTTCCATTAGCAAGCCCAGAGTGTTTTTCAGTCTCTGTAATCTTTGTGTTGCTCTAAGAAAGTCATCCTTTATGCTATTAAGTATTCTTTTCCTTTGCAATTCTTTTGTAACTGAAGAGAAGGGTTTTTCTAGCTCATTAACAAGAAAAGCAAACAAACAACAGAGCTATAGAAGATTAAGAAGGAATAGATGAGGACAGACTTGGAAACTCATGTAGAAGAAACAGATGTTTCTTGGAAATGTCTTCAAGTTATTTAATCTAGGTTTCTGATCTGGAGGCTGGCTTTCTTTTAAGAATATAGTTTTGGGAGTTTTCCCTGTGAAAACATATTGCTGGAAAATGGCTATTTCTTAAAACCAAGCTCTGCATTTAATGAAAGATAAAGCGCCTTGGGCACAATGGTCCTTCCATGGCTTCTGGTTGAACCCATTCTGCATGAAGCTGAGTAGAAAACTTTAAGAGTGTTGAGCCCTGGCCTACTGTGAAGGGGTTATCACAGCTTTTTGACCATGTGCTCTTTGTTTATCATCTTATTGTTGTTTGGTTTTGTAATTACAGGGTCTGTGGGTGATAGATTCATGGCATTTGAGAGTATGGTGTTATGCTGCCTTCTGAAGAGTTAAGAGGGTTCCCTTCTCCCCTTTTACACTTTCCACTTTTTATTTTCACACTCAGATATCTGCTACAATTGAAATGGGTAAATTTCAAACTTAAAACTGATAAATACGAGTTTGACAAACTGGGATGTTTTTCCCAGAAAAATCTGAGATGAGAGCTCAACAGTTCTTTCTGCTCAGAATTGCTCAAGTGTTTGATTAAGCTTCCTATCTTAGAACAAGGTGGAGGTATTGAAAGAATAAGTTGCGCTTTTTTTTTTTCTGATTTTAGCTCGAAGTAGATATAAGAAGAGCATATGAAAATGGAAATTGGTTAGCAAAAATGTTTCCACAACAGAAACTCTATTTTCATTTCATTTTTCTTTTTTTTTTGTTTGTTTTTTTTTTCCCTCAGATATTTGACTAATATGCTTTCAAGGTGTGCAAATTTTTCATTTTGCATAAACTACTATCAGTTTTACAGACACCTTTGCAATTGCAAAAAGCACTCTCCAAAATGCATTGACCTTATTTCTAAGGGGATGTTCAGAGAATTTTTCTAGCTCACAAAAAAAGCAGACTTAAGCTTATGTTTTCCATTTCTCTGTAAAGTAATGGAATCCCATGGGTTTTCTTGGGGCAGAATCCAGTCCTGAATTTGGAGGTACAGTATGAGCTGTGTGGTACTTGGGTTTCATTGCACACCAGATCACTGGGAGAGGGCAACTGAGAATTTTGAATGCTGTCCAATACCTCCATGTTGGTGCCTTCCATGCTGTTTTAGAGGAAATATTCCTATGACATATTGGAGGGTAGTGGAAAAAACCTACCTTCTCCTAGCTGTAGAGTTGCAGCTATTTCCCACAATGAGACAAGTTTGCCAGTGAACAAATGCACACTATTTATTACTGGGAGTGCCATTTTATTTGGCTTGCTGTCTTTGTGTTGTAGCTGGTTTTGTGTTGGGTGCCAGTGTCTCATGCTACTGGAATAGGATGGCATTTGGAAGGTCATGTTTTCTGCTTGTAAAGATCGTATAATGATTTTGCAATGAGTATCTCTGACATTTCTAATACCTGTTTTTGGAATCCTTAATAGAAAGTTATGAATGTTTTTTATTGTTCATCCTTCAGGGGAAGAGAGATGGGGACTCTCATACCAGTGGGGGAAAAGCTTACCAAGAGATGAGAAAATGGTTCCATTATCTATGAAACAATGAAAATGTGTCTTGTAACAATGCAAGGTTTTCCAGAAAAATAATATGTTTACACTTTCCTGCTTCGTCTGGAAAGATATCTTGCATTTTGAATAACTTTCGTTAAAATGGATGGAAAAGTGATAATTTTTTTTATTTTAAATCTAGAGGTAGTTTTCAAAATCCTTTATTTTCTAGCTGATTTTACATTACTCAGACATGGGAAATATTTCCATGAGGTGGATGGAGAGAAGGAAAGCAGGCAGCTCCTCATTTTGATTTCTGTGATTTTTGTTGTTGTTCTTGTTGTTGTAGTGGGTCACATGAGCAGGCCATCCATTTGTTTCCATTGAAAGAATTTACCAAACTTTTGACATTAATTGAATTTACAATACCCTCTGCTTTACTGTAGTTGCCTCTGTAGCAATGGAAGATGATACAACAAATAATTTATTATTTCAAATGAGTCATGGAATCATAGGCTTGTGTTGGAAGGGACCTTAAAGATCGTCTAGTTCCCACTCCCAACTGAATGAAGGAAGGAAGCAAATAAGCAGCTAGAATTGGCATTATTTCTTCATTATTTATTATTTTCTACTGATCCAGAAAACCATTAAGGGGAACATGACCCGGGTATTAAACAGAGAACAGAATCAGCAATGTGTACCAGAATGAACTGATAACCAAGTTCTTCACAGTCTGCTCAGATGTGATTCCTTCTACACCATTTTCCTCCTTTTTCTAGTTTGAGCATGCTCCCTGGTCAAGACAGAGTTTGGGGAAAAAAAAAAAGAATGAAATCCCAAGATTGGTTTAGAAATCCATAAGCCCTAAGGGAAACATTCATTAAAGCATGCTGCCAGCAGCCCTGTCCCTCCTCACAGTGCTGAGGCAGTTGCAGGGCTGGGATCGTGGCCCTTGGCTTTGTCTTGTAATCCTTGCAATCCCATCATGTGTCATTGCTCTCATCATCTGAGTGAAGAGAATTAGAAGTGACTGGGTGAGAAAAGTTCCATCTCTGTGGAAAAACTGCAGTACTCAAAATTTGGTTTTCTTTGTTCCCCATTGGAACAAAAGATACACTTAAAACTGCTCCTAGAGGAAAACCCTGAATTAGCCTAATCTGGGTTTGAAAACCCTTAATGAGTTTAAACCAGGTCTTGAATCTGGGTTTTCTTCACTAAAGAAGGTCCTGATACTCTGTTGGTTTGGGTAGCAGAGGGGGGTCTTGTTCCATCTTAAAGAATAATGATTTCTGGATTTTGTCACTGTGAATATGCTCCTGTATACAGAAAGAATTTTTAAATGTTTTTTATCAAGAGATACTTGACCTCTCTCAAGTCATTGCTTGAGACAATTAATAAAGAACAAAATGCATGCCAAATTTGCTCAATAGTTTCTTTGTGCTGGAAGTAACTGTCAAATGTCTAATAATTGACCAAATCTATATGAAACACTATGTAGCAAGGTCGGGGTAATGGATGGACGTGAACTCAGGAATTGTTTTTTTCCATCTAACTTCCCCTTTGATCACAGGTGTGTTCTGTCATTCCACTCCAGTAACCGAACAGATTAGCTCCTAAAATGAAAAATGGCTTGAAATTTGATATGTGACACAGTATCCAGGCCAAAATGAAAGGAGGAGGGAGAGAAGGAGTTATAAATTATGCTGTCTTCATATTGTGACAGTGGCAGCATAATTTTCTACAAAGGGGATAATATTTCTGCATTATTCAGTTGGCCAACGAGGTGCACAGTTCTTTCCAGAAGCATGAAAAATTCCTATAAAGAATGTGTCAAGTTATAGTTAGCCAAATAGAGCAGCAGAAAGAAAAATATCTGCTATCTTGATATCTGCAATATTGCAGCATCTGGGACACCTCTGTAGGCAAAGAATACAAATTTGTAAATATTGAATGTGGTAAATGGATTGGCCAAATGACTTCGAGAAGATGTGTTGTCCTGAAATAGCTGTTATAGTGTTGTAACTGATCGTAGGTTTGTGTTTTATCACATGCACGGAAATAAATATTATGGTATTCTTATCAAACGTGCAGGAGCAATGGGTATGGAGAATACTGACTGCAGTTCATAATGTGAATTCTGCTACTCTCAACTGGTTGGTTGGTTGGATTGGTTGTTGTTGTGTTCTTTTTTTTTCTTTCCCTGAAGTAGAGATGCCTATGGTGAGCCTAGTTCTTTTGCTTTCAGAGAAGAAGGGCTCTGAAATTTATGCTCGCTGATGTTGCTCTTTTAATTGTGAATGTATGCAATGGTTTATATTAAAGCAAGCAAGCATTGGCAATGGTTTATATTAAAGCAAGCAAGCATTGCTGGAAATCTAAAGGAAACTTCTTAAAGCCTAAGATTTGTTTCAAGAGCTGAAATATCCTGGTTGAGATTGTTGTCAAATTAATTTTGAAAACATTTCTAGATGTCATTGGTAATGCTTTTCCGAGTGGAATTGCTAGGTAGAGTGATTTTGAGATAATGGATAAATGAAAGAAGATCCAGCGTATGAAAAGATGACAAGACTTTCCTATTTGGCTGTATTTTCTGGGTTTGCACTGGGGGGCTAGATTATAGCATGCACTGTAAATGTCAAGGCAAACACAGGGATCAGTGTGATTTACTTAGCTGCAAACTGTCAAACTCTCCCACCTTTATATACAGTACAGGCTTTGCGTATTCAGAGAAACCAGTGAGCTGCAATTCACTGTTTGCAGAAAGCAAAGGTAAATCAACTTTTCAGCAAGACTAGTATATAAATCAGTGAACAGTATATTCCTTTGAGATTTTCAAAACTGCACAGGAAAGGCACTCTAAATCCAGATTAACGGGGATTCTGATTTATGGTTGAATCAAACAGCCAAAGTCTATTTTCAGCGATCTGAAATATTAGATTTATGCAACTTATCTAGGTGACAATCTTATGGCTTTCCACTGGCACTGTTTATTCATTTTTCTGCAGATATATAGGAGCTCAAAGTATGCATTCCTCTGTATATGCATATGTATGTTCTACATTTGTAGAGGGTTACTGACATTTGACTGAAATATGCAATAGCCTACCTGCTACTGTGGAGATGATGTGTGGGTGCTCTTCTCCTTCCCTTCATCATTTGGCTGTGTTTTGTATCTGCTGTTTACTGCGGGCCCTGCTTGAACACTGAACCTGGAACCCTTACAAAGAAGCAGGTGACCTGGGTCTTTCAACTGGACTAATAAAACAGCACCATTGTAGTCAGCAAACTTTGTTTTGCCTCACTGGTGTGGCTTTCAGCAGCAGGTGTACCATTATTGCTACATGGCCTGCCTGCCTGGCTGTCCTGACTAGTTCATCATCCTGTGCTTCCTGCTGATCAGTTAGTGGAGAGCTGCATTGGAGCTGCATCAGGACTGGAAACAATGTAAACTGAGTGGAGGCAAATTAAAAATGAAAAATACTTTGTGAACATCCCTCAGGAATGAAAATGTACGGGTCGTGAATGGCTGGCTGGAGTCAGAGATGTGGATGGGATTGTAGAGTTTCAGCTGGAGTAAAAATATTTTTACATCAATAATATGAATCTGAGGGAGATTTTAAAGAGGAGACAAGTTACTCTGCCCTTAGCTGGACAGCAGTAGTGAACTCCTTTACTTTTTAGGGATTGAAGCACTGAAAACATAACTTTGGAATGCCACATGCTACATTCTCCTAAGCACTATGTTAAATTCATGATTTCTTCAGCACTCAGCTTCTCTGAGCTGCAGAAGCAGGGGTTGATGTGACTTTCTATCACCCTGGAGCTGAGCAGGCATCTCTCCTTGCCCTTGGCTGGGAGCTCTGTGCAGTGGAAGTGCACTGCAGCACGCTGGGCCAAGGCATCTCCTCTGCAGATAATTGATGCAGCCCTGGCCTTACTGTTGATGCTGTTCAGGACAGGATCAAGAGGTGATGCTTATCATGCATTGCCTGCCAGGAACTGCCTGTACACAAACAAAAGCATCTCTGTTAAAGAAAAAAAATTAAAAATATGAGAGTCAAAAGCAAATATTTGCTCGTGGTACACAAAGTTATCAATAACTATATACAAATACTGAGGACAAAGGACAGTATAATGGTTTGTCCTTGATACTGGAAATTCAGCTGTTTGGATTGTGCATTAATGGACCAACAATCTAAGGAAATATTAGAAGCAGTGTATCTCCAATCTTCAGATAGATACCTTTTGCCAAGATTGCAAAGATAAGGTTAGCCATAAATTTCATTGCAAGCAGATTGTAGCATATTATATATGAGAAGGTTATTAACTTTTAAATGAAAAGGCTTTTTTCCTTTCACAGAAGACAAATCAAAAGACTGCAAAACTTTTGTAAGCAGAAGAAAAATGTGTTTTTTATACATGCTTCTATCCAGGCTTGTACCTAGTTTGTCTTTTAATTAACTCCAGAACATTTTTGTTACTATTTAGCAAAAATACATGTTTATGTTTGATCTGAAACTGGTGTGTGGCTCTGCTTTATTAGCTAGAAATTCTGATTTGGGACCTTAATAACTGTTTAAGGAGACTTGGGCTGCAGATTGAATTCCCCTGCCTAAACCCACAGTCTTCATCTCTCAGGGCTGTTTTAATTTTTTTGGTGGTAACCTCTGTACCTGGCATGTTTGTTCCTTTCTTGATCTTCAAAAACCTAAATATATCTCATCTCTCTGTTCTTTTTCAATTTCTCATTTCCCCAGGTTTTGATTTATTTTTAGCTGCCAAGATTTTGCTTTTCCTCAGGAAGGGAAGAGGGAAGCTTTCCTAGCCTGCTTTTTTAATAGATATAATCACTATATTTTTTCCTGAGAAGAAGGGCGCAAGATGGTAAATCCAATTTACTAAGGGTTATCACCACAAAGCCTACAGTAAAGGCTGACTTCTTTCATCAGGGCCAGACCTTGCTCTCTAGGTTGTTAGTAGGAAGAAAGAGCTGCTGCTCCTGGATGAGGCAACCGGAAACAACAGGCTGATTTTTTTGTTGGTATTTTCAATTTCAGTGTTATCCAGCTTAGAGCTGCCTACCTCTAGATGAGGTGTTCACAAGGCAGCTGTAGTGTGTAAGGTTCTTTGTTATCACGTCTCAGTTTGAAAGGGATGATTTCTGTCCTGCTGATGTGATGCTGGACACAAGGTTTAATCCCTTTTAATTTTCTTATATATATTTTTCTTTCTTATAAAATGTTTCCTTGCATTCACTTAGACTGTGCATTAAATTCTGGGCTGTGGAGCTGGAGTAAAGACCCAGAAGCATTTGACTCTTCCTCTTCTTTTCCTACCATCCTTTTGTTTCCTTGCCCTGTTAGAAATTGTCCCTCATTCCTGGCAGAAGGCAGGTGGGAAGAAAGTGGTGGGAAAAGCCTGGAACTAGGCAGAGGCAAAAAAAAATAGAAGCCCCTTTTCAGGAATGAATGACATTTGAGAGACTATAAATAGCTTGTGTTTTGAAAATCTCTTCTACCAAAATCTGCTCAGTTGTCACCTGCACAACTTATTAGAAATACCATTCCTCATGCTCAAATTAATCTTTGAAATTTCTTTCCTGTGTAATTTTTCTACCTCTGCCATGTTCTCTATGACTTGCCACCCTAATAATTTTTTTGTTTGTTTGTTTTTAAATTTTGTTTTATTTATTTGGATCTTGCAGAGGGATGGCCTATCTTTGTTGTGAAGCCAAAATGTAAATATCTGTCTATTAATTTGATTTCTTGGCTTGGAGTGCTGGATCAAGGTAGAAGAGGATGCAGTTTATATGCCACATTTACTTTGAACCATCTAAAGAGGTTTTAAAGTATAGGTCACAGATATAAACCGGACATATATGGAGGAATGTGACTACAAAGGGTAATAATTAAGCTCTTGATTTTCTTCTTGATCTACAACTATATCTAGTAGTAACCTAGATTCTAAAATTGCACTTTCCTGCTGCCTTGTTCTAATATGTGTAAAATCTTACACCATTTATGAAAAATTCTTGTTTTATGTATAAATAAATTGGGCATTGAAGTGGCTGCAATGCAAGTGCCTTATCACTGCCATACATGGATGAGCACCAGGACTGTATGCATGTGTCAGAATTACTGTTTGCTCTGACACATTGTGGGAGAAATAAGCATGATTAGGCCAACCTGTGCTTTTCAACCTGTTGAGTTGAAAGGTATCTAACAGGATTAGAAAGCTTATTGAAGAGCTTGGCTTTGAAAATCCGGGCCAGCCTCTACCAAGCAAGTGTGCCTAGATTATTTACAGTGCTGGGTGTTTAACTTCATCTCATAGAACAAGGAGGGAAGCAGTCTGAATAAATGTGAAGCAGAATAAATGTGATGCTCCCTTACTACTGTGACCTGGAAATTAATTTATGGCTATGGTAAAATCTTTCATAGTCCCCAGCTGCTGAATGCCAAAATCTTCAAAGGACAGTCTAGTAGGATCATATGATTTTTTAATTAAGGAGCTTTATTATATGATATCCAGTTAAATATCTAGCAGGATTTCCAGTAAGATTAGGTATCAAATTTCCATTGGAATACACTAGAATAAGAGGGGTCTGGATTAGTTTTGGAAGAATTTATTCTTCAGTTATTTCATTCTGTGGTATTAATAAGTGGAGAGTTTGGTAACCTCATGGTGCTGGACTCTGTGCAAATGCAAGAGAAAGGAGTCTTTCTTTGCTCTTGCAGTAGTCAGAAGAGGAAGAAGATGGGTGAAGGAGGGCACAAAATAGGAAGCAGACTTCCCAGATGTTGTCTGATGCTCCAGAAGAGTCTGGTTCACTTCATCACCATGACATTGGCTACTGACAAGTCTAGTCTCTGCAGGCCCTCTGCAACTCAATCCAGCTGTGAGGAAACCTTTTGTAAACCTTTTGAGGTGTAAACTTTTTGTAATTGTTTGTCATGGGTATTTAAGAAAAACTCAGGTTGTTAATTGGTTTTTCCTCTTCAGTGCTTATCAATTCAGTCAGGCTGATTAAAAAAGCCATTTTCCTTGGTCTGTACCAGCTGAGCAGACACTGGTGAATCCCATCCACCATGCTTGTTTTCCTGCTCTCCGTGACTATCACCATGGGAGAAGCTGCCTGTTGTGGGAGCTGTAATCACAGCAAACCTTAAGCACCCTCTCCAAACACTGAGGAGCTGGATTTGGGGCATTGTCTGGGGCACGACATGCTCATGCCACGCAAATGACTCCAGCTGTTGGATGCTGGCTTCCAATTTCAAAGCCTCCAGCCCTCCTGCGGAAGGGCAGGCACTCTCGAGCTTTGGGAGAGACAAACTCTACCATTCCCCAGGAGCTCCGGAGGTCAGGCTTTCATCCTGGAGCCTTGATGGATCAGGCTGCCTCCCCCACCTTTCTCTTCTGTCCCTCTTTTCCTGGGGACTGTAGGAGACCATAAAATGCTTTGATAATTAAGCAGGGAAAATTTCCACAACCCATAAAAGATAAAAGGAAACACTAAGCCCAATTTAGCTCTCAAATACCTTTCAAATAACTTGTATTTGATGCATGGTAAAGGTGTTTGGTCAGTGCTCTTGAACAAACAAATCTCAGAGGCTGGTTTATAATGTTATATGTCCAGGCTTGCTGTAGCCATTCTGAGAGCGTTTCTTGGTTCAGATTTTCATCATAAACTGCAATGTGGGAACCAGCAGAGGTAAAATAAAGAGCTGACCTGAAACTTTGCCCAAGCCAAAGACTGGAGATGAATTGTTCTTTTGAAATAAATTTTGCTTGTTTATATAATCTTTCTCAGTCAAGAGTGCAAGAAATTTGGTAAAGACTGGCACTTGCAGCAGACAGAGAAAGAAATTCGCAAGTCTGGAAAAATTCGGAGAATAGCCTGAATAGTGTTTGGAAATGACAGATGGTGTTTGGTAGTAGCTATGTCAGATGAGTTTGGTTAAAATTACAAGAAAGCATTCACAAAAGTCAGTAGCATCTGCTGGGCATTTAAAAGCTTTGAATGCAGGACAAATTAATAGAAACTGAGCATGGAGTTCTTCAAATTTAAATCATCATGTTTCAAATACCTCTGCCGTGGGTGGAAATGGCTGTCCTGAGAGCTTGTTTTATAGCTGGCCTATAGCTGAATTACAAACTGCTCTGAATTTTTCAGGCCCATCATGTGCTATGGGTAAGGTAACGTGTTTGGCCTGTTCAGCTTTATGCTAACCCATGCTTGAGTGGTAGTCATACACCTGCAGAGCAAGGAGGTACCACCAGCACCTGGCTCAATGTACAAAGGGGCCCAGAAGAAGCCACAGAAGCCCTTGAGAGGTAGAAGCAGTCTCAGATATTTGGCCACCTCCTTTCATACTCTGAGTGGTGGAAAAAACACCAGCATGTTTAGAACTTCCTTTTTTCAGCTCCAGCAGACAGTTGTTGCAGTCAGGAGGAAATTTGCTTTGCAATGGGAATACCACTGATGGGCTGGAATATTTGTGGGCACAGAAGACTTCAACTACTTTTTTTTTTTCTTTTTTAAAGATCAAGGTTCCATATGAAGAAGCAATTACCTGCCTTGGGTTGGGTAGTGTGGAGCTATGGTAAGAAGATGAGAGCATAACAATGATGAGGAACAGAAGTCTAAAATGGGGGATCCAGATAGAAAGATTAAGGAAAAAGGGGATATGGGGCCAGGAATTCTGGCTATTGAGATGTGGGAATTTTTCTTCTCCTTACTCTTAATGAGAGACTTCCCACAGCAGCCCATGTGATAACTTGTTTCTGTGCTGTCTAGTTAGAGCAAAGCCAAATTAAGGTGCCAATGTTAAACTCTTCAGGTTTATGTTGTTTGAAATCTGTTATTGTTGGACTCTTTTTATGGTGCTTCCAATAATAACTTGCTTCAGATTTCCTCACTGTGAAGCTGGCAGCAGGCGTTCTCAGTGGAGACCAAAGTTGTTTGCAAGGTAGATGTTCACTCCCTTAGCTTTAGGCTGACTAATCTGCCTAAAATAATCATCTGTGCTATAACATCCTGGCCTGATAATTCAAAGGCAAGATACAATTCCCTCTGCCTTTAAAATTAATTTTGTTATTTTAGGAAGGTTTATAGCAGTGTCAGGATCAGCTCTTGCAAGTTTACTGAGTTAACATTGTGTAAATTCCAGAAAGAATGCATTTAAAGGAAAGCCTAATTAACTCAGCTTTTAGTTAGACTATAATGACTGGACAAGATTAATATGTGAGTCAGGCTTTATTTCCTGGAGCACCCATTTATTTCTGTGTTTTAAGAGGCAGGTACTGTATTTCTATGAACCAGCAGCTGCCAGCTACATCTCTAGCTGTGCTTCAGTAAACTGCCAGACATTTTTAGCAGTGAATTTCAAGTGAGATGAAGCTCTGGGAAGGCTTTGTACTAGGGAACTTTGAGTGTGTGAGACTGATAATTTTTTATTTTTAAAATGAAACATTAACAGAGATAAATATTGTCCTCCAGTTGCATGTTGAATGACTGCAATCCAGGGGTTACAGTCAGAAGTCTAATGCTCCAAATAATCATCAAAGCCAGGCTGCTGAGTTGGGTGATGCTTCTTACATGTATGCTCAAGCACGGCCATTTAGCCAGAGAGACTCTTGTTTTAAAGACTATTAAGTGAATTTGGGGGAAAAATACATTGCAGATGTCTTTTTTTTAATTAAAAAACCCATGAGCTTTTTGCTGCAGTATGTTGAAGGACTGGAGGTTAAGACCTTTTACATCCTCTAATATAAGTTATTGCTTCATCTTAAAATGAACTTCATATGCTTCCAATGATCCTAGGTCATTTCCTTTAGACAGAAATCAGCATGGTGTCTAATATTCTAAGTGAGGATAATTAAAAGTAGGGCCAGGCATAACACAGTGAAAATTCCATCCTAGTTAATTTTAAGGAGCAAGATGGTAAAGAATTTAATTGAATACAGTGTATTTCAAAAGGTTTGGAAATGAGTGTTGGATAAAAAGGAAATTGCAGTAAAATTGCATAAATTTTCTTTAAAGTTTTGTTAATTCCTTACAGGTATAGTAGCTTAAATATACCTGTGCCTCTGTACTTTTTCCTTTTGAGATCTCCAACTAATTGAAGTTTTATTGTCACTCTCTGATATATGTACCTTCCTCCTTGCATTGAAGATGCCAAGATTTCCATGGGTTGGTATGATATTAAAATCAGGCACTCTTCTCTTATGTAGTTGGAAAATGTCAAAGTATTTTAATGCTAATTCAGTAGAAATGTTCATCCTGGACTGAGGCTTGGGACCTGATGGATCCTTACAGAAGACAGAGCTTCAGCCCAGGAGGGGTAATTGTGGTTTCTCCTGCTACTGGGGGGAAGTGAGATTGTCCAAGGATTTGATTCAAAATGTCTAAAATAAGCCCTGCTGTTGATCTCTCCTTCTGGAGAAGGATGTCTCTATTAGGCTTAGAAGCCAAATTTTCATTTGCCCCCCCACCTCTGCCCCCAGTCCCGATCTCTTGGAGCAACGTAGAAAGCAGAAATGGAGCCTCCCAACAAATTAGCAGTAACTTAGCAAAGGCAGGTATAATGATCCGTAAATAGGTTATTCAATATTATGAATTTTCATCAGGTATCAAAAAATGTGTTTACTTTGCTCATTGGTTAGAAACATTATATATCTGCTTCACTGTTATGCGGACAAAAAATACACGGCTCAGATGTCACTTTACACTTTTCATCTGAGTGTTTTCATCTGCTGAAAGCATAAACAGAGAGAGTCATTCAACAGAATTTCAGTATCACTCAGCTTTGATTAAAATCTTAGCTTACATTCTTTTTTTAAACAGTCCTTTTTATCTATGGAAAATCTCATGGAACTTAACAAATGATGCACAACAGTACCGTATTACAAGGTACGTTAAAATGTCACTATTTCTCTAATTACCAGGAAAACAGGCATCTTTCCTTAATTCAATAATAGAATAACAAAAGTGAAGATATTTAACACAATATTTAAATTGGGGGGGGGGGGGGTTGAAAAAAAGATTATGTTAATTGAACTTTCTCACAATACAAGTGTATTTAAAAGATCATTAATATCTCTGCTGGAACAAAATAATCATTAATATCTGTGCTGGAAGAAAATTTTCATTTAATAAACTCTTGAATTAGAGGTTTACCAGAGTAAAAATGTTGAGTAGTTGGACATTGGAGCACACAGAATTGGCTGCTGCTGCGGCTCTGAACTTGGCTCGGCTCTGCTCCATGGTTTGAGAGAGATTCCATGTTTATGACATTCTTGAGACGTGGTAACATTACAAGCTGTGCTCTGCACAAGAGAAACATTAGGATATCCTTCTTGTGCCTGGGAATAAAACATGTTTGATTTGTCAAGGAAAGCAAAGTAAAGATGTGTCTGATAATGGAGATGAATTGACAAAGGGTATTCCGGTAAGGATAAACACAGGTCTGAAGCTGGGCTGCTGTTGCTCCAAGAACATTCTAAAACTGAGATTACTGCATTGCATAAGCATCATACTGCAACTGTGTACAAAGAAAACATCATTATCAGTTCAAATAAATTCTTTGGGTGAAGGAATAACTTTAGTCATTTTTCAAGTAATGTTATCTCTCAGGCTTTCCCATCTCATCTAGGAAAATGTCCTGAAATGTTGAGATATGTAGCCTGGGAGCTGCATATCTCAGACCACAGATCTGAAAGATTGACAGCTGCGCTGTCCATACAGTCAGAGCAGAGGAGCTGCTCTGTGAGCTGAATTTGCAGGTCCCACTTTGTCCCTGTTTGTCCTCTGTTATAAGACAGCATATTTTGGACAAGGAAGAGCAGCAAACACTTTGGGGCTTGGTCCACTGACATGCAAGTGCTTTGAAAATGCTACATGTTTTATAGAGTCATGAGACACTTCAGAAAAAGACAATAAAAAGTCACTGAAAGCTTAGTCTCTATGAAGAGCAAACAGATTCAAGACTTGGAATTTCAGAGAACAAATTTAAGTTATGCTTGGAATTGGGTTTTGAAAACCTAAGGATATTAGGGAGCCATCAGAGCTGGGTTTTGGTGGGTTTTTGGTTTTTTTTGGGTTTTTTTTGCTGCTTCTCGTAGTTTGCAACATCTCAGCGTTGGTGGTGAACAGCAGGAAATTATAGAGGAGATAATGGCAGTACAGTAACATACTCGTAACAAACCCACAAACTACTAAAAGTGATACGTTTCCTTTTATGAAATGTTCCTTGAGACTCACATCAGCAAGACAGATTCTGTGTGGGTTTCTTTGTTTTCTTTTGAATGCACAGAAATCATAAATGCTGCAAACAGGTTAGGCAGCCTGAAACAGTTGGAATGTCTCTCACAAGAAGCTCTGGCCAGTCCACAGTCACAGGAGCAAATGCCCAACTCATCAGCTTAATTAAAATATGAACAGATCTTTATTTCATGTCTTGTTTTGTTGGTTGAACTGGTGAGACCTTGGAGTATAAGACTCAAGTCCTTGTTTTGCTTTAGCCAAAATCTCGACCCGTATCAGGATCACCCAGTGGAAGGAAATTTGACCTTATATGAGTCTGGGAACTAAACCTATTTTATTAAAGCTGTGTTGTGAAAATGATTGGCAGTGTATTGTTTCTTTTCACTTGCTTTTATGCATGATAAAGCCCTTCCATGTTGGGACTTCACCCAGATTTTCACATAGCTTGCTCATTGATGCCAGTGCAGACCAAGAAACTATGGTTAGCATCCTTCACCAGCTGTTTTCACCTGGTTTCATGTCCCTGCACTGTGGATTACTATTGATGTTAAGGCATCTTTTTTCCTGAAAGAAAACTTACACAAAAAGTATAGTCAGCAGCAAATGATTAATCCCTCTTATGCAGGCAGAACTTCCAAGTTTGTAATAACAAGTGGGGGTTCACAACCCAAAAAACTGAGCGGTCGGCTTGGCTGAAATGTTCTCTCCAACATTTTGAATTTACTCTTTCTGATTGCATAGAAGTGTTTATTGTGATTTTTTGATTTCAAAAATATCATCTTCATGAATTTCTCTTCATGTAGTGTCATACAACATCTACTGTAAAATTGTAATTGCTACTTATTTTTGTTAACTGTTGCTGTATTCCTCTCAATTCTCTTGAAAGTCTTTACAGCTCTGTTTGATGGAAATTTGTAAAAGTACAAAATGCCACACTTTTTGTTTCCTGCATAATTTTCCTTTTTGTTTATGTACCAGTAATCTCAGCCATTCTGGTACTTCTGTGACCAAATAGCTGGTCGTTGACAGAGATCACAAAAATAGCAAACCAGGTTTTAACCTTTCATAATATTTTGGAAAAAAATGGATGGAGCTGTTGATTCAGACCTGTAAGTGTTGGGAATGTACATGTGATTATGGGATAACTGGGGTTCTCACTATGTCTGTGCTGAAAGTATTCCAAGTGACTGCAGGCTTTGAATATATTCAGTTTCATCCCCAAAGAATGAGCCTTGAATTCTGAGTTCTGAGCTGAAAACATAATGGAAAGCTTATGAGAAACTCAGTATGCAAACTAGAAATTCTTCATTGCTCATTTTTCTCTGCTGGAGGGTGGGGAAGAGGAAGAAGAAACAAAAGCCTGCAAAATGGTATTGCAAACACTTGAGAAGACAATTGAAATCCTGGTTTCAATAAAATCCTTCAAAAGAATCACTTGGGCTACAGGGAATCTCTTCCCATATTTTGTTAGGAAACTGGAAACATAATGTAGCCTTTAATTGATCCTGGTAACATTCCCCCAAAGAAGCCTGGATAATGCTACACAATTTGTGTAGATTTCAGGTATTTGGCTGCAGGAGTTATCTTTGAAAATAGCTGAACAATGCTGAATTGGCAGCCTCACTTGGCAAAATGTCCTTTATTAACAAAACAACCCTGAAGGTAGCCTGGTGGAAGTTTTTGCAGATCAGTAAAACTAATGAGAGAAACTGTCTGCAGTTAACCTGAAGGTCACATGATAATTAAATTGGCCTCAAATCCAGCCTCCTGTTTGAAGCCAGGTCAGCTCTGAGATTAGTTGAGACTACTCTCAGGAATAAAGTCTAGAAAACTCCAAGGAGTTGAGATTGTTATAACCCTACATGCTATAGTGGATTTTATTTTGCATGGTAGTATTTTTACTTGTTGAGCACACACATCACCTATGAGTGCACATAATAGAATTGCAGAGTGTGATGCACTAATAACTTGAAATAGTCCAGATATCCAGTGTCTGAGGTGAAAAGAAGAGGGAGGGAGCAGACTGTAGCCTTTGGGTCTTGAAGGCCAAAAGCCTTCTAGGCCAAAGTTGCAGTCTTGGAGCCATCCACCAGCGTGGGCCATTGAGTGACAGCACTCCTTTAAATCAGTATTGTTATAGGTAAAAGTTAAGTTATGTTAAATTAGGGTATAGTTCAATTATATTGTATTAATTATGTTATATTATTGCATTATGTTAAGAGTGGGGGGGGTTATTAAAATGTTCTAGAAGGGTCCAGGGTTTGGTGGTCTGGCGGGGCAAGGCGAGGTCAAAGAGGGATTGGATGGAAGATCTGACCAATCGTTTGAAGCCCTGCAGAAATGATTGGTCCAGAATGAAAGGCGTTAAAGACCAAAGAGAAGCCTGGAAATGGACCAATCACCGCGCGGATCCAAAATGGACCAATCCTGGACTCAAAGGGGGCTATAAATGGGGGGAGTTCGGTTGGGTCAGGGTTCTTCTTTTTGGATACTTGTTTTGTGGGGAGAACCCAGTGCACTTGGGGTTAGCGCACTGTTCTGGTTTTGGGTTGCTGTGTGGGTGCCTGGGCTTATCCTGGGTACTCCGTTCCTTGCAGCTGTTTTAATAAACGAAAACCTCTTTCTCCAGAGAAAGTTTGGCCTTGTTCATATTCGTAACAGTATTACTTACTTTCCTCTGGTTAGGCCTGTATTATGTGCAATGGAGGGCACTGGTGAGTGCAGAACATCTGAGCCACCAGCTGCTGCAGCCGCAGGAGGGGTGCTGCAGGTCAGGGGCAGCATGAGAGGAGAGGGGCCAGTCCCAAGGGCTGCAGCATCTCCTCACCACACTCCTGGTTCCCTTTCCTTGTGGACTGAGCACATCTTTGTACCGTTCGTTTCCTTGGAGCTCTTCGCTGTTTTGCCAAAGACAAGGAATGTTAAAAGTGATTAGTCAGGGACGAATAACGAGCTCTTTGAATTATTCTTGGTGACGTCTTTGGTTTCTTCTTTAATCAAAGCTGAATTCTTATGCTGTCAATTGCTGCAAAGCCCAGATCCTGTAATCACAACACCTTGGTTTTTGCTTGAAAATAGAAGTGTTTTTCTTGAGAAACAAGATAACGTATGCTCAGGGTGACTTAATCTATCCCTGCTCTGTTCAGGACTAAAATTTAGTGCTTTCAGATCTAAATGCCAACATGAATGCTTTGTCTCTTTTGCTAAACCACCATTTTCTTCCAACTTTTTCTTTAAAATCTATTAAGCAAAGTTACTTCTAACTGTCCAGTTTAATGTTTATGCAGTTTGGGGTGTATGTGATCAGTGGAGCTGAGCAAATGCAAAGATAACAGCTGACTTTTAGGGCTGATATTTAAACAGGGCAATGAATAATCTGAAAAGTAAGATACATTTCTTAGATGTTCTGCTTCTGGTGTAATTTGAATTTCTGTCGTCTCTTATTGCCAGCCTGAACTGACTCATTTGAGATTTGCCTGACATTTTTCTGGCAGATATGCATCTGAAAATTTTTCAGGGTTTTGATTTTTGTCTTGGCATTTTGCAGCTAGTCAGAATTGAATTTTTACAGAGGAGGAATTTTGCTCCATGAAAAGGTAGGGTACCACTTGGTTTACTAAGTGAGAGCAGTTACTACTCTTGGGTTTATACCTACAGCATCTGTAGGGAACGTACTCCACCCTGTATGGTTTCGAGAATGACCTCAAAAGCAGTAAACTCCATATCTAACTGCTGCTGCTTTACATGTGCTCTACAGAAAAGCTGAGGACAGCCCAGCTGGTGTGCTCAGCCATGTGTTGAACTGCCAAAGAGGCTATTAACAACATATTGGCTCTCTAGATGTCCTCCAGTATGTGTTCCTGTCACAGTTCCAGAAAAAAACCTTCTGAGCAAGCATTTTGGTTTGCTCCCAAATTAGTTGCCTGTGTAGCAAGTGTGCCTGTGGCCAGGTATAGCCCTTGCAGAATACCCAGAACTGCCCCCCACAAACAGGTGTCCAGATAGTTACTGAAAAAGTTTGAGGGAATTCTTTAATACATGGAATAAGTGCCTTAGCTTTTTCCCAGTAACAGACACAGCTATGGCTTTCATTCAGCATTTTCTGGCAGGTGCTGGAGTACACAATAAATTGTTACTCAATAGAGCAGAATTTGGCATATGAATTTAGGTGAGCAATTTTATAGCATTATCCAGAATAAATTCCCTACTGCATGACATACTCCCTTAGGAATGTTTCCAAAAAGGAGGCTTCAAATTTTCCCTTAGCAAAATTTGTCTATGGTGGGGTCTGTTCATTTTCAGAGATTTTATTCTTCACAAGCAACTTCAAACCTCTATGAAAAGTTCAGTTGTTTACATAGATAATACTCTGGAAGAGACCAACTTGTACTATCAGATCAATTTGCATTTAGATTGTGCCTTTCGAATGGCTCTGAAAGATACTGCAAATACAAATTAGGTTTCACACTAGGACTGTAGAAAGCACTATTGCTGTCTTTTGGGACTGGCAGAATTATAGATGCTGTGACCTGCTAGCCCTTAATTCCAAGTCAAGATGCCCTGCACCTCAACCAGCAGAAATTCTGCCCAACAACAAGTCATTGTTGTTGCTGATTAAAATGAATTGGGTTTGTTTTTTACAGTATGTTGCTCTGGTGGTGTTTTGTTGAAAAGTTGGTATCATTTGTGGTGTCAGTAAACACAAATCTGCTGTAACTGACTGTGAGCTTTTGCTGTGTTCATAAGTTAGCCTGAAGAGATGATGGTTAAATGATAACTTATGGCTTGCATTTTCCACATTGGTATTCACTTCACCACTAAACCAGTGTCAAAGCACTGCCTGTAGTATTGCTTCAACCTTTTTTGTAGCAATTCTTTTTAAATTTAGTGTGTGCAAAGCAATACATTCCAATAAGAAACCACTAGTACTGCTGCCTAGTTTTGGAACCTCCATTTGTTAAGCTGTAAAAAGGTGATGCAGAATAAGTGATCTGATAATTAACAGAGCAGCTCTTTTTGGTGGGGGGGGGGTTGATTGTTTTTAAATCATACCCCTACCTTATCTGAAAATGGAATTATGTAGTGCTTGGAGAATTAACATTTACACAATTCATAAGAGCACCTCTAACTTTAAATTTGGACTAGGACAGTCTTGGTTTTGTCCCAGTGCCTGCTATTTGTGGCCTAAGCAATGACATGTTGTCAAGCAAATGTGAGAATTGGAAAGACAGTGGATAAAAAATATGTTTGGAAGTGCATGGTTTCCTTCTGCCTTGTTCTCAGTCTTTCTCATCCCTCTGTTTCAGTACCTTCTTCTTGAGGCTCTTTTCTTGTTGTGTTTAAGTATCTTTTATGGAATTCTCTGCATATTGGTCTGATTGTTTTGGGGACCCTTTTGCTTTTAGACCCCATAATACTACATGTAAAAGAGACACACAATTTTGTCATCTGTTGTGTTAAAAAGGACTTCAGCAGCTTGTGCTAACTTTGTTGCTTGACTGTTACTCTGCTGCTTTAACATTTCTCTGTTCATATTCTCCATCCTCATCAGAAATTGCAGATTTTTGGATCTGCCACTTTCTGTCTCTTTTCCAGGCCTAATTTTTTCCCTTGTGGAGAAGTTATTCTGCACTTCCTTGTATTCTTCTGGGTTTTTTTGTACCTTTTCTATTTTAATATATCTCCTTTCAGTGACAAGCTCTGTCCTCATCAATCAAGCCACAGACCCATCACAAGTTTATACCACTATAAAGACACTGATGGAGATGTCTTATATTTCTAATTTCTCTATTATTTTCCTGTAAGTTTGGTAGCCTCTAATAAGTTAATATTCTTAAAAACATACTATCATTAAATATTCCAAGTTTTTTTCTTAGATCCTTCTTCAATGATAATTAGCGCATTATTCTGCTTGTGTAGTTAAAGTTAATATTACTGATATATTTTACTTATCATTTATGGTGTGTACAACTATCTAACATCTTATCGATCATTCATTCAGAAATCTTTTGGGAATTTTCTGCAGTGAGTGTTAATTTATAGGATGCTGAGAAATTTTGTATTATGAATAACCTGTACTAATTCATTGGCCTCTGCTATAGATCTGTTTTGGATAGGTTGAGAAGTAGAGATCACAGAGCAAATCCTTCTGCTTGAGTGTGGCTGTTTATTTCAGATTTCCTTTTTTTTTTTTTTTTTGTTTAAAAGGTTACTAATTAGATTCTCTCCAGATTTAATATATTTTTCCTTTTCCATGACAAACTCAGCTTCTTTACATTTCTCTCAAAATATTAAAGACTTTTTGTGAATAAAAATATAATAAATTAAATGAATAATTTCATTCACATATTTATTTTTGTCTTCAAAGAACTGCAATACATCTAGGAATGCATCTAGACAGCTCTCTATAAAAACAATTTCTTCTCTCGTGTGAGGTATTATGGATATATGTAGTATCAAAGCTCCAACTAATCTGTCTGACATAGAAACCTAACTAATGGTCTGTAGTATCCTGTATTTCCTTGCTCCTGAGACCTGTTTATAAGTTTTGTCATCTGTGCAGCCTTCCTTTTCTTCTGGGCTGGGAGCCCTTTGAAGCCATTGTAGTGATAAATCACATACTTAGGATTTTGTGTATTAGTTTCTCTAGGGCTGCTGGGTGAATGGCATCTGGTCTTAGGGATTTGCTACTGTTTTATTGACCTGCCCTAATCCCCTGCCACTGCCACTTCACTTAGAGATTTCAGACTTGCTCCACACATAAAACCTGTCTGAGCTTTTCCCTTATAAACACCAACTCAGATAATTCAATTAGCTTTTCTGATACAGCCTTGAACTTTTCTTTTACACCTCTGTTATTTATTAGTCACACAAACTGGCTGTGTTTGCAAGACTTTTGTGATTAATTGGGATGCCTGTAGCAAGTTGTACTTCAAAATGTTTTTGTGTTTCATTATGTTTTTGCTTTTAATATATAAACTTTTGTACTATTTTTGGCTTTTTTCACTTGGACATGACCTCCACTTCTGAGTAGTATCTTTCTACTTTTAAGAGCCTCCTCTAGTCTGACATTTAACAACACTAGATTACTATGGTGTTGTTCAAAATGTTTTTGAAGAGGTGGTACATGTTTGTACTGAAACTCTAGTAAAATAAGTTTTAGGTAGTCTGCTGGCTGACTTCAGAGGAATTATCCTTTTAGCAACTTACCTCATTTTCCTTTTACTCTCCCACTTCTATAGAGTTTCTTAAGTGATAGTGGAGTAGGTTTTCCCTCTTCCCTCCCTTATTCCTACAAGGATCTTGAGTTTGAATATGTTATGATGACTAGCAATCATGGAGGTCCTTTACAACAAATTTTGAGCTGTCTCCTGAGGATTGTTTGGAACTAGGTAAAAAACTACTCCTCATTCCGAAAGGTCTCTGACTGGTTGCTCCATGAGGCAGTCATTTATGCCACATGAAAAATAAATCAATTAGCTTTTTGCCTCACAACCCACTGTGTCAGTTTTCTGGTTTGCATGGAAGTAAACAGAGTTTCCCATGATTATTAGAATATCCTGGGCAACTTTTAATACAGGCGTATCTTGTGGCTGAGGCCTTCTCCTTTTCATCTGCCTATTGACTGATTCCAGATTTACTACAGTTCATTCTTCCATCAGTAGGACTTCATTGATCACATCTGGGTGATTTGTGTTTTGACCTCACTGGTTTTTCTTTCTTCTGTCAAAATTCGGAGGTGATTTGGAAGTGATTTTAGTCCAGATCTGGTTGTCTAATTTCATACATGAAATTTAAGAGTGTTTATTTACTTAGACTGCTCTTCATGGTTTCCTTCTTGGACGTCTTTGCCTTTATTCTGTACGTTCCTTTGGTGTGTTTTGGCAAAAGGATGCAAGAGAGGTCCTGAACTATTGTGGGAATTGCATACCTTAGGGGAGACCTAGTTAACCAGCTGAGGATCTCAGCTAGCATGAAAAGTGAAGGAAAGAGGCATTGGTTAGAAGAAAAGGGGAAAAGTTTAGCAGTTCTCCTCCCACGTTTTTTAGTCATCCAATGAGGAAGAGGTGAATTCCCAGGACTCTGAGAGCAGAAGAGGTCTGCGAAAGTTACAAGAAAAGAAGAGACTGGGAATGGTCTGTCTTGAAAAGAATTTCTTACTTAGTGGTTTGATGTGGTTTTAATCCCATACCCTAAAAGGATAAGGGGCTCGAGGGACTGGTTTGTCTACATGTTTAGGGAGTGAGAAAATCTGGTTGCCTCAGTGGGGGATTGCAGCCATCAGAGGCCACAGCAACCCGAGAAAACCACTAATAACAACCTATTCTTAAAAACACGTTCATTTGTTTGCTTTTTCTTCTAGGATCAAATGGGGCAATTGTTTCTGACTCAATAAAACATCTTAGATTTTTTTGTTTGATTGCGTATTTCATCCTTGTGAAGTATTTATTCACTGAAATTAGATGATCCAACTGTCAGGTCCTGGTGGGCTACTGAATTCTTCTTGACAACTTGACTTTCTGGCTTCTTGACCTGACTGATGATAGGAAACCAAAGAGATTTAGAGAAGCCAGAGCTCCTGTTTCCAGGGGTGAGACCCTTCAGTGTTTTAATGAGGAATTTGCTCCCATATACCTGCTTCTTCCTGGCCTGTTGTGGGTGATCATAAGCTTCCCAAGGCACACTCCTTAACCTACCTCTGGCAGCTCCAGAAAACTTGGGCAGCTTCACAAACCTGGCATGGGGATTCCCCTTAACTGCAGAGCTTCAATTTTTCATTTTCCTGTTCCATTGTTGAGCCAAGATTCCAGCACTATTTTTTAATGTCCCATTGAAGAGAAACTTTGATGTCTGTCACCCCTCATAGGCAGTACCACTGAGAATTCAAGAGTGAAACATACTGGCTGGTGTATTTGAGGTTTGGGAGGCTCCTGGGGTGTATGGAGAATTGTTGGAACAGAAGTCAGTGTAGTGTGGGCCTACAAACCCCATGTGTGTGTGGCTGCTGCTGCTGCTAATGATCCTTGTGACAGGCCATTGATACAGCTGGAACTGGGAAAGGGTGAAGGCTAATAAAGTGCTAATACTGCTTGTTTCCTACTTTTCTTCTGCACTGATAAACTGGAGATAAAGATCTGCTGGCTGCAGGGGAATATGTTATACCTCGCTAAAAAGTAAAAGGGAGAGACTGAGAGCAGGTTTTTTTTCTATTATTTTTTAATCTACATGAGAAAGTAAAGCCATCTGCCTGGAGCAGCCTCCCTGCTGCCT
The DNA here is from genome assembly GCF_037042795.1 of Molothrus aeneus. Classification (NCBI taxonomy): domain Eukaryota; kingdom Metazoa; phylum Chordata; class Aves; order Passeriformes; family Icteridae; genus Molothrus; species Molothrus aeneus. The sequence goes on along the minus strand of NC_089646.1, from coordinate 101,209,005 downwards.
CAGCACGTTCACAAGCTGCAGAATCAGAGCATTCACAATGAGAATGCTTTATTCTGTGATCCCACAGGGCTATTCCATGGTTACAAAGCAAATTAATTGGGTTTGAAAAATTGTTATAAGCTGGATTTGTAAAGGCATGGGGGTTTCATTAACTTGCCAGAGCAGCTTATAGTGCCCTTAGAAGTCAGTGCTAATATCTGTTCACCACTGTGGATGCAGGAATAATCTTTCCTCTATTGACTACCTCTTAGCTAAAGGTGCTGATATAGGAAAAAACATGAATACAAAGAAAAAAAAAAGCTTCCTTGAGCATGAAAAAATTATTTCTATTTTATGTGTGTATTCTCTTTTTCCTTTTCTTTGGTAGTGAGGTAAATGAGATATGGGATTGCATATGGAAAACCACCTGTCCTAAACAGGCACAATCATTTTGGAGAAATGTTTTGGTCAGTAAATGCACAACAATTTGCCTGTTTGAAATAACCCCTAAATTTAGGAGAAGAAAGTTAGGGGAAGAAACTGATATTTGTTCTTTTAGGCAGTCTACAGCATTTCTTTGACAACACTTTGTAGTTGCTCTAACTTCAGTTAAATCAGATGCTTTCTCCATCTGTTGTGAATATGGGCCTTCCATACATGAAGAAAAAGAATTGAGAAACAATGTATGTGAGTGTATGTATACATACATATATATTTGATGGAAAAAACCCCAGAGATCCCTGCCAACTTCTGTAGTTTTAGGAGCAGGCAGAATTCTTGAGACCATGCTTCAGCTGAGATTTCTAACTGAGCTTAATTGAACACATCTTGATTTTGTGTTTTATCTCCAAAATCTGTCACTGATGGGAAGTGTGAAAGGACTGAGAAAAAAGGTGTTTTCAAAAAGTACATTTAATGCAGGCAGGTCTTCTTTTTTTTTTTTTTTTTGTCCTTTGATTTTTCCTTTTTATCTTTCTCTAATTGTACAGGTCCATAATTTCCAGTGATAATGATAAGGTCGGTGAAGGGGTCACACTGTGGGTAGAATAACACCTCCTACTATTTTGGAATTTGAGTTATTTCTGTGAAAAATATTAATATATTAAAATCAAGAGGTGTGTGATGGTTTGCACTGTCTTGTACCTATTTTCCCTTTGATGTTAGCTGAGCTTTGAGAGGTGTAAGAGAAAATTGAAATTAATGTGTATTTTAATGGTGCAGTTTGTTCTCATGGGGATATTTTGGGTTAAGGCGAGTCAAATGCTTTCAGTACTTTTAAAATAAAGCACATGCATTTTGAGCAGTGGAGAGTTCATTTTGAAGACCTTAAAACTGATGGACAGACAGGAACAACTGCAGGTGTTAAAGATAGTTTTAATATTATAACCATAAGACCAATGATGTACTATTTTAAAAAAAGCCATTTATCAAAATACACTTTTAAAGGAATGCTTGAATGTTTTTGGTGAGGACAGGCCTCTGATCTCCCTTCATAAAGGACTATAGTTTCTGTTTCAGCACAATGCAAAAAGTAAGTTTTTTATTTTCATGACATAATATAATCTGATATAATCTGATATGATCTTTTCTCTCAAGTTCTCTTTGGGATAAATTTGTCTTTTAATATGAGCTCTTCAACTCGCAAAACTATGGAGTGACATTATTTCTGTAGGCCATGAAAAGCCAGGCCCCTAGAGTCAGTAGTTACAAGCACTGGTAGACCCCAAGGTTCACTCATCTAAACTGGAGATCTTCTAGTGGTCAGCAATGTGTATATATATATATATATATATATATATATATATATATATATATATATATATATAATTTTTAAAAAGCTTATTAGGACATTTAATATAGGTGAGCAGTAATCAGAAATTATTTTTAAAATGTGTTCTACCCCTTCTTGTCCCTGTTTTTTCCCCTTTAAAATGTTTTTGCTGTTTTAAGTTAATAATGAAAAATGTAAATGAATTATTCCTAGACAGATATGTAAAATATGAAAACCAAGACATTTTTATTCTACTATGAATTAAAAGTACACTTTCCTTCTGTGATCTTTGTTATTTCACTCATGAAATCAACTATTGGTATGAATGACTGCTATTAAAAATCTGAGTTTAATTTTCTGGGTACACTCCATTTTCCTGTTGTTTCACCCAAAGTGTGTGCTGCAAATGAGCTGAAGAAATATTGAACTGCCACTCAGGAGAAAAAATGGGATTAATATTTGAATTTGTTATTGACAATGTTAAGTTACTTCAAGTGATGAGTGATAGTGTGTGGGATAATATTGATTTCTTTTCCCTGGTAACACTCCCTTCCCACCCTCCATTTGTTTTCTGGTTGAGAAGAGGACTGAGGAGTGTCAGAGGGGAAATCAAGCTGCCTGGGTCTGAGACACTGCCACAATGCCAGGAAGAGTGGCAGTGCCAGTCTGGACCTAAAGCCCACTTGTCCAGTGGTGTCTCTGGCAGTGATGATGAGCAGGGACGTTATGATGAGTAGGCACTGGGCAAATATCAGTAATATTACTTGCTTTCTCCCTTTTGAAGCCTTTCCACATCTCTTGTAGCCTTTTGTGCCTTCAGTGCTGTTTCTCTCTCTCCAAAAGGACTGTGTGCAATTTGAAGGGTGTGAACCAAGGGTTGATACAAGAGCATTGAAGAGATTTTGCTTTGTTCTCTCTTCCTTTTTTGATTGTTCCTGACATTTTCACTTTGCTTTTATGGAACCACTGATCATAGCACTGAGGTCTTGCTCCAGAATGCTATTTCAGAAACTAATGCTGTCTATGCAGATCCAGATCTGTCTTTCCCCATTATGCATCAGTTCATAGTTATACACAATGAGTTTCAGCTGCTGTGTTATTGCTCAGCCATTCCATCTTGTCGGACTCTTTTGTAGTTCTCCACAGTCTGCTCACGTTCCTGTTCCTCTGCATAACTTAGTGTCATCAACAGTCTTTCTTTACCTCAGGCTTCTTCCCTTTTCTAACATCTGTGTATATTAAATAGCTCATTTCTCAGCACCAGTGCCAGTAAAACTGAACTGGTGACCTCCCTCTGTTTTGAGAAGCGACCACTTATATTGCATTTCCCATCTTTTAACTGATTTATTCTCACAAGGACTCTCCTTATCCTGCAGTCACTTTGCTTCCCCTGTCATCCCAAGCTAAAAAACTGTGGAAATCTTGGGCTGTAGCTTCCTTTCTGTGCACCTATATATTACTTCCAGAGTGTCCATCTGTCACCAGAGTCACAGATGCCCAGGCAAATCACCACTGCATACTCTTTCCCCAGGCTTTCCTGCCCAGGTTTCCGCTGAAATCCACCACCTTTCTTCTTGTAAGACAGGGTCCCCCATGGTCCCATCCAAGGTCATGCACTCTGTTGTTTATTTGCCTGATGATTGAATCTTCCACTGCTACAACCTGCTTCTTCCTATCTGGTCTTTGATCTTCCCCTTACTTTAACTTCCTTTGAATAAATCTGTCCTTGGACTTATGAATGTAGCTTCCAGGAATTTTTTGTTTGGTGAAGCTTTGTTTTGAATAGGGAGAGGAAGGCCTCTTCTGTCACTTCCTCTGGAGACCCTTCCCAAGAGCCAGGTGTTGCTCCTGGGCACGCATCAAGCTCTCCCCGTGAGGGCTGGCAGCTTGCAAACTGAGATACGCTGTTCTGCAGGCACGTGCTGGTGAGAGGGTTAAGACCTGTGTAGAATATTTTTATAAAACCACAAGATGAAAGGATAAACTAATCTCCAGGCTTGGGTATGTCATGCTTCCACGTGGTTCTTTTGGACTCACTTTCATTGTCTAGAAGGAGAAGCTTCCCATACTTTGTACAGGAGATGGTTACAGGTTGTGGTACTCCATTTGTACCATGGTCTGTCAGATTTCAGCTTGCCTTAGCAGTGCTTCCAGGCTATATATGCCAATGTGTGAGGACTGTGAAAAATCCTGTCATTTCAGAAGGAACCTATTGGCTTCCAGGTATAAAAAGAATGAACTAGAGGATTGGATCTTTGCTCAGAAGGAGTTGAGAACTCCAGCTAGAGAACTGGATCTTTGCTTTTCTTCTCTATTTGCACTAAATTTTTGAAGAGAACCTGATGGCGTTCTTCATTGGGTCTGGCAGAAATACATGGTGCGAACAACTCTTGATGAGAATCAGACAACATGTATAGGCCTTTTTAGAGCAGTGAAAAACAATTGAATTATTAAAATAGTACCTAGAAAAGTTTATTTTTTTTTTTTCTAGAGAAAACCCATCGCTTCTATGTTTGTGTGTCAGACTGCTGCATATAACTGAGCAAACATATGAAAGCCTTGTCAATGCCAGTGAATAATTGGTATCTCTACCTGGTCTGATATGCAGCAGTGGTGATTTACAGCTTAGTTTAGGTCCCTGGTGACATCTTCCTATGAAAAGAATACTACAAGTCAAGTAAGAAAATTTAAGAAATGTGATGATATGATGATTAAATTATTTAGTAGGTGAGTGTTCAATCTGCAGCAAAATATCTTTGAAATGTTAAGTCTGTGAGTGCTCCTGGATGCCCTTTGGGGGAGCTGGGGAAGAAGGAGGGCGGTCAGGCAGTTTGAAACAAAGCACTCATGCATACTTTGTTGTCAGCAAAGATGCTGGGAGAGTTAAATATCTGAGATGGAGTTCAAGCATTGTTGGTAACAGGAAGCAACTGTACCTCTTATGAAGGCTGAAATAAAATCTAAACCATACCCAGATGCAGCTCTGAGCCCTGAGAGGATGGTCTCCAAGAACTTTTCCCTAGTGTGCTGATGAGTGGCTGTGATTTTCAAAGCCCTTCATGGCTTGGGGAGCGACTGTCATTAGCTGCCTGCTCTTTTTGGAGCACACTGTAAGCTTTTGGAGACCTAGGGTCCTGCTGTATTTCTAATTTAGGGTTTTCTGTGGTTTTCTTTTTTTTTCCTCCTTGTTTCTTTTTCTTTTATTGCTTTCTGTTGTTGCTTTTGGGGCTGGCTTTGAAAGAAAACCTCTGTGTTCAGGGTCTGGTTGAAGACCCGAACCTACTCAGCTGTGCTGTAGAAGCATGGAAGAAGCACGGAAAGGCTTGAGATGTTTCCCTTCTAAGAAAAGAGGAAAAACAAAGCAAAGCAAAACAAAGACCAAAGGGAAGAAGCTGCTGGCTGGGTGCCACCCTGAATGGCTTCATTGTTCTCCAGCTCTCTGGACCTAATTAAGTGACTCCATTTCTACAGGCGATGGCGAAGTCTAATGGCAGCAAGCAGAAGATCACTAACACATGGAGCAGGCCTGTGATGTGGCTTTCTAGAATGAGAGATTGCAGTTGCTGGAGGAGGACAGAAAGGATGAGGAGTACAGGGAGCAGAGGCAAGGAGGTCCCTCTGCAGAGACAAAAGTGGAAGACACAGGGAGGAGTTTTGTTTTTTCTCAGGAATGCTGGCAAGAATTGGGGAGAGTTTAATTTTAAAGTCCAATAATGCAGCCATGGCATTTGTTTCCAATTCAACAGGAATGAGCGTATGGTTTGAACAATTCTTTCGAGGTTCCTGGCAGGGGGAATATAACTCATCTCAGCTGGCTGTTTTAGGAGATCAAATGACACAAAGATTTTCACTCAAAGCCTAGGGTATCCTTCTGGCAGCCAGAGACCAGGCACATCTTCACAGATTCACCATTAGCTCTAATGGGGACCAAGAGCTGCGTGCTGTGTAGAAAACTGCTTGCTTACAAAACAATCTTATTACTGCCAGATGTTGGCTCCCTGCCCACTTTTACATAATTCAGGCTTTTCTTTGCTCAAGATGTTACAATTTAAAGGTGCTTTAGAAGTTTTCTTTTAAAAGGCTTGATAATACCATTTTCCTTGTTCTTTTTTCCCCTTGCTCAGAGTAGCTCTTCTGCCAGCACACGCTACAATCTGGTGTATGTGGTACACATTAAAATGTACAACCAGGAATAGCAAAAATCCTTCTTAGATCTACCTCTGAGTTGATTCAAACAAGAATAAAAATATCCGTAAGGCCATGCTGTCTGCATCCTGATGACTCACACATACCAAATACAGTGCATTTTTCTAAATGACCGAGTACTGATAGAGTCTAAAGCCAAGAAAGTGATGTACCCCTCTAAACAAACTTCTCCATGCGGACACTGGGACTTTAACTTCATCCTTCATCTGCAAATCAAATTACTGTCAAAGAAGTGTCATAATAAGCCTGTGACATAATCTCTATTGAATCTGCAGTGGGTTACCCAAATTACCAATGAGCAAAAATTATGTTTACAAGATTATCCTAGTAGGTTGCCAGCAGAATTGGAAACGGGGAGCTTCAGTTCTGCCTCTGAGCTTTTTGCTTTACTTGCTTCAAAGACAGATGTTGCCTGGCTTGCCCAATTTCAGTCTGACCACCTAAAATGTGTGGATGTGTAGATCTAGGTGAGGCTGATTATCAAGGCTCCCTTTATTGCCAGTGAAGAGAGGAAAACTTTGAAAGCCAATTCATTTCAAAGGGAGGCAGGCCAAGTGGGAAAACCTTCTCCAGAGGTTGCTGTACAGTGTGATGCTTGACACAGTTGCTTGTGCTGATCTAATGACTTCAACTGTCCATTTACCTGGGGAACAGACCACGGTCCATAATTTCTTTTATTAAACAGTATTCTTGTATTTCCTATTCTATAGCCAGGAAATTCAACAGTGCTAGGAGAATTGGAGCGACTTAAAGGAAATCACACAAAATCAACGCTGTGCTTGTGAGATTCTCCTCTAGTTCTATACCAACACCAGGATAATACAAGTTTGGAAAGGGTGACTGTAACCCCTTTATTTAACTCTATTTTTTGAGAAACAGTGTTGTAAATTGCAGAATAATCCTAGCAGAAATGCAGTCATGTGAGCTGATGAAATAGTCTCCCATCAGCCTACCATTCATATTTACAGTTTTGAATGAACCATTCTCACCAGGAAATCAGTTCCAGTGTGCTTTTACCATGCAAGTTCACAATTTTCTAGTGACATCTAAACCACTTAAAGTCCCTCCCCCAACCTAAAAATATCCTTTCTCATGCTTAGATTAAACACCTTTGTTATAGAGAGAATAAAGAAATTATTGCAGCAGTTGTAGGGAAATATAATCAATGATAATTTATTGCCATTCAGATTGTGAGAGCTATTTTAAATTTTATCTCTTAGTGTGTTTTGTTTTCCTTTGATTTTACTCAATGCAGAGGACTTATTTCACAAAACACTGCCTCGAAAACATCATAATAATTAGAACAATATGAGTGATATGAGTGTCTTGAAAAAAGTAGAATAAACCTTTCTCCCTTTTATTTGACTAGTAGTTGAGAGGGATAGAAAAATCTTCTGTTGGAGTCTCACCTGTAACATAAGAGTTTAAAGTGTTTCTCCTGCTTCTGAGTCTGAATTCCTTGCCCAGTATTAATTACATGCTGTGCTGAGACTTGTATGATCAGATGTTGCCCATTTTTTGCTCGCTGGGGTAAAGAATCACTGTTTTATGCTTCCTGGAGGAGCTAGCTGGTAACAAGGTTCAGTTGAAATTAGTAATTTTTATCTTAGATACATCAGTATTTGGAAATCCATTTCGGTTTGACTTAAAATGAAAAGAAATTGCTTTATGATTTCATGTATTACAAAGTGGATCGGAAAATTATGTTGTATAAATAAGCAATAATTTGTTTTGAAATACAGGTATTTCAATACAGATTAAACAATGTGTTTTGAGATTATCTTTTGATATTTTTTCCCATTATAAAAGGAATATTTTTCTGAGATGCCATGACATAGTGTAAAAATAACATAAAAAATCCTCCCAAACCAAAACTCCCTTAGAATCAGAAAATTTTCTGAAGTAAAATAGTAATGATATTTCTCTTTTAAAAGTGTTCTCACTGGCATAAATGCATTTTTCAAAATGTCTAACAAAAGCAAACACTTGGAAAACCTTTGATTGCAGTTGGCAAGAACTTTTCAGGGACAGACACTGCTTAGAAAGAGAAGAAGAAACACAGATGTCAACCAATTACTTCTTCTACTAAAGAAGTATTGAATGAAATATTTGTTGAGGTTTTTTTCTTTCCATAAACCTTGTTGGTTTTCAACAGAGAGGTAAAGACATGTTGCAGCAGGCACAGGTTTGGCTGTTGCACTGAAAACATGAAAACAGCAGGATGAAGTCTGCCAGTCTCTTTTTTCCCTCTGGGCTCCCTGTTCCCCAAATCCAGCTGCACAGATTGTTTGTGGGGTGTGCATGTGCCCACATGCACATGGAGGGAATGGCGGCTCCATCACGCTATCTGGAGTGTGCAGCTCCCACCATGTAGTGCTGACAGAAGAATCTCAGCCAGGCTGGTAAATCCATTTGTACATATATAACTGAGGAAAGGGAAACAGAATATCATTGGAGATGGCCTGGGGAATATCTAGCTTGGAGCTTTAAGCATGTCACTTTTAGCCCATGATATTAAGATTCAGTCCGTGCATTGCTACAGGAGAGCACATGCACAATGTTCTCACATAAATGATGGGCACTGGTTATTCTCTGATGGAGAAACTCTGCAGAAAAAAACCCCAGCCATTATTTTATTAATATTTTGCTCGTTTTTTTTCCCCATTCACTTTCAAGACTGTTTAATAGGTCATGACATTGCTTTCTGAGAGTAGTCCATTAAATAAAGAGAGAAGGGAATGTAATTCTGTATTTTAATATTGAGCATCCATTTGATCCTTTAGTTTTCATGCACTGCCAATCATAAACTGGATGTAAATAATGGTTAGCAAGTTCTAGTGTACTTGCAAGACTGTGCTAAAACTGTTGTGTTAATTTGGTGAAATGATCTTTAGAAAGGCACTGCCATCATACAGGAGAACAATCAGTTAAAATTGCATAAGCTTGCTTTATTTTATCCTTACAATAAAACAGTGCACAGAAACATAAGCCTCTAATCAAAGAATCATTTTAGGTAGCATTTCTGAAAAATCCTTTAAGACTTCCAAATCATTAGTTTTCCAAGATGATCTCTGCTTTCCTGGTACTGGAGCCTAGGGTGAGTGTCTTGTGAGTTGGGCAAAAGCGGAGTAGTTTTTCAACATCCCATAATAAATACTGACTTGATCTCATCCCAAATCACAACTGAAATGAAAAAGAAACAATTACACAATTTGTTGAGGAGAAAGTCTTAACTAGGTTTCAAATCCTGAAATCTACTAATTAGAGGGGTTACCTGAAGAGGAGAAGACATGAATGATGTCACTGTGAGTAATGTTTAGTGTACTTTTGCCCAGTGATACAGGGCTAAAACTTTTCAAGCTCTGTCAGCAGCATCTTTTTACAAGAAATATGTGGAATTTTTTCCTTTGGGGCCCCTGAGTAGCCAACTGCCTGTGTGACATGCAAGTAGTGAGATGGATTGGAAAGCAGAGTTTGTAATTACACTGGGCTTGGCTGGGCCAACTCCTTTCAAACTGGGAAACTGTGGCTGGGCACTGGATCACTGGATAACACTGGTGCTCTGAGCACTCTTCATAAATATCTGTTTCTTTACTCTTTGTAGGTTAACAAAGGAGTAAAAGCCCCTCAGCTGACAGGTAAAATGAGCACTGGTGAATTTTAGTGCTAATCCTCCCATGCCTTATCTTTTTCTATGGTTGTTCAAGACGGCAATGTCTTTTTACAGTTTTCTCCTCAAACAGAGAGATCTCCTGTGAACCTTGGAAGAAATTATGTGGGCCTTGGTGCAGGGGAAAAGAGGTATCATAGCTTCAGGGATTACAAATGGGAGACTGGTAATGGAATTGGTCTGCCCCAAAGCAAATTGTTTACCTTTTGGGCACCTACAGCAGACAGCAGTTATCCAGGCACTAGTCACCCACAGAAGCAATCACTTTCTAGAGCACAGACCACGTTTTTCTGGATGGCCCTCTCAGTCTGAGATGACTCACAAGCCAGCTGCCCACATGGGGACTGACAAATCCCACCCTTTCCACTGCTGACTCCAACACATATTCCAGACACACACATAGAAGTCATGCACGCTGACTCTCTCTTGGAAACGTGCAAACTCTCCCTTGCAGAGATCCTTGCAGAGAGGAACTGGGGACAATGTAACTTTTTGGTTTGTCCTCCAGCCATTTGGTGTTGGATGTCCCTCTCACTCTTCCACACTCTAACACCCTGGGGAGAAAACATATCAGTCAATGAAGGCAGTTAAATGTGAGAGGGAGGGAAGGTTGTTCGACAGAGACCAGCATGCTTTCCCCACCAAAATATGCCTTAGCTGCTGGTGCTGTTCAGAGCTGATCCACTTCTGCAAATCTGAGGCACCCTCTCATGGCTGTTTGCCCCATTCAAATGATGATCCAGGATAATCAGGCTTTCTGAAGGATTTGTCTCCCTCGTTGGAAAGCATAAGTATAAAGCCAGAAACTATCAGCACCTATGTGGGGGGTCCCAAAATACTAAGGAATCATGCTGGTTCAGATTGTGTTACCCTGAATCTGGTAACTGCAGTGGGAACATATTCAGTTTGTTGGGGTAAGATTGAACTATTTTTTTTTTTTATTGAAAGAGTGATGCAGTTGCTCATTCCTTCTGTTTTCATAGTAAGCAGTAAATTTTGAGTGAACAGATATATGTGTGTGAGAGATGTTGTTCTTGTTCAACAATTAAGAGGAGGCAGCAGGCAGATATACAGACAACCCCTTCAATTTGCTGTCTTCACTATCAGAACCAGGCTCTGATGCTGGCAATTGATGTAACAAACAGACTGGAGCTGAGACAGAAGTGAACAACAACAAAAAAATCACAGCTCCAGACTCTTTGAATAACACCTAGACTAGTGACTTGTGCTCTCTTACTCTCAGTAGGACTTGGATTTAAAGAGTTATTACACTGAACTGAAATTATGTGAAAAAGAGAAGTTTTCAAATTTAAGATCTGCAGGAACTTTCTTAATCATATGGCAAGGTGTTCTCCCTCAGAGAAGAAGTAAGTAATAGGTTGCATCAAGGCCAATAGTTCTAGTCTGACCTTTCCCTCACTTTCCCAGGATAATTTCAGTTGTCTATGACTTTTTGGGTTATGTGCCCAGACCTTATCCAGACAAGGAGTCAGGATTCAGCAAGTGTTTGCCCTGGGATCTGAGAGTGTGAAGTACTCTTGGATCCCACAGTCTAGACATAGCTCCAGGGAAGATTTCCTTTCCACTTGTTTTTGGGTTCGTTTGTTTGATTTTTTGTTTGCTCCCCTTCTTCTTTTTTTTTTTTTTTTTGGTATGTTTTAAACTCAGAGTTGAAGTACTGCAAGTTATGTGAGCACTGCTGCTTGATTTAAGTGGCCAGTTTGGGACAATGTGATGTCTCGATCTCACAGCGATTGATGAAGGAGAATACACTTAGAACCCACCCTCATTTCACACTAATTGTAAGCAAGGATAATTTTGCCCTTAGATTCAGGTCAAACTGTGAGGTCTGGGGGTGTTTCTCTCATAGCTGTGTCATGCAGGAGTTTGAATGTATTCAGGGATCCATTCTTTTTGAAACCAACACCTTTTCATTCAGCTTATTGCCCCAGTATTATAATAGGAGCTCCTATGATTTGTTAATGTGCAAGTTACTAAAACACTGGCAGCTCTTTTTCCCAGTGCATGTTTAGTGTGGGCAGATAAAGCCAAGCCATGGCAAGCAGCAAATCTGAGGAGGATTCTTCATTACCATTTTATTACCTTACTACTATCTGAAGAATAATATAGAACATGCTGCTTTTGCATGATGAAGAGAAAACGGTGTAAGAACCTGACAGCTGTAGTTTAGAAATAGCCCTTTAAAAACAAAACGAGCAATCTGACAACATGATTTTTGGCAGGTTCTATACACAGCCCTCTGATCAGCTTCATGCATTGTGAGTTATGCATCATACATGGTAAAAATATCTAGATGTGCTTTCCTCGTTTGTGTTCCCAGACAGCTGGAGGCTGGATAATAGTATGGTTTTAAATACAATAGTAACTCCCAGCAGTGCCAACATTAATTTTTCTTCCTCATAGCACAGGGCTTTGAGTGCCTAAATGTTTAAAAACATTTATCTTTTGGATGGAATAAAAAATGATCCCTTTTAAGTAGCACTGACTGTTGTGTTCTCCAAGCAGAATAAACAGCCAAGATCTTCTGGCACAGGAGACTGAAAGTAAATTTGATCTTTGGTGTAATATTATTAACAAGTAAAAGCTTATTTTGCTGTTTATTTATAACAGATAGTGGCATCTTAATACACAGATGGCAAAGTGTGACTAAATAATTAAAACCTCCCATTGATACAGATGCATAGATAGAGCTGATGGCAGAGCTCTTAGATCTAGGGTAGGGTTCCTCCTTAAAATCTCATCTTCCACCTTTTACTTATTCTTCTTTTAAAATCTTGTACATATTTACCATGTGTGAGCAAGGGCAAATTTCTCTGTTATGTGTGCAGTGGCTGAGGAGAATCAGCCAGTATCATTACAAAATGCTTTCCAAAGCATCTCACAGCTACATCAAAGCATATTTAGCAGTCTAAAAAATCAATAGCTTTAAAAAACCACATTGGAAAACCTACATCTTCCTCAAGGATTTTTATTCTATCAGAAAGGCAGTAAGGTTATATTATAACCTCTTAGGCTTTTACTAATACCAGGAAAACTGACATGGATATCAATGTTGTGTTCTTTGAGGAGAAAAGGTGACTTGAGCATAACTATTTTTCACTTAGATTTCAAATCCTAGATAAAAGCAAAAGCTTTCAGAACTATAGGGTGTCTTTGCAACATAAAGTGTTTCTTATCATTAAGATTGGTCTATGCAAGGCAACTTTTCACAGTTTTCTCAGTTTGAAATATGTAAAGCATAAGTCAGCATCGGGGAAATAATAACTAAGTATTATTAATTTTATGACAAAATTTTGGTCTTGGATAACAGGATTTTTCTTGTCTGCTACTGCAGAGAAGAGCCAGAAGTGGGGAAAGCAACTGGAGGACTGCTTTGCACAAGGGTCTTCTTCCCCAGTCACTTGACCCATGCCCAGCTGGAGGATTGAAGGGATCATGGACCGAAACAGCAAAAGAAAGAGGGATCTTCACAATGGTAACCATTATGGAACAGTTTGTGCTTCCTCAGACCTCAGTCTGGGGTACTGCAGCAGCCCATGGCCAGGTGGATGTAAGGTTTTCTTCCATATGTCCTGTCCTGGCTTCCCTCCTGTCCTTGGGCATGGATAGGAGCTGCTTTGTCTCAGCTCTTTCCCAGCCGGGTTAGCTGGGGGACTAGTACATTTCTCTACCCAAACAGAGAAACCATGGTTTGGCCAGAAGACCTTCCAGAAGTGTCCAAAGACACTTGCCTCTTCCAGCCTGGCTTTGTAGGGAGCAGCAATGTGGAGTTAGGGTGGATACTGGGGGAAGTGCTCTGATGGTGAAGGCTCAGTGCTAATATTACTATGATCACTTCCCAAATCCATGGTTTTGCCACTGCTATGCAGGCTCCTTTGCAGGAAATTTGTCTTTGTGTTTATTGAGAGGCACTTTGGGTTTTTATGGTATGAAGGGATTTACTCCTCTGGCTTCTCAGCCTTTGGATCTACCAGTCAGTCTTGCACTTGGAAGCACGTGCTCTCTTGATGAGTGAGAAGAATATTCTTTGACCTAGAGAGACCTTCAATCCTTATGCCCACAGCTTTTATTACATCTTCAGCAGCTGGTACAAGAGTCTGAGCTGCAGCATCATGAGGTGCAAGTGACAGGCTTTGTGAGTGGGCATTAGAAATGCTGTGTTTGTTATTTATAAGTTAATGGCACTGTTTTCATAAATAATGTATGGATGACTGGTTGCTTAGCAGAAACATGGCCCAGAAGCCAGACCTATAAATAAGACAAAGTTACAAAGAGTAGTTCTATTTCTGTGGATAAAGCAATGTGTTTTTCAGTGAACTCAGTTGCAAAGTACATCTGCATGGAGTATTTTTCCATATTTTGTTGGAGATTAAAACTCCCTGGTGGTCTGTTTTTTTTCAATATAGAACAAACACACGCATTGTGTGGTCCACACGTAAGCCCAAAATTACCTGAATATAAATCAAAACCTACTTTTTTTTTTTTTTGGCTTTTGCATGCAAGCAGTATTCTCCTGTCAGTTACCTGAGTCAACATTTTTCAGTTTAATATTGTACGTTAGAATTTTATATCATGTAATGTAGTCTTTGTTTCCAAGAAGCCTAAGTCAAAAGTCTTAGTAAAGCGAAGGAATAGACAAGAAGAAGCTCAATGGAAACAAATTATTTCACTATTTCATTCTTTCTGCTTTCATTTATAATTTCTGCAGGTAGGTTCAGTGGCAGATTTCTAAAATCTCCTTTAAAAGCTATTCTGTTCATGCCCTGTAATGCTTTTCAGAAGCGCTTCAGTATGAGAGAACCAACGAACATACAAATATTTTTGCTTTCTGTCTTTCAGGTAGTGTCTTAGAAGCAGCTTTCATACCAACGGGTTTTTTAGAAAATATCTAAGACACGAATCTGAACCACTTTAGACAACTCTAAGCTGCTCATAGACAAACACTACAATATGTCTTTGTGGTGTAAACTTTGATAACTGCCTCTCAATATAGCCAGTAAGGTGACGTGAGGCTAGTGATTGACTGTGGCCTTCTTGAATTTTGATATACTGGTATTTCTGTTAGTAGATGGATTTATTCAAATAGCATTATCAATAGATTGGGCATGAGTGATAAAGATGTGTTATTATGGTCAGGATTCAGAAACTTGCAACCATTGCTTAGACAAGTCATCCAAAATTTGAATAGGACTTTTGCTGTTTTTTTTTTTTTTTTAAGCTGCAGGTTTAAACCTAGATATTATTTATAACACAAGTTTTTTCCTTGATGAAAGAAAATGTGGGCAATTGTTAGTTCTAGGTGTCTATACACAGAGAAAAATTTGTATATGAGAAAAAGAGAAAAGAGATTTGTATATGAGAAAAGAGTTAAAAGGTCAACCATTAGGCTTTATTTATAATAAGAGATAAGATTTCACACATACATTGCAAGGAAATAAGACATACTTGGAGTCTGTGTGTAAGACATTCCTCTCTCTCTCTCTCTCTCTTCCTCCCTGGCTCCATTGGCAAATTTGAAAACAATTCAACGTGGTTGACTTTCAATTCCATATGTTTGTATGACTGGCTAAGGAGATCCTGCTGTGATCCTCTCTGAGGAAAGAGGCCTGTTGGACCACTTAAGAAAAAAGAAGCCATGGGAGGATGGGATACACAGTGAAGCATTTACACTTCAACCAACATGTGGGAGCCCTGGTCAGAGCAAGGAGGCTCATAGTTTCTTCCCACTGTGACCAAAGTCCTCTAAAGTGTCCAAACACAAGGAAAAGGAGAGCTTCAATTCCTTGTATCAAGGAAATGATCCCAAATATACATATTATTTTTGTTGGAAGTGGTTGTTCTGTAAGAGAGTACAACAAGTGGTTTTTTTACAGACTATCAGTCCTTTTGAGGTAAGAATCTCTCATCAAAACTGAAACCCCAAACCCCTGAGGACCATATCTCCATCTGGCACCTGTTATTTTTGCAGTTAAATTCTTCAGTTCTTTCTGTCTTTTTTTTCTTAGGGCCCCAAGTAGATAAGTTGGACTTGCCAATGGTGCCTATTTACTACTACACCTATTTACATATTCATTTTTTTAAAGTATCACACCTTCATTTGTCTGAAGTTTTTGACTTTCAGTTTTTTGACTAAGTGGAAGTAGCTCATCAGACTTTTATTGCTCCTTTGCTGCCATTTTTGAGCTGTGGCAGAGGATGGCTGAGGTGAGTTCACAGCAACAGCCTCCTCTGATGGGAAGGTTTTGGAGAGACAACAGGGAGAATAAGCAAATACCAGTTTAAATCTTGCCAGCCATTAATTGGTGGCCAGAGGGGCTGAAAGACCCTAAAGGCATTTGGAACCACACTGTAAGTAAAATAATGACTTTACAATGAAAATAGAGAATATTCCAGTACTTGCACATTTCTGGAAGAATTTCCTTCAGATGCAGAAGAAAAACAGTTCCACCTACCCTGAACTTCCTGATGAAACCTCTGCTTCTTAGGCTCCTGTGAACTTTTATCACAAGGAGTCATAGCAAACTCAGCATAAAAACATTTAAATATTCCCCCCTGTCATGGCTCTGAGACACCATATTCAAGGGGAAAAATACACCTGGCCATTTCTCCTAGACTACTAAGGCCTTGCTTCTTCTCTCTAGACCTCTGAGTGTGTCTTTAGAGTGAATACCTGTTAATGGATATGGAGCATTAGCATAACTTTTAATAAGGTATCAGATCATCGCAGTGCTAGAAAATCTTCCTTGGAGACCCCTGTCTGGGACGATGTATCTCTGGATTCTTCCAAGTGAATCCTCTGAGGGAAAAAAGGCAAAGCCTTTTGTTTTATTCTTTATGAAGAAAGCCCTTGGAAGATTCAATTTATCATTTTAGGACTAGTTCTGGCTTGTGAACACATCTTACCATTTTTTTCCCCTGAATTCATATGAGCTAAGCCTAAGCCCATTCAATTCTAAAGGTAGAATCTTTATTTTATAGTTTTTACTGAGAACATTACAGTAGATGTGATGTATCTGACTGAATTAATAATTTTCAGATTTACAGAAGTCTGTTTTGAAAGACCAGGGAAGAAGCATGAGCAAACTACTACAGTTGTTAAATTGTAAGTTAACCAGTTGCAACCACCAGAAGAAACTTATGTTTCCAGGGTCTCATCCATGTTGGTTCAGATGCAGAACCATCTTTCACAGAATGTGAAAGAACCAGGATTGTGAGGCTGAATCATTATTGTGACAAAAGGGTCATTACTTTCATTAATTGAATTGAATTATCAATTTCCTCACTGATATTCAGGACATTTTAGTAGCTTGGCCATTTCTTCCCTGCTCACACCTCAATATTAAAGTGATGAAACCAGAGGTTGAGCTTAAAGCACTGCAAATAGAAGTCTGAGGGTAAAATTTGCAGGTAGGGAACAAAAGGATATGACAGAAAAGGGTGTAAAAGAGAAGTCTCAGATGCTTTGATGTGATCCTTCCTTATGCTCAAACACCTCTGGGATTTTGTGAGGGGTTGGTTGATTGGCTTCTTTTTTGTTAAAAGATTCAGTAAATAATATTTCTCCATACAGTTTTATTCATGAGCAGCTCCTCATTTGGTATCTGATTTTCAAATTATGTTGGGCAGATTTCCTAAACTCACATGCTGCATTGTACTTCCTGGTAGAAGGGGAGTAACTCATACAGTTTCCAAGTGGGAATGCTCATATTGGTAACTGAGATTACTCCTTGAAATACCCTTTTTCAAAAAATACTGCTGCTCCAGACTTGTCCTTTGGACTATTTCCCAAAGAGTTAACAATGTATGTCCAGAAAGGTAAATGAAACACTTTTTTGGAAGGGTGTTTTCAGAAAAGATTTACAATAGTCCCTCTCTGCTCCCTGCAGTGGTCTAACATTTCACCTTGACAGTGTTGTTTTGGGAAGAAAATAAAACCAAGGCTCTTTGTGAGGTGTAGGTTTCCCTTGCAGATTAACCTGGTGCTTACCCATGGGCACAGGGCTCAGTTCTGGTACTTCTCAGATTACTTAAGCCAAAACTCACAGTAAATGACCCAGAATTTTTTCTCTGTGGTGTGACTACCCTGAACTGAGGATTACTCTGGACACAGCATTGTTGAGACTCTGAAGTGTCCCCTGCACAACAATCCCAAAATATCAGCCCTCCATAAATATTTCAGGATAGAGAGTCACATGAGGGCATAATCTGTTTTGATATAAGAAATTAAAACCTATCCTTTACAACAGCCACAAGCTCTGTGAAATACAGGAAGATTCTTGATGTGGGTTAAGGCTACTATTTTGGGCAGAAATCTCAAAATATTGAAGTTATGTCTGTAAAGAAGACAAAAGATGAAAAAGTAAAGAATCTTGTATCTGAAGCATTGATATTTGTGCAGTTGGATGGGTTATACTGAAGGGATTGAAGAGAAGCATTGGGCTTAGCTGCTTGCTTTTACTATTTTGCATGAAAACAGTAAAGTAAAAAGATAATGGGAAACTCTGCTAACTGTGCATTTACAAAAAGTTTACAGTTAGTATTGTGTCTCCCATTCCTTGATTCTGAAAAATACTTTTTTCCAAATTTCTTTATACCTTAATACCTTAAAATAAGAAGTACTAGTCAATTCTATTATCTGACAAATAGCACAGATTCCTATTGTTATTAAAGTTACCCAGCTGGAATAACAATGCCCCACTGCTTGCCAAATCAACACGATCACAGCTCAGAGAGATAAAATTGTAACTGAATACTCTCACATGCACAATGAAACTGTCCTGAAATGCTCCCTGCTCACAGCAAGTTGGGTAAAAGTTACTTCAGTCTTAGTAGTCAATGTTAAATTTTCTGCTTCTGTCGTTGTTTTCTCAGTCCTTACTTCTTTCCCTTGGAGGTTTGTCTAATGCATTTCTCTCTTTGGGTACATCATAAAAATTTACAAAATTCCTTAATAAAGAATTGCTTTCATGCTACCAAGTGATTTGACTTGATATTAGGGCAACCATTCCTCAAACACTAGCCCATGGCATTTTGATTTATGCATCCCATAGGCTGTAATCAACCTGTTGCACATGGTAGCACTGGAATGCTGCCCCTTTTTAGAAGAAATAACTTCACCCATTGAAAGCCATTAGGTCTATGGCAGATCTGAGGCAGAAACAGGGAGGACAAAGCTTACTGGAAAGGTACCGACAGAAAAGGTCTCCACTTTTTCTTTCCCTTGAAAATGCTTTTGAAAGCCCATAAAATTGTGTGGTGCATGCCAAATGACCTGTGAAATAACCATCCACAGCTGTGGCTGTAAGAAAAATTACGTACCACTGCTGGCACTCATATTGATCTGATAAAACCTTTTTAATGTGAAATCATCAGGCCTTTGAAAAGATGAACCCATGCATCAGGAAAGAGCACGACACAAATTTTGGAGGAGCAAAGGACCACTGCCACCAACAGCAGCAGCTATTGAACATAAGGAATATAGGATAGATTTCTGGGCATGCATCTGAAATTGCAGATGATCTGCTTTGGAGATTAGTCTGGCACATCAACAGAAAGTCACATGCACAATACAGAAACTCCCTTGCTGGAAGAAAGTGTGTATAGCAAATCTAATCCAACTTATTTTGTGGAGGGGACTGACTTATTTAAATTGTGAGTTAGTAGATCCTAATGTGTGTTTAGGTCTCATTTATACCCCTTTTTATAGCAGAAGCTCAAGATGTAAATGGAAGGCTTATGGCAAGGCTGAATTGTGGGGGCTGTTTACTTGCTTTTTTTGCTTGCTCATTGTGCCAGAACTGTGAGAGGGAGACAGTATCCCTTGAGAGGAGAGATAACATTTTTGATTTTTTTTTTCTCCTTTTTTCTTTCTCTCTGTTTTCCATTGTCTTTTTGATCTCCTTTGTGCAGCTTTCCCAGTCAGCAGCAACAGGTACCAGGCTCCGTGGCTGTTACTTTGATGAAATCAATGCCATCATCTGACACCAATCAGCTACATCAATGATAAAGGTGAGTGTTTGACATCTTGTTGTCTGAGGTTCATGTTTCCAGCCTGAGGGCATGAGCAGAAAAATGGAGGAATTTTAGTTGATCTGCTGGCCTCAGCTTATTATTTGTTTGCTTCAAGAAAGTTACCTTTGTGGAAAACTTTTTTTTTAACTCTTCTAAAGCATGGACTGCTAGATTCTGCATTACATTAAAAATGCCTAGCATGTCACACACAAGCACAGCACATGGTTCTACTTATTAACCTTATTAATAGAGGAAAGTGAAATACAAACCCTGTGTACAACACCCACGCAGATGGCCACCCTCAGACGAATCCCCTGCCAGGCTGTTACCAAGCACCTCTCAACTGTTTGTCCTAGCAATGCATGGCTGGGACTTTTTGATTTCCAGGCTTAAAACTAGAAACTGGTAGATAATGTTTTCCTATATGTGTTATTTATCTGGGAGCTGCCTTTGTTCAGATGTCTTTTGTTTTTGCCAGGGCATTTACCAGCTGGCAGAATCTCTACTTGCTTGCTGTTTGAAAGATGGTAATACATGGTTTATAAACTCCCCAAACTGAATAAAGCTCATAATGGTAGGCTTCCTGTGTAGTGAGACACAAGAGAATGGCAGAGATGCACAGACATCAACCTTTCTTCCTGTTGCCTGCCTGTGACTTGCAGAATCCCAGCTAAGAACTGGGATTCAAACCAGAATTTGGAGGTCAATAGACTAGAAAGATTAGCAGGTCCGGTTTTGCCTTTCAGATCATGGGATGATAACTTTTCAGGGGTTTGTGTAGGAAACAGAGCATCTTCCCTTTATTTGGATTTCAGGAAAGGGGTAGCTATGGACCAGAGAGGACTCTCTTCTCTCTGTAACAGTGTAGAAAGTGATAAAGAAAGTAGCTCCATGCATCTGCCTGTCTCAAACATGTCTCCTCTCTCACCTACTGTCTCCCAAAAAGCATGGCTCTAGGGATTCTATCCCCTGTCATCCTTGCTCTAGAGAGCAGATCTTGGAGGCCAGCCCCAGGAGCACATTGCCCTTTCTGATGTTCTTGCTCCTTGAGAATGACTTCTCTGGGGACAAAATAAAGCAGCGTAGCAGGTGTTCTTTCGTTGCAGTATCCATGGTAAGCCCTGAAGTATTTTGAAGCACACATACAGAAGGCCTTAGTGATTGCTACAGCACAGTCACGCAGAGGTCGAAATGCTTTCTCCATGCTTTGAGTTTGATGACAGTAGAGTTTTGGATAGACACCAATAATTTCCAGTCCTTGCAGGCCATCTACCAAAGTAAGTTTACATATCAGCTCAGCTGGATTCAGTTGCCTGTGAAGCAGAAATCCTGTGTAGCCCTCATTACATCACTGGAGTGAAGTGATTGTAAGCAAAATCAGAGTACTATTTTTTTAATCTGTTTTTCTTTTGACTGAGCCTTACATTAATTTAAAGGCAAGTTATCTTGCTGGAAAGAAATTGTTGGTGCTCTCTTCTGGTACTTTTTTCTTGTTCTTTTTTCCCTCACTTCCTAAATTGGTATAATTTCTAAGTGTCTAGTCCTGGGAAATGGTGAAATACAGGAATATAGGAATACAGACTGTCCTAAACACATATGAGTAAATAATGACCAGACAATTCTCACATCCGAAGAATACTCTGAACTAGGTTGGTTTGCACCTTACATAGTCCACAGCTCATGGTTTCAGGTATCAACATGAAGATGTTTCACCTCTGCTGCTGACCTTCCCAGTGCTGGCCATGATGGAGCTCTTTGGAAATCACCAAGTCCAACTCAGACTAAGCCACTCTTCCTTGCAGAGAAATCTCCATTAGCAGCTTTGGAAGTATCACAGCATCTGTATGCATGTGATATGCAGTGTAGCATCCCTGTTGCTGTCACTCTGCTGTATCACCTTGCCTGGTGCTGTGTGGATGTTAAAAGCACTGAAGATTCCAGATCTGGTCAGGATGGGTTTTGAAACCACTTTTGTTTGATATAAAGGGAAGTTACTGCTGCCATCCTAGTTTCTCCATGGTCATGGGTCAAACTGCTGACAGTTTGTGTTCTCCCTCCCAAACCAACTTGCTTCATAAGGTCTGTAAAAAAACAGTAAGTGAAGGACACTTAACACAAATCATCCTATTTCTCATCAGATGTATATAAGCTCTGCCTGGGCTCATTTTATTCTGAGAGTTGTCATTTTATAATATTGCTAAATAAGATACAGACTGGGAGCCTGGCATGTGCTTCTCCCCCACTCCACACTGTGTTGAGGGCAGGGCAGGACTTAGCAGGACCAAGCCAAGTGGACACTCCCTTTGGAGAGGAGTCCTTGTCCAGGTACTGCTTGTACCTTCACCTACTGGCAGCTGAAAGCAAAATCACAGTTTCCTTCTGACAGGAAAGTTCTTTGAGAAGCACTAAGAGTTGTATAGAAAATCCAACTGCTCCTTGCCATCAAGCAGCACATCCAATTTCATTGAAAATTTGCTGGATTATTGCCAGAAAGACTGGCCAAATTGTCAGATTCCTGGTTCATGGGAAATTCTGACATTTGGTTTTGTTCTGATTTGGAACAAACCCAGTTATTTTGAAATTACCCACAAAAGAGAAGTTTATAGGGAAAAAAATAGGAATAGGAAACAATGACGCATGGTATTTCCAAAATAAAATACTCTCCCCAGGATATGCTTCTTTCCAGCCTTGCTGCTGCTTCTGACAGAGCAGCACGATGAGCCAAGGCTGGGGATGGGAGCCTATACTTTGGGACTGCTGATTCCAGGCAGGTCTCCCAGCACTACCAGACTGCCTGTTTGGAAGCAGCAAGCCCACAATCCCTGTGTCCCAAGCAGACCACCAGGTTCACTGGCAGGAAGCCAGGCAGTTTTCCAGTGGAAAACTACGTGTGGTTGGATGTTGGTTAATTGAAATGTTTTATGTTTTAACATGAAATTTGCTGCCTCTCACAAATCAGTGTTTTCCAGTGCAATGATGTGCCGTCAGAAATCTCATGATCAGCTCTAATTGCCACTTTGATGGCCAAAATCTTTGTTGACCAGAGTATCATAACTATCTGGCAATCACTAAATACCTTTTCATAAACACAAACAAAAAAGCATATTCCGTTTTGTGCTCAACAACTGTGAAATTTGCAAGATTGTTTCTGGGCAGGGGTATTATTAAGAAAATTCCTGCCTTCAGGGCAGCAATGCTGGGGACACACATGTCCCTGTTTCAACCTTATCACCACAGCATCAACTTAAAACCACTTGAGAAGCATCGTGTTCCTACTTCTGAGGAGAAGACAATGGCCTCATTGCCCAATGAGGCATGTTGTCCAAGTCTAATTAGAAACAGGAACTCACTCACTAGAGCACTATTTATTCTTATTCTTACAGCGCAAGATTTCAAAAGTCTTTTTCATTGTTTTTATTATTATAATAGAGAAGGCTGTTTATTGATTTTTCTACTACATGAGTGTTTGTATACACTGACTTCCCGCTTCTAATGAAACAGAGCCTCCTAAAACAATAATAAAAAATAATAATAACCTCACTCGAGAGTGAAATAACTGTGGCCAGAACCATAGTGCAGTGAAAATTTTCCCCTCTTCTGAATGTGCTGCCAGGGACTTTCTGTGGTCTCACAGGCCCCATGGTCTCCATGGCAGGGAGAGGATTTCTCTCCCCAGAGACCTGAGTGTCAGGGCCCTTGCTGGGACTACTCCTGGGTGGATTCTCCCCTCCGAGAGCCAAATTTCTCCCTTGCTCTAAGATCAGCTCCATTTTTGGGTCGCTGTGGGTAGGTGTGGCAGGGGTAGCCTGGTGTCACTTGTGGCTGGGTCCCCATGCTTGGACTCCGGTAGCTCTGGGGATCTGCAGAAGGAACACCAAATGGGAAGGAGTACAGAGAGAATCACATGGGTGCAAAACCAGATTTTGTTTCCAGGAACATACATTTTTTCCTTCTGATTTTTATCAGGTGTCCAGAAATGTGAATTCCCAGAAATTTGGAAACAACTGATACTTTTACTTTCACCCAGAGTTTGCTTCTCCAGTTTCCTTGCTTTCTTCCTTGATTTCCAGTTGAAAAACTGACCTCACCCTCAAATCTGAAACAATCCATTCCCGGATCTGTGCTTATTAACTGAAACCTGTGTCTCAGTAAAACATATCAATCTTTTATCCAAGAATCCTATCTAAATCCATTCTAAAGAGCCGCAAATGATCAGGGCTGAAGACCACTTGCTAGATACAGGTCAGCACTGGAAACAGCTTACAAGCATATCATTTTCCATGGAGCTCATCAAGACAACAACAAAAGAAGTAAAATTCTTCTTAGAGCTCCCAGCAGCAGCCTCAGCATTTTTGGCAAGGATATGTACAGACCACAGTAGCACAATGTAGCAGTGTGTGAGGGCAGATTTGTTACTGGAATTTGACAAATCACAGCAATGAAAGTGGTCAAGTCATTCTGCTTTGTAGTCATTCTGCTTCAAGTACACCACAAGTCTCTCACACATCTATAAAATAGTTCAGAGTTGAGGAAGATGTTGCTCCCTGTGATCAACTTTTGTGTGTGCAGGGAGCAAAGTGGCCATGCAGCTCCATCACTCAAATGTCTCCTCTGAATACCTGTTTGCCCTATAGGGAGGCATTTGGTTTGTGCTTCTCTGTGACAGAGGATATTCTTTGCTTACTTTATCTGTTTCTGCAAGGACTAGGCCCAAACTAAATCTTACCAAAGCTGACTCTTGCTATTTTGTCTTAAAGTATCTTTCCAGGAGCAACTTCATTATCTAGGCATGGGTATGTACAGCTTGTGGGACCATAAAAAAACCTCTCGGTGTAAAGGCAAAGAGCTTTCCCCTTCTGGGCATGGATGGAGTCAAGAGACTGAATGAACCATCCACATCTTGCTGCATTGTCTTCCATGATCTGTCAGGCTCTACATCAGAAAAGTCTTCTCACATTGTTTCTTCTCAATTGAGTCTTCTCACATTTTTCTCACATTGTTTCTTCTAGGGAGTGTGGGGAAGCATAGAGAGGTATTTGTTGGTTAACCCATTGCAGAGGTTTTCCCATGGGTGCCTAGCCTGTTTGAAGGAACAGTGTTACTGACTGGTTGCATTCTAGTCTGAAAACAATATATTTTGTTATATTTGTTTTTGATGTTTAGTTAAGATGAAGTGCTGCTGGTGAGAGACTTTACAGACTATAGTGAAGTTTCTTTTTACTTTATTCTTTGCTTGCATTGTGAGCAACCTCTCAGCTGTGCAATGGATGTCGGCACAGACATGTGGAGCATCTTTCTTTCACTTGACTGAGACAGTTGTAGGTGAGGCCATGTGGGGAGGGACGATTGATAAAGAGAAATGTGCAACATAGGACGGTTCTTTTGTTACACTGCTAGCTGCCATGCAGCACAGGAGCCTTTCTCACACTTTGGGATATGATACTTGACAGGAGTTTGTTGGTCAGCCTCTTCTCCTTCCTGGGACAGGAGAGCTGCCCTTTGTTCCTGCATCATGCCATAACTCCTCCCTGAGAGACAAAGCTGGGCTTCCATGGTGTGTTGCACTTGATTCCAACCTTGTCTTGAGCTGTAAGAGCTGATAAGGACACTGATGTTTAACGGGCTGGTGGGCCCTCAGCAGCAGCTCTGATAGGGAGGTAAACCCCTCTTGTAAACACTATAAATCCAGGTTTAGGATTTGCAACTCAAATCCCTGCCTGGCTAATGTGTGAAAAGGTGTTTTTCTAGTCCAAAATGGTGATTATCACATCCACAAAAGATCTGCTAAACTCCCACTGAGTGGGAACCAGGTACCTAAGGACCCCTGCAGATCTGGCCTTTACTGTGATGATTCAGTGGCAAAAAAAAGAAAATTCCTATGGAATAAGGTGCAAAGCAATGGTGGTCAACCTGTGTTTAACATCAAATGTTACTGCAAAACCTGATGAACTAGAAATAAACCTTAAGAAAGGTTGGTTTGATTTCATTTATGATTACTTGAGATTGTTTAGGATTATAGCTGCTATTTCAATTTTTGTAGGTAAAACTCCTTGTAGTAGTGACACTGGCTGGAATGTATATACATATGCTGAAAATTATGGAGTTGGTGTATTTATGCAATGGCTCACAGTCCTCCCAATATCCAGAGACTAAAAGGAGGATATATGCTACATCAGCAGTGTGCAGTCAGTTGCATTGTCCATTACTGTTTCATAAATCCAAGCTAAGATGCACAGAAGAGAACACAAAAAATCACACGTATTTTAATTAATTTTAGGTTGGTGTGGTGGTTTGACTGTGGCTAGATGCTAAGTGCCCTCCCAAGCTGCTCTAGCACTGCCCACCTCAGCTGGGCAGGGAGGGAAATATAGCTAAAAGCTCATGGGTTGAGATAATAACAGGGAGAAATCACTCAGCACATACTGTCACAGGCAAAAGAGGTTCAAATTGGGGAAATTAATTCAATTTATTACTTAAATAATATTATTTAATTATAAATAATTTAAATTAATAATTTAAAGTGAATTTATATTTTTATTTATGAATTTAAAATTTATTTTATTTATAATTTTTTAAAATTATTAATTTAAAATAATTTAAATTATTAAATCTAAAATAATAATTTATTACTTAAATTAATTTAATTTATTCGATATGAGATCAGGATAGGAAAATGAGAAGTAAAAAATAAACCTTAAAACACCTTCACCACACCTCCCTCTTCTTCTCAGGCTCAACTTCACCCCCAATTGTCTATCCCTCCTCCCCAGGTGGCACATGGGAGGTTGGGAATGGGAGCTGCAGCCAGTTCATCACATGTTGTCTCTGCCACTCTTTCCTCCTTAGGGGAAAGTCTGTCTTCTGTATCTTCTCTTAAATGGACTCTAACAGCAATGGGATTTATGTGGATACACCTAAAATCAGCTCTCAGTCATCAAAACAAGTATTATTGCTTGTGTGCCATGTGTCAAGGGAGATGAAGGTCATGTGTTGGCTTTAAACTAAAGGCTTCTCAGATGGGATCAATAAATGGTGTGGGATGTCAGATTTGTTTAGTTTTCTCCAATAAAACAATCCTTTTTTCCTTTTAATCTACAAAAGCCATCCATAATGAGATGGGGGACTGTGCTATACATCCTGGGAAACAAAACAGCCTTTTTAGGAGGAACTCACTGACAAGGGCTGAAAGTCTTGGGCGCACTCTATGGAAACAGTCAGGCTAATTCACTGCTCAGAAGTTAATTAGTATAAATGATAGAGGATCCAGCCTCTTTCCTTTCCCTTATATTTCCAAATATCTCCTGGAGCCAAATTGAGACAGTGCACAATGAGTGTTTAAACACACTTGTCCCTCTCCCCCCCTTGCTAGCAGCAGTGTCTGGAATACAGGTTGTAAATCAGGTCCTACAGTGATTGATCCATGTGCTAGCAAGCGAAGCATAAAAATAGCAGCACGGTTGAAAGGACATTAAAAAAAGGGAAACAGACCATTATTATTTCTGGGCTCAAGGGAAAGAGCAGTTGAATCTGTCATGCTGGCCAAGTCTGAGTAGCCCTGGTCTGTCTGAAAAACACAGACAACTGCTTTGCTCCCTCCTCCGCAGCTGTGTGCACCCTGTAAACAAGGAGCCAGCCCCATTTTTCTAGCCTGTGAACCTGGGTCCCTGAGGTTTGAGTCCTTTCAGGAACTTCTCTTAAACCTTTGTGTGCTCTAAACCAACTCTATTTCTCTGGCTGTGAAATAACATGCTGGCAGGGCAAATTGCATCTTTGCTCTCTCTGATGCTGTCATAAAAGTTACTGACATGCCCACCATATATTTGAAGCATATTTTCCCCCTTATCTTTGGCTAGGGAGAACATTTCTAGAGCTTTCCATAGTACTGCTAGACACAGAAAATCCATAGTTTAACTATTCTGACAGCTTAATTGGGAGCCAGGAGGTTCCATCCTGTTAATGTTTAAACAACAAGAATTGCTGCTGAAGCAGGAAAGATAGGGTAGCAATATTTTCATCAAAATAAATAGCTGAAAATAAAGATAGGAAGGAAAAACTTGCTGCTTATATTTTTGCATTTATGCACCACTATTTTATTAACAAGGAGCTGTGTAGAGCTGGAGCAACAAGAGAGGCTTGTCAGTCTCAAAGTGTCTTTTAGACATTGACTGTGCACTTAAGTACTCTTCTGATTTGGATAAGCAAAAGTAATAATGGAATAATTTGGTAATCCTTACTGTATGTACTGAGTTGCTGTTTCTTTCCAAGAAGGCAATTTACCATTTCCATACTTCTGCTGCCTATGCCTGGAAAACCCTGGTAAAATTCTTTGCCTCTGTAACATGCACAGGTGCATACACATATAGAGTCTATTTTATGTGTATGTAAAGTACTGAGGGATTTGTTATTTCAGGATTTTGGCATTGCTCAGGTGGCTCAGGTGCTATTGAGCTAACCTTTAAATGGATGAAAAATGCTTTTGTTTCTGAGTATGACAGAATCCTTACTTAATTGCAGACATTGGCATCATCTTATCTGCCTCTTCCTTTACGCTGCTTCAGAAACTGAAAAGGATCCTGATGATTATTCAAGGAATCAAGTAGAAATTTCAAGTCCTGTGATTTGATGATTTGTTATGATTTCTACTTTCCCCAAATGTCTGTGGTACTTCTTATCCCTTTTCTAACTGCAGTAAGATTGACTTAACCTCTGTCCCTCACATCAAATGCATTTTTGTGCTGTGTGTTTTATGTTCTCACTACCAATACTTTCTTTCCAGACTTTCTGATCACTTTTTATTCTTGGAAAATGTATATTAGCATTTAACAAGACCTAATAATGGTTTGTGCTGTGTTCTCAGTTTCTTGGCAAAATCCTGCCTTGAATGGCTTGAAAGTTTCTGCTGAAATTATGATGCTTATGCCCAGCTGTATCTCTGTGAATATTAAGGTAATGCAATTTTCAATGTACTATTCTGGAGTTATATTCTCATGACTATGCTCTTCTCTGAGAAGAGCATGTGGTTTGGATACAGGATGACATTTTGGGTGTGTTCTCTTTAACCAGAGTGTCTTGTGGTAGGAGTTCCCTATCAGGCAGGGAAGAAACATTTTCTTGGCTAAGTCTGTTTTGCCCTGCATGTGCTTTAATTAAGACTGTCTCCATATTAATTAAAATAATCCTCAGCAAGGCAAAAATTAGGGCAATTATCAAACACATAAAAATGTTAGTGCACAAGTCTTTGTACCTACATATCAGCATGTACCTACACCCAAGCAATGTCTTGAGCACCATACTACTCAATGCACAGCAAAAATCTACTGTATTCTTATAGGGCATGTTTTTTTGCTGAAAACATGGGGCTTTTCTGACACTTTTAACTTCAAACAAATCTTAATGTGGTGTGAATGCTTAGCTTGATTTAGGAGCAGCTTGCTTCAGTTTATTTTAAATCCATTGAGCCTTGGGGCTGAGATACTTGGTGACATTACAGCCATTCAATAAATTGTCTTTCAGCAGCTGAGTCTGCAGTGAGACTGAGTCAAGCTGAAAGAGGATTAGTCCTGCCCTTGCTCTGGAGCACGCCAGATTACACCAGCTTGTCTCTTGAAGGGGCTGTGTCTAAAAGCACAGCAGTATGCCTTTGCTCTGCTCCAGGTTTGGAGATAACTATTCCCTGCATTCCTATAGCCTGCTCCTCTGTTGTCCATCCCCTCACCTTGCAGTCTGTGTAACTCATTCTCTCATTGCTCTTAAATGGGTCTGTAAAATTATGTGATCTGGAGATGGCTTCCCCCTCAACACACACTTTTAATCATCTCAGATGTTCAGCAGCTTGAGTCTGCATGTTCTACTTATCCTTTGCTGTAAACCTCTTGGACACTGTTATATTCAGCCATTCATGGATTATCCAGTTTAGACCTCAATCTCAATAGATGCAGCTTCATTAGGATGTTAAGCCCATGTAGTTAAATTTACTTTCTTATCACGTCCATGCAACAAATATCTCAGTCTCAAGATTTACCTTATCTAGGGATTATTTTGATGGCTGAAGCAATAACCTGAATAGACTCTGAAATGTTAGCTAAAACTTCTGGTTATGATTTTTTCTTCATTAATTCAATAGTTTTCCTTTCCATTCTGACACAGGTCCATCAGTCACATGGAGTTTTTGTCAAAGGCAAATAGATGATGTGAGTTAAAGACTTAAAAAATATTTAAGACATCATGAGATGCCTTTAAGACATCATAAAAACTGATGACCAGATTTATGGGTAACAAAAAAGTGAGGGGTCTGAAGAAGCTGAGGTAAAAGATTACAAGCCTGACAATATTTATGTGAAAGCTTCAGATTGGTCAACTAACCAAAGACAGCCCAACCACAGTAGAAAGCAGAGACAGGAGGAATATTTGAAGAAATGAAAACGGACCAGTGCCTTTATCATGTTAATAAAGGGCATCTGCCTTACAGGCCATTCGGAAACATGGGAGGTATGTGCAAGTATGAGAGGTTTCTTCTTCTCCCTGTGCGCATTAGTTGAGATCATGTAGAAGGGAAAATCTTAACTCATTTCCATTACCCCTTATCCTAGGAGTGATTCCCCAAGATCTGTGTAGTCATGGCCTGAGATTTCACTGATTTTTTTGCTGGTGGCGATACCTGCATCTGAGGTGCTCAACAGCTCTGCTCCCCATGCTGTTGCTCATTGCAGAGAGGAAGAGGAAGAGAAAAGGGATCTGAGAACTCTAGAATTCACTTTTCTTATAAGTCAACCCTAAAAGGTTGAACTGAAATTAAAGACCTGCTGTGTAAGGGTCTGATTTCCCAAAACAAATTAAATTACTTAGTTGCCTATCTAAGGTAATGCAAATAGCCCTCTTTGTTTTGCCAAACAGAAATCAGAATTTACCAACAGCCTTCTAAGGAAGTTCCTGCTAAAGCATGGAGAGAAAGGACAAGTGAGGTTTGGTCACCTTGCAGCTGGAGATTGGAAGGTGGAAGGTAGAAAACCAGCACACAGCCATTGAAGTGGACATGTTGTTTGCATCGTTTTGTTTTGATAAAAGGTATTTCGTATGAGAAAGGCTCCTTTCCCTTCTATTGCTAGCCAAGGTTCCCAAGGGCATTTGAAAGCTTTGGAGACATCTTGGGCTGGTTGAAGCAGTCTCTCTTTACTGCTAGGCAGGTAGTGGATCAGGAGTCTGGTGCAGGATTTCCCCATCAGCAAGGCAGGTGGAGGCCAGGAGAGACAAGGTCCCATGGGAACTCAGATGTTCCTGATCTGTCAGGAGCTTCTAGCTGGGTTACCAGGCTGTCAACTAAGCTGCTAAGAGACATCATTACTCCCAGCAGCTGATATATTCTTTCTACAAACTATCTATAGATTATTACATCCTGTTTAAATGGAAGATTTAATTGATGCAAACCCTGAAAAGTGGAAATCACTGCTGTCCATCTTTTTCCTTGCACCCTGTTGCAGGGCTTGTCCCAAGGCAGCTGTACTGCTGCTCTACCCCATGGAGATGGCTCTGAAGCACTGCCAGTTTTCCCAGAAGCTCCAAAAGCAGACATGAAAGTAGTTTCTATATGAGGTGGTTTGTGGGACAAAACACAGGCACTTTTGTATGTAGTTTTATTTTCTTGCCATCCAGGCCTGCACTGGCCTCTTCCCCTGGCATACAGACCATCAGAGCACAGCAAAATGCACACCCTCATCAAGCTGTGAAGATTTAATTACCCCAAGCCCCAATTTGTGAGAGAGCAAGTCACATTGGCAGTTGAATTAAACAACTATACCTGTGGTTTTCCTTAAGCTCAACCAGTGAAAAGACTCACTTAAACTCTCTCTCAACATCATGGTTTCCACCACTTCTCTGTCAGCCTTACTGTAAATCACTGGGATGGCAGATTTAAGGCAAATCTACTTTCTGAGCTGCTGGGACAGCAAGAGTTAAGCAACTGAGCTGGAAATCCCACGAGATCAGGCTTTTCTAGTGGCAAGATTTCTCATGCTTCCTGCTTTTTGATGTGCTGGAAGTACTTTATGCTCGGCCTTTCTTGTGGTATCTTGGCACAACTTCTGTAAATACTTGAAGGGACATCATCAACATAACAATCATGCTTCTGTCTAAAATGTTTTTATTATTCCAAGTCACAACTAAAAGAGAAAGAGATTGTGGTCTCTTTCATTCAGGCACTTAAGCATTGACCAGCTTTTCTACGTGTCAGTCAGATCATGCTCTAGAAGATTTAAAGTTTAAATTCAGGACTGTATTTTCTTTGCTGACAGTGCTGGTAGAGAGAAAGTTTTGACACCTTGTTCCCACCCTCACCTCACCACTATTTGCTACCCTTTTGGTTGGTTATAGTCTGTAAGTGGTTGTCCAGTAAACCTGATCACTTTCTCCTTTTTTTTTTCGTGTGTGTGTGTGTAAGAGAGAGTTGTTTTAATAAGAACAATTTCATCATCCTCTCTTTACAATGATGGCTCACTGTAAAGCTTTATCACTTCACAGTGATGGCTCACTGGCTTTACAGTTGCTGGCTCCAACAACTACTTTTTGGGCTGAACTGGGAGAATGGCAGCCTGGGGAAGGATGAAACACTCAAAGGTGGGGGAGATCGGGAACCTGCAGACAGAATTGCTTGGTACTGCTGACTGACACTTTGACCATCTTTGGGCTTTGTACTAAAAACCCAAATTCCACTGCATATATGCACATCACAGCTCCTCTCAAGTCACAAGCCTAAAGGCTGAAATGAAGTATCTGCTTTCTGCTCTGAAATGATCTTGTTGTGTTGCACAGCGCACCTGGTATGAGCTGTGTGGTCTTCAGGCAGTAATATTTCTTATTACCTTCGTTGTATTTTCAGTAACCACTGAAATTATGTCAACTACAGGGCACCAAACACTTACAGAAGCCCTTGAAAGTTTCCAATGAGAATATGCACTGAGCAATTGGGTGTTCAGAGCTGAACTGACACTTAGACAAATTCCAAGGCTGTTTGGAGCCAGTGTTTTAGTTGGGCATTATCTTCAGTCTAAAATGAGTCTTGGAGTATGTCTTTTGTCATGGTTATAAGCAGGCAAGGAGGTCTGTACCAGCATACACCTGCTGCTGATAGAAACACTGACACTGGGATGATATTTCTAGAGTCACTGTCACAATTGTGGGTTATGCTGATGAGGAAAACTTGCACACAGGCTGCTTTTAATTTATGAAATGTATCCCCAGAATGTGTAAAATGTGCAAACAACTGTCCTCAAATTTCACATGCCATATCCTCTTTTCACTTGTCCCTCCCATCCCTTTGGTTTCCTCAGCTCACAGTGCATGCCCTCTCTTGCAGGTGAAATGCAGACCCTCCATGTGCCATAGGCTGCTGGGAATGACAGGACACATTCTTCCAGAGCTGCCTGATGGCTGCTCCAGAAGGTACACTACAGGAGTGGATAAGGACCCATTAAAAGCCAGGAAGTTTCTAATGTATTGTCTTTTCAAGCAAACAGCTTTAGCTTTTTAGTTCTCCACTTACATTAATCATGCCTGTCATGAGCCACTTGGAGAGCTGCTGCAGCCACCTCAGGGTGGCCTGCAAAGCTTCCTGCTTCACTCAGAGCTCTGCCTCTTGAAGTTTCCCATCCCACTGTTTGTATGAAGCCTACAGGAGACAAACCAAACAAGATATTTACTTCTTTCACTCAGTAACCAGAGCCTCCCCCATAAGGTGAGCCACCAGTGAGGTGGAGGCAATAAGCATCATCTTACTGATGCTGACTCTAGCTCTTCTTCCCCCATTGTTACTGAAGTTTTCTTAAACCTCTGGTTTTCCATGTATCCTAGTATTTGAAAAGAGTTTTAGGAGACTTAGAATATTTCATGATATATATTTTTTAAGCGGTTAGCAATTTGCAAGCAATGTGATCAATATTAACAAAAATCAGTCAAGAGGAATGAGCTTCTCTCTGCACAAACATGTTCTCCCTTCTCAAGTCCTGTCAGTTTGGGACTTTAAATGCACTTGGTTTGAATTTTTTTTCTTTATTTAAGGAAAACATGAAGAAGCATAATTTTTCAAAACATGACATCATGTTGAACAACAGACAGGACCAGAGAAACTCTATCCTACTTGAATACAAGGTAATTTAAGTCTACTTAGAGAAATTATGTCAGTCTAATACTTCTGTGTTGCAAATTTGAAATACTCTGGCTTGGAGGGATATTTGAATCTTAATGCAAAGTGAATGCAGTTTAGCCTCAAATCTCGTACCCTTTTTTTTTTT
Organism: Molothrus aeneus; assembly: GCF_037042795.1. NCBI lineage: Eukaryota > Metazoa > Chordata > Aves > Passeriformes > Icteridae > Molothrus > Molothrus aeneus. The sequence goes on along the minus strand of NC_089646.1, from coordinate 101,175,065 downwards.
TTTTTGCATTGGCTTGGAGGAAAGGAATCTGGAAACTGGAGTTGTATTCACAATTTTATGACTAGGATCTCTTTCTGCCTTAAATCTCATTTTATCTTCTTATGTGTAAAAAGCCCGAGCAAGCAGCTGTGTTTCTTAGTTTATTGAGCTGTAAAATATGTTGGCGATATTCACCTGTTCCTGGTGTCCTGAGATGCCTGGAAGGGCAGAACTCTTCCAAAGGAAAGACAGTGAAGGAGTAAGGCAAGAAGGGCATAGGACTAACATTGAATTTTAAACAATAAATTGTAAGCAAAATAAAGGAAAATAAAGAGTTCTGAATGACCAAGGAGGTTTTAATGTGGAGGAATGTCTTGCAGGAATCTGTTCTCTGATGAATGCTAATTAATAGTCCTACAGCAGATCAGGTATATCCTAGAGACTGATGCCTTGGAAGTGCTTTTATTTGATTAAGTTTTATGTCTAGCAGTAGAGAAATTATGTCATTTTATATGATGCAAGATTTATACTAGGGAACAATGATTCTGAAAAAAGTTCTGGTAGTGGCTAAAAGGAACTGCTATGATCCTGACATAGATATCAGGGGTAGATTGTTAGTAGCATTTATAATACCACTTCAAAACTAGGAATTTGTAACTTAATATTTCTTTTTTTTTTTTCAAAAACATATTGGCAAATTTATAAAAAGGGCTTTTTGAGCCCTCGATTTAAGTTATAAAATGAATGATTTAAGGAGTCCAGATTTCATAGTGTATCGATGAGAATAAGTTTAGAATTTAGGGAATGGTGTGGTTACACCCTGCATTGCATATGGAGAATGCAGCCAGTAACAGTGGGCTTTTGGACTTGTGAGGCAATGGTGCAGCATTCAGAAGCTAAAGGATGATGCAGAGGAATACCAAGTGTAAAAATTAGGTAGCTGTTTTACCAGGTTTACATTTCTAAATGGCAGAATTTTCTTATTGAGACGTGACTTGTCCTTCAACCCAAATATTTTTATCTCCTGTAAATATATCATGGACTATTCCATGATATTATGGGGAAGGGGTGTGGGGGCATATTGTTGATAAGGAGATGCTTCAATTAAATCAACACAATAATTATTTTTGGCCTTAGTTGTAAAAGTATGAGTATTCCTTAAAAAATCATTACTTTTTTTCCATCGCTCATCAGGAAAACCTGAAGTTGCCAAAAGAATTTAAGGTTTTATTTCAGGGTATTAATGGTTGAATGTAGACCAAAAGGTCTCCCTCTCTTTAATTTTTTAAATGTAGCTCTTCATAGAAAGAACTTTTTTGCAGGATGTATCTATCCAAATGACTCTCTGTTATATGATGCTGTATTTTTAATCCCACAGCATATGGAAAACATTCCCCTGTATGGAAGAGGTATCGTTTTATAAAGTCGAGATTTTGCTTACCCCGGTGACTCAGAGTCAAAGCAATATCCCTTTTGTGCTTCCAGAGAGTGATGTAATGAACCAGACTTCCATGTGCACACACTAAAGCCTGGCTAGATGCATGTGTGCTTGGGATTAGTAGCTGCCAGTCCTGACCTCTGCCTTGCCTGATGGATCAGGATCCACTGCTCCCTACCGCAGAGGGCCTGAAGACCTCCGTGCAATGCAAGCTGCATTTCGGTGCAGTTCTGAGAACTTCTGTGGGATGTGGGTGGGCAGAAGGTTTTGCTCAGTGGAAACATTTAAATTTGAGTTTGGAAACACTTTTACTAGCCAACAAGTTGTTTTCTTTTAAGCTTTCACAGACCGAGGAACATCGTCACATAATTCCATTAGTGAATCCAGCAAGTTTTTGTTGAATTGCAAAACCTCTTTTAGGAAGTTATTAAACAATGATTTAGAGACCAAAGATATGACAAATTTACCACTTCCCTTAATGTCTTTTTCCAATGCATAATTGACTCAATTTATTTCCACTTTGCATTTTAGATCTATCTTTTAGCCATTGAAAGTTAATGCACTTTGCTGCCAGCTCACAGTCCTAAGACTAATCACAAATTTTAACATGTGTCAGAGATAAAATAACTCAAAAAGTATGAATAATAATCTCTGTATCTCTTTAAATGCTAGTAAAATTGATTGGCAACCTTCATGCCTTTCACCCACAGTGAGTATTTGAGCTGAAGATAGAAATGCCACTTCTTTGAAGGTGGTGGCTCCCTTTAACTTGGGTTTGCTCGTCTTTCCGCATTGCACACTGTGATTACCCATCAACAGCAATGCCAGAGGCTCTTGCAGCTTAGCAGGGGCAGCTCGGGACACGACTTTCATCTTGTTGAAACAAATAGTAATATCAAAGTTCTTACAACCCTCTGAAACATGGCAGAGACTTTGAGGTGAATATTTAGCGACAGGGCTGTGTGTGGGCAGTGCAAACACAAGCTGCAGCAAACAAGAGCCTTACGGCTTTTTCTTCCCGTTGTCCTACAGAGGACCGAAAGTTGCGAGCAATTTGCTCATTATTAGACCAGAGTCACCGGAGCAGGGCCTCTTCGTGTTGACTCGTGAAACCCTTTCATGCTTATCAGCATACAGCTGGATTTCCTCTGCTTTATCACACTGCCACTTTTCCTGTATGGCTCTCAGATTTGTTTGGAGTTCTCTGGTCTTGCTATTATATGCAGGTCTCTTTGATGCAACGATAGATCTTGCAACTGTGCTCCGTGAAATGTGCACCTCTCCTGAGGTGTTGTATAATTACAGGATCACTCTTATCTCATCAATCTTAATGTTTTCTAATTTTTTTGCCCTGGGGTCTTGTTTGAGGCATGGCATAAGATATCCCTGAAGATTTCCAAATTATTTTATTGTAATTCTTTAGAGTTTTTCATGTTGAGCTTTTAATAAAGGAAAACTTTGAGTATGAATATCTACTCAGTGCACAGTTTCCCTTATAGTAGCTTGTTTTGAAATGAAAGAAGTATTTTATTCATCAGTGGAAGAACTTTTAATTGTACTTGTTATGCTCAGGAGAGGACTCTGGACTGTTTCACATTAATAAAACTCTTCCTCTTCCATCAGGATTTCTGCTTGGCTCTTACACGTTGCCATTGTCTCCTGAAGTGGCAAACTTGAAATGTGTACTCCCTTGTGACTGAAATGTTGAGAGAATTGTCCAACATAACAGCTATATACTGCTTTGTAATCTTATGAATAATTTCAGATTGATTGACTCCAGTCGCTAGCTTTGCCTCACTTATGACAGCTGTATTTCTTTTGCTCCCTGAACTTTAAATGTCTTCCGTGTGTACTTTATAGTTGACTGATTATGCATTACCTGCAAATTAAGAGAGTTGCTCCCATCCATGCAAATTAAGATAAACAATTTCTTTAGGTGGAACCATTTTTATAACATTTTTTCAATGCTGTTTTGAATTCCTGCTTTAATTGATATATTTTTAATCTCTTTTCTCCATTTTCTCTTGCTTCCTGAGATACATTGCTGCTTTTACATTGCTGTCTGCCTCTTGCTATAGCAGGGAGCTATAGCAGAAGGGAACTGGGCAGCAGTAATAGAATGAACTGGTGCCTAAACAAGCTCATGAAAAGATATTGTATCTAGGAATGGAGAAATAGGGCCTGGAACTGACAAAGTTGTAGGTTTGAGACCTCTGCGTAGCGAGTGCAAGATTGTACTTCCACAAGCAGGGCTGCCACTTTTAAAAGGTGTGGCCCAGTCTGTGGTAAATTCTGCCTCTGTAAGGGTCCTCTTTTTTGGTATAGACCTGTAAATAAAAAAAAAAAAAGTACATCTCCAGATAGTCCTCACAGATATGAAAGGGTAGGAAAAAATTAGCATGACTGGAGGGTATACAGTACACTGGTGGGGGTGTGGGTTGCACACAACCTGGTGTTGTACCTATGGAAATTTGGTGTTTACAGAGTTTCTTTTGCTAAATGTTATTGAGAAAGCCCAGTGAGAGGCTTAGTTGCTCACAAGAACAAGACACTGTCCCCACTCTCAGGTGTGGATGTTCTAGTTTGGCCCTAGAAATGCAGATAATATTGCAGAGTGTCTTGCTTCCTTTTTTCTTTGGTGAGAAACAAAATGCATCGATGTAACTGTTTTTAGCCCTTAATCCTTCTTCCCCCACCCTCCTGGGTAGAGACAAATGCTCACTATGAATTACTTAGCCAGAAAACAGATACAGCTCTAGTATTGTCTGTCAGCAATAGCTAATGGTAGTAAGACTGCTATATACCAGAAAAGGTCTATGGAAAAATTATCTCTTTCATTTTCTTTTATTTTATTGTTTTATTTTCTTTTTTTCTTTCTTTCTTTTTTTTTTTTTTGTTTTCTTTAAGGGAACACATAGCTCTCAACAAGGAACACTTAATATTGTGCTTTTTGGAAACAAAATGCACAGATTGTAGCTTAAGTGGCTTTTAACTTTGAAGGTCAGGCAGTACTGCATCCTCTTACACACTGAAAAAGAATGCTCAGGGACCTCAGTTTCTAAAGATCAGATTTCACAACATTCCTATTTGTTGAGCACTCACTAATTGCTGAAATTATTAATCACAAAGTTAAGCAAATTAACGATGTGGGTAGGCAAATTCAAATTTTTCTTCAGGTATTATCATTTGGGTCATATCACTGTATCATAGGAAGAGAAGAGAAAGGGAAATTTAATCTACAACTTGGCCTTCACACTGTTTGGCAGCATATTAAAGTGAACAATCTGTGTAAGTATATTCTATAATTTCAGGCTCCCTGGATATGATAGACACTTCATGCACAAAGTTTGCTTTCAGCACAATTTTTTACCATTTCTAAAATAAATTCAGTGGCACATTTCAGTTTGTTTAACTGAGATAACGTTCAAAGTAATGGAATTAATTATCTCCCTTGTGCTCTTAGCTATGGCACTAAGCACTCACTGACATGCTAGACCATTGAAAGTATTCTCTTCCTCCTTCACAATCTTTAACAGGTCAATACTCTCACATCCAAGCATAGCTAACCTGGAGTACCTAATGCATTACTTACTGTCCTCTGAATAGAACTGCACTAAATATCTGGTTAATATTTGCCATATGCAATGTGGGATATGCTTTTGTGATAGCAGAGAGCTAACAAAACTATTTACAGAGCAGAGGGGGTTAAGTGTGCTGCTATTTTCTTCTTTTCTCTCTGCTAAGAGGGCTCTGTTTGCACTCTCTGAAATTAAGACATGGTGTGACCTCAGCTTAGTTGGATGGATTAGTTGAGTTTTTATTTGGTTTTGATGGGTGAATACAGACAAAGAGAAACCATCCAGTCTCAAGTGGATGGAAAATAGACATGGGTCCTGTGCACAGCAGTATTTATGTGTCACTGCCCAAAAATGCAGGTAGTGAAGAGAGAGGCAGAAGAGTGGGTTAGTTTTGCCCTCAACAATGAAGGCATCGAGTTGCTTTTGACAAGTATGTACACACACCAGAACTACTCTGAGATATCTGGTATCAAAATACTCTAAAGAACATGAAGTTGACCCTAACTGTTGGCTGAAGGATATTAATTTGTGGGAGACAGGTCTGGAAAAACCGGGGCAAATGCTGCAGCCATGGGTCATCCCCCACAGTTTCCCAGGGGTGCACGAGAAGTCAGCGCTGCTCACAGACATCCTCTACCACAGAGCAATGGCTGCTGTGTGTGTTGTACACCAGCATCAGTCTGGTGATGTGTCATGTGAACACCTCAGTGGGAGCTCTTTGAAGTACGGAAATTAGACCTGCAGTTGTAGAAGGCACCCTTGTAAATGAAAAACAATTTTCTAAAAGAGTCAATCTTCATGCTGGAGAAGTGCTGCACAGTGGACTGGGAGCACTAGTGACCTCCCAGTGTCAGCTGCAGGGCATGTTTGACATGCAGACTGATCTGGTGAGATTCCTGATATCCTGGGCTTTTCATCAGAACCTTTTCCTCAGTTCTCAAAGTGTAGTTTGACAGCTGGCCTTATTCATATTGGTCTCATTTTTGCAGTGATCAGATATAAAGAACTCAATCATGGGGCACAAGTAGCAATGTTTTCAATTTCTAATGGAGAAATAAGCAACCCATTTTAGGGAAATATTGTAAAAGCAGATATTTCAGCACTTGTGAAATAATGAAATCAAGAGAAAGGGAGGATTTTTGTTTTGTATAAAATTGACATGATTTGAAAGGATTTTAAAAAATCTAATGACTTTTCAGAGACTCCTTCCTCTGTAATTGAGACAGAAGTGTAACTCAATCAGAAGGCAATGTTGGTTGGTTTAATGCACAGATTATGGTTTCAGAGAAGCATTTATTTCCCTACACACTGGACATCTGGAAACATTCCCCTGCCACATTTTATTAGAACATTGAAATCACCTCGTTAAATGATATGGAGGGATTTAGAAAGCAAGGTAATTGTTGGGAGATCAATCACCGATTAAACTTCCCATGCCACTTTAATATGTTCCCATTTACTGCCACAGACACTCATTCTAATCATTGGCTATGCCATTTAAATGATTTTCATCACAGACTTCTAGGTTTTCTGAGCCTTCTCCTGGTGTAATGACCCCCACAGCATTTTCCTGTCTTTGTTGTTGAGCAAATGAGCTGATAAGCAATGAAGTACATATGCCAAATTACTATTTTAGTACCCACTGCTGCTTTTCTCTCAAAGATATAATAGTAGAAAAGGAGCTGAACAGAAATCTCACTTGCTTATTTACATCTGTTCTATCAAATCCTGAAACAGAGCTTTGTTTGTGCCAGTACACCACAGACTAGATGAAGTGGTGAGTGTCCTGCTGTGACCAGGGGATATTTGAGGTGGATAAGAGGAAGTACATGGTGGGGGTTGGATCCTGAAGGCAAGTGGGCATTCAGGGAGGAAGATGAGATCCACTGGGGAGAACTGAAGTGCTGAGGACTGCCCTGGTGAAGGTGTCCACGAATGCTGAGCCAGCATTTGACATCTTGGAGCAAGAAGCTTTTGAAGGAAGAATATCACTGTTGATGCAGGAATTGGGGGAAGAAGACCATCAGTGCAAAGGGGAAGCTGGTGAGAGGTTTTGAGTAGTGTTACTGATAAAGAATTTAGAGAAAGAAAAAATACAAACCAAGAACCATACCTGGACAGGCACAAGTGTCCTAAGGGTCACTGGGCAGAGTTGGCACAACTGAAAAATGCACATTTTCTTGATGAGAGGAAAATATTCTAAAACTGTGCCTTGTATCAACTTTTTTGCTTCTTTGCAGGGAGAACCAAGAAAATGTAATGTCTGTATTGGGACTTATGATCTATAGCAAAGTTTTTTCTGCAAAACTGTATACAATTGATGTACCTACATAATTGCATATCCTCCATGGTCTTTTCCTGAAGATGTGTGTTGGAGAGAGCCATTCATCTGGTTAATATTTATTTGCACTTTAATCCCCTTTTCTGTCCCACTCCAAACTAATTACGTGTGCATTTGTCCCTCCCTTTAACCACTGCAAATAGAAAGCAGACGGAAAGCCAGGAGCTTTGACAAAAAGCAGGAAGAGGAGAAGAAAAAGCCCTGAGAAAATGATAGCCACACATGGCACACTCTGATCTCACTGTAATGAGGAGGCTTGTAAAGGCTTGCATTTGTGGGTCATTTACCCGTGCCGTACAGAGTGTTTGTTTTACTTGGTAAACAAGGATCACAGCACTCCGCTTTCGGGCAAATAGATTGTGGATATATTTTCAAAACTGAAGTTGAATGACTTTAAAAGTGTGTAATAGCTCTCACTGCTTTTCATTTCTTTTATACATAGCTTTTTAAATGTTGTGTGACTATTGACAGCCCTGGAAGGTAATCTAGGGTGATTTTCCCCTTGTTTTGATTTGGGCAGTCAAAAGAGATATAGCTCTTTTCCATGTCCAGATAGCAGCTGTGGAATTTCTCTGTTTCTGAACATATTTTACTCCAGTTTCTGATGTTTCTGCCTGGCTCTGCTCTCTTAGCTATGATCTCAGCATCACTCTGAGGTGCTCAGCCATCGATGCTGCTCACATGTTGGCTTGCTCCAGGTGCAAGGAGATTGGCTTGCCTGGTGTGAAAACTCAGCAGTACAGTATGGACTCAGGCTCTGCCCCTTGGCTCTTGCCTTGTTGCAACCAGCTTGACCCACACATCAAGCAAAAGTAAACTTGTACTTGGACATGGTTTACGAAGAGATGAGAGACATGGTCTCTGTTTTTTCACCTCCACACAGAGCCCCAGAAACCTGAGAATTGCCGCACAGTGACCTCTTCTAGAAATTATAGACCAGTTCTTACCTGTGCAGTACAATGTGATCCAGGACTCTCCACACAGTTTGGGTAAAGTGCCTTTTAATGCTCTCTGTTAGTGACTGCCCTTTGATGTTACTCTCAGTATTTAAAACTCTGCTCCTTTGGTCTTTGTGGAAATGAAAAATATTTTACCACTCTAGCAAAATTATGCACTTCAGATGTACTTTGGTAATTTTTTGCAGGAGTCCTCAGACTTTCTGATCAAGATTGACTTCAAGACCTCAGACCGAATCCAGCTAAGGCAAATTTGTATTTATTCAAGATGCTTCATGAGTGCTTCTAGCTTTACCTGAAAACAAAATACCTTGATACCATGTCTCTAATCTCATACCTGCCCATTCCTCAACTAGATTGCTGCTGTCCTCCTGTGGATCTAATCCATCCCCCTTCCTCCCTGGGGAGCATCTTATCCTGCCTTCACCCCCAAAAATCCAGCTCCCTGCATGCCTGACAGGCCAGCAGCCCCTCAGCCCAGCCCCACAACCTTCATTGTCATGGTGAATCAGCAGCTTGAATACCGGGTCAGTTCTCACTCATGTGCAACTCTTTCTGCTCTGGGGAAGTTCTCAGGACCCAGGCAGTGTCAGTCCTCCCAACTCTGAGGCTCCCTCAGCCAGGGTGTGACAGGAATTCACAGCAGCAGGGTATCATGCTGCTTACTGCCTGTGAATTTGGTGTAACACGAGGATTTTGGACAGCAGAGCCATATGCTGTGGGCTGTGGTAATCCTCTGCTTTTGGTCTCACATTAATTTTGTACCCTGTGAGGTTTGTTCTGAGTTTCATAGTCACCTTCTGAAAATAGTGAGTTTTGGCCTTCTTCCAGCAAAAGCCAAAATTTCCTTCATCCTCAGGCCCAAAGGACTGGGTTGGAAGGAGGGAAGAAGCAGAGGGAACAGGGACTAGGCTGACCTCTTTTTCCACGTAAGGGGACCAGCTGGGAACACAGGCAACCTAACAGATTCTAAAAGCTGCCTGCTGCCCTACCCTTTCCAGAAACCCTCTCTGTTCTCAGCAGGGGGAAACAGCTCTTGAGGCAGCTTTTCTCCAGGCTGAGAGAAGGTGGAGGTCATGGAGTCAGGAACAACTTTGATGCTGGAGCTGTGAAGACTTGACCTGTGACTATAGCCTGCCTCCTGGTCTTCCTGAGATTAAATTATGATATAGAGCAATACCAGAAATAACACCAGTCATTTAACAGGGGTGAGGAGTTTTTAACTCTGACTTAGCCCTGACCTGTTTTGTGATGCTGAGAGACCCAACAGTCTGTCATGTGCCCTGTTTTGCTAGGTGGTGATGAAATCCAGGGAGTGACTACAGACCAGGCTTGGAGGGCTGTAATTTCTGAAACAGCGTCTGAAAAGTTTGGGGATGATGGTGGGATTTCAGCAGGTCCTGTCCTCAGCTGGGACTGCATTCCTGCTATTCTCATTAGAGGCAAGCCACACTGCATCAGTGGAAAACTGCTGGAAATGTCCCTGATAGCGCAACAGAGGGACAGACTATTGGACAAAAGGAAGGGTGATGCCAAATTTTGGGGCATGGCCGTTGGAAGGAATGCCCTGGCAGTGCTCCAGGCTTAAAACCCCAGCTTGCCATAGTGGGTGCTTTTCATCCAAGCTTTCAGAGACATCACATCAGTTTGGTTTAGTAAATATTTCAACAGCGTTTTGAAGTTCCAATGAAAACAGAGAAAACCTTTGATGTCTACAGACCCTTTATCCCACCACACATCTCACCCCATGCTTTTCAGCAACATTGTTTAGTCAGGGCTCGCTGAGGCCAAAGGGATACAAGGTGCAAAATCTTAGGCCCACTGAAGTCAGTAGAAAACTTTTCCCTGTTACAGTGAGGCCAGGTGCATGCTGAATTAAGTCAAAGAGAACAATTTTAGTTTCTCCATTTCTCTCTTTAAAAAAAAAAAAACAAACCAAAAAACACCCAAAAAGAATTCTGGTCAGAAAACAAGAACCTCTGACAAAACCCCAAAACGGAATAAGCATCGTGTGTGAGGAATTATTTTTAAATTTTTCATTTATTTTTTCAGGAAGGGTTGTCTTGGACATTAATCCATGGGATAGAAACAAACTGAGAACTATTTTTTTGATGGCCAGCCTGGAAATCCCTGCATCACTGAAGCAGTGGTAACTATTGTTTTTCTGGGTGGAAAAACATGGATTTTTCACATTGGTTTTCCCAAAAGAATTTTTTTCAACAAAATTATTATTCTTCTGCTGAAAATGCCTGTTCTATGATATGGATATTTTATGCATATTAATCATTCCAGGAAAAATTCCTACCCAGCAAGTCTATTCAATGCCTTACTTATTTTCCTTCTTTGTGTTTTGCATTCCAAATGTAAATATTAACAGTAATTTCTAAGGCTCACAAGGAGACTCCCAAGTTTAATAAAGCCTATGTTGTGAGTCTTTGCCTTATTACATTTCTGCTTAGAAAATATGGTGCATAACAACTGAGGGCCAAAGAATGCATTGACACAAACTGGGGATTTCTGCAATACCTGTGTGGGTGTTTAAGGGGGAGAACACTGCATTCTGAAGGTTGACTCCAGTGAATGTGTTAGTATATATGCATAAGATCTAGTTTGTTTTCCTCTCTATTTTCTCTCTGCTACTCTGTCTTTCTCTGTCTCTCTCTGTCTCCTAATATTTTGTCAGTGTTTTGTTTATGAGTTGCTTTTTCTTTTTTTTGTTTTGTTTCAACCACCAAGATGGATTTTAATTTTCTTTCCTTTTTCTTCCTTTTCTTTTTTAATTCCCTTTATCTTCCTATTCCAATTTATTTTCCTTTTTTTCCTACTTCTGCCTTTCTCTGTGGGAGCTCATCCTTATCCCTGATTTAGTGTGATAACACAGAAAAAACCCCCTTGTTTTCAGAAGCTCCCGTCTGTCTCAGGACAAGCACTACGCTAGAGCGGCTCCTGACAAAACATAGCCCTTTTGTTCAGCATGTGTTGGCTCACCCCAGCTGAATGAAATGGCTTTGTTTTAGGTGTAGATAGTAAGCTGGGTCTGCCTGGCAGGTGCATCTTGCAGCCAGTGTCACACTGCAGTAAATTCTGTAATTACAGGTCATGGAGGTGGAGCTCTCCTTTGATGTGACTTTTTCTGTTGTTGCAAGCGGATACAATTTGACTGAGATATCAAATGCAGATAGCAGTAAAAATTTAATTAACAAATCAAAGCTTTTATCTGGGGTTTTAGAACTCAAGCCAACAGGTTTCTTCAATCTAAAGAAATCACAGAGATGGAGGGGCGAAGGCAGTGCCTTTGTAGTGTATACAGCTTACGACCTTTTTTATAATGCTTGCAAAGATAAAGCCTCTTTAACTGTTACTTTCCCTTTGAGAAGCTTTTAGATCTTCCCCAAAAACAAGGATATTGTTCACTTCATTTTCATCATTTTAACTCTTCAGTATGTGTGCATTTCTCTCATGATACTGCAGATTACTTACCAGGGGAAGACAAAACATGCTCACACTTCCCTTCCTGCAGCTGGGGCTGCACAGAGCACCCCACTACTCCAAATTCATGTGCTGGATTGATTATTTCTCTTGTGCTGAGCCAGACAGTGATGGTGTCAGTGGCTTGACATTCCTTCCATAATTTACTTACCATCTTAACAATGAAAGCCTCAGTGAAATGAGGCTGAAACTTGGCTCTTAGCTCCTTCATCTGCAGGGAAGTGGATGCTCTTCACTTTCAGTGCTTTCCAGGAGTGTGTCATGATCAAAGCAGATGGGTCCACATGCTGACTGCCTCAGTCACCCCACTCATTCTACTGCTAACTGGGAGCTGGGAGAGCAGCACTCTGCCTGTTACATGTGGTGTTTGTGATTACAGCTGCCTGTGAAGAGAAATAAGAGCAAAAGGACAAAATAATAATAATAATAGTAGTAATAATAATAATAATAATAAATAATTCACATGCCTGGTGCTAGAGGCCACATGTCAGAGCACCCCAAAAAAACATAATGAGAGATAATCAGAGCATATTGCACCCTGTATCTCAATAAATACAACTGACTTGCAATTATGGGCCAGCTCTTTTTCAGAAGTTATTTCCAAGGCTGTGTACAGACCAAAGTTTTAAAATGCTGCATGACAGATTGAAAGAGAATAAGTAAAAGAAAAATGATCTCAGCTGTTCACCATGATACTATGTATTTCAATTTTCAAGACCTAGAAGTCCTTCAAAGGAATGAACACTCTCTGAGAGAGATCCCAGGCTGATCTTCTGTGGTTCTGTAGAGTCAAGTTGTCCTATTTGTGTAATTCCTGTCTTTCTCAGTGTATCTGAGATTGGCCCAGGAGTTTCTGCAAGTTTGCACACAAAGGTCCTGGTTCAGGGAAACATGTAACAGTATCAGACAGCACTTAGGAGAGTCTTAAATATAGAAACATTTAATCAGGGTCTAAAGGACCTGCCTGAAATGAAGCAAAAGAACCTGAGTCACAGACCTCTGAAATCAGCACAGCACCACAAACCTGTGCTTGTGCCAGTGTATGTGCAGAGGCTCTCACCTGGAATTATAGATCTGGATTTCTGAGCTGACTACTAGAGGGACTACTGAAACAAAACTCTACCAAGCATGATGGAAAGTGATGATAATCCTAGTGAATTTATAGTGTCAATCATATATAGCACAGTTACCCAATTCTAAACTCTCAAACTAGCACTGTTGCAAAAGCATCAAAAGCTATCCAAACCTCTAGCTGGAGTTTGGAGAACTCCAAGAAGAAAAAAAGAAAGTAAAAACAAATGAAAGAAAGAAGAAAAAAGGAAAGAACGGAAGGAGAGAAAAAGCAAAGATAGGCCATCCTTATATTTAAAGTATGCAAATTAACTTCTTGACATTTGCATTACTAATTTTAGTGCTTTGATAGAAGTACTCTGTTACCAGACTTTAAAGCCTCAGATATCACCTCAAAGAGCTAAGGAATAAGAAGGAAAGACTTCAAAGTGAACAATTACCTGTTGATGATGTATTATATTTAAAGGCTCTGGCTGTGGATTAAAGCTAGTCCTAGGATTGTTAATAGCCTGCAGTAAACAACTAATGAATCAAAGAAAAGGAACAAAAAGCAGCTCTAGTTGAAGGACATTCCCACTAATACCAAAAGCCAGAGTCTAAGTGTTAAGTGTAACACAATAAAATACAGTCATTTCACACTAGAGTGTATAAGAATTTAGAAAAATGGGCACAGGTGAATTATTAGGGGCTGTCCTTTGAGCTTTGTTCTCAAAGCCCTTTGATGCCATTAACAGCACCAGGTTTTTCAGTCCTCTGTTATCTTTTTTGTTTTTTTCAGTTTACATGCAATTTTTATGTTGTATAACGAAGAGGATAGGTCTGAATGTGAAGAGCTATACCTACAGCAGCAATAGAAACAGCAAACTTCCATACTGCAGAAGTAAAAGCTCAAAGAAGGAGGCACAGAGCAGGAAATGGAGAGAAAACAGCTGAAAACAGTGCAGAATAAATTGGATGTCTACAGGGATCTCTCTGATTTGGAGCTCTTAAGAATCTTGATGAAATAGGAAAGTCAGTGATTTAAAGGGGGTGGTTGGGAGAAATTATTTCAACATAGTTCAGCTAAGTAGATGACAGCAGTGCTGCAATCATAGTCCTTCAATCATGGCCCATCTTTGTCCCACCAGAGCAAAACCTTTTAAGCTGTTGGCAGCATTCACATGAGCAACAGTGGAAGACCCTCATTTCATACTAAATGGAGCCCTGATTTGAGAAGCTTTAAAGAGGGAATGTTATTTTTACTTAAATGTGTGGGAACTGAGGTAAGGGAGAACTTTTCAGGGGAAAGTACTTTTACTCTTTGAAAATAATTTTGGGAGAATTAAGGCACAGGAAAACCACTGTGAGCTTGCAATTCATTAGGGTGCTATTGATACATACATATGTGTGTGTGTGGCATGGTGTGAAATGACTTTTCATCTTTTGTCAGATCTAAGCTTTTAAGGCTGCTAAGTTTTCTCAGGAAAATTTAGGAATTGATTGAAAATAAAGGAGAGCTAAATGTGGATGATGCACATTGCACTGCACAGTGCACATGCACTGAAGAGCTAATAGGTGTTTCTAATGAAAGTGATTATTTTTAAGACTGAAGGAAAAAAACCAACCAAACAACAAAAAACTCCAAAGCAACAACAAATCACAACTAGACAAAACTAATAATGCCCTAGAAGTGGCCTACAGATCATCTCTGTCTTTCTGCACTCTGTGGTGGATTGAGATAATAGTGTATCTTCCTGAGGTAAGTTTTAAAACCAGCCTGGCTATTCAGCAACCACCATATCCAGTCTGTGGCAGGTCTGAATCATGAAATTTTTAGGTTTGGAAGGGTTCCCTGGAGATCACCTAGTCCAACACTCCTGCCAAGGCAGGGTCACCTGGAGCAGGTTACACAGGAACTCTTTGGGTGGGTTTTGAATGTCTCCAGAGAGGGAGATTCCATGACCTCCCTGGGCAGCCTGTTCCAGTGCTCTGCCACCCTCAAGGTAAAAAAGTTCTTCCTCATGTTGAGGTAGAACTTCTTGTGTTTCAGTTTATGGCCACTACTCCTTGCGCTGTCACTGGCCACCACTGAAAAGAGGCTGGAACCACACTCTTGGTACCTGCCCGTGAGATATTGACCTCCATTAGTGAGATCCCCTCTCAGTCTTCTCTTCTCTAGACTGAACAGGCCCAGCTCCCTCAGCCTCTCCTCATAAGAGAGATGCTTCAGACTCCCAGTAATCATTGTGGGTCTCCACTAAACCCTCTGCAATAGCTCCTTGTCTTTCTTGTACTGAGGAGCCCAGCACTGGACACAGCACTGCAGAGGTGGCATCACGAGGGCTGAGGGGCAGGATCACCTCCCTTGTCCTTCGGCCACACTCTTCTCAATGCAACCCAGGATACTCTTGGCCCTCCTGGCTGTAAGGGCATTGCCAGCTCATGGTCAGCTGGTCATCCACCAAGGCTCCCAGGTCCTTGTCAGCCCCCAGCCTGTGCTGGTGCTTGGGATTTTCACCTTGCTCTACACAAGCAAGGCCCACTGTCTCTAGGTCTGTGTGGGAAAGACCCCAGGATTCCCATCCCCAGCAGGAGAGATGTTATGTGCCTGAAGTGCTTCCTTAATCACAGGATGCAATATGGTAACAATTAATTAGTTTTTGAGACTGAAGACTGGTTTTTTTCCACCATAATAAGTCACTGGTTCAGAGCGGGGACCTACTCAGCCACTCTTCATGACATCACTCACCCTGAATGAGGACTCATTGGTCAGCTCATCTCAGGGAAAGGATTGCTAATGTACACCTGAGATAAAAATCAGGCTACACAAAGTGTCTCAGAAACATTAAGAAGGATATGAGAGAGAATGAGTCAGCTTGTGAAAAGCCAGAAAAGGGCAGTGTACACATGATGATGGGGGCAAGGCTTTTCTCATTACGCGTAGGGTTGCTGCTGAGTGTCTGCTCCTCTCCATAGGGATGGCTGCTGAGGGACCTGGACCCTTGTATATCAAAACATTCATGGCAAGAGTTCATTTTATAATGACTGTAGAGAACAAAACAGAGAAAAAAAGTGTCCCAACTTCATTTTGAGTATGTCTTTCCCTACCAGGTGCTGGGATTCCTGTCTCCCACCATTCCCTGTCTTGGAACACATGGCCTTTCTGGGGCTGCAGTCCCATGGGAGGCAGTGAGTCAGTTTGGTGTCATATCACCACGGGAGAAGAGTCCCTTCCACTGCCCCATCTCACCATCTTTGTATTGCCCTTGCTGTCTCCTGACTGTAAGCTCCTGCTGCTTACCATGTGTGGGCTTTTGGAACACTACTTTACATGATTTAATTCCAAATATGGCAGAGGACTAACGTAGCAAAAATGGCTCAGGGAAGCATCTGATGAAGATGGAGCTGCCCCAAAGGAGGGTGGGGCAGCACTGGGAGATTCCCTGAAAGGATGGAAGAGTCTGAAAGGAGGGAAGGATAGAGGAGACATGCCTTTTTCCAGACACATAAGCTGTGAAACAGCACCCAAAGACATTTTTCTGAGTTTTGTTAAAGTCCCTGGAAAGAGGCAGGCAGTCTGAACTGAGAAAGCTGAGCTGCTCTCTAGGAGTTTTGATAAAGATAGCCTGAACAATGAATGTGGACTACAAAACAAACATTTGGAAGCTGAAAGTTAAATGAGGTGAAGCCCAAGCATAATCCTTGTCACTTCAGGTAAATTGTTCATCATTATTCCTGTATTCACTGTTTGCATGCATGTATGTGACGGCTGTCTGTATGTTTGAGGTTCCTTAGTAGGCCACACATACTTCTGCAACAAGCTGGTAGTTTCCATGTCCTGTCTCACCCTTGCTGTCCATAATTTTTTGCTGCTTCCAGAGGTCTGGGATTCAATAATAAAACACTACATCCTGCGTAGTGTTTTCTTATTGAATCCCAAACCTCTGGAAAGTCCCACAGTCAGTTTGCCAAAGGTTGCCATTTTAGTGCATTATTTGTTTGTGCCGTAGCAATGCCCAGAGGCCCCTTTGTGCAGAGCAGCATTTGTGGCTGGTACATTTGCAGCTGTTTGTCCTAAGGTCCAGGACAAGCTCTCACAGCCCCATCCCTGCCTCTTCGGTGCACAGTGTTTTCAGCCATCATTAAAACTTAATATGTTCCATTTGGCACCATTGCAAGAAATCTATCTTGTTTGGGGAAAATGTATTTTATTAAGCCCAAAGAAAAGACACAGCCACTTTTGGGTGATATTGATTATTCGCGAAATGTCATTCCCGAGTTGTCTGGTTTGCCAAGTGTGGGACATATGTTAGTAATTGACAATGAGCAGAGTGGATCTCTTCTATAAATGGCTATTTCAAGACACGACTAGTAATAAAATAAAGGGGCCAGGGGTTCCTCAGAAGATCTAAAACTGTACATCCTTTAAAGCTGTTATCGCTAGCAGGCGAGACTTGTTCTCCCCCTTTCTCTTCCAGACTGCTTTTCTTCCTGTAGAACTTTAGGCCTGTTCCTCATTTTTGCTTATGTTGCAACAGACGGGTTTTTTGTTTCTTCAGGAGACAGCTAGCTGAAATCTGTGTCTCGTGTTTCTGAATACACTTTCCACCAACATTTGTTCTATCCTTAGTTGAACAACTCCAGCAATGACATACAATGATTTTTGGGGACCTGAAGGAAGAAATAGTTTCATGAAAATGTCTTAATTATTCCTATGGATTCTAACTCTTCATTCAGTTGCACTGCAGAGATGTAAAGTATCATAGATACTTTAAAAGAGACAGAGACCTAAATTTGCTCTCATGTCACCACTGCTTTAATGTGAAAACATTAATTCAGATGACATAATTTCTGAACATATCAGTGGGTTGGAAGGGTTTGAACATACAAATAATTATGTATGTGTGCAATCCTGCAGTCTTTTGTTGCCACAGACCTGTTTGCTCCAGGAAGTTATTGGTCTGTAGTGATGGAGGTAGAAACAGGTTTTTAAGAGACCGAAGTACACCTGGATATCGAATGGAATGGACAATACAGTGCACACAACGAAAAAGGTGCCACCTGTATAAGGTTCTGTCAAGTTTGTCTGATATTTGGTGGGTCAAGACTATATGGTTGTTTGGGTGGCTGGTCACATTTTTTTTTTTTCATGCAGAATACTGGTAAGTTTGAGCGTGGTTGTGGTAAAATGATGTGTAAGTAGATGCTGGAAATCCATCCTTCTGGTGACTTGGCCTAATTAGCAGGGAGAAGAAAAGAAAGAGGCGCAGATGACTGATGCAAAGTTATACCTGCCCTTTATGATGTGCCTTTCTTTCATGTCTTAGTGGGCTCCACTTTGCTATGGGACACTTGTATAACAGAAGAACTGGTTTACATTTTTGCCTGTTCTTTCCAAAGCAACGCCAGCTGATGTGATCCGCCCCAATAAACATTAGCTAACTATTCCAATATGTTCTGTGTGGGGTGTAGTCTAAACCAGAAAATGATGCAAAATACTGCATCCCCCTTCTCAGGCAACAGCCATGGCCAAATTGGTGCGTGATTTATGCACCAACAGCAATAACAGCCCAAGGAGCACTAAGGTCAGCAGGAGTCTTTCCACTGACTTCAAAAAGTATCATCTCCAGCCACCTGAGACAATGTTAGGCACATTTACCCCAGAAATAAACGTGGATTATGAAACATTTATGAGAGTGTTTTCTCTCTTTTATTCAATCTGGTGATGAGCAATCCCAAACCAGAGATCTCCTGGCTCATGGGGAGGTGGCGTTGCCTGGCTGCAAATGGAGCCAAACCTTTGGTATTTTCCATTTGTCTCAGCCTCCAAGATGTGAAGCTTTTCCTGACCCTTGGGTAGAGAATGCAGGTTAGTCCTTCCATGTGGAGTCAGCATTTGTTGATCTCCTTTCCAGTTAGTATTGCTTGTTTTCCCATTAAAGGAGGAAAGAAAGGCAAATTAGATCACTTTTTGGAAGGAGGGGGACTGAACTATTGTTCTTACCTACTTCATATCTATATAAGTCCCATACATCAGTTCTTGTGCATCAAATAAAGTAAAAAAAATCATAAATAAGTCTGATCCCTGCTTCTCTGTATGCACAATTTTAACAATAATGGATATACATTCAGCTGTTGGACTCATAATTTATGCACTTTGCATAAGGATGGTACAGCCTGACAACACTGCTGCCTGGTAAGACATCAGAGAAAGTGCTCTAGCAGGGTCAGGCACCATGACTACTGCTTGGAAAAAAACCCAACCAATTAGCAAAACTCCAGGAGTAGCAGTATCCTTCACAAACCAAGGAAGGATCTTGATAACTGCAGGGTTGAGCTATTACTTTTCAGCTCAGAATTAAATTTTTTTATTGAATACTTTCAGGACAGAAAAAAAATTGCAACGGTAATCTAGAGAGGTTGGATAAAGTTAAGCTGTTATTTTCAGCTCTCCCAGCTATACTCTGTTAAATTACATCTTGTAGGACACGAGTAACAGTGATTTCAATCCTGTGGCTCTCAAATTGTGGGTAAAACTATGACAGGACCTGAGCTTTTCCTCTCTCCCCACTCTTTCTGCCACACAAGTTATGACTATCCAGGGAGCAGCAGGAGTAGATTGGAGAAGTAACACTGAGCAATGTGGGTGAGGGAAATCAGGCATGACAAAGTTAACTATTACCACCCAACATCTGATTTTTTCTAAACAGTCTTTGCACTAAAGGCAGCCAGAGACAATGGTATTACGTTATTGCTGACAGTAATTCCTTTGTTGGGATATATGTTTTGCTGACAGCAGTTGAAATCTTGGAGGTATTTGCCATTGGGAACTTGGTCCCATCCCTCCTCGTTTGTTTATTATTTGCAGCTCTGATGCTTTGGTCTCTCAGCCAGCTGGCTTGTGTGGAAAGGGGGTTTCTGGAAGAGCAGGCTGGCTCAGGCCTTGGGGGGTCGTTACCATGTCCCTGATTGTGCACTTGACACCAACACGCTGGGTGATTTAGGACCAAACACTTGCTGTCTTTGCCTCCATTTCCCTCCAGTGAAATTGTTAATGGTGGTGGTGCTTACTTTACAAACTGCATAGAGTTGTACAGTTGCCAAGCTCTCTATGAGGCAACAGATGACATCAATTAGTTGCTTTGTACAGGCCCAACACTGAGAAAGAAAAAAGTTCTTTCAGTCGCTGTGGCACTGAGGTCATTATGTTTCTCCATCCATCTTGAACATCTAGCCTTGTAGGGCATGAGTCAGGATCAGTTGTGCACTTTGCCTTTCTGTGTTCAAATACAGAAAGGACCTGTAAACATGCAATAGTCAGCATTTATCATCTGATCTATCAAAAGATAAAAACATAATGTGATTTATTGCCTATCTTTACTTTGGCCCCGGTATGAAAGATTATATTTTATTTGCTCAATGGACTTGTAATTAAACAAAGAAAGAAAGAAAAAAACCCCAAACCCTAGTAATTCTCTTTGTTTTCTTAGTGCTCATAGTTTTTCCGTTATTTGGTCTTCTCCAAATTTCTCTGAATTTTACCCTAAACTTCTGTTTCAGTTTGAAGTTAAAAGAAAATTTAGCCTAGACTTTAACAAAACCAGAAGAGGCCTCAATGTCTTGCCAAAACTTTTAAAAGGTGAAGATGCTGAGTTGCTTAGAGGAGATGCTTTGGATTCTTCATACTATGAGTTGGTTTACTAAATACTGACTTAATGCATATAAAAAAGGGGGGGAATCCCCCTAGAGTCTCATGTTACAGAACAGAAAAAAATGCCTCACTTGTTTGTGATTAAACCAAAGTCTTATGGATTACTATGCATTTTTTTTCAATATAGGAAAAGCATACAGGGAAAAATTGGCAACTATGACTACCATAGTTCCACCAGTGCAATAGGAGCCAAAAAATTTGCGGTATGGGATGGTTTCTTTGTGTAGCATTTTGGAGATGTCAGACACATGGGGTTTTTTTGCACAGACTAATGCGTGGCCTTTGCATCAAGTCTATAGCTGCATTACATTTGATAAGGGTTCCTAGAAATTAAGACCTTAAAACAGGCTGTCATTCATACCTTTGCAGGGTGGGGTGAAAGTATGAAATCTCCTCATTAAAAAAGAGCCAAATCATGTTACTGGAGTAGATCAAGTTACTGGACTTCATGCACTTCATGAATCTCTGGCATGGTGTTTGATTCAGGATTGCCTTCAAGATGTGAAAGAGGAAAAAGACCTGCTGGAAAGCCCATGGCTGTGTCCTTCTTAACTCAAGCAGTAATCACTGTAGCTTCCTTTCCCAGTTGTTTCCTTGTGACCCATTGATCCTCCTGGACCCAGGCTCTGAGATTTCAAGGCCCTTGGCAGCCCACTGAGCTCTGAGCGAAGAGGTAGCACATGGGTGTGATGAAAAGGGTGAAAGCTTTATGGAATCGGCTCTATTTTCCCTTCCTCGTACAGGCGCTCGCTTATCACTGTAGTTTTCCTGAAAGATCAAAAATAAAGTCTTCCTGGATTTGGAGTAGTAAGAAGTTGATTTTATTGCAGAAATGTGACACTGTAGGAGTTAAAGTAAATCCCAATATTTTGGTTCTTCATGGTGCAGCTGCCTTGCCATATTTAATACCACACTGTCACCAATATTGTGCAAAAGCTTCAGTACAAACACACACAGAATCACACACAGAGAAATTCTAGGTTGGAAGAGACCTTTAAGATCATCGAGTCCAACCCATGTTCTAATACCTCAACTAGATCATGGCACCAAGTGCCACATCCAGTCTTTTTTTAAACTCTTCGAGGGATGGTGACTCCACGACCTCCCTGGGTAGATGATTCCAGTATTTGACTACTCTTTCTGTAAAATACTTCCTCCTTATTTCTAGCTTGCATCTCCCTTGGCGCAGCTTGAGACTGTGTCCTCTTGTTCTGCCGGTTGTTGCCCGGAGAAAGAGACCGACCCCCAGCTCACCACAGCTACCCTTCAGGAAGTTGAAGAGGGTGATAAGGTCACCCCTGAGTCTCCTTTTCTCCAGGCTGAACAACCCCAGTTCCCTCAGTCGCTCTTCATATGGCTTGTGTTCCAAGCCCCTCACCAGCCTCGTTGCTCTCCTTTGGACACGCTCAAGCATCTCAACGTCCCTCCTAAAGTGAGGGGCCCAGAATTGGACGCAATACTCAAGGTGTGGCCTCACCAGTGCTGAGTACAGGGGAAGAATGACCTCCCTGCTCCTGCTGGCCACACCGTTCATGATACTGGCCAGGATGCCATTGGCCTTCTTGGCCACCTGGGCACACTGCTGGCTCATGTTCAGCCGACTGTCAACCAGCACCCCCAGGTCCCTTTCCTCCTGAGCACTGTCCAGCCACACTGTCCCCAGCTTATATCGTTGCAGGGGGTTATTGTGGCCAAAGTGCAGGACTCGGCACTTGGACTTATTGAACTTCATCCCATTGGATTCTGCCCATCCCTCCAACCGTTCCAAGTCCCTCTGCAAAGCCCTCCGTCCCTCTAACAGATCCACACACGCTCCCAGCTTAGTGTCATCTGCAAATTTGCTAATAAAGGACTCTAAACCCTCATCCATGTCATCAATAAAAACATTAAACAGAACTGGCCCCAGCACAGAACCCTGAGGAACACCACTGGTGACTGGCTGCCAGCTGGATGCAGCACCATTCACCAACACTCTCTGGGCCCGGCCATGCAGCCAGTTCCTGACCCAGCACAGAGCGCTCCTGTCCAAGCCACGGGCTGCCAGCTTGTCTAGGAGTATGCTGTGGGAGACAGTGTCAAAGGCCTTGCTGAAATCCAAGTAAACAACATCTACAGCCTTACCTGCATCGACTAGGCGGGTTACCAGGTCATAAAAGGTGACCAGGTTGGTTAAACATGACCTACCCCTCCTAAACCCATGCTGGCTGGGTCTGATACCCTGGCCATCCTGTAAATTTTGCGTGATGGCGCTTAATATAAACTGTTCCATTATTTTACCAGGTACTGAGGTCAGACTGACTGGTCTATAATTACCAGGATCTTCCTTTGCACCCTTTTTGTGAATGGGTATCACATTGGCCAGCTTCCAGTCATCCGGAACCTCGCCAGTGAGCCAGGACTGCTGGTAAATGATGGAGAGTGGCATTGCAAGCTCATTTGCCAGCTCTCTCATCACCCTGGGGTGGATTCCGTCTGGACCCATAGATTTATGAGTATCCAAGCATTTCAGTAGTTCTATGACTGCCCCCTCTTGGATAAAGCGGGGACCATTCTGCTCCCTGTCACCATCAACCAGCCCAGGTGGGCAGGTGTCTTGAGGGCAAGTCGTCTTTCCACTAAAAACTGAGGCAAAATAGGCATTAAGCACTTCTGCCTTTTCCTCATCTTCAGATACTAAGTTCCCTCCTTTGTCCAATAAAGAACAAGGGCTGGTCATACCTTTCCTTCTACCATTAATGTATTTGTAAAAACATTTTTTATTATCCTTTACAGAAGTTGCCATTCTAAGTTCGAACTGAGCTTTGGCCTTCCTAATTTTTTTTCTGCATGCTCTAGCAGCCTTCTTGAATACTTCCTTAGAGACCTGTCCCTTCTTCCAATGCTGATACATCCTCTTTTTATTCCTAAGTTCCTCCAGGAATAAACAGATTAACAAGTAGCAGTGACACCACACCAATAGCAATAATCTAAAGTAAATTATCTCTTCTTCCTACTGTTCTTTCCCTTTGCATTTCTGCTCTGGCTGAATTACAAAATTCTCTAGGCCATGCATTTTATTGAGGTGACTGCAATTCTGCAGTAGCAAGCATTTCTGCCCTTTAGCTGTTAAGCACATGGTGCTCCAAACATGACAGCAAACCACTAGGAATGTCAGCTGCATCCCACCCTACTGGGAATTCAACATTTTTCTGAAGACAAAAAATATTTCCCTTGGCTGATATATTATAATAGCTAATAATAATAATAATAATAATAATAATAATAATAATAATAATAATAATAATAATAATAATAATAATAATAATAATAATGCTGTGCTTTCAAAAGATGTTTTTCTAACCTAAGAATGTGAACACTGTATATCACTTACTTTTAATCAGGTCTGATATTGTATGAAAAGGTTTGTATCATCCTTAGGAAAAGACAATAACACAAATGAAAATGGATTCTCAACCAGTGCAATCCAGAATTTGTTAGTTTTATTGAAGTGAATGATCACTCACTTTATTGAAGTGAATGATCAGCTTTGTTTTCTTCACCCCATCTATATGACCATTACTCTAGCGGCAAAGAGAGTGTTAGCACCTTTTGATAAATAATCTTGGCTATCAAGAATCCAATTCCTTTTCCTTTTCCGTTTTCCCCCATGTTTCCACCTTCTGCTTTCTTTCCTCTTTGTACTGGTTTTTTTGTTTGTTTTTGCAGTTTTTTAAGGTTGTCTATCTGGAAGCAAAGCAAACACTGGCTTTCTTTCTTTCTTTCAAATGAGATTTTGGTTGAGGCAGTAATAAAACATTTGTGGTGAGCATCAAGGGGCCATCTGCAAGGCCCCTTAAGCCTTGAGATCAAGACACCCATAAGCATGGGTTCAATGCTTAAAAAATTATTCACAAAGTAAGCATATCAATGAGGTGCACTGAAAGCAAAGCCTCCTGGAGTGCTTCTCTCAAAGCTGTTATTTAAAGCTTTTGAGTTGCTTCAACCCACATGGCTTTGAACAGAGCTTCTGAGGTTGTCTGGGTTAAAGCTGGCCTCTTTAACTTGAGGACAGCCTGCTCTCCCACTTCTTCAGCTACTGGCCTGCAGGCAGGAGGATAAAGACCAGCCCTGTCTCATGTGTAGGGACTGCAGATTACTGAGAAGGCTTTGGACCTACATATCATCCATAATACCTCCCTTAGTCATGAGAGTGCCATTAAATCAAGGGAATGTTCTCATGAATGGCCTTCCCACGACCTCTGCATGCTGACTATTTGCAAGACTTGTTTACTTTCAGTGTTAGATGATGAAACCTGATGGGGACTACTGCCCTCTCTACATGAACATGTAAAGGCAGGGACCCAAGGGAATGGTTCTTCATGTTTTCACTTCTTCTGCTTGGCAAGTGAGGGTTGCCTTTTGACTGAAGAGCTGGGGAAATCTGCCCCTTCTCCGGTGTCCTGATGTTATGGCTAAGGCACCAAAGGGATCTGGGAGAAAGGCGGTGAAGGCAGCTTTGTGTTTCAGGAAGCTCCACACTCCAGGTGTCTGTGTCCCTGTTGGTCCTGCACTGCAGTTCCTGCACCTGCAATGGCTCTGCCACCCTGAGCTGGGACTTCCCACCTCTCACATGTGCCACTTGCAGTGGAGGAGGATGAGATGGGAAGACCTGACTGAGTCTGCTCCTGTTGCTTCATTTTCAGTAACGCTGCTGAGGCTCTCAGCTGCTGCCTGCAGCCTGCTTATCACTGTGCTCACTTATCACAGTGCTGACAGGCATTGTGATCCTGAGTATGTAGCACTGCAACAAATTTGATATGTTGAGTGTGAACTTGTCTGTTCTAATGAGCTTAGAAGGTCCTGATCCTTCCATCACAATAAATTTACAAGGCAGCCTGGAAAAGGTTTAGAGGTGGGCAATAAAGATGATCAAAGGTACAGAAAGGCTCTGTGTGAAGGATGACTAAGCTAGGACTTTTGTATATGGAAAGGAGATAAAGGAGAAGGAGGTGATACATTTACAAAAAAAAAAATATTGAGTGGCATGGACAGAATGAATAGATTGATTTTTTTTACTCCTTTCTAGTACATGAGCTGGGAGACATCAGATTAAGTTAATAAAATAGTAGGGCTCCAAACAAAACATCTTAGTCAGCTGACCCATGGATCTCCTTGGCAAAGGATGGTGCGGGTGCTGAAGTTTTTAGGATTTCAAGGACAGACTAGAGATTTAACATAAGAGTCATGCCCTGGGAGTATTAACCACATAGATACCACAGCCTCATCAAGAGGTTCCTGTTCTTAAAATGTCAGAAAACTGGGAGAGTGTTACAGGGAGTTTTCACATATGCCTGTTCACTAGGCATCTGCTGTTGGTGTGGTGGGAAGTAGGATAGAAGGACCTTCAGTCTGACATTTTACAGTTTTCCTTCTGTTCTTCACAGCAGTGAAAAGTCTGCAAAGCTGTAGAAACTATGAGTAGGCTTTAGGTCACTTAACTTCAACTCTCAGAAAATAGAGGCTCTAGAAATCTCCCAGAAATCAGTGGCGTGGAGGGCACACCACCCACCCTAAGATAGGTATCCAAAAGGACAGATGAATCACCATCTCCAGCTACCTTTTATTTCTGATTTCCCAGGGAGTCCGGACAGCTGCCTCGTGTTGGATGAGTAGTTTCTTTCTAAGTTCAGTTAATCTTACTTGAGTGAGACTGATCCTGATTAAAGTGGGTTTTGGCAGTAGGTTTAAGGCCTTTTTCTGCAAGGTTTCAAATGCCACTGTGTTAAGGCTAGCATTTATTAGATGTGTCCTTTGAAAAAAGCTCCTTGAGCATGACTGGGAATTTCACTCTTCAAAGGTCAGTGGTCTGCAGCAACAAAACCAATCAAACTCTACCTGGGGTCTGAGGAATCTCTGTTTCAGAGTGTGGGACTTCTGACATTTCACTGCCTATTTAGACACTGCATCTGAAACTAATTAAAAGGAAGGTGACTGATAGCTGAGAGACAGAGATTACTGGCTTGTGTTATACTGTCCAGAAACATTACATGACCATTCCCAGCTGTTGTTCCGGCATGGGGTACACCAGCTGTCTCATCAAATCACACCATGGAATAACAGCACAGAAATCTTCCATATTATCCTGCCATAAGAAAACAACTCCTACTGACAAGACCCCAAAACTAAAAAAGAGTATCTTGAAAGCTAATTATTTTTTGCTTCCTCTGATTACGTTTTGACTTCCAGGAAGCAGATGTAAACACAGTCCACATCCATTCCAGCTTTGTAATCACCAGCCTTTGTTTTTGTAAATGTATCTAAACTGCTAACTTCATTTTCACAGCGCTTAAATTACTTGGAAAATTCTTTCTCATCCAGATTGCCAAGATGTAGAGTGACAGACTTTGGCACTATTGGAGCAGTGTACCCTGCCTGCCTTCTGTGGATGCTTCTGTGGATGTGTTAATCACTATAGCACAGCTTTCCAAACCCATCAGATATTGCTGAATGTTATATACATATTAATTAAGTGAAATACATGCCTTTTTCTTTTTAGTTCTGCCTTTTACAAGAGATTGTGACATTCAAGACGTAAAATCAAATTTGCACCAGATTTTAGATTTCATAGGGACTGACTTAGTAAAAGACAAGATTAGCAAAAATAGCCCTATTGTATTTTCCTTTTGTAAATTTGACTGGATGTAATTCTTTAAATGTATAACCAGTATCTTATCAACACAAAGCTGCTATACTTGATCCCAGATATGAAACTGGCAGGAAATGGTTTACTATAACAAAATGCAGAACTGTGCTATCACCAGCTTGCCTGAAGAAAAGGCTAAAAATCTTAAAATTTTAATTGTAGCTGAATTTTAAAAATACCAGATGCTATTTGATATTTAGATATGGAAATTATAATAAAATCTATGAATACTAATTCTTCAAGGTCTTACAGTGTCATAAACCCAGAATAATGCCACTGAATACACCTACATTTTGCTGATATAGAACTGCTGGAAGGGTAGAGTCAGATCTCAGGTATTTTTCACCTGTTCTGTTTAACCTGGCCAGACCTTTACCTACCACAGTCATTGCTGTGTGTGCAAAGCTCAGACATCAGAGCTTTTTGTCTAGAGAATATGAAGCAACACTATCCTTAGGTAAAGAGAGCCCATAACACATTCAAAGGCTCACAGTGTGGGAGAAACTCATAATTTAAGCCAGTGTGGGTGGCTGAATACTCTGAATCCCTTTATGGATCTTTTAAAAGTTATGAGCTGACAGCATTGTACCTTACCTACTCCTCTGAATGCCATTTTGTGCTGTCCTTGTCCTGCTGGGGGAGGTAAGGCTTGTCAAATGAGTAAGAGTATCTAGATACCTTCCTCCCCTTCACTTCAGTTAAAATTAGGCACAGAAATGCATTTGTGGGTTTGGGCCTGGTAAGCAGTGAGATATAGCAGGGAATCAAAGTGACCTGCAGGAACAGCGTGGCATCTGAGCAGCTGCAGTGGGTATTTTGTGGCAATGCTGGTGGCAGATGGACCAAAGGAATTGTCTCTGGATGCACCACGGCTGTTCTCCTCTCTGTGCAGAAGCCCACACTCACCTGAGGCTGATGCTGACTCTCTAGGATGGATGGGAATTACAGCTGACCAAGTAACTTGTGCTAGCTGTCCCATCAGCTCTCTGAAGAAAGTGTTTTCTTAGAAGCATTTCTAGAAGTCCTCTGCAAGTTGGTGGTGTGGCACTTTTTAGGAATTTGCAAAAAAAGTGACACTGCAAGCAGCCAGACAAGAGTTGGACAGTGTACAAAGACAGCTTCCAAGAAAAAAGGCTAATATCAACAAATATAGGTCAGATACACATAATCATTTATCTGCTCTGGCCACACTAACAGTAAACCAGCTGCAAACATATGACATGCTGAGTGTACTTCAAAGGCTTTTCACAATTCCTTAGCTTGGACAGAAGCAAGGCAATGTGGGTGCCAAGGCAGACACAGGAATCTTCCCCAGACAACTATTTCTTAGCCTGGCATTGCATCCTGATTACTCCCTTTCAGAAAAGGAGAGCTGCCATAATTACCTGGTTTCTTTCCTGTTATAATTGGCACTAAGCAACAAGGTTTTATGGTTGCATTTAATTCTCAAGCCTAAAGGAAAGGAGAGAAGCCTAAGGCAGGGGAAGGTGGGGACATGGGTTTTAGCTGAATTAATCTGTAGGGCTGGGCAATTTAGCTAGAGAGCCATCAAATACCCAGTGGAAGGATTGGGGAGGTTCCTTCCCATTTTTGGAGGCTGCTTCAGACAATGTGCTGGAAGTTTGTGTGAGGGGCAGGCTGTCCTGCTGCCCTCTCAGGGTCATCACCCAAGAGCTGTGCTGGGGACAGAGACACAAACAAGCACACAGAGTGGTTAAAGGCTGGCCTGCAAGGCCAGGAGCTGGGCAACATGGGAACAAGTGTCATGCCTGCTGGGAGGGCCATGTCCCTGTTAAACCTGTTCAGAAACTGTCACCTCACTTTGCAAATGCTCTCAGGATTTGTTGTGAGCCTTTTGTGGCAATGATGTGCACCTGGGCTAATAAACACTGTGTACCACCCATGAATCAGCACTGGTATGGTTAAGTCTCGGGGAACTTTCTTTTTTTTCCACACAGATAAAAGATCCCTTAAAAAAAGTTGTAGTTCCAGGATATTTTCCATACTGGATACAGCTACAGATTTCCTATCTTCCCAGAAACAAAGGTGGCACAAAGGTTGTGTACAAGGCCAGGTAGTAAATAGTGCTGAATCCCAAAGAAATGTCATCATAAGTATCTCTTGATTTTGGAGCCATGTAAAAATGAAAACTGAGCTCAGGTTCAGTAAATAAATAAAAAAAAAGTATAAGCCTCTACAAGAAAAAAAAAATTGTGCACATATAAAACCCTTTCTGGGATTGTGATTTTTCCAAAGTGCTGTGAGTTGAAAGTTGTTTTTCATTCAACAGCTACAGCTGTGACTCCAGCTGTCCCCCCTGAATGTTATTTGAATCAGGAAGCCTTTCATGCTGAGGATTGACCTTTCAAAGGGTTTCATATTGTGTGTGTTACCCCTTTTTGTGCTTCATTATGTATATGCTGATGAGCTGAGGGTGGTGGCCAGGTGATAAATTGCTAGCAAGTGATAAATTGCTAGATAGCCTACTCATTAGTTGGAAGGCTTGTAAGTAAAGAAGAGAAGAAAGAACTGGGAAGATCAAGGACTGTTAGTGGAAGGTAGTGAGAGGTCCCGTGGAACAGGATTAAAACGAGTGAGTCTGAACCTGACTGTGTTGGTGGGTGCTGCCTGTGGTTCATGCTGCTTTTTGGAAGGGGTGGCTGGATGTTCCCACCATGACTGGAAGGTTTTCTCCTTTAGCTCTTTGCACATGTGAACTTTTGTGCTTAGGTGTGTAAATAGATTGCTCAGCATGTGGGTACCTCTGTAAATATGTGCTACTATACTCTTCAAATGAATAGCCATGGTGTCTGCTACGTGGAAAAAAGAAAGCCTTCTCCTTGGGGAAGCAAGGGATGGTATTTGGTTGATGCTGACTCCAGCGTGTCTTGAGATGCAGTTTGATATGTAAGGCCATGCAGTACAGCAGTGCTACCTTCCACCTAAGGAAGGCTCTCTGCCTTGTTGAAGAAACCCTTAATTTTAATAAGACTGATTGTCCTTTCCCACCCAAGGTAAAAGCATCACACTTGTTTGTTACCTGTGAATGCTGGCAAAATACCTGTAGATAAGTGTTGCAGTTTCTGGCATTTTCTTTTGGAGTTCTTGAGACAGTGAATGCTTTTCAAGGTGTGCATGGCTGGTGGAAGGAAGCTGATAGAAGCTCATATTCAGTGCCTATCAAAACTTAATTCTTGAAAACTGAGAGAAACACTTCTAATTAGCTGGGCTTTCCTGAAATGATTAGTTGCAAATGAGTAAATTTACTTAATGGGGCAGTCTTGCCATGCAGGCAGTTGTGGATTTTTCTTGTCTATAACTCTTTCTGACAGAACTTGGACTTCTGGTCAACCAGGGCCTGCAATCAGTGTGACATTATCTGTGGTTCTGCTGGTATTGGAGTGAGATTGGTCTCTTGCCATCATATTTTGGCAGCACAAGCCACATATGCAAAAGAGACAATACAGACTTATGGGTCCCCTGTGGCTGTCTCCGCACCTCTGAAAAGAAAATGTATGATATTGGCAATGATGCACCAACTTTGGGAACTGTTCCAGGAGTTGTCCCTGAAGCATCCAAGGAAGACAAGAGTTAAATCTATGCTCCTGGAAACAGAAGGGCAAACACACAAACACACTGCCATGTTAAGCCCAGGCAGCCAAGCTGCAAGGATGCTGTGCACAGAATAAGCCTAGAAGGAACCACAACAGATATGTTGGGGCTTTCACAGCTTTGACTGCAGTAGAGATTAATCTAGACTTCTGTGTTGTGCCCAAAATACAAGGCTGGGAGCAGGTAACCTCCTACCTCTTTCTGCAGATGTTCCCATCTGCAGTGAGTGTAGCCTGGAGGAGTTTGTGCCATCTGCAATGGACCATCATAAAACACTCTAAGACACAGAAAACTGTTTGTTGCTACTGAAGTGCTGGTGCTTGACAGCAAATACTTTTATTTATAGTCAATGCATCAACAGATCACCTGAGGAAGCAATGCTTATAGAGTGATTATAGTAGAGTGATTTTGAAGGCCTGTCACTGCAAATTGGGACCATTCACACATGGATATGTGGTGATACTAGTGTTTTATGCCCAAAGTTATTTTAGTGCTGCAGACAGCTGTATTTCAAATTCTTGGGGCTTGGAGAAGCATGGTGAGCAGCTAGCAATATATTAACATAGATTAAAAAAATACTTCTGAATATCTGTGTCAATCACTGTTGGTAGGGTGAGGGGGAAGTGGCACTGAGGGCTTGTAACAGCCAGCTTTCCAGAAAGACTCTTGTAACATTCTTTAAAGGGTCACTAATACACTGATTTTCATGACTATTTTCTAGTTAGGTACAAAAACATCTTAAATCCTTTCAAAGGCCTTTAAGTGAGATGCAGTTTGAAGAAAGGAATTTTTTTCCCCAATTGAGCAATGGAAAGAACTGCAAGGGGAGAAGCCAATAAAATTACAGGCTTTTTGGGTTATCCAAGGTAATCTTCATCTGAAAATTAGAAGCAGGCACATCAGGTTAAGAATGGGATGAGAACAATTGCTCTGATAATGAAAGGACAGAAAGTGGTTTCCAGTCCTTAAAAATTACACTGTGGACTCCCACTTTAAATCAGGATACTTAAAACAAATAATGCAATCTGTGCTGTAGAAAGGGGAATAACAGTAGGTAGGAGAAATAGGAATAAATTACCAATAGCAGAGGAAGTGGGTACTTGGTGCAGATTGTAAAAAATCCATGAGAGGTAATATCTCCTTGTATATCTAACTTTTGATGAAAAATAACATTTTAAGAAATTCCTACTCTCTTCTCATCCACAGAGTACTATTTACATCCACACTCCCTGCTCCTCCCCTTCCTCCCCACCTTGGCTGGGCTGCACAGATGTTTAGGAGGCCACTGGGGAACTGTAGTAGGGAATTGATCAGAGGCCTTTAAAAATCCTTGCCAAAAAGCATAAATCATCCCTGTGCTTGAGCTAGTGACCCCCACCTATGTTTGCAAGGTACAATTACTTCCACTCCAAAATCTCTGTGTGGAGCTTGCACATTCTTCCTCAGCCTGGATCTAGCTTGGGGTGCCAGCATGTGGTGTAGGTGAGCCTGGTTTATCCCATGTGCTGGCCACAGTTCTGTCTATACAAATCCTGACGGGGTTTTGTAAGATCAGGCCCATCTTTTATTAAAGACACCTAAAATTATCTTGTTTTCCTGTGTTTAAGTGTTCTCCTGACAGCACTTCTTTGTGGAACATCCTTTCCTTAGAGTTTTGTTAAGTAGTAGGGACATAACATAAATATGTACATAATCCTGGGATTGGCAGCCTTGTGGATGCTATGCACATAATCCAAGCCTGTCACTGGGAGTTATGAGTATCCCATGAGAAAAAGCAGAATCACAGTAGCAAGCAGTGTTCTGGTAATCTGTACAAGGTGGGATTGCTTCTGCCCCTCCTCATCCCCATTTAAGGTTTCTCAAAGTAAAAGATGTATTGATATATTTTTGCTGTTTTCATCAGCAATTCAACTACATGGGTTTCAGTTAGCTTAATATAAAAATTTTGTTGATAACTTGTGCTTTGAGCAGTTGTCACCATTTTTTAAAATGACAAAATCTATGAAAAACCTGATACCATTAAAAATACCATATCTACAGAGAAAAGCCTCAATATGAAGTTTGCTCGTTATTTCAAAGAAAACATAGTTATTGCAATAACTGTTGATCCAAAACACTTCACATGTGGGAAAGTTTAGCTGAAGAAAGAACAGTTCATATATCTATAAAGACAGACATCTATAAAAAAAGGCATATAACTTGACCATTTAAACTCCTAATCATGAGTTTAAATAGCAAGGTCTAGCTCACTTCCTTTTCCCAGTATTTCATCTGCAGATTTATGGGTATAAACTCTAGGAGAGAGATCCAGTTTACGTGTTCTATCCTGCTCCATCTGGCCTTTTAAGAAGGCTCACACCAAGGTGGTTATGTCTTGGGATGGAACATCTTCATATGGTGGTGATAGTTTGTTCCCTTCAAAGTATTTTTCTATTGTGGTTCTGTGTTTTAGAGGAGCCAATTAAAAGCATGCTTGGCAGGACATAGCTTTTTCAGCTTATCAAGGCTGGAACTTGCTAGATAAGCTGTGTTGCAGTCTATGCCTATATCATGCCTCTGCAGCTTTTAAATGCACTGTAATTTAATGCTGCCTGCCAATAGTATATTACTTCCTATATGTGGAATTTAAATGCTGGACAATTTGGCTTTTTACTGGGTTCACTAGAAAGTTATAAAGAATTATGTGCCAGAATTTCTTTTTTTTTTCTTTTCTTCACATTTAGGCCTTATTTTAAGAATTCTATATTGGCTTCATGCTGAGGTCTATGCGAACACAAATTGGTGCATGGGGAACCACATCCTGCCACGTGGCAGCTCCCAACAGCTCTGCTGTCCTGGGATGAGAATGGGTGTGGATGTGTGGGGGCCTCACCTTGTGCAAAAACTGGCCCTGACCCACATGTAGATGAGCAGCTATTGCTCTCCAGTGCTGCCTTGGCTTGGGCTGAAATAGAGCTGAGTGGTGTGCCCAGGAATAGGACGTTGCAGTTGACTCCATGGCAAGAATCCTGTTCCAAGGAACTAGGAAATTCTGGGTGGCTGCTGGTTGGTGGTAACCTACTCTGCTGTGACATCATCTAAGTAAAGGATTTTCAAACCTATGTGTCCAACATAAGGGCATGTTAAAGGATCTTGGGATGTAAAGTACATATTTGCCATAGCCATGCTAAGATCCTTCAAGCCAGAGCCCACCTAGTGCAGTTTGAATATTTCATACATTTCTGGTTTTACTTTAGTTTATTATCTGCTTCCAGCTGAGTCACATGACTGTAAACAGATCAGTTTGTCTCTAGGGAAATGATTCCAGAAAATTGGGAGAGTCTGATCAGTCCAAATACCATCTGCAGAAATGAAGATTTTAAAACTCACATAAGGTTGACCAATCTTACACTGCTCCTGTTTGTTCTCTTATGTTTTACTTGGGTAAGCATATAATTTTCTGGCACAAAGTCTAATTTGTTGCATGGATGCTGACATTGCAGCAATGTTCCTCAGCACTTCCAAATTTCAAAAGCAAAAAGTGGCTGACTTCAAAGTAATGCAGATATTCATGAGCTTGTGTCACCAAAATCAATGTGGAGACCTAAACTTTAAGAAAAACTAGTTAAAAAAATAACTTGGGTCCTTGAGAACATTGTCCTCAGACTTTTTCTTATTAATGTTGCTGTCATAGACTTGAAGACAAAGCAAAACTGGTTAGA
This sequence comes from Molothrus aeneus, assembly GCF_037042795.1. NCBI lineage: Eukaryota > Metazoa > Chordata > Aves > Passeriformes > Icteridae > Molothrus > Molothrus aeneus. The sequence continues at coordinate 101,140,528 of NC_089646.1, read as the reverse complement.
ACCACCACAAGAGTGAACTCTCCATCAGCTCAGCTCCACAGCAGCTCACAGAAATGTTTCCATTGTTCATATTTTCTGTAGTTTGGTCAAGTGGCTGCCTGGTCACAGCAATTTAGGTGCTCAGCAGATGACAGCTCAGTACAGAGGCAACGCTGGAAAATGTCAGCACTTGGAATAAGGACAAGGAGCAAGTTTGGGATTAGGAAGGTGCTGGAAGTGCTGATGAAGCACTGATTTCTGTGCTTTTCAGATTTGTCTTTCAGGCTTGTGCTACCTGTGAGGAAGAGCAGATGGCTGGTTCTGCCACTGCCCTGTGCCTTTGGAAAGGCACAGGAAGAATAAAACACCAACAGTCACAATACACAGAGGTGTGCAGACATCCTCTCATTACTGTGGTGAAGCCCACTGAAACAAACTTATGGACTGCAGGTATACACCTGCTCAGCACTGAGCCCTTGCCTTCAGGCAATAGGATCACAGTCCTTGGGATGACTGCCATGATCTACTTATCCTTGAGTAAATAGTTGTTAATTCCTCCTCTGGATAATGTATGACTAACATTAGTGGGACACCCAATTGCTATTCAGAGCACAGTCAGAATTCTCTTCCTACCACTTTGCTTTGCATCTCCCCTTTTCTTTGCTTCATTTAAAATTTCCTCTCCCTACGTTTCAGGGCTTCTTCTAGGCAGGCATGCTGTAAGCATCAGATCTCCTCAGCATGCCAATGTACCTGTCTACTTTGTTCAGCCATTAGTGACAGAATACCATTAATTTCTCTCATCCTACAGCACTGCCTTTTACAAAAATGCCATACTTCCTAGCCTTTCCCAAAGAAGCCTGCAGCCTGCTGTGTTGGTCTTAAAGCACTCTGAAACAGTGGGGCCTGAGTCCCTATTTATTTATTTATTTATTTATTTAATCTGGACTCTTAGTGCAGTGAGATTTCTGTACAAATTGGGATATTAGTGAGACATATCTTAACTTCTTGACTGGAAGTTGATCACCTTGCTTAATGACTTCAATAATATGACTCAAACCCAGTGAGCTCAGATACTGCCTTTGGGTTGATCCAGACTATGAAAAAACATTTAGGATGGAAAGTAGTCCAGAATGATCTCTTGTTAACATGGCTGCTCGTATTTGAAATTTAAAATATGATGGCTGTAATTTAAAGTGTGATCTTTACCTTTTGTGCCTCTAGTTCTCAACTCCATCCTGCTGCAGTGGCAGGGGAAGGGGAAGCAAGAGAGCAACATCTGGTTAGGGAGAGTCTCCATTGGGGTGAACTGGGGAGTGTGATTCCTAAACCATGGCATCTGCAGTAAAAGCTGAGAATCTTCCTGTGAAGAAGACAGCTGGTTTTCAGAAGGCAATTTCTGGGCTTTTTTGACCCATTTAGAAGCATCAGACACTGGCTGCCTTCAGTATGCAAAACTTGTGCATGGCATTTTTGAGCAGTCTACTTGCTGATGAGCTGCTGCATCACAAAGCTGCCTAACTGGGGCAGCTTCTTGCAGCAAGGCTTTCAAATGGATGTCATTGACCTAAGCTGTGGTGCCAGCAGCAACAGGGACTGGAGGAATTTTGCATGTTTTTCAGTCTGAAGTCCAGATTCTGACTAAACCCTGCATGGGTGCTGGTATCCAGTGATGGGTTGGATCAGTCTCAGTCACAGCTGGGTACACTGCATATCTTCTTTCCAGCCTGTAGTTCTGGATTTTCTGTCTGATGTGGTTTTGAAAAGTACCAGCAAATTCTTGCAGAAGTCTTTTTTTTCCTAACTGCAGCTCATGGATATTCTCCAGGCAGAATGGCAAAACTTGTCCTGAACTTTCTCCTCTTGCTTTCTGTTAAAGACTGGTTGACCCTTCTTGGTTTACCTTGCATTTGAACTATGGTGTTGGAAGAAATCCATTCTGTACACACATAATCAAGGCCTTTCCCCAAACCTCCCTGTTGTGCATTCCAGCAGAGATTAACCATGGCCACTTCGGGCACAACCCACATGTGGCAGCTGTGGGTAGTGAACACAATGTTAAACATCTCCTACACAGAGAATCACGAGACAGACTGCAGTCTCATTAAGTCCCTGGTACTCTCCCATTCCTATTTTGTTCATTTAAATTCCCCTGAAGAGGGAGTATCAGCTTTCCAGAAGAGAAGAAACACTGACTGCTTACTGAGGAACAGCTGAAAGCTATCATTTTTAGACTTATGATTTCTTTTGACATTGAATGCTTACACTGGAAGACACATTTTTCACTACAAACTATTTCTATTTTGCTTAGTAGAGCAAAAGAAATGATTAAAGCAAAAGCTATTCCCAGTTTACAATCACTTCTTCAAGATGGTAATAATAATTGACCTTAGGTTAGTCTCTATATAAATTATATTTGAAATTGTGTAAGTTGCAAAGAAGCACAGCCGAACAGTCCCCAACACATTTTCCAACAGAAAATTACGTCAGATTTCAGTAAGACATGGAGTGAAACTTGCTTTAGTTCTTAAATGCTGTGCCCTAAACAGAAATCAAGCACTTGTATCCCATATGTTACAAGTATGATGTTTTGCTAGTCATTAACAAGAAAAGTATTATGCTTGATCTGAGGTTTTTCTAAAGTTTTTTTTTTTTTGGCAATTACACTATGGAAGGGAGCAGCTGAAATAATAATAAAACTTTATACATGCAGGGAACTTTCATCTGGGAATATCAAAATAATTTATAAGTCTAGTTAAGTCTATCTTGATATTTTCCTAGGATACTGCTTTCCTATGGCATTTGGTAAGCCAGTAACTTTGCCCTGGTTTAGCAGAAGGGAGAACTGGGGCACAGAAAGGATGAACAACCCATGCAGGGTTACTGCAGCAGATCATGGAGGGTTAGCCAAGATTCATGCACACAGAGATGTTGTTCACATGATGGGTTTGGCTTACACCTTGGTTTCTTATGGTAGGGAGGTTCTTACTGCCAGTAGCCTTTCCCCCCTGCAGTGTGGAATATCCAGGTCCTGAGGATCTACCTCTGGGTGCTGGTAGCTGCTTGCCTCCCTCTTAATTTCATTCATTCACAAAGGGTCACTCACTAGGTTCCCTTTGGATGCCCAAGCCCCTCTCTTCCCTGTGCCAGAAAATTGGGCTCTTCCACCCCCAGCAAGGAACCCAGCTGGGACAAGGAGCACCTGAGTGACAGACTCCCAGATAGCCACACTTACAGGGGAGGCAAAATGCACCTGTTGAAAGCCTGATGCATCTTCAGGTGTCTAGTAAGCATCCTGAGGTACCTGGAGAACAGCAATCCCTCAGTTTTAAGTAATGAAGGCCCACTTCCTGATGCTAAATCCCTAGCTGAGAAGAAAGGGTGAAATCTCCTGACCACTGAATGTGGGACCACTCTAGGGAGTCTGTCAGCCACTTAAGAGACACGTCTTCAAGAATAGGGGGTGGCTCTGATCTGGGAGATCTTCATGTGTCTCTCTTGAAACAAGCTGACCCCTTGTTCCAAACAGCTCCTTTCTGTCTGGAGCTGCAAATACATCTTCTTTAAAAAGAACATATTTTCACAGGCTGTAAATCAAACTCCTCTTCCTCATCAAGGGAGAAATGCCCCATATTTCATGGCAGAGAGCTTATAAAAGCACAAGGGTGCTAACCCTGTGTCTCTGTGGATGGTCTGGGCAAGACCTGAAGAAGAGCCACATTGTGTACTCTGGATAGAGGAATTTCCCTGTTGTGCCCATTTCTGCTGCCCATGTGAAATCTAACTGCAAAAAACACTAACTGGGAAACATAAATCTGTAGGTTTACAATTAGCCTTTAGGCAGGTGCCAGTGCATAGACTTATGTACACTTGAAAGAATATTATAAACTTTATTTGTTCAGTTTTATGTGTGTTGGGCAGAATGTGTTTTGAGGAATAAATCAAGGGTGAAAAAAAGAAATGTGCATTGTAGCTCATTGTCAGTCACACACAAGGATTATGAATTTTTTGGCAGAGGTTCCAATAGTAGTTTTAAAAGAACCTTTTCCCTTTCTGGGATGCAGAATATAGGAATTCAGAGACTGTAGGAATATCATAGATTTTCTATCTCACATTGTTCATTTTATTTCAGTATCTCCCCTCTCCTTAAGTGCTACCTTCTTGCTACAGTTTATAGCTGAGATTTTTGGGCAGAAGGCACAGCTTAGAAAGTACAGTGTGAAGCTCTGGAAACCTGGCAAAGTGTGGGAGCTGGTCTGGGACATCGGGGCTTTTGCAGGATGTATGAGCTGCTCAGTCAGGTAAGGGAGCACCCAAAATTCTTATGAAAATAAGCATTTCCCTTCAAAAATCTGGACTTAGACCACAAACCCCAGTTATATGAGATCTCAAAATAGAAAATAGCTTTTGTTTTCCTGGAAGGTACCATGCTGCTGATTCAGAACTGAAACACCACTACTCCACCAAAGAATAAGCAAATCGGTATCTGCATGGCTTGCAGTTAGGGAAAACCAGGAGAATATATTTTTTTACTATTATCTCTGTTTTTCCAGTGATTCTGTTCAATTAACATGACTAGATGTACAGATCCCAATGTCATTATTGGATTCCAAAAAAACCAAAAACAGCAGGTGCCGAGCAGACTTGCAGATCTTCCAGAAATTTTATTCATTAATGAACTCCAACTTCAAATACACCCAAAGCAAACATATGTACAGAAGGCTTAAATTCAGATGTGTTGAAGGAATTCCAGTTCAGGACATTTTATTAACCTCCACATAACTGATTGTGCTTTAGCTGTGCACATGTTTTGATTTGTCACTGTTCAAAAAAAATCAACAGCTCATGCAGATCAGATGCCTGGTTGAAATATTTTGTGAAAGTGAATGATCAAAAACAGGTCAAATGCCTCATTCTATCTTGCTCAAACATGTTCAAAACCAGAATAATTCATAGCATTTGCTTAACTTTATTAATGCTTTTTGTCTTTTTTTTCCCACTAAAATCTCTGTAAAGGAATATCACAGTCTGTGAATTCCAGGACATAAATATGTACATAGACAAATTAATTGCTAGTTATGATGTGCATTAAAAAAACTGACAAACCAGTATATTGAAAAAAATCATTTTATGAGTTGTTACTTGCTTGAAGAGCATTATTAAGGTATGAAACTGAGATGTTAGGTTAAGTTAGAAGGAAAATTCTCACACAAAATGAATAATACAGAGCCTTACCTTGTAAGGTGAGACAGGGTTTTGGTGTGAAGGTCCACATGAAATGGGGATGTTTGTATTAAAAGTATTGTTATAGTCTGGCTTTTCTTAAGAAGTTGATTGTGGCAGTGAAGGTCAGAAATGTCATCTTTGGACTGTTTCCTAATTTCATTCTCTTAATGAAAATTTAGCCAATTTGCAAATAATATTGCTGCTGTTGATTGAAATTTTATAAGATCTTTCAGTACATATGGAAAAGTACCTTCAACATGTATCTTTAATGGTCTTAGGAAGAAGGTAATTAAAACCACATACTTCATAATGAGCAATGTCATTCTAAATCGGAAAACTTTGTATGTCTTTGATTTTTTTACTATTACCCCTTTTTTCTTGAAATCTGCTATAATTTATGGGAAAACACTAGTCTTTTGTAGAATGACATGGAACTAGGATTTTATAATCTTTCTAAGTAGTATTAAAATTATTTCCCACAATTGTTGTTTCCTTTGGGATGATTAAATGTCCTTATCATTACCATTCCACATATATATACCAATTGTCTGTAATAACTTTGTTGGCAATCAATGCCTTTTATGGGATTTTTTTTTTTTTGTTTAGTTGTAGTCTCACTTTTCACATGGATGATACATCTTGCCCATGTTTTGGACCAATGTGTATTTCTGTTTATGTGCATATGTGTGGCACTGATTTTTAGTCTGAGGATCACTGAATATGTGGTAAGACTAGTTACTTTCACTGTTTCTTTTGACTCAAATCTTTAAAAAATTATTGTACTTCAAAGTGACTAACATTTGGTTTCTGTTTAGAATGAAGTTTTGAGCCAACTTTTTCTTTTTCCCCCTTCTCTCTTCCCCCTCTCTCTTCCCCCAACCTGCCTGCCTAATACCTGAGCCATTTAACCGTGTGATTAATGTAAAATAAAGATCACCCAGAATTTCACTGTCTGTAAGATGAATTATACTCTCCAAACATAATGTAGTTGGAGACTTGCTCTTCACATGTGGTGGTTTTTTTTTCCCTCTGAGTGCACTGTCTGATCTATACATGAGGGACTAGTGAGACTCACACTGTTCCCTGCAAGGTTCTGGTTTGATGATAATTTTATTTTTAGGGCATTGTTATTGATATTGGCTAGCATTACTCATAGCCTTTAATCAAAAGGAAGGAGTGATAAAGACATCTTTACGATAAGCTCGTATGTGATAAGCATGAGAAATATGGAAAAAGATTAAAGACCTAGTATCTTGGCCTCAGAGAAAAGAGTCTTTGTCCTGTTAAAAATAAAGTTGACCAGATGTGCTCATTTAGGCATAGCAGCTCTCATTTTCTCATCAAACGCATCACTGGTTAGGCTTTTAAAATCAAAACCTTTCGAATTGGAGTTCCCATAATGATTTTTACATTGCTGTGTGACCAAGTTATGGAGAGCACTTCAGCTTGTACCTTTTTTCTGCAGGTGTATAGCCAAAACAAGCTGGCAACTAAATATGTGCTGTAATTCCTCACTGAATCAGGGTGTCAAGTGACATAGTTTTTCCCTTGCTGACCTGTTCCTGTGCATGAACATCTTTGTTGTTGCACTGAAGTGAGGCAGGTTGTAAAAAAAAGAAAAAACAAACAGCTGCAGGTGCAATCGTCTTATCAATCAACCTGTAAAATCACTCAGTCTCTACATCTATTTCTCTGAAAGAGCCTAAGGAGTTAAAAAACCAAACTTATAAAAATTAAAGAAAAAAACCAAGTGAAATACCAACCAGGCCACCTGTCCCTGCAGCACTCACCCACCAGGCTGCATATGCTTGCCACTGTTTGAGGATGAGGTTTGTCAGAAGCAACAGCATCTGGCAGGGAGGAGTCTTCATTTGCACATTCAAGGTTCATGCGGTTAACCGAGCCCTTCTACTTCAGGGTCACACACAGCTTGTGGGAGCATTTTCTCATTAGGTTTTACAGTTTAGAGGAGACTGAACATATTGGTCTGCAGGACTGCTGAGAGGTCAAATTTGAGACAGGGATTTTAATTGGAATATTTGCATACAACTGTGTGCTCTGGAATGAAGACTTATTTTTCATTCACCCAGGCAGCTGACTGTGTAGGTTCCTACTCTAAGTATGAAGAAGAAAAGGAAAACTTTAAGAACTATACCTCAGGACAGCAAGAAGCATCTGGACATATCCTAAAATAAAAAGTTTGGTTATGTACCAGGCATTTATTCCATCACTTTGACTGTATTATGCTGACACAGTGAATTCCCATCCTCTTCTGCATTTTTGAAGCAGAACCAAAACTCTCGGAGAATATAGATTATTAATGTTTTTTTCCCCCCGTTTTTTTTTAATGTGAAAATTGTCTGCTTTTGAATGGTCTTTAGGGGAAGTAAGTCTATCTTTCAAATGTCTTTTTCCATAGACAGCTCTTTCTTGTCTATCAGGAAACATTACTGGCTTTTGCTGGAAGAGTGTAATGAAAGAGCTGTTTAGATTTCACAAGTTCTTAAAAAATAATTTTATTACTGTCGAGTGGAACCACTTTTAATGTTTTTCATGTCCTAGATGGGATTTATCAGTGTTGACAGAAACCTTAAAGAGGTGGAGAAAATAGTAAACAGTCTTTTAAGCTGGAAGATTATATGTGTATCCAAGCATCTAGCAGCTCTGAAATGGATAGCTGATCTTCAAATCAGTAGGAACAGCCACATGGCTGCCTCATCTTACCTGATGAAAATCCTATTCAAGTTTTTGCCATTCTGCCCCAAGATTATGGAGGGGACAGGTAGGGAGAAGGTATTATGAATCTTTCAGCAGTATTTCATACCCCTCATTCCCAAATGATGGTGAAAGAACTGCTGATGGTCTGTGATGCCACAGGCCATGCTTACTTCTGTGAATCAGCACTGGAAGGGCTCCATTGGTGTACTTTAGGTCCCTTCCCATCCCTCAGATTGTCACAGAACCACAGTCTTTTCTTCACTGGGCCTTGCTGTGCAAAATGCATCCTTTGCTGCGTGGCAGTTTGCTTGGTGGGCTGTTCAGTCCCAGGCTGTATGTCTGTGTGATGGTTTGCAAAAAAGGCATGTAGAACCCATCACTCACCTACATCCAGTAACTGGCTTGACTTCTTGAGAGCCTTGTATGGTTAGGAACAGGGATCAGTAAAGATGAATGGTATCTTTGGTGGCCATTCATGTATAGCAGAAAACTCCTAGGGGGCAGATGAAGTTTGTCTGGCCTCTGCTGCCTAATGACCCTTCTTCTGGAGAGTCTCATGCTGAATTTGTAGTGGTGTCTCTTTGTTTAAACATTGACTTTCAATTTATCACTTAAGGGACCCAGCCTTAAATTACTGATGGGTCATTATTTGCCCTTCCTAATGGTAAACTGAACTGTGCACACAAACAAATCAGAAACAGCTGAAGGTAAAATGCTTTCTACTCTGGCAGCCCAGCACTTTATGCCGGTGTCACTTTGATTAACATAAACTGTCAGTGGCCATGGCAGCTAGAGAAAAGTTTGTCTTTATTACCTGGAAACTCAGCAACACAGCTGTTACTGCTTTAGTATGGCCATAGGATGGAAAATGGATAGTCTGTGATGCCCCGTGTTGGGTGCTGTGTGAGCACAAGCCAGAAAGTCTGTTTCCATTTCCTGGTGCTTGGAGCAGAGGGCTCTGGCCTCCTTGGCCACAGACCATTTTCAGGCAGGCAGTAGGCATCCTCCACAAATGTTCAGGCAGGGCTCCTACGAGCCTGTGCTGACTCAAGTGAAAATCCAGCTCAGTGTTAGGCACAAGTAAATAGAGAGGGCCCTCTGGAGACACTGCCATATTGTTTCCACTTCTTCTTAGGCTTCCTGAGCACTAGGGATATCAAGAGGCAATAATATAAACCTATCCAGTAGTTTTTTCCCCTTGTAGGATCTGTATCTCATTAATTTTTGTGGGCTGGAGAATATATCCAGTAAATACCTAGTGGATTAAGCCCACAAAAGTATGATAGTCTTGGTTTACAAGCTAAGCAGTGCTCCCCAGGTAAACCTTTGCTTTTTTTCTCCATCACTTGCTGAAATGGAGTTACATGTAACTAGAAGGGAGCCATGTGGGAATAAAAGCATCCAAACAGCGAAACATGGTGCTGTTAGGGGAATGGAGGTTGGGCTGCAGGACCTAAACAAACCTCATTTACTGTAGATAACAGATTGCTTATACTGCTGTGTGCATTCAACATTTTCCATCAGAGTTATGAGTTTTCTGGCTGATGCACATTGTCTGTGGTTGCATAAAAGATTGTGATATAAAATCAAGGTGAGGCCAAGCTGGTGGAGTTTCATTCACAGCTGGGATGTTTCTGATGATGTGTAACTATCCTCCAAAACTGATCCTCTATGCTTATCTAAGTCACATCTACCACTTCTGACCCCCCCTTCAGCCCCTACATTTGAATGTGAGAGTGATATCATTATGCAGTCAGAAATGTTTTCAGGTTGGGTTTTTCTTTGGCCTCCTTATATTTACTCGTTTGTTTCCTTATAATGTCATGGTTCTGCTTGGAAATATGTTTGGCTACACGGGAAGAGTACCCATTCCAATTTATGCTTCCTGGCCTTTGGTGAAGCTAAAATAAATTGCTTTTTGGAAAGAAACCAGAGGCTCTCCTCTCTGTTCCTTTCAAAGAAATCTGACCTTACAGTTGTTTCTTGTGGGGACAGTAGAAGCTTCTTTGAGCCAGAAAAAAGGAAGCAGGAAAGGGTAAAATTTTCTTATGCTGACTTTTTTTTTAAATAATTTGGATATTCCTTGATGGACACAGGGTTTTTCAAATCCTTTTTTCTTATTGACAAGGCTGCTTTGTCTGTCATGCTTTATGCACTTAACTCCTTGTTGCTTTAACAGAGTATCTGGCACCCCCCCAGCCACTGTACACGTGTTCCCTCTCCTGGAGCCCTGAGATGGCTGCTGCTGTTCCCTCTAAAGCACAGCCAGAAAGGATGAGAAGCCGTGCACAGACTGGACAGAACTAATGAAGTAGGTGTCTGCAAGCCCCTCACACAACCTTGCATGAATTCTTGGAGATGTTCTCCCAGCTGCAGGGGTCATGGGCTGGGACTCGAGCTACAAGTGCTGTACAGGTATTGCATAGGAAATAGAGGCAATAAATTCTGCCAGCTGATGAGGGGTCATCACTCTGGCACTTTTATGGTCTCAGGGATCACAGAGAGGCAAACATGGCATCAGCTTGCAGCCTGTGCTGCTCAAGGGAATTCCTGGAGCCTGGAGGTTCGGGTGCTGGCAGTGTAGGCTTAGAAGTCCCATATAAGTTCTGATGTCTTCTCTGGGCATCTGATTTCAGCTCCAGCTTTTCCCAGAGAGTGCTCAGCTCTGTCCAGGGAAGAAAGTCAGCTGACTTACATATGCAACCTTTTGCTTTTTCAGACTAGGCATGTGTGTTTGGAAGAAAATGACAGGCTTAGGAGAGCAGTGACCATGAATTTCTCAATCTTAACCATGTGCCTATCTATGTCTTATCAAAGTCTGAGGCTCAAGGTTGTGTAAAGTATTTTAAAATTACTCTCTAAAGTGAATAAGTAATGAACCATCCTGATCATTGTTAGAGAAAACAATGCCATTGGAGGAGATCAGGGAAAGTTCCTTTCTGACAATTCTTTTTAACAATGTGATACAATTTATTTGAAATTTGGGGAGCAGTTAGGGGCAAAGGGAGAAACACCCCTTCCTTTGGTTAACCTTGCTCGGGAAATGTGAATCACTGAACTAAATAAAGTTTGTAAAAGATGCTCTGAAAATACTATGCTACGCCCTATAATTCAGCCAAGAATGAAGGAGGAGGGAAAAGAAAACATCAAAAGTCCCTGCTTTTTTTATATTGCTTCCTGGCACATTTCTCTTCCCCCCACTTCCCCCTCCCCCCTCCCCATCTTCTTTCTGGTTTTGTTTTGTTTCATCTCTTCCCCCCCCCCCCCCCCCCCTTTTCTTTTTTTAAAAAAATCCTTTTCATTTTGTAAAGCTGGTACCATAACTTTAACAACAATCTTGTTGTCTACAGATGACAACAATGAGAAATGCCAAAGGAGAAGTGAGTCCTGTAGGGACTGGATGACAACAAAGGCAGTTTTCAACATTTTTATTAGGACCTCATGATGTACACATGAAAAATTAAGTTCAGAATATTAACTGCTCTTCAGATGGTGCCGTTTAAGTCTGGAGGATGTTAACATTCCTGCTGCATGACAAAGGTCCCCCACCCCCTGTGTTGATACTCATCCTGCTCAAAGGGGCAGTAACATCTAAGGATGAACAGGCTGGGCACCAAATCCTGTTTGAAGGCTACTTTCACAGACTTATCTTGGGATTTCCTAGCACCCCCTTGCCAGGGTCAGTTTGCCCTTGAGGGCTAGGCTGCCTAGCTCTAGCTCTTTGCAGTGCCCCAGCTGTTTCATTTCCACACATTTGAATGTATGCTTTGGCAGAGAGGATTATTAGTGGCAGAGGAGAAAAGGCAGCAGGGGAGTACCTGTCCCTGAAGTGTGGGAGTGGGAGTTTTGATGCTGTTTGAACAGCCGCTCGTGTAGTCAGGTGACATCATGGGGAAAGAGTGTAGACTGTTTGTATGGACAAACCCAGCTGTGGTACCCCTGTGCTGGCCTGTGTGGATACTGGGAGCTGGCAGTGGCATATAGTGGCAGGGTGACAGCAGGCATTGGGAGGCCTTGGGCTTGTTCCCCCAGCGCTTGGGGCAGCTGAGTGTGAAACCATCCCTTTGGTGTCTGGCATTCAGCCTCACCTGTTTAATTGAAGTTTAGCAGGGAGAGCATGTGTGGCTCACTTGAATGATGCTCCTCTGGAGCATGCCTGAATCTGCCCTACTCTCCTAACCATGAAGAAAGCAGCAAAATAAACTGAACTGTCTTATTTTCCTGTCCTTTCTAAAAAGCCATGTTGCTAGGGAGACCACTGCTGCTCTGCCCTCTTCCTGCCCCTGATGGATGTCTTGTGGGTAGCTCAGAGGGTTGGGACCTGGAGTTGTGCAGCCACCTGGGCTTTGCAGAGAGGTGGCAGCTCTCACTGCCAGGGAGGCACAAAACCAGCTTGTTGTCTGCTTCTCTGTCTCTGTTTTGCTGGCTGACCCCTTGCCCCACCTCATAAAAACAAACACGTGCAGCCTGCCTGACTTCCAGGTGCATTTACTGGTTAAACACCCATGGCAGCAGATGCAGCCAGGGGAGGGCTGGGGACTACAGCAGGATGGGAAGGGAAGGGGTTTGGGTTTTTTTCCCCAGGCTGCCGAGCTTTGCAGCCACTATTTAGCCTGAGGGCTGGACTAGCACGCATGTGGCTCAGGCAGTCCCCATGGAGCACTAATGACCTTTGGGTCTGTAGCTTCACTGTCCCCAGACCCTAGTGCTTTTCCATCTGGTTCCTGGTATTCCCTTAAATCCCTGCTGGCTGTTTAATAGCAGTCAGGGAGTTTCAATGAAGCTGAGGTCACTTTGACTCACTAAATGTCACTGCTTCTAAACTGGAACCAGAGTGAGTTGAGGGTTGTGTTTCTGCTGGGGGGAGCAATGACAAAGTGTCCTCTTGACTCCTCCCCAGACGTTGATCATGAGCCCACAGCCTGAGCTCCAGGTTTACTGTGTGTGAGGGTCAGTCTCTGCAGTACATTTATGAACATGCCCCTGAGTGGACTGCTTTTCTTTAGATGTGGGTTTTATGTCAAAGTCCTTATATATTTCATGGGGGTTTTTTTGTGTTTGTGTGTACTCATTGTTTGTGTGTACCTGAAGTTGCCTGATCTTCCCAGCCTCTGTGAGGAATATATTTGAGCACTCAGTAGGCCAGCATGAGCAAAGAAACTTCCATATGTCCTTAATGTCAGTGAAAGCTGAAAACAGATGATTTCTGACAATTGATTGGCTTCCAGATCTGCTGGTAACACCAAGAAGCTGTGGCCAGTTAAGTACTACTGCACCAAGCCCTGAGCCTGGCTGTGCTTCACTCTGTGGCTCTGTTGTGCTGTCAAGGAGCAGAGCCTTGTGCCAGGAGAGCTGCCTCAGAGACTGCTGAGCCCAGGGCACTCCTCTTGGTCTGTGGAGAGAAGGCCTGAAGCTGCCTTTCCATGAAAAGCCTGAGTGCTCTGCTGAAGAAGTGATTATGCTGCCCTTCTAACCCCTCACCCTTTTTCTATTTTTTCTTCCTCTCTTCTTAAGAAAGTAATGGGGGAAAGTTTGTGAGAGAATAGTGTTTGCTGATCTTGTGCAAAGCATGGTGACAAATGATGGCTGGAGAAGCATGACAAGGCATGTAAACTTGTGCTAATGGAAACCTGTGTGTGCCAGCTGAGTGTTTATTCAGGCCTGTCATTGTCAACAGAGACCCCTTTACAAGTATTGTTTGTAGTAACAAGTGCACCATGAAGGAGAATGTGGCTTTGAATTCTATGTATTTTCCACTTTGAAAGAAATTAAAAAAAAAAAAGCCATTACCCTATTTTGACATGGAATAATGGTAGTAACTAAATACCCGTTTGTATGTCTACATATTTTGGATTTAATCAGCCTACTTTCTATAAATCAAACTTCCTCTTAATTGCACTGTTCTCATTGGTACTGCTGAACATATGTTACTGTCCCAAGTGTATGTATCTGGTTTGTCACCTGCATCTTTTGATATCCCTGGCTGAAGCAGGATCAAAAAAAGAAAGGATCAGCAGTGTCCCAATGTTTTTTCTCTGCAGAGCAAGAGATAAAAGAGATTGTTGAGCAGACTGTCACACTTATTATTGTGGCTTTTCAGCAAAATGTTTCTCAACTAAACAAGTAATAGTGGAAGTTAATTTTGAATATAATTCACTGATTTGCAGTTATTTATACAAAATACATATAAATTCTTAAACACGACATAAACAAAGGGCTAAATCTTATTTCAAAACTGCATTAGAATGTACTGTATCCATTCTGTAGAAAAAGAGAAATATCCAAGGAGTTTTGTTGATCTTTGACTGAATTTATCATATATACCTCTTTTTCCCTTTTTAAAAAATAAGAATATCTTACAGCTGTAAATTTTTGTCAACCTTGTGGACCTATACAGATATCATTGAACTGGATACCAGTTGATTGAGACTGAGAGTTCAGAGAATCAGAAATAGGACTAGATAACTAGGGTAACCAACTTCATCTACATTTGGCAATTTAGAATAGCATCCAAGCTTTGCCTGTTAGATCTCCTGTGTTGCATCACAAAGAAATGAGTGTGTGATGGCACACACTGGAAATTTGGGATTGGTCTGTTTCTGATTCCACTCTGGCTTTCTGAGACTCCTAGTTTCATCACGCCTCAGTGTCTTTTACTTTAAAAATGCCAAAAATCCACACTCAGAAGTACTTTCCTCAAAAAGACCCTGCAAAATTTAATTGTTTTAAAATTCTTGGGGGGAGTTTAGGAGAGAACATCCCCTTAAAGATCTGCATCTGCACAATGAAGCAGGGATTAGTTTAAATGGGGAATGTGGCCAATGCAGTGATCTTTGAGCTGAGAGAGTAGTCCTGACCCAAATGTTTTCTCTTATTTTCTGCTTCACTGGTCTTCTACAGAGATTGCTGCTGTACCAGGGTGCCAGTAACGCCCCCTGAGCATTTTGGTAGAGCTGATTTAGGGGCAGGCCCAGATGTGTTTTGGGTATGCTGGCTCACCACCCTCCCAAATGTAACTTAAATCCCAAAGCTGCAGCAGAAACTGTGGGGAGGCAGAGTCTGTTGTGTGAGATAAAGTTTTAATCTCTCCTGTTTCCCTTGGCACTCCTGCTAGCTGGGCACACAGGAAAAGCATTCAAGTAATTTATGCATCTGGCCTTTTTGTATAGCCTTGGGAGGACCCTGCTTAGTAGGCTCTGCTCTCTAGTTCAATAGAAACAGCACTCAGTTTGTGAGCCTCTGAAGAGCTTAACTCCCTGTTACTTGGAAAAAATATCTGCATCAGGTCTTAAGGTCCTCTGCAGCTAAGCTTTTAGGGTTGGCTGTTGAAGCGATCTAGGAGGTTAAGTGTAAAAACCTGCTCCTGGAAAGAACTGGAAATGGAAAGAAATTATATATTCGACTACATCGGGGAGAGAATGTGCAAAGCAATTTAAGCCAGAGCAGTTTAAGCATTGAACAGTGGCTGGTGGAAGATTTGTTGTCAAGTGTTTCCATTTTTCTTTATCAACTTGAGAAGTGAACAAATCGCTGGCATTCGGTTCCAAAAGTACACGCCCAGACCTTTGCAGACAATGCCAAACTTTTTCAGATGCTACTGACTCCAGAATCCAAACTACCAGTTTCATCTGTGCTTGAATACTGGGCCTGCTAGCAACGTGCTTAACAAACTTTCTTGGCCAGAGCAGACAGCAATTAATTGGTTTATACATGTTTATACTGGACAGAAACTAACCCCTTGTTAGAAAGAACTGTGCATAAAAATAGTTGTGACAAAGAGCCTGGACTCAAAGAAAGACTGTACCTTAGGTCACCTAAACAAAATCTCTTGTTTCCTTCTGCTTTTATCAGGAGGTATCTTTGAATTTTTACAATGGAGTGTCTTGCCAAGATCCCCTGGTTTCCGTGACTCAGAGCTGTGGGTCAGCAAGCAGCAGAAATGCACCAGCATTGCTCCCTGCCCAGGCCAGCCAGCCTGCCCTGACACAGGGTGTGCTGTCAGGCTGCATTATTCCCTGCATGTGGCTCCAAGGGCTCTGTGTTTCCAAATGGCCCAGCCACAGAAGGACAGACAAACCTCACTTGGAGACCTGGCCACGGCTCTCAGCTATGCTACAGAGATACCCTTGTAAGCACTCCCCTCTTTTGCTCCACAGCACTCCTTGAGCTGCTTTGACAGTCCAGAATAATAGAACATTGCCAGGCACCTTCAATAGCCAAGAACATTGCTACTGAAAACACAGGTTTATTAAGAACTTTTGAAATTCCCAGGCTAGAAACAGATGTGCTTTTCTAAAGGTGCTTCTGCTGAAAGGTTAATTTTGTATAAGTTACCATCCAGAAGGGAAATTATGTCATCAGTGTACAGCTAGTAATTTGTCTCTAGAAGGGTTAAAGCAAAGAAAACTCTGAGTCATTAGAAAGGAATAATTCCTTTATTTGAAGCACACATGAAACAGGAGTCCGGATGGCAAAGGAACAAAGCCTTATTCTTTCATGTGCATTTGCTGAACGCCTTGGTGTCTTAGATAAAGGACAAGTATCTACTAGTGGATTAACATTATGAAAAAGTCAGGATTAAAAAAAAATAAATAATTCTCAGTGAGGCTGTGTAATTGAAACTCCATAGAAGTTCAAAAGCTTAGGCCAGTAAGCTCCTGGCCACCAGCTAATTCATGTATTTTATGACAAGAAGGCAGAATGCTAATTAACAGAACAGCATATGGAGGGGGAGAATGAGAGGGCTGCATGGATATTCAGTGACAACCATCTGAACTTCAGAGGCAGTACAGAGGGCTATTAATGCACTCCCTTGCCCTGTCTGAGAGTGCTGACCTCACTTCTAATCCTGCCCCTCCAGGGTACTTAATTTCCAGCATTGCTCAACCCAGTCAGGCCTGTTTAACAGTTTCTTTTCTGAGTTAGTCTCTTTGAAGAGGCCCTATTTTCTGTTCAGTGACATGAAAGAGATACTGATGTTGATTATCAAAGGCATGTGCTCCAAACCACCAAGTGTCTAATGCCCAGGGGAGGTAATATTATCTCTGCCTTCAACATTTACATCCTCCCGCCAAGAAAGATGTGGTGGTTAACTAGCACATCTTTTTTCCTTCCTACTAATTTTACATGAGCTATTAATCAGAGGGGAAAATTAACTAATTCTTCGGCTTGTAGGTCATGCTAGGGCAGCACTCTCATCTAGATTAAAGGGACTGTGGACTGGTGCAAAGTCAGCTGTGCTGTTCCTTGGACCCAGACAGGTTTATGTATGATCTTTTTGCTACATTGCACCGATGAAGTTTCACTGCAAGTCTGTCCAGTAACTGCAAACCTTAGCCCAGCTGCACAGCTGGAGGGCTGGTTGCCCCCACTACTCCTGCTTCTGGGAGGAGTCTGCTTCACCTACCAGATGCCAGGGTAAAGATCAATCAACATCTGCCTGCTCCCTGTGAAAGGGAAAAATCTCTCCTGAAGAAGGAGCTCTTGGGCATTCACCTTCTGATGAAGAGGGAAGGCCTCTCTTCCAAGCAGTCATAATTGCCTGCGCTTTTAACCCAGAAATCCTTGAAATTCCACTGTGGGCAGGTGGAGCTCAGAGGTAAAAACAGGGGAAGCAATTGCTACCTTAAATGAAGTTATCACTCGGGGTTTCTTTCTATTATGATTCCCTACTCACTGGCTGGCTGAAGAGCTTAGTCTGCTGCAGGGCAGCAGAGAGAGCTGTGGCTCAGCATAAGTGCATAAAGCACTGACAAATGACACCACTGCTGAAACTCATCTCCTGAAGCCAAAGTGATCATGCATGTGCAGCAGCAGGTCCTCTTTGATGCAGTGGTTCAAGTCTTGTCCCATCATGACCCTCACAGTACAGCAGCTATACTAGGCATGCATGTATATATATCGTGTTTTTTACTATGGATTCTGGGGTCTGGACTCCATGGCTCAAGAGGTCTCCTTAAGCTTTGTGTCAAGTAAGATTACACAAAGCCAGAGGGTTTTTTCTTGAGATGGGAATTGAATCCTAACCTTTCACCTTGTGTTTCTCTGCAGCTTTCCCCCCCCATCACTCTTAAGGTACATTCTGACTTCCTAGATGACAAAAAAAAGTAACCCCAGAATGCTGGAGGAAACTGTTTAGTGAAGTTTAGCTGGATCAGCATTTCTTCATCTTTTGCCCAAATCCATACTAAGGGATTTCAAAATACTGTGTGCACTGATAATGAAAACAATGTAGATATGGTCATGTAGTTTTAAATTTTTATCTGTGATAACATTTTGAAATAAGGGGCTTTGAGTTGACAAAAATGGGTTATATAAGCATCTAGACAGATTTATAGCAATTTGTGTAGGTCAGGTGCTCTCTTTTGAGCTGAACACTAAAAAGTCCAGTGAAGGGTATCTAAACTCTTTTCAGTGAAATATGGCCATGTGAGTTTTTATAACATTTTACAAATACATGGTATCAGGACACTGACTAAACACTTAGAAACGTGTTCTTTTAACAGTGTCTGAAAGCGGAATGAACATGAGTTCCTCCACTACCCATGGATCCATTGTAGGCAGCTGTCAACTGTCTGTCTGTTGGGCTTTCCTTTATAAAGATGTAACTACACGTGAAATATCTCATGTAATTATTGCAGCAGAGCACACGCAAAGCACTTCTGGCAATAGGAGCATCTGATCTGCATGTGTTCTTGCTGCAGTGCCAAGCCTGGGGAAGTTTTTCTGCTGCTTACTTGTGGACCTGCCCTTCCTGCATGCAAACCTTAGATATTCATTCTCTGTGAGAGCTGACCCCAAGTATTTTTGAGGTTTTTCAAAAAAATTATTTTGACTGAAAGAACAACACTTAGGGTCAAGACTTTCAAGCCTTTGCTATGTTTTTGCCTTTGTCCTTTATCTGGCATGCACAATACAGATAAAAGCCTCCTTTGGCACTCTTATGTGGTTTTCAGCTCCATATTGCTACCAGCTAATGAGTAATTCCATCACCATGGAATTGCTAATGAGTTTCTGCTAGGAAACACAGAAATAACATGTACAAGCAAATGTTCATGATGTGCTCTCAAAAAGTGCTTGGATTTGGTCTTCCAGAAGAGGATTCAGCAGTGTTTTCCTCAGTCTTAATTAATCCCAGAATGAAAAAGCACCGAGCTGTGTTCAGACAGTTCTGTTTTGATCAAGACTGACTTTATTCAATAGTGTGTCTGCACATAATAATAATACATTTTGTGATGACTGAGCGTATTCTGCCAACACTTAGCTCTGGAACAAAGGACAATGGCAGTGGTGTATGAAAATGTGTGTAAAAGCCCTTTACTGATGAGATCTACACTGGACAGATCAAAAAACAGGATCCTTCACACAGGAGGAAAAAAAAGTATTATTGCTGTTTTATCTTGATTTGGAAACCAAGTGTTCTGGCTCATCACCAGCATCAGACTTGTGCTCTTTTATGCTTCAGCCTCTGGAAAGTCCAGCCTTGGACGGAGGCCACTGGATAATAACTGGAAGCTGCCATTGATCCAGAAAACAGGAGGAGCTGACATAATGGCAGGGCTAGAGCTAACCAGACTAAATGAACCTCTGTTCCTCAAGCGTGACTTGGAGGGAGCCATGGAAAGAGCTAGCAGATAGTCCAGTCTCATGCTGAAATCAGGGCAGGCTGAACTGAATATCAAATGTTGGCTTTAAGCTGGGTGATGTGTTTTCCCAAAAATCTCATTTCTCACTAAGAGCATTGGTCTTTGTTGTAGGATGCTCTTACATTTCAAACATTCCTTGTTCCAAGGCAAGTAACTGTCACTCATTTAAATTTCATATGTTTCATATGTTCATTAATTTCATAAGTAATACCTATATGTTGTCTGATCCAGCTTATTCCACTGTGTTCTCTTCTTTATATTAACTCTGTATACTCTATGTAACAAAAAAAAAGAATTTAAATGTTTTAGCAATTTATCTTGCTTTGGTTATTTTAGACTAGCTGTGAACTAAGGTGTTAATATATTTAGCTCTTACATTGGCAATGGCAGAGCTATAATGAAGAAGAATACATTTGAAGCAGGATTGCCAGCAACATATGTGTTTGCTCTTGTCATTTGACAGAAAACAGAATTTTTACAATAGGCAAGCTGTGCAGCTCTGATTAGTTATATCCAGTTATCTCAAATAATCTTCTGCACTAAGCCTGTTTAGAAAACGGAGACTCTTAAGAGGAGGTTGCTGGTTTCTAGATCTCTAGCTGCATAGTAATGGAACTCAGTAACACACCAGCATTTCCATTTCAGTGACACTGGTACCATTTTGTTGATATATTCTTATGTCTTATGGGGGAGTTTTTCTGAAATTTTTTAATTTTGTGTTTCCTTAAATTTGAACACTCAACTCCTGACCTCAGAAGCACTGGAATCCATCAATCTTTGACCACATTCCCCAGGTATAATTGGGTCTATGTCAGCCTGCTGTGAGCAGGCTACATGATAACTACATGAATACTATGCAGACAAAACTTAATTTAAGGCTGTTACTAGAGTGGCATTTCTAATATCCTGTGATACATACCACAGTTAGACTAATGTGGTCAAAAAACATCCACTTTTTAATAACTCGTCATGAATGCCCTGGGCTTGGCTGTGATAGAGTTAATTTTCTTCTTAGCAGTTGGTACAGTGCTGTGCTTTGGATTTAGTATGAGAATAAGTTTGATAACACACTGATGTTTTAGATGTTGCTAAGTAGTGGTTACCCTAAATCAAGGATTTCCAGTGTCTCATGCTCTGCCAGTGAGCAGGAACATGGCAATTTAGGGGGTAGCATGGCCAAAACAGCTGACCTGAACTAGCCAAAGTGATACCCCATACCAGAGAAGGTCATGCTCAGTCTATAAACTGGGGGGATTTTGCAGGAGCCACCAGTCACTGCTTGGGGATGGACTGGGTATTGATCAGTGGATAGTGAGCAACTGTATTGTGCATCACTTTTCTTTCTTGGATTTAATCCTCTGTCTCTTTTTCATTACAGTTATTATTAGTACTACTACTATTAATATTAGTATTTTTAGTATATTTTGTTTTGTTTGAATTAATAACCCGTTCTTATCTCAACCCATGAGTTTTACTTGTTTTTCCTATCCTACTCCCCACTGGGAGGTGGGTGTGTGTGAGCCAGCAGCTTCATGGCAGCTCAGCTGATAGCTGGGGTTAAACCACCACAAAGCAGTATATAGGTTTTTCCACTGATGCAATTACCAATACCAAGTTGAGCTAGTTGGCTGATTTAGGCCCATTTTGGATCACTTAAATGTCTATGAATCAGCTGATTAATTATTACCACTGCCAACACTACCCATTTTGCCAGTGGGCTGGGTATCTGTGTAGCTGTGAGGAATCAGAGAGGATATTCAGGCAGAGATTGGTCTTCCCTAGAATGAACTCATGTTTTGTGGAAGCTCCATGTCAATTTTTTCCTTCTCCATTCCCATTTCATATAATTCTTGCGCTCAGAGGACATCCAAACTATAGGCTCTATTAATCTTTTTCATTACAGCCTTGCCAGTGACCAGCACCCTGGAAAGTGTCTTGTGTAGTTTCTAGGAAGGTAATGGTGTTTAAAGAAGTCACAGTACTTTATCCTGATGATGTTGGTTCTCTGTGTTGTGAAATTTTGCTGTTGATCTGCTCAGTATTATTAAACAATGCTCAAGCCTTTTATTCTCTGGAAGGAACAGTAAATGGGTTTATTTTTTTAGTATCTTGAATTGCTATAAGAAGTGCTGGGGGCAAGTCCAGTCTCAGAGAACATTCACCCACTGTATTTTCCTGTGCTAAGTTCACAGCTGTTAAGGACATCTGTGCTACTCAATAGCTCTTATTACCTTAAAATAAGGTAGGCAGTTTCCTCCACATTTCTTCCCAAGGCCAGAATTTTGCCCAAATTGTTCATATGATAGTTAATAATCAATCAAAATTAATTTCAATTATAGCACTGCTTTTTTGCCACTCTCTTTCTCATGCCAAGCCTTCCTGCAGAATTATGTCAGTTTATTTTATAGAATTTATTCCCCCAAATATACTAAGGAAGGTGGTTTTAATGTTCAATACTAAAAATCATTATTTTTCTGAGGCCACTTTCCCTCATATTGCCAGAGAGAGAGATACACAAAAGCATAATATAATTTATTGAACATTGGAACTGATCTGGATAGCCCTCCTCCCATTACACTGCTCATCTGAGCTCAGCAACCGTCAGAGAAATGCTGGTGGTCTTGAATGTGACCTGCTATGTTTTTCCAGTTGACAGCTTTTGAGTGGAGGCACAGTTGCCCTAATACCTCTTTTTCTGGGCAGAGTTTTTACATGCAAAGCAACAAATGCAACCTGTGGTCAAAGAGTAATGTAACCATTCTTAGGTATTTCATCCTTACACAAACATCTTTCAACACGGCTGTTCTGTACAAGCCGACACTTGGATGGTTTCAAACAGATCTGTTATTGTCATTCTGATTATGGCACAGCTGAGGGCTTTGATCAGCACAGTAGGCAAAAAGGCTGCTGGCATAATAGAAGAGTCATTTTTTAAAAAAATGCTCCAAAAAATAAAAGGCTGCAAATCTAAATTTCATCTTCTAAGCCCTCAGCTCCCCTCAATAATTCCCAGTTATGACCACACATCTTGAAGAAATAACATTACATATTAACTCAAGAATACTATCATATTCCATTTGTAAATCATCTTACACCTTGCAATCCTATTCTCACCTCCAAATCTATACTGAGTTGCAAAGCACAAAGAGGAAAAGGCACTGCCTCCTCCCGTGTGCTTGCTTATTAGAATGGGGCTCATTCCTTGGCTGTGGCACAAATGATAATTTGCCCCTCAAGCTCCCTCTTGTAATTTTGCCACTGGTTTACCTCAAGGGGAATTTTGCCACTGGTTTACCTCCAGTGTAAGACTGGAGGGGAAAGCTCCTTTGCAATCATACATTGAATTTGGGAAGTGCCCATAAGACAGTGAAGAGCTGGGTGAGTGCAGTCTGTGGGATGATGCAGTGTGACCTCAAGAAGGGAGCAGAAGGCAACTAATTCCTGCTAAACCCTGCACATATTAAACACCTTCTGGTGTGCCCATGTGTGTTAAACTATCATGAAACTCCTAGGGAAGAAAGGGATGTCATTCATGTAATTCCACCCATAACCTACACCAACATCTGGCCCTAGTAATGAAAACATTTGCCCTCTGTGAGCTACAGAGTGGCTGTTCCTGCTGGGTCTGGAATTGAGGCTAGAGCAAAGCCATGCTGCTTTGGGAGCAGAGCTGATGAGTTTCTGCTACATGTTGTGTGCTGTTTCCCCAGGGTAGTCAGGATCAAGCCCTAGCCCCAGTGGAAGACAGTGAAGCTTCTCTTATGGTGGGTCTTTCCAGCTGCACAATGCAGAAGAGCATCTCCTGTAGAACCAACTCTCTCACAAGCCACTAGGGTCTTTGTCAGGCTTTTTCTCTTGGTTTTATTCTGCCTGTGACCACATCTCACTTGCTATTTGAAGGAAAAAGCCATGCAGTCCTTTTCCTGGGACAGAGACTACTCCTGCAGTGCCCCACAGCCTGTTTGCTGCTGCAGAAAGCCCTCCCTGACTCAGTGACTTATTAGCAGCCAGGGCTTTGCAGGTGACCGCTCACATGCCAACTACTGCCTGCAGCTGCCTCAGGAATTGTCCGCTTGCTTGGGGCCGAAACAAGAGTGTCAAGGTAAAGTAGCCTCTGCTTGGTCCCCAAATTCACATGGAGGAAATCACGAGAGGCAGCCTGGCCTGTGGAATGTGCCCATGGCATGTGCTTGCATTTGCTAGCATGACAACAGTTCCAAAGAGGCTTAGAAACACTTTGGGAGCAGTGAGGGAGGAGGCATTGCAACTTGTGCTGCTCCTGCACTTTTATGGTTGAGAAAGATTTCACCCTGGAGCACATAACAGAGCAGGAGAGCAGGAGAAAGCTCTGGGTCTTTCAAGTATTTTTGCAATACATTAATGTGATTTTTAGTGAGGACTCTTCTCCTTACTTGACCTGCTGTGCCCCATTGCATTACATTTGACTTTACTGATGAGCACAAGGAGCACCTCTAGTGAGCTGCCAAGCAGCCCAATGTTGTGTCTTGAAAATCTTCATGCTCCTCCTCTCTCCTCCTCCATCTGCTCGAGGGGATTAGGGCCAGGTAGGGAGTGAGGTGGAAACGACCACAGAGAAGAGAGGAAGCACAGTTGAAGAAGGCAGAGCTGGAAGCCTGGCATGAGAAAGGGGAATATGAAAGCAGAAATAGGAGGGTCAAACAGAAGTGTTTTGAGAAAGGAGAGAGGAGGTAGAAATAAGAAGTGATCCTTTCTAGTCTGCAGGTTCCCCAGGCTAGGAACCTTACCTGCCTCTGTGATTGCATATTGTCCTTCTCAGATATTCTGGGTACTGCTCTGTCATGTAGACTTCTGAGCATGGTGGTGGGAACCAGGAGGCTGAAGTTGCTGCAGTATTGGTAGCTTCTCTTTGCTAGAGACAGGGTGAGATGCAGATGCTGTGCAGAGTTCTTTGCATTGCTAGACCTGTTGAGAGCTTTCTCTCAGGTAAAAGCTGTTGCCTACAGCTAAGGTGTGGAAAGACAGTATGAGCGTGTCCTTTGGAAAGAGAGGTTAACAAATATAGAGGAAAGGAAGATATATATCATAAAATAAGATGATGAGTGTCACCTTAAGAAACCTGTGGGGAGTTGCTAACAGTACTGTTGTTCTGAGGAGGGTCCATGACATTTACAGATCACAGTCTTCATCCTCAGTCTTCCCCCCAAATTTATGTTTATGCTCCTGCTCTGTATTCAGCAAGCTGAATGAATGAATGAATGAATGAATGAATGAATGAATGAATGAATGAATGAATGAATGAATGAAAAAAATAGTTAATATGTGGCATGAAATGCTAACCTAAAACTTTCATAAATGGATCCCAGTCTATAACTGTCCAGTTAAGAAAATGCAGCAGCTTTACAAATCAAGTGATACTAGACTTGGGCAAGCCAAGTGATCAGAGGTACAGCCAAGCCATAGTGAAACAAGCCAAAAAAACAGACATCGGCCAACAAGGCTGACTAACTATGTAAAGTATGAAAAAAAAAGAAAATAATAATAGATATGCAAGATCACTGTGGCCGCCAGGAAAAGGTGCCAAATATCCCTGCTGGCTTTGGTTCTCTTGGCCTGGATATACAAGTGGATGCTGAGCTGAGCCCAAACGAGGCATCAAGCACGAGCCTGGCCTGCTCCTTCATTGGCTCAACAGCTCATCCTTGCCAGAATGTGTGAGCAGGGCTCATTATGGAGATTGTCTTGTCCATAGGGAAAAAAGCAGAAAAGCCTGACCTGATCTCCCCTCATTGCCCCTGAAATGAGGCCACCTTTCAAGGTTTCATCAAGATCACTCCCACTGATGTTATAACACTAATTTCTGTTTCTGGTTTTGCAGCTGTGATCCGACTCCTGAGAGCTAATGCTCCTGAAAGCAGCCAGGTCTGCTTTCATTTGTGGCTCCTTTTCCCCTGCACAAAACATCATAGGTTTAGAGAGGTGTGGAATGTATGGTGGATGCTTCCAAAGGCTGAACATACTCTAAATATCACATTGACACAAAGGTGTTTTATTAATGTTTTTAATTTCTTTAATGAGATTCTTCATCAAGGTCTGTAGATGGCAGTAGGTTGGTTTTCTCTGAGGTATTTTGCTCAAATACTTATGCAGTAGAGCATGTACTTTTCTCTACACAAACTTTGATCTTTGCAGGGTCAACCCACACTGAAAGTGGTAACTAGATGCCATTCTCCAATGACTTGGGTCAAGGGTTGGGGAGGTACTCAGGGTATTTCACTACTGTATACAAAACTATTGACCATGTGCTTAACCATGAATAAAGAAATTAACCACAAATAAAGAAATTTCCTATATATAAACAGAAAAGCTGAAAAGCAACAGTACAATACATCAGCTTTTGATATTTACCTGTCTCTGGAGTCTCTCAGCTTTATGCTCCTTATATTTACAATGGTTTTTGGCAAGAGAGATAAGTGACTTAAAAATAGATAAGAAAAGTAAAAAAACATCTGAATCAGCAGTGAAAAGCTCTATGGAGTCTTTCTATTGCCACTAGTGGCTTTTTGGAACAAGGCTTTCCTGAATTAGAAGTTAGAGACACAATGTTTGGCTCAGAATACACATTTAAAAAAAAAAGGTATTCATTCAGATTTGATCCTGATATGCAAAACAAATGTTAAAATTATTAGAATTACTTACGTGATAATTGTTTTTCTTCAGGGCAAAACAGTAATTTGAAGAAACCAGAACCATAACTGATCTTTTGGTTTGTAATTACCTTTATAGATGCACAATTGCATAGTTGGCTCTGGCAATTGAAATTATTCTATTTGCTTTTCTTTGTGCATGTTGTCTGTAATTACCGCATCTGAGCACAGAAGATGCTCTGTAGTTGTTTTGTGAGACCAAAAGGATGAGGGAGCCTGTGGTTTAGTTGCTGGAAAATTTCAAAGGCATTTTGAATACAACAAAATTCCTAAGGAATTGCCTGCTTTGTTGAGTCACTTTTATTCTTCTTCACCCTCTTTTTTTTTTTTTTTTTTTTTTTTTTTTTTTTTTTGGTGTGTGTGTTCTTTAGGGTGTGGAGTGGGAGGAGAGATGACAAGACCATATGGGCTTATTTACTACTCACAGAGGAGTTCAAGCATTTCTGTGCCTGCTCTAAGTATTGTGGAATGTTGCTAACAATTGTAAATAATTTTATGCTTATTTTGCAATCTGCTTCAACTGCATGACTGAAGCCCTTGGTTGTTTTGCTATTGTCATGAACGGATGGAAAATGAGATCTTAAACAAAATGTGATGCTGAAGTGTACTTCCCCTTTCTTAAATCTGCAGATAGGTTCATTGGTGCCCTCCTCTGATCTTTGGAAAACAAAAGGCTGGATGAGAAGAACTGGTCAAAACATGAGGATTATGACTAAGGACAGACAATTCAGCATGATTGTACCATAATTTCATTTCCTCTTTATAAAGGACAGATAACTTTGCTCTGTGATCTGTCTCTGCACAAAATAGCATAGCATATAGTAATATTTTTAGTATATAGTAAATCTGTTGATTGGCATACTTGCTCATATGTTTTGGTTTTTATTTGTTTAATTGGAAAGGTCCCTTTACAGCATTCTGGCATAGTAAAACAACTCCAACACAGACATAATTTTCAAGGACTCCTGTCTGATGTCTAGACTGCTATCATATACACACACATTCTTGTATATAAGAGAAGTGCTATGGGCTACAACCTTGCCCATTTGGCAGAAGAGGACTCTTTTCCATAAAACTAAGTGTTATGTGTGCTACTTTCAGCCAGTGGAATAAATGCCCCCAGGAACTGAGGTCCTGTACAGATTTAGCACTCTCTGCCTGCTTGCTGCAAGTGCAAAGTGACATTTTCAGGCTTGTCTTCTGTAGTATAGATATGTATCAACATACATAACCACAATTTAAAGTAACCCCTCAAAAATAATACAACCCAATGAACTTCACTGCTCACGCCGGTCTTCCCTGAGGAATGGTGAACAAACAGATGATATGGGCCAAGTCTTAGTCACATGAGAAGCTTTCAGAAACTGCTCAAAAGCTATGGTAAAGTGCAATATTGGAACATGAACACAACAGGAGGAAATACTCCCTGCTGCTTCTTGCTGACAGTAAGCTAGTTTTGGTCAGGACTTAGGCCTTTCTTTGCTGGAGTCTCCCTCTTAAATGCAAATAATTTTGGTTACATACTTCATTTTCTAATACACATATCTCCTTTGGCTTCGTGACAGTCAAATGGGATATAAGTGAGGTTAAGGGCACACTCCAAGTTTTCTCCTGTGAGCTACGAGAATCTGGTCCCAGAACTGAGTTAAACTGAATCAGACATGAGCCTCATCATTAACCTTGCTATCCATCATAAACAATTCCATGGGATCAGTTGTGGTTGTTGCTTCTTCAAGAAATTTGTTAATACAGAAGAATTTTTAGTTTCTCTTACCTCTTCACCTGGACCTTACTTTGAGGGACACCATGCCTGCAAGCAAGGAAAGTGAGATGTACAACCTAGAGCTATCATACTTCCATATTTACCCTGCACTTTGTCTCCCCTGATATTTTGTCAATTTAGAGGATTTTCAGGAGTATTCAAAATTCTGACAAGACATTTGAAAACCCTGAGACAACAAAGACATGGTAAAGGGAAGGGCTCTGCAGCCACAGACTGCATTTATTTCTCCCCAAAGGCGCCTCTTTGCTGCAGCGGCAGGTGGAGAGCCCCAGGCAGATGGAGCTGGGTGGAGATGCTCCAGAGAATAAGCCAGGGGATGAGTGAGGCTGGGGTGCCAGCTTTTACCACACCCAGAGACAGGGGAAACACCTCGAGGGAAAGATGGGATTTTTCCCTGTGTTATACCTCAGTAGTATCTGGCTCTGTGTTATCAGCAAAGCTTCAAATAGCTTATCTTTTGCCTATGTGTTTGTCCTCCTTGCCAGCCCAACATTTCTTCATTTAAATGTGTGAATAATAATCCCCTGAGTAGATATGGCTAATATAAAAGCATACTAAAATCCCCAAATATTCGGGGAAAGATCTTATCTTTTGTTGCATGGAAAGATGTCTGCAGTCTGGCTTCAATAAAGGAATAACTTAAAAGGCAGAAAAATAAGCAGCAGAACATCAGCTCTCACTTCAGTGTGTAAACTTTGGAAAGGCCACCTGTCAGATCCCTGGTGGAAAGCCGCATTTTGTTTGGCATCTGGCTGATTGCCATGATGAAATGTTGAAGTGTTTGGAAACCTGTGGAACTTTCTTCAAAAGGCACACTTCCCCTCCCCCTTTCTCTAAATAATTAAATCTTAAATGTTCTGGCTTGCAGTTAAGAAAAGATAAAACACAACGGCAGGATTCTTTCAAACACACAAGCTAATAACGTGGGGGCCTTTCGTGTTATTTATTTTAGCTTTCCCCACATGAATTACAAAAGAAATTGCCTCAGTGTCACCTTAACTTTTCATCCCAGGCAGTCACTGATTCTGATCTTGCTAACAGTGAAGTAAATCTGAAGTAACTCTGTTGAAATGTGACCCACTTGCAGAGGACTGCCTATTCATTTCAGTGCAGAATTGGCATGCAAGCACGACTGTGATCTTTTAAGTCTTGTCCTGTCATGAAGTGTATCAGTCACTACAAGCTACTCCAGATTTGGGAGACTCACTAACCAGACTTAGCCATTGTGACTAAACAATGTCAGAAAATAGAATGAGACTCACAAACATCATCTGGGTGACGTCTTGTGAAAAGATAAAAATTTCACGTGAAGTCAGTTTGACAGCAAGCATATTTTGCTCTGATCACTCATTTTGACTGTTTTCCCTAACAATACATTGTGTTTCAGGTTGAAAGCAAGTTGTTTTATGATTCCAGCACTTTTAGGAATGCAAAGCTCCAGATTAACACCATCTGTTGTTTGAAGATAAAAGTAGAGACACTGTTGTTAGTGGCTAGTTCTTTTTGTAATTGCTGTTCTTTTAAGAAGCAGACATTATGAAGTTACTCTTTCCCCAGTAGATGTATATGGGACTGCCGACAAGAGGATATATGCTCTTGAGAAGTTGAACCCATATTTTCTTACAGCTACATGTGCTATTTAAGAAAAAAAATTGTTTTATTCCTTGAAGTTTCTTGTTGGCTTTAATGCTCACAGGTACTAGAGAATAGAGGGCCTAGAGTCACCTGTGGCCTTGATGCACAGACTGGGCTGCCAACATTCAGCTTTCTCCCACTAACATATCCTAAAGCAAAGCATGAGAAGTCAGTCTGCTGTGTTTCTGCCAGAATGGTAGTGCCTACAGATGAAACCATGCGCTGCTGAAACATTCCCCACTCTTTTCCAGCATGTGTTATGCACACTGTATAAGGGGGCAAGTGCTGTTCCTTCTGGGGATCTAGCTCTCTGTCTTGCATATGGGAGTTGGAAGAGTGCAGGGACAAATCAGCTCAGTGACCTTGTCTTGCATGCTGGTTAGTAGACCTAAAGAGGGAAATGAATTTGCCACAGGTAAAGGAGCACAGCCAGAACCAGGAACTCGACTGTAACTGTGTAGTTCTCTCTGCACAGGTCTGGCAGTGTTTTGCCCTAAACTCAAAAAAAGCCTGTCAAAGGCTTTCAAACACTGCCCAGCTACAGCTGGGAATTAGCACAGGACAAGGACCAAAAGGCATTTTGGGTGCAAGCACACTGTTTAGACAATAAGGCAGTTTAGCTTACCCTATAGCTATGCTGTGCTTGTTGGCCTCAGGGCAAAGAGCAGCTGAGCAGAGCTTATTTCATTCGCCACCACGCTCTGATCTATCCTTGGGAGAATCCCAGCACCCAGTGACTGGATACCTGTTACAGGGTCATTTTTGAGATTTATGATGTATTTCCTACTGGATCCCATGAGGTACAAGTCAGGCTTGCTGCTATTATCCCTTGACTCTGGCACAATATCGATTAATATCAATATCAGTATTATCTGAGACACAGGCAATTGAAGATACAGGTAATTGGATGGCAATAACCAAATTCAGCTTGCAGGAAATGGTGTTGTCTTAACTGACACATGCTGAATTTCATCCAGGAATTTTGGGATCCTTAACAAACTCTGTCTCATATCTTTTGATGAAAATCTGGAGGTTTTATATTTTAATATCCAAGTCTTGTATATTTTTTCTGTGCTTTTAGTGAGTACGGTAGTTTAAAGACAAGTTTTGTGCAAATAATAAGAAGTGAGAAAGTCCTCTAGGACAGGAATGGTCCTCAATATTTCCAGACTGGTGACAGTATCTTTATTTTAAATAAAGCAGCATATTTTGTGGCTCCAACATTTAAAATATTTTAAATATTTTTGCATTACAAAACTAAATCAGAAGAAAAAAAAGGTATGCATCTATTAATCACGAGCATATTTTTCTGATGTATTACAAAAAACCCAAAAAACCACTGAAAAAGTTTTCACTTTAGTAAAATTTCTTGCCATGTCCAGGAATCCTTACTTAGGCAAACAGAGTGAGAGGGTTATGTGAAGCTTCTCTAAGTTAGGCCTGCAAAGGTCCACCTAAAATTTCCAAAATAAGTGCACAAATGACTCCTAAGTGGAACCAAAGGCCAAGTAGTTGCTGGTCATGTTACCTCATGTTGCCTCAGGGCAATCACTAGCACAAATAGAGGCTAGGAGGAGAATGGATTAAGAGCAGACCTGAGAAGAAAGACTTCACAGAATCAAAAAATCCTTAGGGTTGGAAGAGACCTCCAGAGATCATCTGGTCCAAACCCCCTGCCAAGGCAGGATCACCTAGAGCTGGTTACTCAGGGTGGGGTTTGAATGTCTCCAGACAGGGAGAGCCCATCAACTCCCTGGGCAACCTGTTCCAGGGCTCTGCCACCCCCAGCACATAAAAGTTCTTCTTCATGTTGAAGTGAAACTCTGTTTCTAGTTTATGGCCATTGCTCCATGTCCTGTCACTGGGCACCACTGAAAAGAGCCTGGCACCATCCTCTTGGCACCTGCCTTTGAGATTATAGTCTTTCTTGTACTGAGGAGCCCAGAACTGGACACAGCACTGCAGAGGTGGCCTTACCAGAGCTGAGGGGCAGGATCACCTCCCTTGACCTTTGGCCACACTCTTCTCAATGCACCCTAGGATACTCTTGGCCCTCCTGGCTGTAAGGGCATTGCCAGCTCATGGTCAGCTGGTCATCCACCAAGACTCCCAGGTCCTTCTCCAATAAGTCAAGCAGTGTGGCCAGCAGGGTGAGGAGGGGATTCTGCCCCTCTGCTCTTCTCTGGTGAGACCCCACCTGCGGTGCTGTGTCTTGGTCTGGGACCCAGAAGGAAAGAAGAACATAAAGATCTTGGAGTGGATTCAGAGGAGGACCACAACAA
This sequence comes from Molothrus aeneus, assembly GCF_037042795.1. Lineage (NCBI taxonomy): Eukaryota > Metazoa > Chordata > Aves > Passeriformes > Icteridae > Molothrus > Molothrus aeneus. Next base: position 101,108,574 of record NC_089646.1, on the reverse strand, counting down.
TGACCAAAGGGCTGAAACACCTCTCCTGTGAAGAGAGGCTGAGAGATCTGGAATTTTTCAGCTGGGAGAAGGCTCCAGGGAAACCCAATAGCAACCTTCCAGTATCTAAAGGGAGCTTACAAGAAAGCCAGAGAGGGACAATGTGCTATTCCCCTTTGAAGCTCCCCTGTGTTCCCCTCAGACCTTCAAAGATAAAGAGGCATCCCAATCTCCCATAGCTAGACTTCAGGGGAATTATAGTGCAACCATGAAAAGCTGACAGACAGCTTAAAGGACTTTTTCCTGGTTTAGAATCTGGGGGCAAGCCCTGTGGCATAGCCCCTGAAGCCTGTCCCTTGGTGAAAAGAGCAACTAAAATCCCTTATAGGCTGTGTGAGGGTATTTACACACAAAGATTTTTTTTTCTCCAAAGCCTCTTCCTGTGGGTTTAAACTACAATGGGGATAGTTCAGACTACCGTAAATGTTGATACAATTGTAGGAAAACAAGAATCCAGTTTGCCCTTTCCTGTCAAAGAGTAATTTCTTCACTCTGAAAGTGATGACTGAGCCCTGATCCAAAGAAATCCTGAATGCTCAGCAATTCATGTTAAGGAGCAAAACAAAACCCCAAATCCCCCTTTTATTCTGCCATAGCGTTTTGGTAACTTTTCAACGTGCTGTCATCTGGTGACAACAAAGGCCTCATATCTCCTTTCAAAAGCCTTCCTTTTGACCTTGTACTAATTAGAGTACATGTAAAAACAATTGCAAATTAAAATTCAGCATAATATCTCTGTTAGCTATTTCTAAAAATAATGATGAATGGCACAAAGAAATATCAACACAACAGCTTTGCGTAAGCTGCTTGTGATTTGTAAATGTCTTTGGTTAATCTACAAACTTGCACACATTTTTTTTTGACCTTTATGAGGTTATGCTTTGCTCAGATTGCTGGTCATGTGTTTAAAAGCTAATATGTTGACTTTGTTTTTAAAGCAAGCATGGGGTTTATAACTCCAGGGCATGTTTTCATCCCCATTGTACAGGGGCGTATACATGTCAAGATGTACTACTCAAAGATAATACTTCAGAATCATATATGGGCCTGCTGGAATTTTGTGTTTGACAGAATATGCACATCCCAGCTGAGAGAGGATAATGCAAATAATGTAATGCAATATTTGGGAATTTCCTTGGGGGTTGTATAATACTGCATCCTCTTGAAGTTCAGTGATGAGCTCTCCACATCATTTATTAAGCATGTTAGAAATGTGAGCACCTAATTCCTATTTGGATCTGGGGGAACTTGATCCTCATAGAGATTTTTTGGTGACTCTACAAAGATTGCTACAGCCCGAACTGTGTCTTGAAGGATAAGAGAGAAAATTTCTTGAAGTAAAACCTGTTTCAGTCATGTGTATCCCTCTCCTTGTTTCTCACTACTGTGAGAAACCAGGAGACTAATATTTTCAAGGTTTCATTCTCACAAGATGCCTGTGGAATGTTTGGTGCTAACTTTTGTGCATTTCAGTGAGCAGCCAAGATAAGTTTTTCACTGAGAAATGATCCTGAACAGCCTATGCTGTTATTCAGAATGCCTGGGGATGTGACAGGAATTGGTTTTCACTGTATGTTTCCTTCCTAAGATTTTAAATAAGGATAGCAAGATGTCTGAAAGACTACAATGGCAAAGCAAATAATGATCCAGATCATCATATCCCTGGTTAGGGATACTGGGAGTTAATGGGAGCTGTGAGAGCTCAGCTCTTCAAAGGATGTACTTAGAGGCCTTCTCTCATTCATCTGTCCCACCCCTTTGGCCTATGTCCCTATATGATAAAGTTTCGTGAGAGGGACCCAGGGGTATATGGAGCCTGGAAGCAGCTGATGGTCCTTGAAAAAATTCATCTGTCCTTGCCTGCCTGGAGCCTGCTCTGCATGGTCTGAAGGCCAAACATCAGTTGTTAGGACAGCAAAAATCTGCTTATCTATTTCATGAGGCACCATGAGTGGGGATTTGCTGACAGGCTACTTAAAAACAGGCAGGAAACCTTAGCTCATTTACCCTTGAATGTAAGAAACATCCCTTGAACAGGTCAACGGCAGATCTGTACACACAGTAAGGGACTTACAATGATGCAACACCCCCCTTTCCTGTCAGTTCATGAATAGAGAGATGGAATAGCTTTCATTTGATGCAGCAAGAGACAGTACAGGTTTCTAGAAGCAGTATGAATCATGACCTTAAAGAAGAGCAATGTTACCCTGAAGGTGTAACTTACTGTTAGCTTTTGTGGTATCAGCTGGTAAGCAGACTGGAATCAGTCTATCTTAGATGCTTTTTACTCACAGTACAGGCCAACACTCTAACACAGCAAGAAGACAAATCTTTCTGACCTCAGCTTATGCCCAGAAGCATGGCAATTGGTGAGCCTCATCTTCTTCTAGCCTCGCTGGCATAACTACAGATGCCCTTCTTATTCTCATAAGAGTGAGGCTGAGGGTGGGAGAAGATTGCTCATGGTCCTTGGTACCTCCTCTGGTGTTAGTCAATGACAAAATGATGCCTCCCAATGGGAATGTAAGAAACATCCCAACTTGCCCAGCACAGTGACCTGCCACTCCCTGCTGAATAGGACACAAATGGAAACAGCCAGTGCGTCAAATGAAGCTGACCACATTCCACAGGACTTTTTGTAGCCCCCACAGGTGGACACCCAGGCTGTATACACAGCCCAGCTCTTATGCCAAAATTCGTTCAGTACTTTGGCTCCACAGGAAAAACAATCTTCAAGAATGAAGACTTTCAGGCACTGGTCTCCACTTCAGATAGTGTTAATGTATATACCCTTAGCAGATCATGCCATCAGTACAGAGGTGGTTGAGGACAACTGTAGTAGAAATAACGTGAACCGCACCCCAAAAGTGGCATTTAGTAACTAGACAGCCCTGATGCAAAGAGATTGAAGTTTAAAATTAGTTTGCAAAGAAGAAAGATAGACACCAGAGAGAAACAGAGTACCTGGGCTATCTGTTGTTTCCACACCACTCAATTTTTGTATTTTGCTTCTCTGACATAATGCTGCTCTGGATTCTGCTTTCTCTGGCAAATCACCAATATGGAAACTCCTCTTCATTTTTTCAGGAACTAAACTTCCCAGCCTTCATTCTTCACATCCAAAATAGATGCATACACATGTTTAAATGCTTGCTTTTTTTTTTTTTATTCTATAAATACTTTTTTTTTCCCCTTATTATGTCTGTATTTGATCATGAAGGAAATCCTACAACAACTTACTCAATACAGGATCCTGTTCAGTGCTGGAACACTTTTATCCAAGCCAGCTGTCCCAAATGCACTTCCATTATTGAAAATAATTACCTAAGTTTGTCTCACTAATAACACAAGTTTGTTGCTAACCAGTAGAAAGCATATCACTTCTACAAGTGGTATTCCCTCAAGCTTTACCTTCTTCCCTTTTATTTTACATTTCTGATTCACAGATTTCTCATTTCAGTTTTCTTTCATTTAGCATTCTTCCATTACTCATGCTGAAACTGTAAAATGAAGGTCCCAGTTACAGCACTAGGTTTTATGACTTTTTGTGTGTATGTGAGTAGAATGTGTGTATAAAACCATAAATGAATACATAAAGAGATCAAGTTAAACATGGCACCTACACTGGATTGCTTCTTCTCTTTGTAGTTATTTCCACTTGCATATAGGTTTGCCAGGCTAGGACTGTAAAGGTTAAATCTTGCTTAGAGAGCTTTAAGTTACATCTTTCTGAACTCTGAAGTGCTTGAGATTGCAATTCAATTTTCTTCAAAAGAGGTTTTTGTTTGTTTTGGTAATACACCAAGTCTTTCCTGTGAAAGTCAGCTCAACATTCATATTATAATAACACCTAGAAGCTCAGAGCTAGAATTAAAATGCTGTTGAGCCTAATCGCACTAACTGCTCTCTAAACATAGATGTCCCTGTCCCAAACCTACAAGATATGACAAATATGAACAGATGGCTAAGATAAAAAAAATAAAGACATCAAACAGGATATTCCCAGTTCTTAGGAGTCAGTGCTCAAAACTCTTTATTCATGTATCCATAATTCAGGTGGAAGTGAATGCTTAGGGGAAGAATGTAAGAATAGTGCAATTACGGAGTGACCTTCCTATTGCTTTACCTCCCAGATTCCAGTACTAATTTGTTTAGGGGCTCCTTAAGTCACAGGCTGAATGTACATTGTTGTGTTTAGCCATGTTGCATCAGTTTTTTTCCATGAATCTGTCTTAATTATTTTATAAAAGTAATTTTGGGCTCCAGAGCATCCTGTGACAATGAGTTCCCCATTTTAATTATTTGCAGAAAGACAATTTAATTTTGTTTGCTTTGAACTGCTTGTCTCATAACTTAATTAGTTGCCAATAAATTCTTACAGTTAATTGTTCCCTATTTATTTTCTCTGAAGCAAGTCACTTAGTATCATGAGACCCTGCTACAACTCCCTACTGTGTGCTTTAGTTTTAGCTAGCCTGAATAATTCTGTATTGTTGCTAACTCAATCACCTCATCCTTCAGTCCCTTTCCAGTTCATTTAATGAACTGCATGAGTCAGTATAGCTCCTCGTATGGACCTTACTGGTAACCTCCTTCAAATGAACAAGGCAACTATTTATTCTTACCCTTTATTTTCTAAAAAAATAATCATCCATGTGACCACTCCCATGACAGCTTAGTTCCTTCTAAGCATTTCTGGTAAAAGATGTCAAATGCTTGCTAATAAAATCACCATATCAATTGAATCAATGTTACTTACAAGTTCAGTGACTGGATCAAAGAACTGAAATAGGATAAATATTAATAAGAAATAAGAAATAAGATAGTACTTCTAGAAGATAGAAGAAATAAGATAGTACTTTTCCTCTAGAAGGCTTTACTCTCCTCTTCAAGTCTTTCCTAGATACGTCGTGATTATCCACATGTGCACTAACTCTGGGTTTTTTTAGATTTTCCATTGTATTTATCACCTTGTATTTCTCTTGTGCACGGGCTGATTTAAGCAATATATCATGCACCACAACTCAGTCGTAGCCTTCATAGTGAGGTCCTCTGGACCATTTAGGTAAACACCACATGGTCCTGATTAACAATTATTGTGTGGTTTGCATTTTTGTCTACGCACAAAAGTCCTTGTATCAACACTTCAGATTGAGATAAATCTTTGGACTCTTCCTGTGTAAAGGACAGTCCTGGTATAGGAAACTCCATGAACTTCTCTGTAACGAACAGTGAAGCCTTGGCATCAACATTAGGTTTTACACATAGATAATTTTTCAAGCTCACTGATTCTCTGGCATGTGTCCTGCTTTTGAGGTTTGAAAAGTTTGTGTTATTAGTTTTTTAATACCTTTGGTAAATTGCATGCTTCGTATTGGCCTTCCTTTATGATTATCTTGCCAATGTTTACGATTTCTTCTATTTTTCTCTTAAAAATAACCCCCAGTTCTGAAGAATGAAATATCACACCTGTTAGCTTTTGTCATAGTTGTTGTTGTTTTAGCTGCATTGGTTTCTTTTTTTACTGACTGAAAATTTTTAACTGGTAGAAAATATTTAGTCTTTCAACCCTAAACCTTCTTCTTGCTCTCATTCTCTCAAGTGTTAACTTACCCTGTTAGTTACTCAACCTGATTAACTTTGCCTTATCTTTCACTGGCTTTTCTGAGATTCAGTGCCAAGGGTCTGCATTTCAGAATCTTTCTGAATTAACACATTGTGAATCAGCTCCTGCTCAATCATCAGGCCTAATCCAAGAGCTTCACCTCTTTGGATCTTTCATTTTATTTTTTTGAAATTGCTACTATTTTCATTATTTATAATTTAGATCAGCCTCCTCTTGTGGGATATTTACCTCATCTGCAGCAGGGTGAATGAAATTCCCAGTTACTATAGCATTTTCACCTTGACAGCTTCTCATACCTTCAAGAGTCAGTTGGAGTTTCTAGGATTCTGAACATGTTTTTTTTCCTACAATCTCAATTCTCTCCAGGTGCTACAGAGCATAAGCTGTCTACTCCTGTCTAGTGTATTTTCATGTTTATTATATTCAGCAAAGTTTGAGAAAAAGAAGCTCTTCATCTCTGTCTCCAAACACAGTAGCAACCTTATTCCATGGATTCTGGCATCCTGCCTGTAACAATGTGCAGTTCAGGATCTCAGACTAAGGAGAGGCCCTGTGCAGTACTTAGGATGAAAGAATTCTTCTTACAGATCTGCTGCAACATGATCAGAGCCAAATTATTGTAGATTTCTACATCAACAATGAAACTGGTGAATTTTTCAATGTCTTTGTGCTAGAACAGGTTTTATGAATACACCCAAGAAACATTCCAAAGCAGATTATAATAATCTTAATCTTAAAGAAGGTCTTCTTTGAATATAAGAGTCTTGGCAAGGGACATTTAAACTTAAAAATAGCAACCCACAAGTCTTAAATTTTTGGGTTTTTTTTGCACCTGAACCTTGAAGTTATGGTAAGACTTCATGTTAGATTTATAAAAAGAGGGCACATCCTTTGACAAGATTATCAATCATAGATATCTCGCACCTTTAATAACTTTGTGTGAACAGCAATGACTCATTTACTTCTTGGCACAGTACAGCTCCCTGTCTCAGTGTCATAGCTAGAGATGAAGAGAGAAAATTCAAAATATCTAAAAATAAAAACTTAGGAAAGTGGGAAGAGAAGTATTTAAAGACAATATATCTGAAAGATAATAGAATGGAAGTTTCCTCACATATGTGAATCTAAACTACTACAGATCTAAATGGGGAAAATCAAACAAAAGTATTTTATTAACTGTTAAATTGAAAGCAAATGGACCATCTTAAGGAATTATTTTTACCATATGGTACCAGCTGTAATGTTATATTCTTCCTTCTCCCCTTTCTGCATATAGTAAGCCATATCTAGCTCTTCACTTTTAATCTTGTTTAATACCAGAAAGAAGTAAACGCCAAATGGTCTACTTCTATTGATGTCATTCATTCCCAATAAGTTAAGTTTTCATTTCAGGTACAGAGCAATGATTGCACATCTGTTTTCTGTGGCTTTTTCTGTGGCTGATGCATCTGCACAGACTGCAGTGAAAAAGGGTCTGTGCACAGTGCTAAATTGTTAAAGAGGGAGTGACATAAACTGATAAAGGATGAGGATGCTAAGATAAAAAAAACTGAATAGTTGACCAATAAATGAATTTTAAAAAAATTTTTACTTCTGTTCATATCCAGTAAAATAACTTAGTCTCAGGCCTAATATCACAGATTGGAATTACTCTGAGGCTCATTCTGGGTTTCATCGCTTTGGGAAATCTTTATAATGTCATGTCTTCTCTGTTATCTGCAGCAGTATTTCAAGCACAGATTACTCCTTCTTCACATATGACACTGTTATGCTATTCCCAATCCTGATGTCTCAGAAAAAAACCTTTATTTTTTCCTGTGAAGAAAGTCCATTCCTTGCCTGTGTTTTAATTACCCTGTGAATTTTGTCTTTTTATGTCCATATTAAAAGTCTCTCAATTTATACTCCAAAATCAAATGGGTGGTTTGGGACAGTACTTTTCAAGTAACAGCTCTTATTGCCATAGGTGAAGTTGAGTGATAGATTAAAGAGGACATAAAGGCATGAAATTCTGTAGCCTTCAGCAGTTGTGGTAGCTTGGGGTGAGGTTGATGGCTTCACGTGCCTTGAGGTGACTGAGCTGCAGAACTTGAGTGCAAATATTTCTTCCTTGTACCTTTACCAAGAGATCTAGTCCCCCTCAAGATTGGAGGAAGCAGCTATCATATAACACAGTGCATGATTTGGGATTGTTAGTTGGGACAGGAACTAAGTCTCCAGGTATCATGACTATTGAGGGCTGAGTACAAAGCTGTTGTACTCTGCCCAATACTGTTTCCTGTTCTGTGTGTACTCAGAGGTGTATCTTGTGGAAGCAGAGACTTCCCTGCCTTCTTAAGCTCTAACAGGAAATAAGGCAAGGAAATGCTGAGAAAGCTGAAGTCCTGAGGACACTATTGTACTCCTCTTGTGACCACAATCCCATGCCTTTTCTTCCAGCACACTTCCTGCACTCTACTAGAGTGTATCTAGTGTGAGCCATCCCAAAGCATGCATGCTGTAAATTAGAAAACAGCTACAATGGGAAGCTGCAGAGGGAAAACATGAAGAAACAGACTCACATTCTCTTATGGGAATTTTCCAGGTAGCTCAGAGAAAGAAGTGGACTTCAGAAGTGTGAACCCAAGAAAGGATTAACCAGAAATATCTGCAGTATTTCCAGTAACAGAGAATAGCAGAGAGCAACCAAGCACAGCAGAAATGTCACAGACAAGATAGCTAGTGTCATTCTGGTCAGGAGAGAAAAGGTTGCCTTCCTGGATCTAAGAGCAAGCAGGCAGACATTTGAGCAGGTGACAAGCTCTGGGTGAGCAGACTTGATGTCTGAGAGGCTGCCTCATCTGCATGGGTTTGTCTTCTTTTCTTTTAAGCTTTTATTTGTAAATATTTTTTAAATTTATCATCCACTCAAAATGTTATAAGCACTTTGATTTTCACTTTATCTTGGCCTGGATTAATTGGGATTTAGAGAGATGAATAACAAATAATTTCTTAAGCAGGGAGCATTAGACAACAGCTGTATGTATCTGTTAGAAGAGCACTACTCTGAGAAGCACAAATGGATTCAGAGGTAGAGCTGGTCCCCAGATTAGGGGAGAGATGACACTGATTTTTTTGTTTGGATTATATGTTGTAGCTTGAACGAATATTTATTACCCCTCTATACTATTAGGAAAGTGTAGGTCTCCTTCAAAAAGCTGTACTTGGCTTATGCCCACATTCAGAATCTTTTCTGTGTGGTGCCACAGGAGATTGCCAGGCACTCTCTGAGCCTAGCTTGAGACATCTGCTGTAGGAGGTGGGTCTCTACCACATTTTCAGGAAGGATGTGCTCAGACTGGTAACAGTCTAGCTATAACAGGCTGGCAGGCACTGTAGGATGCCAAATGCACTTCAGAAACACGGTAAATTAAACCCATGCCGTGCCCTCTCCTGCTGTTAGGAGAATGGCTCTGCACTGCTTTTTGTGTAGTCACTGCTAGCTTGATACCAACAACCAAGCCAGATTGTTTAAATCTAGTTCAAGTATTTGTGCATAACACAGCAATGCAGAAGTATCCAGGAACTCTCATTACATTGAACAGACAAGCTATTTTATATTTTTAGTGGAAAGAAAAAAACAACAACCCTGCAGTCTAAAAAATATTTACATAGGACATTGCAATTATTGTTCAGAATTAATGAGCTTTATCCCCTCCTTTTGGCTTAAAGAACACAAAATCCCAATGAAAGGAAACAGATGTAGTTGTTTTAAGCATTTCCAAAGGAAACTGCAGTAAAGTCTGAAACATCACTGTATAAAAGCCTTGTGTGTCATGGAGATGTTCTGATATTGTTTTCATTTGCCAGCTGTGTGTAAAGAGGGAGTTATGTCTGTGGCCAACAGATCTTCCCACATCAGAGCAGTAACAACAACAAAGCAACGGAAATATTAGGAAAACACTAACTTTACCTTCAAATACACTTGATTTTCCTAAACAAGAAACGTGAATTAGGAATAGTTTCAAAGAAAAATGGCCAGAATTTATAATGCTCTACTGAAAAAGACAATAAAAGGAATAAAGAGCATTAATAAAATGAAATAGTCTATAGGGAATTTGGCCAACAAATAAGATATCAGAACATTACCTCCTGGCTCTCCTTGTTAGCTATTGCTTGTCATTCCCTATCCTCCAAGAAAAATACCAGGACTTTCAGTTGATCTGAAGAGATATGGCATAATAAACTAGCTAAGAATTTCTGGGCCTACAAATCAGGTGATTCAAGTCCAGCTCCTGCCTCTGCCTTTACCATTGGTGTTAAATGTTATTATCTGTGTGACGGTAACACCTAGAAAAATCAGTGTAGCAGACATTTCTACAGCAGACCCATAAAACTACAGTCTTTGCCCTGGAAACACCTGCAGCCTGGTGATACAGACTTCCTGTGCTTTGGTCTTTCTATCAGTCAGTCAAACTAGGAACTCCTGTTTGACCAGGATGTCTGTATGACCCGACTGTGGGTTTCCGATTGATGTTCTTTTTCTGTTTATTTCTACTGACCCCTGTGCTGGAAAAACAACTGTTTGAACATGGCAATCCACTGGTCATAGGTCTGGTTTTGCATTCAACACTACACACTGCAGGGATATGTTCAAACCTTACTACATATGGAGTCCAAGCTACTGAACTCATTGGGAAAACAATTTAATCAACACATCCAAGGGATAAAACTTCTTGAAATGCTTTTGAACCACATAGTTGTATGATAGCATGACACTTTAAATTACTGACTACAGTGGTTTCAGCTGGGATAATGTTAATTTTCTTCCTATCAGTTGGTACGGTGCTGTGATTTGGATTTAGTATGAGAAAAATGTTGATAACACATCGATGTTCTGGTTGCTGTTAAGAAGTGCTTACCCTAAATCAAGGTCTTTTCAGTGTCTCATGCTCTGCCAGTGAAGCAGGTGCACAAGAAGCTGGGGGGGAGAACCAAACTGGCCAAAGGAATATTCTATACCACAGAATGTCCTGCTTAGTGTATAAACTGGGAGAAGTTGATTAGGGGCTGCTGATTGCTGCTCAGGGACAGACAGGGTATCAATCAGCAAGTGGTGAGCAGCTGTATTGTGCATCACTTGTTTTGCTTGGATTTTATACTACTTTCTCTCTCTCTCCTCTAACAATTATTATTATTTATTTTATTTCAATTATTAAACTGTTCTTAGCTCAATCCACAAGATTTATCTTTTCTTTCTGATTCTTCTCCCCACTAGATGGGGTTAAACCATGACGCCGATGCTTTCAACTGGGAATGCAGTGGAAGTGACAAAATATTTTCCATGAACTGAAAAAATATAATGCACAACTAAGATAAAATAAGGGCTAAGATCTGCAGTGAAAAAGATGGTAGTTCTCTGTGAAAATCCTGTCTTGGGTGTGTGGATTTTTTAATGTATTTCTTTGACAGTGTCTTCCCTCAGTTAGTTGAAATGTTGACACTGATAGCCACTTCAGTAACCTAATTTCTCTCTTTGTTTATTCTGGTCACTTTTTGCATTTCAAAGCATTATCCTTCAATTTACAAGAACTATAGTATTGTCCTGACAGCTTCCAGTTAAACTAGAAGACCTTAGAAAGCCCTTAACCCTAAAAACCTAAATAAAATTTTACAAAGCCCTAGTACCCTAATGAAAGAGTATATAGGAATAAACTTCTGGACCCAACAGAAAGAAAATATCAGAGAACAATAAACCTTTCAGGAGAAAATATTTCAGCACATATATATCCTGTTCAGTGAATACCATCTACAGTGTTAATAAAATACAGGAAGGCTGTCAGAGCTCACTTGCTGGACAAAAGCTCTAGAAAAGGAAACTTTTATTTTCCACCAGCAGAGGATTGTGTTTTCCATAGAGTGAAGAAAACACAGGTCAGTTTACCAACAAGGGCCTCCTCTCCTACAGGAGCCACAGGGAAAGATTCTACACAAGAGCAGTTACACAAACCAAAACCCAAAAGTGGAATTGCAGTAGCTTGTGCCATATCTGAGCAACATTCACCATCCTTCACCTGTTCTGCTGGGCTGAAATTCATCCATCATCAAGGCCTCTGCTCCCATCTCAAGGATGTGCAGCTGAGAACAAGACACTGATGACTGAAGCTGCAGGTAGCAGAGGCTTGGACTAATGAGCCTCTGCAGAAAGGCTCCTCACAGCCCTGTTTGGACAATGTGTGTGTGTGTGTTTTTGGAAGGGGTGAGGATGCCAGAGTACAGAGAGAGAACAAAAGTACAGATAAGAGTTGTCCTATGCCCAAGGTCAAATGTTTTCAAAACCCTAAAATAAACCAGGGCCATCCTGTATTTGTGATCTTATTTGGCAATAAAAGCAACATTTATTTAGTTCTTTCCCTTTTCCAGCCTTCTCAACTGTTAATTCCAATTCTAGACTAAGCCCCAATGCATCTTGTATTTAGTATCTGCAACTTAGTACAAGTCACCTTAACATAATTTTTTTCTTGCAATTCTGTATTTTGGACCTATACCTGCATGTTTTCAACAGCATTACCACACAGTTGTCCCTTACAGAGACATCAGAAGATTCATCTCTACAACCAGCTCCACCTTTCCCTTTTTAACCTTTTGTATCTTGAGTCCAGCAGCCATTCATCCCAGCCTGGCTCATATGATACTATTCTGGTAATTTGCAGTCTAATTAGGATGCACAATTCCAGCTTAAGAGCACTGGAGAACTGCTGTGCTTCTTTGTAATTATCAGCAGAAGCTCTGCAGATCTGAGAACTTGCTTCTTGAGGAAGGCAATTAATTTTCAAATTAGTAACTTGTACACACATTTTCTCCTTCCTCCCACCAGCTTTAATTGAACAAAATGTTTGAAAGGTACTCCAGAGTAAGAAACTTGTTTGGTTAAGACACCAAAGCCAAGTTCTTTCCCTACCGTGGACTTCCCAGGAGAAATCTGGCAAAGCTTATAAACATTTCCCTTCACTATCAGTAAAATTTAGTAAGTGGGAAGGCTATAGTGAGAATAAATCAACCAACAACTGCTCCTAGGTATCATGGGATTGAAACCACATAAATTCAGAGAAAGCTAAAAATCTGGATGCCGGGAAAAAGTAAGTAGACTATAATAAGAGACAGTGTCTTACTACTGTCCCACCAATGTGCCTCATTACTATGGATTACAAGAAAACATTTAGAAATGAGAGAACAATTTGTCCCCAGACCCATTAAATTCTTGGCCCGTTCAGTAGCAGTGTCCAGGAGCCCATGCCCTTTTTTATTTCTTTTTTTCTTTTGATGGAAAATGTTTCTTAGGATGAATAACCTTAAGACAAGCTATGAACTTCACACAGGTCACAAATAATCCTGCAAGCTAAAACAGCTTGATCTTTACCACTTTGGTCTAAAGTCACCTAGGGACTGTTCCCTTGGTTGAAGTCTTTGATCAGTCTTATTAATTTGACATAAGTTTGTAAGCAACTCTGAGATTAATGGAAAACAGAGAGATGTTCCAACAAAGACCTTGGAAGGATGACTCAGAATCTACACAAAAATAAAACAGAAACCTGTCCTCCTAAATACAGACCGGTGCATGAACTGGGCAGGGGATACAGCTGAATGGTTTTGTTTGGCTAGGCACAAGTACAGTTTGTATATTGAAACTACAAGTTTTTTAAGGCAAACAAGAGGGGCAGAACCCTGTTCTACTTGTTCAAATAAGCCCCAAAGAACAGACCCTGTTAAATCAAGGGGAATGGGCTTTTTCTAGCATAATGATAACAGTGCTCTTTTAATCAGCTTAATAAGCCTTCAAGTTTCATCTTTTTAACATTCAAATTTAACCTTCTATCAAGTTTACTTAATTTAAAAATGAAGGCTGATCTCATTTCCACCAACTGAATTCCCAGTTGTTATTTACAACAAATAATTCTGACATTATCCCTCCAGATGCGTGTTGAAGGCCAGAGAAGAATATCTGTGGCAGTCTGTCATATTCTGATCCTATATCTCATTTCCCTTTCGCTTACTAGGCAGACTTCCTTTTCAAAGAAGGTTGCTGAAAGCATTTTTTAATAGATAGAAAGCAAGTTTCTTTGCCCATGGCCTCTGGAAGAATTCCAGATCTTAGTGGCATAGCTCTGTGAAAAATGTCTTTCTTGTTGCTTGCATTTTCTTCTTCACTGCTCAGAGTTTGCTGTCAAACACAGCATTGTAAGGGCAGTCAGCTGCCACTCAAAGTAGTGCTGAATGAAGAGTCCAGCCAAGCTGCAGCTGTACAGGACAGAGCACCAGCACACAGGCAGAGATCTGGGCTTACTGTGTTGATAGACTAGAAGTGACATGAGCCAAGAAGAGAAAACTGTTGTGAGACAGCAGAGAAGCAGGCTTGCCCTTAAGTGACTTTCCTCATATAAAAGACAGGTTTAAAATACTTTCCTTTTCATTTTTCTTATCTTATTGTACTATTCTTCAGAAAGATGGTAAAGCTGTTAATGTCCTCAAAAAGACTTCTAAAAGTCTTTGAAATTCACCAGATTAGCACCGGGCAGATGCTTGTAAGGGAAACAGTTCATTAAGGATCGAACACACTTGCACCTAGTTCCTCACAGAAGGGCACATCAGTTGTATGCATGCATACAGCCAGGCACATCTGAGGAACAAACAGGATCTTGATGTCTGCTTCTAATGTGCACAGGAGGGCGATTCATGTAAGAAACCTGAATGAACTGCAATCTCAGTATGAAGCCTTTATACGACTTAAACCCACCTACAGCGGTCAAATTTCAAAGTTGTGCAATAGATGAGCAAAATGAGAGCACATCACTTAAACCAAGTCCTTAAAATATATGTGTCCTTCAGGCTTGTATAAGATTTAAGGAATGTATACACCCCATTTTGGCATAAAAGTCATTTCACATCTGGAGAGACCAGAATATGTGATTCAATCTGTTCACAGCTACAAGGGATAAACTGTATATGAAGGTTGTCTTTGAAGATTGAAAGACTGCTAAGAGTGAACTCTTTTCATTATCTATGCTAAGTATCTCTGTATCAGAATCTTTCCTGAGAAACATATCTATCAATTATTTCAACTAGAATTTGGCTTCAAGCATGTTTACTGATTCCACCAGGTACTGCCATGATAATACATTCAAACATTGCCAAGTATAAGCATGTCACACCTATTCTCAGGACTTTTAACAGGAAACTAGTAGGTCCATAAAATCCCAGCTGTCACAGACAGAGAAGAAAGGGAGATGCTGTTCAATGTCTCTTCCAAGGGAATCAAATAAAGCTGCTAAAATTCCAGGTTCAAAATAAATCAAAGAAGGTGATTGTTATTATACCTAGATAAGCTGTGGAACACCTCTTCTGATACTGTAGAAGAGGAAATTTTAAATGAGTGTGAAGGAACACTGGACAAACTCATGTAAGAAAAACCAACCATGGATTATGAAATATAAAGTGTAAATTCCACTTAGAAAGTCTACAAAATGAAAGTATGTGGAAGATAGGAGAATACAAGGGAAAGCATCATATGCGATTGCCTTTCTACATAATTTTCTAGCCATTTTGGCTACTCTTGAAGAGTAGAAAACTGTAAGAGATGGTTCTATTTTCCAACCAGGTGTGACCCCTCTTAGCTTCTGACAATCCTCAGCCTCAGATTTGTCAAGCATGAAAGACTTCAAAGCAAACAATCCCTTATTTTATTTTGTAAGAAAAAAATAATCAGTCTTTGAGTTACAGTGTAACATTAAAGAATCATTAAAAAGATAAAGGCCTCAAAGAGAAATTATAATGCAAAAGCTGTGAGATTTTTTCCTGCTTGCTTTATTATAAAGCATATAAAGGAAGGGGTTTCAGCTAAAAATACAACAAAAGACCCTCACTGACTGGGTCTTCAAGTGCAACCGATTTAACAAACTGTAGTGTCAATTTCTCCCACTAAAAAAGGAAAATGGGAGAGTAACTGAATAACTGTTTTATGTGAATGAAATAGGCACGTATAATTATGGCAGATGAAACATTTTCAGACAGATGTGTGATTTCTGTCTGTGAAGGCAGAGAACAGTAAACTAATAGAAGGTTGTAGAACCAGTATAAATGTGGCTGCTTGATCTGCTAGAGGCAGAAAAGTCTTTAATATGTTGGACAGTACCTGTGGCGCCTGTATATCGTCTGATCAAGCCTTTACTGGTATAGTCTTTCTTTTATTTTTCTCCTTAAGAATGTTCCTTCTCAAATATATTTCTGTCATTTGTAATGGCTTCTGCTGCCTGCCTAGACTTTCCTCTGATAAACCTGCATTATTTTTTTCACTACCCGATAAAAGATTCTTCTCTGATTCCCATCCCCACAGGATAGCTGAAGTGAGCAGAATCTAGTAGTGGCAGAAAATTCATTATATAGGGTGACTATCCTTTGAAAACATTTTGTTAAAGAGATTTTCTGTCTGTGTTACACCACAAATGTGTTACTACTTCCCTTCATCTTCCTCTCTGGAGGAACAGAGCAAGCATCAAACGATGGAATGGAAGAAGGCAATCATTCGTACACTATTTTCACTGTTTGTCTCCTTTTTTTACCTCCCCAAACTGAGATTAATATACTGTGGAGAGACTAAAGTGCCAAGATATTTGTGGTTCATCTAAATGGAAGCAGCAATTGGTGGATCTGCTATATAAACGCGTCTGTGGGCCAGATTTGCTTAGCAAACCCACAGCTGTACTGCAGTAACACTCATTTTCTTCCTGTCTTCCTGGGTAGTCACATGAAGAAAATATATGGTCTTTTCCATTATGTAGGTACAGCAGTCAATCTGGAATACTTCAGCAGACCTTGCAACAAAAATTCTGAGAGGGAAAAGCTGGTATCAAGCCAACATTTTTTCCTGGTAATCCTAATGAAAGAACATATGGCGATCTGAATTAAGACTTAACCCAGAACCTTGATCCAAACTTTGCTGAAGTAGGAGGATATTTTCATCCAAATTTAGGTCAGAAGTTTGCAGGTTGTGACCTGTTTTTGTAATCAGACAAATTCACACATTCAATGAGCAACAATCTTTTCAGAAATTCCAATTTCAAAGCTTGGGTCAGTGATTGAAGATCCATCATTGCCTGGGTACTCTGTTTGTACATGTGTAAGTGTGCCTTGAATTATTTTTATAACACTGCTTGCTGTAAAGAAGTGATAACCTGCTTGTCAAGAACAGCAAGTCTGTAACACAACAAATTAATCTTTTCATGCTGATTAACTGTACTTTGTACCACTGATCCCTAGAAGAACTGTTACATGTCCCTTTAGAAATATATTTATTTAATATCTTTATCACTGAAGGGAGAAGAAAAAGAAAATACTTAAGATTACTAGTGGCAATTAACAATATATACTAAATAAAAGTAATTTTTTTCAGAAGGGGAACTTGGTTATCTCAGTTAAAAATTACATTCCAGAAATCCTTTGTAATGTACTTTCCTTCCCAAAGGGTTTGTAAATTAATACATCATTTGCTGTGTCTGTGTAGGTTCGTACTTGTTGGCAAAAGAAAAGTCCTGGAAAACAAAAAGGCAAAACTCCCAATTACAATAAAATATAACCTTAACTACCAGCCTGCTGGAAGTGGTCTTAACATGACAGATTTTAACATTAAAGTCAACTAGCATTACAATGTGATGGGCTTGACAACTGGTATTGCTTACCGGAGGCACTCACGTGCAATTTTAGTATACGGCTGAACTGAGCTAATTAAGTCCTAAAGGATTAATCCAAGAGTCTTGTACAATTCTTCATCCTACTGGAGTAACTTTACCTTTGATTTCTGATTTAATAATGAACTTGTCCTCTTCATGGATTCTTCCAGACAGTTTGATCTTGAGGTTTCTGTCAATAGACCACCTTTATCATAAGCAGCTTAGATCTACATAATCTGATTTTTAACATCTACATTACTGGAAGTCTCTGTTGAACAACAGATGAGATGGTGCACGTGTAAGGTAGCTGAGCTACAACTCAGGGTTCAGGGTTCACCTTCACAGGTGAGCATCTGCAGAGAGATAAGGAATCTGTGGCTTCCTTTTCCTTGTTATTACTGTCATTGGTGATCATCACCCACACTGTTCTCATGAGAATTGGAGAGGTCCTTCTTCATGCAGGGACTGCCAATTTATTGTCAGATTTTATTTACTCTCTGTTTGTTTTCCCAGAATTGTTCTGTGAAGGGGGTGGTGGGCAAGGGACACTGGGCAGAGAGGAGATACCCACCATCTCTCAGGGCACCACCTGACATGAGACCCATTCCTTTGGCTCATGTGATACAGCCAAATGGCTGTACAGCCCCACTCCTCAGAAAGAGCCAGAGGCCTTGCCACAAGCAGTTTGCCGTGATCTGCACACTGGCACAGGCAGGCCCAGTCCCTGCCCCAAGGGACTTGCAGTGACAGGGCTGTGCTGCAGCAGAGTCCTGTTGGGAAAGCCTGTTTGTCTCTGTGGAGGAATGATCAAACCCCATTATGCAATAGTGGCTTTTTGTTCCGTTTACTGTCTTTACTCCCCATTTGTTTCCATGGTAGCAGTATGGCAAAATTAAGATTTGTAATGTAAAATCAAGGAAAGAGACCATTTTTTCCTGTCAGAAGCCAGTTTGTGATATATTGAAGTATATCTATGACAGCTAAACCTAAATCTGTTTCAAAAAGAAGAGATACATTTAGCAGAAATGTCAAAATCGGGAATTTTGTTTTGTTTCATAATAGTCTCCTTCAGCTGGAGTTTATAGGATTTACTTTTATATTTTTATGCTCCAGCATAGAGACAATGCTTAGATATAAACCCAGACATACCCAAAACAAGATGGCAATTTCATAGCAAAATCTTTTACTACTTTAAACTACACTGCAAATTAACTTAAGGTTATGTAACACCAGAACATACCACTCCTGTCTGGCACCAACCTAAACAGTTCTAAATATGTGTTCACATAGAGCCCTCCTGTGTTTGCTAGGTTTCATTACAACAGGCAATTACATCTGACAGACAATTTATTGACCTACATCGACATGACTGAGCTCCAGAAGTGAATGCCAAGCTCCTGTCCTCTCACATTTACACAGCATGGACTGTTGAATTCCACTTGCCAAATACTCTTTCAAGCTCCAAAAGGTGACAAGTGAGAATCTGTCACTAGCTCTTAGTTACACCATTTTTCAGTGATAGGCATCATAAATATCAATAATTTATTTGTTGTTATAAATATTGCTTATGATTTTTATCACATAATCATAGAATGGCTGGAAGAGATTCAAGATCATCTAATTACAACCCCCTGGCCATGGGGGGGAGACACTTTTCACCAGACCAGGATGCTTAGATACCCTCCCAACCTGGCTTTGAACACTTCCAGGGATGGGGTAGCCACAACTTCTCTAGCCAACCTGTTCCAGTGCCTCACCACCCTCAAAGGGAAAATATCCTTCTTAATCTCTTATCTAAACCTAATGTTTTTCAGTTTGAATCCATTCCTGCTAGCCCTGTCAGTACACACCCTTGTAAAAAGTCCCTCTCCATCTTTCCTGTAGGCTTCCTTCAGGTACTGGAAAGCCACAGTTAAGTCACTCTAAAGCCTTTTCTTCTCCAGGCTGAACAATCTCAATTCTCTCAACCTTTCCTCATGGGTGAGGTGCTCCATCCCTCTTGTCATCTTTGTGCCCTTGCTCCAATGGGTTGTTGTCTTTCCTGCACTGGGGACTGCAGAGCTGGATGCAGCACTGCATGCGGGTCTCACCAGAGCTGAGCAGAGGAGCAGAGGACAGATGGAAAAGAAAGAGAGAACAGTGTAAAAAATGTAGGAGGTAGAAAGCAAACACACAGAAGCTGGGCATGATGCTGTGCACAGTATTTGAAAGACAGAATGGCATGTAAGAAGCACATCCATTGCAAGGAAGACCTGGCATGCAGAACTGTAAGAAAATGCTACCTTGAGTTACCTTTCCTTCTCTGTAGGTCAGTCTGTAGTCATCATTGATTATCTGTGAGGGGAAGCAGATCTGTAAGTTCAGTAATTGCTCTTTGTGAAGCAAGTTTAGAGACAAGAAGATACATTTTGCAGGTTAAAAGAATGACTTTGTAGTTGATTTACCCTATAGTTCTTCAAAATAAAAGTGGAGAAGTACCCGCATTTTCATAGATTAATTTCTCACACTACAAGCAAACATAAAGACTATGAATTTTAGAAGGAGGTTTTGATTCACCTGGATTGAAATTTTCTCACTAGTGTTTTCAGAGGATATGGCATTAATGGTAATTACATTTAAGAAAGTTCATTATGCTCACGTGATTTTAGCATATGAGAAAGTTTAATTATGTATCTTTGGACAGCCCAAGGATAGGATATTATAATTTTTTTTTCACAAAATACCAAACATTTTCTTTTCATAAGAAAAAACACCTCTGGGTTCTGTCCTACATACACTACAGCCATAAATGGTCTATTCTGGATCAGAAAATTAAGTTAGAGTTTTTATCAAAATAAGTCAGATAAAAGAAATGGTGGATTATTTAAACAAAATTAATTTAAATTATTCTGGTCTACACGATTAGGGTGAAATACTAAGGTTTAATTAATTAAGGGAAAATGTGACTTAGAAAGGACTATAGAAAAGGAAATCATGTTTACTAAAGTTTATTTCAAGATTTATTTCTATATTTCAAGGGAAAATCATAAATGGGCCATAGCTAATTATTCTGAATGAACCAAGACATTCACTCCCTTCTAAATGTTTTTCATTAACTCAAAAGGGCTGTTTACAATACAGTAATATTTAACTACTATGGCCTACTGGAAGAGAAATCTAAGTTCTGGTGGGAGAATGACATGAAATGCCTAATGTTTGTCTAGGCTTTTATGGACTTAATTTTATTTTTGTTCTGGAAGGAAATGAATGAAAATCCTTAAATGCAGAAACCAGGCTACAGTTAAGACTAGTAGGAATGCATTTTTTGAATGTCTTGTTTAACACTTCCAAATAGATTTTCAAAAGTTCATAATGACCAGTGAACCCAAATTGGACATCAGAGTATATCTGTATGAAGCAGCCCACTGAACTCTTAGAACTTTGAATAGCACACATAGGTGCTAGAGATATTTTATTTTTTTATTAGAGAATAGAAATTTCACTCACTATAGTGACTTCAGTCACAGATGAAATTCTAAAGATTTTTGCTACCTTTATCTAAAGACCAAGACCTAATGTACAGATGTAGTCCCTGTAGGAGTAACGAGTCTTTAGGCCACTGAATCAAATGGAATCCTACTATCAAATTCTCCTTTAACATTTAGAAAGTAGCTCACTGTTATATTTGAGAGTAAGAATCACCAGCTTTAACAGCGCTAAATGAACTGGAAGATTTATTTTCTTTACTTCTGATGTTTACATGGAGAACAATAGAGCCTCACTTCTCAGTCACTGAGCTGCCCATGGAACTGAGTTCAGTACCTTGGGAGGCCTTCAGCTGCACCCCCACATGGCTGCCTCACCAGCTTGGATAATCAGGTCATTGGAAAAGACTTACAAAAGTGCATAGTTTGGACTGCTGCAGACATGTACTGCTGCAGCATGATAATGGAGGATGTAAATGACAATTCAGAGTGGCAGAACTGACTCCTCTACAGGGGGAAATAGACTTTGATATTATCTAATCAATGGCGTCATGAGGTAGGATGTTCAGATACATGACCAAAGCAATTAGTCTCAGAAAACATTTTATGCTGAGGAGTAAAACACTGGGGGAATGCAGCAGATGTTTTCATAAACTCTATGCTGCCATGTGAAACAAAACCTAGCAACTGTGACTGCCCTGTATTGTGTCTCATCCATAGTCCTAATGAGGAGAGCACTGTGGAGCAGCTTCTGTCCAGGCTTGTATTCCTGGTTCTGCCATGGAGGCTAGAAGATTTCCAAATGCTCTTCTGAAGCAGACTAAGGAAAACAATGTAGAAAAAGGTTAAGCCAATTAAAAACAAACAAAAAAAGTTATCCCTTCTCTGTAAATCTTGCTCCAGGTGTGCAAAACTATGCCGTCAATAAAAGTGAACAAAAGTTTATTGATATCCTTGAATAAGGCCAGTCTTATTGATTTTATTGGGTATTAGTGATCTCACTTCCCTGTTCATGGGTACAGAGTAGAAGGTGGCACCTGAAAGAATCAGTCATTATCAAATTTGGCATTCCTATGGAAAAGTGGAAAAATCTAATTATGCTTTCAAAGCTGATGAAAACAGTTATGTTTTCCTGCCTCTGTTTTGGGATCTATTTCAAACACTATTTCAGTGAAAAATTGAAGGATACATGTTCATGTCAAGTTATGAATGCCTCTTGATTTGAGAAGCAATGCTACGTGTTATACCATGAGGCACTGAGCATCTTGTTGTTAAACTGCTGCAAAGCAATGAAGATCCATCAAAATCCCCTGTGTGGATTCTGTGGGAGGAATAGCTGGCTTTCTACCAGGAGAATCTGATGTGAGAGTTTTCTGTAGAGAATAATTCAGAAAGAAGGAAGGATGAAGAAAAACAGGAGAGGAGTCCAGATGTTCTGGAATTGCAAAGCCGGAGCAGAAAAGGTGTCACATTTTTAAATTAGGTATGTGCTCTATCTTGAGCAAGATACCTCATCAACAGAAAGAGAAGCTAAAGTAAAGCTATGATTACACATTTATGATGTGGTACTTCAATTGACTTAAGTAATTCATGCCTGCACCATATATTCCTGCCCCCTCTTCGTGCAGGTGTGACTGCTTGGTAAATTGCCAGAGGGAACAGAGCTAGCTAGGAAGAGCCTAGCCAACAAACTGTGAACCTAGCCCAGTAACAAATTGGCACCCTGAAGGAGTCCAGGTGATTCCAGAAGTGGTTTTCTGGTGAGATCCCAGTCTCAGAATGGGAAAATTTTGCTCCAAAGGTCGTCCTTCCAAGATCTACTAACCAGCAGAATGAAGATATTTTTAATTGGAACAGGTTGTCAGGGCTGTGGAATTGCCACCACTGGAAAATAGAAAATTAGTAACTACTTCTCTGAGACCACCAAAAAAAGCCCTATAAGCATTTGTTAATGGTGGGTCAGGTGCTGGTGGTGCACACAACCATTAGGTATGAAAGCAAATTATCATCACTTGTGGATGCAGTGGCTGAGAAGATGAGGAAGTATCAAGGAGTAAGTCTAGGGGTAATAAATGCCAAAGACACTGATTTGTTCAGATTCAAATGGAGCATGTGGGAAGTGGTGTGGTGCCAATTATCCAACCTTCCTATCCAGCAGGAGTAGGTGACTCAACTCTCCTCCAGAAGAGCTCTTCTTCACATCTGTAAATATTGTACATTTATTTGTGAGTCATACGTTACTATTGTATAAAATTAATTTGACTTTAAATAAATTACAATTTGAGAGTTGTCATGACTGAGGGAAATGGATTATTTTTGGAAGCAAGGGAGACCAGGGGAATAGTAGGGAGGGACTCAAAGGGTGTTGATAATCTTGATGCATTATCTATCTTACTACTTACTGACAAAATCAACCTGCCTTACCTATGTGGACAGGCCACCTTACTTAACCTTCAATAGGGGCATGTAAATTATGTATGTTCAACAAATAGTGTGGAAGGCATTATGAATGATTCATGTTGGCTCATCCTACCAGAATATCCTCCTCCTTTCTCATGTCCAGTGAATCTGGAAACCCAAGTAGACATTACCACCTTCCCCCAGTTAGGATATTTATAATACCTCTCTCTTTATTCTCTGACATCTAATAAAAGGCATGCTCACATTGCAGTCCTGTGCTATTTAATTAAAGACAATCAGTATCAATCTACAGAAAACCAGTCTTTATTAACTTTCCTGCCCTCAGAGTTATTAATTTGCTTTCTGCCATATCCACAAAAACAGTAATGTCTGAAAGACAAATAAGTTATATGGATTTTTTTTTTTTTAGTGCTGAAGACAGGAAAAGGAAAGATACCAGAGCACTGAGGTGCTGGCACTGGGTTGGAGTGATGACAGAGCACATTTTTGTGTATATCATGGGCCCAAAATTTGTCTGACCCAATTGTACATTAGACCATTAGTGATGGCCCAGTCTTTCTGGGAGAAGAAATATGCAGATCCCTCTCCCTTACTCCCAGATAATTTCCTCAGCATGGCAGTGGAGCTGTATTGTAGTTATGACTCCAATTTCAGACACTAATAAATTACAAGGCAGAACTTTCCATGTTCTGCTGCCATAAAAGGGTACCAGACAGAGGTGAGAAATCCAGATCTAGGAAAACTTAAATTCACCTTCCAGATCCACTGGAGTAGCAGATAGGATTCAGCAGCTGACTTAAAGTACATTTTGCGGCAGTCAGTCCTGACTTTCTGAAAGAACATAACAGATTTATAGAAAAATTACAGTTCATTAAGAAACAAATTTTAGCTATGATTTTACTAATAATTTCATATAACTAACAACTCTGAAGGACACCCTGGTTGTTCAGATGCCAGGGCTGTGGGGGGACCCAGCCATAATGGTGGAAGGTGCTGTCTCCAGCTGCTTGCCTACAGCCTTTAGCCAGAAGTTATCCCCATGAAGCCTCACACAGGTGCTTTTTAACCCGTTTAAGACAAATGAATTGTAAAGCTTAAGCACCTTGTTTCTCACAGCTTGATTCCTTTGGTTGCAATGGTGCAAATGAAGAAATGCTTAGAAGACAGAAGCTCTCTGCAAGGTGTAGTGATGGGCAGATGAGGACTGGCTAATGATCAATGACTTCTACTAATACAGCTATTTACAGAGTTCACATCTTTGTCACTCCAACTATTTTCCCTGCAAATTTTTTTTTCACATTTTACCTGGTCATTTTTTAGCACCAAATTCTAATTCACAGCCAAGCACCAGATGCTGTGATATGATCCTTCCCAGACATAAAATCTCCGGAGGTTCCATGTCTAGAAAATAAAAGCTACCCGAGAATATCCTATTTCATTTAATACTAGTCTTGGAAATCTTCCGTCTGGTCATTCCAGTATAAAGTGTAACCAGACAGTGCACATGTGCAGTTTCACTAGAAAGTGAACAGATATTTACAACCCAGGGAACAGAGCAGGCAAGAAGCCCTTGCAAAAACAAATACACAAACTAGAAGTCATAAGTTTGGTGCTTCAGAACAACAGTGAGATTATTCTGTCATTCAATGCTGCTGTCTAGGATTTAATTTTCCTGGTTAACACAAATTTATTTGAAAGGCACTGCAGCAAGCTCATAGTTAGCTGGCCAGATCTATCCTGGCTGACATTACGAGGGGAAAAAAAAGACAGATGTGATGACAGAGGAATCTTTCTGATCCTAGCTTCCTCTGCTTTATACCTGCTACCACCGAGCACTTGCCAAAAACCTTTTCTGTGTATGTATTATGCAAGACTAGCTATTTTCTCCCAGTACTCCCGTGACAACTCATCTGCTTTTCAAAGCAGAAAACCTCTCTACAACCTTTTTCCCTACTTTGATCTAAGACACAGAATAACAGTATTTAAGATTTAGTAGGATTTTTCCACCATTTGCAATAGATGATAACCTCTCAAGTGCAATGCAAGAACCAAAGTCAGAAAATTAAGTGTCCATGTCATCAAGGGAATGTGGGAAAAAGAAAAGGAAGGGAAAGCAATTCAGACTTGTGAGTTTTATGACTACCTAGAGTAAAACAAATCACGTAAATATTGCTTATTTTCCCAGTTTGATGTAGAAACTTGTAAAGCTCTGATTCCTGTAAAGGGTATGGACTTTCAGAGAATCACAGAATATTGAGTTGGAAGGGACCCATAAAGTTCATTTCAATGACTTCTAGGCTCTCGGAAGTTCTGCAAATTTAACCAGGTTCTTGTTTTGCTCTCTGGTGTTGATAAATACTTCATTTATTCAGATTGGAATAAAATAATGATGTTCAGGATTGGAGAAGAAATACCTTCTTGGGCTCCATGACTGATATTCTTTTTCTCAGGGATGTTTCACATTAACAAAACTAAGGCATCAAGGAAGCTGGACATACAAGCAATAAGAGACTTTAGCAGTTTTGACTTAATTACTGAGTGTATAATTTGGGTATCTTGCACAATTGTGTCGCCTGTGTCAGCAACTCTGGTGTGCTCAGCCACCATTCACATCTTCTGCATCAGATCTCTGTGCCAGCCCGGCTGGATACACCCTCTTGTTTTCACCAAGTCAGAAGATCATGCCTCAGCAGAACTGCCTCTGGAGGCTTCCTCAAGGCAGGACATGCAGTGCTGCTCAGATTTTGGCCTCTGAGTTGTGCACTGATAAAAAAACTGGCCTCCTTTTGAAAACTCTGGGGAACGCAGGTCTTGCTCATTGCTGTTCTGGGCTGTGTGCAGTTCTAGGCTCCTCAGTACAGGAAAGACAAGGAGCAGAGGGTCCAGCAGATGCCACAAAGACCGAGCATCTCTCTTATGAGGAGAGGCTGTGGGAGCTGGGCCGGTTTAGTCTGAAAACTGAGAGGGGATCCCATGAATACATATAAATGTCTCAAAGGAGGATGTCAAGAGGATGGTGCCAGGCTCTTTTTTGTGGTGTTTAGTGACAGGACAAGGAGCAATGGTCACAAAATAAAATGCAGGGAGTTTCACCACAACATGAGGAAGAACTTCACACTGAAGGTGCCAGAGCGCTGGAACAGGCTGCCCAGGGCGGTCGTAGAGTCTCCCTCTGGAGACATTCAAACCCCACCTGGTTCCTGTGTCACCTGCTCTAGGTGACCCTGCTTGGCAGGAGGAGTGGAGCAGATGATCTCCAGAGGCCCCTTCCAAGCCTAACGATTGTGGGATTCTGTGTGATTCTGTTTTGTAAAAAGTTTCTGTCGGCCTAGCACAGGAGCGGGCTGTTCACGGGAGGTGCCCGCCGCCCCCGGAGCGCGGCACAGCCCAGCGCTGGGCACCCCCGCCCGCACAGGCCGCGCCGGCGGCTCCGCGCCCGGGGCCGGTCCTCAACACTCCCGGCACTCGGGGCACTCCGGGCACACGGGGCGCTCCGGCCGTGGCCCGGGCGCAGGCGCGGGGAGCAGGCGGGGCCCGGGCCGCTCCTCCCGGTGCCCGTGATCCCTGCGCCGTTCCGTAGCCGCAGCGCAGGGAGGCGGAGGAGCGTGGCCGAGCCCGGCCCGCCGCGCTGGCGAGATGGCGGCGCAGAAGATTAACGAGGCGCTGGAGCACATCGCGAAAGCGGAGAAATAGTGAGCGGAGGGTCAGCGGGGCGGAGGGTGCGGGCTGGGGGGAGCTGGTGAGCCGCTGCCAAGCAGCTGCCAGCTCGGCGCCCGCGCTGTCCGGGGCGCCCGGCGCTCCTGCCCCATGGAGGCGGCGTGTCCCCTCCCGGCCCGACAGGGGGGCTGAGGAGACTCCGTGGGTCAGGCGGCCGCACCTCGGGAGAAGGGGAGGGAGGTGGCGAGGCCGCGGGGGCCGGCCCGGGGGGTGGGGGGCATGGCTGCACCGCCCCTCCTCTGCCTGAGGGGAGCCTCCGTCCGGGGCTGGGTGCTCTAGAGGGCCTACTGCCCCGAACAGGGACAGTACAGCGGCCCCAAGACCGAACAGGGGGTCGGTGAGGCGGTGCGGCTCAGAGGCCTGGAGCCCGAGCAGTTTCCTTTAGGGCCTTGTGGCCTGTATTGCTCCGACCCTGGCGGCAAAGCGAGGGCTGTCACTTCTGCCCTTCCGCTAAAGTCAGTGGGAGGAAGACGAGTCACAGAATCAGTTAGGTTGGAAAAGGTGTCTGAGATGATCGAATCCAACCCTTGACACAACACCACTCTGTCAACTAGACCAGGGCACTGAGTGCCACATCCAGTCTTTCCTTAAACAGCTCTGGGGTTGGTGAGTCTATCACCTCCTGGGCAGCCCACTCCAATATCTAATAACCCTTTCTGTGAAGAATTTCTTCCAAATGTCCATCCTAAATCTTCTTCTTTCTTCCAAATGTCCATCCTAAATCTCCCCTGGCACATCTGAAGGCTAGAGACAAGTGGGAGAAAAGAGTTATGGAGACTGTGTTAGATAAAAGGGCTTGACTTTGCTGAGGTGGTGTGTGTTTGTTTCCTGTCTGTGAGAAATGCGTGATTGGTGCTTCTCAGGTGGCTTCAAAGACCTGTACTTACATTTATCTTGGAGAGCTTAACATCTATGGTAGTCTATAACTGTGCATTTTAACACTGAATATAGCCATTTTGCTGAATTGCACAGAGTATGGTATACATGTAATGGAGTGGACTAATCCAAGGATGCCATAGTTTTAGTAAGAGTAGTGACAGGCCCTCTGGAAATCATGGATCAAATGTATAAATCGGCATAGAGGAAAAACTTTGAAATTGAAAAAACCCAGCATGCCTTACTCAAGTTACTTGACTGAAAGTGCCCTCCTGCAGAATTAATTTTAGGCTTATCTGGAGAGCACTTAAAATAAAAGGGACTAAGACCTTTAATTGTGTGTAGATTGAGTGCATTGTATATTTCAGCTTGATGTGTTTGGGACTTTTGACTGTGATAAAAATAGCACAGTATAAAGGCTTGTATTAGTGTTACACACTCTGGTCATCATCCAAGTAAGACAAAAAGATCACCTTAGTATCCACATGCAACTGTTTTGCCAAGTAAAGAATGTATTGCATATGATGTGTTGGCCTATAACAAATACGTAAGCAGTCTGTAAAGTTATGGTAATATTTTAATTTCTTTTAAAAATGAGGAAGTCAGCATATTAAATTCCAAATTGCCTAATGACTCACCTAATTTTCCAATATTCATTTTTCCCTATGTATTTGTGCCCATGTGTGGCACCTTTTAGTGTCATGATCTGTTTTAGACATAGAAATGACATTTGAGTCTTTGTGTGTGTTGGTAAGTAAATTCCTTTGATTGTGTATGCATTGGAGAATCATTGATAATTCTCGGAAGCAAAAAAAACAGTCTTGTAGAGGAATGATGGAAACTTCCTGATGTGTGAAAAAAATATTGTCAGGTGTCACGGTATTAGAAATCTGGAGATATGTTGGTGTAGGAGGAAGTATTTTTCTTCTGTTGACTTCTTACTGCTGAGAAGATGGGCTTGGGAAGACTCTGTGGGAATAGTAAAAGCATGTTACGGTGAGGGTTGTAACTGTGGGAGATAAGTGCAGTGCTTTATGCAATTCTTAACAGTGCTGGCATTTGTTTTTATGGTAGAGATGCCACCATAGTATTGGCACATAGGTAATTGCTCATTTCCAGGGCTATTCTAAAGTTTGAAATGTATCTGAAGTGCCTTGATGGTAAAACATAAAATCTTTACTAATTGTTTCTTGTGTTTTAGCCTAAAAACTGGATTCTTAAAGTGGAAACCAGATTATGACAGTGCAGCTACTGAATATGGGAAGGCAGGTATGTGGCAGTAAATATGGCCATATATATTTCAAAGTATTCATCAAGCTTAGTCGCTTATAATGTTTTATGTATTTTTACTACATTACTGTGTAAGTAAAACTGTTGTGAAGACTAAATGTAAGATGAAGCAACAAAAAATCCTCTTGGTAGCACTGTAAAATAAATTTCAGGTTGTTCTTGGAGATCTAGAACAGTCTCCAAAACCAGTTGTTTTTTTTTTTTTTTTCAAGCTTACAATTTCTATGTGACAAAAATAAAGCTTCCTTTCCTTCTTTCACTTGTCCACCCCCAAATCCTGTGACTTTATCTACAAAACAACAGACGTTCGAGCTGGTTTTAAAATTTTGCTTTATCATCATCTTATGAAATATGTCCAGTCAAAGACTGTCTCAGTAAGGTGAGATGTTGCCAGCTTGGGTTTTTTTTTTCAGGCACAGTAAGGTCTCGTTCCTCCCTTTTTCCACTGCCAAGTGACACACTGAGTATAAAATCCTTAGTGTTGATTTCTTTTTGTTCTTAAGCATTTTCTTCTTTCTCATGGTAGTAATTTGTTGTGGTCTTTTGACTTCTTACTCTAGGCATTCCTGCTTTTTCACCTAAGATTGAATACAAAAATATGAACTTGGAAGAACAACT
Organism: Molothrus aeneus; assembly: GCF_037042795.1. NCBI lineage: Eukaryota > Metazoa > Chordata > Aves > Passeriformes > Icteridae > Molothrus > Molothrus aeneus. The sequence continues at coordinate 101,078,821 of NC_089646.1, read as the reverse complement.
GGAGAATTTATAAATTGAAATTTATTTTAAATCTTACTTTATATTTTATTAGTTAAACAAGATAGAAATATATATTTGTACCCTGAAATGATTGTGCTGATGAAGTTATGCTTTGTTGGTGGCACATTTCTGACCTTGTATAACTTCTAATGATTAAAATTATATAAATATGCATTCCTCCATGTCTGTAATTAAAATCCAGTATGAGTGACTCTCAAAGTCCACCTGAACACATTGAGAGCTCTGTGTAATACTGTGGTGGTATGGAAGTGGTGTTGATAATAAATGTCTTTAATGGTAACTAAGTAACTAATGAAACGAAGAGAACTATCTGGGATTTTTGGGAAGAGGTTGGTAAACTGTAACCATGCATTTAAAAAGCCTGTTTGCGTCTTTAGGTAGATAAATTCTCAAGCAGCAGTGGTAAAAATGAAGACAAGGTCAAGTTGTAAATAAAATCTTTTATTTCCTTTTTTGCAGCTGTTGCTTTTAAGAATGCCAAGCAGTTTGACCAGGCAAGGGAAGCCTGTTTACGGGAAGCTGAGGCACATGAAAACAATAAAGCGTATCTTTTCATTCACTGAGATTCTTTCTTTCCCAGAAGCTAACTAGTTGCTACTTAAATTGGAGTAATGGGGGTTGGGAGCAGGTTATTTAATATATTTGCACATTTTGTCAGTGTAACAGAATTGCTTTTTAAAAGTCTGTTCCTGTGTGCTCTGAGGAAACTAAAGAGCTGTTGGTGAGAAAGTTAGTGTTGTCCCAAATAACAGCTGACAGGTGCCTGAGATACCTAGGGACTGCTTCAGAAATTTAATTGGTTTTTATTATCTACTAATGCATAGTATAAACTAAATGAAGCTCTGACATTATTACAGTATTTGTAGTTAGATACAAAATATGTTCCTGCTTATTTAATAAGCAGGAACTTATTTTAAGGAAGTGTGCTTTTTACAACTTTTTATGTAGCTATACATTGGTATATTGCATTTATTCTGTCCTTGGAATTATTTATTTTTGACAACTTGCCTGTAGTTGTAGTAGGTTTGATTTGCCTTTATGGGGTTCCTTGCTTTGAAATTAGTAGTTGTGTAAGATTTTATACATTAATATTTTTCCTGCATTATATTTTTGTGGCTTTTGTCCTTGACTTCAACAATTTCATGTCTAGTCTCTTTCATGCTGCCAAGTAAGTACAGACGTGCTAAGTAATCTGAAACAGATTTTTTAACATACAGTACATTTTGATCTCAGAGTAAGTGTTTTGGTTCAAGTAATTTTGCTGCTTCATAATTAGTTCAGTGGAAGTGTGAGCTAGGAAAGTTTGAAAACATGTAATGGCCACCTGAAGAAATTATGATTTTGGCATTCTTTAGCACCTTTTGATAGCAAATATTTTTTCTTAGATGAACTTTTTGTAATTTTGGAGTTCTACACTGCTGAGCTAATTAAGAAATTTTTAATTAAAGAGTACTTCAGAGATGACAATAATCCAGATATTGCCTGGGGATTGGGTTAGAATAGATTTTACTGAGAAGTGTGGTTGAATTTTGTGGAAGATAAAGTTACATGTGTGCTGTGTCATTAAATAAAACACTTTAAATATCTTCAAAGCATTAAATATTAACAGTGAAGATGTTAGATAGTCAGTGCACGTTAACTTTTGATTCATAACTACAGCTTGTTGTAATACACCATCTCTGACCAAATTGTACAATTTTTTTCTCTGCAGAGCTTATGAACAAGCTGGCATGATGCTAAAGGTATTCTCATTCACTAGTTTTTATTTTTAAGTTCTATTTTATAATGACAAATATTGTGCACTGTACTATTTTACAAATACATGTAAGCAAATTGCATATTGAAGTGAAATTTTTTTGTTGACTCATAGTCCCCATTTCTGCCTTCAGTAGATTAGGGAAGCAACATTTGTATTTGGGGGGAAAGATAGTTTTCCTTTTCTAAAAGAAAAGAAGAGTCCCTCATGTCAGTGGGTAACAGAAGAGTGGTGCTGCTTTTGCTATGAACTACCACAAATTCATGACTTACAGAAAAGTTTAGTACTTTAAAGTAACTTTTACGGAGTTGGTGGTTAACTTTCACTAGCTCTACAAGTTTGTAAATAAATAAGTTATTTTAATTTGCTTTGATTTGTGTCCTTGCATGTAAACTCCTTTCCTGACAACAGTGTTCTGGTGACTGTTGCCTTGTAGGAGATGCAGAGGCTTCCTGAAGCAGTTCAGCTGATCGAGAAAGCCAGTATGATGTACCTGGAGAATGGGACACCAGACACAGCAGCCATTGCACTGGAACGGGCTGGAAAGTGAGTCTGACTTACTGTGGCTAAAATCTGTGCAGGGCATGGGTATGTCTGGGCTTTCCTTTTATGTCTTTTTGATGCTTTCAGGTAAAAAATATTTTCCTTTCATCTGAAGAGAAAGTATTGATGTTTATTACAGGTTAATAGAAAATGTGAGTCCAGAGAAGGCTGTGCAGCTCTATCAGCAAGCAGCATCAGTGTTTGAAGTAAGTGGGAGATTTTTATCCATGTTTTCAGTTTGTTGGGTTCTTTTCTTTCCACTATAAAGTAAAGAAGAAGCCTAAGATTAGGTTCTAAATTACGTTTACTTCATTTTACATCAGTGGCTGAGTAATGAAGCTGAAGGCTTCTCATGCTCTAGAGAAGGAGATGACAAAAGTTAGGATTCAGTTTACTTTGCCCTTTTCTCAGTTTAGGACTTGACAGAATCTGAATTTTATCGTTCAAGTGTTCTGGCTCTTGTTGGGCAGAACAGAGAGTAGAGTACATATCTGCTGTTGAGCACTGGAACTCAAAATAATTTGAAATCCCTAAAGGCACAGGAGAAAATATTTTGCATGGTGCTTCACCCATTTAAATGAGACAATGATTTGCCTTTTTACAAGTGGCTTTGATGTACTTTTCTATTGTCAGTTGTCATGGGTTTTTTCAGATTAGTAAATTTACATTGACATTCCTCTGCTGAGCAGATCCACGCAGGAGCTGGCTGTGGAACTCAGGAGCACCAATACACTTCATGTTTCCCTTGAGTGTATGAATTGCTGATCTAATAGCTAACAGGTGTTCTAAACTACAGGTGACACACTTAGATGTGGTCTTAATTCTGTGCAAATGAAACAAAAATGTCTGAATTCTTTTTTTTCTTCTCTAGAATGAAGAACGTTTACGGCAGGCGTTAGAAATGCTAGGGAAGGCATCAAGACTTCTGGTCAGAGGACGCAGGTATAGCTTTATCACTTTTTGTTCTTTTAATGAAATTGAATCTTAAAATGTGATTTTGATTGTGGGTTTTTTGTCTTGGTGTTGTTGGTTTTTTATGTACTATTAATTCTTATTTGAGACTTGCTTCAAACTAAGGTCCAGTTTCTGTGGGATATGCCATGTTCATCCAGGAACCACCTGATTTTCTGTTCTGGGATGGCAGAATGTGAGCTGAAAGACTTTTGCTCTGTGAAAACACCAGTGTTCATTAATTCTTATGTTATTTCGGGATTTTTTGGGGTTTTTTTCCAACATTAAATGTAGAAAGTACTTGAAAAATCTTCTATAGCTGTGGGATATAAAACAGAGGAATTGGGACTGACATGAAGAATGAAATCTGCAGCAGTCTGATTCTGGACTTCTTAAAGAAGAGTGAATCTTGGACTCTCAGTGAGACAAGTTTAATTGTAAATTACTTTACCAAACTTTACCTTCAGTTCATCTTAGACTTGCTTCGCTGAAACATTGAGGTCTTTTAAGAACTATATTGCTAGTTCATGGATATCAGACTTACTGATAGCTTATAGTAACCTCAGGACATACAGATGTGCTAGGGTGTATAACAAAGCATTTGTCTTTTACAGTGTTACAAAAACCAAGGTTTCTCTAAATAAATATCAGAGATGTTCTTAGCATGTAGGCAAAAGGAATTGCTGACTATATATTTACCTTATCTATATATTTACCTTATTTACCTTTACTTTTATTCTGTTAGTAAAATCTACTGCTGATTTTTAGTTGTGTTGCTGTTTATTCGAGTATACTTGCCGCTGTATTAGTTAAACACTTTGTAATTAGCCTTGGGTTCATTGTGTTGTATTCCTGGCGCTGATACTCCTGTTTTTTTTGTTTTTAGATTAGATGAGGCTGCACTGTCTCTTCAAAAGGAAAAAAGTATTTATAAGGAAATTGAAAACTACCCCACTTGCTATAAGGTAAAGTCTAAGAGACAGCTTCTGATAATACATTTCAATTTTTTTATTTTTGTTGTTACTGACATCTGACAGATGATGGGCACCTCTTAATTCAGTGATAATTTTCTTGCTGAATGATGAGAGTTTGTGGTAGTGGTGTTTCCCCAAACTTCAGCTGTGCTTTTGTAAGTTTTAAAATGCTATTATCTACAGGAGCTGTCAAAACTAAACAACACATAAAAAATAAAGATGTTATCAAAAAAACAAACTACAAAAACCGTTACTTGGGACAGCAATCCATTAAAATGTTATAGGAGATAACCTATTTCATACTAGCTGAGAAGATGGCTTTCTGCTTTTTCACTAGTTTGTTCTGACTCACGTCATCATCTTAGGATGATTGTAATGAGCTCGAGATATTGTTAATATCTCGTACTAGATATTAACAGTCTACTATTTTTCTCATATTTTATTGTTAATTTCTAAAGAATCATAAGGCTTACTCTTTTTATTTTTTGTTTAGAAAACTATTGCTCAAGTCTTAGTTCATCTTCATAGAAATGATTATGTTGCTGCAGAAAGATGTGTGAGGGAAAGCTACAGGTAAGTCTGCTTCGTGTCCTGTGATTTAAACTGATTGTTTCACTAGTGGAGATCTATCTTGCTTGACATTTTTCTTTCATAAAATTTTAACCTGCACTTCTGTTGACTTAAAGTACAATAATAATGTTTTCTTGTGTATGGCTATCAGGAATCTTTTTCAGACATAACAATATAGCTGTACCGGTTACAGTGATTCTTCTTAACAAACCTAAAATACAGAGTCATAAAGAACTAGTTATGTGTGACAGGGGAAATGAGATGAAAATTAGAAGTTCTTGCCATGTTACAGGAGAAAATTTTGGTGTCAAAATATGGATTAGTGTTTAACCCTGGCAGTTCCTCATTTCACCTTTCATTGGAACTTCAGTAGCAAAATCTCAAAACAACATGTTTTTACTTAAACTGCGTTTTTAGTGAAATGAACATATGTATGAGTTAAATTGTAGTACTTTACCTTTAGAAATAATCTTTCAAGGTCAGTCGTTAAACATCTTGCTCATGTTTTCCATATCTCCAGTTTTATATACAGAAACTCATGACAGGAATTTTCTGTATGTGAAGTGGAGAGTTTATTGACTAATCAGGAAAAAAAAAATCAAATATTCTTGTTTCATCTTTACTGGTATTGTGGTCTTATTTGCAGTGTGCAAACTAATATTACTTAAAGTTTAATTTTTATGAATATGATTCATGTACCTAAAGAAATCAACTCTTAATTTCCTTCAGTATACCAGGATTTAATGGAAGTGAAGACTGTGCAGCACTGGAGCAACTTTTAGAAGGGTATGATCAGCAAGATCAGGATCAAGTTTCTGAAGTTTGTAATTCTCCACTTTTCAAATACATGGATAATGATGTAAGTAGACAGATCCTGTGATTGGGGGCTTTTTTCAGGTTAAGAGGGTGGGGATTTTTTCCTAGTAGAGGAAAATAAGAGCACAGTCTGTGCATTTATTGTGACTTCCTGTCATGCTTCCCTTTGGCTGTGAGCTTCCTGCATTCTTTTACTTTGCCTGCCAGTGATGGTGCTGCCTAACTTTCAGATGGTGCAAAGAGTTATGTGAAAGAACAGCTTGTTAAGGATTTGCTTAATTTGTTTAATGAGTTGACCAAAATTCAGGCCTCTTCTGTTTGCTTCCATAAGAGCAAGAACAGTCTGCTGCTTCTGCTTTTTCTCAGAAATACCATGCAGCAGATGAATGTGCATAAACATGAACAGAGCAGGATGCCTACTGCATTCAGTGATGGCATCATTGAATGGTTTTTTCCATTGCTTATTCTTAGTAAGGTATTCATTCAGGATAGATTTTAATTTGGAGCGAGTAATTGTGTCTCTTTCTCTACCATTTTTTTATTTAATTGAATTTGTAAATAGTAGGAAGTATAAGATAAGCGTGAAGTAATGGAAACATCCATCCCTACCAAACCTTGTAGCGGTATTGACTAATTTCACTTCATTGAATAGTAAAAATTGAGTTACTAGTCTTGCTGAACAACACTTAAAAAACTGTTTACATGATCTAATAGTAGATAATGTATGAAAAGCTACATACTGGAATGACTTCTTTTCTACATAAAGCTTGAGCCAGAGGAGGTTAAAGAAGGTTCAAAATGTGGCCAATTTATTTGATAATAAGCAGCATCAATACAGATCTTATATCCCATTCACAGAGTATTTGAGAAAGAGAAAATTGGACCAATGTTATGTTTATTCCAAGCTGAGAGCATCATCACTCTTGTTTTTTTGTATTGAATGTTTCCTGCTTGCTTATTCTGAGCATCAGTCAATTCTGTGATAGCACAGAAATTAAACTTGCCTTGTTATTGTCAGTATGCCAAGCTTGGTCTTACCTTGGTGGTGCCAGGAGGTGGAATGAAGAAGAAATCGCCAAACGCTGCCCAAGACAAAGCCAGAGGACCAGCTGCAGTGGGCTCTCATGCTGATGAGGAAGAGGATGAATATTCTGGTGGACTATGCTAGCTACAGACTAGGTTGTCATATCTGACTGACTTGTGATGCTGAGCATATCCAAAGGTACCAGATTTACCAGAGCTTCATTGCAATTGTGATATGAGAATCCTAATATTAACATGGCAGCTTCTGGGTTCAGTGCAGGAGAAAAAGCATGATTGTACCCATCGTCTTGAAACATCTTTGGACTTCATCTCTTATCTGGCAGGAGCTTCCTTAGGGCCCTGCCTTCAGCTGACAGGAAAAAAATTGAGGAGAGTTTTACTAAAAGCACAGTTTAAAAGAAACCAAAACTTCAGAAGCACTGGAGAGGAAGTAGTACAAAATTTTAAATGCTGGATTTCAACAGCTGACACTTCTGGTCCCAGTAAGATGTTTGCAGTTGTCTTCAGAGTTAAATGTATGATCATTCATCTGGCTGTTTATCTCCTGTTTAAGACCATTTGAGGCAGACTGTGCCAGGCAGGATTTTTACTTGTGTAAGCACTAGGGGGAGCATTCAGTTTGTTTTCAACGTGTTTTTACTGCACTGGGGAATATTATTTTAATACTTTATTTTTACAGCATCCACATGAGTGTGAAAAACACTAAGTCAACTAGCTTGAAGTTATCTTGCAAGCTTAAAAATACACATCTGCCTTTCCTCATAAGAAATTTATTGACCTGAAGTACTTGGAAATAAATGTGTCCACAGTGTTTGTAATGTGCACCTTAGAAAAGGAAGGAGTGAACAACCATTCTTAGCGGTGTTTTTGAAGCATGCCATAACCAAAAAAGAAACTGAAGTTAGCAGGTAATGTGCACAGAATATAAACTTCTGAAGACAAATGTTTAACAAAAGCTTAGGTGGAATGTTTCAGTGATATGTTTGAGTTTATAAGTGTCCTAGGTGTTTATTTGCTAATCAGTATGCTGAAAATATGAAAGAATCAAATGTCTTCATACATGCTAATGTATGAAGACATTTGATTCTTTTATATTTTCAAAGCATTGAACAGGTATCTCCTATAAGTGGCATTTTTCAAACTTGCTTAGAACCAAGGTAACCAAATTTTAATGCATCCTATTTATATTTGGTTCCAAGTCATCATATGTTTTGCAAGCTTCTTTAGTGTCCTGAATTTGTTTCACCATTTTATGCTTAAAAGTTGTTGAGTCTAGAAGTTTCACCTGTGGCTTGTTTTTTCAGCAGGACCTAAGCAAGGTCTGCACTAGGGTGACATCACTTGGAATTCAGCAGGGATTTGTATGTGATGCCAAAGCTCTGTAAACAAGAGACCAAAAGCACAGTTTAAAGTGTTGGGATAGTTTCTGCCCTATTAAAGAATTGGATGTCATCAAAAATATCAAGCATATGTGTGACAAAATTGTGTCAGGCGTAATTGTGATGAAGGTTCAGATTTTAGAGAGCTAATGCTCACTTTGCCTGGGGTGAATAGCACTCAGTAACATTGAGATAGGAGCACAAACTGCAGCATAATTTGCTGTCACATTAGAAGGTCACATTATTCAATTTAATGGGTATTCAAAAACCAGTTTTGTGTCTTTGTCTTGTGTAGTAATAACCATGAGTTTTAAAGCTATTTAAGATGCACCTGTAGGTCTTCACTATCTGATGGGTAATTTTTTGTTATTGATGATGTATGTAAAAGTTTTGGCTCTGTGAAATTTTATGAAGTGAGGTGCTTTTCTCTGAGAATGCTTGCAGTTATATATGAAAGATGGTTTTGAAGACTTTCCTAAAATTCTAGAATTCTCCTAGAATTTTTGCTGTTGGAGGAACTCACTTCAGTTTAACTGGAGTTTAACTTTTGCCTTCTGGATTCGAATAAAGTGGAACATAACACTTACTATGGTGAGTCTTCATCACAGGTAGAAAAAAATGCACATGTAGGAACTCAGGAGACACTAAGTTGTTTTCTTCAAGCATTTCCTGCTCCTTCTAGTTCTGAAATCAGTTTTGTTGTGTGAGCCCAAGGAGTCTGCTTTTTGTGTGTGTGAACAGTTGCATATATCTGAAATGATGAGGTGCATAAGAAAACTGGGAACTGTGTGTGCTTCTGTGGAAGAATTTTCAGATTGATTTAAACTGTGCTTGTAACACTAACAGGCCCTTAAAAGAAAATTTAAAATTTGAAATTTGTGTTGCATTTTTAAGACATACTTTCCATGTGGCCAAAAAAAAAAAAAGGGCAAAACTGTCTTCCTCCCTCCTCGAGTTGTTTCTTTGTTCTGTGCGGAAACTTTCAAGTGTGGAAATCTGGGACAGAAGTGACTGGTACTAAACATGTTAAGCTGCCATTGAATTGACATTTCTGATTCTTAGTAGTAGAATCTTAATCTTTAATTGCAATGTTGCTGCAAAGACCAAATCTGCAGAAATGGAAGCATCTGAAAATAAGATGGTCTATTTTATATAACTTATTCTCCTATTTTAGACAGTGAAAGTGTGTTAGGAATGTTAACTGCCTTTTAGTAAATGTTTAACTATAGAATAAACTGTCTGTATATTATGTGTTAGTGTTTGTTTCTATCTTTCAAAGCAATTTGCACACTTATGTAAATACCATTTAAGTGATCTAAATGGAAAATATAACATTTACAGCAAAAGAGTTTCCAAAACCAGTGTTGACTGTAATAAAAAAATAAAGTTAAATTGTGCATGGAGGCTGAGCAATGGCTGATGCAATGTTTATGTAAAATCAGAAGATTTCTAAATTATCTGTAACTTAATGGTCAGATGATCAAGTGCAGTGTGAAACCTGTGCTTTACTTGTTTTTTTCCCAAATCTGTGGTGTAATAGAGTACAAAATGTGTTTGCAACAGCTCTACAGATGCTGCCTCTTGAGGCTGTGTGTTCCACCAACATGAAGAATAAAACTTGAAATTAATGCATATGTGGTAGCTTTCTCTGTTGTTGATCAAGTCCTGCTGAGGGCCACCATTTGAAAATTAATGTTAATTATATTTAATTTGTCACGGGGGTAGATTTTCAAAGTGTTTTTTTTGGCATGAGAATAAAAGTTTGGAATCAATGGAGAGTTGAAATCAATGGGAGTTTGAAAAACAACTAGATTTCTTCACACAACTTAAGGATGTGAATTCTGTAACTCTTTGGAGACTTCATAATAGTAGAAAAATCACCTTTTCTACTGTTTTAAACTGAAACTTGCTGGAGTATTTGAAGGTTGAAGAATCTGGCACTGGAGTTCTTCCAGTGTAGTGGGAATTGTTCCTTAGATGCTGCAAATATGCAGCTGTATAAAATTATAAGAACTGAGCTGCTCTCAGGAGGAAAAAAAAAAAAAAGCCATGTCATCTAGATTTATAATAAGTAGTGAACTTTTTTGGATGCAGGAAATGGAAAAAAGAAGCGACCCCAACCTCTATGACTAGTAGTGGTAATAAAATTGGAGGAAGTAGATGTAACTTTAGAGAGCAGGGGGGAACCACTTGGGATCTGCGGTTTGAGTCTGAGCAGGGCCATGAATCTCCGAGTTAATGGTGTGTAGATGCCAGCGTGCCCAGGAGCTGGGCCTTTCTCTCCTCTGCCTGTAGGAGAGGATGTGCCGAGTGCTGTCTCTGACCGCCTTCCGCAGGGCTGGCCGCTCTTTGTTTCAGAGCCGCTGCCACTGCCCTTCTGCCGCGATTTCCAGAGTGGCTGTCAGCCTGGAACAGGAGCGGGGAGGCAGCTGCAAGGCTGCACGTACGTTTCCAGAACATGTGGCTGTTGTGATTCATCTGCTGAGTCCGGTGGGAATAGGGGTAAGAGAATAGAATCGAGGCGTAGCTGGACTGCGCAGTGCGCACTGCCAGCATCTTCGCTGGTGTGCGACCAGTGTGGACTGCGCCACAGAAATGTTCCAGTCCTAGAGTGACAGAAGCGGGCCCCAGCCTGTGCACAATGAAAATGGGTTACTAGAAGTTGTCTTGTTTTCGACTTGTATTTACGTGTCTTTATTTTGCGTTGTTTCTGAGCTCTGTGTAACGCGGCGTGGGTTATCCCAAGAGCATTGTTCCCTCTCAGCGCTAGATGGTGCCGCAGAGCCGGCACCAGCCTTTCCTCCGCTGCCGGGAGCCTCTGCTCCGTGTCCAGAACAGCTTCTGCCTTTAAATATGCTCAGGTGGAGCGTTGGTTTGGTTAGAAATATCCACACGGGGACCTGCCCTTGCTGCTGCTTGTCATGGCTTGAAACACCTGCCCGAAGTCCTAGAAGTCAGCTTAGGAAGACAGCTTAGGTTGTTGTGTTTTCACTTGTCGGAATATAGGCCTGGGAAATCGGGTGATTAAGAGCCAGGTTATGGATAGTAGGTGGGTGGGCAAAGAAAACAGTAGCCAGTGTGCACTATAACCTGTTAAAAGACATTTTCAGCTCCAGGGCTGGCTGATTCTGCTACAACTGGCAGTCTTAGTGCAGCCACACAATTTTATGAAATGCTTCACGCACAGACAAGGATAGGGGGCAGGGAAATTAACAAAATGGAAGGAGTGAGGAAGCTGGTCATCAGGCAATGGTATGTTGATGGGTGGAACAGAGCTGTAATTTGTTGAAATGAGTTTGCTTAAAAAAAAAATATACCACTTTCTGATTCATCCACAGAGGCAGGAAGGGAAAGATGAGGACTGGCATGACTGTTCTCTGCATGCTGGGAAGAGGTTCTGCTGCTGTGTGCTATGTGAGGCAGTCTGAACACAGACACATTACATCTTTTGCCTGTCACTAACTGACTGGAATTCAGGAGTGAAAGGTAAAATTTTATAGCTGCAGACAGGGACTTCTTTGTGTGTGTAGCTGACAACTTTTTAGCCAATGCTTGCTGTGCTGGACTGCTCAAAAAATGTCCCAGAGTAATTGTGTTGGTAATAATAGAGCAGAGAATTCATGAGGTGTAAAGACCTATGGTACCCCATGTGTTTTATGGGTGCCAATTATTTTATTTAAGTGGCCACCATCCAGTAATTTTCTGGCTCCTCTTTTGTGTCAATGTATGATTTTCCAGGCTGAATGACTGGAGGAAGAATGAGGATCCTCTCAGCAGCACTGGAGCGCAGAGCACAGGTTGGGTGTGTAAGGAGTGAGTGGTTAAAGCTGGGTGGAACTGGGGGTCTAAGGCAGCTGTGTAGCAGCACTGACTGAGCAAAGTATTGTAAAGCTTTAGTAACAGAGCTGCAGAAAGAGTACTCTATTTTAAAATTCTCCTTTAAGTAAGACATGATCTGGTAACTTCTGCTACTGCCTTAATGCTTATCTTCCCAAATGTACCAGATTCTGCACCTTGTGGGAATTCCTGAGAAGCCATTTTCTTTGAAACAACATCAAAGAGTTATTTCTCACCACTTTGAAATACTTCAGTCTAATACTGATGCACTTTGGTGAAAGGCCATGCTGCTGAGAAACATTGGAAAGTGAAAGAAAACACCTTTGTTTTCTGTTGATTCAGGGTTTTTATTTTCCCCCTTTAGATCTTAATATTCTCTAAGATGAGGATTTTTTTCCCTTTGTAGCTCATGCATGTTAGTATGCAGTCTGAGATTCAAATAGTTGTTTTTCTGTATTTGTCATCCTGCAGCCATTAGGGAGCAGATTTCTTGTGACTGAGATGGGTGCAGGGAGAAATCAAGAGTGGAAGTATGCGGGTGACTGCACATATTAGTCTCTTTTTGGTTCTTTTGGGTGTGCTAAGACAGAACTGCTTGTGATCTCTTCATGGATAGGCTGTCATATGGCTTCACATCTATGTGGTTTTGCTACCTCTTTTTTCCCTGGAGATGCCATGATTGGAAAAGTTCACACCTTGGAACAGGTGTGAATACCTCATGGCCAAACAAAATCTGGTATTAATGACATGCAACCAAGGTAGTAAGTGCAAGTAGCAGCCTGAATGCACACACATGCTTTATGCTTATCCCTACTGGCTTTTATAATAAGCATGATAATTTTTGTTTTAGAAGGTCATGGATATTTAAATGAGAAACCCTATTTCAGAAGTAGTGTTTCTTCACATGACTGAAGTGCAGTAATGGGATGACTTGAAATTTACTGTAATTTGGGCTATGCATTAATTGCTTCAACACTTTCAGGGAGGTTTCTGTTTCCAGGATAAATTTCTGTGTATCTGTTTTGCAGGAAACAGGTACGGGAAAACATTCCACATCTGTGATCACTTCAGTGGACTTTGAAATAATTTGTTAAAAATGTAGAACGGGAGAATTCAGAGTAACTTTCTTCAGAGTATTTCAGGAATAATGCCTGTTGGGTTTTCCCTTTCTGAGTTTGTATTGTGAATAATTCCACTGATGACTTTGTGTAGTATTTCATTGCTATAATTAAAAAATTGTCCACTTTTAAATATAGATACTGGTGCTGCTAGGACTTTGATCTTTATGAACTAGAATATGGGAGATATTAATCAATACATTCACTATGAGTGAAGTGTACAAAGAGGCTAGGAGGCAATGTGTGATGGAAAGGAGTGAACTTACAGAGAGGAAACCAAGGAGGATTCCAGTCCAGTGCTGAGTACTTGTGCCCTCTTATGATTTCTTGATCATAGAAGAAGGGTGAAGGAACAGCTGGAGACATAATATGCTGTTTGACAAATAACAGAACAGCATGAATCACACATCTGATAGCTTGTGTAAATCACAGAAGTCACCAATTTTATCAGACACTTGAAGGTAGTTTGAGCATAAATCTGATGCAAGGCATCAGGGGAAAGCATTTTGTATGATGTCCCTTCAGTTAATATCAAATTTATACTATTCTGTTCCAATGTGTTTGTTCAGTAGAGTTTCCAGATGCACAGCAACTGAACAGAGAGTGCAATAAAGGGTATCCTGTTTGCTGCATTGTTTCCTTTCCTTTCCTTTTTAGTAGTGTACTTTTTGTCTTTGCTGCAGGAGCGGAAGTCTTCCTTGAAGGCTTTGCTGTATATCTCTTTTGGGGTGGGTTGTTTTGGTTTTGGGGTGTTTTTATTTGTTGGGGGTTTTTGTTTTGTTTTTTATTTTGTTTGTTTGGGTTTTTGTTTTTGTTCTTGTTTGGGCTGAAGAGAAACCAAACCTTTGCTTTAGGTGGATATTCCAGTACATTTTCACCCTTTTGACCATTTTTTTGTTGGATTCTCAGCATCTTATTAAAATCCTTACTTTTTAATTTAAAAGTGCTGAACTTGGTTTGCATCCACTGATAAGAAACTGTAGTTTCTCAGTAGAGGTAATGTACTATCATGGATCTGGAGCAGATGGAAAAACTCATAGTCTTTGTCAGGAATCCAGGATGTGCTGTGTTAGTGGCAGAAAGGCTGGCATTTTGTCACTGTTTTCCATTTTATCTTTGACCAAATGTAAATAATGAGTGAATACGACACAAAATCATTAGATTTAGGCCATGCCCATGTTGAGAGTTGTGGTAGATAAAATGAAGTCTTGAATTTCCAACGTACAAATTATTTTTCCACCCTGGAGCAGATTTTTAGGGGCTTTCATTTGTCACCAAACTCTTTTTCTTTTGAGTGTGGAATTCATACTTTTTCAAGTTAACTTAAAGAAGTTAAGTTAGTGGTGTGGCTCACTAATATAGCACACACCGTACAATACAGAATTACAGAATTTTGAGACAGCTGGGTTAAATGTGAAGTAATTGCTTAAAATAGGAATGCTATGGTCTTTGTCAGTCTTCTAAGTTATTTTTGTGTAGTTATTTGTCTTTGGCTCTCTTCCTGATTTTCCTAAACTTCATTTCTAAGTAGTTTTTAAAGTCATTGATATTCCTGATTTCTGTATGAATGGTTGGAAGTATCTGGCAGTGATTTTATCTTCAAATGAAGATTTAAGTTATTCCTAGACAGCTGTGGTATATTTTTGTTCACCTCGTCAATCTCTATATTATATTTGTCCCTATGGTTCACTTTGTTTAAGGGATGCCACATTACAAATCAACCATGTGAGTCTTACTTCATGTCTTTCAAAGTGTTCTGGGTTTTTTTGGGGTGGATGACTGGCAGCCTGTGGACCTTTGGCAAACTCTCATAGTCAGGCTGTAATCAAATTGTTTGGAGCAGAAGTCTAGGACAATTCTTGATCTTGTTTCTGCTGGTTGAGCTCTTTAATATAAATGTCTCAATGGTAGGAAGGAGAGGTTCCATGAAGAGCCTGGAAGCTGCACATCCCACCTGTGCTGAAGTTAAAAGAATCAAAGGGTGAAACTTTTGTAACCAGCAGGAGAGGATGAAACACTGTGACAGTCTGTGCACATTCCATCCTCACCCATGAGGGCATATGCCTTAAAAAAAACCCCACTTTCATGAAAGGAAAAGAAGTAACTAAGGTAAGGAAATGGCATTTATTTTTTATTCCTTGAGTGATGCAGATTTAAAAAAAATAATTATGGATGCTTTTATAGCCAATATTGCAATCACAGAGCTAGAAGCAAATTCTGAGCTCTAGTTTCAGATCTGTATCATCAATTGAATGTCCCTGGACCTGAGTGTGGGAGATAAGTTGGAGTCCAGCGTTCTCCAAGTGCATGTTAAGCAGTAAACTCTCTCCTTCTCTCTCTCTCTCAATCTTTCTCTCTCCTGTTAATGTATTTGCCTACAGACAGAATAGAGCAGATCCTCAGCTGTGCAAGGTGCACTGCCTTGAGGCAGCCAACTGTACCCACCAGCCAAAATTCCTGCATTGAAGGATTGCAAACTTTTGGCTTTCCACCCTTTCTCCCAGACAGGTCTCCATAGCAGGCAAAGGCTGGACTGAGAGTCCTCTATGTGTTTACCAGCCATAGACTCCCTCTCTTAGGGGAATGATACTCACTTTCTTCTTCTGTCAGGATTTCTAAATGCTGGATCGTGCTTGCCAAGGCACTGAGTGGAAGAGACAAGTGGATAGAGAGATTGAGGCCACGGATGAGTTGGAGGTTGAAACAACATATACCATTTGTCAAGGTCATTAATTTCCAGGCAGATTGTCTTTGAGCATCGTGGGGCTGTTTGAGTTATTACTGAAATGCAGCAGTTTCCAGAGCTGAAGGATCCACAGCACAATAGTATGCAGAAACCTCACAGTGCAATAATATGAAAAATAACTGTCTCTAAATACTACTACAGTATGGATTTAAAATAGGAATTTGTTGCTGTTTAGACTCATTGCTGGACTGGTTAGCCTTCCATCATCACTTCTGGTTCTGCTACATGCCTTGGTTTGGCTTTTCTCTTCTGTCATGAGAATTTATTGATACATACTGTTGTCATGGCCCTGTTACACCCAGTGATCCTGTACCAGCTTACTCTCCTTCTATTTGTTACTTAGAAGTTACCATGTTTCATTCTGTTGGTCTAACAGACTGCTAATTAGACAGTTCCTAAGCAGTAATGCCAGGTAGGAATAAATCAGCCAGACAGTAATGTTGCTGTAACTCTCCACTTACAGTGAGTGTGTAACCTCAGGTCAACAGCATTTGTATTCTGCCTTTAGTGAAACCAGGGCTGAATGAAGGTATAAACATACCTGAAGTACTAGCATTCAGAAATATGGAAAAGCCTCTGAACATTATGCATTGAAAGCTTTAGCACAAGTCTGATATACTGTCTATTACAGTCAGTCCTTAGTTAATTGCTGACATTTAAATACTCATAAGACCTGGAGTCTGACATTTGTTGGCTTCCTCCCCTCCCTGCCTCCTTCTTTTCTCCTCCTCCTCCTCCTCCTCCTCCAAAAAAAAAAAAAAAAAAAAAAAAAAAAGGAAAAAAAAGCACACTAGTTGTCTACTTTATATGACAATCTCATAAATTACCATGGTGGAGTTAGTTTTCCAGCTGCCTGTGTCCTGCTGGGTATTTGTCGGGGAAAAGTATTCTAAGAGTTTGATGTCTTATTATGAATGATTCTCCATCCTAAAGTTTGGAAGTTTGGACTGGATTGATTATTCCCCACTTTAAAATATTTTCCTCTTTTATTCCAAGAGTAGTAACATTAACCTAATCCCAGGGAACCTGCCACTCAAAATGCTTTGGAGAGATAACATAATTGGAGAGAAGAGCTGGCAATTTGCCCATGATTTCAAAATGTTATTCATCTCTGATCACCACACTAAATGGAAGCCAGGTTCATTTCAGGAGTGACTTACTAACCAAGAATGGAGTTAATTTTAATGGAGAACATTAGAAAAACTGTTCAGCCATTGCTAGTGCTGATGTTGTGTCTTCAGTGTGTTAAGAAGAGTTGCAAACCACACATGCATTGCTGCCCCAAGATCAGAAATTTCTGTGAACTTGCAGCCCAAAGCTGTGCAGTACAACTTGTACCTCATAACCCTCGAAATAGGAAGAATGCTTATCAGCAATTATCTTCCTTCTACCTTTACTTTTTTATCCTGGTTCATTTAGTTTCATCTTCTGAGACATGCATTTATAATGTTTTAGGTGCTTTAAACTGGGAGTGATGGTTGAGAAGCAATCCAACCAGAATGAGGACAGGGCAGCTAGGGACACAGTCTCCTCCAGGCATTCTCTCTTGAGGTGAGGGATGTACTATTCATTTTAGTCCATCTACTTCAGGTAAAGCTGCAAATAATGGAAAAAGGATGATCCACAGAATTTGGGAGATAATGCTATGGTGGTTTCTCTGGATATAAAATATGGTACTGACTGGTCCTTTTCTTTTGCTCACCCACTTCATTTCACCTCTCTTCAGCTCCTGTAAGGAGATAGAGCAATGAAATCAAGGCAGAATATTGTGAGAAACTGAACTCGTCATATGGGACAGCTGAAGAAGTGAAGCATCTGATAGTAATTGGTTAGTAAATTAAATTTTAACAACCTAGAGTTTGCACGCAGTCCAGTCCTTCTCCCCTAAAATAAATCACTCAGATTTTCAAATATGAAACACATGTTTTCTGTCTGACCCTGTCTTTCATGGAGCAGTGGAGATTGCAAACACAGATGCTCAGGTTTGTCTGCTTTCTTGGCCGCCAAGGCCGTAAATGGCAGCTTTGCTCTCGGAGCACACGTGACACTGACATTGCTTGGTGCACTGCAGAACAGATACAGCTTCAGGCAGGCAAGCTGAGCTGGGTCCTGCTCAAATACTTTCACTCCCTTTAGGCCTTGTTCACCCAGGGCAGGACTGTGACCTGGGATCACAGGCCTGTCGCCCTGAGTTTTTAAAATTTTCTAAGCTTCTGATGTTTACATTCTTGTAACAAACTTTCTCACACACTTTCTGTAAATAACTCATTGTTTTGCATTCCTTTATGGAGGAGGAAAAATTTGATTGACTGTTGGTTTGTCCAGTGTCATTGGAGAGGTGGCACTTTCGCCCTCCAATCCACTGTCACTTTTGGAAAACTATAAATGTTAGAGTCAGATAATAAACTCCCCTTTTCTTCACCTTGAGAACAGTGGTGTGTGCAGTTGTGTTGTTTTGTGTCCTATCGCGACACAGGCCCAGCCTCTCTCCCCTTCCTGGCCTGGGAGGGAGGGGGATGCCAGCTGCCCCTGTGATGTGGCCTACAGCAGAAGGCTGGCAGTCACCTGCCCTCTCTGCCTGCAGCAAAATGCAGATTTTTCCCCTTTCCTAGCTGTTCTGGCTTAAACCCAACAGCCATGGAGCACTCTGGCTCAACTGGCCCCTGATGGCTTTCCCCGAGCTTGTTCCCTGGAGCCACAAGCTCAAACACCCACTTGAGCACTGTCACAAGGGCTCACCCTTTTCCCAGAGGCGTTCAATGGACCTGCCCAGTCAGGTTTCCCTTTGAGGGCTAAAGCCCTTGTATTGTTATTTCCAGGAGAAATCTGAGGCTCTCTGCATACCATTTTTTCCCTCTTTCTCATCAGAAGGACATGTCCCAGTCTGACGCCTAATTTTTAGCACTGCTATTCTGGAGCTGAAGGGGAAGCTGCATGTTTAAAGCTCCAGATCTGCTCTGACTACAGTCAGTGGGATTTTTCCTGTGTAGGTGCTAAATATTATTCAGTGTAAGCAAAATTTGGCCTGTTAGTTGTAATTTTTTTTTTGCCATTATAAATCAAATCCTCTCTTTAATTTTTGCTTGAAATTTCTCCTCCTAGAGAGAAATTGCTGTAGCTATAACATTGCCATGAGGTATTCCAGCCTGGAGAGCTTGAAAGTAGTTTTCTTCCTTCATAGGTGTTTCTTAGGGAATCTGACTTGGTCTAAGGCCTTTGTGATTTAGTGATGTCTTTTGACTCCTAGAGTGATGTTGCTGATTGTTGGAAGATCAAATGGATTTGGTCCTGAGGGCAGCTTAGTAGTCTGAGGGGTTAAAAAAAGCTTCTGATGAAAGCACATGTTTTAATGCCCATGTATCATTGTTCCCTAGGGCTTAATTGGACAGCTTAAAAAATTAAAGTCCTGTGCTTGAACTTCCTTATAGCACCAAAATAAAACAAGGCTTGGCTTCAGGGGAAGCTAGGGTTTGCCTTCCCTCAGATGTGTTACAGCACTAGGAAGGGGCACTGTGGGACTCTCCTTCAAGGAAATGACAGTAGACTCCCCATTTTCAGTCACACTGACCCATCAGTGTGTTGGTGATCTGTGATTGTGCTGGGAATCCCAGACTCCCTGTGCTGGAGTCTGGGAGAGGAAATAGAGGCAGTGGGGATGAAGTGAATAAGAACCAGAAAAATTAAAATGTGCAGAGGCCAAAGGCTGGAGCAGGACCATCATTTCAACCTTTTTCTTTGAGGAGAAAATGTTCTTAAATAATCTCTGAGAACTCCTACTGCCTCCTGTCCACACCTGTGAACAGGATGGGACAGAAAGGACACATCAGTGGTTTAAACAGTCAGTACGAAGGTTCTAACACTGATGTCATGTGTGATTTGGGTATTTTACAGTGATCTAGCTCCAGCCTGGTCCTGTGCATCATCTTCTGTACTTCTCCATGACCACCCCGTCACATCTCCCCAGAAGGAAAAGGGCTGAAGACAAAAGCAGTCTGGTCCCATGGACTGAATTGCCTGTAAGAGGTAATAGCACATTAATATGCAGCTGCAGAGCACCCTCTGTGTTAGATTCAAAGGGAAAGGATTCAGAGAATGTGCTACAAAACCACTTCATAACACAAGTTAGAGTTTGGTAAGAGGGATCTGCTTGGGAAGCTGCCCTCAGTCTTGCACTGCAGATCCGAACTGCAGTGCTTCTGCTGTGGACACACCACTAACAGGAAAACAGACATTTACATTTCACTGCAAAGAAGAGTCCCCAGAGAGCCCTGTGATATCTTTGCAGTAAGCAACACTTAACAAGATTTTCTTCTAAAAGTCTCTTATAGCCATGTAATATCTGGAGAATTGTTTTGAGGTGGGAAGGAATCCCCCAAAGCACTTTGGTTTAGTTGCACGAAAGAATTTAGTCATGTAACCAAGAGTACAGTCCGTGGTTCAGCATTGCTTTGGATGGTCACTGATCATCTTGAATCTTAGTTACATTACTGATCTTCAAATCTTGCTGATTACATGAAGCATGTGAAGCTGCCTTTGTGCAGACTTCTGTCAGCAGCCTCATACTCTTTCAATGCCTGCTTTCTCGTACTGGGTCCTCAGCATTTTTTTTGTGGGTAGTTAAAGCGTTTTTATTATTCTTTTTAGAGCCTAGGGTTCTAATTTCCAAGCTGATGAAGTCCTTATCAATGTTAAATGAGCCTTTGGAGTAGTCAATTATATGGTAAAGGTGGAAATTAAGTTTTTTACCTACTGAAATTTTTTATTGAAAATGTTTTAGCAAAACATCCCTGCAATAGCCACTTAATATAGGCAGTGTATGCTGATATCATGAATGTGTTTCGTAATATAAGAGGCACTTTCCATTCATTTAGGGACATAACTATGCAGTCATTTCTACTAGAGGGCTACAGTGCATGTAGATTGTAGTTTCATGTAGGAAGCTAAATTGATGTACTTTATTCTCCAGATTAACAGGCTTATTTTTTTTGAGATGATGTCTTTATCATCGTTTAGGCTTTTAAACCTGGAGATGTTAGTCACTACAGCCTATTATTGTAAGAACAAGAAGCTAAGGCTTCTGTATGAATTGCTGTTTGTTGACAAGCTCCTGCAGTTCAGTATCATTTTGATTTGTGTGTTATTACTATCTGGATGTGGTTTCTAGTTCTGCATTAAATTAAAGTAATAACACTGGAATTAATTAAGATTTGCTTTTTGGGGGTTTTTTTTCCCTTTTTTCCTCTGAGGGAAAATGTGTTAACAGCAGTCTTGGTTATGATGTGACCAAGAACATGGCAGCACTCTCCAGTGAAATTCCCATTTGCAGTGATGTTTGCAACCAAGTATTCTTTTATTGTGCAGAGCCACGAGGCTGATGAAAACAGACCTGCAATCCATCAGTTCTGAGCTGTGCTGCAGCCTCTCACTATTGCACAGGCTGCCTTCATCACCCTGCTTCAGCTGACTTCTTTTAAGCCAAGCATCATATTCTTTTATTCAGCAAGCAAGCCCTTCCTAGCAGCTGCAGTGCCTCCTGTAAAACCTGAGGCCATCTGGAAACTTGGCTGCTGTGCTTGCTTGGTCCAAGGTTGTGCTGATCTGCTCTGCACTGTGCTTGGTTGTAGAGGTGTCACAGCTCGCTGCAGCTGGATCGTGGTAGGGCTGAACCAGGCTGGAAGAGAGGCCACAATGCCTTCCTTGCATGGCACAGATCCATAGAGATCTGTTTCTGTGCACTGACTGACAGGGAAGAAGGGGAGCAGGTCTGATGGGAGGTTTTGGAGTCTTCCCTTTGTGCAGAGTCCTCCTTACTGCTTTGTAGCCACCAGAAGCTGTAGGGCTGGGCACTCCAGGCAGAGATGGCTGTACACAGGCTTGTGGAGTTGACCTTGGAGACTGAATCTTTCATCTGTATTAATGAGTGATCTCTGTGTCTCTGTGGTATCTGCAGCTTTTGGAAAAGGTAGCAGATGTGGGACACTGCAAGCTTGCAATTTTCCAGTGCATTACCTGGATCTTGCTTTGCTGGTCTGGGTAGAACCAGCTCTTTGCTAACTGCTGCTGACACAGGTCACTGGGGCAGGGACTGCTCTAAAACTCTCCTGTTTGGGATTCTCCCAACAAAAGGCACCAGCTACCAAGTAGACTCAGCCCATCCACAATATTCTTAAGTATGTCCTAAGCAATCTGCCTTGGGGGAGCATCTGAGTTTGGTTTCTTTTAATCACAAATTACTTAAAGGTCTGCTTTTGCTGAAAAAAACCCCATACTGTTAAGCTGCTAATGTAATGAACCTATGCACAGTATCTATTCAATATAGATGGTTATATGTAAAATGTACAAATATATGCATTGCATTAGCTGATACAACAATTACTGAATGCAGGATCACTCCTATATGCCATGGGATGACTCATATGAGTAAGTTTTAAATGTGGTTTTTTCCAGCTATGCTACATGGCTGTGAATCTTCTTGTTTCCTGGTGGCTACACACAGTATTTAATGGGGGAGATTGCACAGATCTGCTACAAAGGCAACTCTTTGGAGGGGGATTTCACCACTGAAGGCTCCCATATTGTTAAGACTGCTAATTAAGACTGCTGTTAACACTTCTTCCCTCAGAAGTAAGATTTAAATCTGAAGTGACACTTCCCCACCACCCCTCCAAATTATCTGAGAGCTCAAGGTTCCTACAGCAAGTGTTGTGGTTTTCTCCTGTAAGCACCTTGAGGCCCAGCAAGCTGCTTATGGCAACAGCTGAGCTGAGGTCAGCCATCCTGCTGTGACAGCAGCAAATTCCACTATTCCTCCAGTGCTCTTCTCTCTATGTTGTATAATTATTCATCTGCCTAAACCTATATGTATTTTTTCCTTTTTATTCCAGCCCCTGGGGATTTAGGGAGTTAAATTTTATTTAATGTCAGTCCAATTGTCTGAAAATTCGTTGAGTGTGAACTGGGAAATCCCTGGGAGACAGCTGAAAATCTTCCAAACTCATAAGACCTGGAGATCTTAGGGCGCTCTTGCACAGAGTTTTTCATTGTGGATTTCTTTGCCAGATCAGCTCTAAAACAGACTACAGATCCTTGTGATGAAAGCTGAAGAAGGCTGAATGCTAAAGAAAATATAACAGCTGCTGGAATGTGCAAATGTGCAGTCAAAGCAGTACCTGACAGTGGAGAGAGATCCAAAATACAGAAGTTCATGGGCTAACACTCACTGAAATATCAGTTACCAGACTGTACAGTGCAACTTCTTCAGAGGTGCTTGTATTTTCAACTACCTGAAAGAAGGTTGTGGTGAGGTGGGGGTCAGTCTCTTCTCCTGGGTAACAAATGACTGGACAAGAGAAAACAGTCTCAAGTTGTGCCAGGGGAAGCTTAGATTGGATATTAAGAAAAATTAGGGTTGTCAGGCATTGGAATAGGATGCCCAAGGAAGTGGTGGAGTCATCATCCCTGGAAGTGTTCAAAACAATGTGTAGACATGGCCCTTGGGGACATGGTTAAGTGGTGGATTTGGCAGTTCTGGGTTAGTGGTTGGACTTGATGATAGTAAAGGTCTTTCCCAAACTAACTGGGTTTATGATTCTATGACAGGACTTAAAAACGAAATCTCTCTATAACCTTCTCAAATCTGCATTCATTTTTTGCCTTCCAAAAGTACTGGTTTGTGCCGTTGCCTTCTGATCTTAGCTGATTCCATTCCTCCACCCTTTCTTTGTCTTTCCTTCTGTGTGTGCATGTCTCGTGCTCCCATTGGTGTGTTTTATGGGAAGGTCTGGCTGGTGCTTGGATCACTTTCCCTGTTTTCCCTACAAGACGATGCCGGTTGCTTCATGCAGGCATTGGGCTAACCCATTCAGTTGGCTTGAGCTAGGAGCAGCTCTACTATTTCACTTTCACATGAGCCTTTCTGATCTTTTTTCATCTCACTGAGAGCATGACAGTTGCAAATAAACAATTTGCTAGTAGTGAGCACAGAGACTTGGCTGTACAGACTTGCTGGGCTCTGGGAGTAAGCCTGAAAGTTAAGTGAGCCAGGAGAGTGGGCAACTAACTGCCTCTACTAGCCCTGGAAAAATGCTTGTCCAAAAAGGAGATCTGAGCATCTCCTCACAGGCACAGCCTTTTTGTTGAGGTCCTAGAAATCCAGGGAGTGATTTCTAACTCAGCTGGGTGATCTCTGGGATCCACTTGAAGATAAAGAGACACATCATCCAGCAACGTCTACTTTTCCTGTTGCTCACTCGTTCCTCTTTTGGGGAGTTGCCTATCTTCAGAATGCTGAAGATCTGCTATTCCCCTAGTTATTGAAATACATCCATAAATAATCATTTCCCTCTCTAAATTACATTTAATTATTCTGTCAAGGCTATTTCAAGAGCATGCAGCCATCACAGGTAAAATCCATATCCACCTTTCCCTCTGCCTCCCTCTAACATCTCCTACTCATTAGATTGGGAAAGTTGATCTCTGATTTGGAGAGGCTGTGTCTGCCTCTCAGCAAGAGACAGACAGCTTTACCTAGGCAGGGATCTGCTTACCTTGAAATGTTACCTCTTCATTTCACTTGTAATTCAGCAGTTCAGAGGTAATCTCTGCCTTATGTTACTGAAGTAGCAGCGCAGAAAGGTTGTTTTGCATGACTCACACGTTCCACATATTCTGTAAACTTTATTTTCTGTGTGGCATTTGCCTGATGTGATGAAATCACTGCTTACCTGATGCAATTTTTTTGTCCCAGTGGTGCAAAGCTGTAAAGACAATCTAACCTTCAACAACTGAGGTTCAGACACTGCTGCAGCACATGGTATTTATAATCCTACCACTTGATTAGGTGCTGAATGGTGTCTGGAGAGGCATATATGCTAATTCAGTTAACTTGAATGGCTCCGTTTGAAAAAAGAGAAAAAAACCCAAAACTCAAAAAGGAGAAATTACATCATGGACCTGCTCCCTAAAATCCATTTCTGTTCAGGGTCTTCCATCTGTGTTAGATACTTTACTTGTAAGCAGCCTTCAAGCTTTTAAACAATATGTTGAAAATCAGTGCCATAACAGCCTCCAAAGAGTTTTTTAGGAGTCTTGATCTTGCCTTTGATGAGCACTGAAGATGTGAAGAGAGAGACAATTCCTGATGTGCTATGCAATCATGTGACCGAGTTAGTTTTACTTCACCCTCCCCGTGTCAGTTCTGAGGAGGCTCCCGTGTTCCCTTTAGTGATGCTGTGTCTCATGCTCAGACAAGAGCCATGGCAGGCACAGGAGCTTTGGCTGTGGTGGCAGCGCAGAGGGGGGGCAGGGGAGGCTCCTGGCAGAGAGCAGGAGGCAGCTCCCCCTGCCAGCCCCCTCCTCTCCCCCTGCCAGCCCCCTCCCACCACCCACGCCACAGTGTCTAGACTGCCGCCCTGCACGGGGCAAGCACTGAGCTCAGCCCTTTCAAGTCAAGGAAAGCTCCTGTTGAGGGAATTTCACCTCAGAGACAAATGTGGGCTTAAGCATCCAGTGGGTTTATAAGCACTTTATATCCCTGGGCTCTCTGTGCCTGCGTTTTGCTGGCTTAAGGCCCCGAGCAGGTCAGTGCTTCGGGACATTATTGCTACTGGCTGGCAGCTGGACAGCTTGTGTCACACAAAGAAATTTCTCTGCCATTTCAGATCTGGTTTTCTTCTGACCCGGGGTGAGACGTACAGGTCTGGAGAGTTTTATGGGACAGGCATGCCATAAAACGTTGACAGCCAAAAATAACTTTTCCCTGCTCCCTCTTTTCACATCCCACCTTCCAAGCCAATATTCGCTAAGGGCGGGGAAAGGAAGGGAGAGGCATGAGAAGACTGTCAGAAAGAGCAGTGCCTGTAAAACTTTTGGGGTGGGCTGCAGCATCAGCTTTGGTTGCTGAGTCCTGAGGAATTCAGTCAGTAATAAAGTTTCACCCCAGCGTTGTTTTTGACAGAACTGGAACTCCATTTCAAAACCGCCCTCGGACATTTTATCATCTGTAATAAGCACGTGGATGGATTGAAGAAGTAATAGCTACATCCTAAATGCAACCAGCACTCTCCACAGGAACAAAGGTTGAAGAAATAACCTTTGACCAGGAAATGGTGATCATGTGTGTTGCAGACATCTTTAAGAACCGAGTCTGATGTGGTCAAGGAGAGGGAAGTAGAATAGTTTCACAGCAAGTGCTGGACTTAATGTCTCCGAAGGACGGAGACCCCACAAGTTTCTTTATCCCTTGTAGTTTAAAAAAAAAAAATGTTTCTCATATCTAATGGAAATCTGTGTTGGGACTTTTGAATGCTACCTCTTGTTCCATCACAGTGTACCTTGGAGAAGAGTCTGGTTCCATCCTCTCTAAAGCTACATATATAAGGCACTTGAAGATGGGAACTCCCTTTAATCACCCCAAGTCTCTCTGCCTATTCTTACTTGTTTCCTAACACTGTTTAATGTTTTATATTGCTTCCAGAGACCAGATCTGGGGTTAGGAAACAGCACTAAGTGTAGGTTTGCCCCACAAGCTGTATCCCACTGAGGAGCACAGAGGAAGTGGAAGGAGAGCTTGTGGGAGGAAGGATGTCATAGGGAATGTGTAGTGACTCCTGTTTTAGGCCTCTGGATTGATCAGCATAAACATTTCCTATGACTTGGAATTGAATGGCACTTAATCTTGATAGTAAAAGTCTGGAAACTTGTGCTAGTGATCACTGCCGGAAGGAGTCAGATTTTATGCTTTATAAAACGTTCTTAGTAAATGCAGTACAGTCATGTCTCATAGCCATCCTTTCTGTAGAGAGTTTCTTTTTTTTTCCCTGGTGTGGATGTTTTTCAGGAAGTGTGCATGATGGAGGGCCAGCTGTATGATAGTGTACCAGCAGAAATGGTTTACTCACAATGGACAATGGCTCAGTGTGGTTTCTGATCCTTTTTTTAACTGTTTCTCTGCAGCTGCAGGGGGTGGTCCTGTGCAGAGGGCATAGGATTGTGCAGCAGATACTGGGAAACTTGCCCCTCTTTTTTGCTGGCTGGTAACTGTTTGTGAGAGAGGGTGAAGGTAAAGGCATACTTTCCAGAAACAGAAATAATCAGATGCTTGCACCAGGGTTCAGAGATCAGTTCCTATTCCACTGGCTGAAAGAGTCTACTTAAAGAGGATGAAAACTTGAGTGGTACTGCTCTTGACATCCAAACCAATTCTCCTTCATTTCATATGAAAATGGGAGATGTTACAATTGCTTTGGGAATCCATACTTCAGACTTTTTGACTTCTGTGAATCTAATTTCTCAATCTGACTATTCCATTATATTTATAAATTGAAAGAGGCTATAAACACCTGCAAGCAAATGTTTTAATTGTTATATCAACAGCATAAGCATGTATGGATGGCTTTTTAAATAGCATAAAGGACTGAATCTGGTAGTGTGTGCCTTTGTGAAAGTCAGATGCACTTGGACAGAGGTGTGCCTTCCGTCAGTCTTGGAGTCTTTGTGGCAGTGATGCGGCTGCCACAGCAAAGTTATACACCACCCTTCCATCCACAGCATGTGTAGGGTTAAAAAGGAACAGGTGCAGTGTAGAGCCCTTGTCAGCTACATGTAGGTGCAGCTGCATTTGTCACCTCTAATAGTCATCCCTAACTCACCCTCTCTAAAACTGTCCTACTCTAATTTCCTCTTTACTGCTGCCTTGTTTTTGTGGGGCTTATGTGAGTTAGGAGTTACACAGGCAAAAAAGGGCAGGTTTCATCTGTAGGTTAAACTCAACCATGGGAAGCAGGTTTTTCAAAGTCATAGAGTGTTGGCTCAGGCTGAGTCACAGTGTCTGAATCTTGGTGAAATGCAGCCAAATCGTACTGTTGATTAGCTACAACAGTCCTTGATCTATTTTGATCCATCCTGATAGGTTTCATAAGTACAGGCTGGGAAAACTGATGAAGGAAAATAAAAGGTTCAGTTCCTAGTCAGCAGCAAGATGCAGTGCAGTGAGAGCTGGCTAACCTCTCTGCTTTGTGGACCTTCCAGATGAATTTGTAATAGTGAAAGAGGAATGGTTTTGGAAGCAGGTGTTGCCAGGTGAAACTGAAAACACGTTTCTGTAAACACCACTGGTTGCATTTGATTTTATTTCTCAGACTTAAAACTGGTGGTTTTTCTTTAACAATCCCTCATGTCTAGTCACTCTTGCATCATTTTTCCATATTACCTGTTGCCATAGTATTCCAGAAATTGTGCCAATGTGATTTGAGATGAGTGAAATCGCACATTGCTCTGTGTTTACCTTTAAGTTGGACAATGAGAATATAATGGAAAACTTCACCAGATGTCTAAAACTCTAGAGTTTTAGGGCTGAGAACTGTGTTTGGGTGAATATATTCACGTGCACAGCTTTAGGTCTATCCTTTAGCTCCCTTGTTTAATACTTTTGACCCTTGCATGGTCCAGTGGAAAGAGATACCCTAGTTCAGGGTATGCATGATCTTCATGCATTTTCTTCTTTGCCCTCAACCATATAGGAAGCATGAAAATAAGTATTAAATCATTCTGTGCTGCTGCCAAATGACTAAAGCTTCTCTTCAATAAGTGACCATCAGAATTTATATGTGTATGTGTGTGTTTTTCTTTTATCTTTCAGATATCATGTTGAACTGCACCTCAGTTGCAAGGAGAATTATTGTCTTCTCTTGCATGTGTGATCCATATTAATACTGCAAAATGAAGAGCTGTAGTAAAGAAGGCTTACAACTATTTACATGTTGAATAGTTCTGGTGGGAGCCAGTGCATGACTAATAAGGAAAAACTTCAAATGGGTACATCCTCTACAGATCCCTTTTAGAGAAGTTAATTCCTCTGTCTGTTTCATTGCACTTTTTCAGCTCCTGACCTGAAAGGCAGAAAAGCTCTTTCCTGAGTCACTGAGCCCTAGGATAGGTTTGCCCCTTTTCAGTTGTTGTGTAGACAGCATGCTTCCCCAAATCCCTTAATCCTTGTTCCTGCAGTTCATATTCTTGTAGCTGGAAGTGGAGGGCACCTCAGTGAGCTGTGCTGGGCTGCAGGGAAGTGCTCCAATGTATCCCTCAGAGGCTGCTGGCTGGGAAAATGCCCTCTTCACGGCTCTGCATGCCCTGCTCTTTATTTGATGTCAAGGACCTTGAGCTCATTGCATGGGCATCAAAAAGCCTGGCCACAGGAAAAAAAGGCACTCAGCTTTAGACTGCAGATGTTGAAATTGGCTTCCCCAGGCTGCAGCCAGGACATTTGGCTCAGAGGTGTTCCCTAAAGAGTTCAGTGGAAGGTGGCACTCTCTGTTTGGGGCTGGCCACTTTGGTGGGTGACTCCAGCCTCTGCCCAGGAGATGTAGGGAAGTGTTCAGCATAGGGAGCACACCTCCCTGGATGTATTTGGAAGGAGACCTGGTGCGATCTAAATCTCTGCTTGGTCAGCTGAAAAGGAAAGGGATGGCTGGAGCAGGGAAAATGAGAAATGCATCCACCTTTTTCTCCAGCACAGCAGACTCAGAATCTGTCAGAAACCCTGATTGAGACCAGTGCCCTTCCTCTCCTTTGGACCCCAAAAAAGACCACCACCAATTTTTTCTTTAATTTTTTTTTTTTAGCTGAAAGCAGTTGAAGTAGCTACATAAATTCCACAGACCTGGTGGACTGGCTGTGGAGTCTTGTCTAAGCAAAACAAGCAGGAGAAATATTACTTCATCAACAAAGTACTAAGAATATGTTTTGAATCCATACATCATGAGCTAAGAACCAGATGGGCTGGCTGAGTACTGTAAAAGAAACAGCTCAGATAGATAAACATCTGATAGATAGGATGATTCAAAAAGCCATCTGAAAATGCATTTTATCTCCCTGCTCACAAATAACCTTCAGTCATTTTGTTTTGCAATGAAGTACTTTCAGCTCTGCTAGATTTCCTTAGTTCTTTTATTGTGTTTTTTATTGGGGTGGGAGTACAATTGTGCCATTCCAAAGGCCAAACTTTGGTGTCTCCCAGTGCCTTGTGCATGAATGGGAGCCTGCCTGTGCAAGAGAGAGCTTGAGGCTGGACTTGAGCTGGAACCTGGGGAGGAGGCAGGGCTGGCTGGCACTGGGATCTCTATGTCAGAGCCCTGGCAGCTGTGAACTTGTGCAGATTTTTAGGGGACAGGGAAGGGAATCTGTCATGTGCCACATGTGAGACCTGAGGACAAGGGATGGCACCCAGCAGAAAAAGCCACCTTGGTCGCAGTAGGCAGGAGGAAGAGAGCAAGCAGTGTCCAACTATGCCAAAATGAATGAGTTTTGACCTCTAGGGGCCCCATTGAAACAATCTGAAGTGATTTACTTTGCTTATGTGTCTACCAGAGCAATTGGTAGATAGAAGCATTTATTGTGTTTTTTTCTCATCTATTTGTTCCTTTATCTGTTTTCTTTTTTCCCTTCCTCTTTGAATAACAATACCACAAGCAGCTGCTCATCTCTCAAGCTATCAGCTGTAAGCACCATGGTCCTGCTCAACTATGGAATAAGAATATAAAAAATTGGCATCTTTTCCAGATCCCACTTGCCTTTTTGCAGGCCAGGTAACATGGTGTTGAATCAAGCCTGGAGTATTTGGAGCTCATCCATATTTTGTGACCCTTTTTGAGGAAGAATATTTTGGCCCTTTAAAAAATAACTTTAGAAGGCTTTCTGTGAAAAGGAGAAAGGTACAGTTGAATTTTTGTCCAAAAGTTCCATGTGTTTCCTTTTGATACATGATGAACTTTACAACTCTTTTCTCTTTTCTCCCTGTGATCCACCCCTCTCTCCCTCCCTCCTGTCCCCAGCATTGTTTAAAACAGGGAATTTTTTTTATAGCTGGATGAATATCTAGTTAATACACTGCCTTGACCTCCAAAGTTTGGGCTCTACAAGGTATATGGAGATGTCAGCTGAAAGGGTTCATAAATATTTTAACTGCATTACCTCACTCTTGCTGCCATAACATTAAAAACGTGCTTTCCCTGAATGTTTGCTGCAGGAGTCTGACGGTCACGTCTGTGTCTGCTGGCAGCTCCCTCTTCTGCCCCAGCACGAGCTGCAGGAGACAACAGCTTGAAATATTAATGAGGGCTAATACAGCAAAGCTGTGCTCTTAAAAAAACAGAGAGAGAGACACACACATGCACAGATGCACACTGTCCAGGCACGTGTGTGTTTGATGTATTTGAATGTGCAAGCCAAGATGCTAAGTTGCAGAGCAGGCATTAGCTGGTGTCCAGCAATGCAGCATATCCAGCACAGCTGGGCTCCCTCAAGCCCTGTGGAGGTGTCAGATTCTTCACACCAAGACCAGATTCCCTCTGAAAAATTATATGACCTCATGAAAGCCTTTGAAGGAGGTTTGGGTTGGAACCACAGCACTGAGAGCTTTATGCTAGGAGGAGATCCTCATGGGTGCATTTCCCCACACCAGGGAAATGATTGTGTGTGATCTTGCTGGTGAGGAGAGGCAGGAAGAGATGGTCACAATACATCTGAGCTCTGTGTGTAATGTGTGTCCCTCTAGATAAACAATCCTGGTTTGAGCTTATGATCTGGTGAGTCCAGAGCCTGGGACTAATACAGGGTTAGTGTTTTAATTTTGTGCATTTTGTTAAGCATAGCAGTAATTTCTGCACATTGAAGAGGGATAGTTTCCTTCAAACATGAATACTCCTCCAGTTACTTTTAAGAGGAAAGTCCTTTCCTCTTGAAAGGAAAGGAAAGTCTGCAGTCTCCCTGGTCATCAGCCAGTGTCCAACTAGTTTTCTTCATAGCAGATGATGTTTTTCATTAGAATTCTGTTTTAATAAGAGCTCTAAATGAGTGTCAGTGGAACTGGCCTTGGGAAGTACCTGTCAGGCCAGGAGAGGCAAGGAGAGATGTTTGCTGGTCCCTTCCATGGCTTGCTACTTGTGCAGCACATTCCTGAGACAAATCTTGAAGCTAAGATGTGAATGATTTCTCATACAATGAACTTTATCAACTTGAAACACAGGATTGAAGGACGAATCATTCTCACTGAATGATTCTGAATACTTGTTTCTTCTCCAGTTCTTTTTCTACTGTCTTAAGTGTCCACCTTAACTCTTAATATAACCTAAAAACACCTGTAGCCCTTCAGTTCAGTGGGTCAGGACTTGTAGGTCCTGCTCCCTTGGCTGCTGAACATGAATTTGCCTTTCCTATTGCATGCTCACAGGTTGCATTTCTCTTGTTCTCCCCAAGCTTTTAATAAAGCATTGGATTTCCTCTGGTTTCCTTCCTCAAGAAGGAAGCAACAAAATCTGATCTGAAATAGCCCATATGCACCCAGAGTAGAAACTCTGTTTAAATATCACATAATGCCAGGCAGAGCAGCCACAGTCTTAACTATTTATCTATCTATCTATCTATCTATCTATCTATCTATCTATCTATCTATCTATCTATCTATCTATCTATCTGCATTAACTATCCAGGGTATAAGCAGTTTATCAAATCAGGGAAAACTGTGAAAGTTTTAATTACACAGTGCAAGCTGAACCTTTTGCCCTGTCACACAGGCATGTGAGAGTTCTGGGATGCCTGGTGGTGCAGCTGGGTGTGTTGTCAAAGCACTTGTCCTTGCTCTGACTTCCAAACTCACACCACTGCCTGCGTAAGCACATGCAGGTTTCTAAATAGAGCCAAGGAAAACAAAACTGCAGCTGAAATCTGCTTCTTCTCCTGCTTTAAGGAGTTATGTCTGGACTATTGATGGGCAGAACAAGGGAGCTAATGTATCCACAGACTGGGAAA
This sequence comes from Molothrus aeneus, assembly GCF_037042795.1. Classification (NCBI taxonomy): domain Eukaryota; kingdom Metazoa; phylum Chordata; class Aves; order Passeriformes; family Icteridae; genus Molothrus; species Molothrus aeneus. Next base: position 101,046,263 of record NC_089646.1, on the reverse strand, counting down.
GCACACCAGCAGGTCACTTTGCATCTCTGACAGGATCTTAAAACCGTGACATTATTCAGATTGCAAGGGACATCAGGAAATTTCAGATCAAACCTACAATCCAAAGCATGGCCACTTAGAACAGGATGCTTGGGGCTTGATCAGCCAAGGCTGAGGATCTCACAGCTTCTCTGGGCACTTGCTCCAGTGTTTGATTGCCCTCATGGTAAAAATAATTTTCCATTTATTTAATCAGATCTATCATGCAGTTCTGCAGAGATTGGCTTTTCTGTATCTCACTATCAGGCAGCTGTAGGCACCAATAAGCTTTTCCATGGGACTTCTCTGTTGTAAGGCTGAGCAAGCCCAGCTCCTGCAGCCTCTCCTCGCATGTTGTGCTCTCAGCTGCCTGCTCAGTCCAGTATGTCAATATCTTTCTTGCCCTGGAGCCCCCAAAGCTCCATGCAGTTCTCCAGGTGTGGTCTCACAAGTGAGAAATAGAAGGGACTAATAAATTTCCTTGACTTTCAAGGTGATCCTGTACGTAAATCCCAGCATGCTGTTGGTTTCCTTTGCCTCGAGAGCATGCTGCAACTCCCACCCCTGGTCTTGTCTCTTTTTATTCTAAAGCTGTTCCCAACCCATCTACCTAGTCTGCATTGCTGTAAGGGTTAGTCTGCCTCAGAGGCAGGATTTTTCTGCATTTGCCCGAGCTCATGAAGTACCTGGCAGATAATTTCTCCAGCCTCCTGAGATCTGCCTTTCAAGGACGTCCTGCCCCTGCTGTTGCAGCTGCCCAGCCCACGCCCCAGGAGAGAGCTGACATGCTCATGTTATTGCAAACCTCCCCAGACCGAGGTTCACTGAAGTCCACACTGCTGAAAGGGCACTCTGTTGTGTCCTCCAGGATGTTAATAAAGATGTTAGATGGTACTGGTCCCAGTACTGACCAGCTAGAATGCCCCTGGAAATTGGCTGCCAGTTCAATTTTATCTGGACAGCTGGGCTCAAAGGATGATCTGGTACACTCCTCACCCATTGCAGGTAGCTACCCAGTCCAGATCAGTGATTTGACTATAGGCTGTTTTAAAAAGAAATAAATTAAAAAAAAAAAACAACAGAGGAATCCTTTTATTTTCAAAGTTTGATCAATCCATGAAAGAAAGAGCAGCACATTTTTTTGCAAAGCCCAAATAACTGTACAGCTCGTTCTGAAGACAGATTATTTTTCCCAACAAAAAGGAGGTGCCTGTTGAAGAGAAGGAACCAGGAAGGGAGCTGGGACCAACTGTGGCCAGCATGGTTCTGCTGGCTGGTACCTTTAGAAACACACTGTATCCTTCACACTTCTTCCAGTGTTCATCTCCTTAAAATCACTGAACACCCAGGTGAGGATCCATCCAGCTATAAAGGACATTTTAGCATCCCTGAATGCTACGTCAGGGCTGCCCTGTATATTTCAATTTTCATTCACAGGACCTATGGAAGAAATGGAGCAAAACTTTGCAGGCGGGAATGCTGCCTGGGTATATGAGCAGCCACCTTTTCACTTCAGAGGAAATCAGGTTGTCTTCCAGTGAGTTCCAGTCATCAAATTATTTTATTGTTACAATATCATGAAGCAGATTTTATTTTGTGCACGTCAAGGTGCTCAAAGTGTTAGTTTTCACAGTATAGAATGGATGTGACAGCATTTGTCATGGAAGCACTCAGCAGAGTATGTTTCAACTTCATTTAGTTGTGCTGTTTTATGAAGTTCTGCAGTAAAATGTGCCAGCAAATTATGTTAGTTTCTTTCTGGTGATTAACTAATCATTCATATAATAAATAGCAGCTAACTACAAGAAAGAGATTTACTTGTCACAGATTAAGAAGAATGTCAAACTTTTCCCATTTCATGTAAAAAGGCAGAGGAAAAAATACTTCTAAAATGACTTTGCAACATGTGCTTTATTTTAAGTCATTACTGAATCAAAACTACAAGTATATCCTTTAAACATACCCTACCCACTCAATTACTTTTTTTCTCTTTTTTTTTTTTTGGACGTGGAAAGAAACCTACACTGCAATGGTAAATTTTCATGCTGCAATGAGTCATTTGCTTCATTAATAATAGCAATTAAAAAAAAAAAAGGACATTTCTCAAGCTCATATGTATGTCTATATTTGGGAACTTAAAAAAAAACCCGTCTCAGATGTAAAAATGTGACTTGGAATATGTAAACATTTTTGTATACCTGAAACACTGGAAGAAGAATATCAGCTAACAGCAAAACAAGAGTTGCCTTAAATCATTGAAATGGGAAAAAGCATGTCATGGGAAGCAGAGAGAAGCACACACTACTCAGTCTTTAAAGGGTTATAAGAAATGAAGTAGCACATTAGGTCATCGATTTCACTTTCTTTTCTCATCCAATGGAAAGCAGTAATGCTGAAGAGAATGGCCCAGCAGAACACCCCATAATTCAATAATTATTCTAGCCATTAGTTAATCTTGACGAAGTGTCAAGTTTCAGTTGCTTTTTCCTGAGAAAAGTCATTGATGTTTGGTGGAAATGTCTCCTGTGACTGTACAAATAAAATAAGGCATTTCAAGAGACTGTTACTTGTTTTCTGACTGGTTTTTACTTTTTTGCTGACAGAGGCTTGTCCACAGTGTCCTTTGTACATCAAAACCTCTACTTTTCTACAAATGGGTATGGCTAGAATGTCTTCAGTTCCCAGTGTGGCCCTGGGTTCTGGGTGTCCTGAAGGCTCGTCAGTGTCCCATTACTGTAGCTTGAAAGTCAGTGATGTACAACAGCATATTGCACAATCCAAACTGTGTGGCTCCAGAGAGGATTAAGAAGGTACACTGGAGTCATCTGTGGGTTCACTCCTTTCATTTCTCTCTAAGGTGTAATGGTTGTCTGGAAAATTAAATTAGCCAGACAAAGATGCAAACTTTTTGCTGATTAAATTACAAAGCAGTCCCCAGATTGTAGAGGAGTGGCACATTAAAAATAACAAATCATTCAACCTTCTTCACTGTTGATCCTTAATTTGAAAGGCAGCATGGATTCCTAAGGCTGTAGCTTCCAGGATTCCTTCAGTGAAAAATCATTGCTACCCAACTATAAAAGGCTTAGCTCTTAAGAGAATATTGTGCTTTTTTTCTTTTTCCTTTAAAATTCAGATTTAACCAACTTGATTTGCAATGTGATGCCAAAGAGATCAATTTGTTTTTTCCCTAGTCCACTTGATCATAGTCTCTGGTGAGCGATACAGGAATATTAGCTTGGCGTACAGGTCTTCCTCTAGTTCCAGTTCTCCAGTCTCTCGCACCAGGAAAATGTCAGTGCACAGCTTCAGGATTCGGTCTACATTGGGCAGCTCCTCAAACATGATGGAGTGAGAGATCCCACTGAAGAATTCACGGACAAACTTCCCTATCACCAGGACAACTGAGGCATACAATCCCATAATGCTGAAAAGAAAGAAAGGAAGAGTTCAAATCGTGCCTCATAAAAGGGCAGCCAGGTGTGAGGAAGCTCATCCACATGGCTTACTGTAGTCTGTCAGTGGGCTGAATGTCAATTTCTAATTAGGGTCACGTTTCTGCTGTGCCACAGCATGAAGGAAAATAAGATCTCTTCAAACACCTCACAAATCTGGAATCATAAACAGCTGAGGCTGCTGACTTAAATTCATTGAGCCCAGTTGCTGATGGTTGCGTGTCCTGACTGCTACAGCTTGGAAATCACAATTGGAAATCTGACAGCAGGTAAAGGCAAATAATCGGTCAGGTTTATATCTTATATTTTTTATTAAGGTATATGTAACTGGTGACAAACTAACATTTACCCTGATAATCTTTCTATGGGGACTTCCCCAAGATCCCACCAGAAGAGTGTATCTCCTGGGAATGCTTAGTCTCCTGCCTTCCTCTGTCTGTGGAGATGTATTTTATAACTCTTTCACACCCAGGGTCCTGGCTACAAGATTGGGAAGGTCACCAAAACCAGGCAGAGTTCAGGCAGAACTCGACCTGCAGCTGAACTAACATATTTTGAGTTATTTCTCTTCAGTAGGAAATTGGTGTGAAGGGTGCTTCTGTTTTTATTCCCACTGGAGAGCAGTTATCAGGGGTAATACTAACCGTGCAAACATTAATCCTTCTACAGATAATATTAATAGACGTGGATTTGAAAATCTCACAAAACCCCTTTTCAAAATGTTGTAATGCTCAAACACTCCAACAAGGACAAAAAATATACCCCCAATTCAGCAAATAGTCACTTCTACTTCTATCTTATGTACTTTATTTAATTTTATGTAAAGATTTCCTCTTACCCATAACCAGCCAAGAATCCAAGGCTTGGTGGACTGACTTTATCACTGAATATGAAGAGTTCAAGACTCTCATGTGATGTTTTATGTCTTTTCCCAAGCTGATTCAAAACCCACCATTCTTCAGATGCATTTTTGACAAGGGAAACTGTAATATTTTCCCACTTGCAGTCTATTGAAAAAAAGAAGTGTTAATATATATACAACAAGAATTGCAAAAATCAAACATTTTGAGACAGATACTTCAAACATCTGCATTATAAAATGACTGAACAATGCAGAAGCAAAATTCTTCTAATACCATTTTACATATGCAAAATTATAAAACCCAGACTTCTGGGTTTTTTCTTCTGCAAATCTTATCTGAATCTGCATTAAATATTTAAAATATTTCATATCACCTACATACTCTTCTGTACAACTGTCAAATAATTTTGGTATTTTCAGGCCAAAATATCAATAGCACTCATCACTTCTGCATTTCAGACTTATAGAAACACATTGAACCTGGAAAGGTAGCAGTCAGCTTTTGTATCTCAAAGGGAAGCCATCACCATAAACCATTTGTGTCTGATATAAAAGATATTATTCTCTTGTACCAACAAAAAGGGTGCTATCCTGTTTTATGCATACTGATCACACAGACAGGAAATGAACTCTGGTCCTCCTGAGAGTACATTAGCAGTGTATACATTAAAGCCCTTTCAAAGAAACTCTGATTAGGGACCTGAACAATGACAGTGAAGCACTCTAGAAGAAATAACTTATTTCTGCTCACAGAGCTGGGTTCAGAATTATTTTTCTTGATGAACCTTGACAGGAACATACTACATAGCACTACTACTATTACATTCAAACTCCAAATTTAGCCTCTGTTGAGAAAATTGCTCTTGGATAAAGACTTGTTCCTACTATTCCAACCCAACAGGTTTTTCACACGTATGTATGTGCATGGGTGCACGTATTCCGTATGTCTGTGAGTACCTGTATGAATTCTGAAATTCAATGAGTTATTTGAAGTGGATTCTTTGTAGCCAATAAGGAAGGAATAGCTTAGAAAACCACAAAAATAATGCAGTGTCATTATTTAAGCTGAGGAGCTGCATTTGCAGAAATGTCAAACTACTGACTGTTCATGGTAAGGTAGCAGGGAGATGTGGAGAAGTGAAACTTGTAATCACTTACACATAAAACAAAGGAAAAGAGTTCCTAAAGCAGACTTGAAGAAGATGGACTTCATCCTTAGAGTCCTTACTGTTAAATCCAAAGCTAGAATACATGGAGATGCATTTTCTGCCTTATACTGTAATACCTTATCTCTCCTCAAGCTTGCAGACACCACGTAAAAACCATTTAAAGTGCATTTAACACTGAGGTGCCCCATAGCAGCAGTGAATATACAAGTGTGAGTGCTGCCTTGTACTTCTTTAAGCTATACTCTGTTTTCCATGGTCTGGAGACATACCTTTCAATAGCTGCTTTATGGGTTTTGCCAGAGAATCACTAGGAGCCTTGATGTAGTATGGATACACTTCCTCTAATGTTCTGGAAAAAAATGAGAAATAAAATATTTCATATTTTTATACCTCTAAAATAATTTAGAAACACCTAACAGTGCTATACACAGTTCCCACTGATTCTTGTCTTAAGTTATATCACTATAGTGTTCAGGCGTCACATCTGAAAATTAACTGGATTTTTCAGCTATGTTTTTTTCAGAACTTCAGCAGAGAGTTCTGTCCATAATGTCACCATTCACACACCATGAATTCCACATAGCTGGGGCACATGTGTTTGCACGGAATGCAGACTTTTAATTTTGTTTCCCTTTAAAAAAAGCTGCTTTTCTAGTTAGCAATAAAGTATATAATAAAGGCAGCACATTGCCAGTAGTAAACAAGCTAGAAAAATATGTTGTGAGCACAGCTATTACTTCAGAATTGCAAGGTGTTTCAATAATAACACCTGAAAAGAATGAGAATTTTTCATTGGGAAATATTTTCACAGCTTTTAGGTGGATTTCAAAATTCTAAAGAAAGATATTTGTAAAAGTTCTTCCACTGCACTCAAAATCAAATCATCTTGAGTGGGAATAAATTACCAGTATCTAGAGGGAGACACATTTCGTTAAAAGCAGAGACACTGTTCTAACATTTTCTCTAATGACTGAAAAAGTCCAGGGAAGAGGAGCTCTCAGATAAATCCTGTGACACTTGGCTACATTGCATACACCAGGCTGAGGAAGAACAAGGGTGGCAATTGAAAATCCCTTCTGATCACTCCAACGGGTCCAAGAAAAGGTCAGCAGCTGAATTGTCCCAGCAGAGGTAGCAGAAAGCCTCCTGCAGAAGTATCTGAATTTCTCCTTCATGACCAAGTAAAAAAAACCTTAAATCTATAAAACTACTGCAAGACAGGCAAATGCAGCTATATTGTCTGCGTTACTGCTTGCCTTTTGCAAAGAGAGAATTATGAATTAATTAATTCTTCCCATAAATGAGAAAAATCTACCCTCTGTGGCCCTACATCACCTCAGGAAATATTGCTGTATCTTCACACAGCAGAAAAGAGGCATCAAATATTTTTAATTGCAGTGATCACATGTGCAATAGCAGTCTGTATGTATGAGGGTGTGTGGGTGCAGAAAAACAGCTGTGCACAGAAAAGGCAAATCTAATTTCTACCTACTAACAACTAAGAACCCCTCAGAGTTTTCACAATCTCAGTTGGTCTCAGTTTAAACTTTTCAACTCCTTTGGCCACAAATCAGATCAAGTGGCCTTCAGGGATGATGTGTTGGCTTAGCAGTACTTAGAAACTACTGCTGTAAAGTAGTCCCCAGTGACAAGGTGGAAGAAGAACCAGACTCTTTTCAGATCTAAAAGGAGTCACCACTGTGGTTAATGCTATAAAGATATATCTGTAGAATAATGTTTGATATCATATGAAGTGCATGCCTTGTGAATTTCCATCACAGGAAAAGATCTGATGTCAGAAATGACTGCAGATGTTACCCTTTGGCCGCAGTGATTTAACACTTCCTTGGCAATCTAGTAGTATTCAGGAGTAACAATGTGAGATACAGTCTGGATAGTTATTTAGAATAAAAAAATCTTCAATACAACATCCTCAGATCAAGTTGGACTGATGTAACTCAAAAGATGAGTTGAACTAAGAATATAGTGAACTTGTGCTTATCCAATAAATCAAAGAAAAGTTACTAATAGCTTCACCATGCTTGTCGTTGATGATCCTGTGTTCAGGGTCCTCTCAGCCTACATTTATAATAGGAAACAAGTTTTCACTTTAATACTACTATTACTTGGTTTCAGTGCTGTTGGCATCTGTTATTAGAGGGGGATAGATGGGCAGACAAATGAAACATTTGCACTAGCTTGACCACCTTGGGAAATCAGGCTTCAAAGGGGAAAGTTTGCATATAAATAGAAAAAGAAAATAACTTACACCTTTTCCGGTTGATTTTCAGCCATCATTGTAGCAATATCTATTCTGGTATGTTTTTTTAGTGGGAAGGTAAGTTTATCTGATGCTATTTCAGCCTTGGCACCAAGGGAGAGATTCCTGTTATAAGTAAAAGGGAAAACACATTGACAACCTTCAATGAGAACATAACCTAAGCTGGGTGAGGCAGCTGCTGGGGGCTGCAGAGAAACACCCATGGTAGATGATGTGCAAAGGCAGAAAGCCTTTGTAAAAATGTATGCTGCCACTGTGACACAACAGGACCACTTTCCTGCTGCTTGTGGCCTCCTGGGCTAGAAGAAAGGGAGCAGTCAAACAGAAGGTGACTGTGGTAAGTCCATAACATTTTCAGTCATTCACGTTCACAGCGTATCCCACAAGATCCAATTTGAGGGTGAAAAATGTCTCCTTGCACTAGTGTATGAATGCTTGTAGCCATGAAAGCATATGGGCAAACTCAGCAGCAGCACTAAAAATTAATGTAAGGCTCAGAAATGATGGAGTGATGTAATTCACTAGCTAATAGCCACTGTTTCTAGGAAAATAAGGGGGCGTGGGGGTGGGGATGTCAAATAAAGTTGCATTAAATTCATTATAAGCCTATTTCTGACTGTGGAAGAACGGACCCAGCATGTCCAGAGCTCCCACAGCAAATAGACTGACCTGCTTCTTGTGCATAGTCTTTCAACAATCCAGCTTCTACTTCCAAGGAAACATGTAAATAAGGAGGAACTTGGATTCCATCGAGTGATGACTTAAACTCCAATTTAATCCAGTAATCTACAGGAACCCCATCTGGCAGACAGTAGCCAGCAAATGACCTTGGTGACTGAGTGTGCTCTAGCCTGAGTGCAAAAACTTTATACTCCAGGCTGTCTCTTTCAAGAACTTCATTGTAAAGTCAGTTCACTGGGGCCAAAGAAAGCTCACATGAGCAAAGGTCTCAACAAAATGGATCTGTGGCATTGTTATGGTATTTGCACATAAAAATTGTTGGTGTCACTTCCAGATTCCCTTAATAAGAGGATGAAGAACTTCTGTTTGTATTTCTTCATAGGTTTTCTGCCTTAACTAGGTCTAAGTGAATACACTTTCCATAAATGTTAGCAAGGTTTTTATTAAGGCCCGTTCATTGGAACATTCCCACCTAAAACTGGCTAAAAAATTCTTGCTTTTTCTTCCTTCCTGTCAAATCCCATTGAAAATTCCACCTGGACATTTTAAATAATCTATTTGGTAGTGGCTCTACTTTAGTTTTTGAAAACTGCAGGCAACAAATGTTTTCATGGGTAACAAAACTGACTTCTCTCTGTCTCTCTCCCTCCTACCCTCTGTGCTTTGCTCTGCCATACAATAGAATTTGCTAAAGAACTAAACCAAAAATACACTGTGAAACTGTTCTACTGAGCTAATGCTTGGCAAATGATCCATCCACCTGATAATAACTTTGTTTAATTACCTCTGAATGGTCCATGAAATAACTAAAGTGAAATCAGCATCAAAGTCTGTAAGTCCCTGTATCATTTTATTTCTACTGGGAGGGCTGATGGTCCATAAAGAGTTTGAATTTCCCTCCAGGTCTGCTCGAGTTATATCTTCTCTTGCATAGCCCTCTAGAAACTGCAAGGCAGCCTGTAGGTGCAGAAGAGGAAAAGAAAATTTCAGTGCAGTGATATTCACAAGACACAGAACTACATTTACCAGTCAGACAGGTTTGTAAATGTTTGATTAATTGTAAGTGCAGTGCTGCACACTGATTGTTTTCTTCAGGTACCAACTGGGGCTTGAGATAGGAAGGGGAATCAACAAAATATAGCCAAGCTAAAAAGGCAAAACAAAAATGGCCTCATTATTTGATGGCCATGTTGACTGAAGTGAGTCTGAAAGTTCATGAAACAAACTCTGTAGAGGGTATTTAAACTCAAGCTAAAATTTTACGCTGTCTTTTGTTAAGTATCTTTCTGCATAGAAAAGTGTCTGCAAAGGATGAACCAACTAGAACCATGTAACTTCCAAATGCATCTAGGTTACAATATTAGTGCCATTGTACATGGGCTATGTGGTAGGATCTAAGATCAAATTCTAAGATCAAATTCTTTAATGAGCTAGTAGCAAGCACTTCTTTTAAAGTTATATCTGATCAAATGTTAGTTACATTAGCAATACAACAGCTCCTACTAACTACTAGTCCTTTTCCTGAAGAAACTTGTGGAAACTGGGCGTGTTGCTCCATTAAACACTAAGACTATGCTTAAATATTTTTTTTTTTGAGATTTTTATGTCAAAAAATTTCTAGGCTATGCACACTTTCTTTTGACAGCACCACCATTCCCCACTAGAAGGTGAAAGATGTGCACTCTAGAAAGGAGCATGGGGCTTAAAAGTGCATAAGGCACTGCTTTGTCCCCACAACATGTTTTCTTTGGCAGTACACAAACAGCATCGCATCTCCCAAAGGTTTGGGTCATTTAGAGGAGAGGATTTCATTCAAACAACAGGACAATTAGGGTTTCTGCATTCCAGGATTTTGTGCAAAGATGTAGCTTGTCTCACCAGAACCCAGCACTGTCCTGACAAATTATGTGTCTGAACTTTTTTTCATGCAAATCCTCTTTATAGAAATAGCTTCCAATTGATGACAGCACTGATGACCACTTACAACCACACAAACAAAACTCACAAAAGGCCTCCATGGAAACATACACACATTTTTAAGAAATGAGGTATTCTGCTTTTCACTTACAGTGTTACCCCTATAGCTTCTCAGAAAGTCATTGAACTCACTCGGATCCAAACTTTTGAGCTGATTCTGCTGAGCACTCATGGTAAAAATAGGCTGGGAAACAAAAGAACACATGCTTATCACATTTACTTCACATTGGCTGCTACATACACAGTCCAGCATCCTGTGCATCACAGTCCAAGACAATTATGGCACTCAATTCAACGAGACAATGCTATAATCTCCTTCCTCTGAGATGCAAGCTGCCTACAATTACCTTATATCTATCATGTGGACCTGTAGAATAATTTATTCAGTTTCCATTGGCAGTAGAGGCTGGTTTTGACTTGAAAATGAGGATAATATTTTGCATCAGTTATAAACTAACATATTCTTAAATCCAAAAGGTTTAAAAAAAAGGTTTAAAAGCTATTTATGGAAGCTTGCCAGGTACCTTGCATAAAGCAGGAGAGCTCAATTCAATGGAAGGAAGAAGAAATAGCACAAGGAAATATAATGCAAAAAACAGAGTTTGTTTTTAGTGTTTCATCTTTTTTACCTGATAACCTCCTAAAGTTATTGTGATTGATACATCTAGAGGCTTGTTGGTGATGCCTGCAACAGATTTGATTAAAGACATGAAGAGCAGTGGGAACCAGACAATACAAATCAGCAAGACGATAATCATGCCACCCATTCCATACTTCACAACTTTCTTTTTCTTCTGGCCTCTTGGTTGGGGATATCTCTGCAAAAGCAAACAGCAGTATGGTAATGTCTCTTCTATCAAAGGTACACTTTATAAGATTTGATGAGTGAATATGTAATGATCATAAGGCTTCCCATCTCATGTGGTTATTTGCTACCCCATTGTCACGACAGCTATTTTGAGATTTTTTTAGCCAAACCTGCACAGACACCCAATTTCTGATGGCAACAGAGAGAAGTGACAAGTGAATCCAAAATGTGTGTCCAGTGTGAAAAATATTGTAGACCTCTGTGATTTTGATTCTTCACAACCATAAAAAAAGAAGAACTTAGGTAGGATAATTTGATTTTTTTTTGTCTAAGCGCTAGCATGAACTCACAAGAACAATATATAAAATAATAGCAGAAACAGCGATACAACAATTCGTTCCAAAAACTGCTATTATGAAGGACCCACTTTCTTGTATTTGCACTTCTGAAAAGTTCTATCACAAAACTCCTTAAGGCAGACTTCCTCTCACAGGTCTTGAAATGCTGCAAACTGTATATTGTGGCAGATGGGGGGAGCAGGAAAACTGCTTGCCAGCAACTGACAAATACAATCAGTAAAATTTCTGATATTGGCTACCTCCACATTCATTTCACACCTCACTTACAGTATTTCTAAGAGTTCACAGGCTTGATCCAATCTGTTTCTACACCGACTCCAATTAACTAACGTTAAAAATGTTGTTGCTGTTCCTAAAGTCTGGATACTGCTGATGTAACATCCTTCTCTTTCTTAGCTTCTGAGGACAAAAGTGACCGCTTTTCTTCTCCCTTCCAAGCAAATCACATGGCATGTCTGTTCTGCCTTGCCCATAATTCCTGTCCTCCACTATTTGCCTCATGATTGAATGCTCTTAATACTCTCGCCATCCTGTAAAATGTCTTACTTTCACTGTAATTTATTTTGGTGTAATTCTCTTACTGTGGTTTAACTCCACAGTGTTTAGTAGCCTATCCTCCATACATTGCATACCACATGTGCAAAATAAATATGCACTGTACTGCACTGCACCTCAAACACCCCAGGAATCTGGCTTTCAGGAAATTGTTCTTGCTTTGCAACATGAATCCATAAAGCCCTAGGAGAATATTACATTTGTAATACAATGCTTTATTTAAAACCAATTATTTACTTTTCAGAAGCAGTGTATTAAGTCATTTGTCTCATGCTACAGAATAGTATTTTCATTAAAATATCCTATCAAGATTAGCAGGGGTATTATTATTATTATTATTATTATTATTATTATTATTATTATTATTATTAGTCTGGAGGATAGTAGTTCAGGCACTTCTAATGATGTTATAGAACATCTCAGAGGGACTCTAGCAGTCGAAATACTTAGGCATTCCCCTCAGTGAGAGAGAGAGAGAACAGAAGTACCTTCACCAATACTTGCAAAGTTGTAACACAGTTATTTTTCTGTATGGCATTAGAACGTACATGCCAGCTTAGACATGGGAATCCTCCCATGTCAGATCTCTGCTACACATAATGTGAATTGTAGCATAAAAAAATGTGGTGAGATAGAGAGTCAAAGTAGAGCTGGGTTATTACTTCCCCAACTCCTGAAGTTCTTCAGAACTCCTTCCATTCATGGCAGAAGTGGGAGTCACAGAGAAAAAGCCTATATGCATGATTTGTGTGCACTGTAGCTCTGAGTTAATCTACGTGATATACTTAGAAAGCCATTGCCGTTAAGAGACAGGATTATAATAAAAGTAGAAATACGTCAGTAACACTTAAAAGTAAATCCACTTCAATGCAGATGTAGAATTTCTGACTGGTTTGGTCACTCTTAAAATAATGTTTAATATCTTTTTAAAATTGGCAAAATGAGCAAGCATATGGTTGCAATCTTTATAGCAGTTACAAAGAATCCAGAATTTGCAAGTTTAATTTGAACTGAAGCTTAAATGATTTAAATAGACTGAAATTTCAGTGAGACAAATGGTGGGTTTATCTGGCCTGCAGTTCAGTTCTGGATGTGCAGGGACTCTCCTGGAATAAAGGAGCCAGCTGAGTTCTCTCTGCAGTTACATGAACCCAGTGTCCCTAAACTGCAGGGCATGAGCTCTTGCTTCTACTGTGCTTTCTCCTCAGCTGCAGCTTCCCTGCTACTCCAGGTTACTCATTTAGTTGTGTGTGACTGTGGGAATACCAGGACTTCCAACCCCAGCCTTGAAACCCAGGCATGCAATTAAACCAGCAGGCACATGCTTCTGGAGTTCATGTTAATGGTGGAAAAATCAGCTGGGCACAAAAGAGAAACTGTTTGAGGTTTCATTCACAGCAGCTGCCAACTAACATAAAGTACCCAACAGTCTGGATATTTCTGAACACAAGTGCCAGGCATATCTTCCAACAAACTTTTTGTGGTGGATTCCTCAATTGTTTAGGGACTCATGATTATTTCTCTTCCCTCCTGCATGGGGGAAGAGAAGGTCTGAATCACTCATATGGGGTTTCCTTACTTTTTCTGACTCTCGCCAACACTTCAGGATGAATATATGAGCATAGATATCTTCAACACAGATCCAGCTGGAAAGACTGAGAGTGGTATCAGTCCAAACCCAGTCCATTACTGCTCTCAGCTCGGTCAAAAATGGAACCAGGCGGAACCTGAAGGGAGACCACAGCAGATAACTTGTCAGAAACAGGGGCATCACATCAAACAAGCACAGCACGTGTATATATGACAAAAGGGAGAATTAAGACAGCATGAAAAGAGATTAATTGGGGATTCAGTAAACACAAATACAATCACATCCTTGTTTTACTCTAGATCTTGCCAGGCCATAAATGTGCTTATGCATCATTATGTCCATAATTGTGACTGAGCCCCTGATGGAATAGTACAAGATTTCCTAGATTCCTCTGACCTGGGAGGGAAGCACATGGATGGGGCTGCAGGAGCACATCGGAGAGGAGAAGCAGGATGGTGGGATTAATTTTAGACCACTAAATGTTGCATGGCATCTTTGCAGTAGGTGGGCAGCCCTCTGCTACATATGGAACTGGGCTTTGTGACTCAGGATTAAACAGCAGAAGAAGGTGGGAATCAACAGCAAATCAACGTGCAATGAGCAGCTGTTCACAGGGCATCATTCCCTTTCCTTGTCCCACACTTTAAAGAGTATTTCATGTGAGGAAAGCTTTCTTCTGTAACTTTTACTTGGAATGCAAGAAGCCTATTCTGCAAATACTGTGAAAAGGCTGAAATGATTCAATTTTTTTCTGTGAATTACACATATGCTTCAAACTGGCTTAATCACAAGGCCACTGTAACAGTGTAAATGGAGGATGTGGTCTGCTTGTGTAAAACCACCTTTCACTCAGAGATAATGCTATGCCTGTTCCTTGCCCTAACTCCTGAGGAGTTTCAAATGTGCAACAATTTTCAAAGCAAACATATTTTCTTTTGTGCTTATTTTTAAGTTCCAGTTTCTGAGGTGTGTTGTCTTTCACTCCATTCCTTTCACCCACTGAGGTATAGCATGTAGACCTGCTCCAAAGGTCTCTTTGGGATTTGACACCTTATTACTTTTTAGGACAGCAGAATAAACAACATTACCTGTTTTCTTGCACAATATGTAGCCCCTATTTCTGTTCACAAGGTGATTTCTAAGAAGTGTTGAAAATGTCTATTTATTTCATAGGGGATTGAATGGCTGACTGGTATATCAGGCTTCTGGTTTCAGATCAAGAGATGGGATTTTATGAAGTTTGCCTTCATAAAATTTTTCTTTTTCTTGTGGACTACAGGGAATATATGGCATATAGTGTGCAAAATTTACTGTGCTGTGCAAAATTTACTGTCTTATTTCCAGCAGTCTGTGAAGAAAAGTCATGAATAACCCCCTCATTTCACTATAGCAGATCCTTATTACACAAAAGAAAGAAGAAAGGCAGTAAGTCTATCCTTACCCTTGAAATAAGAACAGGTTGACATAGTTATAACTTTTTGTGAGGAAGTTGCCAAGAACACGAGTTGGATATCCGCAGCGTATCTGATAAGCTGATAAGCCAAAATAAACACATTTCACAAAATACCAGAGCTGGGCAACAGTGTTCTGGCTAAATTTCCTGTAAAGGAAAAGATAAAGGAAAATTATGAGCTTTGTATCTGTGCACGACCAAATTAGCTTGAAATGGGTTTTTGCTCCTGGCAGTTTCCCCTTCCTGAGGTCCTGTGAAAAGGCCTTGGTTGCTGATCCCATGGCAGAGTTAAAAGAGTATTGGAAAGACACTGAATGAAAAAGTCTAAAACCAGCATCCACTGCCACCTCAGGCTCCCTAAATAGTGAAGGCTTTGGGCAATGCCCTCTCCCTCTGCATGCTGAAGGTCCCTTGCTGCCCAACATGGACCAGTCTTCCTCAGCACCCTTGATTGCCCAGCCCTCAGTGAGTCCTGGGCAGGGGCTCAATCAAGGCAGCTTTAGTGGCTACTTGTGCTCATGGCAGCACCTCATACAGGAATTTAAGATGGAGTGACCTCTGAAAATATTTTCTGCTTGACTCAAGTCTTATTCCAAAAAATAGTTCAGACAGCTCTTCACTTTCTCTTCTCCAGACTGAACTAACCCTCAGCCTCTCCTCACATGTGCCATTCTGGTTGTTATTCAATAGCACAGTGGATCTGCAGCAGATGCCTCATGATGGACAGCATTTTCCAGCCAGCCATAACCCAATATTTTCAATTAAATCCCACAGAAGCATTTTAATTAAGAAATTTGCAGGGGGCTCTAATCTCACTTAGAAGGAATACAGGATGTTTCAGATGCAGATTTGATATTAACAACTTGATAGAGATTTCTCAAAAGCACAAAGTAAAAATTATTTTATTTCCTGACAATTCTCAATGTGCAGTAGATAAGAGATCCACTTGAAAAATGATTTTTTTTTCAAATTTGTGCACAATTGCTACTTCACTTTCTTTTTGAGAGGAAGTGAGACTTTTCAATCTTCTTTTACACTATAAACCTATTTCTTTTTTCCCAGTAAAATAGCTTGGGTGTTAATGAAGTGTAAGGTGCCCAGGTGATACACTCAATTTCCATGGATAGCAAATGGAGTGAGGGGAATACTTCAAGGCAACTTAAAGTAGGAAGAGGGGAGTTAGCCAAACACTATGGATGGAACTTTAACACCTCTGCACTGCGGACTGCAGTGGTCAGTGCCCTGAACCATGAAATGTTGAATGAAAAATGAAAATGAAATGTTAAATGAAAAATGTTAGATTTGGGAGTGAGCCTAACCAGGTATGCAACATAAAATTTCATGCAGCAGGGTGACCACCTCCACATCACCTCCAGAGCCAAGGGGCAGGAGCACAGGAGGAGAGCTTTGCTCTTCAGAACAGACACATATTTTAGACATTCCTTAGTTTAAGGAGATTTAAATCCACAGTTCACACATTTCAGGAAAGTGCTAAGTTATAAGTTACTCTGAGGGAGACATTTTCTACTCACTCTTCTAAAGCAGCATGCAGCAGTCTTGGGAGCAGGGAATTGGATCAGAGGCCAACATTGTCTCAGATGAAGTCTCTAATCACTCAATTACAGGCAATTTCTCTTTCACCTGCTTGCATTTTGGCCTAAACTGAGAATATTTCTGTACCTATATAACTAATTCTTCCTCAAACTTATATTGGCCACAGTTACTGCTGTGGAAATGCATTCCAAATTTCTGCTTAGAAATGAGGCAAAGAAGAAACCTGGTCATGATTCCAAAGCCTAGCATAAACATCCCCAGTTGAAATACAAAGAACTTGGTAGAGCATCAGTATTCCACCCATATTGTTTCTTTATAAGGCTTATACCTTTCTGTCACTCCAGGCAAGATAAAGAACATCCAGAAATGTATTCCGAAAACAAGGATGACCTGGAAGATTACTTTTCCCATGACAGTCTTTTTGAGGTACAGTGCTCGATCTACCACCATGGTACCAAACTGAATGAGCACCATCACCAAGAATGCCTCTGGGACCTGGTCCTCTGATAATGAAGAGGTGATATCTGCTGCAGCAGAATGTTTCTGAAAAGCAAAATATAAGAGTGGTCAAGGAAAAAGAACACTTGCACGATATTTAGCATCTACAACACGTAAAGCCAGCTGAGGATTTACAGATAGATGCCTCTGTGACGTACCCCAAAAGCCCAAAATCCAAACACAATAATGATGAAGTCCACTGTATCTGCGAGGAACATCAGCACGTACACATCAGTCACTGCACTGTAGTCTGGATGAATAAGATTGTAGAAAAACTGTCTGATGGGCATGTACACCTGGAGAGTCCTAAAACAACATAGACCACAATGTGATTTAATAGCACATAACTTGCACTGAAGAAAGTAAAGGCTGAGTGTGATATGATTAATATTTTTAAAGATATCTAAGATCTACTCTGACAGCCTTCACAGGACTGCAGAGACACCAGTCCTTTGTTCTGATTGCTTCTAAACCACTGTATTAGGATTTGTTCGGTAGAAATATACACAGCCAACCAAGGTCATAAGGGATATTTAACTTTTTTATCAGGAAGATGCTATTTTAACAACTGCTGATTTGTCTGATGTTCAGCTGGTGGGACATCTGCATACAACAAACACTTGAATTAACATCAGTAGTAGCCTACTCCCTTTAAAATGCTGGCTTACTGCTTTACTGTTTGGAACCTCCCCCCAAACCCACCCAAGTCCTCATATTGCTCACTTTTTAATTGTAAAAGCCTTGGCTTTGATCATCTGTTCTCGAAACTTTTCCATGAGAAGCTCTTTTCTAGATTTTTGCTTGATGCTTAACACACTGCTTCCCTTCTGACTGCTGTTCCGTGTACTGGTACTTCCTGGAAAAAAGGGGAGCGAAAGAGAAGTCAATTCAAAAGAAAAGTTTCAATACTAAAGTTAGAAAGTAATAAATCTTGAGACTTCCATTTCATATGACTCCCACATCCACATCATTCAAAGCTTTGAAAGAAGCTTTGAAATGAATTCTTCTTTTTTCCCCCAGTATGATAAAATCTTGAGAGCATCCAGTAAAGGTTTAATCACTGGCAGATAGAACTTGATTAATAGCTATAAAAAGAGAAAGCAGACTAGTGATAAAAGCAAGTATTTGATTGATCTGACTTAGTCACCTCAATTGGTATTATATATATTTAGGCTAGAGTATTCCTGCCCTTTTTACAAGATGAGACATGTAATCTGTTTCAATTTAACTAATAAAAACATTTTCTTAATTCAAGTGTCTACAAATGTAGATATGAAAAATACATGTGCTTTGCATTCCCTCTAGCTGAAGATTATGCTGGACCAGAATTTCTGGATCTGGGCCACACCGAGCATTCCTTTCCCAGCTTTTGGATAATGTCATTTAGAAAACATAATGAATCACAAAATATGGCTCTCCATTTGAACTTTAGGAGTATGGTCAAACATGAAGGCTTGGAGTGTGTTCAAACATGAAGATACATTGGTTCATATCCTATTTCATCACTGAGAAGCAGCAGGATTCAGTAGCCCCTGGGAGCTCCTCAGCAACCAGCCCAAGGTTTCAGTAGAATTATCCTATGGGAAATGAACATTTGTCCTTCTAATCCCAGAAATGCCATGATGTTTACCTCTCTTAGATCTGTGTGAGGAGAAGCTGGACCTGTGAGAAAGCTGGGATATGCTGCTAGAACTCTTCCTCCTGATGGCAGTCTGCTGCTCGGGGAAGTGGACATGGATGGACTCCACAGATGCGGCGAGATTGACAGATTTCAAAGAGGCAGAAGAGCCTCTCCTGCCTCCTGTCAGAGAGAGCTCATCATCAGTATCCTCTTTATTACTGGAGCTGTCTCCTTTCTCATCCTCATCCCACAATCCATGGCACTAGTAGAAAAACAAGAGAACGTATCAAGCCTGTATTTCTGTCACAGTATTTATCACAGGCATTGCTCAGCTCAGTCACGTGTTCACAAGGGAGCAGACAAATTCAATGTGTTGGGATTTCATAGAAACATTTAGGTTGCAGAATTTCTTTAAGATCATCAATTCAGCTGCTAACTCAGCACTGCCAAATCCACCACTAAACCATGTCCCTCAGTGCCACATCTAAATGTTTTTTGAACATTTCCAGGGATGGTGACTCAACTGCTTCCCTGGGCAGCCACTTCAAATGCTCGATAACCCTTTAATGGAAAAAAAAATTCCTGATAATCAAATTAATGACTTCTTTATATCACAAGACTGATTTTAAAATTAAAATTAAAAATTAAATATTAAATAAGAAACTACCTGAACCCAGATTACCTTTAAAATGGATCTGTGAAAGAATAGAGCAAGAAGCTGAACAAGATCGTAGTGCACATAACCCTCTTTCTTCTCAATGCCAATAATATTGGGTGGATGGTAAGGTTTATCTTTTGTGTAATCCACATGTTTATTCCAAGGAAAGAAGCCAAACTGGAAGAAGTATTTGATGACAATGGCCACCTGTTTGGAAACACAACACACTTGGGGTGTTTTATAAGCATGTCAGATATAATAGCCTCATGACAGTAAGAGGGATAAAATATATCTGCTTTGTCAGTTTTATGAGAATATAAACAAGCATGCTTATTACTACAGAGGCATAACACCTCATGTTTCTCCAGAAATAAAGTCAATCAAAATTCAGCAGCAGATGATACTCAGTGGTACTTGAGATATCACAAGCAGTGGATTCTGTTTCTTGATTAACCATTACAAAGCAACAGTTTGCAAATGATCTGTTCTTGTGAGAACTGCTTTACATGCCAGGAAGGATATTGTTCATTGCAATGGAGGAAATAACTAACATGATCTTTCCATACCACAAAAATTTCTGAGGACTTTAGCAAATAGTTGTATTATTATGATGGGCCAAAGGCCCAGCCCGGATCCCAGGGATCAAAACCAGCAAGGGGGCCATGCAAAGATTACAACTTCAGATTTCTCTGTTCAACGTGGGCTTGCAAAACCAGCAGCATACCTCAGTGTAGACAATGGCTGTCATCCAGAAGCGTTTGCTTGGCCGAGGAACAGACAGCATGGCCCACAGGAATATAAGGATGGGAAGCACCAGGGTTATCATGGAGGCAGAGATCATGTGGTTAAGGATGATCACAAAATAGCAAACCATTTCTGACCGGGCCACCAGCGTGTTGTACAGGGCATAAATAAGGAGCAAGACTCGAGGCTGACCGACGTAGAACTTCTCTGACTCCTCCAACTCATCATCATGAAACATCCTGCGAGGAGCAGAGTACCACAAATGAACTGAACATGAACTTCACAAGAGCTGCTTCTCAAATTGCTACTCTTTTTCCTTTTGAAAAGTATTAAAATCTGCTGCTCAGTCCAATGGAAGAAAAAAAAAGGGGGGAATTAGATATGATAATCAAATAGCCTGATTCTAAGCTCAGAAAACAAGAATTTCAGAAAAAATAACTAGAAGCACTGTTCTGCTGGTTTTGAATTTATTCAGAAAGAGAATCAGCCTGGCCTAAGCACTTCTACAAACATGGCTTTCCTACAGCTGCCCAACCAACACATCTCAAGCAAATCACCCAATACTGGTATGGATTCACATCCCATTTATCAGCACAGATAGGAATTGAGAGAAAAAACAGAGGTACATCACCAGACCTATATTTTGAATTGTCCAGGGGCACAAGATTAGAACATAAAAAATACCCATGAGCATTAGATGTGCTCAATCTTCTATTTATATGACTCAAATAAATAGAAATGGCAGCAACTTTCATATACATTCATAACCCTCTTAGCTTTTCATAAAGTTTCTTGGATTGAGAAGGGATCTTACCAAAAAGAAAAAATTGCTTAAGAAAACCAGAAGACAAGGCACTGCATCTGGCAAAGTCAGATCTATACACCCTCTCTCTCCAGGTGCAGGCAGACTGAAAGGCAGTTCTGTGCTTTAATATTTTGCCCCTGCTTTCGGGGAAGCCCTCTCCAACTAAGTCAGGCCAGAGAGCAGCTGAAGATGTGTAGTGGCACCATCCCCACCTCAGTGCTGGTTGTGCTAGTGAGCACAGTGTCTAAGGGGCAAAGAAGGGAACGTCCTCTCCCTTATGAAAGCACCTAGCAAGGTGGTGTCCCTCCATAACCCTCAGCTCCCACTGGCTTGAACAAAAACTGCCAAAGGTCAGAGTTTCCCTTTCAGTAATCCAAAATAATTAAAGGAGAAACATTTTCCCAGATAGCCCTGGAGGAAATTCATTTGAAATCACAGCTGCCTGGAGAAGAGAAGCCCTCTAAAAGAATATTTAGAAAAGCTCTTGACCCCAAGACAATTGCAGCACAGAAATTCAATGCTAATCAGAAAGATTAAATATGGCATCTAGGAAGAAAGCAGAGATTCCTTCCAAGATGAGTTTGAGTCACTTTAGAAATCTCTAATTAGAACAACTGCACAGGAAATGAGCTTCTTCCCTTAAACCAAACTTAGCACAAGGTCTGTATCAGAATTTGTATGCTAGTTCTGAAACAAACCCCAAAGTAATAACAAAATTTTACACACTGTGATCAACAATTTTTCCTGGTTGATTCTTACTTGTTCAGGAGCAGCTCACTAGCTGTGAGCTCGTGCGTCAGTGGGGGCAGAATCCTGTCGAGTTTGTCCGTCCTACTGTCGTCCGGGCTCACCATCATGAGGCTCTTCCCAGCTGAGTCATCTGGGGAGCCAAAGGGAAGGTGTTCAAAGCTGACAGCTTTGCTGTAGGAAGGTGGAGCTTCTGCATTGCTGTCCACTGTGGAGTACAACGGCACATCGGTATCAGGAGTATATGCAGCTCCTTCTGAATCCAGGCTATAATCTTCCACCTCCTCTTCCTCCAACCTCGACGCAGAATGAGCTCCTTCTTCCTCGTGCTCCCCTTCTACCTCCTCAATGGTTTCTGTGGTTCCCTGACGGGAATAGAGCATGGTGACCTGTGTGGGTTCACTGTTGGAGATGGATGAAGAAAGTCAGCTGAGTTTTACAAGACTCATGATCAAGAAAAGTTTGTTAATTGTACCTTTATACAGACAGCTGAGCAACCTCATTGCATTCCCAGGCCTCCAAAGTTCATATGATCTGGTAGAAAAGGTATTATCCTGAACTCTTCTTATACACATGGAACATCTGGGTCCATCTGTTCCCTAAATGACATCCCACTGAATTCACAGTGATTCACCATCTTTTAGCACCAGCAAGGGGCAAATTAGTATAATCAACAAGAGAAACTACACTACTTTTCTGAAAGTAGTTCAAACAGAGTTCTGAACAGAGTCAACTCTTGCTATTACATCTATTTAGGACATGCTCCATGGTGAAGGATAGGCAGCCATGGGATTCCTTCTAAACACAGTGCTTTTAACAACCACTGTATGAGTGTTGTACACAACTGGAACATGAACTGAACACACACATATCAACTCTGATTCAAATAAAAGAAGATGTAACTTGCTAGCATGAAGAAATACAAACCAAATTACAAAACTGTTCCAGTAACAGGGTATCTTGCTTACCTTTAGATTGCCCTATGTTCTTCAATACAGTCTTCCCTTTTACTTTACCTGCCTTTACTTCTGCATGTACCAATTTCTGGATTCAGCTCTCTGATGCACTCTGATCAGTTCTTTGCTTGATTCACCTTCCTTACTCTTGGCTTGGCATAGACTTACACAATGGTTTGGGTATGAAAGTACCTTAGAAATCATCTACTTCCAGCTCCCCTGTCATGGGCAGGGACACCTCCCACTAGACCAGGTTGCTCAGAACCCCACCCAACCTGAACTTGAACAGGGATGCAACATCCATAATTTCTCTGAGCAACCTGTTCTAGTGTCTCACTACCCTCTGAATAAATTATTTCTTCCTAATATCTAATCTAAACTTGCTCTCCTTTAATGTAAAGCCATTTCCCCGTGCCCTATCACTCCATTTCCTGTAAAAAGTCCCTCTCCTGCTCTCTTGTAGACATCCTTTCAATACTGGAAGTTCACTCTGTGGTTTCCCTGGAACCTTTTCTTCTCCAGCATGAACTCTCTCAGCCTGTCTACATGGGAGGGGTGCTCCAGCCCTCTGATTACATTTGTGGCCTTCCCTCTCAAGTATTTTTTTACCTCTACTCTCTCTCTTTTTAGTCTCATTCCACTCCTTTTTCACAGGTTAGACAACAGGCACCAATTTAGTGTCTTTGTTGGCTGCATATTCCTGTATCTCAACAGAGACAAAACAAGATTTCACATAGCTCCTATGAAATTAATGGGGCCATATTTTCACATAAACTATAATCTTTTAGAGAAAACTGGCATTAGCAAAGCCATCTGGCACTACCATCTTCTTCCAAAATTAAAAATTAGGCTTCCTTTTTTTTTCTTTTACACTGCTTCCAAACTTATTGTGGCTATGTTAGGTCATGTTATTTATAGCAGAGTTTTAATTAGACCATGTAACACTTATGATGATGTGTGTTTGGATGATTCACAGTAGCACTCATATTGGTTAAAATGTACAAATTCAGAGAATCCCACAATTTCAAAACTGATTGTCTCAAAAATTTTTTCAAACACTTTCAAAACTGAAAAACAATGATGCAAAATTACATAAATTTCAGGTTTATAATATTTGTTAAACTATTGAAACACTGCTTCCCAATGTCATGTAAATCCCTGGGTTTTACCTGCTGAAAAGTGAATGAACAGTTCTGAACAGTTCATTCTCTTGCACTGGATATTAATATTATTTGCTTTTTTGTTATAGCTATTTTCCCTTTCCTAATTCCAATACCTTACTGTAAATCAATGGTAAAGTAATCACAACATATTTCAAAATCTTTCCTGTATGGAAAAAAATAAATTGAAAAACTGGCACAATGGTGCCTTAGTTTCTAAAATTACACATCTCAGTCCATATTTAGGGTAACTGATTAGCTGAGAAACTTAACTTCCAGCTTCCAATTTAAGAACAAGCACTGACTCAGTAACTCTGAAAATAAGACACTTTTTTAGCTGAATAAATACAGCCTGTTTTTATACACTCAGTGTAATGTTGTGGAACAATGTTAAAAATACATGAATTGAGGATGAAAAAACCCCCAAAAACCAGAACAAGTAGTGAAACAGCACATGAATCCTAGATTATGACCCTGACTTTGAATCTCAGACTGTGCCATGACACAGGAGGGAGTAAAGCTTCCTGAAACCATGCAAACCACTCTGCACACCACGTGTCTGCACACACAGGCCCGTGTACACTGCAGTCAGAATAATGGTATGGGTAAAGGAGTGAACAAAGCATGCATGAGTTAAGCACCTTGACACTATACTGCCACTGTCAGCTGATGAGGAGGACATATCCATGCTCTGCATTTTACGAAGCCTAGGTCGAGCGCGCTCACTTGTTTTAGGAACAGAGTCTGGTCCATCTAAATCATCAAGGGTTGACTGCCTTGAGAACAGCATGGTTGCTTCAGTGTAGCAGCTACAGCAGCGCAAACAGTTATAGAGACAGTGTTAAATACAAATGGTGTTATGGTACACATGGTTCAGTCAACAAATATGCTGGCCATGCAGCTAAACACCGACACAGAGAAAAAGATTCAGAGAGAAGATAAGGATTTGTTTAGAGTCACCACTGGAACACATTTCTATGCACAGGTTAGTCATGGTCAATTTCATATAGGGGCTATAGAAGGCCATCTATTCACTATTCAAGCAGATATGGAACCAACATAGTGCTCTACATACTTTCCAGGGGAACAGACGTACATATGTAAGCAGGTTTTATTTTGTTTGTTTACCCCTGATATTTCCAGATTCCACAAGGATGTTTTGGGAAGGGACCTCCTCTGTACAAATTTTGTTTTATTATTGATATCCTGTGCTGAACTTTTTACACAGGTACAAGCCAATTTCCTAAAAGATCCCTTAAAACTGAGTAAGCTCACACTCCACAAATAGAAAAAATAGCTGTCAGACATTGGCTAATCCTCTTTCCAAACCAAAGAGCCAAATCGGATATGTTACTTAGCCAGTAAATGCATGTCAAATATAACCTGCTCTGCATGGGATGGCTTTTATTCTGATATTTACTAGGAAGCCCTGATGATTCTTTCCAGAAGATTTAATTTATTTCAATCACAGCTTAAAAGTATTTCAAAATTGGTAACATGTGCATCTTGAAATAAAGAACAGATATAATAAACCCTTATCTCCTTTCACTTATCAAATACAAGAGGACACCAGAGACATACACAATACATTGAGCATTCATGTGTAACTGGAGAAAAGAAGAACTGGATGAGTTATGAGAAAGAAAATATATAATTAAATACAAGCATTTAACAGAGCAACAGGAAAGAAGCAAATACATTAATGACATATGGTAGGTAAAAATACTATTTCTCCTGTAAAAATCTTTGACAAACACAGATGTTGATGAAAAGAGTTGAGTGGTCTGATGTTTTACCACATGCAGTGACCTGCCTGAGTCTCTCAGAATAAAAGAAGAAAAGACCCCAAAATTCAGGATTTACACTCTACTTTTCTTCTTTTGACTCCATTTGTATTACACCTGAGCTGGAGCAGCAGGTGCTGCTTCAAACATCCAAGCATGATGTTTGTCCAGGGGCACAGAGAATTGGGAAAAAGGTCAGAAAAGACGGGCAATGGCATTTTCCAGGTTCCTTTGGTCTTGCAAGCTTGAAGTGAGGAAAAAAATCTGCTGGCATGAAGTTACAGTCTGCAGCTATTGACGTTAGAAAAATGGGAAGGAAAAAGCAAAAATATGTGGAGAGAAGAAGCAGTTAATCTTAGGCCTACCCTCACTGATGATCTTTTTTGACAGAATGGCTTTTTTGACTGGGGCTAAAAGCATACCTTGGCCTGTGAACAGAAGAAAAGAATCACCAAGATACCAAAGGTATTGTGAAATATTTTCCTTAAGAACAGCCTCACTAGCAGGGGCACCTCTGTCCCGCCAGTTCACTTGGCCAAAACCCCTTCCAAGGGGTTTGCCACTTCATTATTTCTGTGCGTGCACAAAGGCACACAAGGCCCTCCAGACAAAACCCGGAGGGCTGTCTGCGTGGTGTATGGTTTATGACCAGGGGGGACCAGGGGGCCTGCCCTGGAGGTGTGATTCAGCACCTTAGGAGTTCAGCTGAAGCTTGGTGTTACTAACCTGAGGGGCTCTTGAGGGAGGAGGTTTCCCTCTGCACCTACAAAACATGGGATATAGCCAGGCCGTTCTATCTGTGAGGCTTTGGTGCTAAAATATGGGAAAATGGCAGCAATCAGACAGTACAGTTTTTCAGGTGACCTTTCTGTCTATGTGCTACGATGTTTTATGCACGTGTCATTTTAGATCTCAAGGGCTGAGTTTATTCTTTTGAAGGGCACACCTAATAATAAGGTGTTGAAGGATTTTAAATGCAGATATAGTTCAAGGCAAACTGTCCAAGGGACTTAAGGAGAGCAGCTGTTTATGTTCACATGCCCACTCATATATTTTCAATGGAAGAAACATATGCCAGCTGCTCTCCCAAGCATGCCAGCCCTGACCTCGCTCCCAGAAAAATCAAAGGAAAAGCATCTATTAATCCCAATAGATATAAACATTTGTCCAGATGAGGGCCTGCAACATTTGGTTTAAAGCTGTTTTAAATGAAGAATGAATCATCAGAGTAATTACTGACTGAGCAGCTGTACTGTATCCTCAAATATCAGGAGATGTGTGTGAGTTGTCACCTATAGCACAGTCTGTGTATTCTTTATTTGCTTTAGGAGCATGCTCCCAGACATGGAGGAAATGAGAACACCAACAAAGTGAAGAGATTCACACTGAGCAAAGCTGATGTTGACACAAGTCATTGCCTATGACATAAATTTGATCCTAGCATATCTTCCTAAGTGATTTTTCGAATTTGTGTTGGAGACTTTGAAAGTATTAGCTTCTTAAAATAATTCAATGACTACTTATTTTAAATTGAATGCTCATTAGAAGTCCCAAGTTCAAACATTTTATATGAAGTTGATCAGATAACCATTTTAAATAGGGATATATATATATATATAGCAGAGATGTTTTTATCCTCAGTGGGTAGGAAATTTTTAAGCTTATTAGTTACTTTTTACTAAACAAATTTGCTCTTCACAGAGTTTTTTAGCTTAGTGAGTGGGTGAATTACATTTTTTTCTGTTTTCTTCTCTGCTCATGGGCTAATTTCTGACTGGCATTATCTGTTTGCTATCTGTATTACTACATTCTCCATGTCTTCAAGAAAAGATTCCAATCAATCCCTAACAATCACAGGGCCTAACTTGGACAAACGGGGGTTCTCCTTTCATCCTTCCTTCTGCCTCCCTAGGCAAAATTACTTCTCCAGTACCCCCTGCCTCAAGCCCTATTCTCCCTTCTAGTGAGAGAAGCACAGATAAAAGATGGTGCTCTTAGACATCCTGACAGGGATTGCCTCCTTCAGCTCCTATAAAAGTCTACACAAAGGTAGAGTGAGGAACTGAAATTGTTATTTGTCATTGGCAAAAATGAGCACAAACTGAACAGGATACGAAACCTTAGATAATCTGAAATCTGACTTAGGTCCTTTGTGTAGCTGCTATTACATAATTGTAGGCAAAGCCCCAGAAAGGCAGCCAACTAGATTTAGTAAGTTCCCTATCATCTTACTGAAATTCAGAGGTTTTTTTAACTAATAAACAGGTCATCAGTCAAGGAAACAAACTGCAGTAAATGCTCTGCCATGCTAGATCCCAATCCCTTTTGGTGGTGTTCCTCAAGGAGCTTGGTAAAGGAACAGCGTCAGTCCCTTCTCCTGGCCCATATGAACTTTGTGCTTTGTCTGTAGGATACATGAGAGTACTTATACATAAAGAGAAACCAAATAGCCTATTAACCAAATAACCTCATAGTTTCTACAGCATAGAAAAATGATAGAATAAATGACAGCCATACAAAAAGAAAAAAAGCCACAAAGGACGCTCTACAGAAGTCCTTTCAGAGCTTTAACCAAGCTAAGAACAACATCCCTCAATTAGACTTATGAGGGTCAGCCCTGAATTTTACAAGAAATTTACAGTTCCTGCACTGATCCAGAGGATTTTTCTCTTTGGTTATCCAGTGTTTACCTGCAGTAATTCCTATCCTGAGCACTGAGGATTATGGCTTATTAAAATGGAATAGCTTCTGTGCTTCAGCATTCCTGTGTGCTTACAGACTTGTTCACCTTACTCAGGGACCTAATGTCCACTTCAGAATTTTGTCACTACAGAATTTTTAGTAGTGCAACCAAAGGATAACCAGAAAAGAACCCTTCTGCCCCTTCCCAGAAGTTCTCCATTGCAACCACAGATACATGATCACAGGGATGCTTTAGATTTAACTAGTCACTTCTACATTTACTAGAAATAATTACTTAAAAAAAACAAACTGCCACATGCTCTTGTTTGGGTAATTAAAAAAAATCAATCAATAAGCTCATAAGAAGTTTAAAACATTTCACCTTTCTGAAAAACAACACAAGCACTTCTGTAATTGCTTGAAGAGATATGCAAGAGTGCCCCAACAGACAGATGGCATTATCATTCAATCAACAGACTCATTATTACTTCCTCTATTATTATAGCAGATGTCCACAATTTGTAATACTCAGTGCAAGAATATTTGATTGTTCATTACCAGAAAGAGAATTTGAAATTAGAGAAATCAGTCATAACTCTTCCTTTGCTATTCCTTTGTTTATAAACCCTGTGACATCTTCAAAGGAAATGGAGATGACAGAAACCCATGTGAAAGATTTAACTTTTTCTGTTGCAAAGCATCACTACAGAATCACTGAATTCTCTGAGTTTGAAAAGAGATTTTAAATGTGCAAATGTGCCTAAAGCAGGGTGAATAATGGGGGCTTATTCAAAAAAAAAAACCAAAACAAAGCACAAGTTGAGCTCAACATCGGATACGAACTCATTGAAGAGGCAGAATCTATATATTAACATTAAAAGATTTGTTTTTCTTTTTTTTTATAAATAATTTTGGAATTGGCTTCCTTTTGTTTATGGTTAAAGTTCCTGCTAATGATTGCATAGTAATTATACCTTCTATCTATAGTAATCAGGGTGAGCAAAAACTATTTAATGAAAGCAGGACTTATATTACAATTCATTTTTTAGGTGAGACTGGACTTTGTGGAGTTAAAATCTTCCCTGCAGATACCAAAGTGGATCCAAGCGAGCGGGCAACAGAATTTGACTTTAAATTTTTCTCACATCATCTGACTCCTGTAAAACTTTGAGACAAAACGCAGAGGTGTTGCTCAGTTGGACAACAAGCCACTGAGAAAGATTTGCTCAGGTCTGGTGTTTTTTCTGGAGTGAACCTCTCAAAGGCCAGTGCTCACTGAAGAGCAATTTATGGATATTTTTTTAAGCATAATACTCACAGGCACTCTCTTAACTCTGCTTTTCAATACTATCAGAAACGAAGACAACCCTTCCTTATTTTCAGTCTGCTGACATCTACCCATACGCCATTAGTAAAAGCTATGCATAATTCAGTATACACAGAAGTTTCTGAGTTTGCTGGGAGTATCAAACACAATATAATACTGCCATAGCTCACAGAGGGGCAGGACACAGAAGGCCAGGGATTATGAAACAGCTGGATTTCCAAAGCACTCCCTTCTCCCCCTCATGTTATATAAATTTTGCAGTATGGTAGAAGTCAAGAACTCCAGGGGCATGGTGGGAACAGACTGCCTCTGTAAGAGAGGGAAGTGAATGTGTGTGCCTCTGTGTGCATGGAGCAGCAGGAGCAGGCAGTAATTTTGGCAAAGGACTTGACAGCATCCGTTTTCAGAAAAGAATGAGGAAGGTGGTTTTCCTGAACTAGTTTGAGTATTTGATTAACAAACATGTAGCTCTGCTGGACTGTAATCATGGCAGCTGGGAAACCAGGCTCTTCAGATGGTTTCTGCCCTGTGGGTATGAGAGGGGATTTTGTTTCAAATGCAGAATCTCTTTCAATGCAAAGCCTTTTCTGATTTGTGGACAACAGACAACAATTTATTCAACAAAGACAAAATATTCACCATGAATGATCTCTTCCCAAATTCTGTGCCTGAAATCCTAAACCATTATCACAGAAGCATCCTCAGCACCTCTTAAGTTCCATTTCTTTTCACAAGGAACAGAATGCCAATGCCATTGACTCCTTACTCTAGGGGAAACTAAAAGCAGTGGGGTAGTCATGCAGTGAAAGAGAAGTTTAGCCAACAAGTGAGTCCATCACTACAAAGGAAAAGTAACAAATAGTAATTTTCACTATTAAGATGGCATGGACAAATCAAAAAGAATTCAACATTGGTTAGAAAGTTCATCAGTACTTAGACAATATCTAATATTACACCTACTGTATGATCCCTCTGTCTTTCACAGAATAAAATTAAATCAATACCTGGAGATGCTGTCATGAGATGCTGCTGAATCTAAACTATCCATTCTTTCAGATGCTTGCAAACCAGAAGCTTGACTGGGATTTTTATCAATTTCATCTAGTCCTGACTCCTCAGAAAGTTTCATCATATGGTTCTGGTAATACAAATGGATGCTCTCCCGTGTTGGAACATTTCCCTGTGGAAGAGAGCAGAGGTAGACACACATGGCCAGGGGGAGGTGTATTCTTTGAGGAAGCAGTTTCTTCTGTCATTTGGAAAGTAGCAGATTAAGGACTGTGCAAACACTTTCCTAGTAAATAGCAAACTACAACCTTTTCCTAGAGCAAGTCGGATTTTGACTTAACCTACCATGGATCAAAGTGTTCGGTTTTCAAGCAAAACTGCAGCAACCCATTTTGATTTCAAGCTATATTTAGCCACCACAACTCTGCTGGGTGGACTGCAGATCCTTCAGCATGGGAATGAGGAGTGGACTGCATCCATGACTCAATGTGCACTCCAGCAACTTTTGATGGATCTCTTTTAGATAGCTTTGCTGACTCTAGGAACAAGTATTGGTGGCCAATAGCAGAAATTTTAAACACAAAAAAAGCCCAGATCTAGATTTTAATTAGTGTCCCAAAATCAAAATTTATTCATGAATTATGGACACAGCTGGAAATCCATGAAAAAAACACTGAAGACCTTTACTCTTTCTCTGAAGCAAGTACATGGAAGGATAGTTTTATTAACTGTCAGACCAGATCTGGGCACACAATCAAGTCTTTCTGGCTGTGATATTGTAATTAGAATTCTAAAGGTGTATTATAAGAATAAAACTGAGAATTTTCTGTTCCTAGGCAGAAATCTATCCAACTCATTCCACTAGTGATTCCACAGTACTTTTTCTAACTTATAATGAAGCCTTATTCAAGGACCTTTTCTACCTAACATAATAAAAGTAGTCTAAAATATTGCCTGTATTTCCTTTACTAATTTCAATAGTTTCTAGTATTTCAACTTTGACCCTCTACAGTGTCCAAAACTACAAGACTCAAAATACTCAAAATCTGATGTTTTGTGAAAAAAAAAAAATCAAAAATCTAAAGAACAAAATTTGACTCTCAGGTTTTTAATTAGGTATGTTTGTGTACAAGTTGTGTTGCTTCTTCAGTGGTAAATGTTGGTGCCATTATGACATCTTGAGTCTGAAATGATGGCACAAGTCACATTCTAGCTCCACTGCAGGCTTGGCATAAAGGATAAGAGTTGTATCATCTACTTGCATTTACGAGATCTAAGTACATTTCTGGTTACATTAACAACAATAATCTCTGCTAATAACAGGTTTTGCTAATATACAACTAGCTTGTGGAGGATCACATATCTCCATTCTCACTGAAGAAATGTATGCCTGTATGTTGTCAGTCATTTCCAGAGCAAGTTGATCTACAAGAAGAGTGAAATATGCAAACTGAGATAGTTTTGGAGCTGTTAAAAATGCTGGCCTTTCCCTACCTTCTTGAATCTATTCTGTCCCTTCAGAACCACACTATACTACAGAAGTGTGTCAGCCAAAACCATACATCAACCTCTCAAAGAATTATTTTTCCCTTAATTTGTTATGTGTCCAGGTAATAAATCAAATAATTTATTCTTTAAGGATTTATAAGCCACCAAGCTGTAAAAAAAAGTCCAGACTTATTTTTAAAATGCACGTGTATGTGAGATTTTCATAATTTTCCTCCTCACTGCCGTGATCTGAAGAGACAGCCTTTCATTTTTCACCAAGCTGGAAATGGTATTAGCAGACCAAAAAGGCTGAAGGCATTACCTTCTTAATCTCCCTGGTGAGCATGCAGCGCTCGATCCTGAGCACGGTGGAGATATCGATGTGTTCTCTGGAGATGGAGTTAAGCCAAGCTGTGAAACTGTCCAGCGTTGCCAGGAAAAGGACCCAAGTAAACTTCAAGATATTAAATATCCTCTTGATGATGTTATCTAAGGGAGAGCAAAAGCAATAGGGAATTAATGAACAAAAGTATCTTTTATTGTACTTTTGCCTGGAGTTAGATAAATTTTTCTTTTATTGTCTAATAATGGTAATCCAGGCTGTGAAACCCTGTCACATTAAGGAATCTCTGAAGATGGCTGGAGGCCTTTTGGCTGTCTGGACCATTTTCCTGACTGTATGCCTAGGCTTATCATCTGGAATCCCTATTCCACCCTGTAAGTCCTTGGTCCTGCAACTGTTAGTCAAATAAACAGTTCCTGATTTTAGAGGGACGCTGTATGCACAGGTCTGTGAAATGAAACACAAGCATTTGGACATCTCCTGAGAGTATTAAATATCATCATGTCCTGTGATCTGAACAAGTGCTCAATCAGTGTGTTGAGCTGAACCTCTTCAGTGTCTAATTACTGGTGTTTCTCTCTGCACAAACTTTGCCTTTTGTGCTTGAACCTTTCTAAGCTGAATTTTAAAGTCTAAACTGCCTAAACAGTCTTTGAATCTGACCTCACATCACTTTGAATCACACTTCTCTGTATTTACTGTTTTCAAAGCCTCTGTTTATCTAAGTACGCTGCACTGTGCCATCAATGATCTCAGATCAACAAGCATAAATAGGACAACTAATAATTTATAAAACTTTATTCTTGCACCATTTTGGCAAAACAGTACACTTTATCATAAGGCTTATGGATATATACCAACAATAGTAGCTTTATTTTTGCTCAACACATGTGTCTCAAGTTAATTTCTCATTTCAGTAGTTCATTTGGCATTAATAATGGTATTTCTCAGCCAAAAAGCAGCACTTCCACCTTATTTTTTATCCACTCACAAACATAAACACACAGTAGAGTTCTCATATCATATTGCAAGTGTTCAAGGCCAGGCTGGACGGGGCTCTGAACAATCTGGTCTAGCAGAAGGTGCCCCTGCCCATGGCAGGAGGGTTGGAACCAGATGACGTTTAAGATCCCTTGCAACACAAGCCATTCTATGATTCCATGAATCTAGGAAATACTGAAAAAATTCTTTTCAATAGCCAGTTCCAGGGCTAGCTGTCCCTGCTAGGTTCTAAAGCCCAGAACACTGGGTGTAAAGACAAAATTTCGATTAAGCAGCCTAAGAAACAGTAGAAAACTGTCAATAATCTGCCATGCATGATGCTCTCAACAACATCACTTCTTAGCTGTACCACAAGATGGCACGCAAAACTCTGCAGAATGAGTGCACAGCTCCTTACGAAGACTGCAAAAGGAAAGCTATAGTAAAGAAAAAGATTTATCTGGACAGGCAGAGTTGTTGCATGCACATTTATGTGGAGAGAAACTATGAGAAAAATTCATTAGGGGTACTTTCCTCCAAAGTAGGTGCTGAAGTAGCAGCGTGTCCCATTTACCTGAGCACTGCCATGGAGCTGTCTGCTAGCACTGAGCAAAAAAGCATTTAGCACCCTCCACTTGGTCATATAATTATTTCAATAATATTATGCCCTTTTTTCAGACCTTTTCTATGTCAATCAGAATTGGAGATATTTTTTTAAGAGCTATCCACTTAAATTTTATTCATTCAATGTGCAGGTCTTGAAGTTGAGGAAATCCTGCCATTAAAAACTAAATGTAAAGCTGTTTCTTCTTCAAGGACCATCCATTACCTTTGAATTCCAGACAATATTATGAATAGGTGAAAAGAGAACAGCACACATACACAAAAATAAATAGCATGTATTCTTTTTTAACCCACACTCTTCCTCTCCAATATGGAACTGCTGAACTGCTGCTATTGACTTCAGAAGTCACTGTTCAGAAGAAGTCACTGCTCTCAGGTTATTTTTTTTTTTATTGACCACCACTGGCCTGGCACAGTCTCACCATGGTGCCAAGTACTTCCAGTCTAATCTGAAAGGTCATTTTTCTCCCTGGGATGGAGGTGACTTAGCATACATTTTTAATGACGCTGTAGCTGTTCTGGCACCTTTGCTGTTCTTCAAAGTTTTTTTAAAAATAATATTTTGGGGATCAATTGCTTCAGTGTTTTCAGACAGATAACTGCATTGCCAGTAAGTAACAAATAAAAAACCCACCATCCTCCCTCTCCCCCCCGTATTCTCATAGCAGTGCAGCCCATTTATTTGAGACCAGTGCTCTTGTGAGATAGAAATTATACCTCCCACATCCCTTTAGTCTCTTCCATCTCTAAGTCACTCAGGGCCACAATTCTAATTGGAACTGTGGGAAACAATTTTATATAGAGAAGAAAAGTAGCTCTTGATAAAGTCTCACTAAAGGTAAGCCATGGTGAAGATTTACTTAGGAGAGTCTGTTTTCTTCTTTTGCTCTAGTTAGAAACAAGGAGACAAGGTTGGGTTTATGAACTATTAAATTTCTTTGTAGGAAAAATCTGAATGTGGGCAAGATCCTGAAAACTACTGGCATTTCTTCTGCTGTACAGAACCATCCTAAGTCTGATTTTGAATGAGAATGTGTAAGATCAGGAACATGTAATGTTTTTAGAGGTGATTACTGTGCCTTGCTGAATGGATAAGTACCAAGAAAAGCATTATACTAACCTTGCTAAAACATACCCAAAATCAATGGAGATTTTAACACAGGGCTCTGTGTAATCAGGTCTAGAACCTTAGCTTAAGTTGCTCTGTAAGTAAAATACACAGCAGTGATCAAGTCTGAGCTGACAGGTGTATTTGCTTAAGTTTTTAGAGAGGATGCAGTAGTTTTTGGTCCAGAATTAGAAGTTCCTATGCTCAAGGCTTGTAGATCTTGCAATAGAAAATCTGATAGTAGTTAGGAAGCTCTTCCTACATCAGTCAGAATGGATCACTACAATGCTGTCCCTGTGACAGACCACTGGTCACAACTGCACTGTAACAGCACAGAAACCCTCATTTTGCCTTTATACCTGGTCCATCAGATTTCTTCTTGACAGGTTCCTCCTCGCTGTCCTCACAGTCTGCATCATTGCCACCTCCTGCAAACAAGGAGGAAAACAGTGAGTGTTACACCTGCAGAAGTGCTGGTGTAAATGCCGTTCAAGCTAGAGAATGCTACAGTTACTAAGCAAGAGAGACTGGTTCCTCACCTACCACCATAACAGAAAGCACATTTCCATTTCCAAAGAATTCAAGGGAAGGGAAAATCCTGTCAGTGAAGGTGTTCATGGATGACCATCCCTCTCTTGTAATTTGCAGTGGTGTTTTTATCTTAGACCTTAGATAGGCTGCTGAGATCATCTGGTGGTGTAAACCCAAATACTTTCTCAATCACTCCTCAGGCACACTCAGCAGTCTCACCTTCTGCTGACTCACACTTGAGCTCATTTATTCCTCTCCTGCAAAGGGCAACCTGAGCAGTGCTCTGATCTTTTCTTGCCTCTGGCCCACCAAACCTGAGAGAATTGAGTGGGACCTTCAGGCTGACCTGAAGCAGCAGAGTTGTTTTGACAACACCACGTGCATTTATTGAAGCCTGTAGCCAAAGAGTATTGCAGAATCACAGGCAGAAATGAAGGACAAACAAGTGATCCTCCTTCCATCTAATGCCCAATAATTGCAGCTATAGTTTCAGTGGCAGAAGGCCAATTATAAATTCCTTCTTCTTGACAGGTAAAGATGCCAAACAGAGGAAATGTCCAGCTGATTAAGCCTGTATGGGTCCTTCTTTTCCCCACCCATACTGACCAGAAAATTTCTATTTCCTAGCTTAAAAATGGAGAAAAATATATATAAACCATTTATAAACTGGTGCTTTCTTCAGGGGCATGAATGATTTTACACTGCCACTAAAACCAAATCAACATTTGTATGTTTTACTTTTGCTATCTACTGAATTTACAGGTTTGTGGAAATTTGGGCTCCTCAGTGACTGCAACATGGAAAGTGAAACAAATTTCTGTATATTCTTCTTCATGTATCATCTCAAGCTTCTTTAGAGAAGAATATAGAAAATGTGGCCAAAATAAATAATATGTGTCTCTTTAATGGAACATTTTTTTTACAGTTCCACTTGAACTACAGGTGTTTGGAAACTCCCTCATGAAATAGTTCTTCAGCGCCTTTCCCT
This sequence comes from Molothrus aeneus, assembly GCF_037042795.1. Taxonomy (NCBI): domain Eukaryota; kingdom Metazoa; phylum Chordata; class Aves; order Passeriformes; family Icteridae; genus Molothrus; species Molothrus aeneus. The sequence continues at coordinate 101,009,447 of NC_089646.1, read as the reverse complement.
GGGAATGTACATGACTTGACCATTGAAAAGAGTGACTTTGGTGAACTCTAGTCTGTACAGAAAGATAAACTTTTTTAAAATATGAGGAAGTGAAAGGGTAATGTCCTTGCTCTGCCAAACACTTTGTTTGTACTCCTATATCTTGGAGATAGGCTGTTAAGTTCCAGGTTATGAGCTTTATAAAGTCATTACTTTACACTTTACTGCAAGTACTTTACTTTACACTTTATTGCAAGTACTCCCACAAATGCTTTCACATAGCTGATGTTTTCTGCAATGTGTTGAATCTTCCCAGTCAACAAAAGTTCTAGGCATTTTTTGCAACTCCATGGAAAATACATATATCCCATCTTCCCCTGTACCTCCCTCAAAGTGTGCCAGGCAGAACAGAAGGATATGGTTATAGCTGACCTTGTCATGGGTTAGTAAAGGAAAATAACACCAGCCAAAGTTAACTCATTTTTTCAGTTCTTAGCCAGCACTGAGAGCACTTCTCCTCTAAACCTCATCTGCCTTTCACTACCAGGAACAACAGGCAACAGTTAATATTGTATTTTTTAAAATGGAAAAGGTTACCTACCATCCCCAGATCCTTTTCTCCTTCTCTTCTCTTTCCCAAAACTTTTCTTCTCTTTGCGCCTCTGTCGTAGAGCTGTTTTAGGGTCAGTTATCCAGGCTTGATAAACAAACTGGAAGGAAAAAACTCATTTATATCAAGATTCCTCATGTTCTGAGAGTAAGCCATAGAATAAGCCACAAGCAGGACTATATAGTTTGAGTAAATGCATTCAGACCTGTGGGGGCAAGGAAATATTTTTAATCCCAAATCAAACACCTCCCCTGCAGATCTGCTGAGTTTTCATGTGCTATTTTTGTAAGTGTAAAGCCAAATGTGGAAATACTTGTGGGTGACCCAAGCTGCATTAGAACCCACAAAAATTTATGCTCTGAACTTTGGGAATTAATACCTTTTTGTGCATATGGGCTACCTTGTCTGAATCTCTCTATTCTGTATCTCTACTTTATCACATTACAGACAAGATGCAGAGCAAAGAAAACTTTTAGAGAAAGTGCTGCAATCCACTAATTAAAGCATCAAAAGATGTAGCGATAACTGTACAGATGTACAGGTAACTGTATTTTTCACAGCTTAGGTATTTTTCCCCCTCTGTATGTCCCAGTGGAAGGTTCATGGATTTGTTATTCATACATGGTCCTGAAAGGCGCTCAGGAATTCCTCAGATTGCTTCCTGATTTTAACAATGGTGTTTCAGATAAGTCACTTATGAATCCTTCTGCTACTGGTTTTCCAGTTGTAAAATGAAGACAGCAATACTTACCTATTTATTTATCTAAGGTGTTTTATGGGACAAAATCCTGCTCACAGCACTCACTCAGATCAACAGTCTGTTGACCTGTATGACTGCATGAAGCATTGGAATTGGCCCAAAATATTTATAAATTATATAGCTGTGTGGGTAAAAAAAACCCCAAAAAGTAGGGAAAGAGGTGTTTTGCTCATTTAATGGTTTTCATTGAAAAATGGTAATTATCTTCGATTGTCTTCTATTTCTAAGCAACACAGGCCACTGGCAGAGACAGAGCAGGGAAGCACACAGATGCAGGCAAGAGGCTGAAAAAGCACAGTAACAAAACAGCTTTATCTAATTCACAGCACAAACATGCAGATGATGGCAACAACACACATATAACTCAGTGAAGCTGGAATTGCCCCTCATAGGACAGAATGGTAAGATTTCTATTTAATTTTTCTTATATTTTTAGAATTTTCCTATGCAAATCACTTTGGAACATTTAAAGTATTATTTTAAAACTGTTAAACTGATGTTAATTTAAAAGGGAAAAATACTTTGTTTTGTTTTGTGAATGTATACTGCCATGGAGAGGAAATTATTTTGATACTGTTGAGAAGAAGATCCTCTTCCAAATCTCTCAAAGTCTGTACTTTTAATTTGGTATGTCTGAGTTGTTCCAAACAAGCACCACATGAGAAAATGTGTGGGATCAGAGGCTCTGCTTTCCCTTTGCTTTGTAACAGGTGTCTTCTAATGAAGGTGATCTGGAGAAATGGTGATACTTAAATGAGCTAACACCATATTACTTTTCTGAAGTCAGAAACTGCCAACATCTTCTATTGTCATTTAACTGTGAAAATGTACACTAGCCACAATTATAGTGTGAATAAAGAAATTGGAGCTAAAAGGCGGATTTGGAAGGGGGTAGAAAATTAGGATTAATAAAAGGAATTTGATTTATAAGTTTAATGTAACTACCTATGTTAAGCAGGGGGTATTTTAAGAGCATACTGGTTGGATACTAGTCTAGATTTCTACCACTGCACAAACTTCCAATTTAGTATCTTTTAGTCTTTGGAACTGGTACTCTCAATCTGTAACATCCACTCCTTACAAAAGTCATGTTACCTATGGAGAGGAAAATAATACACAGTACCCACAGTTAGGAAATGCTAAATGTATTGAAGCAGGGCAAGAAAGAAGATGCACAAATGTTTTTTGTGATGATAAAGGCCAGAGGAGTAGAGAGCTGAAAAGGGATTAGGAGAAGAATGTGTGTTTAACAAACCTTTCACCAGCTTTCTGAGATCAATTACCACTGTGTCCATAAGATACATGCAACTTGATGTGACCATCTTGTAAATCAGTATCAAAAGAAAATGAGAATTTGGGTCTGCATTTTTTCTCTGGGATTGTGTGTAAAAAAAGGATAAACCACTTTTCTTGTGATTTGACCTCACCAAAGTTATGGAATGCATTGCATTTACTAGGAATGAGACTTCAGCTGTCATCATTTTTCTTATTAATTCATATAAGAGGAAAAATGCAGACGAGGACAGGGGTATATATACACTATGTCAGGAACTATGGGGTGGGTCACATACTGAGCATTTGCAAAATGTCAAATACCTTTGCTGCTTTGATTAAATACTGAAGAATAGTTTTGGGTAGTTTAATGATAGACTTTGGCAAGGCTAAAATGGCTGAAGCAAATTTTCCAATAGCTCTCTATAAAGAAGGACAAAGCAAGAGTAGTTAGTAGAAAAGCAGAAAATATTAATAAATAGGATCTCTTTAATTACTGTATCTAGAATACTAAGAACAAATTTACATGCATGAACTTCAATATGAGAAAAAGATAATTTATGTTGTTCACATTAAAATTTCAATTATATGACTCTTAACTGCATGCATTCTCTAATATTTAAAATCTCTAAGTTAACCATTGAAGGGGCTACTGGACACAATTTACCCTGAAAAAAAAAGATCGTACATTCAAAAAATTCTTTAAAAGAATCTACAACAAAGTTCACTTGGCTAGTATTTTTACTAAGACCTTGTGCATGATGATGGAAGGCAAAGAAAGTATGATGACCATAGATGAACAAACTTTTCATGAAGAAAATAAATTTTCTGTTTTTTACAGTCCTCTGGCTTTATTATATAAAGCCATCCAGCATGTTTATATTGCATATACTGCAGAACAGGCCATCTATCCAGAACATCTGACCAAATTCTGAAATAATGAACAGATTCTCCATCCCCAAACTGATAGTTTCAGGACTGAGATGAACAAAAACCCAAATCCCGGCATAAATGAAACAATCTTGTTAACTTCTGACCTCAAGTTTAGACCTCTTTAGCTCAGTGCTTGGCACCAGCACATCTATACAAAATGCTGTCACCAATTTTTTTATAAATCAGCAGAAACAAGAATGAAAACTTTCCTCTATTACCTGCATGAAAACCAGAAAGAAAAATGACCTAGAAAGTCATGAGCCATTTTTGTGGTCCAAGGTAAGTTAAATGCAAAATATATTCAAAAAAATAGTGCAATACTAGAAAACAAAACTTACTCATCACATTATTTTGATCTAGATTTTTTTTTGCATTTATTAAGGTCAGATTTTTTTTCATGTCATTGCCATGCAGACAGTTTAATCAATGTAGCCAACTGGCAATGTTAATATATAAACAAAGGCACATTCTGTTAATGAAAAAATAAAACTTTTCTTTCTCTAATTCAGTAATGTTGTCTGGGAAGCTTTGTTTGAAAGGTTTTGGCTTAGGGGATGGAAAAGCATGGAGGCAGCTTCTTGCTCTTGCTTGGGTTGAATGTTCGGCAATGCGCCAGTTCCACCGTGATGTGAGGTTGGATCTGGATGGGAATTCTCAGCTGGAAAAAGCTGCTTCTTTGATTAAGCTTTTGAAGCTACAGACCTGAAAAATTTCTGCAGCATTTCAAAAAGGTTCTTCAACCAGTGAAACTTTAATCTTTTAAAAGCAAAAGCAAGTCCAGATGTAGGAGTATTTCACTAACTTCTTCACCCACATTTTTCATTTAAGCCATTCAGTATATCTGGTATTGTCTAACACCAGCCAGTCCACATGGAGGAAATCAGATAGGAAACCTCAGATATCTTTTTAACATTACAATATTGTCCTGCACCAGCACAGTCTGGCACTAAAAATGCAAATATATTAATTAACACTGCCCTGAAAATGAAAGAAAATAAATGGATGTAGTCTCTTTTTGTAATTTTCTAATCCAAGGACATATTTCTCTGGCCCACTAGGTCGAATGATATTTTTTAAAATTAAGTATGTATTCTTTTCCATGAAAACATGCTTATTTTGGGGATTATTTCTTCATGGAATGATAACATCTCCTCAAAACTAAAAAACCACTGGAGGCATTCCACAGTAGCATCAGAGGCAAGTCAGCTTCCTCAACTGTCTTTATTGAAATGAAGAAAAAAGTAAAGCTTGGGTTCTTAGCCTTTGTTTTTTGAATTTTTGTTATCTTCATAAGTGACTGAAGATATGACTCTGGTATAGTTTTGGTAAGAATTTGGCAATATTTAAAGCATAAGGCAAACTTACATTTTAGATCAGCAAGAAATTTAATTTCCAATACATTTCAGGACTACTTTATAGGAATTGGCAGCTTTAACATATGTGCCTGTGTTATGAGAAATATACATTTTTTTTCCGGATGTCAATAAGACAGCAAATTACCATAAAGTACCTGAAAAGCAGATTTTTTTCGCGGCTCTTCCTCTTCTTTTTTTTCCTCTTCCTCTTCCTCTTCACTATCCGTCTCAAACAAATAATAATTTCCACTTCTGACCACTAAGTGAAACAAAATATTTTTTTACTTTTCTGAAAAGTTCTATTCTCAACTCCCCCAAGACCTATGAACAGGTAGCCAGTCATTTAAAAATTCATAACCAGGAGAGGTGAAAACAGAGAAGAAGCAAGAGATGAAAAGGTCTCAGGTAATTTATTTGATGTTAGTCTGCAATGCTTTGGGCATGAATAAGAACTATACAAGAACTAAGGAAAGCATCCCTATAAAAAGAAAATGTAAAGAAAATATTGTAACATTTTTGGTGAAAAATGACAATTAAGTCTAAATTTATTGGGGACTTATGATTATTTGAGGGAGTAAAAAAAAGCCCAGCAGGTAAGTAAATGAACTTATATGAACAGAACCACTGGACAAAAAATACAGAATTTCTCTTTCAAACACTGAGGGAATCCTTTAAACTAGGCAATGGGATAGTATTCTTTTGATGAGGTAATGGAAAACCTTGGCTTGTTTAAAACAAATCCCTTGGATTCTATTAACATGATTGCACATGAGTTTCAATTTTTTGCCCATGGATTCAGAAAGATTCTGAAACCTTGATACAGCATAGGTACACAGTGATTAAGCTAGGCCTTATATCCTTGAACAGAAGCAATGTTTTTACTTCACGGATGGCAACAGGCCAACATGAACAAACATGGAAAACAAAAATAAAAATAAGGTAATGAGCAAGAGAAAAATAAAAATCACAGCATTACACTCAGCAGTGAAAACTGGTAATTAATTGCCACATTTAAGCTGAAATATTTGAAGGAACACTTATTTAGACAAAAATTTACAAAATCTTGATATATGTCTTTACATAAAATTATATCTATTCATCATTAGAGGTCTCTGGAAAAGTAACAGTTGTAATTCAATCATACCTTGAATTCTACACAGATCCTGTGTGCACAGATGATCACATATAACTAGTCATAAACCTCAGGGTAAGGCTGTGAAATTTGCCAGAACCGATCTTTGGATCATAACTTTGCCATCTAAAACTCCCTCACAGAGGGAATTTTGTGCCTCATGTGTGCACTTATGATTTTTAGCATCAATGAATGCCCTGCAGAGGGACAGAAAGTCCACTCCAGCCATTCTAATTGTTGCACTGAGGTGAAAAGAAATTTTGGAAATTTCCTGGATGAAACAAATGGATTTTTGGTGCTGAGCCTTCCAAAAAGGCCCATTTAAAATGCGTTGAAGAGATGAAAGCATTTTAAGAGCCAGTAGTCTGCAGTTCTCTTTCATAAAATGGTATCTCGTAGTCAGCAACAGAAATTGTCAATGCAGATCAGCTGGGTAAGGTTTGACATTAGGGAAAACCTCTATGGCAGTACAGCTTTGTAAAGGCTCAGAGTAGCACTCAGTCAGACTTGGAATGCCTGATCTGGAAACAAATAAAACTACATTGATCTCCCTACACATTTTTTTAGGTTAAAGCATATCTGAGGGGACACTCCAATGTAGCAGTTCCATCCCTTTTACAGCTCAAGAGAGAGGTATGATTGAATAGCAATAATGCATTCTTGCACACATCAAAATGGAGCAAGTGGCGTGTCAGTCACCTACAAGGCTTCCTGAAGAGACCCAGTTCTACAGGTAACACAATTCATGGCCAGACTGGGCTTGGGAGACCCCTCTTGTACTGTAAAATGTGGCTTCTTCCTACTGAGAAAAGGGTTGTACAGGCTTTTCGTGGGATGAGATGGAGGATGCAGAAGAAAGCATGATCCCATCATCTGCTTGTGCCCGGGGGAAAGAGCTCCCCAGGACAGCTGCAGTCACCATCTTCTGCACTACATCAGACACAACTGTGTGACCCAGGAGAATCTGAGCATGTGGTCCTAACTCCTGCTCATCTTTGTGGGACTTCAAAAATAATCCACAAGCACAGGAGGAACCACACCACCCTACCAGGGAGATTGTGAGTGACTGTCAATGAGGAAACCCTCACTGATATTTTTATCTGCTCTACTCAGACTCAAATTCATGAATGTTTTAATTGCTACAATATACAAAATGAGGTCTCTTTCTGCACAATAAAATTATAGCAAGTGATATAAATATAACAATAAAAATCTAAATTTAAAACTTCAAGCTTGAGTGACTTCAATGTTTGCATATATACACCCACAAACCCATTTTCTGAGGTGAAGAATGGCGCTGAATGCTGCAGTTACAGTGGTGTTCCAAAAAGAATGAGTGGGGAATATCAGTCTATTCCCAGTCTGCCTGCCTGTAAACACCCACTGTCAGTGCCATGTGTCAATGAGTGTGGATGCAAGCCATGTGGCAGGAAATTGCTGGCTGTAGGGTCAGGGTCTGTGATGTTTCCCACAAGGTTTTGCATTATTGCAGTAAATAATTTCAAGAATGCTCAATATTTAAACACCAAAATGCAACTTGCCACCTAAGAACATTAAATAATGAGAACAAAATAAGTAAAAGCCAAAGTCAATATCTCTCTGTGCAATTCTTCTTAGTACAAAATCAGTGGTGAATAAACCAGAGACCATATCCCATTCCTTCAAAGTTATGATAACTTGAAATTCTATAGAAAAAACTCACAAATTATAGTTTTTATTTGTTTTTTCGTTGTTGTTCTAATGAAATTATGGGACAAGAATTTTATTCTCATAAGCCTTTTGAAAAGGATAGGTCTCTCTAAAGTGGCAGTGTGCCCTTTAGAAAAACAAAAATAGAGGCACAGTTTACTTGTGACTTGATAGAAATAAAGATCCCATGTTCTGGTAAACACTGCTGGCAAATATATGTCTGCTGAATTTATAAATAAATACATGTAGGTAAATGAAGCGGTATGTAAATGTGTAAAATTATGACTTGGAGTAGCTCTTAAGCTAAATGACCAAACAATATAGACATTCATATTTTTAATGGCATGAAACTGATTTGGGGGGTGGGGTTATGTTGGATATCAGGAAGAAATTTTTCACCCAGAGAGTGGTTGGGCACTGGAGCAGGCTCTCCAGGGAAGTGGCCCCAGCATCAGCCTGTCAGAGTTCAAGAAGCATTTGGACAATGCTCTCAGCACATGGTGTGACTCTTGGGGATGGGCCTGTGCAGGGTCAGGAGCTGGACTGGATGATACTGATGGGTCCCTTCCAACTCAGCACATTCTGTGATCCTGTGTTTCTATGGTATAACTCTGATCAGTGCCCTACATTAAAGTACTTTTTTCACATCTTCAGAGGTTACTAAACAGTTCATGTCTGATTTCATTCAACAAACATCCAATTGAAGCACATTTGACTTGAGATTGCAGTCTACTCAGTTTTCCTCTTCTACCAAATCCATAACGTAGCAAAGAACTCTATCATATGACTGGGCTGGGCTACAAACAAATTGCATCATAATGCACCAATTATATGAGTGACACATGCTAATAATTTCTTGTGCACAAGGCAAGACATATTTTTGCTCTTGGGTAAACACAAAAAAAAATGGAAATAGCAAAACAAGTGGCATCAACCACACATTGAAGTGGCATAAGAGAGATGGAGCTGAGCTGTACACAGCCTATTCTATGTCTTCCTGCCTTTCTGTGGTGCTCAGATTTCTATAGTTGATACTAAAATGACTGAAAAAAAGATGTATGATATGTGTATATGAAAAGGAAATGATGACTAATCTTAGAGTGCATTGGCAAACTTTCACAGTCACATTGTTAAATATATCGAGCTCTGCAGTATCGGGGAGTTGAAACCTTTGAGGTCAAGACAGATTCTTTTCAGCACATGTTTATCTGATGTGATATTTTTCTAAGAATGCTCAAAGTATCATGAACTAGCTATGCTTCCAACACACAGAAGTTCAAAATATAGTGAAATTCTTTGAAGATTGGAAAGTAGAAATCACTATTTGAAAAAAACCCCAAGCCTTCTATCAAGTCACAATCACAAAATCAGGCATAAAACAAACAGGCTATGGGAATGCCTTCATTCTGGTCAAGGATATAAGGGTTAAATCCACATATTTGTAAGAGGATTGAGAAAACCTACTGGAAGCATGATCAACCCAAGGCCGCCACCACAGCTTTTTTTTGCCCTTGGCTTTCTCTTTGTCTGCATCTCCTAAAATAAAATATGTTCAAATATTAATTTTACAAAATGAGAAACATATTTCTTACACTGATTAATAATTTTTAATTTCTCTCAAAAGAGCTAAAATTTCATGAGAACATCAGATGTCAGGTCTACTGAATACATTTATTATTAAAATAATTCAAAACCATGACCACTAAGCAGAAGTACTCTGATTTATGCAGTAGTTAAAACAGCATTCTACTCTAAAACAGCTAAAAAGTTGGGTTTTGTGTTTTAAAGCATACTGTCACAGTTGACTGTAATTTAAAGAGGAAAAAAATTTCCCTCCTCTCAAATCCCCTTATATTTCAGGCTCCAAAAATTTTTAAATCCACTAACTGCTGATCCCAGGTCAATGCTGGAAATGTGGCACTAGATAGGTATGATTTTATCTGTGCCCATGATTTTAAATAACATTTAAAAGCACACAAAAATTTCAGTGACTGAAAAAAATCCAGAACAGTATCCAGAAAACATTGCTGGAAAAATGTTGGTGCTATCTATTTGTAAAACTGTGGTTTATAGATAATGACTTTTACCAAAACAAACCTCTGACTCTTTTCAGCTCTTTGCCAACAGCCTGAAGTTAACCAAAAGTATCCTCCAAGTGAACCATTTTCTCTAAACCTTGTTACAGTACATAACACAGATTTTTTTTTTTTCCTGAATCGAGCCTGAAACTGATACTCAGCTAACAATGTTGTTATGCACTGGCACTGGCAGTTTCAAGAAAAATTTACCACTTGTCCAACTAGCAGTTCTATCAGATCCTTATGGAAATATGGTACAGGAGTAGCTAATGGTACCTTCATCATCTTCTTCAGAAGCCTTCCGAATCTCCGGCCCCTCTGAGGACTCCTGGTTCATGCTCAGCATCCTCTCTTTTCCCTTCTTGTATTTTTGCTGCCTGGCTTTGATGCGATCCATTCTAGCAAAAGGAAGAATCTCATTAGATTTACACCTTCACCCACCCTGGAAAACAAGCATTAAACACACACGCACACAAACACACACACACACACACACACACACACACAAACACAAACACAAACAAACACATGCACACATACTCTGCAACACTTCTGAGGGAAATATTCCTCACTGTCATTAGTCCTGTCCTTAAACAGAAGGAGTTACATTGCTCTGAAGGGGCTGGCTGGGAGGACCAAGAATAGTTCCCTCTGTTGGTCAGTGAGAGCTGGGTTTCCTGCTATCATGACTGCTTTACTTTCTCCCACTCAACTCTGTTATTATCATTTAAAATTGCTTTTCCTGAAATTTGCAACTCTGAAACAGGGATTTGGTTGTTCCTGTACTGCTTGTACTACATCTTCACCCTTTAAGATGATTTGTCTCAATGGACATCAGTGACAAATGGTGTCCCTTGGGGGTCCAGTGATATTTTTACTGTTTGGGGATGAAGTGGGATCAAGTGTACCTTCAGCAAGTTTGCAGATGACACCAGCTGTGTGGTGGTGTCGGCACAGCTGAAGGATGGGATGCATTTTGCAAGGATCTGGACATGCTCAAGAAGCTGATGTACAGGAACCTCATGAAGCTGAGTAAGACCAAATTCAAGGTGCTGCACCTGGGTCAGGAAAGCTCCTGACATCAACACAGCCTGGGGGATGAACTGGCTGAGAGCAGCCCTGCTGAGAATGACCTGGGGGTGCTGACAGATGAGAGGTTGGACATGAGCCTCACTGGGCAGTCCCAGCCTAGGAATCCAGCTGTGTCCCAGGCTGAATCCAAACCAGAGCAGGTAGGAGGGTGAGGGAGGGGATTCTGCCCCTCTGCTCTCATGAGACCCCACCCACCATGCTGCATTCAGCTCTGGGGTGCCCACCACAGGAAAGACATGGACCTGTTGGAGAGAGTCCAGAGGAGGCCCAGAAAGGTGATTAGAAGATGAAGCACCTCTCCTACAAGGAAAGGTTGAGGCAATTAGGGTTGTTCAGCCTGAAGAAAAGGCTCTGGAGAGATCTTATTGCAGCCATTCAGTACTTGGAGAGAGCTTATAGGAAAGATGGGGCCAAGTATTTTTGCAGGGTCTGTTGTGAGGACAAAGGGCAATGGTTTTAAACTGAAGGAGGATTGCTTTGAATTGGCTATAAGGAAAATGCTTTTACAATGGGGGTGGCAAAACCTGGAACAGGTTTCCCAGAGATGTGGTGGATGCATATATATATAAATTCATTAAATACATACATCCCCAGACATATAAATTCATTAAATACATACATCCCCAGACACATTCAAGGTCAGGCTGGATGGGGCTCTGAGCAAACTGATCTCTTTGAAGATGTCCCTGCTCATTACAGGGGGTTGGACTAGGTGACCTTTAGATTTTCCCCTACAACTCAAACAATTCTATAATTATGTGATTCTATATAGGTAGAAAATATGGTCCCTGCAATCTTCCCATGATTCTTCCATTATGCAGCGTGGAAGAAGCTGTCATGAGTGGGCTTTGACACTTGGTTAGGAATCAGTTAGGGCTTTCCATGCATTGTGTTGAAGGAGTTTTGAAACTTTTTTTTGGAACTTTCTGCAGTTACCAAAGAAATTGTTGGCTGTATGCAAGAGAAATCAAAGTGACTTATGGGCTGTATAAAGAGAAAGGATCTCCAAGCCACTTGAATCGAATGCAAATATTTTCAGTGAAGGTAAATATATATTTTGCACTTAAACACCACAGGAAGAACCACAAATAAAACAGAAAGAGCAGTCATGCAACAATTTTTTCCAGGAATACAGATAACAGATATACAGAACAAAATTCTAGTAATGGTAAAGCATTTCTATAAAAGAAAGTGGTGGATAAATACCAGAAGCCAGTATTTCTATCAAAATCTCTATCAAAGAAAGTGCAAGATAAGTACCAGCAATCAGTTAAATATGTATATACATATGCATAGAAATATGCATATATATATATAAATGCATTAAATACATACTGTCTTTTCAGTTGATCCATTGATTTTTTTTCCTCTTCAATTCTTGCCTTTACAGCCTTGACAATTGTAGCCTGAAAAAGCTCAGCACCCCTACATCAGAAATGGGACAGAAAAAGAAAAAGGAGAGGACACGTTAAATGTTTCTAAGTTTTCCTTATGGCAACTAATCACAGAGAATTCTATGTTCCTTCTATACATGACCTTATCTGCATCAAACAAAACTAATCCAGGACTTGAAAGAAACAATCAATTGCTCTAAAATAGTAACATCTTTACATACAATCATTTCAAGATCTTGGCCCAAATGTTGCGAACCCTACTCAGCCTGTAAGTTCCTCTAGCAGCTGCTCAAGAAATTCAGTTTCCAGTCCTCAAAACACAGAACACAAGTAGGTTCAAGGATGAGGAAGGATTTCTTGCACATCCTCAGGATTTCTTTATAGTTATTTCAGCTTTATAATCACCTCAATCCCCTGCCTCAGTCCTCCTGGAAGTTGTGAGCAAGGTCCAGCTTTATCTAGGACCATGGTAAGCATATATTCAGCTTCACTTTTACCCTCTGAAAACTATGGTGCTTTCAATCTGACGATAACAAACCCTGGAGCAAGTTTCTGATGTGCCAAGAGAATCTGGCTTTCCACCCCATTACATTAGAAATTTAATTGGTTCATTGATTTGAATGTTATGACCATTCTTCCTAATTCACACATGTACTTTTAAGGCTCTTAAAGAGTCTTAAAGTCTCTCTCAAAGAAGTAACCTAGATCTAAAGTCTTTCTTTTGTCAGGGATTCAGTAAGAAAAGCTATAATTTTAGAAGTCTACTCTTTCATTCTGGATGCACATTTCCCTATATAGGACGTATTTTGATACTCATGATTTTGCTTTATGCTGTTTTCACTGTGAAACCAGCACACCAAAAGAGGTACAAAAAGAGTACAAAAAATGCTATTATCCAGCATAATTTGGCATCAGCACTGAAATTCACTTCAGAACAAAAGCCTAATGCAATGTGGGGTGGAGATGCAGCTCTTTTTGTAGCTCTCCTTACAGGGCTGAATTTTGTTTATTACAGGGAGCTAAACATGTCCCCTTCTTAAAATGATCCCTGGAAGAGGAAGATAAAAACGACTTCATTTCATTACATACAAGCGAAATTTTTCCTGAAATACAGTCAGAAATCAATGTCTGTATGTCTTTTGAGGAAAAAAAAAGCCATAATACATTTATTCCAATATTAACAAAAAATTTCTTGGAAACCCTATGGAAATTAATACCATTATTTCATTCCTCATCTGCCTTCATATCATAAACCAGAAGAATGTTTGTGCTAGTGATGGCTATGAGTTAATGCTTGTGGTGTAACAGGCCAATGAGGTTAACACTTCCTTGCCAAACCTGGTCAGTGTTCAGTGATGTGACACCTCCCAAAAGTGCTCCCTTTTCCTCCCAAGACATAAGAACTTTCCCGTCTTCCTCATCCTCTCTCCTTCTTGAGATGGGATTTCTAAGGACAATTGTCTCAAGCTCTGACAGCAGAATATTTTCTTTCCAAGACTTAGAAACTCTGGAATTCTCTCTCATGCATATCAATGTTGAGAGAATGCTGCAACACATTTTCAGAGCTTTTAACAGGAGCAGCAGATGGCATTTGGTAGAAAGAACTGTTTAATTCCTATTAGATTCTCAATTAATTTGTTTTCTTGTGTCAAAGCTGGGTTTGCAGTTATGAATTTAGCATGGATTGTTTAAATCAATGTTAGAGGACTGTTTTGGTACTGCCTATCATAAAAACTAAGTACTGCCACTATAAGAGATTTGAGCTGTTTAATTTAATTTCTTTTAAATTTTCTGTTACCTTGATGCTAATATCTGAGAAGCTTTTATATCTGCAACCACATGAAGGAAGTAGTAACTCATGAAGACTCTTCTTTGCAGCAACAGGAAAGCAAAACATATACTGTCCCAAATGATTCCTGCTTCACCACTGGGCAGTTTACAATCTGGATTGCTCGTTGCTGGAGAAAGACACCATCAGTGTTAAAAATTCTTTCATAATGTTTAATGAATTAAATAATTCTAGCCTTTAAAATTATTTGAATTATTTTAGATTTTCCTAAAGAAAATTGTCATGCATTTCCATTTGAGGTGTACCATAATTTGTTTTACAACAAACTGAAAAGCTTCCAACAATGTGATGTCCCATGTGCCACTGTCCCACAAGTAAGAATATCACAGAAGTGAACCATTTGCATATAAATTCACCCTACTTTAGTAAGTACTTGAAAAAAAAAAGAATGGAAAAGGCACATTTTTTGTTGCACTGAATTATTTGATTTCAGTGTTTCCTGAAATGGCATATATCAGTTTTTTGTCCTATTCTCTTCAAAGTGACTTTTTCTCTCATTTTTAAATTAAGAATGCTATCAACAGGAGAAATAAATAGTTTATTTTTGTCAAAATGACTTTTTGACTGTCACCACTGATTATTTTTATTTTTCCTCTCCACAACTCAGTTCAATGCTCCTTTCCATTGCATAAGAGAAGAAATATTTGAAACCACAAAACTGCTTCCTTTGGGGTAGGACACAGGCAGAGAGGAAAACCCATTCTTCCTACCCCTAGATTTTGGCTTGGGCTATTTTTTCTTCCTTTATTCTCTGTAAGACAGTTCTCTTGGGGATATTAAAAAATTAAAACTGGGTTTTGTGGACCTGGACTATAAACTCCATGGCCTATGCTGCCCTATAGAAGGCAGTAGAAGGACTCCAGGGACAGGCTCTGGCTTGAAGCTGGCTTTTCAAGCAAGCAAGCCAACCTAATAGCTCTGAAAGGTCAAACTCCAAGAGCTTCAAAGCCTGCTGTGTCCAAACTCAAACTGGGTGGGAGTTTGAAAACCTGTGCCTAAGTTTCTGTTGCTGCCCAAAATGTTTTGGATAACACAAGAATTCCTGGGCACCTCTCATCCTGTGAATTTGTGTCTTCCTATTTACTTTCTTTTGCCCTGTTCCACACTTACCTATTGGGATCAATCACGACTACAGGAATTCAGAACTTTGCTGCAGACTCACTAGGCTGAAACAGCTCTTTAAATTCAGGAATAAAACAAACCAAACCCAAAAACACACCAAAAAAACCCCTTCAAGTGTTCTCAAACTGTTAATCCAGGGTGTCAGGACAAAGTGGAGACAAATTAATAGCTCACTGAGATGTGAAGGGTTTTGCTCTCCATACTTCATTCTTCCCTTCTCTCACCTCCATCCACAGACATTATCCACTCCATTCCTTTTATCACCACATGAGAATAATCACAAGGAAAAAAATTGCCTAAACTCTTTATGCATGCAGAAACTTTATTACTTTCATGCCATTTCAGTGAGCTGAAGTGGTTTCTCCTTTGAACCACTGAACCCTGGTACACAGGGAGGAGTGGGAACCCGCACTGCACACAGGGAGTGCAGCAGGGAAAAGGTGCCCTCTCCATGCAGTGATGGTGAGCTGACCTTTTAGCTCAAGATGTACAGTAAACCAGGGTATCACATCACCTGCATTTATGGGAAAATGTGTCAAGTGCCACTATCTGTGAATTGTTCATTTACAGCAAACGCTGGCTGTGGGTGGATGTCTGGGCAGTTTTCTCTGTATACGTGTCCCCCTTGTTTCTGTGAAATGTTTTCAATATTCTGTGTTGCTAATCAATATAAGTCCATGATTTTTCAAAAGGTAATACATCAAGGGATGGCACAACTTAAATATGGTAGAAGATTTTAAGGTGATCCTTTTTTTATAGAAAATCATGGAGAAAAATACGCTGTACTTACGAATATGGTAGCCTTTAACTGTACAAGCCAGGCTAAATGCCTGAATCACCCAGCAGCTCTTCTGAATTAATGATTCAATGTAGCCACATGCCCCTATCTGCAAGTAAAAGACAGTTTTTTATAACAAGACATAGCAGTAATAAGGATAAGAAAAATTACATCTTTTTACATTACATGAGAAATAATACAGCCAAGGGCAGTTGAATTATTCTCATTACTAAAAGAGCTTGGAAAAAAGAGTGGCTTTACCAGTGACACACAAACTAGTCTTAGACAGAATTTGATTTTTTGATTATTAGTGAGACAGGAGGTATGTGGGGCTTGTTTGAGTTTTTGCACAGAAAGGGACACATCTGGCATACAATGCAATGTGACAACTAAGCAACTTTTATAAATGACTTATTCTTGCAAACATACATGGACAATTTTAAGACACGTAGCTCCACTGAATTCCCAAGCATAAAATGAAGCACATATGTAAGCATTCAGAACATTTGCAAATTCAAACCACCCATAAATCAATTTTATATCAGTGTAGTGACTTAAATAAATGTAAAAAGAAAAATGTCTGTTCTTTGCAGTCCAGCACTAAAACTGTTCAAAGCTAAAAAGCAACTGCCAGGAATAAATCTAAATTTATCTTTCAAAAAGATTGAAATTACTGGCTTGTCTTAATCACCTGTCAGTACCACTGCAAGAATAAATATAAAAGACTTAATTAATCCAAGAAAATTCTTTCATATTTTGCAGAAGAATTTGACATTTAATTATCAAATACATCTGTTTCCACCTGAATTTCACACTAGTTCTAAAGGAAACAGGAATGGAGTTTGTAACTTTGTACTCAACTTCACTAATTACATCACATCACACAACTGCATCTCATACTAGTTTGAAAATTCTTTATTTAAATAAATTTTCCAATTAAATGTGCACTACTTATCAACAGTATGACTAATTTGCACTTCTTACTCATTTTTCACTCCACTTTTCATGAGACTTCTAAGGAGAGACTTCATTAGGCAAAGAAACCAGAACCTGGCCCTTAGAAAGTAGCTCGTGAGATTTTACAAAGCCTGACTGAGCACAAGGGTGCACATTTCCCTATGATGGATATGCACTGCCATTCCCTAGCAGTGCTGAACTGAAATGGAGACTGCTTTGGGCTTGCAGAAGGCTATGGTCCCAAAAAAGGACTTTTAATGACTGCTCAGCGCACTGTGCACACTGCCAATGAAACAGAAGTGCTGAAGGCAGAGGAAAGGCATCAGCTCCCTACCGACAGGATGTTCTTCATGGTGATCACGAAGACATTGTAGGCAATCAGCCAGTCCCAGTAACGCAGAATGCTCCTGATGGGCTTCAGCAACAGGTCTCCACCAAAGAGAAGGAAATAGAAACAGGCCACCAAGTAGCCCATACAGAATATGCTGATCCTTGTGGTTCCCGTGATGAAGATTATGGTAAGCACAAACCAGAAGAGGTAACTAAATATTATCACCTTATACATGTCTAAGTAGGACCTAGAAGTAAAATAAGGAGAAAAAGTTACCATTTTTTTTCTGAGGGTAATGCTATCTTTCCTCTTTCTGCATCACTGGCTGACACTTGTGCCATGGTCTTCTGGGCATTCTCACACTTCAATATTTGTGCAGGCACTGACCACTAACACCACAGTCAGGGGGTTTGGTTCATGCACAGGTCTGCCTGGGTCACACATTTCACTCCAGCTCCTCCCTGTGCATAAGCACCTTGCTACACCTGGTCAGGGTGCTGTGCTGTGCTTGCTGCAGGATCAAGCCTTGCACCATGGCAGGGAGGACATCCCGTTCTCACCAAAATTCATGGGAGAGGGATATTATCTGCAATACCATATATGAGATCTAAAGGCTGTCTGAGATTATCTTTCAAGAAGTCTGAGAAATAGTATAGCAAATCTATTTTAAAAAGCCAATTATAGTACACCCCTGCAAACAATTCCATATTTATTGATGACTTCTAGGGAATTCAGCCTGATCAAAAGACTAGTTTTCATAAAAAGCTGCTAAAAATATATTTCTCTAACAGAGATCAACTGCAAAAGTTTTGAGGGGGAAAAAAGTTTCTACAGAACAGAAATGTGATAGAATTTACTGAAACATTTACCAGGAAGCTCTGAGAGAGAGCTATCTGAAATCAGCCTGGCCCACAGTGGGAAAGAGAGAGAAACAATTTGGTGTTTTCAGATTCCTTAAAATGTTGACTTAATATTGAGTCAGTGAGCTTTCAAACAAGAATGTCTGCCAAAGGCAATACCAAATACTACATATAGCTAAACACTGCAAAACCAACTAATTCTTAATTTCTTCCCATTTATAATGTTTTGATTTCAAATCTAACTGTATTTTCAGAGTCTGTTCACCCAGGCTGCATAACTACATTTGTCAGGAAACCAGGCAGGGAGACAGAGCTACAGGAGTGCACATATACCTGAGCCAAACCATGTAAGGAGCAAATGAACTAAATGCACTGTATGAAGCCACATAAAAAGGCTCCTGCTGCTTGATGTTCTCAGGCTCAGAACTTTCTAGGAGTATGTATTTATAGTCTTACATTTATAGGCCTGTATTACACATTTTACCAGAGAGGCATTTAATGAAAGGTAAAAAGAAAGCTCCTTTATGTTTATTTCCCACAAATATTTAAGAAATTTGTCATCTACTGCCTATGAAATCTAAAAATATCATGACTTTGGAGATGTTACTGGGTTCTGGGTGATAAAACATTAACAAAGAATCAATATGTGCTGGGACAATAAAGAAGACATCAGTCAAAGAGGTCTTCATTAACTTGATGTGCATTAGAAATGGTGCTCTCATTGTTTCTTCAGAAAATAATATTCTGTTTGATATTCCTTTAATAATAATTATTGGTGTGTAGGATGGCTAGGAAGAGATCACTTTCCTGACACTGCTCTATTTCAAAAGGCTTGTCCTTTGCTACCAACAAAATGCATCAGCATATTTTGAGAAAAGCCCAAAATGGAATCAAATTGATCCAAAACACAGCAATGCCTTAATACTCATCAATAAGAATGAACTGACTCTTTGAGACAAACGTGACTGTCTCAATCCAAACTTCCCAACATATACATGTGGCATTTGCTTGGGTCATAATCAGCAGCAGGTATCACTTAGAGTAAAACTTCTGTAAATTAGAGAGAATATGAAAAGGAAGACAATAATCTAACTACATTTTTACTATGATGGTAGCCATTTGCTACATTTTAGCAGTCATCTAAAATATTAAATATACCTTTTCTTCTTATATCCAAAATATGCATTAAATATAATAGCCTTAGGCATCTCTAAACCAACCAAACAACAAGACTGCATGTAATGGAAGAATTCTTAGAAGGGAGGAGGCACTACAACGGTGTCAAGTGACAAATGATACAGTCCTTAAAGATGGAAAGCAATCTGACTTTTATAACTCTGCAGTTACAAGCAAATCCAACAATAAAAATGGCTCCCAAGAATTAATCTTGGAGTGGACATCTCACAGATGGTGTTCAAACAAGTCAGCCAAAGCACACCTAAACAATGAAGACCACCAACCATCCAAGGTACTTCTGTGCTATCCCAAGAGGGTGGCCACGTTGAACATAATGGAGAGAACCACTCAAGTTGTTTCAGGTAGAAAATCTGTTTCTTTCAGTTACAATATGCAAAATCTTGTCTGTTGCAGCATAGAGTCATGCATACCCCTAATTTTCACTAATTGGTATGGATAGGTCAAGGGCCATAAGAGCAGGAACAAAGACATGTCTTGGTGGGGAGATCTCTACATGTTACCTCTCAAATCATTTGACATGTTCTCATACATAAATCTTTAAATTCTGTCTCAAAGCCCAGAACATTAGGAAGCGAGGAGTTTCGGATACTTGCCCTGGGATCATAATGCAACAGTGGGAGGCTGAAGGACAAAGACCCCCCAACAGTTAAAAAGACCCTACACAAATCCTTGAGGACAGATGAGGTGCTCACCCTCTGTTTAAAAGCTTTCACACAGACTGAAGAAAATGTTAAATCTTCGATAGCATATACTGTGATTTTATGCTTTCACTGCAGACCACATAGATTGTTAGTTTAATGTCATGTAAATCTTCCAAACTCCCATTTTCTAAGTGTTCTTTAAACCTCCCTTCATTCACCAAGAGCAAAAGGCCACCCTCAGGATGTGATATCTAACAACACACCTTAGAAATCTGCACAGCTGGTTCCCAAGGGGACAGTCCCACCCCTGGTCATCCCTTCAGCTCTGCATTTCAGCCTCTTTTTTGTCTTTGGCTCTTCAAAATGGTTTCAAGAAAAGAATTTGCAAAAGCTTATTTACTTTGAGGGAGGACAGAAGGAATGGATACTTTTCTGCCCAATTAGCCTCCGAGCTCACTCAGTGCTGGTGTGATGAATGCAGAAAGGTGGGAGGGTGCAGTGGGAGGCCAAGAACACAGACACACATATGAGTAAGATTAGCCACTACACCAGTGCACCAAAAGCATCCAACTATGGCTTTGACTACAGCATGACAGCCTCTGAATGAGAAATTACACAGAAGAAACCTGAAAGATTAATGAGAAATAAAACCCACTGATTTTCCAACAATGTCATTAGTAGAATCCACTAATACTCTGGATAACATTTTGGAAAAAAATACCATATCAATTGGCTCAAAACCAAGGAAGAAAAAGTCTGAAGTTCATTCCACACATCCATCAAAGCTATTTTAACTTCAGATGGCTCTCTATATCAAATTATCTGCTTTTATTTTCTAAAGTTTTATTGGTCTTACCATGATTGTTTCAATATTTTATTTCCACAGGAATTAATTTTTAACTGTAATATAATGCAGCCTGTTGCAGAGAGATTGCTCTAGGTGTAGTTGTTTTCCTGGCATGCTACATGATGTGTTTGGCTATAACCAGCCTAGTGTCTAGACCTCTGCCTGCAGGCACCAAGAGGTGCTGATGCTGCAGCCAATAATCCCTTTCAGGAAAGGTATTTGTCCTCAGCCAAATGTCCTGCCTTGAAATTTAGGGGAAAAACACACTTCTGCTTACACACTGGTGAAAGCCTTTTTTGGTGATGGATGCAGCTCAAGGGTTCTTCATGCTGGAGGAGCTGCTGTTGTGTAGTTTCACTGTTTTTCCTAGTAGCCCCCTGCTTTGAGCATGATACCCACTTTCATATAACCCCAAGGCTCCTCCAGTAGCCATCCTCTGATGACATACTGTCCCTACACATATGTGTTCAATAAGCTTCACCTACTCCCAGATTTCTTCTTTCTTCCATATCTCCGGTTCCTCACACTCTTAGCAGCCTGTGTGACCCTACATCAGAGCTTGTTTCCCCTCCTAATCTCAACATTACTAATGTTCCCAACCCAGCTTCCATCACCAAACCCTCCCCCTGGAGCTCTATTTCAGCTTTCAGAAGGGAGTTCTGTTGATTTTCCCTCTGCCAATAGCAGCATCTAATCTTCTGAGAATTACCTCCCTTATATCAATGGACTTCAAATCTAGTCTTGTGGATCCCATAGGTCTTTGTTCCTACTACTTTTGTTAAACCCTCTCAAGGAACTGATATTCTTTTACGATTACTTTCTTACCAATGAAGTCCTTCCTTCATGCTTGTATCCACCTTAAAAATACCCAAATTCACAACTGTGTTATTTGTTGAAGCTCATTTTTTTAGCAACAGAATGTTTATCTGCTTTAAATATGACAGGAAGCCTGTAATGCTCATTTGCAAGTCCTATCTCACTAACCTAAGTTGGAACACGGTTCCAAAACTGGCATTACAGATGCCTTTCTGACACTTTACCTGACTCCCCTCATGATGGTTCCCAGAGTACAGGTATTAAAGAAGACAGTTTAATGACTTTTTCTGCTTCTAAGTGGAAAAAAGCAGTTACAATCCCAAGCTTTTTTCCCCCTTGAAAATGTCTAAGAGAATGTCTGAAAACTGCTTGGGAACTGAAATGAGAATTTTCCAGCATTAGAGACTGTGGGAAAGGATTATCCTCAGTGAGGTTGCTTTAAATCCTGTGTCATTCTAAAAGCTCCTATTTCTATTCTTTGTTCTTATTTCTGTTTCAAAGTCCTTTGGATGTGCACTCCTTTGGGGTCAAGCACATATCCCCTGGGAAATCTGGGGGTGGAAAGACAAGAAAATTTCAGGAAATCTCTTAGACTATTTATCAATGTTGAACTCAAGTATTTCTCCAGAGAGAAGAAAATGAAGCATTTTGGAAATATGTTCCTCTTCTGCCATTGTTTATGTTGCAGCTAAAAGCTTTTTATCCATGTCTACTAGAACAGTGACCAAGTAGTATCTTCTCAAGCAAAGTGACACTTCAGAAAGGGTGCCTTGGTCTGCAGCTGCCATTCTTTTACATAGCAGTAAATACACATCAGGCTTCTCAGAAAACACAAGAATACCAAGCATAACTCTTTAAATTTTTTTTTTCTTCTGCTTCTTTATTCATAACCAGGTTGTCTTCTCTTACTGTTTGGCTCTTTCCGACTGACTTTTGGAGAAATGCCATTATTAATTTCACTTGCTTGGATAAGGATTGAAGCAAGTTCTTGTCCATACTACTAAATGTTTAGACCGTTCTCAAACTTCTCTTGAAAAGCATAAGAAACGTTTTTAGACAAAGCCCTTTCAGTTCCAAATTGTCTTGGATGGAGGCCATATACACACATTTACTTCTGAGGTAGATCTTCAGTGGATTACCCAGAGCTTGAGAGTCCTTCTTTTAAAGATTTATAACTCCTAATAAAATATTCAGTCACCTTAAGGTACTGTCATCTATCGGCCTATCTACTGGTGCTTCTTTGAAGCAAATTAAGCACTTAGGATTGCATATATGCAGTACAAACTCTCAAAAATAATGTAATCTAAAGCCTGGGATAATCTATATTGTAGTGAAAGCACTGAAAGAGACACTTAAGAGCTCAAAAAGAAAGGTAAGATACCTTGAGGAACACAAGAACTATTATGCAGTTCCCACTAAAAGAAGGTCTGTTTATACTTAGGGACATCATCCTACATGTTCCCATTACACATTCATGCAGCTAACACTACAAAAAAAACCCACAAAAACAAAAAAGAGAAGTTATAGCTTAAAATGGGGTGGAAGGAAGACCTGTAAAACTACAGATGAGTAAGCCTTCCCTCTGTGTTTGGGAATATCACAGAGCAGGTCTTCATGGAAGCAATGTTAAGGCATATGCAAGACAAGAAGGTGATGGCTTTACTAAAGGAAAATTGTACCTGTCCACTCTGGTGGCTTTTTTAGGATGGAATGACTGCAACACTCTATAAGGTCAACAGAAAGAGAAATGTAATCTACCTGGACTTTTGTTAAACCTTCAAGATGGTCCTACACAACATCCTTGACTTTCTAGACTGCAGTGACATGGATTTGACAAATGGACTATTCAATGGTTAGAGAACTGGCTGAATGGATCAGCAAGAGAGTTGGGGACAATGGCTCTATGTCCAGGTGGAGGCAGGTAACAAGTGGTGTCTCTCAGGGCTCTGTCCTGGGACAGGTGCTGCTCAATATCTTCCTCAGTGACACAGAGAGTGGGAATAAGTGCACCCTCAGTAGGTTTGCAGATGGCACCAAGCTGAATGATTCAGTTGGCACAACAGAAGAATGGGATGCCATCCAGAGGGATCTGGAAAAGCTTGAGAAGTGGGCCCATATGAACCTCATAAAGTTGAACAAGTCCAAGTGCAATGTCCTGCATCTGAGACAGGGAAATCCCACACATGAGCACAGACTGGGAGAGAAATCCATTGACAGCAGCTGTGATGAGAAGGACTTGGGGGTTCTCATGGATGAAAAGCTGGACACGAGCTGACAATTTGCACTCACATCCCAGAAAGCCAGCTGCATCCTGGGTTACCTCAAAATACATCAAGGGAGGTGATTCTCCCACTCTACTTTGCCCTTGTGAGATACCATCTGGAGTATTGTGTTCAGGTCTGGGGTCCTCAGTCTGTTAGAGTGAGCCCAGAGGAGGTCCAAGAACATGGCCAGAGCACCTCTCCTATAAGGAAAGGCTGAGAGAGTTGGGGTTGTTCAGCCTGGAGAAGAGAAATCTCTGGTGAGATTTCACATTATGTTCTTCTAGTAATTAAAGGTGTCCTATAAAAAAAGGAGAGAAGTGTTTACACAGGGATACAGGGATAAGACAAGGGGAAGGGTTTTAAGCTAGAAGAGGAGAGATTTAGATTAGGTATTAGGAAGAAATTCTTTACTCAGAGTGTAATGAGGCACTGGAACAGGTCACCTGGAGTTGTGGATGCCCAACCTGGTCTAGTGGAAGATGGCACTACTCTTGCTAGCAAGGTTGGAATTAGATGATCTTCCTTTGAAATGGAAGGTCCCTTCTATTTCAATGCAAACCAGTCTATAAGTCCATGAGTCCCTGCCCAAATATCTACAAGAAAAGATATTATAAACAGGAATATCTTTTGTTCCTGAATGTGTTACTTTAATGGGCTTTCTAGTAATTAATGATTCATTTTTCAAACAA
Source organism: Molothrus aeneus (assembly GCF_037042795.1). NCBI lineage: Eukaryota > Metazoa > Chordata > Aves > Passeriformes > Icteridae > Molothrus > Molothrus aeneus. Next base: position 100,984,802 of record NC_089646.1, on the reverse strand, counting down.
AAATATCCCCGTTCTTTTCTCTTTCTCTGCCTTGTTTTCCTTCTTCTCCTTATTCACACAACATAAAACTGTCACATGAAATGATTTCACAGATTTTTGACATTTAGGTGGAAAAAATATAAAGTGATCACAGTTTATTTGTACAGCTCCACTAATGGGCTTTTTGATTTTCTGGAGCTTTTTGTACTCTCAATCAGCAACATTACCTACTTCCTAATACATGCAGCAAACTCCCAATTAAATGGTTCCATTTTGTTAATCACCTCTCCACATGTCTCCTTGGTCAGCACATACCCAGCAGTGTGTCTGAGTGGATGTCCTGCCAAGCTTCAAGTTGATGCATCCCATGCACATGAACCAAACCACAGAAATTAACCCAAAGGATTGTGGAGAGGCAGAAGGCCAGTTCAGCTTGAGCTTTGCTTTCCTGACTCTGATTAGCACCCAAAATCTTCAAATATCCTCTGTGTTTCAAATTTTCATGTTTGTCCATTTGGGTATATCTTATACGGATGTTTAGAATTACCTATCAGATTCCAGAAAACATTGAAAAGATCCCAAAAGAAGCTGTTTAAAAAACAGTGGTTTTCTTGTCTTTTTCTCTTCTAAAGACAGCTTTAGAACACATTCCCATCAGTAACAAGTTTTTTGGAGGAAAATTCAATCTTTCTGTCAGAAACCAGTGATGGTTTTTACCAGTGACTAAACATACCAGTGTGCCCAATGCAACTGCTGTGTCATCCTTTGCTAAGATGGACACAACTGCAGTGGCAAGAGAAAAACTCAGGCAACCTCCACTATGTTTCCTCTTAACCAAGCCCTGTTTGTTAGCTATCTTTTAGAAAGCATTCTCATTTGATGAAGCTTTTTGAAGAAAGAATAATATTTCTCCCTTCCTGCTTATGTTACTGAATCTAGAGCACTGGGTCCACTGTGTAGACTGGAAATTCTCAAGGGGGAGAACTGCTCAACCTTTGCCCAGTAGCTACTATAAATCTCTGGACAAATGAGTCAATTGAATGTTTCAATCTAACAGAAATAGCATGATCGTCCTAAAGATCCTGGGTAGGACTTCCAGTGATACCAGTTGATTGGTAAAAGAAATAAGTCTGTCATCAAAAGAACGATTCTTACAGACATTAGTTCTAGACATTTTTGTATTCCTGTCATACTCAGACATCTGTTGGTAACATGCATTCACAGATCAAGTCTGACAGAACACCACAGCTAAGAAATCTTACTCTTCCCATTTACTCTTGTGAGACTGCATTAACTTTCAGAGACAACTTCAAATAAGAGCATGTCCAGCAAAATTTAGAAGAGCTGAGCTAATCTGTGTTTTCTGAAATGAGCACACAATGGAACAGTTCCATTGTTTGAAGGCTGTTCAGAACAGATTGCCTCAAGCTCTGTCCCTTTATGTGTTATTCACCTTCTTAAACAGCCTTGTATGCAATGCTCAGGAACAGGACATGTCAGTTGTCCTTCCAAGGCACTTCTATTGTTCTTATGCCTAGATGAAATAGCACAAAGGTCAGTCTCTTAGAGTGTTATTTTGATTGTGCTTAGACAACAACTCCACAGGACACAACTGATGACTTTTTGGCATTAAACACATACATGGGAAACTGCAGACTACAATGGATTCTTGCTAACATGTCTGTGTTTGGGGAAAAACAGCAGAGCACTTAAGTCCACCATAAATGCTGCCCTACTGGGCATTCATGGAGGGAAACTCAGATTTGAGTACCAAGATTTTTCCTGGAGTTGGAAATAGAGAGGGTTAGATTAATCTAACAGTCAAACTACTCATTTTTCTCAAACATTCTAAATCCACATGTGCACAGATAATATGCAGGAACTTGTGACCTAAAGGTGAATGTTTTGCAATGTGTTGGTTATCCAAGACGGTGGTGGGACATGATGATGTTAAAGGTCTTTTCCAAACTAAACAAGTCTATGATTCTGTGAATGCAGGCTTTCAGGCAAATTTATCTCTGAACTTCTCTGGAGAGCACTTAAAACAATCATCAGTTTTAGGAAGATGTGTTTGCATCCACCCTTTTCTAAACCAGATGCTGAATACCCAGAAATTAACTATCTGCTCTCTCAAACAGTGGTATGTTAGACGGGAACATACATGGATACAAATTCCAGGGAAAATTGGAAGCTATGAGAATGACTTTTAGCCTAGTGAACTTTGTGAAAATGAAGCACTGTATTTTCCAAGTGTTTAAGATTCAGTTTTTACCGGCAGTGGATGAAGTCAGGAACAGGATTATGCTGGCTAAAAGATGCTGCATCAAGGTTCATGCAAATTTCCACATTGTCTCCAGCCATGATTCGTACTGCAGCTTTATTTTCATCCTCAAATGTCTGCCTTTGCAAGGATGCACACAGAAGCAGCATGAAGTCATCTAGGAGAAAGTAGTGATTGCAAGGAAAAATTCAGTCACCAGCATAGGTGTAAGGAGAGTTGTGGTGTATCCTAATGTAGTTACCAGACTGTTTTCCCACACTTTGAACCTCCAAGACTGAGTGGTTTTCAATGCAATCAACTCTGAATTGAAATGTATTAATGCCTTTAGGTTTTTTTACCTGTCATTGTCTATGACTTTTATGGAGAAATAAATGGAAAAAGGGGAAATATTCATACATTTTTATATTGAATTATTTAAAAAGGGATACAGGAAAAGCAGATGCAAAAATTACTAACTCTGTAATTTTTTCTAGTACATTCAAAGCCATGCTTAGTATTCAATCACCCAAAAAATCTGTCGTCTTGCTGTTGAAGTGTAAATGAAAGGCTGGCTTCAAATTCCACTGTACAGATGATTTAAGCAAAGGATATATAAACACTTTATAACAATGTGCTAAAATACTTACACACAAGGAAGACAGGGTTTGGTCTCACAATGAAGTCTGGAAAGTATAACCACTTTATGATGTTGGAGTTGAAGTTGGCATTGCCACTTCTCCATGGATAGTCTGTGTGGCAGGAGCATGCAAAAATTCAATCAGTACTCCATAACAAGTACTTAATCCTTTTCTTCAGAACACTTGCCAATTTTCCAGCATTTTTTCTATAAAAGCAACAAGCAGTAATTTTACATAAAGGGTGTCCTTACCTTTACAAGGAGCAGGTGGGATGCCAATGCAAAGGAAGTATTGGAATGTAATGATGCATGTTAGAAAACAGCAATATTTTGGCCAGATCTCTGCAATAGCTTTTCTCCTACGTCGATACAATACAGCAATCAGCCAGAAAGCATGAATCATTGCATAAAAATCCATCCTTTGACCAATTACATTCACTGATAGAAGAAAACAGGTCTGGAAACAAAGTAAAGAAACATAAACAACTTTTACAACCTCATGACTAGTCAATACAGCAATAATAAATTATTGTGGATCCTGACAGAATCCCTGAATGTGCCTGTGTCTGACTGCAGGAACCCTGTCCAAAACAATATGCTCCAACAGCAATTTCCACCACTCCACCCAAACACCCAGATTTTTTATACACTTCTGTCTAGAGCAGGTGTGATATCTAAAGATACTAGAAGGAAAGAGCCTTGTCACAATAGCTAGTATGTGAAATGTTTAATTGTTGCCAAGCAAAGAACACATTGCACAGCCACATATTTTGATAGGATGTATAGATGTGGAAGAGGAACTATTAAGATTGGTACAATTTAAACGTGTCCTCATGTAGGAAATGGACAAGGCATTTGGACCATACAGGTTCTATCAGTGATAGACAAATTCAATTTCTGCAAGAAAGCTTTAGTTTTCCATTATTCTAAAGGCTCTGCATTTCAGCATTTCTGCTCTCTGGCTTCACTGAAAGCAGTCCCTTCACTCAGTTCCATGAAACATGTTTTGAAACTTTGTGAAAACTTCATTTATTCAGCGCACTATGCTATTTTGGCTTTCTCTCTCCCCAGATTAGAATGATTTAAAATTATTTCCCAAAGGAAATAACTTGCTGGGCTTTTAAAATTTTTATTCATTCTTAATCCTCAGATGGCTGTGAACAGTTTACTCCATTGATCATAGTGGCAGTAATGTTTAACAGATAGGTCAAGAGCATCATTACGATTAAATTTAGGATGCATTACTCTGGGAGTTGCCTCCTTCACATAGGCATAGAAAATTGTGAACAATCATTATTTATGGAAAGATTTTTTGAAAGTACATTTCATGTGCACATGAACAAACGGACAAGGTAAGGAAACAGAGATGACTAACATGAATGATGACTAATAAGCCTCTAGATGTCAAACACAACCCAAGCTACTATTCAAGAATACCACATTCAAAAGGTTTGGAATGTTAATCTAAAGAAAAGTAATGCATATTTACCTCCAAACCAAACTTGTAGAAGAAGTAGTTTATGAAATACTTGACACAGTTTACAAGTCCATCATCCAGATGTGCTCTTGTAATATCATGGAAAATGGTTTTAGTCACAGGTGCGGTGAGGTTATTTCGACATCTGTAGTATTCTTGGTGACGGTAGATTGTAACTTCAAAGGCCAGAATAGCCAGCATCAGTAAATTATTCTATGGGAGACAATGAGGAGAATATTAAAAAAAAGTCAAAGCCACAAGAAGCAATAAAAGTTTCTGATAAGTATAAACCCATTAATACTCTAATTGATGTTATCACTGAGGACTTCTGCACTCCAAAATGCACTGGCACCTATTCCCAGCTACTATGATTGAAACAAATTAAGGTTCACACCAATTCTTGGATTTTGAAGAATCATACAGACATACAGAAGACACATATAAAGACATTAATTAAAAATACTACAGTAAAAACTAGTTTTGGAAATGAAGGGAAGGAAAACACCATCAACGTGCCCTCTCATATTTCAGAGATTTTCTTAAGGTATCAGGTTTTGTTTTGCAGGAGATAGAAGACACAAACATACACACAAATATAATCTGCAGAGGTTTAGCTGTCAAGCACTAACTTTCCAAAACAAGGATTTTGGGTAGAGCAAATTTAACCTAGGCACTCTTTCATATGAACAGTCTATCTGTCAGTCTTCTCTCAGGCACAGCCCTTCTGTCCCAAAGCCCGATTGACTAGGACACAGTCAAGGGTGGCTATGAATGATTTTTTATTTATCTCAGGAGGGAGATCTGTCCTATGCTCAATAGAAGAGAGGTACTAAATAACTGCAAAATCTGTTAAAAAGACCAGCTCAGAGAAACTTCCTCAAGGAAGTCATAACTGAAGCAGAAGTGGCAAACTCTAGATCTCTGTTCTTTGAGAAATATTTGGGACAAGAGACTCCTGAAACAGATGCCACTGGGATTTTTATATTTTCTCTCAACCTTAAAATGTGTATATAAAATGTCGGAGATTCTTTAAATTAATAACAGGTATGTTTTTCCCCAGGACTTGGCACATTTTCACTGTAAGTAAAGTTTTTTAATCAAGACAGGAATAATAAAACATTGCTCACAGGCATCAAACAAAATCAAGAAAAAACAAAAGACATCCATTTACTAGTGTTTGAATGAATGATTCTCTTAACTCATTATATGTTCTAAACTGTGGCTAAGGAATAAGCACTTAGAAAAATTAACTTCTAGCACACACTGTCATTCAGGGCAATTACCCCAATTAGACCCACCAGTCCTTTGGCACCTGACGGCCACGTAACTCTTCATTACTTAGAGTTCTTAAATATCACATTTTTTAAAAAGCTTTTAACAGATGGTAGAGTCCAAAAGTGATAATTCTACATGAAAGAATAACTTAATTGGTACTGAATCCCTTCTGGAAATGTTCTGTATAACAGATGTGGTTTACTGTTGCCTCTTTCCCTGTGTACTTCCCTATTATCAATGATTTGCATTACATTTTTTTTGTGTGTGTGACAGATTATTTATTTCAAAGACAATGCTACTTTCATCACAAATAAGAAGATTTCTGAAAACAGACAACAAAGAAGTTACCCTTAAGTACACAAGAAGGGGACTAGACTTTCTCAATCCAACCCACTCCGAAGGATCAACTGGCCCACTGTAGAGCACTGAGGTTTTCAATTCTTCTAAATTGACTCTAGTTTCATTCTCTCCTGGCTAAAAAGAAAATGCAACAGTTATAAAACATTACTTTAGGAGTGCTTGGGAAGGGTATGATAATCAACAATAATACATCAGGTGAACTGTTATTTTTGTAGTTGATATGCTTCCTTTTGCTCTCCTTCACTGAAGTAGACAGCAGTCAAACCTTTTTAATATGCATTTGTACTCACCAATGTACAGTTTCTGGAAAAGTCCTTGGGATCAATAGATGTGAGCTGATACAACATCTTGCAGACAATAATTACACATGTCCAAACAGTGCAGATACTTGATGCCAGTGGGCGAAACTGAGCATATGGCAAAGCAAGAGCCCAGGCAATTAAAAACACAAAGTTAAGCAGAGACACCTGAAAGCACAAAAACAGTACAGAAATTACATGGAGTAACAAAAGAACTAAGAAAGTTTTACCGTTTCCACAGCAGGTAAAAAAAAATATTCAAAACAAAGGGTCATGCAGAAACTTTGAGGAAAACACTGAAAAAATAAATTACAACAATACCCACAGTAACACAGACACAAAGTAGCAGAGTGAAGAAGGAAGAACTTTACAATTGGTTTAGGAAGATATTTACCACCTACATAATATTAATACTATTAGAGCCACAAAACTCCAATCTTCCTTATCAACAGATGTGAAATATAATGAACCTCATGCAGCTTCTGCTGCTTTAATACTCATGAAACAAAGAAGAGATGGCACCGATCCATGTGATGAGAGACCTTCATCCTCTTGACTTCTCCCCCACAAAAAAAAAGATAAAAGTGATATCTTTTTGTTTTTAGTGAATTCTGTCTTACTACCCTGTTTATGAAATGGCTATGTCACATACAGAACTCACACTGCCCACACCAAAAGCACAGCTGAAAGTGTTGCTCCCTTTTTCTTCAGGCATAGTTCCACATTCTTGTTTCTTAAGCACCAGATCAAGTCTAAGCAATTTTTCTACCTTTACCTTCCCAGTCCTTTTCTATGCCTTCCATCTTTGGATGGTACACACAGTTTGAGCAGGAGAGAGGGTATGTCTCTTAAATCCAAAGAATTGGACTACTAAAATTTTAATACCTGGAGAAAAGGTATTACCTGGAGAAAAGGGAGCTGAGACTCCTGAAACAGAGAGAATGTGGAAGATGTCAAGGCAGGTTCCCAGCAGGTGAACAAACCCAGCTGGATCCCACAATTTCAGTGAGGTGACAGGAGGAAGCCTCTCCCTACACCTGGGTGTGCAACCCCATGGCAGATGCTGACATGATGTGTAAGAGTTTTACAGTGGGTGTTTACTTGCCTCTTTCACTGTGACCCAGATGATGTAAGAGGAAACAATTTTGATGATGTGCAGCTCCAACAGCCACCACACAAAGACTTGCATCTTGTGAAAATACTCCAGGAATTTCAAAAACAGCACTGTAAGGCGGTCGATCACCAGATGCCACTTGTTCCTCAAGTCTGCAGGGATGTTCAAGCAGAACCATTGTAAGGACAAAACCAGAAGGTCTCTGTGAAATGGAACACTCCACTAGACAACAATGATCTTTCTGCTTCTCTTCTAAGCCTTAGAGTAAGATAAGATGGAGGATAAAGGCACAGCTCAGTAGTCAACTAACTAAAAGTGGGGTTGAAGCCCACTGAGCTGGTGTGCTTTCCCTTCTGACCCACATTCCCTGGAAGGATTCCGCACTTCAAAAGCAGCAGTGGTGGCCTCCCTTGCCAATTTTGCTTTCATTCCTCTCATCAGAGCTCTTTTTGGACTCTTGTCCTCCAGTATTTTTGGACCTAAGCTTAGAGATCTCACTCAGGAACTAATTCCAGCCCTGGTCCTTTTCCAGCTCAGAAAAATAAAAAGTTTTTTGATACTTGGAAGCTATGGATCCAGCCTATTTTCAGAAAGCACAGACTACTACTACTACTACTACTACTTCGAAAGCTTTTCAGCCAGACTGGAAGAAATCCATGCACACTAGGACTTGGATTCCTGTCACAAGGGTTGAGACAATTTAATATAGACATTTTCAGATGCCAGAATTATCTAAACTGCCTTGAAAACAGCACAGCCTTTTAGAGTGTGACCTTTGCCTTCACCGGACATCTAAATCAAGAAAGGCAAACTGTAGCCCAGTCAAATATTTCCCTCTGTTGAAAAAGCTTTATCAAGTGGAGATCATGAAGTTGGGTGAAAGTATCCTTTCACAGGGATGTTTGGCTAAAAAAGCCAGCCTCCCAAATAGTACTCCAGTGAGCAAACTTGTGGCATCACCTGTTACATGTGAGTCTACACAATACATTTGCTGAACAGTCCTCTCTAAGTGACCACTTTGCTTGTGGGCTGGCTGTAAAACTGTTTAATCTGGCTGGTACATATTAGTATAGAGTTTTCACACTGTATTCAGGGTTTCAAAAGCATTTTGGAGATTAGGAGGGATTTTGCATGCTGTGAGAACATTCTTTATATGAGAGATGGAAACATTTGCAAGTGATACCAAAGCACATCATTGTCTAAGCTGGTAAAAATGCAAAGGAGTTACCACCTTCTTTATGAAATGATTTCAAATTATCGCTTTATTTTATATGTAAAGAACACCAAGTTGGTTACTCATGCATATTTGTGTGGAGAACACATGCACATTTGTGTGAAAAAGCAGACTTCTGGAATACCTCACAACTAAATTCCATTTTTTCCCTTTGTGTTTTTTCTCCAAACACAACTTAGAAAATCCTAATAAAAATGCTGAGTGATGTGAATTCTGTAAGCACGTGATTAAACTTGAGAAATTAATTAAGCTACAGAGCTCTAATCCTACATGTGTTTTTATAAGCACAATAAGAGTTTTTAAGAGAAGTCTTTACAGAGTTAGACGTTCTCACTCGTTCTTTCATTGCATTTGTTTTCATTTACAGTGTTGCATTGTGCGAGATGTATCTAGACAGTGCCAGTTAAGTGGAGCAGGCAGATAAGGAGCTCTGTCTAGCATGGCCAGGCAACACACACACAGGGAATAAAATACAGGCCTGACTGCATCCACTGAAAGATTGTACAACACTCTGTAGTGAAGTCTGAAGCACACATGAACGTGTTTAATGTCAAAGCTCCAGCCACATGGCTGTGTAAAAATGGTATAACCCCAGTAGAAATAAATGCCATGTGCAGCTTAAAGATGGATCCCCTTGTGCTATTCTAAGCAACACCAGCTGCAGCTCCCCATTTCCCTGCTTGCATGAGTCACTGCACAGAGTAATGTCCCCCAGCTGGTCTCTTTCCCAAAGCCCTTCCAACAAGCTGGGATCGCTGAAGTGCAGCAGACCCCCTCACCCCTCACAGACAGTATGAAGGCTGGCTAATAAAGGTTTCCACAGCCCATGACCACCTCTGTGATGACAGCTGTTCCAGCCAAGAAAGGTAAGTTGTTTCAGCTGAGGTTCAGGCACTGGAACAGGCTGTCCAGGGAAGTGGTGGAGTCACCATCCCTGGAGGCATTTAAAAGATGTATAGGTGTGGCATTTAGGAACATGGTTTAGTGGTAGATATGGCAGTGCTGGGTTAATGATTGGACTCAATGATCTTAAGAATGATTCCCTGATTCCCTAGGGCTGCTAAGCCTGATGTGCTGCCATTTTGCCTTCACAAAGATCCTCTCCCTATTTAGCTGTCACTGTCCTGTGATTATTATCATGAGTAACTAAATTTGTAGTAAGGCCCTTTCCAAAGAATACATCTTCCTTGAGTGTTAAGTGCTCTTTCCTAGTTTCACTTTTGGCTCATATTATAAACTGAGTTATGGGAATAATCAATTTTAGAAGGTCATATTAACAATATCAAGGATGATATTATAATCCCTACCCATGTCTGCCCTTAAGCTTTTTTTATGTTCATCTGGCATCAATTACATATTCCATATTCAGAAGTGAAAAATACGACACTAATGTGCACATAAATAATGAAGCAAAACCATTGGGACTTCTGGGGAGAGGTGCCTTGAAAGCATGCAGTATCAGGTATTAAATATGTATGTGTATTGTTTTCTTTGTTGTAAGGAGATTTCACTCTAAAGAAGTAATTGGGATTTGGGGTAGCCTTCAAATAATCTAACCCAGACCACCCAGAAGAAATGGGCACTGGATTTCTGTTGGTTTCTTCTTCTCAGCATCCTACAGTACACTTTTTCCCAAGAAGAGCTTGTAGCCTGTTGAATATTTGACAAGTAGCCATCTGCTCAGTTCAGGCTCTTTGACAGAGGCTGCATGTGAAACTAAAAGGAAAACCTGGTGATTGAAGTTAACAGGGAAGACCAATAACAAACACTTATTGACACTATTAATTAAGACTGAGGAAAGAAAAATTTGCAGCTGTAGAGCTCACCTGTAGTTTCTTCTTCCTCTGATTCATTGTCTTCATTGTCATCATCATCATCATCTTCTTTATCCTCATCATCCTTCTCTTCTTCTTTTCCTTTTTTGACCCTCCCTTTCCCTCCCTCCCCCTCTGGCTCTTCCATTCTTTTCTCACCAGCCTCTTCCAGCATTTTATCCTCTTCCTTTTCTCTGCTGGCTGTTAGATTCATCATAGTTATGTCAGGCAGGCTTCCATCTTGGTGCACCAGTCTGTAGGTAAAGAGTAGCATGTCAGCAAACTGAGTAGTAATGACATGGCAGTCTTTTTCTTTTTCAAACTGTTTGATTAAAAAAGAATTAACTGTTCATGGAAAATGCCTTAGAAGTAGAACAGTTAATGATTCTGGTACTCTCTCCAAACACACACTGAAAATTGGGTCGTTGGAATGTATTAGTAACTACTTCTCACTCAGATACTAATGGTTAGTTAGTAATGAGTGGTATTGGCACTTAAACTTGACATTTTCCCCACTGGAGAAAATGGTCAGAGTTTAAGATGTAGAAGCATGAAATGACATTAAGAGGAAACATTTCATGACTTCACTGGGGACTTACTCATTTTGGTGGTTTGGTATTTTTTTCTTGAGGCTGCTCAAAGTAATTGGAACAGAAAGAAAAAGGGAGATGAGAACAGAGGGGTTACAGAAGAAGGTCATTGACAAATACGTCATGCTACATCACAAGTCAAAGCATTCTCCTACTCCATCTGCAGAAGCCTTCTGATGCCAAGAGCATGCCATCATGACATTCAAGGGGTGCTTCTATAAAGAAACGTGGATTTGCAGCACAGATGGAAAGGGGGCAACCTATTCACACCAGTGCTAAATGTGGTCAGTGCTGTACCATGCTCTGAGTAATGCAGCTGAACCATCACAAGTATCTGACCTATCACTGTAAATGCATTTCCATCTTCCTCCAATTAAAAGATTCACCTAGAAAGCCAAGGAATTTGCAATTTTTCTCCCAGCTACCATTTTGGGAACAAACAAAAGCAAGAATTCCATGGCTGCACCTTCAGAAGATTTTTATAATATCTGTCTTTGATAGTGCCATTGATTCTCTCTTTGCAACATCTCACAGAGAATTTTTATTTAATTTTTAATAGTCTCCATCTAAATCTATCAGTAAGCGTCACACTACCAAAACTGGAATACAACCGATTTAACACAGAAACAATATTTCTCTAGTGCCATGATGCCTTTTTTCCCCCTGAGATTATTCAGTATATATATTTTCTTTACTATAGAAGATAAATATTTTTTATGGTTTTCTTTTTTCTCCCAAAACTGTGCTGTTGGGACTCACCTCCCAAAGCTGCAGAAACCCAAGTTTCCCTTTGAATACGACTCCTTGCAATGAAGTCTCCCTTTGGCAAGTGTATGATTAGGTCATTAAATGTTTGGTTATGCTATTGAAATTACTACACTCAGCATTCTTTCAAGCACCTGTAAGGCTGTTCTAAAATGCCATAGTACCACCTCAGGGATTTATTTTTCTTGATGTGAAATTCTGGCCTATAACCATTTAGACAGGAAATTCTGCCAATTTTAGGGTTTTTAAAGAAATGAAAAATATTTTTTCCTGATCATTAAAAATCAAGAGAATAGACTAGGTAGTTAATGAGAAATTCAAACAAGCAGAATTATTTTTCAATCATTTGGGAGCTGCAGTTTCTTCAAGAAGGAATCTTTGGAGTCTCAAATGCAGGAAAAACTACAGAAATCTGACTAAACAATCGTGAAGTAGAAATATCATGCCAATTGTCAAAAAGCAGAAAAGCTGGTTTAAAATTAGAAGTTTAACAGGACATTCAAACACCAAAAAATATCAAGTAATAAAGTTTAATCAAATTTTAGCCACATCCATTTCTAAAATTCCTTATCATGGGTTGGGCAATTAACCTGAGTGTCTAATAACCTGAAAAAATCTTATACTCAAGAATTTATTCAATAGCTTTGGCTACTGAAAACAGAATCATAAAATAGTTTAGGTGGGAAGGGACCTTAAAGCATCCACTACCATGGGCAGTGATACCTCCCAGCAGACCAGGTTGCTCAGAGTCTGATCCAACCTGGCCTTGAATGCTTCCAGGACCGGGGCATCCACAACCTCCCTGTTTCAGTGTCTCTCCACTCAACAGTAAAGAATTTCTTCCTAATATCTAACTTAAATTTCTCCTCTTTCTATTTGTACCCATTACTCCTTCTCCTGTCAGTGCAATTCCTGATGCAAAGTCCCTCTCCAGATTCCCTGTAGGCCCTCTTCAGATAATGGAAAGCTGCTGTGAGGTCTCCAAGAAATTTCTCCTTCATTAGGCTGAACAGCCCCAACTTTCTCAGCCTGTCTTCATAAGGTAGGTGCTCCAGTCCTCTTACCAACCTTGTGCCTCTAATCTGGACTTGCTTCAACAGTTCCAGGCCTTCTTATGTTGGAGACCTCAGAGCTGGATGCAGCACTCCAGATGAGGTCTCACCAGAGCAGAGTAGAGGGGCAGAATCACTTTGACCTGCTCACCATGCTCCTTTGGATGCAGCCCAGGAATCCATTGGCTTTCTGGGCTTTGAGTGCATGCTGGCTCATGGTGAGTTGTCCATCAACCATCACACCCAGGTCCTTCTCCTCAGGGCTACTCTCTGTCCTTCTCTGCCCAACCCATCGGTGTGTCTGGGATTGCCACGACCCAGGTGGAGGACCCTGCACTTTGCTTTGCTGTACCTCATGAGATTTGCATGGGTCCACCTCCTGAGTGTGTCAAGGTCCCTCTGGATGCCATCCCTTCCCTCCCGTGTGACACAGCACACAGCCTGGTCTCCTCAGCAAACTTGCTGAGGGTGCCCTTGATCCCACTGTCCATGTCACCAACAAAAATGTTGAATGGTCTCAGCCCCAGTACCAGTGTTGAGAGACACTACTCATCACTGGTCTTATAAACAATGAGCCGTTGACCAATTCTGTGTGGCCATCCAGCCAGGTCTTTATCCCCCAAGGGGTCCATCCATGAAAACCACATCTCTCCAAATTGGAGACAAGGATATCATATGGGATAGTGTCAAACCCTTTGCATAAATTCAGGCAGACAATGTCAGTTGCTCTGCCCCTATTTATCAATATTGTACCCATATCATAGAAGGACACCAAATTTGTTAGGTGTGATTTGCCCTTAGTAAAGCCATTTACCAATCATCTCTTTTGGGACTCTTTGATTATTTTCATATCTAAATCACAGATCAGCTAGCATATACACTAGAAGGATATTCAAATCTCTATAAAGTTACTAAACATCAAGGTTCCCTAAAATGACATAACTAACTTACATTTACCTAAAACTTTAATAAAGTACCAATAGGAGGGTCATGTATAAAGAAGAGAGAATGAATTTTCAGTTCAGTTCAAATGTTATAGAGATCCCTGGTTACTATAAAACATCAGTGCTTATTTAAAAGGCAGTGCACCATGAAATGAAAGTAACCATACAATCAGACAGGTTTTGTATATATGCAATTGCATTGATTTTTATGAGGTATTTTCTCAAGTGACTTTTATAATGAAAACACTCTATTCACACTGATGTAAATCAAGGACTTAATGACTTACCTCAGTGTAAATTGGACAGAAACACAGTAACTCTATAGGATTTGGTATGAGTGGACTCATCTTTCTCTTATTCATAATTCTCATTCATGTTCTGGATATCCAGGAGGCAAATGGGGTTATAAAGATCAGTACATATGATATATATACCTGATAAAGCCACAGTATGAGTTTGGTTTCAAGTAGGTTTATTTTTATTGGCATCAGTAGGCTTGAGCATTGGATCATGTGCTTAGGAGATCCAAGGATATATAAAATGCCCTGCCCACTGTTTGGAAAATCAGTCTATTTGGAATCTTTCTTCCAAAACTTCCTTATGTACTGCCAGAATTAGGGTTAGGGTTCTTTTTTTCTTTTTTTTCACTACAAGATCACATTATATTGTAACCAACAACACTGAGGTATTAAGATATAAAAATAACTAAAAAAAAGAATTTTTAAGACAAGCTACCCATACATCTTCACAGCTAGTGAGATATGATTTCATTGTTGGAAGCCACATACCAGTGGGAAATTACCCCAAATAACATAAAGGCATTGTGTCTGATACTAAGGGAGAGAAATAACTAAATAATAATGCAGGCAATAAGCCTTGAAGGTACAGCCACTACCGATTTTAGCTGAGAGCATTTCTTACTCTCAGGTTCATTAAATAGGATATCAACAATGAGAACTATACCAAGAGATCTAGTTTTTGGCAACAAAGCAATTTCTGTGGCACTGAAATCAGGCATGTGCCACAGGCCCTTGCTGGATTCCTAGTACTTTCACCTAATTGCAATTTACTGGAGCAGAAGATTAATTAATTGAATGCATTGTTAAGCATCTTTTGTCTTTGATAATTTTTTGCTGTTTATGAATAGTTTGAAACTTTCTGGCTAAAAGAAGTTCTCAAGTATCTTTCATGCAAAGCCTTAAGAACAGAAAGCTTTCTGCTCTGCAGAGCACTAGCGACCCATGTCCCAAATATTTGGTCTCCAAGACTCAAACTGAACACACAGTGCCACACCTCCACTGGCAGGAACCTTGAGTGCCTTTCCAGGGCTTTAAGGGGATATGCTGCTTGAATCCAAGCCCTGTTGGGGTATTTGGACAGGCCAGGAATCCTTGGTGCAGAGGTCCCTCTCCTTTCATTGGGTGCAGTGTCCATGCCGAGGCCTCCACTGCTGGGTTGTGGCTGCATTGCAGTGCTGTCTGTGCCTGCTCCCACACCTCCCTGACCCTGAGCCTGACATGCAGACTGACACTCTGCCTTCACTACACACCTGGCTTGTCTCCATGGACTCACTGGGCCTCACCAGGCTGTGGCTGACCCTCTTACCAATTCCAGATCTGATCCTCACCCTCAATTTTTCGTTCATGACTGCCCATGGGTGAGAGCCCAGCCTTGCCTCCTGGCCATGCCCCTTGGCAACCAGCTTGCCTGCCTTAGCCAAGGTGCTTGCCCTCACCACTCCCTTAAACACAGACTTCTGTAGACCAGAATTCCAGCTCTGGTGAACTTTTAGGAACAGTGACTCAAACCGTGTGATGACATTTGAAGAAGGAGCATGAACATGACTCATAAATTGACTTCTTGTTAGAGCAGGTAGTCACAAATATCTAAAATATCTAAACAATGCATCTTCTTGGTTTTTCTGTTTATATTCAGTAATGACAACAACTCAGAAGTCCTATTCTCAGAGATGACTTAAAAATAGCTCACATTTATTCCAGTCAAGTATTTTGAAAGGAATCTAATTTACAGAGTTTTCAAGATGCCATTTATAAAGGGATGATCATGATGGCAATTTTTCAAGTTTGGATCCTGCAGCACCCAACTCAGCCTTGTGAATTAACAGCCTTAGCATGCAGTGGGTTCAGTGTTCCCTTTCCAACTCTCAAATTTCAGTCTGTAGAAACTCGTGTAAATACCATATATTTAACTGAACAGACCCTCAAATTCTTATTCTTACATGCTTGAGAAAGACAGGGATGTGTGTCTCTGTGTTTGTGTGTCTGGGTGTACACAGGCGCATGCAGGCATGCATCTTTCCATGCACAAATAAAGGGTAGACAAACGAGCCTCCTCAACCAAATCTATTGTCTGCAGCCAATTACAAATAGCACCAATTATTCCTGCATTGAGGCATGGGCAAAGTTTAGGAGAATTCTCAGCTGGGAGAAGAAACTCACAATGTATAAATATGCAGAAGAGGTGTATTAACTGCTTCATCAGCTTTAGGAAACTGCAACACCTGAACAACATTATCTCCCTGCTTACTTCACAGTACTGCGCAGCAAGAACGTACTTTGCTTTAAGGCAGCTAAGAAGTAACCAAAAAAATAAGGTATATTGCTTTTAAAGGAAAGGAAGAATTGAAGTACCCACCTATTAATTATTAGATATACACGGCCATTGACTTTGGCATGGCTATGAGGTGGGAGATGAAAGCACAGGATGAAAATGGGAAATGAATTAGAGAGAGAAAAGAAAGCCGTTAAATAGGAACTGAACACACTTTCCTGTCTACCAATGTGTTATGGCACATTGTCATAACAATGTACACTCTGAAATTTTAACATACACCATGCAATGAAAAGTCTAGGAAGCTTAAAAATGCAACTCTTAGATATTTAGATCCTATGCAACTTCAGTCAGAACTACAGATAATTTTCATAGTCCTCAAAATGTGAGAACAGCCTTTACTGCTTTATTTGAAGTAAGCCTTAGAATATCACCAATTTTTTAAATATTTTTTTTTCTTTTCAAAAAATATATGTAAAGGTAATTATGGCAGAGCATCATAACAGAGAAATTATCTACCCCACCACCTTTATCTCTGACATCCCATAATTCATGGTACAGCAAGGAAATGGGTTTGGAAAGTCCTAATTAGAGAATTTTTCTTTCTCTTGCAGATGTCAAACTGTGACAATCAGTTCTGACACTTTTATAAATAGTGAGAAGTGCCTCACTCTGCCAGTTCCAATGTGCCAGTTTCTGTGTCCTCTCTTTGCAGCTGGCAGACCCTTACTCTTCAACTCACTCTGCAAATTTTGCTCATGAGAAGATGCATTTTAATAAATGAACATTCTTAGCAATTTCAACAGGACTCTTCAGTTACACACAACTGTAGTACTGTAATCACACCTGGCAGTTCAAAGGCAGATGGAGGAACTGGACATGCTTTCTTTATTGCTTTCATGACCAGCTCTCAGCTGCTGTGATTATTTTAAGAAGTGTACTATTAAAAGGACTGAGTTCTGTCTTGTTACTCAAAATAAAGATTCTGTTTGTTTATTTAATTTTTTTATTTTGTCGCCAAAGGTGCAGCATAAAAGCAGTTTAAAAAGATAAAGCATTTGTTAAGTGAATGCTAGTGTCTCCAAAGCAAAAAAGGAAAATTAATTTTTAGTAGCTTTGAGAGAAAACTGCACATATATATGAATCTTGGGTCTGTTTTAATTGCCCCTGCAACTTATTGCTAGCATTACTCTTAAGCTGAAGATGGTTGTTGTGTTAGTTCTTATCCAGCTTTATGCATCACCAATACAAACATCAGCTGTGCTCTTATCGTGAAGCTTTGAACTATAAAGTCAGATGAGGCTCAATAGTGATTTATTGCATGAAGAGAAGAAAAGAGATGGATTTTCATATGCCAGACAGTGTTAGTAGGAGTACAAACCAAGAAAACTGCTCTGACTGGGGTATTGATCATAATAGTTAAAGCTTCTCAGGAGGAACAAAGGAGATATTTGTGATTTTGAAAATACTGCAAAATGGCAAATGTAGCACATATGAAACATTTAACAGTAAAAATATTTAACTTCTTATGTGACTGCTTAATACAATCTAGTAAACATTTAGACTCAAAAAAATAGCATTCTAATGCCAAGATAAAAAAGCTGATGATATCACATGTTCCTCTTCATCTGTGACTTTAATAAAAAGCTTGGTACGACAATGAATGTCCACTTTCAGCATGATATCTCAAGGCTATTTATTTCTGGCAAAAATGTTTGCTCACAATGCATTAAAACATTTTGTTCTTCACCATCAGCAGTTCCATCCTTTGGGAATAAAGTGACTTTAGTCACAGTGATCCTCTTCATGCCACCATTTGGAAAGCTGTATAATATTCTTGTATCTTTCACGTGCAATGGAAAGATTTTCAAGTAGTGGTTGCGCAGGCAAAGTGAACCCATCAAAATCCTACGAGTGCCTCAGGGTCTTTTTGTTTTTATTCTGTGTCTATTGGATCACACTAGAAGGGAGGTGGAAACTTCCTTTGTTACTCAGCACAAACTGAGTGCAAACTTTGGGCTGCCAGAGAGCTTGCAGAGTTACTGCAATCTGTAAAGCATTCCCCCAAATGCTTGAGCCCAGGAAAAGCCCCATTTCAGATTGGACACATATGTGGGCTCTGTTTTCAGGACCTGGCCAATTCCAAGCTCTTAACATGTACCTACTACTGCACAAAAGTCCACTATGGACAAGGGAAATTTGCTCATAGGCCATTACAAAAGCACCCTTGAATCTACCATCACATTTAGCAATTCAAGAAGAGCAACAGGAGAGCTGTTACAAAGACAGACATTTAAAAATTAAGTTTAATCCCCCCCACATCTTTATTAGGAAATTTTATCAATTTTGATCAATTCTGGTCTTAGCAATTATTTAAATATGGAAATTGGAAGTATTCCATAGAACTGGAGCTTATTCTCATGGCACAAACTTGTACCATACACTGTGAAGTAGCTTCATGTCGACTTGAATGTATGAAAAATAATTGAAATGCTTTTTAAATCTTGCATAACGTAGAACATAATTCCCTGTTAAGTAATTGGCATCATTCCCTGTGGCATTATTCCCTGTGGTCTATGTGGTGTAATGCAGCTAGTCCCAGTTCATAGAAGTCCAGCTGAGACACACCTATCACTAGACAGGTGAACATTCTAAAAGTGGGGTCTAAATTAATTGCTCTCTTCAAAGAATGAACGTAATTGTCATTGCATAATATAACACTATGTACTACAAAACCATTTCTCTCTCTCATACTCCTGGAGGATCCTAGGCCAGACTGGTTTTTACACAGGAAAATATGTAAGAACCGAACACTGGAAAAGTGATGTCCCAGATTCACGAAAAAACGCTAATGAATGTCTAGATGAAATCACCAAATGTCTAGCACAGCCAAGGGTCAGTACTATGAAAAATAACCACAAATTCAGAATTCTTCTATTTCTGAAGATCAACTTTACAAAAAGGCCTAACTGTTCAATGCAAATGTGGTGTTTTCCACAGACATCCAAATCTTCATGTGGATGTCAAAATGGATGTTGAAACAAAAGAAGTGACCCAAAATAAAAGCTGTATTTCTTATTACTGACACATACAACAGGAACACACATACAAAAGGGCACACACAGTAATTAACCTAACTTCCAGTAAAGGTCAAAGCCAATTAAATAAATATATAAATGTCATTAGTACCTCTGAAAATGTATCTTAAAATGAAAAAGTTCAGTATGTAGGGGAAAATGGGGAGAGACAGATACTTTGGTCGTAGTGGGGTGCTGGATACTGTGCACTTTCTTTTTAAGCCAGCTGGTCATAGCAAAGGCAAATAATATCTACCAAAAAGTGAGCATTACAAGAAAGTCAGAAACAGCATTTCCATACAGATAATCAATAGCTGAATTTACTTTGCTTCTTTACCTGTAAATAGTGTTGTCCTGTTTGCTGGTTACAGCTTTTAAATCAGTGATCTGCAGAAACCGATCATGGAAATAGTGAAGGTGTAAGATACACACCAATAGGAAGGAGGTGGGGATAAAGATGCGTGTGAATAGATCAGCCACAGAAAACTGTTTTAAGCCAAGGTCCTCTAGTCTGGAAAAAAAAAAAGCATTCCACTAAGGCATCTTTTCACACAAAATATTCTTTCCATGAGACATTTCTACAAATTATTTCCAATAGAAAATAAGGGGATGGTACTTTTTGTGTGGTTTTGGTTTCTAAAATTCTCCCAAACTAGCAAGTTTTACAATGCAAGTATCCTGTGTTCAGACTCAGTAATGTAGAGAGGTACTGTAAAAGTACAGTCAAATGAACAAACTCTGCCACAGATCTCTTGAATCAGATGAGTTTTCTCTGACTGAAAGTCCTGCACTGGAGATCCACTTATATTGCTTATACTTTCAGTGTAAGCTTGTCTTGAGAAATGCCCAACTCATCATAAGGATGAAGAATCCCAATGCTCCTTATTAGCTGGAAAGCAGGTTCACTTTCATCAGTTCTAAACATCTTGCAGATCTACCCTTAATCTTTCCCTGGATCTGGTTCCTATGGTTGAAGTGGTGAAGAGAAGTATTGGCACTGTATTGAGAACATAAGCAATCCAAAGGCCTAAGCAGCCAATTGGAGAAAATACAACTCTGAGCTCCTCTCTTGGTTTTGCTCAGTTCTATGATTATACCAATAAATCTATGGCTTCATAACTGAGTGCCTAAAATCAGCTATGCCTGAGAATGGCTGCATGATGTTTTTCTCCCATAAGAAGAAAGACTTCTCTTAGATCCTTCCATCACACTGAACTCAGATAAAAGATACAAATAAAAAATTAATCAAAACCACTCACTTCCTTTCATCCAGGCCTGTCATGTTCTTCCACAACCCAGGGAATGACTCAAACTGGTATGTGTAGATGAAGATAAGTACCAACATTGTGTAAACAACCACTGACATCCAGAAGTACTTTAAAATCTTTCTCCACCATTCATAGTGTACCTGAAAATCACACACTAAAGATGCTGACACAAGCTGAAGGCAAAGACACCAATAAAAATATTGACAACATTGTACTGTCAAACAAGAATGAAGAACACTATTTTTCCCAGCTGGTCTGAAGTAAGCAATGATTACCAAGTGTCAGGCACAGATTTTTGAGTTAGTTTTTACTCCTGATGCAAATGCATTGAAGTAAAGACTTTTGTGCAAAAATGTCTGATGAGATATGGGCCATAGACACAAAGTCAGGGACAGCTTCAGCCAGCTAATTTCATTACTATTAGGAGTAGAAAGTCCAGGAGAAGAGGGACTGCCATGCTCATTGGGGTGTGGAAGCAGTGTGGACCAACTGTCATAAAAACTGGTGGCTATGTAGAATGTGCATAGACTCAGAATTTTCCACAAAGGTTCCAAAGCTTATGGTGAAGTGGCATGCCAGAGGTGTGCATTGTATCTAATTTACATGCACTTTGCCTGTCACTATAACCAAAAAAAACAGAGGAAAATTGGTCTTAATCCCTTCAAATGGTCTTATTCTGTTGTGCTTAACTAAAGAACAAGTTCACTGTTCATGAATTCTATTTGGTTTTTTCTTTATTACCAAGCTAAAAGTACGAACAGTCCTATTCAAGGATAAAATTCAGTTAACACAGTTCTCCCTTACCTGGTAGAGGGCCACACAGAAGAGGAACAGTACCATGTAGATGATTTTGTACATGACAATTGTACCCTCAAAGCTGACAAAGAAGAACATGCCCCCACAGACGTAAATCCAGTACTTGATTAACATAGCCATCACCAGCTTCCCCAAGACTTTCATAATATCCTGTTCATCCTCCTCCTCTCCCTCCTCCTCCTCTTCCTTCTCCTCTTCCTGTTCTTCTGACACTTCTCCCTCCTGCGACTCCTCTTCTGCAAACACAGAGTCACATTTGGCCTGTCTCTTCCGGGGACTTTTAGTAAGAATTTAAATGGGTGGAAAGTAAAATCTCTGCACACAACACAGAAACTTAAAACTCAATATTCACAAGAGACTGTAATTCCTAATCATGCATGCCTCCAGAGCAAGGAAAAGGGTTTTAACTTTGTGTGAGCTTAAACCTGCTGCTGGAGCCATAGGGCACATGGCTATACATCCTTACCAGACACCCACCTTCTCTTTGTCTGAAATGTCAGCAGCTTTAGTGGAAAATTAGAGCTTAAGGGTTGCATAATGGATAACAGCCAAAACACTTTCCATATACCCTTATACTCTCGAGTAAGCAACATTTTGAATTGGAAAACAAAGAGACCACCAGCACCACCAGAAACCTCTTGAGTTTAAACTCTCATCTTGAGTTCCAGCCTCCTGTCTTGAGCTTCATCCTTTAGATAATATTGTGTTTATCCTCAAAACCACAACCAAGGGAAAACATTAACATAAACCCAAAGAAGCTTAAAAAATAGAAGTGCTGCACTAACACTGCAGTTTTTCAAAAAAGCTACCATTTATCCAGGTTTTTGTGCTGCACCTGGGCCAGAAAAGAAATGCTGCTTTGGCCTTATGAAGAGTTCAATATTCCCCAGTTATTAACCTTATGAAGAATGTGGAGATCAGGGTAAGTGACCCCCAGCAGCAAGTACATGTGCAAGTACCTAGATAACAGGGCTTGCCAGAACCATAGTACAGTTGTTTTTCCTTCCACTGAGAGCAATATTGAAACTTCACCATCAAAAGGCTCGCCCACTCCTTTTGTCCCACTCACCATCCCCCTCCTCAGGCTCTTGCCTTGAAAATCCTTGTAGTACAGCTTTGACATTGATCAGATGTTTTACTGAGACAAGGATTGTAATTAATCAGAGACAAAACCACATCACTTCTTCCAGGGCTCACTTTCTATCATTTCAGTGCATTGAACTTTTTCAGTTTAACATCCAGAGAGAGAGAGAGGGCAAGGAATGTTTGAAGGAACATGTCCATAGCAAAAGAAAGAACAGGTCACTGAGTTATTAGGCAAGCTGAATCTATAAAAGTAAACTTTGCTCTCAGGTGTGCTTGAGCCCCTGCACTGAAAAAACATATCCTTTTTTTCCCACTGAAATTTGTAGTTTAACTTCTGTGTCTGTAAAAGAGTTTATGCACCAACACAACTTTCAAGGAATTTAGCAACTTTTCCTAGGTAAACTCATCTCCTGTGGTTAAACTTTAAGGCAATTAATCCCCTGGTTTGAGTTGGGAACACAGCAGTAGACTGATCATTTGAAAGTTTCATGATCTTTCTGAAATGAGTCATTTTATAACCTTCCAGTAAAGAACATTTTATATGAAGTTCTAAAGTTTAAAAGTGTTTTACTTCTATAGCTCAGAGATAGCTGCACATAGATTTTGTAATATCTTTCTTAGCTAATAACAGATACCTTGCTAATTGCTTTCAGCATCAGAGAAACGCAGTAACTGGAACTTCTATCATGACTGAAGGACTAAATTGGATCTGGCTTTACCTTTTTCTTCATTTTCTTCACTTCCAACTTTGACCTCAGATAAAGTAGCTTCTTTTAGCCGAAGTGCTTTCTGTTCAGTGAGGTGTTGCCTAAGCAGTAGCCAGAAAGTAATTGTGAAAAGAATCTGCAAACAAAAATCAAAACAAAACCAACAGACTAATTGTATATCCTATGTCCTACTGATATAAGCATAGGTTTTCACAAATTTTGCATGCCTTTGTTTTCTCTGTCTCTGAGAAAATGGCAGCAATGGCAGAGGTGTCAAAGTGCATCTTATGGCAAGTTATGTTATTTAGGAAACATCCTGCATTACAGACAACTTGGCTTCATTTGCACATTTTCATTTCTTAAAGATATTCACTTATATGCATCTATTCCTACCCTGTTTTATTCAGTTTTTAACTACTGTCCTATAAGTTTAGGGATCTTCTTATTATGCCTTGATTGATATAATTACCATTTGTTGTGTTTTTGTTCATTTTTTACCCTTTTTTCAGGGAAGAAGCATATGCAAGAGTGTGTTGTCATTATCATGATTTTGTACATCATAAATATTTTGATTTAGGAGGTTTGTTACTTCAGGTGCTTAAACACAGTTAATTTAAAGATCCATTTTTTTGGTATGTCTTGCAGTTACAGAAGACCCAGTTAATGGAATATGCTTTGTATTTGCAACAGTTACAAGAGCTGAGATAGCCCTCAATTCTTTTAAGAGCTTCAAGAGATGTTAATTCAGTAACTGCAGGATACCTTAGAAGTAAATGGATTTCTTTAATGAAGAGTGCAATTCTGTGTGTTGCAAAAAGCTACATTCAACAGCTTGCAATACCAAGAGTTGGACAAAATTTAAAAAAAATGATACCTGTTGTCACACACTTGATTTTATGTTTGCTCTCTGCAAAGTTTTTGCTAATTTTCCTTCACAGAAGGAGACTTATTTCACTACATAGCTAGAAGAACAGAAAATTTCAAAGAAGAAGCACGTAAGAGCCAAATATTTGCACACAATAGAATGGCAAGGCCAGTGGTACAGTGTATTTTTTTTTTCTAATGCACAAGACCTTAATGGGGAAAAGGATTGCTCCCAGGAGATGGCTTTTTTATTGACATTGCTGCTAACACTGAGCCATGGCAGCAGATTGTCAGTCTGTGTGACTTGTCACAGTTCCCCAGATACCTACTGGAGCTCTAGCTTTTCCAACACAAACCTTTGATATTGTAAAACACAGACTTTCTTCTGCAGTGATTAGCTCTGACTTCCTGCCACATTTACTCCCTTGTTCTACTCGGCATTTCCACAGCCAGAGCTGGCTCTAAGAAAAGTCTTGAAGGGTTGCAGATGAAAGAAATGCTTTTAGTCACCTTTTACAGTATAGATTTTATCTCATTTTCAGACCAGGAAACACATATAGCATGCAGGCACTTATGCAGAAAGAATTACAGTACACTTTCTGCAGAATACAGCATCTAGTCTCCATTTAAATTCAACCATTATTCAAAGGACTTTAAATTAGGAATAAAGAGGGGTACAGAGTTACTAGCAGATAAACTGCTAAAGAGAGACTGATGGACAAGGCTAACAAGCAAAGGGTGCCTGGAGTGATGTGAACAAAAGGAAATACATAATCAGCAAAACAGGGCTTATACAGGGTCACTGCAAGCATTTGTATATATAATCAAGGCAATTACTTCAACACAGCCTTACAGGGAAACCTGCCAGATTCTTTCTGGGAAAACAGCATGTCAGGTACCCTTCTCAAGTGCCTGTAAACTTGAGCCCTGCAGCATGGTGAACAAACCCAAGCAATCAGAGATCTCTGTGCAGGGCTGTGGTCTTGTTGGCATGAGAGAGACAGGGTGTGATGCCTTGAATATTTGCAATACAGAGCTACAGGCTCCTTAGGAAGCACAGGCCCGAAAGATGCAGAGGTGAGGTTGGGATTTGCACAGCAACACAGCTGGAATGTATAGACTCTGCCTGCATGCATAGACTCTGCCTGGCCATGCATGCACAGACATGGTTAGAAAAGTCAAGCCTGAAACTGAGTTTGGCAAGGCACATCAAGCAACAAGATTTGCTTCTGTACATGCCTCAGCAAAAAAAGGGAGGCTAGGGAAAATCTAGGCCCCGATGACTGGGGCGAAGGCCCTGGTGACACAGGGCATGGAAGAAACTGAGGAAGCAAATGCCTTCTGTGCCTCAGCCTTTGCTAGCAAGACTGCCCTTAGGAAACACAGTTCTTGGAGACCATGGAAAAGTCTGAAGCAAGGATGAGTCTTCCTTTGGTGGAACAGGCTTGGATCAGGGAATATTTAAAGAAAGTGGACGTACATAAGTGCATGGGTCCTGATGGGATGTGCCTAGGAGCTGGCTGGTGTCACTAGTAGAAGTTACTCTCAATGATATTTGATCAAATGTGGTGATGGGAGAATTGCTGAGGAAAGCAAATGTCACTCTTCTCTTCAAGAAGTACAAGATGAAGGATCAAGCCTGGACAACCTCACTTCAATCTCTGGGAGGGTGATAGAGGTGAGATGTTGGAAAAGGCTTCCTAGAGAAGCAGTGGATGCTCCATCATTGGAAGTGTCCAAGGTCAGGCTGGATGGAACTTTGAGCAACCTGATCTAGTGAAAGATGTCCCTGCCTGTGGCAGGGGGTTGGACTAGATGATCTTGATAGGTCCCTGCTGACCCCAAACCATTTTGTGTTTCTAATGTGATGGAGGAGCTAATCCTGAAAAACATTTCCAGGCAAATGAAGGATGAGAAAACCATCATGAATAGTCAGAGTGTATATGTTCAGAGGAAGCTTGACCAGCTTCATAAACTTTTATGATAAAATGACTGACCTGGTAGATGAGAAGAGAGCAGCAGATACTGTCTCTCACTTAGACTCCAGACAGAAACTGTCTCCCATAAGGTGGTCTGGGGGAAGCTGATGGAGTGTGGGCTGGATGAGCAGACAGTGAGCTGAACTGAAAACTGACTGAACAGCTGAGCTCAAAGGGCGATGATCAATGGCATAAAGTCTACTTGGAGGTCAGTTATTAGCAATGTGCCCCAGGGGTCAATACTAAACCCAGTCTTGTTCAACATCCTCATTTTTAATCCAGATGATCGGGGAGAGTGTACCCTCACCAAGTTTACTGATAACGCACACCTGGGAGGAGTGGCTGATCCACCAGAGGGTCATGCTGCCATCCAGCAGGACCTCGACAGGCAGGAGAGAGGGGCTGGAGAGAGGGGCCAGGACATCAGGGCATTCAACAAGGTGATGTACAAAGTCCTGCACCTGGGGAGGAAGAACCAGCTCATGTACCATTAGGTGTTGGGGTCCAATCAGCTGGAGAGTAGTTTGGCAGAAACAGCCTGTAGATCCTGGTGGACAACAAGTTACAACTAAACCAGCAATGTGCCCTCATGACAAAGAATGTTAATGGCTGCATTAGGAGGTGTTGACAGCAGGTTGAGGAAGGTGATTCTTCTTCCCTACTCAGCACTGAGAGGTGAGGCCACAATTTGAGTGCTGTGTCCTGTTCTGGCACCCCAGTACAAGAAAAATGGATGTACAGGAGAGAGTCCAGCTGAATGGCCATGAAGGGACTGGAACATCTCTCCTATGTAAAAGACAAAGCTCAGGAGGAATCTCATTCAATGTCTATATATATCTAAAGGGAGGCGTGAAGAGGCTGGAGCCAGACTCTTTTCAGTGGTACCCAGTGATGGGACCAGAGGCAATAGGCACAAATTGAAACATGGGCCATTCCCTCTGAACATCAGGAAACACTTTTTTCCTGTGAGGGTAATTGAGCACTGGCACAGGTTGCCCAGGATGTAACAAGGGTTTCCACTCATAGGGATATTCAAAAACCATCTAGGCATGGTCCTGGGCAATCAAGATGGCTCTGTTTGAGAGTTGGACCAATGACCTCCAGAAGTCTTTTTTGGCTTCAACTATTGTGTGATTATGTGAAAGCTATGGAGTACATTTAATTCAGCTTAAAAAACCCCATTAAACACCTAATGGCTTTATGGATGTGGCCAAATCACTATATACACACACCAACTTCTTTTCTTGACAGTATCTGTTTTTAGACAAGATGTTTGATGATATAGCCAATAAGAAATAATATCAAAGGGAATGAAGTATTAAGACAGTTAAAATTCCTTAGAGATTTATGAAGTCATTAAAAAAAAAAAGTAAACTTCTCTTGCAGAACCCCTTGAGCTTTATCCTTCTTACCAAACTAACCCTACTGTTACAAGACAAATAATACAGCACTCACTAACTTTCAAATGCATTAAAGACCCAGGAATGGTTGTCCAAAAGGTATTGCCAACAAGGAAGATGTCGTACAGAATCAACTTAAATTGTAATTAGGGGTCACAAGGGAAGTGATCCACTTAGCACAAGGGGAGCAGTGCCAACTAGATGCACTCCCTGAGATGCCCCTCTTGGGTGCTCTAGGAAAAAACATCCTCTTTTTGCTCAGTCCCTTCTCCAGGAGAAAAATTGCAGAATGAAATGCTTTTTCAAGACATTAAAAAAAAAATCTGTCATGCACTGGGGCCAGCAAATTCTCTTGGTTCTAACCTAAAATGGACTTCAACTCATGCTGATTCAGGTGTAAGGATAAAGAATTAAACCTCAGGCACCCACTGCTATGTGCTGCTGCTTGTGCCAAACCATTAGGGAGTGAGTAGTATTGGTAATTGCAATGACAACACAGTTCCAGTTGCCATCACAGTCACAGACAGATCTGACATCCCATGGGTATTAATCTAGAGAATCAAATAACATCTGGTTTTGAATTCAGTTTATAAAACCAAACAAGTGAGAAATTTCAATTCACCAAGTACTTTCTACAGAATTATCATGAAAACTTAAAAGGTGTCTGAACCATTTGCTCTAGTATTAGCTTAATATGCAAGAAGCAGTTTTCTGAACACTCTTTCTAATGACTTACCCTTTACTTTAGAATTGCTGCTAAATACTGTAGATGCACTCTTAAAGAAATGTCAAGAGATCCATATTTTTATCACAATATACTTTGTGGTTTCATAAATAAATCTCAGCTGTTTGTTACACTTACCTTTGATGCCAGCTCCCCAGGTTCTTTTCTTTTTAAAAAACCAGATACTTGAGGAAGTTCATCATTCTTGAGCTCAATACTCCATATATACTGTAATATTAGCAGTAAATTTCCATAAAAAACCATGAATGGTGAACTGATCATGGCGTATTTCCTTCGGTCCCGAATCATCCACAATGTGCAAGACCAGATCAGTAATACAAAAGTCAACCAGCTGTGATATGTGATGCTCCATGCCTTGTGGAGGGAGGAAAGAGAGGAAAAAATGTCCACAGATGGATTCAGGAACAGCACAGATGCAGATTCCCAGTTACACTTCATTCACATATTTTAATTTTCATCAGACTCTCACCCACATTAATAACCTACTGGACCAGCTTAAATAAACCCCTTGGAGAACCTGCAGAAAGTAGATTCTGAGGGCAAACCCTTGATGCATTAGCTGCACTTTGTAAGCAGACTCATTGCCTCTCATTACACCAAACTAAAAGAGATGGAAAATAAAAATTAAAGTTTGAGCACAGAATTTTTTCTTGCAAAACAGCAGCAAAGAATTCAGAGTAGGAATGGCAAAACAAAATCAATGGGTACTGCATTGAAGGCCTTTGACAGCATTACAAAACATTAACTCAATACTGCTCTAGCTTTTGTGGAATCAGTTTAAAATGGAAAGCTATGGTGTGCACCCACCCAACCTGAAGAACATTTAGTCTACAGTAACTGTGGTAGATTACCTGAATACTCAACAACTACAGAACATTTTCTACAGCTTTCAGAAGTCCGTTTTTGAAAACTTCTCTATTAAACACTGAAGAAAAGGATTTAGGGGGTTTAAGTGTTTTTTATCTACATTATATTATTGATTTAGGACTAAATTTAGCTGTGTATCTGCTGCTATAACTGTGGAGCAACTGTCAATAAAGCATTAAAAAATTATTAAACATTAAGAATATTTCTATCAGGTTAGCTTAGCCCTCCAGGAAATTGTGTCTTTTAAGGGTATGTGAAAAACACTGATATGCTACTTTTCCATCCTTGTATGAGAAAATAGCTTACACTTTGGCTGTAGTATAAACGGAATTTCCATCAGAGCATACCACAAGTAAATTCATAAATTAATTTGAATCACATAAAATCAGAATATGTCATGAAGATAAAAGCTAGCAATAAACTACAAGTAAGTTCTTCAAATATATACTCTCCTTTTATATTGAGAGATATAACCCTGGGACTTTATTAAAAGGGAAATGCAAACCTGGTCTGGTAGGTGTCTCTGCCCAAGGCAGGGGGTTGGAACTAGATAACTTTTAAGATCCCTTCCAACCCAAAACATTCTATGATCCTTAGATCATAGAAGTAAATGAGTTTAAAAAATAGGAAAAAAAATTGTGTCAATATGAAAATAACTAACTACTTGCTGATATCTCAAAATGCATCAATCCAGATCCATATTTTGCACAAGGAGCCTGCCTTATTTACAGGGGAAACTTTTTCTGTTAAAAGACAGCCAATAAAGTTTGAAACTTTATGCAAACAAGAGGCAGCCAAGGTAATTTGTTTTACCGTTTTTAATGCAAAATTGGGCCAAGAAGCTTTATGGTTAATTTCATCATAGTTGAAACTTCTCCAAAACAGTAAAAGCAAAGATTGCATTGGGAATATAGAAAGACATCTAATCATTATGTGGAAACCTTGGTATAATGCAGCTCAAAGTATTTGCAACAAGTAGGCTTAAAAACAAGCAGCAGCATGAAAAAGAGAAAGACGGGTAATAAATAAAACAACATGAAAGTCTGCCTTGGCACAAAGTTGTATTTTCCTTGAGATCTTTCTGTGTCAATACAGGAAACCAGACTTTACAAATCCTTTCTTCTCAGAGAGTCATTGGATGCATGCATTGCCTGAATTAGGAACCATATTTTTACAGTTTTCTATATCAGTATGACATACATTAATTTTACATGTAAATTTTTGAGTGGTGCAAACACATGACAAACCTGCTTGTGTAAGAACTTGGGAATCAATAGAAAACTGAGACCCAGTGGTTTTTTGGTATTCAACAGAAAACAAAGCCTGGGGCTCTCAGTCCTGGAAATGTGTTGTCCTATTTAAAGGTGTGCAACAGTCCTAGGAATTATACATTAATAACCTAAAATGGGCTCAAAATTATGCAGACACCATCTTGATATTTTTTAAGCCTGATACAAAGACTTGCTGAAAACCAACCAATGAGACTACTTTCAGAAAAACATGGAGAAGACACTTTCATAAAATCAGCAGCATTCTTTTTGTTGCTAGTACTTACCATCATAGCTATCAGAGCACAAATGTAGCTTTGTTTCATGATAAATTGAAACACAGAGACTAGGGCATGCAATTTAACATTTTCCTTTTCCTCCTGAGTAACCTCCTCTTCTTCTTCTTCCTCCTCCCCTTCCTTTTCTAAGTAGAAAAAGAAATTCTTATTTGCAATCCATGCTGGTGTAAAGATAGTACATGCATCCTCTCCTGAAATTACTTTGCTTGCAATCACTCTGATGTCTACTCCAAATCACTGGGTTGGTAGGCAAAGTATTCTGGATGGTAACACTTGGACCCCAGTTTACAAAACTGTTGTATGGGTATCCATCATTGCAAGGTGACAGCAGTTATTTAATTTAACAGGCCAAAGAGCTTACCAAAATGACAAGAAATGCTACAGGCAGTGACTGGAGACACAGAATATGAAAAACGCACGGAAAAAATGACAATTCCTAGGCCATTTACTACCTGACATGCCATCCGAGGGCTCCCACTTGTACTGTGGTGTGGAGTACACGTCTGCTTTGGCTGGGCCATTTTCTAGTGGCAGTGCAGGGTGGATGGTGTGATAGTCAGCAGGGTTCCCGTTCACTGTCACCAGCAGCACCTGCCAGGACACCGGAGAGAGACAATGCATTTATTGTGGCTCTTAGAGGAGTGGGACTCCTACTTCTGTGTTTTGCTACTCTTGGAGTGCCAATGTTAAAAGAGGTTAACGGGCAGCTGCAGTTACTTCCAAGAAACTGATATGTTATAGTCGTGTTGCATGCAAGAGTAACACAGAACAGCTTCCAAAATTTATTATTTATTATTAATTGTCAGATTTTTATGTCATACCAATAGAAGTAACTTAAAAATCATTCTTCTTCTTCTTAGGCAAACTACTTCATCAGGATTTTCAGACTTCAGTTCACATCTAGTTATTTCCAGTAGTTATTAAAATAATGGCTATAAATGACTTTCCAATTTGAATTTTTAGTGGTGAGATCTACATTTGCAGCTGTTAATAAAACCACTTGTGGTAGTCATTGTTATTGATTGCACATTTTTATCACTTAGTAGTGCTAATTCAACACTTTTTTCATTCTTTTATACTTGTGACTTCAATTTCAGCCCTTGTGCTTGTTTGAATAAGGGCTCCAGCAATCACAACCATCAATATCTTTCCTATTGGCAGAAATTCACACATGCTGTGGGTGAGTGATGGCAATACGTGCTCAAGACTGACTTCTGCTCAGGCTGTGAGACAGGAGCATATCTTGCTTGTCAAAACTATTCGCAGGCATGTGCAACAGCCTGTGAACTGTTTCAGAATAGTATCTGGGTTATGTTCAGTCATATCCAGCTCCACCAAGTACAGGCCGTGGAGCACGTTTAGATTAGGCTATAGATGCTCCTAAAATTCATCTTCATCTCCATTCTCCCGTGGGTGCTAAACAGAGGGGACGTTTCTGCTTTCAGAGTCTGCTAAGGTCTGTAGCAGTCAAGATAAATGGATCATTTGCTGTCTGTTCAAATAAAGACTTGGATTTTCTGTAATCTGCAAATTGAACTCATATGTGCTGTCGGTCATGCGTTAAGGGCCTCAGCATTCCAACACGAATGAAATTAAAAAATATAGCAAAGAAACTAAATCAAATTTAAAGGTGGCTTGCATTAGAAAGCATATTTTCATATCTTATTCAAACCCAATGAAATAGCAAAGATCGTTTGCCAGTTGGTACTACTACAAGCAGCTTAATTTCAAGTGATCAATCAATGGTTTCTCAGGGAAATTATTAAGGAAGCAGAAGACAATTACATTTAAGGTAATCAAGATTATAGGGCAAATGGCAGGTTAAGCATAATTCTAGAAGTTTTACAAATGTCATCTAAGGTTTTATCTGTAGGTATCATTGTTTGTATTACACACATTGAGAAGAATTGCAAAATTACAAAGACTAGTAGTATACTAACATCCGATGGCTTGTATTCATCTTGGGTCATTGACAGAAGCTGCAAAAAGCAATGCAAGAACAAATTATTACAGAAGCACAGCTCAAGCATTAATAAGTCAGACTTCTTGAATACATGCATGCATATGTGCTGACTTTTGCAGATTTGCACCAAGAAATTCAGAAAGAATTCTTAAAAAGTCAGCAGAATTGTACAATACTATAGAATTGTATTCAGTGTGCCATAGCATTGACATAATTTTACTGTATGCTCCTGTGAATTTTAAACCAGAACTGAGAAGGTTGCATTGAAATTTTGGATGCTAACTCAAAGAATTAATCAGTATTGCATTATACTGATTAACTGCTTTCTAATGTCTTTCTAATGATCCAATGCTTAAAAACTAAGTTTTTAAACAATCATTAGAATTACTACAATTATAAAAATAGTTCCAATAAAATGGTGATGCATAAAATACAATACTTTATCCATTTGCCAGCTCCTTTCCCATTACTATTATTGTAGTGGATTTCTTGGGGTTTGAGTATATGTGGCTTGAGTATATATGAATATTCATATGTCCCAAATTTGGCAATAACTCAACAAATGAAATTTTGTAATGCAGCTGGTGCAGATAGGTGGTAGAGAGCTGGACCCTTCCAGGATATTTTACACAGCTGCCTAAACTGCCCTGCTTTGTATCTTCAAGAAGGACACCAGTGTGTTTAGGAGATAATCTGGCAGTCCCCAGTCACCAGTGACGGTGCTAATTAGTAGCTACAAGGCAGATCAGATCTTTACACCAGGTTTAGCTCTCTGACAGACATTCTAGCTGGTTTGCTCAAAGATAATGGCCCCAAGCCAAAAGCCAAGTCCTACACTTCTTAAATGTGGAAACTAAAAACATGCAGCATGCTTTTCATTTACATCCTTACACTGGCTCCTGGTTTTGTTTCATTCAGTTTTACAAAATATATTCCTATCCTACTCTACCATACAGCCTTGATTTTTATATCAATCAGATATTTTATCTGATTTACATAATCACACGTGGAGATCTTACTTGCAAGTTATGTTAACACTGTAATTCAAAGTAATTGTGCAATGGAGAGACCCTTCCCCCTCCAGTCTTACTTTTCTTTCATCAGTTGTGTAGTGGCTTGCATACCACAGGCTGCGTCTCCTCTCTGCTGTCATTGGAATTGGGCTGCAGGGAATTTCTTTGTCATCCTCCCTGCTGACAGATTTCTCTTCATCAGTTGTCTGCTAAATGACAAGAAATGACAGCATTAGCTGTAGCTCTGTAAATACAATCTTAGCAGAGGAACTAACTGAAATTTCCCTCCCAGCTGGTGTTCCCTCTCCAAAGCATGTCTGAAGCACCTTTTAATGACTAATTAACCATTATTAGCCATATTACCCATAATTAGCCACCATTAGTGGCTGATAACTTGGTTTATGGTTGATCACTCTGAGATGACATTTTCAGAAACAATGACAGCTTTTCTATAACTGCTGGTTACATGACACCAGAATTACACAGACCTCCAGGTACTACCTTAGTTTACCATATAATCATACCATAATCATAAACAAATACTTAAAATATAAAACCCACAAGGTGCAATGTCTAATTTTCAAGGCAGTGTATTCTATTTCAGCATCTTTGACCACTGTTCCATAATATCTTTGCTGACAAGCCAATAAGATAAGGACTTGACAAATGGAGCACAAGATGGGTGGAGAATTAGCTAAAGTGCCTTTCTCCAAGTAGGGTAAAGGCTCAAATACAAAAAGGTAGATTGCCATGAGTGGAGCTTCTCAGAGACTGGCATTAGATCTAGTCCTATTCAAAACTACCTAGATGGAATTGCACTGACATAAAATTTGTGAATGATAAAATTTGAGAACTGGGAGGAAGATAAAATAAAATAAAATTTGTGAACAGGCCAGAAGAAAGACTCACCATCCAGAGATGGGACACCAAAAACTGCACGAGGTTTAGCAAAGATAGTCCCGGAATAAACACAGCTGGAATAAATGCACATAACTGTAAAGGCTGTGGACAGACTGTGTGGGAAGCAGCTCTGTGGAACAGGCTCTGGTGCACAGCAAGCTGAAAAAGAGCCAGCAGTGGACTGCACTCCAGCAGCAAGGAAGGCAGACACGTCCTGGACTGCATCAGCCAGAGTGCTGCCAGCAGATCAAGGGATGTGATTATTCCACTGTGCCTGGCAAGTGTCAGGCCCTACCTGCCATGCAATTCTGGCATCCCCAGTTCAAGAGAGACACAGAAAATCTGGACAAGATCCCACAGAGAATTGTCAAGAAGATTAGAGGCTTGGAGAAGCTGAAGGATGCAGGAATCAGGTTTTTTTTTTCCAATTTACAGCAATAAAATTACAGTTTTAGAGAAGACAAGGGTAGTCTTCTCACAGGGAGAAATAGTTATAGGAGAGCAGGCTAAGGACATAATTTGCTTCGGGGAAACAACTTCTGAGTATTAAAAGGAAATTAAAAATGATATATATATATTTTTAAATTATTTTTTCCCCTCCACCATGAGAACAATGAACCATGCAAAGATTTGGCCCTGGAAAACCTAATCTGAGGCCCTGCTCCCAGAAGAAGTTGCTTCACATGACCTTCCCAAGTTCCTTCCGACCGGGACTGTCCTATGACTCTGTGATTGTCTCTAATCCACATGGTTTATTTCTCCATCTGAGATGGCAAGTGTTATCACTAAGCTGAGGAGGAGTGTAAACCACAGTGGGTTACAGCTTCTCTTTGATCCCTACCAGAGCCCTTCCTGCACTGTTCCTCCTGAGCAGCAGCTTGCTGGTGGCAGCTGTTCTCATTGCTTAGGCAAAATCCTCTGATGTAATAGAAGAATAAATCAGGGTGCTGGGCAGAGGTCTGCACAGCTACCCATGAGAACAGGACATCCAAACATCCCAGCTCATTTTGAAACTCTCCTCATTCCAATCCTAGCAGCAAGGTCCTATTTTTTACTTGACTTAGATAAGCAATGATCATTAATTTAGTTTCTCTTCTCAGAGGAAATGGTAGCACATTTCACGTATGATTGTATATTTGTATTTGATAGCAAAAGGGCATTCCTAGCAAAACTGTTAGATGAAATAAACTGTTTCTGTGCTTAAAATACTTGCCACTGCCATTTGAAACTTTAATATAAACATGAACCATAACGAACTGCTTATCAAAGGCATTTAGTTTGGCACCAGGGTGACAAAAACAATACAAAAGACCTAAGACACACACAATCATTTTAGTAAGATATTTTTAGCCTTAGACACAACAGGGAAGGGTGAGAAATCTTGTTTTTCCTTTCTCAGAGGAGGAAGAAAAGTCAGAAAACACAATATTAGCCATACAAGCACAGCTTGTGAGAGTCCTTTGACTTGCCTAATTTTTTCAGTTCTTCCTCAGCAACTCCTAAATACCTTTTAATTCAAATAATTATAAAAATTTTATAAGAGGACTCTACATTCAACTGCTATAGCTCTGCTGGCTCCTGTACTATTACTTACCACTCACAGCACAGAGTGAATGGGCTCTATTCATGTATTCAGCACCAGCAGTTACAACCGTGAGCTGAAATCTCCAGAGACAGATTGCTTTTTCTTATTTGCAGAGGTAGAATTTCACAAGACTCAATGTTAGAAGAAGTCAGGATTGAAACAGCAAGCAAAAGAAAAGCAAATCTTCCACTGACTGCCACAGCCACTTTGCATGAGTAAGATCCATTCAGAATCCCATATGGAGATCATGCACTGAAATTTCATGCATGCCATACTCTGGCACTGTGGTGCACACACAAAAAACTGAACCCTGAAACTGGAGATTTGAAGTGGGGGGTGTTTCTGTAAAATTGTTCATCACCTGCAGCATTTAGAGGCAGTCTCAAAAGCATCTGTCTCAAAGACAATTTTTGCTGCCATCCAGGTGGAATTTTATTCACAAGAGGACCACAAGATGTAATTCACACAAGAAAAGAAACCCCATCAGGTCTACATGTTTTACTCTGCTTTTAGCATCTGCTACATCAATATTATATTTAGCTTATGCAATCTTTTTAGACTGAAAAAGTATTTACTTCTTGTTTTGTTCAAAACAGTTTTTGTCCAAGAATTTCTTTTGAGCAAAATTCCTAAGATGAGCCACTTCTTACTGTACAGGACAGCAGCATATAGAGAACAACTTCTTTACACCAAACACCTCATAGCATTTTGTCTTTGCCATTTATTAAACACCAGGTAGGTTAGTAGTAAGATCCAAAATACAGAGAAACTTCAAAATCACTGGGAACTGAAAAGGCAGGTTACTTAGCTCCATAATGAATCAAATGCACCACAATTACACAAGTTTAAAAACATTTCAATGAAACCTAGAACTATTCTGGATTTAAAAAAACTGAGAATGCAGTCTACTGGAGAAAAACTAGTAAGAGAAATTTTAACTCCTCATCTATGACACCACTAAACAAAACCAAAATGCATATAGACAAAAAAACCCCAAAATTATAGGGATTTGCAAAATACAGAAAATACAGTAAATTTTGCAAATCTCAGCATCTCTTTCTAATGACAAATACTTGCATCACTAACATCCTGTGCATCAAAAATAAGCATTAATGCATGGATACTCCTTCCTTTACAATGTTCTCTTTTCAAAGCATCCTTTATCTTTGGAGGGAAGCATCATTTCCCTGGCATTTGAAGTTCCCTTGGGAGTGCCAAGACTTGGTATTGCCTTTCATGTAGCCATGAATTCGACATCAGTGTTTCTTAAATTAATGTCTTTTAATACTTACTCTAGCTCAACTGCCTGAAAAGCATCTCTAATTTCACTTGCTGGCAGTTCTCAGAGACTGGTTTTAGTGTTTTATGGGAATATCTATCTCAGACACCACAAGCAGTCTAAAAAAAAGAACTGCAGGCAAGACCACTATAGTTCCTCTCAAGTCCCTGTAGGAAATTGCAGCATTCACTCTCTCCTAGACAGAAAGACCCACTTCTTTCCACTAAAAAAGCACAGCAACTAACTTAGGTCCAACACCATACTTTTAGATGGTGACTGTTGGATGAAAACAACACAGGTACTGGAAATCAATTCCCAGACTTGCTGAGATCACACAGCTCACACTAACTGCATTTCACATGTGGCTACTCCTCTGTGGGTAGTTCTCATGGTTTTACTAAGCAGTTTGTGAGATGTGAAGTTCTAGTTACAGCCCCAGTGCTAAAATCATATTATTATCTGGAAATCTAGTGTTTCATTTAAAAAGAGAAAAGAAAAATCTAACTTCCAGAAGCTGCAGCTGCAGAAAAAATAAAAAGACCCTAAAAATACCCAATGCCAGAGGGTACTGGACCACAATGATATGACTTCAGAAAAGACAGTATTAAGATTTCTGGAAACTTAAGACACATTTTTTTAATAGCTCAAGTGATGGCTCAGGCATCAGTCACCTTTTGAAGCCAAATTACATATTTGGGGATATGTAACCCCCAAATACCAGATATCTCAATTCAGAGGGGACGTATTTTGATTGCCTTTCTAAATGTTAAATGGTTACATTATCCATTATATAAAGAAATACCCTTAAAATAAGAAAACCTTCAACATTTTTACTTGCCTCTACAAACTCCACTAATTCACAGCAGAGTCATGAGTATTTTCATTGTGGTTTACAGCACTACTAAACCTCAACTCAAAAACTCCCATCAGGCCTCTGAGGATCAGGAAATTAATATAAGTAATGCCTAGGATCATCCTTTTTATACTTTCAGTTTCTAAGCTTTTAAGATACCTCTGGGTTCCCATATACCCATTTTCCTCTGAAATTGGAAGAAGTAAAGGTTTACTTTTTTTTCTCCTTGTTCTCTTGTTCTTGAATGAAACCTGGGATTTTTACTCAGGCACACAGGAGGAAAGGTTTTAAGAAAATTTTTTCTATATCTTTGATAAAATTACAAATTTGTGCTTTGTCTTACTGTATCCTGTGCCAAAATCCTAGCTCTGTTCTGGCAGACAAGCCTTAGGTGCTGGCATTTCACTTTGATAGCACCTAAAGTTGAATCACAGACTCAGAATCATTTAGGTTGGAAAAGACCTTTAAGATCATTGAGTCAATCAAGTCCACCCACTACAGCATATCAATATCTGCTTTCCAAATCAAAGCATTAATGCTCTGCCATTGCATTCCTTGCTTAATTGTCCTGATGATTTTAAGAATAATATCCCCAGTTAGATCAGACTCTTGGAGAAACTGAGTGAAAACACAAAATTCAAAGAACCACCTTGCATTTGCTGTCTATTTCCCTTAATTTTCCTAAAGTTTTGCACCTCTGTTAGTGAGCATTTGCCCTGAGCAGTCTCCCAGTCATCAGTCATGGGAAGAGAGGAGGAAGTTACCCTTTCAATGGGCTCCTGCAGCCAGAGACGGATGAGAGTCGCGAGGGTGTAGTACATCACCAGCAGTAAGATTGGGTTAGCGTGGTGATACCAATGTAACTCTTGGTTTTTGATAATCATCCAAGTGCTTGAGCAGTTTGTCTGAGTAAGAGAAGTGACACCAAACAACCTGTGAATATAAAAATACAAAGCAGCCACATTAGATAATAAACACCAGCTCTTAAAAATGTTTAAAAATATTTCAGAGGGCAACTTTTGCTTATGCTTAATACCAATCACTCTGTTCAAAAATAGCACCCACCATCACATCTAAAATGCAGTATTTTCATTCCACATACTTAGTCAAAAGGAGTGGATTATTACAATTGCTTTTCAACATGAAAAATGGGAGTATAATAACATTACATCTACTATGTCCAGTGAGAAAACTTGCAATGATCTGCTCCCCATAGATCCAGAACTACAAAAAGTGGGAAGAGAAAATCTGGCTTTAAGTCCATTTGGCATATCACAGCAACATGACATTTCAGAGAGATTTAGTAAACTGACGTGTAACACCATTTCAGTCATCCTGCCAGGACACAGGTGTAAAGTATATCTTCTTGGCACACTGAACAGTTTACTGGTCTTTTCTTTTAAAAACCTAATACTATTAATAAATTGTTATCTAGTAATGCCAATGTTTAGAAACATACAGGGCTCTACTGAACTCATAGCTTTTGTGAATAAAAAATGAAAATATTCAGAAAGGTTATTGTTTCAGATAATCAAATAACTGAGGGAAGAAAAATAAGAAAAATTAATCAGAAGTATTATCAATGACACGAGATATTTGATGTTTCTGGAAAAACTGGGATTACACAATATTGCAAAAAAACCCACTTAGTATTAAAAAAAATTCCCAACATTTTCAATTTAATACAAGATGTTAGATGCTTAGTAGATGTGTTAAATACTGAAAAAAAAACTAATAGGAAACAATAATTAATCTGTCTGCTTCATTATAAAATAGCTCACAAAGTTCCAAAGTTAGGGCATGAGCTACCAGTAGCATGTGTCAGTATTCATTAAAACATTTTGTCTATTGACAAAAGCTTTTTCTACCATAATGTCAGTGAGAGTTTTCATTTTTTTTACCAAAACAAGGTATAAGAGACAATTAAGAAGATCTTCTTATTGGTAGAACAATAAATCCCAAACTATTGTTCCTCTGAAAGGGTAAACCAAACACAATAATAAAAAACCCAAACCCAAACCCAAACCCAAAACATGGAGGATTTTCTGCAGGAGGATTTAATTTTTAAGACTGTCTAAAGCTTAGTTCTTCCTTAGGCTAGTGAGAGCCATCAACAAAAGCTGAATTAATACAAAGAGTGAGTACAATATTCAACAGAGGTGTGCTGCTTGAAATCTGCCTTTGGATGCTGCAAAGTGCAAATATTATACCTGTTCTTAACTGGGGATTTGCTGCATGGGCATAATGACATTAACTCACAGAAGGAGAGCTCCATAGCATTTTATTAACCAATCTATCAGCACTCACTTCTCATTCTGATTGTCAACAGAGGCCAAAGGTATAAATTTTAAGACCTTTCAGAGCTGTTCGGTGGATATGAGGCTGGGAAAAAAAAAATTTAAAAAATCCTACATACAAAGTAAATTGCTGTAATTTAAAGGAGCTGAATGAGCTGTGTTTGGAGCTGACTCAGACTCAAACTTCCATAGCATCCAAGAACATTTGGAGCTGATGTTACAGTTTGGCTCCATCTGGGTGAAATTCATGCTGGATTGTATTCTGTTCATATTTCTATCAACAAATAGGATCATCTTGTTTGTCTGCTTTCCTCTCTCCTACTGACTTGTCATTTTTGCTCATCAATGATCAGGGTTGTTGAGTTCCTATTAGTTGCTGAGCTCCTGTCAGTTTCATCTTTTACCTCTGTTTCACAACACAGTTCTCCATCTTTGGTTTGTTTTAAGCTTTTCTATGCAAGCACAGTATGATTCACCCTATGATTTCTGTCTCATAAGCATCAGAATCAGAGTGAAATCCAATTCTTACTGAAATGCAAAGTCTTTCCATTGACAGTTAGTGATGAGTATTTCCTAGAGAAATGAGGGAAAGTTTCTTAAGGTCCTCAGAACCTTCTGCCAAGCAGATGTGACCTTCATATCACATATTCCATTCCTGTAGTATGTTTTATAATATACTATAACTAGAAAGCCAGATCAACTGTTTTACTTTTATCTCCACTGAAAAGAAAACATTCCACATAATCCTAATGGCTAGGAAATTTTATTATGTTTCAGTTATATTCTCATTCTCTTAGCTTCGTTTGCTGGCTCCAAATTATTCGTACATTATAATATTGGACTTAATTCTGCTCCATTCTGGCCCTGCATTCAGCAAATATTAATAAGTTACAGCACATCTTTTCCCTCTAAGTTGCCACATGGCCAGAAATGTAGTTTAATGTCTTTAACTTCAATTTATTCAATGTATTTTGCTTTGTCTCATAAAGCATGGATGTAGAGGAACTGCTCCTCATTTCTGATTTCTACTTGGGCTTTGAGACTTCTTAGTCACAAGGTACTCAACACAACTTTCTCTGTTTATCACGTTCAAAATTCACTGTTGCCTTGGGAATGCTCGTTCTGTCTGTTCTGGCCTCCAGTAACGCTACAAGTTGCTACTCACTCAATATTTATACTTTATCATTCTCCTCAATGAGGATTGCTGGTGCAGAAAATTTTTCAGAGGGATAGAGTCATCTTCCCTTACACAAAGCTCCTAATTACACAGGGATGGCTGCCATAAAATGTATAAGCAATATAAATTAGGGCATTGTTCAGCTCTGCATACTTCACTCTGCAAAGATCTCTTTACATTCAGTATTGATCCCAACCAGCTGTGTTTAAGTACAACTCTGATCTTGCTGTGACTTCATCTTACCCAACATACATGTTTGCCATTAGTAAGGTCAGAATGAGTCCTAAGTGGGAGAAACCCACTACTAAACAAGTCAAGTAATGTGTGCCTGGATACAGAATATAAAAAAAATAATAAAATACTTTGAAAATGAAAATTAATGAAAATTAATGGATATATTTGGGTTTCCAAAAGACTGCATGCAATGTCACATAAAATGGAGGTTTGCAAGATGTGAATAGATCAGTATTTCTACTCTTGCGAGGAACTAAAGCTGGCTTTTTCAAAGTCCTCACTGGTATTCTGAAAAATGTATAGCAGAAATAATTTGGAAAAAATTACAGAAATTATAAAAGGTCAAGAGGAACTTTAATGTCTGACTGAGAAATTCTCTGGGATAACACAGTGAAAAAGAGTTCTTAAAATAAAGATGGCATCCATCTTTTTGTCCAGTTAGTATTCTATAAGCTTGTTTTCTTGGAAAAGATTCCTGTTGAATCTGTAAATCATCCTTCTAGCAGATGCATCTTCATCTTTCATGATTTCCCGGCAAAGCTGTAAACTGTGATCATACAAAATTCCCACTTTCTATATTAGTCTAACATTAAAATTCAGAAGACGAATTTCAATTTCACTTGAAAACAGAAAAAAAACCTTCCTGTTGCACCCACAGTACATTCCCCTAAGGAACTGTCAAAGTTACTAAAACTGTACATTGCTAAAACTTCTATTACATGCAATTACTTCATTATTTCATTAATATATTATAAGAAATGGCATAATTACTCACAGTACTACATATGAACAAAAAATAGTTAAGTAAACAAAAATATGTCTCATATACAGAATTACCAAAGCAGTCATTACATATCTGTTAGATCTGTGAATTTTACATTCACTAAAATTATTTGGAATTATTATTATTTTTTAAACATATTTATAAGTTCAGGTCCTGCTTGTGCTCGTGTTTTAGGAGTTGACTTCAGGCAAGTATTTGCCTTGTAACTTTCAAGGCCAGGAAAGGAAGTAATAATTCTGACTTCCTGCACAATATAGGACACCCAATAATTCTTCTATTGAAAACGATCTTGTGGTGCAATAGGAGTTTATAGTCTAGAATGGCATCCAATCTTGACTTCAATTGATAGAAAATCTTCTACTGTCTCTTATTCTTTTTCATGAGTTTTAGCTTCTGTAATAGTTTTGTCTAGATGCGATTTCCAGTTGCTGCATGTTCTTACAACTCTTTGTACTCATACACACAGTACTTTTCACAACACAACAGAGAGGGGGCAATTTTTCCATATAATTTATGAGTTTGCATGAAGATTACAACTTGAAGAAAATGTCTGCATTAGCTTGAAGAAAATGTCTGCATTAAATCATTCTAGGAGCTGCATTTTCTGATTTAGCATTTAATATTATAGGATGCTTTTTTCCTATTTTTTTCTTTTTTTTTAGGCCAGTACCTATTGCATGGTTATTCCCAGCAATGGCATCAGAACATTTTAGTGTGCTGGGTGGATTTGAGCAATCCATCTTTGTAGAACTTCTGAATTTGCGTTGGATTTTAGGAACTGTCTGAATCTTTATTTCATCTGGATATCTTCTATTGCATATTTATTTCACTCTCCTCACATGAAAGGAGATGAGAATGGTGTCTGCAAGTCTGGGGTAGGAGAATGAAATATCGAGACTGACATTTTAATAGCTGAGCCCTAAAACTGAGATGCTAAAAGTGACCAAATGAGAGAAGAAAAGGGAAGAAGAGTATAGTAAGCAAAGAAGAGGAGAATAAGGGAGGGGAGAATAAGGGAAGAAAGAGAGCAACAAATTCCATAAAACCAGGCAAAAAAATAGTATATTTGGAGAAGATGGTGGTGGTTGTGGTAGAAATATTATTTTTCGGGGGCAAAAAGGACTGAAATACAGGGAGAAAAGTCAAAATTTCATATTTCACACTACAAGCCCTGAATACTGAGTTTCAGGAAGAAGAGTATTTGAAATACTGAAAGGGCTGCATCCCAAACTCTAAACACTGCTTGAAGAGTGAACCTCTTATCAAACATTGACTTAAAAGAGGTGCATATTGTTGTCCAGTTTGAAAATGTTCTGTGGGTAAGAGAGAGAACGGAATGGAAGGAACTGGAAAATAAATTAGCATAGAGAAAACATAATTCCTACATAATCCTCCTAAAATACAGGAGTTCCCTTTTCATACACAAGCCATCCTGTTGAGTTTTCCATACTTGGATGAGAGAGCTACACAGAAGT
The DNA here is from genome assembly GCF_037042795.1 of Molothrus aeneus. Lineage (NCBI taxonomy): Eukaryota > Metazoa > Chordata > Aves > Passeriformes > Icteridae > Molothrus > Molothrus aeneus. The sequence continues at coordinate 100,940,495 of NC_089646.1, read as the reverse complement.
TAAGATCCATAAACTCATATCCATAATGCCTCTTCCAAGAGAATGCTACAAGCCACTCCACTCCTCCTCTTTTGGCTATGTGCCCAAAGCAACACATGCTGTTGGAAAACACTCAGCCAGCTCTGTGGTACCTTCAGACCCACCCTGGCCTTCCAGAAGGTCATTACTCCCCAGGCTATTGGCTGGGAATTCAGACCATACTGGGGCTACTGCTCCAGGGTACACTGAATTGACACCACATTTTTACAGAAATAGCAGAACAGTGGGAGGAAAGAGGTGGAAAAGTTAGCTGAAATGCTTTAGGCATCCCAAAGAATTAGGGTTAAAGAGAGCAGAAGGCATTTGGTTTCACGTGGCTTTTTAAAAGAAAAAAAAAAAAAAAAGAACGAATGGAAAAGTTGGCATTTGTCTTTCCAAATCATGTTAGAAAATTCCACAGAGAAGGAGTCGATCCTTCATGCCTCCTCTTCAGCTCAGCAGGACAACTGTGCAGGGAGATACAAACCTCAATTCACAGCTGGACTAAAGTCATTAAATGTATCCATATTGGAGTGATACAAGTTTCAAAGAGCATTGCAAGTATTTTTAGCTCTTAAAAGCCCTATACCCTGCTTTGGTTCAGACTTGGATAATTCAGAACTGGCTAGATGGAACTGTGCCATATTAATGACCATACAAAAAGTTGACTTTTTGGGTTGAGGAGCATTATGATAAATTTCAGCTTAACAGTTCAAAACATTTTTTTGAATTATCTGTAAAAGTACACTAAGACTGGGATTGTTTTTCTTCAGCATGTTGCTATCCCAACACTATAATACAGGCATACAAATAGTGAATGTAGACTTGGTAGGTAAGTAGATCGTTCTAACTTTTGTTTTAATGTCATCACATTTCTATAGCTCTTTAGCAGATGTCTTATGTCTTTTTTCTTTCTATGAAGTTTTGGTTTTTGGTTTCCATAGCTTCTATTGGATCAAAGCTTTTCTGGCAATGACAAAACCAGCCCTTGTGTATATCCCACCCTCTTCTGAACATCAGTGACTTTTCTTTTAAAGGAAAACTAATTTCAAATGCACATCTATTGCATGAGAAACCTCATGATAAAGTGAGTAGTTTAAAATTCGTGTGCTAATATCATCCATATAATGAGGGCAGAGAGAAATTATGAGCCATTAATCAGGAAGCTGCAGAGAAAAGATATCTTTAAGGGTGGTGAGTTACATAAAAGCTTGCAAAACCTGTAAATACAACACAAATCTTAATTCAAGGAGAAAAAAAGGACCACATGAGCAGCTACAATAGAATCATTTTGCTTTCAAGTTTATTAACAACTTTAAACTAAGATGATAAATAGTATCTACCCTATAAACTTTTTTTTTGTTTTGAAGTAACCAGATAATCAAATTTTCTCTAAGACTATGTGACTGGAAGCTGTTAAGAAATGGGCATCTATTAAAAATGACCAAATTTCAGAAATCAAAATACTTCACATATCTGAAATAAAACAGCTTCCCTAAGGGGAATTTAAGTTTGAACATGAAGACTTGTGAGCTCTATATCACATTTCCTCCAATAATTTAGCTTTGTACTGACTCCCTATCACAAAAAGCTGTCATTGCTTTAGAAGCAATAATTAAAGCAAGGGATTAATAGACCCACACCTATTAATAGATAGTCTATTAATCCCTTGTTTACTGAGACAAAACCCATCTTCAAATTCCTTAAATGAAGAAGACTTATCCTATCAATGGGTTTCCTCTCTGCATCCCCAAATCTTTTCATTGTCCATGACACAGCTCAACTTCGCTCTGAGTTTCTAGTGAGCATCAGTATTGACCTTGCTCCTTTCAGCACATCAGCGAGCTAGAAAAGCAACATGTTCCTGTAGCCTTTGGGGGCCTCTGCTGGGACTTCCAGAGGCTCTCATCTGATGAAGAAATGTACTGAAGCAGCGATTCCAGTAGCTTTTCATTCCAATCAGACATCTGAGCATCTGGCACAGGGAGGACTGCCAGAGAGGATAGCAAGAAGGTGGTGAAGTGGGAATAAACATGCTGGAGAAATTGCTTTAGGACTCCTGCCTGATAACTTAGCTAGAGTGACTCCATCAGCATGATGGGCCAGCATTGTCACTGCTTTGATAGCAGCAGCCTGGCTCATGTTTAGGTTAGGCAAACAGAGTTTGTTCTCAAATAAAATTAGGCAAATAGTTGGTTTTTCCTGTAACTAAAATAAAAATATTTTAAATGCAGCAGGGTTTTGAGGTTTTGGGGCTTTTTTTCCAAATAGTTTCAGCTACAAACCAGAGGCAACTCAAGGTTTGTAACTGAAGGATGGAGGCTGCAGGAGTGAGGCAGCCTTGCTGGGATGAGAGGATGAGAGAGAACAGTCACCCCAGCAGAGAAGGCTGGTTGGCACCAATGATTTGCCAGTTACTCATCCTCCTCATGTACACACATATTCCCTGTGATCATAAAGGCACATGAAAAGCAACTAATACTGAACAGCACCACCTGAGTATGAACAACACCCAAGCTGCGTGGAAAAAATTGAAAATATTTAAGGTTCAGTTGGACCTTCTAGTCAGAGGTGAAAGTAATGAGAAAACAGGCCCAGGCTTCTAAGGAGTCATGTGGAAAGCATGGGAAAGCAAAAGGCATGTTCAGAAAGATCCATGGACACAAAGGCTTCCCCCTGTGAGAGGGTGAACTTGGACACTAGGGCACAGAAGAGAAGGCACAGCTCAAAAATGGCACAGCTTAACAACGACATGGTTAACAAAGGATTTCTATGCAAATTAGTGACTGAGGCTATTGGTTTTTCAAAGTGAGTTAGATGAGCTGCTGAAAGGAAAGGAGCCAACAGCCCCACCTCAGAAAGTCTCTCACAGGCAGAAGGGGGAGAGTCTGCTCCTAAAACTCAACCAGTAGTGCAGACCACGGATAGCCTTGCTGTCCTAAGCTCAGGTGCTGGGTGAAGGACAGAACTCAGGTAAAACCTCAGCAGAAGTCACTTAGGAGGAGGAGGGAGTGCTCAGATAACCCCAGTGAGCATCAGCATTCAGCAGGGTGGTGCTGACCAGAGCATGCAAGTGACCTGGTAAAACAACGAACCATGCAACTGCTAAAAGCTTTACTGCTACCCCTTAGAGTGACATGTACAGAAGAACAGAAATTGTTTTAAAGTGTAGCTTCATACTATTTTAATTTTGAGGCAACTTGGTCTGTGATCTAGGATTCAGACTGCAGCCAAGGGCTTTGTGCTTTATTCCAAGTTCTGGCTATCTTGGGAGGGTTATGTGATTCATCTAACTTCTCTGTTAGGGAATTTTTCCACCTCTGAAAAAGGAGTGAGGATACTTTTCAGTCACATTGGGGCAGCCTGCTAGGTTCAGTGATGGATGCAGAGGATAAAGAGATTTTCCACTTACTCAGCTGGCAGTGAAACAGGTTGAAAAAAACCACAAGAGTGATGGATACCTTCATCAAGAGGTTCTGCAGTAGAAAGTATGAGCAAAGAAAATATTCCTGTTTAGCAGCAAGTGCACTAAGGCAGAAATAAAAGCTATGATTCCCATTTGGCTTTAAAAATAAAGTAAAATAGCAGGATATGGAAAAGAAGATAATGGGATAATGAACAATAATGCCCAGGAAATGTTTGGAAATTACCCAGTTTCAAAATGAAAGTGGTATAACAGCTGATTTTAAATTGGTTATAAATTGAACATGATTGGCTCAGCTTTTATCAGCAAGTTCCAAACTTCAGCTAAATGAGCATAAACAAGAGATTAAGCACTTCCACTCCGTGAGTGTTTAGAGAAACTGGTGAAGACTGCCCCTGCATGGACAAGGACTAACTCCCCAGTGTGTGCTTGACTGAGGTTACTCAGGACTGCCTTTTTTACCTCCAAAGAATGTGGGAGGATTCGTTTGTCAGTGTTGGTACATTGAGCTGAAAACACAGAGCGTTAAATATTTTTCATCACAATTTCTGGTGATGCCAGAGTACAAAGATCATTGTTCTTGAGCAGATCTCAAGAAAACAAGTTTGTAAATCCAAGAGAAATTTGCTAATTACAATCCACTCTCCTAACACCACAGAATAATAGGAATACAAACCTGGTCGGAGGAGAGGGGTTTTGTCTCTTTTCTGTCCTTGTTTTCAGGCACTTGAACAATGATCATAGAATGGAGATCCGTGTTTTCCAGAAAATACGAAGAGAAAATTAAGGGGTCACTTCTTTGCAGTCACCCTTTTCCTGTCCACCCAGGATAGGCTGTGAGAGGCAGGGAGTCTATTCAAATGTCAGTGCTGGGATTGGCCTCTTGCAAGCCCATGGTGTGTATGGGGGAGTGGAGTGATCTGTATCGCCCTAGCCATGAGCAGAGTTCTGCTAGCAGGGAGGTGTGCTGCTCACAGAAGAGTCAAAGCTACCCAAGAGTGTGCAAAAGTGGGATGGCTACGTTGTCAGGCCAACTGCATGCCCCATTCAGGTGAATGAGAATCAGCAGGCAAGTTTATCACAGAATATCAGCAATTCTAAGATCTTCATCACTTCCCTCTGTCCCTCCGACCTCAGTAGTTCAATGCATGCAAGGAAGAGGAGCCCCTGTGCAACACACAGCTATCTGGATACAGGAAACATTGAGGAAGAGGCAGTTCACCAACATTACGTCACACGACAATGGCTGATTTTTATGTTTGCAGCTTACACTCAATTTCCAGGTGCAGTGTGGTCGTTGTTGGGAGTGTTAAGACTCCCCACTTCCCACTAATAGAAACCTTCCATGACCAGGGCCAGCCCCACCAGACTGCTAGGGGTCTCACCAGTGGCAGGCTCACCACTGTAGCAGAACACAACTGGGAAACCAGTCTCTTCCACATGCAGAAAACCATTGTTTTGAAAAGGTCTTAGCACATGTCTCAGTTTACACCTCTTTCAAGCCCAGTGGAAGACAGAGAGGTGTAAATCACCTGGGGTGCAATGTCAGTAACATAAATTAAGTTGTGCCTGTTTATTCCAAGGCTAGATTTGGCACTTGATACAGCAGAGTGGTGATGGTGAGTGCTGACAGCTCTGCCATGGGGATGGGAAGGACTGCTCTCCAGGCAAATTGCTACTTATTATTTCCTCTCTTGCCTTTTCCTCATCCAACCTTTCGTGACAAAGGGAGCCCAGATAAGGCCACCTCATAGTTTAGAAAGAGATGATAATAGCAAGAATGATTATTGTCTTTTGTCAACAGGAGAGTGAACTTGTATTTCTAAGCTGTTAACAGAATCATTCACTTCCTTTCCAAAATATATTTTAACAAATACAAAGAAGCTGAAGTTCTGAGAAAGCCAAAACATTCTAAGTAGAATTAAACCCTAAAATGTGGTACATTATAGAGCTAGTATGAAACTCAGCGGCAAATTTCTGTAAGAATAAGGTCAAATACCTAACGTCTCTTCCTCTGAGACAAATTGTGGCTCTCTAATCAAATCTGGTCATGGTAATCAACATAGTGGCTGGCCTGGTATGTTTTGGAGCATGTTCTGCAACTGCAAAGTGTCCTTTTGCTGATAGAGGATGATGGAAACAGACAAGTGCAGCGCAGTCTTTACATGGCAAATATCCAAGGGTCTGGCCTCTGTCCTGGCAGTGGTAATGCAGTATCATGGTGAGAAGCACCTAAAAATACCAGGCAGAAGGCATGAACACTACTGCAGCCAAAGGGCAGCTCATTATAGCATACATAAATGAGCTTTAAATACTCCATCTTTTCAAACACTGGCTTGTTACCAAGTCAAAAGGCAACCCCAAAAACCTCAGTTTCCTACAAGGTTAAGAAAATTCTGCCTCTCAGAGGTGAGTCACCTTTCAGACAGGTGCCAAAGAGGGTCTGCAGCAAGGATTAGCAGTGGCTGCAGCTCAGGTGAAATATGTTGTACAGCTACAAAAGCAGCAGCAGAGCAGGAGATCAGTGCCTTGCCCTGCAGAGGTAATCAATCAGCTACATCTCACTATTTTGGCAATATCTGCTCTCCTAATGGGATTTTAGTTGCAAGGTTAGTGTCTAACTTAGGAAAAAATATTACAGCTGGATCTGATCTGACCCTGATCTGACAACTCCAGGAACATTTTTGAGACAGTGCTTAAGCATTTATAACCCTGGTTGAACAGAGTAATTGGACTACAAAATCCGAATCTGTGTCAAAGCTTCCAGGGAAGTCCAAAGGAGGAATTTTGGACTGGACTCTTCTCAGATTAATCTGAAAACAAACTGAATATCCTGAATATCCTAAATCTACCATCTGTAGCAGATATATTTTCTCCAAAAGTAAAAGAGTAATTTAAGTAGGCTTATTATTAGTCACTGTAAAACCTATTTTAAAAGTCCTGCTTAAATAGATTTATAGACATCTTTCAGATGAAAATTTCCTCTTGAACAAAACTCCTTAGACTAGACTTCCCAACTCACACTGCAGCAGAACAATCAGCTGTGTAATTCCAAATTCCCATTCACTTAAGAAGGTGTGAAATAAGGTACCACTATGAAGTGGATGACACTACCTGGACTCCTAGGTTTGCTTCATTTTGTAAGGGAGATGCCTTTTGTAGATGAAACCAGTTGTATTTAAACTATTTGGAACATTATTTGCCTGAAAACTACAAGCAAGACAGACCTAAACTACAGGAAAGCACACAGATTTTAATTTATATTGGGTTGCTGGATCTTTAAATTAATATGCTGATAAGCACAGCTTTGGACAGGAATAACTCTATTGACTCAGGACAAACCTCATACCACTGCATGGATCCTATTTCTTCATGTTGGCAAGGCCTTATCATTTCCCCAATTACATTCTTTTGCCAAAATAAACAATATCAGGAAGAAAGGAGGCAGCAATCTGAAAAATGGTGAACATATTACTGTGTATTTTTTCAGGCTGTGACACCATGTACCTAATTTCTAAAGTCATTTTAGCTCATTGACTTGTTTTTATTAACTTGGGTGAAAATAATTTTATGGTAGAAACATGATACTTTCTGAATTTTGCTTTAAATTGATACTTCTTGCTATTTTTTCCAATCTTTGCAATATTTGCATATTGCAATATTTGAGATGTTGCATCCATTTGCAATATTGATTTGCTGGCAGCGTGCCTACCCCTGATGTACCAGCTATATTCAGACTTTTCAGTACACTGTACATTTTTCAATCTGCAGATCCCAGTGCTCACTCCATGGCATTTCAGTATGTTTGTGATTACGCCACTTCTACCTGCACACACAGATCCAGACAGCCACAGCAGCAGATGTGAAACTTTGCAGGACAGCAATACCTCCATGTCCAGTAATATCACTCTGGCAAGTACTCAGGGCTATGTTATCACAATATCCTATTTTTTTAGGGGGGAAGTACTTTGCAAAATACCATGAGATTTCAGGGCAAAATATGTAAATTCACCAGATGTCAGGTTATCCCTCCCAAGAAAACTGCTTTCCTCTGGAGACATAATTCAGTCACTTACAACCACAAATGGTCAATTTTGAGTTGAAGAGTTCTTGAAAGGAAGGAACAGCTCAAGGGTGATGCAAGTCTTAGCTGAATAATACTGCTAACCTGAGAAATTTCTGGTTTGTTTGGGTGTAGTTTAACTTTATTTAGTCTGAAATCAATCAATAATCTGACAAGCTGAATGCATTACTATTCATAAAAAACCACATTTTTTATTGATCAGAGAAACCACTTGTACATTTCTTGTAAACTTGAGAACTCAAATCCAGAAAGGAGCTTTTTAAAACACCAGACTTACAATCTGCTGAGAAAAAAAAAGTCCACCAGCAGCCCAACCAGAGCAGTTTTCACATCTGCCTGCCCTTGAAATTCAGGAGAGCTTATTCTGGGGATTGGGCCCTCAAAAATTTACAGAGAAATAGAAGTCCTTCCTGTGATTCATATGGAATCACAGAATAATTTAGGTTGGAAAAGACCTCTAAGATCATTGGGTCCAACCATTAAACAAACACTGCCAAATCCATCACTAAACCATGTCCCTAAGTGCCCACGTTTACAGATCTTCTAAGTATCTCCAGGGATGGTGACTCAACCCCTTTCCTGAGCAGACTCTTCCAATGGCAGACAATTCTTCTAGAGCAGAAAGTTCTCCTAATATCCAATCTAAACCTCCCCTAGTGCCACTTGAGGCCATTTCCTCTTTTCCTGATGCTTTTTACTCAGGAGAATAGACCAACCCCCACCCTGCTACAACTGGCTTTTAGAGAGCAACAAGGTCACCTCTGAGCCTTCTCCAGGCTTCTCCTTGTGTCTACACCAGAATAATTCCAGTTCCCTCAGATATTCCTCATAACATTTCAGCTCCAGACATTTCACCAGTTTTGTTGCCCTTCTCTGGGCATTCTCCAGCACCTCAATGTCCTTCTTGTAGCAAGAATTTGGGGAATCAAATTCTTTTCTTGGCATATAGTTTGCCTATGGAAGTCATGTACTAGTATTAATGGAAACTCTGCATATTTAGCACATCTTCAAACCAAGATTATACATAAAATAGCAAGGTATTGATTTTCTTCTAGGATGCAAAATGCTAAAATATTTTTTCTGCAGCATTCTGATACATGTCTCTCACTTTTCCTCCTCTTGCTACTGCTTACATATCAGCCCAAGTCAATCATTAAAAATCATCCGTGACCTTTTCTCACACTAAGGTTTTCACTTCCAAGCTCTGATAACACCTGGCTTGATGCTCTTCAAAGACATTTCCCTGAAAGCAGATCAAAGTAGATCCACAATAGAAAGAGCCGCAAATAAAGAAACAAGGAATACTGCTCCTTCTGCTGCCATTGTGTGTTACTTGTGTATAGGTTGGTGTGGATATTCAAACATAATTTCCCACATAATTTGGAACATCCGTCCCTCACATGACTTCCTGCATAAAAGGCAGAGTACCCAACAGTACCAGCTCAAGAGAAAGTCTTCAGGAAGGTAACATAATTTTTTTGTTTACAAAAATGTCAGTACATACACTGAACTCCAATGCTTCAACTTGTTTTTAACCCAAACTCTGAAGGTGTTTTTCTTTTCTACACCAAGGCAGAGGCAACTTTCTTGTAGCTTGATTTTTTCATATCAAAAATTAATGACTAAGTTAAAGTGCCATATTTGTAATGAACAAAATTTTGTCATAAAACAAAGAATCACATTATTTACAATAAAAGAAATTACTAAAGAAATTACTACATTATCAATGTCATGATAATTGTCTCAAAACAATTATCTTAAAGTAAATTAACTGAAAAAATAATTTAAAATTAATAGAACAATAATAAAGAGAAAAAAGGGACTTCACAAATTATGCATAGGAAGGAAGTTTCACATATTGCAGCTAAATTGTATGAAGCACATATTTCTTCTCCTTGAGAAAATGTTATTGCTGTCTGTTGCTAAAAACTGTGAGTAGATATCCTCAAAGCCAAATGACTGAGAATTTTGAAGCCATTCTCTTTTTATTTTCTTAATACATGGAGGAAGTAATATAAAATGTTTAGGGAAGTTGAGAGCATTTCAGCTTCTTGGCATTAGAAATCATCCATTCTCCTATCTTGACCTCTAGGTGGCACAAAAGACCCTAAACTAAGCAGGTTTTCCTGATTTTTCAGGTAATGTTATGCTCTCCGAATCAGACTCCACAAGTCACTAGTTACAACATCACAAAACACACATCTATTAACCTGTCTTAAATAAAATGTCAAAATAAGTACTAAAGTAACAGCTACTGTAGCTAGATAGCTCAATTTTACTACTTTTATTAGTGCATTGAGAGATAAATAATTAACTTATTCTCCACAGTAACGTTAATTTCCTTTTATGTTCAGCTTATAATAAAAGGTACAATAGGTTTACTAGAAATAAAGTTAATGTTCACATTTAGCTTAATATAAGGATTACTACAGCATTCAAAATACATACCATAAAAGCAATTTTGTCATCATACTCCAGCAGAAAAAAAATAGGAATGAGCAAAATACATCCATTACTTAATCCTATTTTAGATTACAGTGTGTAGAAAATTAAAGGGTCAGTGAAATCACAGCCAGTCAATATTTACTGAAGAAGTAACTAGAAATGCTGCTTTTTTACTTAAGGTAAGTAGCTTATACTGTTGGTATGAAGATCAGCATGTTCTATGTGAATCTATGTGACCAGAGAGAATTTTTATATCATCAGCCTAATATGCACAGTACATGAAGGACCCCAGCAGCCCTCAGCCTCTGCACACAAGAGTGGCACCACAAAAGCATTTTGCTCCAGTCAAAGGACTATGACATTAGACACCAGAGAATTTATTTTCTTCTACAAAAAAAAAAACAAACATGCATTTATACACTTGCCCTTGTATCAATGTTGCCATCAATTCCCTTTATTTCCTGCATTAGCCCAATCATTCACACTCACATCTGAGGAACACTGTGCAAAAAAATCAGAAGTAACCTTCCCCTCCTAACCTGCTCCAGTTTCTCTGTTTGCAATTACCCAGTCTGGACTTTCCACACTATCATTTAAAACCATTCCATCTGAAAAAATTTGACTCTTCCATGACTGAACAAGAAAGTATGTGCCAAATTTGTTAAAGCATTATGTGGAAGATCATTTGCATCAACATGTGACAAACAGAGCATTCCATCATGTGCCCATAATTAAACAGGAAAGGAATTTTTCTCACCTGGCATAGAAATCTTTTGGTGGAACAACCTCTTGAAAGAACTGTAGCTGGTACAGATAAAGTCCAATCAAGTGTCCTGCACTGAATATAGCCATTAATACACACAAGCAGCTGAATATCAGCGGATCAAATGCTTGGCAACAGGACCACCATGTGCACAGGCCCAAAAACACAAAGAAATACACAGCTGAGGTCAAAGATGGCACCATCATACCTGTAAAAATAAAAACATGGAGTGTTGGAGAAGTACAGAAAATATCAGCATTTGTTAAAAATTAAATTTGACAAGATGTATATCAAAAAATTTGATCCAATTAGTTTTCTGGTAATTATTACACTTAGCTCTAAAGACTGCTATTAACTTTGAGACTAGAAGGACCTTCTTTTTTTTATTTTATTTGTTCAATTAACTTATGCCATATCTCAGCACTTGGAACACAATCACTCTCCAGGTTTTCCTCTGAGATGGAATTTTTTTCTATGTAAAGATGTTTCATAAAGCATGGAGAAAAACTGTGGAGTAGCTGCAAGGGCAGCTAATACTGCCTGAGACCACCAGTGTATGTCTTTTGAGTACAAGGTGCTAAAGTGGCATCATGGATGAACAGTGAAAAGCCCTCTCATACAGATATTGAAATACCTTGACATAGTAAAACAAAACAGATGCTGATTCGTGTATCAAAATGAAGAGCTTTACATAAAATCTACAGAATAATCAGTAAATGTTTGATTTAAAAAAAAAAAAGATAACTCCCAGAAATGTGTGATTTACATGTGACAAAGTCTCTGCTGTCACAGACATGTATATTGTTTTTGTTTTGGCACACGTAGCTGAGTATGCCACTTCAGAAAATGTCCAACTGGTGAAGGGGACTCAGTGCTCTTTGCTGGGAGCCTGCAAAAATAAGTTAGGAAGCAGGAAAGATATTCATGTCTAAGAGTGGCTACTATGAGAAAATGATGTAAGAGCTTGCAGCCAACACAGCACCCCAGTGGATTCTCTGAAGCAGCAGTGCTGGAACTATCAGGGGTCCCTGCCTAAATTTATTTTTAGGTTTTTTAACTAGTAAATGTCTAGGAGCCACCTTCCTCAGGACAGACCTGCAGGCTCCTGGTGCCTCACAGCTCCAGTGTGCCTGCTGGCCATGTCCCTCACCTGGCTTGATGTGTCTTTTGGGTGCAGCACTCCCAGGGATGGTCCTGAGCTGAGCTGAGTCCAGGCATTGTAAGGACTGATACCCACAGTTATATGCCTGAGGTTCACCATCACATCTTTCTCATTATATTTTTAGCTTTCACCTATTGTGCTGTAAAACTTCACCCAGAAATTTCTGCTTCAAGGCTGTAACTATTCCTTTTCTTCTTACAAAGAGACACTTAGTCTTTATTCCAACACTTTTGGAGAATGAGAATACACAATATCCTAAAATAAATTATTTATTATGGCCAGTTACTCTGGCTGTGAAAAATACAAATTTTATTTTTGGCCTGAAATTGCCTAGGTTTACCATTTAACTGTTGGCTCCTATTATCAATTCTACTAGATGAGATACCTTAAAAAATGGAAGAACTTTGTCAGTTCTTTCAAACTGCAGTCAAGTCACCCTTCATCTTTTTGGCACGGTAAGTAGGGAAGTATTTAACTTATAAAGCTCAAGGTCTCTCTCTGGAGTACAGACTTCTCAGACCTCAAGCACTTTTTGTAACTCTGCTCTGAACACCTCCCACTTTTTGGCTTGTGTTGGAGCTCCACAGGCAAGATGCCCATCACCATTCAGAAGAAACTGCCCCCTGCTACTGCTGCACAATCCTCCTGCTTCCCTTTGAACATGGATGATGTTCTCCTATGTAGAGTGACATCAGCCTTTTTGATTTTGTTTATTTGAGGTTTTTTTAATGACATCTCTCTTCCCTGGCGTCAGGCCCTATGGTAGCCCAAATATTTATTCTCTTTTTAGATGTATTACTTTTCATTTGGGTACATGTAAGGCTGTTTAGCAGGCCCTATGGTAGCCCACATATTTTTTTTCTTTTTAAATGCATTACTTTTCATTTGGGTACATGTAAGTCTGTTTAGCACTCTTGCCTTAATGAAAGAACCTGCCTTACTAAAATGGCCACACCTCCAATCTCATCATTCAGTATCAAACTTTTTTGTACTGTTGTTTTATACTTCATATACTGACAACTGATATGATAAGTTGTAATGTTCATATGTATCACTCCATTCAAACATGTGAGTTGGCAGATAAATGCTAATCTACAATTCCATGATCTAATTTTGAATTCAGTAGTTGCAACAAATAGTAATTTTGTACATTTCTGTTCTGGCTGTAGCTGATTATGTGGTTTTAAATCAAATATCTTATAAAAAGGTAGGCTATATAACATCAAAACAACTACTCTTACCAACTAAATAAAAAAAACAAGAGGAAGTCTGCTTATCACTCTTTTTACACACTACATGGTCATACAAACAACTTTTTTTTTAAAGGCTATGTGAATACAGCTTCTTTTTACACTTAGAAGGGATGAAACCAAATCTATTAATTCACTTCAATGTAAATACATACATGTATATACATATATATATATATATATATATATATACACACACACACACACACGTATGTATTTACATTACACACACACAATATATATAGTCATCTATAATATGCCCCCCATGCACCGTTTGGTTATAACAGCAACTGTGAAAATCATAAATGGAATAGCAGGGTCACACAGTATCAGTTCAAAAATTAAGCAACTCAGCATATTCCAATACTTGCCAAAGAGTTAATTCAATAAAATCAGCAGCAATTTCTTTTCCCTTAAAAATTTCCATTGTTACTCCCGCAGGTGCCAAAGTGCTGAAAACTCATTTGTTAAATGCAGAATCTAATGGGCTCCTGAGGAAATTTTTCAAACACACCAACCTGCTGAACCAAGTAAAATTGTAACAACAACTTTTCCAGTGGTGATTATCATATTGCCAATAAACTCCCTCAGTTTGGATGCTAGAAAGGCAATTCTACGCAGCAGTTTTAATTTCATGGTCTCTTCAAATTCTGCTTCTCCACAGTCGTCATCATCCAGATCTTCTTCATACATCAAAGCATCATCTGGCTCTAATTTTTCTCTTACAGCCTAAAGGAGAAGGAAGGAAAGAAAAATAGAATGCAAAAACACAGAGAGAGAGAGACACAAAAAGGAATTTGAAATTAAAACCCATGCATACATTATTTAACAATGAACTCCTCTTACAATCTTTGACTATGCCAAGTAGTGAGACCTAAGAAAGACATACTAAAGCTAGAGATGTACATCGATGACCCCCACTTCAGAATTGTCTCAAAATAAAAGATTGTTAAAGGTGGTCTCTGGGAAAGGCTGCACAACAGGCTGCTTGCTCATTTACACATGAAATTTGGTTTGATTAGTTCAGCATTCTTAGCAAGATAAGCATATTGCTATCTAATATCTTCTAAACTCCTCTTTGCCTCAAAGGTTTCAATTATAAGCTCCAAAAACTGTAATCCCTGGGTTGATATTGCTCAATATCAAACCCTTTCCAAACCCATTTTTCATCAACCCTTTCTCTAAAGGCAAAACCTAGAATGGAGCAAGTAGGAGTGATCTGGAACAGGGCAACAAGGGCTGAAATGAATGGACAGATAACTCATTGGTGACGAAAGGGCAGCTTGGGAGAGAAATAATAGACTAAGCAGAGGCTTGAGCAGAGAATGAGAAATGTGGAGATCAACTGATGGTGAAAGTAAAGGTAAAAATGTGAGCAAGAGAGACGTAGTGAAATCTTGAGTGATCTACAACAATTTAGCAGGGGTAATGAGACCAGTGACTTAGAACTACACAATGGAAAAAAGAAAAGAAGGAAATGTGGAAAGGCCCATCGTACTTGAGTAGTTTGTTAGGATTTGGCAGTGGCCTTCACCATCAAGTCTCCATCGTATCTTGGAGACCAGAAGACATACACAACTATTGAGTGATGCAGACTAAATCATCAACCCACGGTGAGAACCTGCAGGATTAGCAAGAAGCCCACACAAAGATACAATTTATGGAAAAATTAGTCAGTCATGAAAATGTAGGGGCATATTAAAAAAAAAAAAAGTTAGAGTTTTGAGCCAGGTTCTCATTTGATGTAATATAGAATAGCTTTTTTGGCAGTAACTTAGACTTGTATTAGCTAACACTAGTTCTGGCCAAACATATCTCTGTGAGTGAAATTAAAAAAGAGAGATTAAAAAAGAGATTATATGTATTTTTCATCAGAATAGCGATTTTATATGTATTGGTGACCTTTGGCAGAAAAAATTCCACACTGACAGATAAGATTGCAGTAGGAACAGATGAACTCTCAGCCTACTTAACCAAATTCTTCTGTACCATTATGT
Source organism: Molothrus aeneus (assembly GCF_037042795.1). Taxonomy (NCBI): domain Eukaryota; kingdom Metazoa; phylum Chordata; class Aves; order Passeriformes; family Icteridae; genus Molothrus; species Molothrus aeneus. Next base: position 100,925,352 of record NC_089646.1, on the reverse strand, counting down.
GGATTCCCAGAAGAACAAAATTCCCTGTAGATGGCTTCACTCCTTCATTTCACCTCTAAGATTGTTGCCAGCTTTCTCCTCTTACTTCAGAGCATTAACATTGTTGTGAATGCTCAGGAAAACAAACAAGCAAGCAAACAAACAAACCCCTAAACAAATCTGCTTGTTCTAAAGAATCTATTTCACAGACAACGATATATGTAAAAAATACAGAGGGCTGATCTGGGAAATCTACATTTCCATTTCAAGCCATGCAGCACAAAGAGGCATTCTGTGTGTTCATCACTGCTGCTTATATCTGAGCTCCTATCCCAAGGATAGGAAACATTAAATATTCAGAAAGAATGTTGACAGTAGCCACAGCAATACTTTCTGCCCTAACTTCTGCCAGAGCTGTTTCAGTGAGGAAGTTAAACAGAAGGCAAATGTTATGATCCTTTTTGATTGTGTCACAAATACTAGATTAATGTGTTCTTCATCTACTCCTTTTGAGTCCAATCCTGCTTCTCCTGGTCTGGTTCTAGTGCTCTGTGCCTTGAGCTTAACCAGTGGACACTGAAACCTTCAATAGCATCCATATCCCAAAGAAAGAGAATGAGTGAGACTGATGGACATTTAAAGGTTTTGAAATGGCACACTTCCTAAACATAGATTTGTGTGAAGGAGACCTTTGTTTCTTCAGCTTGTGCCTTCAGCTTGCTGAAGACAATACACATTAAGAAATACACTCACTTTAAAAGTATATAGGAATCAAAATAAATAAATAATTTCATGGAAGGCCATCAGTGTTCATCTGTCTTTGAATACTATGTTAAACATAAAGACAGGATTCATATATTTATTACAGCTTAAAATTGCTGATTGCTATGAATTATACATAGGCAGGAACAGGAAATATAAGTCTGAAGAGTCACAAAAGACAATAATAAAATATTCTGCAAAAAAGCAGAAAATGCTTTTGTGGGGAAAATGAAAATAATCAAAATATTTTTAAGTATAAATTGGAGGAAAACGCACAATACCTTAAAATAATAAAATAAAAAGGAGGACACAGAAGTAAGGAAACCACACAAAACACCCCAGTGAAAGGTGGGACTTGATATACTTTTCTGTTTCTCATCCCTACCTGCCTTCCTAACCTCGGGTGCCAAATGCCCAAATTCACACCTCAAAATCTCCTCAAAAGAGATCTTTGGATTTTATGTCATAACTAGAACCATATTTTTTTTAACTTTTAAGGCTATTTCATCTTGCTTCATTAATCTAAAGAACATTTAGGCTACATTTTGCCTTGAGAGTTAAGCATTAATAATCTAGTTCTGACATGTATGACAGAGCACACCCAGGGAGAAGCAGTAGGGAAGAGGATATTTCAATGGACCAGGATATAACTGAAGCTGAGAAGGAGATGATGGTCCAAAGTTTCCATGGACTGAGGCTTCTACGCTTTAAGCATAGCCAAAAGCTTCAGTATCCATGAGTTACCAAAGAAGTTAACGTTCTTTGGTTTTTAGCTTTTATTTAGATATGAAAATATGAATTCCAAGTTCAGCAAGAAAATTAAGACATCACAAACATTTGCAGGAAATGCAGAACAACCTACTTCTGGTATTAGTGAGGTCATTGGATGTTGGAAAGAAAACTTCAGCATTCTGAACCTCAGGAAATACCAAACTGATTTCCCAAGTTTTCCCTCTAAAACGGCAAAAGTCTGTTGGGAGTTGGAGTTCTTCAACCGCTCTCCTCAGTTTAAGACAAGCTGACAAATGGGATGATCAACAACAACCATCATATGGAGTCCCAGAAGCTTTCTCAGAACAGATACATGTTGGTTTGCAGCTCTTCAGGACAGCCAGAATTATCAATGATATGGCTGTGCAAGAATTGCCTCGTTTCATGACACAGTTGATGGCTATGACAGCAAAAACAATGACAGTTAAACAGCTCTATATTTGATTTTACTGTCTTTTTTAAAAAAAAAACAAACATATCTGCTTTTAGTTCAGTATCCAGGATGAAAGACCGTGTTCCTTTGCTGAAGTAGATGGAAGGCCATGTTCCAGTGTATGTCAAAAAGACAAACTTTGGATTCCCTACTCTCATATTCACTGCCCTCTAACTGCATCATATGGGCTGGCTTTCCATTTTCTCACATTGAGCACTTCCAATTGCAGAAGGCAAGCAAACAGTGAACAGTTTTCACATCCAACATGGTGATAATGTGCTTGTTGTTTTAACACTTTCTGATGATTAAAAAGCCATACAAGTGTGCGCTCATCACAGAACACCATTACTTCAGTCAGACTGCTTTGCAAAGCTCTTTTTTACTATGTGGATTAGTCTAAAGCTACAAACCCATGCTACATGGGCTACAGTTAGAAAAATACTTTTACTTCCATAATAAATTACCTATTATGCAATTACAGGATCCCTGTGGATGCTGATTAAATCAAATAAACTTCTCCATTCAAGGAGTATAGAGCATTTGTGAAGCCATAAACATGTGTTTCCATGACCCTTGCTCTGTAGAGCAGGGCCCCAGGACTTTTTATAAACAAACTAAATGCAGTTTAGGTTTTTTAGCAATCATGTGGAAGTCCCTGGAGTATTTATTGTACAACACTTTTTTAAACTGCCAAACTGAGATAGAGAACAGGCAAGGAAACAGTACAGCTCCTGTGGCAGCTATGGCAGCTGCTCTTGTGGCCAGGCCAGAATGTCCATTAGCTACTTTGGGGGCTGCTTTTTCAACATCCAACTTTTAAATGTTTCATCTGGTACAGTATAAACACTACTGCACAGAGATATCCTCTAGTCCCAGAGATGTATTTACTAACAGGAAGCCTTAACTCTAACCTAAACCCCATTTTTGCTTCAGAGCACTCCTTGCTTTTTACCTACTTTTAATAATATTGTGTCTGTACACACAAATTTGCTCATTTATTGACTTTCAATTCTAGAGGGAACACAAATGAAACCCTTCAAAAACTCAAATAATGACAGCAAGAAAATTTAATTAGTCAGAATTATTACACCTAAGTCTCCAAGTCTCCTAACTCCCATCCTGCTGAATACATTGCAATAATTATTGGGACCGCTCAAGCATGCCCTGCTAAGCTCACAAGAGTAAGTTCCTGTGGGGGTTCAGGTGCTTCTTCATTGTACTTGGCTCATAAATGTTGTACAAATTGCCTCTTTTCAGTATTTTGACACTCCCAGTCAGTACCAGGAAATAGAGAAGAGCGGGAATGTTACGCTTTTCTTGCTGTAGCATCCCAGACCTCAGCACAGACTTCTAAGCCCTGCTGCTGATAGCCACACCAGATTCTCTCAAAGGGGCTGGATTGTCTTCATGCTGTCTCATAGTTTGTGTGCCCTGAGACTCACAGTCATATCATCCAGCTGACATTGCCACTGTTAAAGTGTGATTCTCTCAAGATATCACCACCTACTACTTCTTTACCTCTAATCAGAGATTTTTATTCCATACTTGTGAAAGAGTAACACAGATATGATTTGTTACACATCTAAGTCTGTTAAAACCATGAGGCCCAGGTTTCTGAACTTCCCATTTTAAAAAAACCCTGTAATGAACAGCTTGGTTTAGGAATTATCTGAGAAAAGCTATTTGACTCAATTTTACCCGCAGAACAATAGAAATAGGCTCTCTCCTCTCACACTTAGATCAATTGCCTCCATAGTCACACAGCTGCTATATTCAGCCTATCATAACATGACTGAATTCCTACTAATAAGTTTGATCTAAAAGCCTTCTTTCTCCCTTAAAAAAGATCGTCAACCTTTATCTTCAAATATAAGATAATTGCAGCAGTAGGAAAGATTAATTACTTACTTGCTTTTAGAAGCAGCACATATATAAGTGAATATATGAAATAATAGTCAAAATAACACAATATTCCTTAGACAGACCCAGATGTGAACACAAAAGCTGGAAAACAAACTGAACTGCTACTTCTTTTACAATCAAAGGAACTGCAAGCCCTTGATGTGATATAAATGACTGCAATTTCAACCTGTGGTCAATACTAAACCATGTTAACACGATCATTTATTGAATTTTCAATTTTGCAAGAAAGTGTAGAACTCCACTGTTCTGAAAGCATCAGCATGTGAGAAGTGGATGTCCTTGCTTTTCCTGCCACAGAATAGATTCAAACATTTCCACATAAATTATTCCCACATGTCATTGAACTTGATTCCTACAGAGATGGGGCTGCTTAGCGAGAGTATCTTCCTTAAGGTCATCTTGTGCGAGGTACATGGGATCTACAGAAAGGCAGAGGGGAACACCAGGCTACCCAAACATGGGATGGGCATGGAGAGGAGGCTGTGGGCTGCAAGCTGGGATAGAAAAAGGAAACTGTGTGACTTCAGGGGAAGGCCCTGCTAAATGAGCTAAACTAATCAAGTGTGGGACTGCAGTGAACATTTTGGAGGGTGTGACATTAATGAGATAGATGCATCTTGGAATTTAAGCCGTTTATTTTAGTAATTTATATTACTGCTGAATCACTGAAAGGAAAACAATAAATTATCTTTAAGTCATATCGATCTTACTGAAAAATTTTATCACGGGTACATCTTAAGTTTGCTAAAGCTTGGGTTCAAGGCCCACACAGAAAGATAGATGTAGATCAGAAATAACTTTCTGATATCAGAATAACTTTCAGTGTGTTTGCAGTAATAAATGCCATACATACACCTCCACAGTAAAATCTCCTGTGGGAAAGAGTAAAACAAAAAAAAAAGGATCAGCTATTTACTAGAAGCACATAAGGACAGAAGCATTTACTGAGTCAAAGGAAAGTCAAAATAAATTAATAAAGACAAGCACTGTTCAGAATCAGGACAACAGGAAGGCAATTCATTAAATCCTGTATACAATAGATATTGTACTGAGAGAACCAGAGATTATTTCACTTCCCAAAGTACCCATTGCACCTGAGCAAACACTGAGTGATTTCAGCACACAACTCACTGGGCCAATATTGAAATACAGTTTCCCATCTCGACTTCTGAAGGTTGTCAGGCACGGAAGCCAAATGCAAAAGAGAGGAAAACTCACAGGCAGAGTTTAGTGGTTTGGCCTGAGACAATTAAACACTTCTTTTTTAGTGAAAAGGAAATAGGAAGAGTTAGGTTATGACTACAAGGCACGATGCAGTTAACTGAGCTAGAGCAGGTATGCACAGCACCTATATGGAATAATTCCTGGCCAGAGAAATACATACTGTAACAGTATGCATCTTGCTAAGAAGGAGAATAAATACCCAACCATGGTGCTGTGGTTATTTGCAAACCAGTGACTTGGATGCTTCTCCAGTACCACCCTGAAGAACCTCAGACTACTGGGATGAATAGGAGAATGTGATGTCTAAACTTCAAGAGGATCCAAAGTCTCTTGTCTTCTGTCTTGCAGAGCAGCCTTTAGAGAAAGATGTGAGTTTTTTCTCCCAATCAGAGGAAATAATTCTAGAGAAAAAAACATTATACTGAAGCAAAAGAGCAGAAGAACTATAAAGGTTATCATGCAGCTATGTATGTGCAATATAAATCAGATGTTTTCTAACCACCAGAAGAGCAAAATTACAGAACAGGGTCATTTCTGAAACAATGGGATGAAGTAAAACTGCCCTGTTTTCAAGATGGTGCTTTCTACCTTCCAGAGGGAATTGTGTGATACATCCGCCTGCAGTAACAGCAGACTGAATTCCGTGAGTCAAGAGATTCCTTCTCCTGATGTGCTATTCATCACTTAGGCTGTCCAAATGCAGTAGTATTCCAGGATTTTAATCCCTCTGTTAATAAATCTGTATCTCAAAAATTGGAAGGGAGAACTGTTAGTAACTGTGAGTGAAGAGCTGCCACAAGAAGAATTGCATCCTGTCGTGTTTCTGCCCAGAACAGGACAGGTGCACACCAAATTTTCCTGCCCAGCAGGCTGACAGCCTTCGGTAACACACTGCACTATGTAACATCATGTAGCTGCAGCCTGCTCTACTATAATTACATATTTCTGTTAAGACTTATCCAAAGACATGTGCATCAAACCAAGGAGCTCATGTAACTTGTAAACTTTTGACCCTTGTTAAGATGAGATGCATTAGAATTGTTACTGAGGGAGGCAGCTGTGTAAGGTCTGGCAAACTTCACCACTACAAACATCACAAGCAAAGAGATAAGGGAACCTCATCTACTCTTAAAACTGCAGAAAAAAAAGTTTAAAATCCTGTTTATACCATGTTCAAAGCACACAAAGACCAAGTGGGTTTGACCAGTTCTCCAGAGGTCAGAATCAGAGAAACATTAATAACCAATTAGAAAGAGTAAGCTAGTGCTGTGCTTAATATGAGCAACAAGAAGAAAAAAGATGAAAAATAATAGAGGCATCATCAGGAAGCTCAAAGAAGCCATAACTTTCCAACCTTCTCTAAGAAGTTCTTTTTCCATAATATTTCCCACAATAGCAATAATTTTCTATCTCAGAAGAGAAACAAATATTGAAAGAGGAGTTGCATATGGAAAGATGTTTAGAGAAATCAGGGCCAAAGCATCCCATGTCAATGACCATTAATCAAGTCAGATGAATGTTTGATACTGGTAAAATCTAATTAAATTAAGACACAAACACGAAGCAATAAATCATCTAAGGAGAAATATATCCATCACAGGCTTTAAGAAAAATGGGATGGTCCTGTAGACAGGGTCATGGGCACCACTGTAACCTGCTTAAGGCAGGTTATATCTGAGGGCAAGAAAAATGCAACTGCAAAAACTGATGGGACATCAGACCTTTCTCAGAGCTGTTCACTTCACTCATGCAGGACATTCAGGTAGGTGATATGCTGGTAGAATTGCTTGATCCTAAAATATCTGAACCTAATAATCAATGACATAATATTATCATTTAACTCAACAGTAAGATCTTGCCTGAAATGGTGAGGAACTGATAATCTCTGCATCTCAAAAGAATATTGCAGAACTATAGTTTGCTCAGAAAAAAAAAAAAAGTAATTAAAATGACAAAAGAAATTTAAAAAAACCCCAGAGATTGCTTAGCCTTTAGAGGTCAAATATAGAAGATAGTAAATACATTTGATTTCCCTTACACCATCTCACTCTAATTTATTACATGTAGTACAAGGGACCTTCCATAAAATTAAATAGTGTTAAACTCAAAACAAAATCAAAGAGCACTTATTAAATTGTGAAAGTCCTTGCTTCATGATACCACTGAAGCCCAGAAATTATTGAGGTTTTAAAAGAGTCTGGGTAATTATAGGTTTAACAAGATTATTCAGAGTAGCCATAATTATAAACAACCTTTTTTGGGAGGGATTTGAAACCACATGCTTTAGGATTAAAGTCATTCTCACACTAGGAGAGATCTGGATAAATTGTAGCATTGCAGAAGGGTATTTTCTTATTTGCTGTTGTCCTTATCCAGCAGGTACCAGCTACTTTCAGGATAAGGATACTGGTCTAAAAGTGTAATTCCTAGGCTAGAAAGTCCTTGGACAAGGCATGGGACATGGGCAGTTCTCAGAGCCTGTCTGCTCTGTCCTGTATGGAATGCAGTCCAGTTACACTTCGGGACCTGGAGCAAGTGAGAGCTCTCAATGCACTACATGCTCAATGCATGTGGAAGACAAACAGCCTGTCACTGTTCAGATGGACAAAGCTGGGGAACATTTTTAGTGCTTCTGTGTGCCCAGGGACACAGGAGCTGAGAGACAGATGAAGTAATAGACTTGAGGACACCAAGTTAGTGGCCAAAGTGAGAACCATGATGGTCCTCCTGATTCCAGTCCAGTATTTTGACCCTTGGCCAAGCTCTCCTCACATTCTTCTCAAACTCTAGTTTATTAAAAAAAATACTCTATTTCCTTTTTTCGTAATTTTTTTTTCTTTTTTGAGATCCCAAACAAATCTCTGACTGCTGCAGAAAAGACGGTGGGTGGTAGCTTTGGGATCAACCTTACTTATGAGACAAAGTCAGGACCTAATGGTCCTGTTTGCTTTCTAGGACATCATGCATGAGAAACGAGCTTCAATGGCAAGGCAGCAAGTGCTTCATGAGCAAGCTGCATTCAAGACTACAACAGTTTTTTTTTCAAGATCAACACTTCTTCTAAAGTTCAAGTTGTGCAATTGCAGAAGTGTTTTCCTTCCTGCCACTGTCACTTGAAACATCAAGGAATTTATCCACAATCTCAAGAAAAGGCTACTTCCTTTCTAATACCTATCAGACTGTATATACTGTATTTGCATTTTGGCACATCAACCGCCATCTGCTCCAAATCAAAAATGTTGTGCTTTCAGCTGCAGCTGGAAGTTAACTGTTGTTTCTTATTTTCTTCCACCTTTCACACCTTGTGACTGGCATTGTGCTTTTCAGCATTTGCAACCCGGGCCTGTCTCCAGCTGAATTCACCTGCTTTAAATTTTCTGGGCCCTAATAAAAAGGGCCTGCGGACACGTTTGCTCCAAGTGTGCAACCATTTAGGGGTGGTAATGAGTTGGACTGCAGCCTGGTATCTGGCAGACCTTCCTACTCCATGACTCACTGTTAATTAAAACCACACTCTTTGCTTATTCCTGGGATAGCGTTACTTACAAATAATTGAGAGTCTCACTGCCTTAGAGCCTGCTCCCTCAGTTCTGTTCTGTAGAATAAACTTTTCTGATGGAGATCTGTTTCTCTTAAAGTTGGATGCAGTGTAATGGAGAAAGACATCCATTTTTCAACAAATCCTTGTTGTTCTTTATTTGGATTCTGATACTTTTTCTTGTTTTGAATTGCATCTCAATCCAAAAGCAATCTGATCCATCATGGCTGGTTTCTCAAGGCTACTGCCATGCCAAAATACAGCTGCTCAACTGGAGGCATTTTTACAACATGCCCGTATATCAACAGAAATGTGATGGGCTCACACAGACCTTTGAAAAGGTTAATTATAGCAGTATTAAACCAATTATTTAACAGGTTTTCCTATACAGAAATGCTGGAAGGAGTAAATGGATTAACCTTTCTTTTTTAATTAAGCCTACTTTGATACTATTTCACACTCCTACAAAGCAAAGAGGTCTGGGAATCATTCAATGTAAATAATTTAATGCAAGAAGGTAAAGCTGCAAGACACTGCTTTGGCTTGGAAGTACTTGATCTATAGAACCATCTGTGGCTAGGCATCTATCAACCTCAAAAGTTACCTCACTAAAGGCTCTGCTAAGGCTGTTTAAATCAGCTGATGCAATCTTAACAAAATCTCCTACCACAAATTTCTGAGGGCTGGTGGCAGGAATTCTCAGCAGCAATTCTTCAACTCTAGAATTACCTACAGAACTGGTCTAACAAACCCAGGACTATTTCCTTTGGAGGTACAATACCAAGCTCAGCATTTCTTCTGAAGTGTCTTTTTGAAGGACAGTTGCTGCTGCAACTCTGTTTGTGTTTTCTAATTCAGTGGAGTTACAGCCTCAGTAACGAGCTGCATCAACACAGAACTACAGGTATCAGTCAGCTCAGGCAGAATTCAAAGAACTGGTCACTTACTAAGTCTTCCCTTTTCCAGTGTACTCTACCAAGAAAGAATTGAAAATTATGTGAAACCTACACAGTTTGGACTCATTTTAGACTATGCCAACATTCTCCCAAATTCAGACATTCAGTGGCCTGATCTCCATATGCATTAGGTTCCTTTCAGTCAATCCTGCCAAATACATATTCCTTGCAGATTCAGCTGCTTCTGCCTCCTCCTCCTAACTAGCAGAAATGATTCCAGGATGTTATGTGCAGACACCTAGAAAGAGAAAACTGAAGTTTGGAAAAACATTTTTAATAGGTATTTGATTTTCCACTCTCCATTTCACTCAATCTTTAAAAAGCTACCAGATTACTCCAATGCAAATTCATCATTTTGGCTGTGAAGGGCAGAATTCCTTAAAGTTTTTGGGATCCCCTCACATAACAGAAAATATTTTCCCTTTTTTAAAAAAATGCCTGTGATAGAGCTTTGGGTTTCACTAAATCTAAACACAGCTGCTGCATTCACTAAATATTCTGCAATACATGCAGTTTACAGAACATAAATAATATTCACTGGGTTTTGATGTGAAGAAAAAAACCATATTTACATATATTTCTATTTGCCCAGTATTCATGTTTCTCTGCAGTCAGAGTTTTCTTCTCTCCCTCCTTCTTCCCTTATGGAATATTCTTGCCTTGCCATTGAGGTAGCCAGTCCAGGATCAGCCTGATGTAAAGCTACACTCTGTGCTATGCAATTAGGGCTTGTTAGCTCAGTTTTTCTCTTGCACTGGAGGGAAATGGCAATTGAACCCAGCCTGGAAGCCAGCACCCATCCACCCCAGGACACTGACCTCCCTTTGACTCAGACCCCAATCTCAGGCTCACCTCTGAACCAAAGAAAAAGTGAATATCTAAACATCATCATTTGGTTTCAGACGAACCAAACTATGCCCATCTTTGAGTTTCTGCCATCAGATTACTCCTGTTTTGTGCTTGTGAATACTTTCTCTTCAGAAGATCAAGAGCACCAAAGAAGTCTGTTGGAGCTCACTTTGGTAAAATAAAACTTGTTTAAGAGGAGAGCTGAACACAAACCATTCTAATAAGCCACACTTCTTTCCTTTTCTGGGTATAGCCCAGGGTTCTAGCCTGCTGCAAAATCCATTTTGCACAGCTTCAACGATAAAGCAGATTTAAAGCTGATAAAACCATGTTCCAGGAGACACAAAGCTTTGCAAAGGTACATCAAACCAAACCCTACATATCCTCCAATGTGCAGTTAAAAAGCTGCAACCTTCAGGCAATCCACAGCTGCCAGGAAAGCCCATAAGAATTCCAACTGCAACTGAGTATAAAGCACAGCCCTGATATTGATCTCTCATGTGCTAGTAACTTGACCAGCTTCTGGCACTGCCACAATCCAGACAACCTGGCAACATGCAGGGAGGCCTCTTTTTACTCTATATAGTGGCACCAAAACGGGCAACTGATCCCCCTAAATATTTCACTCACTTCAAAGTTTTTCAAATTTCTATTTGAAATGAGCAAGTTGAAATTGTCTCCCCTAAAAATGCTGTTTTGAGAGTAAAGAAAAAACATTCCACCCATATGTAAAAGAAGACAGAAATTGAGCCCCAAGCCATGCTAGACAGTCTGATAAAAAACATGTTAAGATTAGTAGTAGGAATTTCTCTGCACCCTGGCCCGAATTCCCACTGTGGCTTTTTATATTACAAAATTGTTTTCCTCTTTCTGTGGATTTTTCTGAATTCAGTATCTCTGCTACACTTCTGCCCACTAGTAAAAGACACAGAAAACACATCAACACTTCCAGCTAAGCCAAATCATTCTCAATCTCACTCAGTATAACCAAAGTTTTAGATAACTCCTTCCATGAACTTAACACACAGTCTCTCTTCTATTCTTTAAGAGTAATTTCTGATAATCACTCAGATGCTGCTGTTATACTTGGATAAGAAATTTGGAAATAGGAATGCTATCTAAGAAACTGAGTACTGTATGTAGCAGAACAACCTTGTCAGATTTAACCAGCAGCTCTGGTGAAGAACAGCTTGTGATGGACTGTCATGATTTTTTTTTAACTCAACATTATTTGAAAAATCCTGTAGCATATCTACCTCTTTTCATATTCTGCTTTGTTTTCTCAACATAAAAACTTTAGATTTTTCCACTTTAAAACAAATAATTTCATTTCCTGAAAGAAAGTTTACTACTTAACATAGCCAGGGCTCATGAAACCATTTCAGAACACAGGAATGTCAAAGCTAACTAAAAGCCATACAGATAGAAATGTGCATTTGATACCATCTCCTCATTTTCAAACTGCATGTTGCACTGTGCTGCATCCTCGGTTACCAGCTTCTGGAACACATTGCGGCAGATGAGCCATATTGTCAGGCTAGCAATGAACATCCCAATATCTGGTACAAATAGTCTGATCACGTTCCCAGCATCTGCTCCTTTCACACTGTATGGGACGAAAAAATAACAAAAAAAAGAAGCATTTGTTATTTTTAATGACATTTTCAACTGGAACAGAAAGTAAGCTCAAGGCAAGGAAAAAAACCCAAAAAACCCCGTCAGTAATAACAAATCTTTGCAGTATGGGAAATATAAAGATGATTGAGGAACTCCAGACAGACAGATATTTTTGCTCTCCAGAAGTACAGAATAAGTGATTATTTGTTGGGAGCTTGCACACTCTTATTTTAGTGATGCTTAGCATTTTGATTAACCCAATTCTGAATCAATTTTTTGAGAGCAATACAGGAATAACCTCCAAATTCAACAAGCAAGATTTCAGCTGAGTACCCAGAAAATCCATCTGTATGAAGCACCATCCTTTTGCCAGCATTCCTTGTAAAGACAACAATATCCAGGTCCACCAAAGATGAGGTTGTCCACCCTTAAGTAAGCCCTAATCCTTCTTCCTGGCACACAGAGGAATGACCAGAATGTGTTTAATATTTTGACATGTTTTATTATGTTTACTGTTAATACATTTTATTCAACAGACTACCTGAATACCTTTTGGGGTATTTAAGCACAAATATTTAAATGCTAATTAATGTGTTCAATCCCTGCCAAAGAAGCCTTTCTTCTGCTCTGCAAGGTTTGTAAGGCATGATTTTTATGTAGGAAAAAGGTTGCACTGTTTCACTGTGCAGATTTAATTGCTTATACTAGGGAATACAACTTTTTGGATTTGGATGTGGTGTCTGAATTTGACTCACTGTTAAAAAGGAGAGCCTGGATTTAGTTTTAGTGGCACAACAAAATTTTTATTAAACTGCTGAATGCACATATTAAACTTACAATTCTTAATGAGAGGACATAATCACAATTAATTTAAAGCGTGAAGTTAAGGGGTGTTAAATATGCAGCTCTAATTTAATTTTTTTACAGGGCTTTAAATCTGTAATCAGTTCTGAGGACAGGTGAACCATCAGTATAGTGCCTTGGGCATGGGTGAGTGCACCAGGTCTTCACAGCCTGAAGTGGTAGAAAACCTAACAGGTTGTTTTACAGATGCAAAGAAAGAGTTCACCTCTGGCATTTCTTCATTGCAGCTTTGAAGCCTAAAATAAACTTTGTGAAGGAGTTACCTGCAACTGCTGTGATTAAATGCAGTTGGAGTATCAAAAAAGTCTCTAATGTGATTACAATACAACCACTGTCAAGAACTGTGTGGGTCTGCTCATACACCCACGATCAAATCCAACATTTCCATCACTGCTGCTCTGCTGACCCAGCTTTTCCACTGATGTGTATCTTGCAAAATAACATATGCTCAAAGTGGGAATAAGGTAAGTGATCAGAAAGCTGGCTTTAATGTTTGTTTCAACAGCTTAACCCTGAATGGTCATGCACTGTATGGCACCTAAGTAGCTTGAAAATATTTTTCTAATGGCTTTCAGTTGTCCTGAAACAGAGAAAAAAAAAGTAATTGAAAGGTTTGCAAAAGAGTTAGATGGCAAAATCCTTGCTGGACTGCTTGCTTGTTTCTTGTGCCACTGGTCCCAGGACAGCATGCTGCAGAGTAAACTGGCCTATGAGAGCATGGCCACTCTGGTTAACATTACAGAAAGTCCAGGCTTGACATGAGCCCCCCCTTCTTTTTGCAGTACGGTGACCCCTAATGTCACTGAAGATTAGCCCAGGCTGCACCTTGGCAGAAAGAGGTAAAAAGTACATGTTTAATGAATCTTTTTCCCAACAACAGTGTACATGAGTTTCATAATAATGTTAATGAACTTTTTTCAATAATCCTGACCATTGTGATGCCTAAAGAGGTTGACCTGGAACAGAGGCTAGACAGTGTTAAAGGAATAAAGTAGGTATTTATTAAAAGGCCTTCAAAGGATACACCTTGGGCAGTCCAAGAGCCCGGCTGTGGCTCTGCCCAAGACAGACACAAGATGGATGCAAGATGCATGACCAGTCACTAATTTAGACACTTTTACGCGTTTTGGTCCATTTACATATTGGGGTCAATTATCTATCAATTAGACCTTCAGGTTATGAAGTCCTGTCTTCCCAGATTGCTCTCCTCAATTCGCTGTTGTTTGTACTTCTTGAGCCTAAAGCTGCAGTGATGACCTTGGTTCTCAGGCTGGAAAAGGATTGTTTTGTCTAACTACCCTGTGAAGAGAGCTTGCAAACACTTTATATGAAGTTCAGAGTCACACACTATTGCAGTACACAATCTAAAATATATGAAAGCTAAAATTTAAGGCATCACTTCTGTAAGTGATTTTTTTCTTACACGGATCTGAATTCTTAATTAATTGAAAATCAAAAATTAATTTTGCATCACTTCTGAAGTCCTTCAGATTCAACCACTCACATGTTTACAAATTAAAAAGTGGCGGCCTTCAAGTACCAGGGCTTCTTAGTTGCACCAGGCTCTCCTTCCTCACATTGTACTCCCATAGAGCCATGCTGGGTATTCCTTTGCATATCCCGCTCCCCAGACTGAGGGGAGACCCCTGCGGGAGCCCTGCCCCTGGTGCAGCTCACATTTCTTTCCAAACCAAGTGCTTCTGATCTTTCAAAATAAATCATTTAGTGTGCTGTTGTGAGAGATGTAACGTACAGCTCAGGCTAGCAACAGAGAGACTGAACAGTGATACCTAACCACGGGGTGGGGGAAAATTCTGCACATGAATAGTTTATTCAGCAAAACCAGTTGCAAATGTATGCTGTCCCCACTTCCCCATGAAAAGGAAAACAAATTGACCTCGGTGTGATAATTAAAAAGGAAACAAAAGATCGCTTGAAAGTAGAAAAATGTATATTCTCCTGTAAAGCAGAATAATAAACTGCCTCATTCAACCCCAAGTAATTTGCTCCCCACTTTTTCACAGCAAAAGCTGAAACAAAAATCAGTTATTCCCACTTGTTATCTCTGGCAACACAAAAAAGAATGGCAAATACTGCCATCATTCCACAAACATTTCTCACTTTATTTGCGCATTCACACATGGTCATATTTTGCATTTGATAACAGTCTATACATTGTGCTCTTTCCCCCAAAAGAGGCTTTTAAACTACCAAGTTAAACAGAAGAACAGGAAACCTATTCAGATCTCCTACAACAACAGCTTTTTTTTTTAATCCCTGCAAGAATCTCATGGTGTTCAATGAATTGGTCATAGCCTTTGATCTTCAGCTGGTAAAGTATAATTTATTCACTTAAATGAAATAATTTACCTACAGGGCAGCTTTAGTTGTAATAGATACCAGTGACTGAAGCTTATAATTCAGCCAGAAACATATTCTGCAGTATAATTACAGTAAATGACAGCTTTAGTTTTTCCTTCTTTCTTGCAGGATGCAGAAGAAAACAACATGGACACACACACAGAAACATACATACAGATACAGACACAGAACGGATTAGGGCTTTGAAATGGTTTATTACTTTCCCTTGAACAAAGAAACAAAATGCACACAATTTTTTAGAGGAGGGACTGCTGCAGTTAGGGTTGCAAGAGTTCCTCTGTAACAAAAATAACTTTTGTAGGACAAAAAAGACTTCATCTACTTTTCTGTCAATATGTGAAACTGTTTTATTATATCATCACACTCCTAATACGGCAATTTCCTCATCAGTGTGTTCCCCTGCTGATTTCAGCTAAATACTTTAAACTTACTGCTTTACAAAGGGTTCATCTATTTTCTGTGCATTTACAGAATTTTCCTAGGACAGTGTGACTCTGGTTTATTCCTGTATTTCTCTGCTGCTCAAGAAACTGAGCAAAATTTCCTACTTTATCTGCACTGAGAATAGAGATATCTGTGGACACACACACATTAGAACCTTTGTCTTAGTTCATGTACTCTTACTGGTAGTCAAACAAATATCATCATAATGAAACATTACATTCTTGTTTGGAGCTGTAGAAATCAGCATTTCTGTTTTTATTAAATAAATTTTTCACTTTTTGCCTTTCTAGAATAACTGTTATTCACAAATTAAAATCATTCAACTCCTACTAAATGTACAAAGCTTTGGTGAACAGTGAAGTGTTAATACTGCCAAACCTGGCCTGATTTCATTTCTTTAGAATGGCAGACACTCTAACTTCCTCTTTTTTTCAGATTTACAGAATAAAACCAGAAAGGCAGCAGAACTATTAGAATTAGAACTCCAATGTTTTCAATTAAAAAAAAGTAAAATATATAGTAAGACACATGTGAGATACCATGAATAATGTACAAAATAGTCCACATATAAAATGAATACCAACAGTCTTCAACTTTAAATATTTACTATTTTGTTACAAATAAACAAAAATGGGAAAGAACAACCAGTCTTTGTTAAACAGAACTAAAATTAATTCAGCATCAGCAATGTATCACAATGTTAAGTGATATGTTAGACAATAAATAAGATAATGCTTCTAGATTAAAGAACTGTAAAAAAGCTTGATTTTATATTGGATACTGGGTAAACAAAGTATTTTAAAGCTTATTTTTTATTGCAGTTTTAAAAGTTAAAAAAAACTCTTATTCATGCATACTACATCTTTCCATACATGCATCCATCTTTCCTCTTGTCCCATCAGGGGTTTTCTATAGCATCTCTTTACTTTCTAATTAATTTAATAAAACAAAAGAGGTAATACTGTATTAACAGTTGGCAAGTGATAACCTAAGGAGGAGATGCATAGATGCTAATAATTTCCATTCATCTGTTTGGTGACTGTGAAACATCTGATATTTCTAATTTGATCTAATATTTCAGGGTAATTAATGCACCTCTGTAAATGCTTACAGCTGAATTCCCATGGGCTTCATCTGCAACCGTAATCATTAAGTTTGGAAGGAAAACAGACCCAAGAACCATAAGCATGGACCCCTGGAAACATGGACTGGCAGTATTTCACAGGTGCTACGCAGTACTGTGAATGATTCATTTGTTTATCATTAGTATCCTCTCTGATCCAAAAATAGTGGAAACTTCGAGGGTACCAAAGGCTACTAACCAGATGGCCTTAGAGATGTGCCTGCTGATCCTTGCTGGAAGAGGGTGTTGGGAATGGCTGCAGCTAGAAGCTAGTTAAAGGGGCTCCTTATCCTTTCTCAGTTTGAAATAAGGATGAAATGTCTGATCTGATATTTACTCTCCTGGGAAACTCCCGCTTTACTTATCTGAATCTAAGGATTGCAGACACTGTCTGAGCCACAGCACTTCAGTGAACACGAAATGCACAGAGTTTATATTCATGGTGCCATACTTGTCTCTGCTAGCTCAAAAGACAAGTTTTCTATGATGTTGGTTCACATGGCATCCTTGCCACCATGTTCAGGGCAAACCTGCACCGTGGGTAAGGTTTACAAGCTGCTGAGCACTGGTAGATCTGCCCTTAGTCTTCTCCTTGCTCATCAACAAATTGAAAATAAATTATATCACAAAAAAAACCAAAAAACAAACTTTGAAATATTAACATCCACAGTGCTTTGTATGCTCTCTTGGTCCTTTCAGTTCATGCAGAGCATGGCATGTGTTTTACCCAAAATACCTGAAGTTGCATTTTCAGAGAATATTGGTCGTGCAAAGTAAATGCGTGGGAGGAAGAGGGAAGCAAAAATGCATAGAAAACTACTTATAAAAATATTTAGCATGCATTGACCTACCCAACATACAAGTTCAAAGGGCTCCTGAAGTATTTGCAAAATCTAAATCACTGCTTACAAACTATGTCTGCACGGATTCAAAACCCAAAAGTACACTTTGCTTTTTCAGGAAAGATACCTTGCAATGAAGAACACACTCTGTATTGCAGAAGTGCTTAACCACGTATTAACCAAACATTTGCTTTCCAAACACCGCTATGCAGAGAGAGCGAGCAGCTATTTGAAACTAAATGTACACTGCCAAGATTTGGTGTCTCGTTGCTTGCATAAAACATTCAACATTAAGAAATTATGGATATGTGCAACAAGTAAAACATTGGTTTGTGGTAATTTTTCTCTTTCTAAAGCACCTATTGCTTCTTTTTGTTCATTGATCTTCTAACAAAGGGCAAGCTCCAGCTTGCCCAGGGCAGCACACAGAAGATTTAAACTTCAGCAGGGATTTTCAGCTATCATGCAAAGCACTCAGCTACACTACTGCCAGACTCGTGACAGCACAACACTCAGCTCGCTTTGCCCATGTCCCACAGCTCCAAATGTGGAGCAGGACTCAGGTTGCACAGCGAAGAGGAAGGGAACAAAATCCCCTCCACACCCATGGTGCTGTGCGTGCCAGCCCCACAGCACAGCGGTGCAAATGACAAGTCCATCCGCTACACAAATTATTTCAGGTCAAAATGGGAATGTGATCCTAGATGGAGGCAGAGCCAAAGTGAGCAGAAGAGACCTGAGGACACCTCAGCTATAAGTGAATTTTGGTCTTAACTCTTCAAAGAAACTCCTTGTTTCCATTTTCAACACTTCTCACACAGAGTTCCTACGTATGCACTCATTGTGTAGGGATTTAGCTTAAGCACTAATTCAGTATTCATTGATCTCTGCAAAACATTCCCAGTTAAATTTGTCCATAATGCTCATAAATATTTGGTAACTGGCAGCACAGTGTTTGCATAAAGGCATACAGATATACATATGCTCCACAATAGTCCTGAGTAAAAGAAAGTGCTGACAATCTGAAGCAGGCTGACATTCTGTGATTATTTCAAAACATATTTTCTCCCTCTCTCCGCAGTTTTCATACTCTAGTTGGAGCATGAACAGATCATCACTTCAAACTACATTTCATTCTGTTGCCAGCATATAACATTCTCACAGAAATTAAAAGACACATCTAGATTTTCCAGTCAGCTGCAGATGAGGAGGGAATAATATATCCCTCAATTACAGCAACCAACATTGTAAATTTCTGTCACTTTACAAAGCCAAATTATCTCCAATACGGAGAAAAAGCACACAACTACCAGTGGTTCAATCTGGAGTGTCCACTGCACTTTATTGTTTGCATAGGAGACCCTTCTGTCCCACAAGACCCATTCCTAATTTAAAACCATCCAAGTGACTGTTTGCTGGGATGGGACCATTCACCCTCAATTCTTCCATATGAAACAGCTCCCAGTCTACCCTGCCTGCTCTGGACATACCCATCTTTCTCTTCAGAGCATCAATCATGACAGGACAGAAAACAACATCTAACTTTTCTCATCACCACCTGCTTGAAAATCCCAGTGGTTTAGAAGCAAGAGCACATGGACATTGCTGGAAGCAGGCTCCAGCCATCAGAGGAACGTGTACAAGATCTCTCCTCACTCCTCTGCTGACTTCCATTAAAACTGGCCAAATGAAACATCTGATTCATCCCACTGGTGCACTTTGTTCATTTCTACAGTGTCAATCAAAAAAGTATGGAGTAGAAATGAGTGGCAAACTAAATCCCCCAATGCCATTAGATGTTGCTTCTAATTTTTCTGTAATTGGAGCCTATAACAGAATCTCTGGATGGCAAACACCCCACATCCATGTGGGAGGGGAGACGACTAATCCCCCGCACTGCTTGATGCCATCTGCTCATTGGCTGGATGTGTGGCCACCAAGGACCTTTCTCAGGTGCAGGAGGCAACTGTCATAGTGTTTTGCCAATGTGGGAGGCTCTTACCTTGTCTTAGCATTAGACAAACCATGATTGCTCAGATCCAAACTGGGCAAAAAGGAGCTGAAGTGAAGGGCTCCAGGCTGGCTGGGTGCCAGGTGTGAGCACACTGCAGCAGGCTGGTCAGACCCAGCACTCAGGATGTTCCTGCTCCACCAGCCACAGACTCCCTTCTGTTTCATGTGCCAGTCTGTGTTTGGAGATCTCACATGATTTACTCATGAACAAAACCCAACAAAAACAAAATAAAACACAAAGCCAAACTGTTAAGCATGCATCCTAGAGAGTTTTTTGGATGCTGATTGCAATGCTGATTGCTCTCCAGATTAAAACAAAGACTGGCTCACATTGTGCTGCTGGTGGGTTTACCACTGCACTGCTCCCAGCTACCACTGTACTGCAGGAGGCTGGGCTGTGCCAAGAACAACACTGACAACAGTCTCACAACTCGAGTGCTCAAACAGCATCGGCCATAAAATATCTTCTATCAGATGTTCCTTTTATTTGAATCCCTAGGTTGAATGGCATGAGAAAAGTTAGCTGAAATTAATTTAGCTGAAAAGAAAATAAGCACAAGGGGTGGTAGGAAACAAGCAACCTGAAAACTGAACACAAACAGTTAGATAAATAAGATTCATCCTGAATGGAGACAACTTCTAAGAGGGCCTTATGCCAGTGCTGAGGCAGCCCAGACCATCAGTTCAACACAACACAATGACAGGTTTCAGAGGCACAAGGACCCTACATGAAATTGCCCAAGCACAGAGAAATTTTCTCCTTCAGTTAGCAGTGAGGACGTACCTGGGGTACCAAATTTAACAGTAATGATGAAACCTCAGGCAAAGACTGCTCTGTCATCATTTCCTTCCTTCTATTTTATCATACTTTACTTGTCAGCATCTCTTAGTCTATAGTGACATGAGGTTACTCTTCTTTTTGCAAAGTACCTAGACTACTGTAGCATGCTGTAAGAAATGGCAGAGTAATAATCACACATTTTTTAGCTTTTGCTTTCAGTGTGGTAGAAATTAATAATTTTCTTGTTAAATTATTTAAAATAATCCTGTTCTACTTCAGGTTTCATTTCCCTTTAATCTCATTGTGTTGCTGACTGCACATATGCTGCAGTTGTTAGCAGAAAGTAAATTTACCTATTTGATTTACATCCCTGAGACTCATGATCTCTTATTTGTCTCCCTAGTTTTATCTAGCCTCACCTGGGCACCTTATTAAGCCCTTTTGTTTGTTTAACCACTAGTGTCACATAAAAAAGATTACAAGCTGCCATCATGTGATTTGGGAATTCTCCTGTCATAAATGTGCAGCCAATATAACACCCCTGTGGCAGAGGCTGGCAGAGAAGTATCAGAATGAAAACAGGCATACTGTGCACTGCTAACATTTCTTAGATTGATTGACCTCCTTCCACAGTTCTCTCTCTTGAAAATCTATGTCTCCAAGTAAAACAGAAAATAATAGAACAAAATAGCTCAGTTGAAGGGGTCTTACAGTGATCTTCTAGTCCAGCTTCCTGACCACTTTAGGGCTGACCAAAAGTTAAAGCATCTTATTAAATGAATTGTCCTGATGCCTCTGACTGGCTGACAAGGCCAAAGTCCTCAGACACTCCTCACAGGACATGCCTTCCAGCCCTTCCACCAGCTTTGTTACCCTCTTCCCAAAAAGGACTTCAGCATTCTTCTTAAATTGTGGGGCCGACACTGCACATAGTGCTCAAAATGAGGCTGCACTGACACTGCATACAGGGGGAAATATTGAGTGCACCACATCTCTTACTTTTTTTCTGAAACCACTAATTTTAATTATTGCCCTCTTCCTGACATAGGCTACAATGAGCTCTACCTTAAAATAATTCATTTACTTCATTTACTTATTTGGTTTCAGACCTCTGGCTGATCACAGTAAAAAGACAAATCACCCTTTTTCTGCTCAAAGAAACTGAAAGAGCCATCAATATTCCAAAATGTGCACAAAACTGAAGCTGCTAAGTTAGAGCCTATACCATTCCCAGTGACTGAGGAATGGGAATGGCATGAAAAACCTCCCTGACTTGTTCTGCTGAAACTGTACTTCTGCAGATGACCAACATTACCAGAGGAAGTCTTAGAGCAGGATTGAGGCAGCATCTGCAGTTGAAGGCCTGGTCTATGTGCATGAGTTTGCAAAGGAATGTAGCAGCACTTGTGTTATTTCTGATTCAGCAATTGCTCTCCAAGCACCTTCACCTGAAATTCAGCCTTGAACAAAGCTGATATAACACATAAAAAAGTCATAATGATATTGTGATTTACAAAGTTGTATCTTGACTCACATGGATTCCTACAGCAGTTTAAAAAAAAAAAAACAAACCAAGGCATAACAGAAATAACAAAATAAAATTGACTAAGAGGATGCTTCGGAGACTTCATTAAAATTTAATAGAGATTTTTATCTTTCAAAGTTTTATCATCTCTCAGACAGTAAAGAAGTTCTTTGCTCCCTCATTTTGTTATGGAAAGAGAGAGCCAGATGATCAGCTGATACCAATTATAAATTATAGGTCAAGATTACCAAAGGAAATGAAATATGGGGGCTGACTGATCCAATTTCTAGCAGCACTGAACTGGAGCAGATGTGAGCATGGAGCCCTGCAATGCTTTCCTCCCACATGTCTTTTTCTCCTCTGAATGGCAGCCCATGAAGGGAAAACTTGGCTTCTCAGTAAGTTCCCGTAATTCATCTAGGTTCCACAATAACAGCTTATATTCCTTTGTGTTCTGACAGTGTGCAGAGACCACAAAAGTCCCCAGTGAACTTGGGGTGTTCACCTCCATTCCACTTTTCTCATCATATGCATATGGTAATGAATATTTACTAGCTGCTTGGAAGAAACAGTACAGACCCTTTACTCATGTCAAAAAAATGGGAAGAACCCTATCCTGTGGAGCTGTCTTCCAGGGCTAGATTAATTTTTCAACACAAATGTCATTTTCTGAAAGAAAGAAAGAAACCTTACTAATTTCCTCTATTTTTTTCTGATTAACTATTCACCACTTTACACTACTATTTCACATTAGCTCACCATTTGCCCAGAACATCTAATACTAATCTTCCTGTGTAATACAAAGTCTGCTAGAATTTTCTGTTCACTCAGCTACTTTCTCTGGACACGTAGAAAAGCCATTCATATACTTGATTCTATTTCTCCAAGTTTTCTGGTCACTCTGAACATCTCCAGAGTTCTAAAAAAGAGGAGCATATGGCCACTCTTTAAATACATTTTAGGACTTGTGCACAGTGGGGTTGTTCAAACTAGTGTATTATGATGAGTGTTGTTTAATGCACAGCTAATACTTTAGAAAATCGTATTTTACTTTAAATTTTTTTTTTTACTTAAAAACCCCACTTTGTTAGCCAAAAGAAAATTATGAAATGAACGTGCAAAACCACTGTGACGGAACCCACAAATGTATTCTTTCACCTTTTAATTACATCAGGCTTTATCATTATATCTTTGTAGGACTTTTTATCCTCGTTTTTTGCATTCATGTGCTTTATCCTCTTCACTGACAAGTTTTTAATTTAAAAGTTACAACTGATTTGATTGCTCATTCACAACTGCATCTGCTGCAGCAATTGGTTGTGCAATCACTTGCCAATGTCATCACATAGCAGTGGGATGCAGTTGGATGGCAAACACACACATACACTAAAGCTACAGGAAGACTGTAAATAAATGAAAAGTAACCAAAGTAGTTTTTTACATGCTGAATCAAAAAGAAAGCAATGTTATGACACTGCAGTGACAGTGGGAGGGAAGGGAAGGGGTTATGCCAGATGCAGAAGATGACAGATATGCTGCTGTGTGCAGAGCAATGTGGAACAAATATAAAATCTGCACTGCTGTTCCTACCCTGGCAGCTTGGCTGTCTGCATTGTACAGGATCAGATCTCTGACAGTCTCTTGATCCACTCTCACAGGGCAGAAATCAGGTTGGCATGCTGGAGAAAAGGTAGTTTAAAGCCATTCACCTTCTAGACTGAGATGGAGTTACACTATGAGTGTTGCAGAAGAGTCCTGCAAAGCTCAGATATCACTTTGATAGTTTCAAAATCTTTACTGGGGATACAAAATTTTCCTAAATGTTCACCTTCTGTAACCATGTGACCGTGACAGTCACCAACATTTTCTTACAATGATACACACACCCATTTACAGCCCTTACAGCTATGAAGAGAAGTTGTGAAATGTGAAGCAACTTCACTCTTAAATGTTTGAAGTCAGGAGAAGAATAACAATGATTTTAAATCATTCCACTTTGAAGCTATTCATGATTATTCTTGGCATCCAATCTTTACTTGTTTTTTACTTCAAGTTAGAAAACAGCAGAAAAGCCATAAAAATACTTCAGGGAATGTGTCTTTATATCTGCAAAAGAAGAAACCAATGTCACAAGGAAAAAGAAAAAATATTTTTTGTTTCTTACTAAACAACATTACATACTGAAATATACATATCTTTGGTATCTTCAGTAGAGTGTATCTAGTACCAAACACCTTCGTACAGGCAGTGTAAAATTTTAATTTCTGTTTTGGTCCAAACTGTTCTAGCAGAGAGCAATTTTAAGACTGGAAGGATGGGACAAACCCATATTAATCCCTCTTTTGTCCTGGCCTATCAAATTATTCCTTTTCCCAAAAGCTACCCCCAGCGCTGGAAGTGTTGGAAAGCGGTTTTATAAAAGTATTTGGCTTGGTTTCTAAACACACCTTTGCTCTACTGTTAGAGAAACACTATGGTGTATGTTAGGAAACTTCAGCCATGCTGATAAATAAATGAGTTTCAAGTTTCAGGTTTGTTTGATGGACTTTTCCTAGTTCATTGGAAAAAAAAAGAAAAGGAGAAAAGGAAAAACGTGACAAACCTTCTTATTCATAAAGCATCTTGCAATTAGTAACACTACTGTGCTTCTCATCTTCTCATCTACACACAGCTAAATTTTAGATTTATCACAGGCACATCACACAATTAAGAGATTTATGTGCCTCCAGGATGTTTGTACACCAGCTCTCTTGCTGCACAGGAGGTGCACAGGAGGCTGGACAGGAAGCAGGACTGTCCTGCTTCCCACAAGTGAGTGGCTTCTTGAACTTCAGCCTGTCTGGGCAGAGGATTAAAACCCAGTCATCACACATGTGTGCTTTACTTGTATAAAAATATGATTTTCCTCTGGACTACCTGGTGTGATGTGCACCTTGGGTTTTTAATACTTGAATTCTCTCTAAGAGAGTTTAGAATTCTCTAAATTGTAGAGAATTTACTATATTCCCTAAAAACTAGTTTATTTATACCACTAACAATGAATTTTTGCCTTGGTTCCATTTACTCTTGTGAGACATATCTTTGAAATCTACTGAGTTGCTTATATGATTAAGAACTGTGTGTTCAGACATTTAGAAAATTCACATTGCTGCTTTCTAAGTTGTTTAAAAAGAAGATGCCAAAGTAGCTGCAATCAACCCAGAGAAACTCCTTTCTTGGCATATTACAATGACGTACACCAGAGAATAGCCATGAATACTGTAATTATTTTAGGTAGAGATTGTTTATACTACCATTAAGACAGCCACTTAAACATAAAGATGGGGGTTAAAACCCAAAAAGTCTCTTAAATCTGCTCAAAACAAATGAAGTTACTTTAGTGACTGTTTACATATTTTGTGATAGTTTTATCACTTTTTCTTAATAAGGACAGCTTTGAGAAAATCCCACAAGTAAGGAAGCAATTAGTGGTCTAAGTGTTTTTAGCCATGTAGTGACCACCTAAAAAGCTTCTATAAATAAGTCTCCCTCAGTGAATTATTTTTTGCAGTCTTGCAGGTATGCTACACAAAGGCTACAAAACCATCACTAGCAAGATATTAAAAAACATTCTGTGACATGGTTGCTAGGAAGAAATGTGTTTATTATGCAAAAGCTAGGGTAGTATATTGCAAAACTTGCAAAAATGACATCTGTCAAAAATCAGTTTTTCTTCTAGGGAGAGGAGAGAGGAGAGAGGAGAGATTTCAACTGGAAAGGAGCTACAATGATCATCTAATCTTACTACTCAATCACCAAAATTTAAAGCATGCTATTAAGGGCATTGTCCAAATGACTCAGGCAGGCTGACAGTCACTGCAAACATGGGGCTTCAACTTCTCTTGAGGAAGCCTGTTCCAGAGTTTGGCGACCCTCTTGGTAAAGAAATGCTTCCTAATATCCAGTCCAAATCTCCCTTGATGGATGCAGCTTTCAACTATTCCCAGAATTTCTTCATGGGCTACTACAGCATGCCTGATACAAAGTATTGTTTGAAGGGGGAATCAGAGGGAGCACACTGAACTGACTACACACAACAACACTGGAACAAAGGTCAACATTGGAATAAAATCCAAGGTAAGTTAGACTGGTTTAAAACAAGGTTTAAATTGTTTCTATCTCACTATTTAATATAGACTGAAAGATTTCAGTTGACACGTTGCTGAAAAAAAAAGCTACTTAAATTTTCCTCATGTCTTCTTAAACATTTTTTTTCTTTGCAAATACAATTCCATTTTTATTTTGGCTTTCTCTGCTTTCTCTGTAACTCAGACTTTTATTTCAAAGTCTTGCTTTTTGTCAGAGCAGCGAAGAAAACTCAATTTAAGATAGAACCTCAGGCATGCAGAATATATCAAATAAAACTGAAAACACATTTCTTCCCCATTTCCTACACTATAAACAAGACAAATACTTCGGCACACACATGCACAAATTCCACAGCCCTGGCCACCACGAAGTAACAAAAAGAGAGAAGCTTTGTGAATTAAATTAAAGCAACCTCAGTCCCCCTGTCTTCCCAGGACTCAGCACCCTGTGCTGCCCTTTGCCTGGACACAAGTGTATGCATGTGGGAAGCCAAATCATCTTCTGCTCATCGCACCCTGAGAAAAGAACTGCAGTGTTATGGCTGGAAGGACATAAATAAGACTTTCTGATGTAGTCCTCTGCCTCCAGATCCCTACCTATTATTACTTAGGTGTGGCAGCCTGGGGCTGCAGCTGAGGTAGCCAGTACCATGTTTGGCCCAGATGAGAAAGGTGTGGAGGGCTCAGAGTTGGTGCAGCACCTCTTGTCACACCTTCTGCATCACCAGTGTTATTGGAGCTGTAGCCTTTGGGGATCTCTGAACCTCAACCCTAAAACCCCAAAAAGCAGTTTGGGGTTGAGGATGAGGCCCTCAGTGACATGTTTTACCAGGCAGAGTAATGATAAAATAGAGATACCACCCAGAAGACAACACTTGTGTTGCAAGCAATAAACTGCTCTTTTATTCACAGCCTCCCAAAGGAATGTGTGGAACTGGTTCTGTCTCTCGACTCCTTATGTTACATTTATCTGCCATATTATTCAAATAGCACATGCAACCATAGAATATTCAAAACTGCAGAATAAATTCACATTCATTAACTCCTACAAAAGTGTGATGGCCATCGTATATTAAGGATAGAAAGTATAAACAAGCCATCAATTAATCTAATCTCTCCAATTTGAAGCACATCAAGGATGGTATGGTGTGGAAGAGAGGCCTGCCAAAGTAAGTGCCTGAGCACTGAAAAATTAGCACTTGCTTAAGTGCTTTGAGAGACAAGAGACCAAAACAATTTTACAGACTAATACAGCTATTTTTCCCAAAATGGTGAAAGATGTGCCTGGCAGGGGTTTTCCAAGTCCCTTTGATTGCACCACTGCACCCATTTTTCCTTGTCTTCTCAAATTATTCAACATTAGTGAAAATTATTCAAGCTGCACTGTTTCTTTTAAAATAACCTCTCAAGGATCAGACCATACAGCCTCATGCAGCCCCCGGCTGAGGCAATGCTCCCAAAATGATGTCAATGGGAGCCTTGCCCAAGAAAGGACTATAGGATTCAGCTGTATGTGAAGAAAGGCTTGAAATAACGGAGCATAGTATCAGGATAAGACTTTGTATTTCAAGTATATATTTATTCTTTACACTAAATCACCGAAGAGCATGGGGAGAAGAGGGGGATGTCACTTTGGAAAACCATATGGTGCTTTGATTTCCAAGCCAGAACTGTGCATACTGAATGTTTATAGAATCTAGTGATATTCTCTCCTTTCTGTTTATTCCTATCACCCAGAGAAACTCTGGCCAAGCACCAATCAAATATCCAAGCAAGCAGGGGGAAAGAGAGAAAACAGCTCACACCAGCAGTAGGCTCATGATTAGCAACCTAAACCTGGAAGGAGGCGCTTGGGAAGCGACTCTGATACATTTGGATTCCAGCACTCACCGCATGTCATGAGTGGTTTTGGAAATTGAGTTCTCAGTCTCTGCAAGGGGTAGGGAAGACATACACAGCATTTCTGGCTAGACTGAGCAGGGGCATATGTGGAGCAGCTGCAAAAGCAGACATCCTTCTGCTCTCAGAGATCAGTGTAGGAACAAAAATGCATCTCTCAGCGATGACAGCTAATCTGCTCCTGGGTTAGCTGTGTCTCTCTACCTGTGGCAAACAGGGCTGCTGCATTTACTTTGCTTCAAACAAAACCAATGCAGAATATCCTCCTTATCACTCTGTGCTTAGGAGAGCAGTTGGAGGAGTTACTGAGGTACATAGAAGATCTGAAATGTATCTTAATAGGAGACAGTCTTCATACCCAAGCTCTAGCCTTGATACAGAAATCTTCAGGTCTTTTTCTTTTTCCTTGCGAGTCTTATTCCCTTCCCTGCTCTTATCTGCTTACCCTTTCCTTTCAGTGTGAGAGCAAGCAATCTCCAACTACTCTTTCATTTTTCAGAAACAGTAAAAGCATTACAAAAAGCATAACAAGCTCACAACTCAATACACAGTATTTTATATACAGGAGCAGCTTTCACTGCTGATCAGCCTCAGTATTACTTTAGAGAGAGTCTGGGATGCTACTGGTGCACTTTCTACATAGATGTTGCTGCTGTACTAAGTATGGTGCAGAGAGGTCTTATTAGCATTACACAGGGTAGAATTCACCTAATTTTAAACACACACACATATATATATATGTAACTTCTAATTAATAGTAACTTTTTGCATACCATGAAAATAACAACAATTTTAGTATCAGCTTAAAGCTATCAACCAAACAAAACTTGTATCTTTGATACGGAAAAGTCTTTCATTTTTATAAAGATAATTTCCTTTTACTGTGAAATTGGTGCTCAAAAGTTCCTTTCTCTATCCTTGAAACAACTATTTACTATGAAAAACATACTTATTGAAGGTTGCCAAAAGTGTAGTAACCACACATCTGTTATTCTTCAAATATATATTTTCTAAAACATTTGATATTTACTTCACATGTTATAACAGTTATTCAATTTTCCTTAAGTGTGCTTTGTGGAACCATAATGTAAAGCATTACATGCACAGGAGAAGCACCATGGGAACAAATGCAAAAAAGGAGTAGAAGTGTTGTTAGTAGCTGAGCAACTTACTAGTCACACTACAAACCCAGAGAAACATAGTAAGAGGAGTATTGGAAGTCTGGAAACCCTGCAGAACGATCAGTTTTTAAAGGTCCAACATCATTCATTTAAAGTTTTAAAATTGTTAGATAATTTATAGGTCAACAAATATGTAAAAACAGAAGACATTTCTGTAATCGCTACTGAATCTACTAGACAAGGACATAAACTTCATCTGGTAGCTCCAATTAGAGAAATTTAGGTATTTAAAAAAGCCTTCTTTTGGTTTTAATTTTCCACAGTGTGGTAACATTTCCCCAGGGCTGGTGGTGGCTCTTTGCAGGCTCTGCACTGCAAGCCTCACCCCAGCCATGAGCTGGAAAGACACTACTGGCTGCATTACAGGAGAAGACCAGCTCTCTGACTGAACTGATCTTCTTTCTTTTTGAATTTTAGCAGGCTTTGTGTATTAGGCTCTCTTTAATTGCCAGAGTAGCCAGGAAACAAGCACAGTCATGGTTAATTGTTCATAACTATTCCACTTGAGAATTCAAGTGAGCCTCCCAGCAACAGGACAAAAGGAAATGGCCTCAAGCTGTGCTAGGGGAAGTTCAAGTTGGACATCAGGAAGAATTATCCCACAGAAAGGGTGGTTAAGCATTGGAACAACTGCCCAGGAAAGCAGTGGAGTCACCATGCCTGGAAGTGTTCGACAAACAACTGGATGTGGCACTTAATGCTATGACTTAGTTGACAAGGTGGTGTTTGCTTAAAGGATGGACTCTATGATCTAGGAGGTCTTTTCCAACCTTATTGATTCCATGATACTATGATTTTTTACTGGGTCCTGAATATGACTGAAAAAAATCTTAAGCCATTGAGATGAACAATACTTTCTAAACCAAGTTTTTAGTCATGTTTGGAACAAAGTACAAGAGATCTGACTGCTTTCCAGAAATTTTTCTGCATGTGTGGGTGCCATGGTAATATGCATCAATAATGAACAATAATACCCACATTAAGAGAGGCAAAAAGTTATCCTATTTATCTATAAGTCTATTTGCTTTGGCTTACTGAAGATTTTTTTAAAAACAATTAAGGTGACAACTTGCATCACGTGAAAGTATCACACATGCTCAGCCTTTTAAACCATGTTTCTAATAGGACAACAAAATGCAATACAATATTTTTCCTAAATCTCAAAATTTCTCCTCAATGTTCTTCCTGCAGTTAGGAACTAGTCTAGATCATGCTGGACAAAGGTGGTAACTAACATAGTATGTTACAATTAGCTTATTTGTAATGTCTCAAAAGACAATCAATAACATAAAGACCTTCATTTATATCTATCAAACCCACATATACTCCTTTTAATTGAAAAGCTCTTAACTCCAGTCATTTCCTGGATATAAAGCTACCTTACTTGAGCTCCAGGATTTTTAATTTCCCTTGCATTGAAAAGCAGCATCCACAGCTCACAAGTAATGCTTACATAAAAGCCTTGCAGTCAGATCTCTTAGTGGCACATTGTTTTTCAGGATATGAAGACAACAGTAATGTAAACACTCTACTACTGCAGAATAAACACCATGTAGCCACGAAGCAGTGATGACATCACCTGTAAATTATATGGGATTAATTTTCTGCAATGTAAACTGACTGTCTATGTCTCCTGTTCCTCAATGCACTCTAAAACTGTTTGTTGAGAACAATTAATATCTTCTGGGTTTAAAGCAAAGATAATTCCTCCTTAGGGCATTACTTCATGTTTCACCTTTTGTGTATCTAAAAATCTTGCTTTCTCCCTCCTGAATGAGAATGTTCTTGCTCAAACAATACATTTAAATGCTATTGATATTTCAAAGCTGACTCAGGTGTGCCTAAGTCAAAAGCTTGCAGAGAATAAAATTTTAAATAGTGAGACATGCTTCTGCTGGTTCTTTCCCTAGAGTTTATATAAATAAACACAAGAACAGCTGTATTGGATCAGAGCTAACATAGATATAGCCCACTAACCTGTCTCTATTTGTGGCCAAAAAGGGATTCCTACTGAAGAGAATAAGATTAGGGAAAGGATGTAGTGATACATCCCCAGAATAAGCACTCTGCTTTAAGAGATCAGCAGACTTGAGATTTCTACTTCTGTGACTGCAAGTTAAGTGTGATTCCAGCATCCAGGTACCATATATAGGAATATGTTTGCTTTGGAAGCTATTCTTTAAGATACAAAAAGTACTGATCTTAAGCAGTGACATATGATATTAAGAAAATATTGCTTTAAAGGAGTTAACACTGAACTTCACTTATATGTTTCTCATTAACCTTTTACTCAACCAATTTTTACTCAACCTTTTACTTAAAACTCCAAATCTTAATTGTTGTATCTATATAAAAGTCTTTATCTTCCTTTTTTTTCTCCTTGCCAGTTCTCTGAAAAGCTGAAAAGAGAACACATTCAATTCTATGACTATGGAAAGCAAAGTACATTCAAATCTTCACCTCATCTGTGCTAACTAATGTGCTGCTTCAAATAAAGTAACCCCAGAGTGACAATCAATCTCTCAAGGTGCAGAAGTGCTGTTAGAAAGCCTTTCTGCTTTTCAAACTAGAGTGGCAATAATGGCACCTGCACAGAAATCCCTTCTACATATTTGCCTCCTCTCAGAAAGGCTCCTCAGCTGTAATTTAGTCTATCAATAATTCTCTGTCCTTTATGTGGTATATATACCTTGCATATACACAGCTAGCATGGATTCTTCTTGTTTTGAAACATCTCAGAAGTTGGAAATTGCCACCACAGAACTTCTAATGAACTCAGCTAAAAAGATGCTGACCTTAACCATTCTCTCTTTCAAAACACAGACACAGAGTATCAATTCATTCTAGAACTCCTCAAAACTTTTTTTTTTTTTTTGATGAAGAGAAGCAGCACCAGCAGATGCACCAAGAGATGCTAATTCACAATTTGGGTGATGAAAGGTTTATTGTAGTGTCCTATGGTATCACACTGAGTGAAATGCTCATTAGGAACCAAAGTGGATGTAACTTGGGAAAAAAAAAAACAGCCTGTTAAAAAAAACAACTTTTGAGGACATCAAACTCAGCAACTGAGTGTTTAATTTTCAACAACATCCAGAACTTCAAGTGGAGAGGAGATTCTTCTGCTTACCATTTGTAGAAGAATAAAGATAGCATTGAGCATCTGAATCCTTCTTTACTTTACATAACTCTTTCCTGGACTTGGCCTTGTTTAATTTACAAGACAGAAATGTGTTTCTGGTGTGATCACCTTGTGGCTAAATTTGTGTGCAAGAAGTTCTTGCACTTGAGGACTGCTGCATATTGAATTTTCCTCTGGTGCTAAATTGATCTCTGCCAGCTTTGCACCTCTTTCAACTTCATTTACTTTTGTCAACTCATATGTCAGAGATTAGAAATCTCATGGAAAAAAAATATGAGTGAGAGCAATATTTTCATTCATAAGTAAGACTTGTGGCCAAAAGGTGTGTCTCTTTTTTAATACCAGCATGCTGTAGAGTCACCAGCAAACCACATGATGAGCCAAGTTCATATAATGAATAAATTGCTTCAGATTGACTCAGGAAAGAGAAGAGGACACAAACAGAAAAGCTGAACACATATGTGCATGACACTGCATGACTTCCACTCTAAATTTGAGGTCTCTGATACATTCAATCAACTAAAATAAATAACTGTGCACATTTGTCTCTGCAATTTTTCTTCCTTACTTTTTTGCACTAGTAAGGAAATAAATTTATGGCTTACCTTTCAAAACCAATCTGCCGTAATGTTTTCTCCCATGTCGAACCTGCACAAAGAGGAGAAAAAACACCCTCAGTAAAGAACCTTTTTGTATGAACCCTCTTTTCCTTTCCTTGTGCAGCTGGGATCTGTATATTAAGGAGATTTTTCCACCCCTAGAGAAGTACCTGTAAATAACACGACTTTTCCCCAGAGTGGAGAATGTTGACAGATGCTACCACTGGGTGACACAACAGTGAGAGGGGTATCAGCCTATACAACTTGACATTGCAGAGCAGCTACAGTTCACTGCAGTCCCAAGGGTGGTCTCCTCTGCTAGAGCAGTGTCATCTGGAAGCGCTGAGCTGGCATTTCACATCATGCACTCTTCACATTTCAGCTTTTCACTTTACTGTAGTGTTTGCCTGATTCTTGCTGAAAGCTTTACAGCTCTTTCTGAAATCCAGCCCTTTTATTTTTAAGCAAAAGCATGAACATGTATTCCTTCCTTATTGTTTAACCCTTCATACAAAGAGCTACAAAGGACTCTTTCTCAAAACTATCAAGGACTCAGCCCCACAAACTACTCAAATGTGCAGATTCATCCAAAGAACTGCTCTCAGTATTTCTGATGCACTTAAACTCACTTCAAATTTTACCTAGATTTTCTCCAAAATAACCCTCCCACACACTTCAAGAACTAGGTTTTTAGTATTAAGCTCTTGGTAGATTTTTAGCTTTTTGCCAGTCTTTTTTTTTTTTTAACTACTATGAGGTCATTATAAACACAGGCTACTAAGAGCACAAATATCTCAAGTCATGCAGGTCTGCTCAGTAAATCTGTAGGAGGACATGAAGCTGCATTATAGTTCGCTCTCTGTCCTTTTGTGCTGCTGTGGGAAACACAACAGGACTGCATGCCATGTAAGAAACTACAGCTCTTTTTGAATGACTGACTCATCTCAATCATTCATTGAATTCTAAAAATCAGAGAAGTGACAAAAATTCCTGTTGCTGATGCATTCCATGACCTAAAGGGAAATATAAATTAGGAGCAAAAAGATTCCCTGTGAGTTTCATTAAGCAGCACTTTTGACTGCCCCCATTCAGTGCAAAGCAGGCATGAATTTCAGGCCCATATCCAGCAAAACACAAAGCAGAAAGAGACTTCAAAAGCAAGGTGGAGAAATCTCTACCTTCATTATATGGGAAAAAAAAAGAAGTTAAATTCTCTTCTGGAATAACTGAGCAATGTTGATTGTTTGATGAGTAGTGAGAGCTTCTACTGTGGCACCTATATTTGCCTGAGGTGGGGCACAACTTCTGCCTGCACAACTACATAAGACATTACACTCATCACACTGAGTTACTATTTTATGAAAAGAAGTCCTCTAAAGACACCTCTAAAGCAGGACAAGAAATACTTTCACACATTTATTTCAAATAAATGTGAAAAACAAAAATAATATCCAGCACAGTGAACCATAAATGATTGAGATAAATAAAGACCCGCTCCATTAATGCATCCCCCAAACCCATTATCTTCTGCTCATCTCTGGAGTGTAACTGGTTTCACACAGCATCTATGAATCAAGCCATTGTTAAAAAGGTAACTGTGCCACTCCACAGGAGGCAGGGCAGACACAAACAATTCTCTATATATTTTATTCAATCCTGCTGGCTTTGGAAGAGTAGCCAATGGTTTTTGAACTCTGAAGATTTGAAGAGTGTTGAAGAAAAGAAATCTCAACAGCACTTCCTAAAGCAAAGGCCAGTACTGACATTTTTAGTCTGAGTTTATGTGCCTTCCACTGTTATGTATATGTACATGTATGTATGTATTCATATATGTATGAATTTTTCACCCCATGATTGGCTACATCTCATTCATAATATATAGATAGAGTCCTACTGGAGAGGGAGAGAGAAAGGAAAAAAGCTTTAGAGGAAAGGGAATTGTGTCTCCATTGGTTTGAAATAATCTTTTGGCTGCAGCTGGCCACCAGAATACTCTTTGAAATGCATCTGACTCCTCTGAAGCAAAGCCTGCCAAGAACACAACTAACATTTCATATTAAAAAAACAAATCTTTTTTATGGAGTCTTATTTTAAAATGTTTATGATCTAAACATTGGGTTTTAAGACTTGCCAATTCCATTCACAATAGTATCAACTTCTACACCACACTAAGAGCCAAAAGTAAATACCCTGAGGTAACAGAAGCACTAAAAAGAATAGTGCTATTAAAAGTCTAGAAAACCTAGTATTTGATTTAAACCTTACCCGTTGCTTCCAAAACATAAAACAGGATTATATCACATAATTCTCATTAAAATAAAAAAAGGAGTCAATCAAGAATTAAAGACTTGATCCTGCTCCCAAGGAAATCAATAGGAATTTGGCTGTTCAATTCAGTCTTTCTCTCTGCTACGACTGGGGAAAATATTCACCCCTTGACTTTCAGAATCAATCAACTACTACACTTGAGTTACTAAGTTAAGGTGGCTTCCCTTTGCTTTCTTTTTTTTTTAGCACCACAACAAAAATACTATAACTGTTTATAAGAATCTGGTACCCATGTAATTAAGTTTTTTTTTCCAAATATTTTCTCCAGAGTGCCCAACCATCTTCATTTATACCAAAAATTCTGTTTCACATTAACAGCTCTAGCTTCAATATTCTTCAAAGAGATGAAGCATAATGCACTTCCAGAATTTCTGCTCACATTTAATAGGGGCAATAGTAACACGCATACCATGTTCATATAAGCACTCAATGAAATCCTAGCATACGAATGAGAGTATAAGAATATGAGATTTAATAAGATAGAATCCAGAACATCTTAAGTCAAAAGTTGCCTTCTATGACAGGTAGTCTTTGATTCACAAGGCAGTTGCCATATTTAGTTTGGCTTGGTTAAAACTCTCTGCTTACTATGAACTTAGTAAGGATGAGAAGACTCACACACCACTGCTAGGTTGTTCACCTTACAAAACATGAAGGTGCCTTGCTGCTGAAGTGCACTGGTGGGCACAGGGAAAACACACAATGACACATTCACAGGATCACAGAATCATGGAATACCAGGTCAGAAAGGACATCAAGGACCATCTGATCCAACCTTGGACGAAAGCACAGGCTAGACAAGATGCCCCAGCACCCTCTCCAGCTGGGTGTTAAAAGTGACCAATATTGGGGAAGAATACTGGGTAAGTGATTTTCATCCTTTTATGGAGGTTGCACAACTATTCACCTTGAGCAGTATCATGCCCTATCTGCCACTGCTGCAGAGATCTGGAGCTGTTGAGGGAGAAGTCTGGCATGCATTGTAATTGAAATTCATGCCTCCTTTGCCATTCCCATGCACATGTGCTTGAAGGTCCCTGTGGATCCTGTGGTCCCCGTGGCTATGTGCAGTGATTACCAACAGCTTGCTGCCTTCTCATTTCTCCAGAGTTAGTGGCTACTTTAAGAACTACATGCCTGTGCCTGACTCTGTTCTTGAGGCTTTCTAACAGGAAGAATAATAATTCTTGCATTCTTTTCTCACTGTGATTTGACATAAGGACCAGAGAGGAAAAATGGGGCTTAACTGAACCAAAAGACAATGTTTGACATTTTTCAGTAAGCATTAAGTGAGCCTGTCAAAATGCAAGTATACAATCAGAATTATATGAAGGTCTCCAAAGACTGGAATAGGAAAAATCTGTTAATTCCATCAATCCAAAGTTAAAAAGGTTTTTTCTGAGCCTGTCCATGGGGTATCACAGGGAGGCACCCAGACTCTCTGAAGGAACAAGCAAGGTACCAGACATACCCCACCACACTTAACTCATGAGTAACATGCAGCTGTGACACATATAAACCTGTTATGATACTTCAGAAACAGGCAGGTAGTCTTGCAATAGTAACTTCAGTGATCTTTATCCTAACATTTTGAAGGAAAAGAATTTCGGAAGAACAGCTGAATTTGTAATGATTAAAATATTCCTATCAATTTCAAAACTTTGATCTTAAGCCTGAGACACTTACTAGTATTCTTCAAACCATGGGGGAAAAAAAAGGGAAAAAACCCTTTCACATATTCAAGAGATACAAAAGAGAGGTACAGAATACTCCAGAAATGGGAAGAAACACTGTGCTAAACATTTCCGCTACAGGTGCTACTTCTATCAGCTCTGCTTCTCAAACAACAGAGAACAGGGCAGAAGTTTCCAGAGTCCAGCCCAGCCAGACTAGTTGGGTACCAGAGTTTCTTGAATGGACACCTTACAGCTTTCAAAAAATTGAATGAACACATTAGCTTGTCCTGCTACAGCTTCTTTTTCAGTAGAGACACATACACTATATAAACCACTCGAGGGTCTGCAGCCTATTTTCAATGGATTGGGAAATACTGCTGTGTTGTGTATTCCCCTTTATCACCTCAGTACTTACTAACAAGTAACTAACAAGTGTTACCATTACTAATGAGCTGAAATGTTCACACCTGATAAAAACTGCCATATTTGGAACATATTTATTTCAGCAGCTTCATATATTATTAACAGCCTTTACAGTTGTTTGTTCCTAGTAGCAAGCTTCTATCTTCTTCCAAACAAAAACTAAAACAACTATTTTTTTTAAGAAATCCTACTTTTTTGTTGTTTAGCAAACACAAAACCACAGGTTTTGTGAAACAAAACAGTAGTTTTGACTTGAGAAATATAGGTGGCATAGGGAAGAACATTCTTTTACTTGCTGCACAGTACCATAATGGTACTGTTAATATTTACTTACTCTTGGCTATCCAATAGTTAGTTACATGCAATGTGTCTCTTACAGAAATAATAACTTCTCTCATGTGAAGGACAACAGACAATGCTACCTTGGCATTTAGAATCCATCTGTCTATTTTGAGAAATAAAGCTCTCTTACACTTCCTCTTCCCTTGATTCAAAGTACTTAGCCTGCACCCTGCACTCATCACTTTGTAATTTTATCTCCAGTCTATCATCTGGGATAATGACAACACTTTCTTTTAGCATGAGATCTCCTAGTACGGCATTTTACTACTCTGCTGTGTTCATGCTGATGTTTTAATTCAGAACTGGAGAGTATTTATTGGGCAATTTTTTTATCATGCTTTGGTTTGCACAACAGAGCAATCTTTGAGTGCACAGACTGGATTCCTTTCATGTGAAACTAAAGCACAGCCCACGGACCCAACTGCTGTGTTTCAGCCACCAGCTTTTTTTCTGTATGCATAACCAGAGCAGAGCTAATCCACACTCAAAACACATCAAAACATGGCAGGCAAGGACTCTGCACCAAATGCTTCACCCCCATCACATTGTGCTGCTTGCTGAGACAGATGCAGCTCACTCCACCACTCCCTGTGCCTGTCCAGGAGTGTTCCCAGAAAAGCTTCCCAGTTACAGCCACCCTGAGGGATGAAGGGGCAGGTCAGGGTGCTCACCCTTAAGATTGTTTTCTGGGTTGTATCCCATCCAATGCAGTGAGCAGGAGCCTTTCTATTGCTCTGATGTACGAGCAGAGCTCAGCACTGTCACACTCCCTATAAAACCCCAGGGAGCCAAATGTGTAAGGCAAGACAGCAGATTATTTAATTTTTAAAGCAACTCCTGAAGGAGAAGAAGTAGGGGGAAATCTGGGCTGCTACAGTTTGCTGTGCATGCTGAAGAGACTAAAACACCAGTAAAATAGAAGGTTAGGTAGGGCCAGTGGTCCAGGATTCTGTCTAGATGAAGAAAGTGATTGCTGACTACATACCAGGAAAGAGTCATATCAAGAAGAAAAATCAGATGTTGCAAGCCTTTACTTGCCTTCCACTCATACCACCTTTCAACAGATATTTTACTGAATAAAGAGCACAAATTTGATCCCTTCACAATAATGTCATGGGAAAGATTTACTGTGTATTTTCTCCTCTGAGAAAAATAATAAATTACTATCGTGAGATACAAAAATTGCTTTCCAATAAAAAGAAAACTTGACTCATTCCATGTTAACCGGAAAAATAATCATCATCAAAAATGCTAATTCTCCTCTGAGGAGATGTTATGAGTGGGAACTTCTACTAATAAAATGAGCAGAGGAGGAATATAGAGCAAAGTGCAATAGTACTGACACTACATTTGTGTGTGCACACATATGCACATTGCTTTAAGGTGAGCAATAAGAAGACAAAGGCTATGGTAAAGTGATTAGCAGCTGCATGTGAACAGTCACCTCTTCCAGCCTGTGGCTTTCCTGGGAGCTCTGGGGCTCCAGATATGTGTCAGAAGAGCTCTCACAGAAAAGTGGGGACCCTAAAAGCAGCTGCTTCACAGGCCTAATCCATATTCTTTCTTTTTTTTTTTTCCTCAGTACCTTGATTAGCACTTAGAACTGGGAGGCTGGGGGAGCATTGGTTTTTTTTAATTGACCATGTAACTTAAGATAGACAACACCATGTGAAACACCCCTTAGAGCACCTGGGATATAATTGATCCAGCATCTTGCTGGAGGAAGGGGCAGATCCCAGCTCACTTTGCTTGGTGGTAAAACCTGTGTCTCTGAGCCTGATGCAAAGTCTATAGAAATAACTGGAAAGACTTGCATTGAGTTAATGGGCTTTGATAGTTTGCTGAAATGAATAGCAATGTGGAAAAATAAAAGAAAAAAAAAATCAGTCTCTATATGTGAAGATGACCTGATTATTAAAAGGCAAGTTAAGAGATGTGTGGGAAAAAATAATGACTTGGAGAAAGAAAAAGTGGGAAATTTCTGCATTTTTTCTCCCATGAAAGATTTGTTTAAAATGATACACAGGTAACAAAACAAATTTAAATTGGCTGAATTGCTTCATATATTTTTTTACCATCTTTTTCACAAGGATGACAGGTTCCCTAATTTTTGTAAAAGCCATGACTTCTTTTATCTGCTTAGATTTATCAGAAACACTTACAGGCAATCTTCCCCTGCAACACACACAGGCTTAAAACCACTCTTATTTTAACCTCATTTAATTTCAAATTTATTTTCTCAATGAGGGAGCAAAACAGCAAAACCCAAAGCACTAGAATATCCTTGGGGAATGTATTCCAGATGAAACCCAAGACAGCTAGCTAATGGAAAGGGCTTTTTTGCTTTTGTTTAATATTTTATTTATCTATTTGTTTGCTGTAATGGTTGGTTAGTGGGTTTTACCCCAAGTTTCCAAGGATATTTCATGTTTGAATTCATTCTGCCATCTTTTATTCTTCCTTTTGAAACAGAACCACCCCTCTTCCCCCATCATGTAGAACACTTCAAAAATGGATGAGGAAAATAAAACAATGTGCAGAGCAGAACACTGCAGGTTACCAGCACTAAGGGAATAAAGGGTAACAAGTCAGATGGTCCTTAGATATCTCCTATTCTTCTCTACAGCAGAAAACAGTGTCAAGGCTCCAGGGAGCAGCCTCAAAAGAAGGCTGCTTTTCCTGCTGCTGCCATGGGGGATTGCCAACCTTAAGCCAGAGAATGACAGAGTTTAAGAGGATCAAAATTTGCTCCAGACCTTCTGAACTGGACAAATAATAATTTAATGAGTCCTTTTTCAAATATGGTAGACGGGCTTTGCTTTAGTTTTCAAAGTGAAAGAAAACTTGTACTAAGTTTTCTTTTTCATAAGCCTAAATAAAATAAGTGCTTTCTCCATTTTTATTGGCAGAAAAATTCTCTCCTCTCCTATCCCAAGCAACACTGCTCTGTCTGCTAAGGAGCATCTCAGAGGCAAGGTTTTAACTCCAGAGTGTAAGTGATAGGCATCCTTCCAGCCTCTAGAGCTACCCTCTGCTTACTTTTATTGTAACATAATATACTGTTATGAATAATAACATCAACCTAGTTTCCTGCAGTGTTCAATGTGTGCAGCGTACCAGCACAAGGAATTTGCTTTTCATTGTCTCATTTTCTCTTTTTGTCTCATCTGAAGGAGGGGAAGTGGGCACATGATTCTTCATGGATTTTTCAGCATAGACACAGGAAGGGGGAAATAAACAGGAAATGTGTTTGCAGTAGCACATCCATATACAAGAAATTATGGATGTCATAAATAAGAACAGGAAACTAGGAAATCTTGCACAGAAACAGGAGAAACAGTATGACAACAAAACCCAGAATTCCAGTGGTGGCATCTTTGACTCCACTAACATACTGCACGCCAGGTAAACCATGCTTTTTCTTTGAAATTGCTTTCTGGCTTTTTTAACTTTTTATTTTTTTCCTAAAGTTACTAAAGAACCATTTCATTCACATTATTGCCCTCAGAAATTAAGGAAGTTTTGCACCGTACAATGAAGACAGCAATTTGTTGTTGTTGTTAGGCATAAGGTCCTGCCCACATTCTCAGATTTCAAAAAACAAAACAAAATAAAACCCACCCCAAATTTTTTTCAGTGACTAAAATAACACAAGTGCTGTGGTGTAGAGAGCTTTTTGGATAATTGGTTAGCTGAGAAAGGACATTTCAATGTGATACCGATGGATGAGGATAGGGGAAACAAGCTGGGGATTATGTAACCGGTGTC
This sequence comes from Molothrus aeneus, assembly GCF_037042795.1. Taxonomy (NCBI): domain Eukaryota; kingdom Metazoa; phylum Chordata; class Aves; order Passeriformes; family Icteridae; genus Molothrus; species Molothrus aeneus. Next base: position 100,883,841 of record NC_089646.1, on the reverse strand, counting down.
CAATCACTGACAAAGGTCATAGTGACCTTCGCTGAAACGGGAAGACGGGGGAGAAAATCGCTTGCCAGAAAATGTAGATACCCTAGGTAGAGAAGCTAGAAGAATGCAAACATAGAAACAAAATAATCATTAGAAGATAGAAGTAGGTGTGGTTGATCTAAGTGTGCTTTAACCAATAATGAGCTCAGCTTTTGCAATATGTATAAGCTTCATTAATACCAATATAAATATGTGTGAGCTTTCAATAAACTTGGGGATTTGCCATTCACGCATATTGTGTGCTGCATTTCTCCCACCGTTCACGACACTGTGGGAAGGATGCTATGCAGAATGAACTTCAGAAAACAGGCTTGAGATGTGTACAAACTTAGCACACCACCTTCCACAGAAGCAGAAAGCAGCACTTTCAAACCCTCCTTCTCTCTGCATGCCATTAAGAGAAGGCAGCAGTGACTGGATCAGGCAGCCAGACATTCAGGGCATGGAAGCTGGCTCACTCCCAGAGATCCCTTCAGAGAAGAAATCTGGATGCAGAAGGATGTGCTCCTCTGGGCAGTGGTGTGAAGCAGGCACACAGACTCAAACAACCAGGATAAGGCAATGATAGCAACAGATACTATTTTTCCTCCCTAGAAAATTTGAAGATGCTTTATCTAGTTCAGCTGAAAAGTATAAATATGTAAGCACTGAACAAAGGGTTTCTTTTGGTTTAATTTTCTTTCTCTTTGCAAAACTTACAATTCCGCAATTTCACTCAGATTTTCACAAAGCTAGTCTGTAAGATCAGAAAGAGCAAAGATCTTCTGCTCTCCAGCTCCCATTCCTCTCATTCAAGACAGAGATGACTGTGTAGCTGTAAGAGTGTTCAGAGAAAACAAAACTGACAAAAGAACCAGGGAAAACAGAAGGCAATGAGGTGCCAGTCACAGGCTCAGCCCAAGTCATTGCTTCTTGACATCGGTGTTTTGAAAACACTGCTGCCACTCACTGGGAGAGGAGTCCATACAGATAAGGGGGTGCTGAGGAGGAGTTTGGGCAACTCAAACTGGTGAGACACACCAACACCAGAGAGACCTCCCACCCACCCACACCTCTCTTTTCCAGCTCACAAGCACATAGCTCTCAGCACCCCCTGCCAAGCCAGGAGAGACACAAGCCATGCACTTTGCCACCTACAATCTGCTCCCCTGCACGCCTGGAACACCTGCTGGATTTCAGTACCACTGGCTGGGGCCAAGAGGCACAGGTGAGTATTACTGATTGTGCTTTGATCGTGACCTGTGCAACAGGTGAAGTCTGTACTAGAAGTACCCAGCCAGGTTTCATAGCAATCCAGCTCTGTGTGATTGCTTTTAGATTCATCTATAACAGACTGCAGGATTACATTCAGTGTACCAGGAGATCATTTCCCAACACTTAATTAGTATGCCACAAATAGTATGAGCACTATCAACAAATTAAAGAAATCCCCGGGTTGCCTAATAATTTCCATTTTAAAAGCACTCCATGCTTTTTTTCCTGTGTGCTTTAAACAGTTTACAAATAGTTTGCTCTTTCTACAGTTACATAGCCTTAATTACAAGTATTAAGAGTAATTTCTCCCCATTTAGTTTGCTTGGTTAAGTCTTAGCCAAAAAAACTCAATAAAGGCACTGAAACCTTTGCCATTCTCACATGCTATTAGATGATAAGAGTATTCTCACACTTACTTCAAGTGTGGTTATTTTGTCCTCACTGGAATGTGTTTAATTTGAGTGCTTCATTAGGGTATTAAGAGAGTCGTACCTTTTGAGTGAATACTGAAGAAAATGATGAGCAGTAATAATTTTCTACTCAGCAGAGATTTGCATTTTACAGAAATCAGGGGCTGTTTAGATGTGTAACTCTCAAATGCATTCTTAAATCATGTGCTTTATTTATTCACGTGCTGCTTCATTAGAAGTGATATTACATCAGGCCTAGTAGAAAAAGGACAAACACTTTATTGCTTGCTTCTTTTCAAAGATGCACGGCCAAAACCAGCAACACTTCAAAGCTGCCGCCACTTGGCAAGTTTTCCCAGTCCAAGCAGGTCTGAAGAACTGGAAGGTCCCACAGTGGGATTAGTATGTCAAGTGATGGAACACAGGTGCAGAATTAGAGAATAAGCAGTTTATAAAGCACCTCCAAGTGTGTATTAAAAAACTTATTGGAAACATTCTTGTTCTGCTCAAAATAATACACAACAAAAATGCCACAGTTCAAGAGAACTTGTCTGAAAGATATTGGCCCACTTCCTAAAACTGTCTCACCCCAAACTTTCCTCTGCATCAATTTTACAAACTAATACCTGAATATACAAATCTGGGCATCTTGGCAATATTTTCCACAAAGCATAAAGGCTATTAAAATTTCTTGTCTTTCCCAGCTGAAATGCATTGAGTATTTTTTATGCAGTTGCAAATGTGAGCTATTCACAGCACTGGGGGACAATGAACCTCTTACATTCTGAAATGAAAGCAAAGACACAAAGGAGAGAAAAAAATATATTTGATAGGAAAATGGTCTGGAAAGTATAAAAGAGAGATTTCTAACAAAGAACAAGTCATACATAAAAATATTGACTTCTATTGAAAAGAGATGCGAATGCAAACGTTTGCATTAAATCTGAACTTAATTTAGATCTAAATTAATCTAAGCTTCAGTCATTCATTTTTTATCTGCAGTGATTTCTTTGAAGACACTTTGCATGAGAAAAAAAAATCACAGTCTAAAACCTTCATACCACCCTATCTAACTACTAATTTGGAAAGGAAATTAAGTGGTGGAAATAATAATAATACTAATACTACAAATAATAGTAATACTACTACTACTAATAAATAAATTCTACTACTACTAATAAATTCTATGTCAACACTTCAGTGCATTTGTTTTGTACAGTCAGTGGATGTAAAGCAGTAAGACTTCCACAGGAGTCTCAGTAATATTTCATCCAGCTTTAAGAATTATATTTTCAGGATAAATTTCCTCAAGCTTTTACACTTTTGATGTCATCACCATATCTGCATAGGACAGAAGGACAAAATGATGCCTAATTGGTTCTGCTTATGGAGGAAGAAAGCTCCTGAGAAAAAGGAACTATTAACAAAGCACACAGAGATGCAAGAGGGACTCACTTCCAAAGGATGCTGCAATTGTTGGTGCTCACAGATGTTTGCCTTATAACATCTGGTTTCTGAAATCAGGCTGCAAAGCAAGATGATACTGAAATACAGTCAAGATCTCACACCTCAGGCCATCTCAGAGAAAACCTGAAAAGCTCCAACATTAGGCACAACTATCCATACCTAGATAGGCGCCCACTGGCACATCAGTGGAGGTTTAGTGATTAAAATTGTATCTGCAGGATAAACACTTAGAAAATTTAAAGTAAAGAAACAAATTAGTTCTGGGACACGTAATCCCTTCAGAAGATTCAGACATCTGTAACCTCACAAGAACCAACTTTCCAAAACCTGCATATGTTTTGGTTTCTTGAGCATCAATTTGATAGTAATGTTATTCATTCTTAACAAAAGAGCAACAAACAAAAATAGGGTCAGTGGATGGCTTGGCAAATATCAAATATAGCAAAGCTTCCAAGCTACTGGTGAGGCTAGAAGAGTTGTGAGCAAAAGCAAATACTACTTAACAGATTTTGGAGGTCTCTGTGAAACATTCTCTGACTGCTGTCAAATTTTGTTAAATTTTATTTTTACTATCAAGTGTGTACACTAGAAAAGACACCTCAAACAGGTAGCAAATGTCACTGCCCAACCTAACACAACCAATTTTATCATCCAAACATTTGGGATTTTTACAAGGGGAAAACCTATTCACTATTTAAAATTTACTCAAATTCACCTTATATCTTCTAGAATTTGAATGAGCCACATGACTAGTAAGTCTTTATAGCTACTGTTACTTATGCTTTGCAGGACCGTAATTATGTGTTAGTGGCCACATCTTCAATCCACAGAAGAATGAACTGCACTCCCTCTTTTTCTCTTCCTGTGCTCCTCAGCCCACCCTAATATTTCACCTCTATAGCAGGAGGGCAAATTTGGATTCTTCATGACTCTGAATTGAAGAACTAGTCATGTCAAGAACTTTGAAAAGTCAACGTTTCTGAGGAATGCAAGGCCAGCCTTTCAGAGAAAAAACACATGAAATCCCAAGAGTCCACAAGTCCACAAATGTCAAAAGAAATCCCTCACACCACTGAGGTTGGATGTGCAGATAGAGAGACAGAGGAGATATTTATTTGATACAACCCAGCTCCCCACCTCTTTCCAAGAACAAAGCTCACCATATCAAAGTCCGTGCACTAGGTCAGCCCCACCACCAAGAAGTCACTGCAGTTGTGGAAGAAAAACTGTATTCAAACCACTTAAGAACTTTAGTTCTCTCTCAAGTGGGTAAAAACTGGCCACACTCTGGTGTAAGGGTAAAAAATCCAAACAGAAAACAAACAAACAAGCCCCTTAAAATTACATAGGAAGAAAAAAAAAAAAGAAAAGGAGAAGAAGCAACCTTACAGGTTATTAATCTGACTCTGACTTATTTTCTCATCGAGCATTAGTTTCACATTACTTGAGATTTTAAAGCAATTTCCCGGTTTAAATAAATACTGCTTCAGTAAAAATTATGTACAGAATTAAGGATTAGTTCATGAGAGAGATTATAAACTTTGGGTAGATTTTTTTTCCCATTAGTGCCTCATAACGCAGCAATTGTTGAATTAGTAATACATTTGTCAAACCTAGTAAGCAATTAGAGTTAATACATATAAAACAAATTACTGCTCCATTTCAGCATGTGAAAAGCAAAAGTTTGGCATGAGGTTCTAATTATCTACTTAATGTGAGTCGTGCCAAAAACAGTGGGACAAATTGTATCTTAACTCCCAATGTGACCCTACTGAATCCAGCTTCTCTGCATCATGGCACCAGTCCCAAAAGCAGAGTATACAGCAGGACTTGTCTGGGTGCAGCAGCCAGCCTGCAGAAACCAGAAGTCAAAGGGCGAGGGTGGGAGCTGCCAGTTAAGAACAAATGCAACGAGCCAGCCCAAGTGATTCCTCTGAAGGGGTCAAACCTCGACCAGGGATAACTAATGGCTTCTTTTGTACACCACAGTGAAGAAATAAGTACATACACTATGTCAAAAATAATGGCCCATACTCCATACAGAAAAACCTGGCACAAACAAATGACTTTGTGTTGACAGGTTTTTGCACATGAACTATGGACCATGAAAGATGTTAGACAGCCCAACCTTCTACTGGCTCTCTTTTGAGAGTGAAGCAGAGATGGGCTGACATTGGAGATTAGATTTTTTTTAAAACCCTGTTAAATAATTCAGGGCTTCATCTCTTGCACAGCTGCTCTTAGCAGTTTCTGTGGAGTGATGTGGGAGCTGTGAGCAAAATTATCTCTTAGCTTTGAGAGCTGCATGTAACTTCCTATTACATTGTATGCTGAAAAGTATGCATTAAACCAATACAAATACCGAATTTCACAGGAGACAATGAAAAATTAAAAGCATAAAAAGGAAAATAAAGAGTCAATTTAATGTGTTGCTGTCTCACATGTCAGAGGGAAGCCAAGAAACAAATTCTGCACTTTGATTTATGAACAAGCTCATCAGAGATCTAAACCATTGCTCTTAAGATATCTCACATTTTGTGCATTCCTATGCCAAGAATTCAATTCTCTCAATTTTCCTTCTAAAGTCAAGGAAAATATCTTTCCTGGGGGATTTGCTGGCACCAGCACTGTCTAAGGGCCAGGAAATGGTGGGATCCAGCTGAGCTGAGGGCTGTATAAAAACACTGAAGTACACAGTGATTACCTTGAAAAATGCAATCCAGACAGGAAACAAAAGCTGGAGGAAATGCTAAAATTCCGTATTTTATGAAGGGCTAAGAGAAGAGGAGGCTCTAGGCTATACACAGCTGAGGCACAACACTGCATCATGAGGCTCAGTAATGTGCTACTGCAGCTTCTCATCTTTCTTCAGATAGACGGAAGTTTCTCCTTAGGTAGCCCATAAGGGACAGAGACACTGAATTTCCTCTTGTATCAGGCCCAACAAATGCACACATTTCTCAAATCTTTTCTAATTCTTTCCTCTTTGAAGCTGGCCTAACAGAATGGCTGTGGATGACGGCTGTGTCGTAGAGAAGATCCTCCAGGAGCTCAAATCTTTAAAGTGAGAAAATTAACAAATAACGACTTCTTGATTTACTGCATTCATCTCTCCCTCTCTCCATGCTATTTTCCCCATTAGTACTAGATGTCACTGAAGAAATTTTTTCGCTGCTGTTTCCAAATGCCTTGAAACCTGACATTTAGAATCTCTGTGTACACCTAAAACATTGGAAATGTTCTGAGAGCCTTTGGAATGAGCCACTGGGAGAAGGATGGATTTGCCAAGCAGTGGTATCAGGACTATAAGTTTATGAGACTAAACATCATTTTATTTGCTTCATTCTCAAGAGATTCTTTCAGTGTCAACAGAAAGGGACCACAACAATACTCAGGTCAGATGTTTATGTGACAAACAAGCTAGCAATAGCGTTTGAATTTCTGAGAGAAATGTTCATGTCAGGAGGCCTCCTGCTGCTCTCAGGAAGCAGGAACCAGGAATCATAGGTAGAAATGCAAGCAAAGGGAGAAAAATAAGGTATCCCATTACTGCAACAAGCCAAAGGATGAGGGAGGGTGTACACAGCACACATTTGTCACTGTAAGAGGAAATGCAGTTCAGAAGAAACCCAAATACAGCATGTAAAGGTATGTTGGTCTAATTGAACATAGACACAGTCATTGAATGCCACCTCCATGGAGGTTGCCTTATGTTTGGCACACAAATAAAGCAGTTTAGAAAATTGCATTAAATGACAAGTAGTGATAATGGTACAAGATTACACAAAAATAAATTATTTTACATATAGAAAAGGAAATGGATCCTGAAGTACTCTGTACATCTTCTTAAATCTGTCACTGCACTGCCTACAGTGAATGAACACAGATGTGGAAAACAATCCTCCTTCAGGGTTTGTACCCAATAAAAATCAAATAAGCTGAGAAAGGCCAATTCACTGCCTTTACTGAGGAGCTGGAAAGTGACCCTGGTGAAAGAGGAAGCTCCCGTTTAGGAACAAGCAGAATCTACATCAGAAGCATATCCACAGCTGAGAACATCTGCAGATAGACACATATTTCAAATAAAATTTTATAACGTTTATTCAAGTCATTAAATGTTTACATAATTGGTACCCTACTGCTTGATTTTTTAATGTATCACCATATGTCTTTGAAATACTGTACTTTCTACTAGAAAACAACCCCTGAGAAAGATGGAGAATCAGAACATGATAAATTGAAGAGGAAATCTCCAAAAAGGCCCCTGAGATAGCTCTATGAAATCTGCTCCTGCAGGGCCCAATAGAAACATCAAGGTAAGAAAACAGGTTAGAAAGTACATCACTGTCTCATTAAATTTGTTGCAGTAAGAAATAAACACACACATGCAGAAAAGTTTCCTATCAAGGGCTGGCAGGCAAGGTATGCTCAGGGTAGGTTGTTGCTGAACCACAATATGAAAAAGCTGTCTATGCAAGAAAACTTAAAATCTTCTTTTTATCGTAGCAACTGCTCAATTTCCACGTCAATCTTAAGTTCAACATGTTCTTCTATCACTGGGATGTATCTGCACAGCTCTGATGACATTTGCTGACAAAATCCAGTCTAACTTCTCATCACCTGGGATAACAACATAGGACCTGAGATCCTGTTCCTCATTTATGTCATTTTTGTTAGATGATATTAGACTTTGGCATTTGAGCAGAGTTTAACTATCACTCTTTTAAAAGAAATCTTCTAATAATGATTTTAGTAAATTATTTGATGAGAGATTTCCAGCTCATCTTCAGCATTCCACAGAGGCTACAGTGTTTTAGAACTTCCATACAGATACTGTAGATATCAACAAAGGCCTGATAGCGAGGAAGTCGAATTGTCACAAACCCCAAGAACCAGAATTACAAATGGATATATCTAGACTTGATGCCAATGATTTCAAAGAAAAGCAACATTAAATTCCCAAGACAGAGCAACAGCAGAGACAGACCAATCATAGAGGTCTCCAAAAACAAAGGGCAGATCGAGCCACAAAAATTCTTCTAACATAAGGTACTTTTAGTATGCAACAAATGTAATAAAGTTTTAAAAAGAGGCATCAGGTGGGATGCTGTCACATCAATAAAAAACAAATCTCCAGGTGAAAGGTATGTGAACATATGAAAACATATGTGAACACTGTTCATTTCAAAGCCAAGATTATTTAACTCTACTCTACACAAAGAAGATTTCCAGTTAGGGAGATCATTCAAAGCCTAGCCAAACACTAGGAAATATCCAGAGAGATTATGACTAAACTATCCACATCCTGGACTAAGAATTTCAACCCCCCCTCAAAAACTACTCACATTGTTATTTATGCTGAAATATTACCTTTTTTTCCCATTTCTGTGTTCCAAAATACACTAATCTTCTTCATAGGAATACATTATTTATTTCATTTAAACAGCTTTCATATAGAACCTCCAGCTGAGGAAGGAATAATGAGCAAACACATGTTAGGATAAAGTATCTAAAGAGCAGAGTGCTCCTGTGCTCCTGATGGGTTTGATTTACATCTGAATGGATTTAGCATCAGCATTTGGAAATTGCAAAGACTACATTCCCCTCTCCAAACACAATTTTTTCAGCTCATAAACCTTTTTGAAATTTATAACAGCTTGCTGAGCAGTGTCTTCTGCATCCCATATGCTAGGGGGATGGGAGGTTTTATTAATATTAACGGAAAATTACAGCAGCCAAATTTTGGGATCATTGACCCAAATATAGAGGATAGTACCTCAGAATCAAACACAGCCAAAAAAGGTACAACTCCAAGGTGAAAGTAGCTATTTGTACCACAAACAGTAACATAAACCAAAAAAACCCTCTATAAACATGAGATCACTCTGGCAATGATCCTAACTCAGAAAAGGGAACACGACAGTGAAAGTTTTAAATAAATGCAGTCAGTGTGTGACATGCAGAAGACAGAGAGGGAAGTGGAGCAAGTGAGAAATATTTATCCCGTTTTCCATAATCTGGTAGGTTTTTACCAGATTTTTGTTTTAGATACCGAAATCCTATTGAAAAATCCTAGCCACACATTTAACCTTTCTTTATTCTCAAAACTAGATCTTAGACCTTTTCTCAAGTGAGGACAGAAAGCAAGGTTTTGTGATTGCTTTTGCTACATTCTCCTTGCATTAGTGCATGGGCAGACACCCAGTTAAGCCTTGCATCCCTCTCCACAGAGCAGCCTAATGATGCACCTTCTACCTGCTCATGTAAAAGAGAACTGCTGTTACATATGTAAAAGATTTAGAGAGGAGGAAAAAAAAGGGAAAATGTAATGCATTTAGGAAACATGGAGCTAACTACTATGCAGTTCTCTCTCACCAACCCAGCACTGGTGGTACATCATTGCAGTGTGGTGCTGTAGCACCAGCAATGATATATACAGCATTACTTTTATGGCTTCCAGGGACACATCAATCCCTGCTAATGAAATGTTTATTTAAAATTAAATATTCTTTACTTAAATTAATAGCCTAGTAAAGTATAAACATTTAATGGTGTTTACAACATATATATTACTGTACAACAAAATTTAACTCTTGCAAAAAAACCAAAAAAAGTGAATTTTACATTGCTGGCACACAACACTGTATTTGCAAAATAAAAATATCCTGATATTTCATACAAGTTTTGGGAAATCTCTGAAATCAAGAGCTGCCACTACCTAAAATGCAAAATATTCTGCTTTTCTCTGAGAAAATTACATAGCAAAACACAGAAGCTGATTTTTGCCTTCTGGCTCAATACATCAGCCACCAATAAAATGCAATATTTATTGTCAATTCCTGCAGCTGCTGTTATAGAACCTTTACTATAGCTCTTTACTATAGCTAAAAAACCCAAAAAACAGGAACTGTGAACTATGAAGGGAAATGTGATACCATTTTTTATTGTTATCCAGAAAGACATAGAATAGATATGGAAACCCATCTTTGATTTTTTCCAGATGTTCATGGAACTCTATCAACATTCCAACCTTTGTTTTATGTGGATATGGATTCTCTGAACTTCCTTGCTCAGGATTTTCCTTTTTATCATATATATGAGGCAATTCTGACAATGTTTCAGTGGGGATATGAAAAGTCATAAAAACAATCTGAAAATTCATGTGTCATAGGTGTTGTGTAATCTAACTCGTGTAAAGACTGTTGAGAGAACAGGATTGTAATGAACAGGTGGTATTTCACTCTCAAGACAATGCAGTTTCATGAGCTGAAATTTATTTTGGTTAGAAGCCTTCATAAAATAGTGATCTGATGAGAGTACAGTAGCAGAAGAGGGGTCCAATTCAGCATGGCTGTAGAACTGCTACACCAGGCAGAACCATCTACATGTCAGCAAGACAAACCTGATCCCTATCTATTCCCAGAAATTTTCATTTAAAAGCTGCATAAAAAATTTTAATGGCACTTACAAGTACTACTAGAAATTGAAAATTTTGCTTAATTCAGTTCATTGGCTAAAAATTATTTATTCCCTCCCCCAAAATCTTGATGGGGCAAAACCTGTATGAGTAGCAGCCTCATGGACTTCAGAAAAGCAAGTCCAAGTCATGGACTCTGAATGCCCATGTCCATCTGCTGACCCTCTCTTCTCCTCCTGAGAATTTCCTAAGCATCTGACCAAGAAGTGCAAGTTCAACAAATCACTCTTGCTCACTATCTCCATTCTGCAGAAAACAATCATTTACTGTGTGACCAATCCATGTATCGTTAATAATAATACTATTATTTCCATTTTGATAACAACGCACCTGGCTTTTTTTTTTTTTTTTTTCCCCTGTTAGATCTCAAAGTATTACATCCCCTCTAATCTTGGCTGGTCTGTGTATATTTTTGGAAGCCCCCTACTTGGAGTCAAAGAAGTTGAGCTTCTTTTCTATTGACCACTAGAGCACATTTTCCTTCCTCGTTTGTACTTACAACTTTCTAAACCTTGGACAATTTCATAGAATTTTATTATTGAAAAAATGGTGCTGAAAAGTCCTCTTCCCCACTTAGCAAGGTTGTCTAATTGCATAATTCAATCAGCCTGACTCCTGAAATTGCACAGGTTGCTGTGCAGTACTAAAACTTAATAATCACAAAAAGTTCCTGCTGTAATGAATGAGGCCCCTCAAGATGATAATGTGCATGTGTGTTTATATAAACAGAGAGAAACTGAGCACAATCTGATAAAGGCATCTCTTGTCCCCTTCAAACAGCACTGATTGTTAGTGTTTCTGCCAGTCTTGTACTTTATTCTTAGTCAAACATAAAACATCAGATAGTCAAGAATAAGGAAAACTATGTAAATATTCCTCTCTGAAGTAATGAGAGCTGGGAGACCAATAACTTTTACGAAGCTGGAATTGTTGCCAGCACAACAGCATCAGCTCCAATTATTTTTTATTCTTGCCATGTTTATTGGGGATATTTTAGAATCACAGATTCATAGAATCAATAAGGTTATCTCAGAAAAGATAGTAAAAGGTAATCTTAGAAAAGACCTCTAAGATTACCAAGTCCAACCATCAGCACCACAAGAATATTCAACGCCAAACATCTCAAGTGCCACATCCACATGTTTTTGTTACCTCTTCCAGGCATGGTGCTTATAGGACTTTCACCAGTCTTTTCAATTCCACAGGTTTCACACTGCAGCTGTGTTTAACTACCACTAGACCACCACACCCTCCAGGTGTATAGAAGATTTTTTAGGATTAAAATTCAGTTTGGCACCTAAATTAAGGACTACATTTTAAAGAATGATGGTAATTTGCTAGACTCTACATTGGGACCTATTCTGGTTGTAATTTGAGTCTTTCGTCATGTCTACAGTGAAGGTAAGAACACCAGTTCCCTCATGAAACATTACATTATTTGCAGACAAATTTGTGGGGTCTAGAAAAAGCAGGAATTTCCTGGAGCCTGCTATGTAGCAAACCATGGCATCACCAACAAACCACATGGACACAATCCCGTGATGAGGTCAAAGTCTGCTGGCTCTAAAGGATGAGTTAAAAATCATCTTTTTATGTTTCAAGATTCTAAATTTGTGTGCCAAAAAGAATTTTTGCACCACCATGAAAAACAATTTGCTATTTACTTTTTGACCATAGTGACAGTAGGTAAGGTGCTACCTGAACAAAAGAACTTCATATGCTATCAGTTCTTATCACTGTATCCTCTGTACTGGGGACTGGCTATCTTCTTTTAAAATGCAGGAGTATACACTTAAATATACAGTTTTACAGGTATCAACAACTAATTAATGTGCTCTGAACTACATTACTCTTGATTTCCTTCAGGAACTACATCCATTCACTGTTCTACACCCCAAAAGCTTGGTAAAGCTTTTGACAGCCACTGGCTGGAGTGCTTTTGAGTGTTTTACACTACTTCAGTGTGAAAACTGTGTTTAACTTGTTTACAGTTTTAAAATCTGCATTCAATGATATCTGATGACAGATAAAAATCATTCTCTTAACCATTTGATAGATATTGTGTTTTATTCTCCCTATTTCTAGACACAAAAATAGGACTAAAGTTTTTTCATGAAATATTTTTCATTTACTACACCTTTCACTGATATTATTGAATCTCTTCCTGGTTTTAGTCTAGATGATGACCATCACATTTCTGAAATCCAGTTTCTTGATTGCTTTAAACAAACCCCTAAAGAAATGTAGTACGATTAAATTCAGCAGTAAACACAGTAGAACTAGATATCGGGAAAAATGCAGGAATTGAAATGAAACAAAAGGGGGATGTACAACTTTGGAAATCAAGCCTAGCCTTCAAAATTCAGCGTTCTCCTCCTTCCAGAGATGTAAAGGATACTTTTTCACCCTGAGTGTTGCAGAATTGTTCTTAGTTATTTTGTTCTTTGTTAAGAGTAAGCATTGACAGATGTGCTGCACATTGTTTATGCAGAAGGTGTAAGGTACAGCACTTTCTGGCATCCTGTGTGGATGATTTAGACTTGTATGTCTGGCAGAACTTGGAGGGAATTTTGAGACAGACTTTCCTTTTGGAAGTAAACTCAAAGCATGCAAGTTCCAATTGTATTTGACCGAGGTTTAGGACTATATTCTAACACACTGATGCAGGAGAGCCCACAAAAGAATTTCAAGTCCAACACCATTAAGAAAACACTTTTTTCCTGATGGCTCCAAGCCCTACTTATGTGAGCAACACTTTTTGCTTTGTTTTACAGGGTGATTTGTTTTACATCACAGCTTCCATGGAGGGCTCAGTAAACTCAGCCCTTTCAATTAGAGGTTAACCTCAACTCAAGACCTCATTTTTGTCCAGAGCAGCCCCTAGCCCACACTGGCCAGGGAAGCCCACCCACTGGGGTGCTGCACTGCCAGGGATGGCCCATCAGAGCTGCCACCCTCAGACCCAACACCTGACCTGTCCTTGCAGCTGAGGTGCCCAGCTGGTGGTCCAGCCGTGCAGAGAGGCTGCGGTGAGCAGCTGTCATCATCTCCACTCAGATTTGCTGTTTGCTTTCCAGCTGCTGACGTAAATCACCAAGAAGTGCAGAAGGATGAAGCCTAAGGGCTCTGGCCCAGGGACCAACCCCTCTCAAACTTGCAATGTGGACACAAGTACATGCACAGGTTCACAGCATCACACGAAAGAATCAAGTTTTCTAAAAATATTCAACACAATTACATGATGAAGAGCAATCCTTAACCATGTAAACAGCCAAACAGAAGAAACAGATCCCCAGAAACAAAGTGAAATATTTATTCTCAGTGGAAAGTATTTGTCTAAACAATGTCCAACACACAAATATATAGTTTCCTACTCCCGAATAGTAATACTACAGTAAGACTCCCCAGCAAAATATTTATATTACAGTGATTTGAATGATCAACAAGGGAGCATTTCAGCATGGTCCCTACACCAGCCCAGAGATGCTGGTTGCTAAAGCACTGTAGTGCTGTCCTTACATACCTCATTCTGCTACATACCTCGTTCGGCAGCCAAACACTGCCAAATGAGCCTTGATAACCTGGGTCAGAATAAGGGTCGGACCCTGTAGACAAGTTTTTTTACTGTAATCATCTGAGCAGCCAGTTTCTGATTTTGCTGGTCTTCTAGAACTTTCTACAATATGGAGAACAAGTTCTGTGGTAACTTGGAAGTTAAAAGCAGTTAGCAATGTATGCTGATAAGCTTTTCATACAAAGGTTAAACAAACAATCAGGGGACAAGCATGCAAGCGGCTACCTACAAAAATACAGAAGCCTACTCTGCACATTTGGTTCTTAATTTACTAACAGCACTAACCCCAAGGATAAATCAACAAACAGTTACTCTCTTCTGCTTTTATTTCCTTCACACATACATTCTGCTCTCATCTCTTCAAGTTTTATTGAGTGCCTTCTCCTTCACAGCTGGCCTTGATTTCTTCCTTCTGTTTGCTACTTCTGCTTCTTCCTTTAAGAGGACAGAGGGAGACAGAAAACAGCTGCTCTATCTCTCCTACAGACAGCCCTAAAACAAGCTGACAGTGATGGTCACACTTCTATTCTATTACCCTGCAGTCATCCTAGCTACAACTAGGACACTAAAAAGAGAACTGTCCCAGTTTGCATCCCAGCATCAGCAGGTACACTGGGTGCTTCCTTGGGTGCACCTTGGGAATACCTTCCAAAGTCCACCAGCTTCAGAAAGAAGCTGTACAGCCCCATGGGCCAGCAGTTTCCCAGATCTTCTCTCCAATGCAATTCTGACTGTCAAAAATACAAACTGTGAGGGGCAGTGAGAAGGGTGACCTCCTACTTCAGGTTCTCTTAAAGGGTTGAACACAAGCGAGCATGCCAACATCACTGCAGCAGAATAACACACATTCCACAATGGAGTCATGCACCATTCCTTAAAGTGACTCCCTAGAATATTGCTCGGTTTTCACATGGCAGCCTGTGAGTCCAGAAATAAAGACTCCATAAGTACAATGAACTAAACTGCTAAGTAATAACACCCAGCAGGAAATTGAGCAGGACTTATCATACATGCCTAAGAAGCAATTACACAAGCTTCTGTTTCCCCAGTCATAAATTTCCTGGCTCCATAAAGGTGCATGGAAAGTGTTGAAGAAAAGTTAACATCCAATGTGCACTGAATGAAAGTAAAATTAACTTTCATATACAGAATAAGCTATTGTTCTAAGTTTCTGTTGAGACAAAAAAGGCATGCTAACACCTTTGACTAATTAAAAGTTTCTCATTGGATGTGTTCCACATGTTAAACATTCTTGAGTCTTGGAATCATTGAAGTGACAGTCAGAAATGGTCCCTGGTAATAATGTACAATCACACAACTTTCTAGGACCGAATATAATGACCATAATGGTGCCATCACATCTGGGTCTCACTGCAGTTTTTTACTGGTAAGCATTCTTTTTAATCTCAAGCTCTTCATGACTCCATAGAGAAGTTCCTTATTATTCTTGTATTCTTGACTCCAACACTGCACATCACCTATGCAAGAAACAGTACAGGATGAAACCAGAGTGTGATAGGAAATATTTCCTTAAAGTCAAATCTCCTGCCTTTCTGTAATTTCCTAGGTTTTCGCCATGTGAAATAGCATAACAGGAGCTTCAGCTCTACTTCAGTCCTTGTAAGAATCACTGTTACTAATCTCTGCAGAGATTCTGAGATTTTCTGTCTCTCAGTGGAGAGCTGGACAAATGACCATTTGCTGCTTTCTAGCTCGTTATTCTGCAGGCTCAGTGGCTGATAAGAGGGAAGCTCTGAAGAAATCCTATTCTCCTTATTCTGTCAACTGTGGTATTTCCACAAGGCCCCAGCCACCCAGCTGAATCCTGCCACAGGCTGTAGGGTACAAACAGAAGAGGAAAAGCTTCTTCTTAGAGGAATTTAAAAGTCAAAGCAGGGTTTTTATTTTTCAATCCACATGGCACTGAGCAGATGTCACCAAGAGACAGCCTTAACTACTTTGGATAAGAAGGACAATATCCACATATTGACTTTTAATAAAGTTTCCACAGTTTATAAAATTCTATTAACCTGCATTCTGCAAAGATTGGCAGCTTCTCATGTGCTCAACCTTTAGCAACCTGCTAGTAATATAAGCAATAAAGTCACAGAGTTTGCTGAGAACATAACACAAAGTCAAACCACAAGAAGTAACTTACTGTCCTAGCTTTGCTGGGATAGAGTTAATTTTATTCCTAGTATCTGGTACAGTGCTATGTTTTGGGTTTATTTTGAAAATAATGTTGATAACACACTGATGTTTTGGTAGTTGCTAAGTAGTGCTTACCCTAAATCAAGGACCTTTCAGTGTCTCATGCTCTGCCAGTGAAGCAGGTCCACAAGAAGCTGGGAGGGAGCACAGCCAGAACAGCTGACCCCAACTGACCAAAGGGATATCCCATACCAGACTGTCATGCCCAGTACATAAACTGGGGAGTTGGCTGGAAGGGACTGTTTCCTGCTCAGGGACAGGCTCAGCATTGGTCAGCTGGTGATAAGCAATTCTATTTTGTGATTTTGTGTGTGTGTCACTTGTGTGCCTTGAGTTTTCTTTTTCTCTTTTTTTTCAGTAAAATTAGTAGAAGCAGCAGTAGTAGTAGTTTACTTTCTTTAAATTATTAAACTGTTCTTACCTGAACCCATGAGCTTTGAGCTTTTCCTTACCTTTTTTCTCCTACTTCTCCTCCCCATCCCACTGGGAGGCAAGGGGGAGCAAGCAGCTGTGTGCTACTTACTTGCCATCTGAGGTTAAATCACAGCACTCATCTTTCATAAAACCTGAACAAATAGACTCTCCAGGCAACCAGCTGCCTGTACTGATTTAATTAATAAATACCGTAGTTCAGGACTTCAAAAATACGTAGGCATCTAAATTCCATTAAAAATAGACTTTTATATTATGGAATTTAGTATTATCATTCTTGCTGGCAGCATGAAGAACCTGTATAACCTCTTCTATTAAAATATTGGTTTAAAATTTGTTTTTCCCACTGAAGCACCACTCACCACTCTGGAATTCATCTAGCTAAAAGTCTGGACTAAATTTGTACTATATTGGCTGTCATAGACATCATAGGCTCAGACAACTTTGAGTTTAAAATATATAAACTCTCAATGGAAGGTTACTCTGATTCTTCTGCAGTGCTACAGCTGGTTGTTTCATCCTATATTAGTTTTGCTAAACTGGACATTCCACAGTTGTTCTTGAAACAAGAGTTCATTTCTGAATCTTCTTGCTGCTTGTACAGAAACCACACAAGTACAATCTGATGACTACTGTGATAACAGAATAAACTGTTTCTTACATGTTTAAAGGCATCACTTTTTGCTCAGATTTTGGCCAAGACTATAATCTTTTAGATTACATGCAAAAATGTTCTGCAAGACAAGGGCCACTTATACTGGAAAAGACATGGAAATATCAATTTCAGTGAGCAAAAAAGAAGGAGTGTGATGCACATACAACTGAGGTCACTGAAGATCTCAAATTTGCAGTTAAACTAGTTTGGAAAGCACCTTAAACATTTGTCTGGTTGAGATATGGATGTGTTTGTTTGGGAAGAATGAGCTGTTTTGCCTGGGGTGCAGTGCTTGAGCACTCTTTAATGAAGATAACATAGCTTTTATTTTGGTAAGCAAAACCATTGGAGAGGACATAATGACTTTTTCAGTATAAAGATAGTTACTTTGCTATGACTTCTGCTCAGAAGCTTCTTACAACAAACTTACTAGTTTTCTTAATGCTATTTAGATTAATTTCATTTCATATGAAGCAGTATTTTTCAAAGTAAAATTGCCAAAATTATCAATACAACTAATAGGAAACTATCAGGATATTTTTTCATAAGATAGTATTTAAAATTTCCAATATTTTCAAAATATGTTTTATCAAGGCAGTCTCCCATGAAATGATGCATCAAAACAGCCAACAAGGGGCGATGAGATATACTCAGCCCTCAGACAGGAGTTGGGCCAATAAATCATGGTATTTGAAAGACTGGCATTCATCTACCTTTGAAATAGAAATATGAAACCCTGTATGAAATCTTTTAAACTTTTTTCCCCTTTAGAAACAAAAGCAGCATCTTTATTTCCAGTGAGTTAATTAATCCAGCAATAAACAACAACTTTCACCAAAGCTGTAATTTACAAAATCAGCACAACCTTAGAAGTATACTCAGGAAGATATAAAAGGCATGGAACCTCACCAGGTACATAGGAAAAAGTATTCATTCCTATGAAAGGTCAGCTTCAGTCCTGAGCCTGAGCTTTCAATAAATGGTGAGACATAATTTATTTGTACTGGGTATTACTGCCTCCTAACATAACAAAATACCTCAGGGACATGCTGGTAGTAATGCAAACATAGGATGGTCTTCTAAGCCAAGAAATAATTTCAAAATTTATCTAAAGCACAAAGTTATTATGATTCCACAATGGTGGCATGCATTTGTTTGACATTCACCATGGCATACCAGAGACAGAGAATTATCTGATTTTAGTTCCCATGATGTAACAGAGAAGCTATCTAGGCAACTCAGTGCTTTAAATCTTTTCTCCCCTTTTCTACATATAACCATTTTGTAAATAAAGCACTCCAAGTAGGCACAATAAACAAAGATTCATAGGAAGTCTATAGAAGGATTTCAAGGTACCTATTTAAATGCCATCAGTTCATTTATGTGATGTATGAGAAAAATATCCAGAAATGTCTTAAATATTCTTTTTTGTATTCTTAAAAATATTGACTACAAATTTAATTAGTGAGTAGCTGAAGTAGTCTAAGCTGCATTTCTCATGAACAAAAATACTGTTCCAGAGAATAGGCATTTCAGTAGATTCATTCTCAGAAGTCAAGATCAAGGGATTATAGAGGAGCACAAAATAAGAAATGGATGTACATCACTACAGTTAAGGGAAAAAGAAAGCAGACTTCTTTTAAAGGCTGATTAAACTCAAGAAGATACACTTACAGTGTCTATACTTACAGAGTATTATGGTGAGAAATAATTGCACTAATTTATTGGAAGTAAAGTTTAAAATTAACATTGTGGAAAACATTCCTGCTAGTGGTACTGCCATTTTTAAAGATTTTTAAAACTAGTCCTAGGAAAGAACCATACTGTGCATACTGGAGAATGCAACTATTACCTTGTGGTCTAATCTTCAACTGCCTGCCTGACAGGTTCTATACTCAAAATATATTAACTAATCTAATAACCAGAATTTTATTCCATCAGAAATACAAACTTAATAATGAAATTCTATTACTGCATCAATACTGCTATATTTCAATATCATGCTGTCTATTATATGGAGATATCAGTGAAACAAGCTTAATTACGTAGCTCTTGATGGCTTAGGATTAGCTCCACTCACCCTTTCAGTATTAATTCTTTTCCTTTCTATGTCTGGGAGGTATTCAATGTTAGCTCCACACACTGAAGTTGTGGCTAACCAGAAACCTTTCATTAAGCTAAATAAAGACTACTAACAGCAAAATTTTATTAGTGCTAGGCAATAGTCACAAGGCTCTTGAGAAACATGAACCTTCTGTGGGCCAAACATTTTTAAACACCTCTATCAACACACCACCATCATTTAGAGAATGCTGTAGCATTTTGTAGCCATCCTGAAAGAGAAGATATATGAACTCTAAAAAAGAGTCCTCCTTTCTAAAAAAGGAAGGGGATGAAAAAAGATAACCAACCAAAGAAGTTAAACATCCCAGGAATTATCCTAAACTGATTTTGAATTGCATAAGTCCAGGATAAGAGCAGCATGTTTTGAAATGAACCTGAAATTCTATATGTCTGGTTTGTGTGCGCAGATGGCCTCAACTAAAACTGCTTCTAGACATAAAAGATACAAGAATGGTTGTTCTTCATTTCCAAAATGAAACTATAACTGTATAAGGTTTAAGAGGTAATAGTTTTTATTACACCTCTAATTTAAACATTTTTCAAGTGTTTCTGTTACCAAAATGAAAATATTATCATAGGTTCTTATACAGCAGTGTGAAAAGAACAACTAAAACCAGAAAATCTTTTGTTTCAGGAAATTGGCATTTGAAAATATTGAGACAAACTAACCTGCAGCATTTGCAGACAGTATTGTCCTGCCCTCTCGCCCATTTCTGAAATTGCCAGGAGTTAGATTAACCACACAAAGACCTGCAGGGCATCTTGTCCCAGACAACACCTCCCACTTTGATAATTGTTAGTATCAAACTTCCTAATGGTGTATTCAACTCCTGCATGCAGATTGGTGACAAATACACTGAGAACAGGACTGGTTCTAGAATTGAGCCTGAGGGTCCTGCGGTCCCATTCACCACAACCCTTCAAGCCCTGCCCTTCAGCCAGTTCATCAAACAAGCACATCTTGGAACCTACTGAATAATTTTTTTCTGGGAGGACAGAATCAAAAGCCTTACTAAAGTACAGGAAAAATGCATCCAGCACATTTCCTTCATCCACTGGGCAGGTGGACTTTACTATAGAAGAGTATCAAATTAGGTAAACAGGAGTTTCCCTTTGTGAACCTGTGTTGACTGTGTCTGATGACTGCATTATCCTTTAAATGCCTTTAAGTAGTACGTAATATAAACTTTTTTATATTTTTTTCAGGAACTGAGGTTTGAATAACTGGTCTGTAGATTCCTAGACCTTCCTTCATGCCATTTTTGTAAACTGGAATAACACTGGCTGGCTTCCAGTCAGCAAGGGCCTCCCCAGACTCCCATGACCTTTGGTAGATAATTAAGAGGGGACCTGCCATAGCATCCACTAGCTCCTTTTATGGTTTGATTTACTTAAACTTGGGGACATACTACAATTCTGGAAAAATCAAAAAAACACTAAAGGAAAACCAAAAATTTATTTATCCAAAACCCCTTAAAGGTGTTATTGCAGAAGGCCCCTATCAGAGAAGCCACTACCAAACAAGGAGATAGAACAGTCTTGATAAATAAAACCTTCTAGAGAAAAAACAGGCAATCATCAACTTCCACTATGCTATAAGAATACTCACCTACATAAACATGGGATTGAAAAAACATGGTCTGTTTCCAAGAAAAGGATTTGTGGGTTTCAGTGAATTACAAATAAAAAGTATGAGACCATTGCAAAAAGTACCATACAGTAGTTCATAGCGAGTATGACTTGCAGACACTCGGGTTATTGTTATATTTCAGTATATGCTACTAAACTCTCAGCTGAAATAGTGCCTAGCTTTGGACACTGAGCTTCAAGAAATATCTGAAAAATTAGGAGAAAACAGAAGTAGACCAACAACAATAACAATAATCTCCTTCCTAGAAAATGCAGTGCATGAAGAAAGTTTGAACAGGCTGAGGTTGTGAAAATAGAAGAGAATGACAGAAAAGAGTACATATGACAAATGTGACTGCAGCCTTCAAATACAAAATGGGTAACCATAAAGACTAATGGAAAGTTTTTCTTCATTTCCACATCAGGCTGAAGGATGAAGACAGGATATTTTGACTAATGGAAGAAAAATTTCCTAATGATAAGCATCAGAAAAGACTCTAGCTGTAAAAAAATGTTTTATTAATAGTGGATCGGGGTCTGGCTGGAGAAACAGAACACATCAGTCTTCCAGTCTACACTTCTGGACTTCTTATTGCTCACAAAAAGAGTTGAATAAACGTTAACAGCAAGTCTAAAATGCAGAGATCCTAACACTGTGAAGATGCCATGGGTGAAGTGCTGTCATTTCTCCAGCTATGGCTTAGCCCACATCTGCAGTCAGTGTTGTATAGCCCTCCTCATATGGCTGGGGAGCAGGAAACCAGAGGGGCTGTGGCGCTGAATTGTTACAGGCAGAAGTACTACCAAGGTGCTTTCTGGAGCGGGAATTCTGTCCTCTCTTCACCCACACAGGAACATCTAAGTTCTGGTGCCATTAAATGACAATAATTGACCTTATTCCCTGACCTAATAGATGCTCTGGCCTTTTCTAGCTCCTACATTTACAACCGTCATTAACTTCTCCTTCAGCATCTTGGGGGTCCAGCAACGCCAGTGTCAGGTTGCCCTTTTTATTTTTTTTATTGGCTTCACCTGGATCTCACTGACTGTAACCATACCAGTAAACAAAATGGTGCCAGTTTACTCAGTATTCAGGCACTGAAATTCAACAGCTGAATATTTCATCTTGCTTAACAATTTAAAAACTCTTGGAACAACTTTGGTCAACCAGCTTCTTTCCCAAACAACTTGGGCACAGTTTGGGTGTTCCTCTGGGACAAATACCACTCCCAAGAGGGAACTTCAAAACACCCTTTGCAAAGAGGAGGCAAGAAGAGCTTAATGGTGAGTGTGTGGGAATGTCATGTCAAGTGACCTTGGTGTCAGAGAGCAGACTGATAACATTTAATGCACTCCTACAGCTACACCCACTGCCCTGTGAGGCCCCAAGGAGATCATTACCAATGGCAGGTGAAAGAGGAGCTGCTACACTTAGCAAATGTGAATAAATAGTAAAAAATGGTACATTTCATGTTAAAGAATGGAGTTTTCAGGATGAAATAATAATTTTAATTCCCACTGCAGACCCCAGTTTCCACCGCAGACCCCAGTTCCTACCACAAAAGGGGGAAAAAGCCAGCGGTTTTTCTGCAACTCTCAAAAGCAACTCTGTCTTGGAATTCTTGACTCACACAAACGGTGTCTAGATGATGCAATTCCTCCAATCTAAGTAAAAATTATGTCTTTATAGTCATAAGAACATTAAACACCTACAGAAAACAATCAATCCACCTCACTCAGTGAATTACATAAATTTTTGAAAAAAAAAGAAAGTATGTTTTTAGACGCTGAAGGCCTGATCTGAACCAACAGAGCCCAGGATACTCCAGGTGAAACTGGCATTTCATGAACACAATTATGCCTTTTACTTTAGGAAATGGTTTAAGCTAAAGGTGAAATGGTAATATTCACTTCAAGCTTTCTGAGGGTTTTATTATTTAAGTCAAATCCTTTACATCACATAAGGTTTCTTGTGTTGAATTGTAGTACAGCTGTTTACTCAAGTGGCAGCAGCATACCTTGTGATAAATTAAATGGACATTTATCAAAGGTAAGTTGACAGGCTTAAATGTTAAATGTAAGCATGGTAAGACAAGTACAAATAGTTTCTACCTGGAGGTTACATATATAAATCACAGGATAGATATTTTAATTAACTTCTGCACAATAAAGAATGTTTGCTTTCTGAAGTATTGAACAACATTTCCTGAGAGAGGAAGATACAAAATGTCATGCAATATATTTTAAGTAGAGCTTACACATAAATAAAAAATTGAAAATCCTTCCTCCCATACAACATAGGCAAGAAAGAGACAAATACTGTTCATAAATATAAGTTTTGGAATCAATACTTAAAGTTAAATGAAAAACTAAAGAGAGTTATGTCAGAGAGGGGCATAAAACATGGATAGAGGGATGTTTGTTACTTTATTTCATTTTACTCTTAATTCACTGAATTATTATCTAATGACAGAAATTAGTAGTTTCCTCAGGTTCTGAGATGATTTTGAGAAAGCCTAAAAGCTGAAGTCATAACAATAGTCAGTGGTAAACTCAAAGAAAATGCATCTCTGGTGGGAAAAAATAGTTTTAGACATATATATATATACACACACACACACATACATATAATAGTTATATAAAAATTTCTTTCGTTTCTTAAGCCCTTCTAGTCTTCCTACCTTACTAACAGAAATTTTTAAGGTAAAAAGCTGGAAAACAAGAACAAGCTGCAAACCCACAGGAGCACAAACCTAAGTGCCTTCTTATCAACCCTTCACCTTTCAAACCACTGAAGCATTTGGACACTTAAAATGCTAATAAAATCTAAAATGCTTTACTCACAGTTAAAACCAGGTTCAATAGTTTTTGCAGCTTCAAGACTGTTTATTGTAATCTGAAAGATGATGTGCAGCAGCAGAAAGGATAGACTGGTGAAACACAGAGATTTCAATAATCGTCCTGTATGCCCTAAAAGACAAAATATATATGCATATAACAGGTGAACTTCCAAACATTGCTTAAAGATTTTCAGTACAAAACCATAAAAATATCCTGACCAAGGATATTTCTACTAATCAGTTCCACATTAATCATGATTTTTCCCTATGGTCAACATTATAGTAAAAATCACACTTTGATTATAGTATCTTTGAGTACTCTTTAATCACAAAGCACAACGACAGCTATTGCCAGATTTTTCCTTTTATTTTTTTAATTAAAGAAAAAAGTTTTTAAGAGAGTATCTTTAAAAGAGTTTTTTTAAAAGTTTCCAGAGAGCAATTTTACATAAATAATAACATCACCATCATGCTTACCAACACGTTACCTGGTACTTAGACGAAACATGAATGATACTTCTACTTTTGAGAACATAAAAGCCTATTAATCTTATTACTCTTTACCAAATTATTACACAGCAGAGGGCATAAGACACAAACCTCAGTCTGGCACAGGAGTATAGACATACTTCCAATGAATGCTTTGCTTTGTGCCAACTGCCCTCTTCCTTCAGAAGTTTTGAACTTAATTTTCAGTATACACTAAAGAACCCTGTGCCAGACACATTTGGTCATAGTTCCTCTGTGATTTACTGGATGTCTATTCAAAAGCCAACAGAAAATGTTTGATGAAGATTTAGAAATGCCTTATAAATCCTCTAGGAAACACTTGGCTTAATCACAGGCAGCCAAAATTGCAAGGTATGAATAAATAAAGTAAACCATCAGTATTTCAGGAAATATGCATCTTCAAGAGAAAATTGAATTGCTGATAAAAGACAACATTAAATATCACCTACCTGACCTATCTGCAGTAACGGTTCTACTTCCAAAGCTTTTTAAACCTAGATTTTATACCACCTGCTTCATGCATTTGAGGTTAATTTTTTAGTTTATAAATTAAAAAAACAGCACTACTGAAATTCTTATCCAAGGCTGTAAATAAAGCCAAGGCTATGGAGGGCAGAACTAGTAGAATATACCTAGGAAATGCTCACTCTACATGCAGCCTATTTTGTTCATACTTATTCTGCAAGCGACTGTTTTGAGCAAGTACTAGAAAGAAGATTATCGTTCACATTCTGCATCTAGCCAATAAACCAGATTTTAATTTTAGTTTTTTTGTAGTTCAAGCATAGGTCATCAATGGCCTAAACAGTTGTTTATAAAGCAAAGAATAAGTCTATTACTTTCTAGATCTATTGAATCATGCTTATCTATCTCCCTCCATCAGACTCCAAATTTTTGCCATAACGCTATCCTGAGTGCAGATTTTGAATATCAAATCTCTGTAATAACCTTCCCTGTTCTTTTTAAAATATAATAAATAATTTTTACAAAAATAATTAAAATGGTTCAAATGAGCCCATGTATGAATTTTCTGCAATCCAAAAAGGAAGATACATTTGCTAGACACACGCTCTGTATTATCT
Organism: Molothrus aeneus; assembly: GCF_037042795.1. Taxonomy (NCBI): domain Eukaryota; kingdom Metazoa; phylum Chordata; class Aves; order Passeriformes; family Icteridae; genus Molothrus; species Molothrus aeneus. The sequence goes on along the minus strand of NC_089646.1, from coordinate 100,858,137 downwards.
ATTCAATTTTGTCACCAGAGCTCGCACAGAAAGGAGACAACCCGGGTGCCACAGCATTACATCGAAAAGACTGGCTATTAAAATCTTTGGACCACTATTTGTTGTTCTTCTGCAGAAGCTGGCCTGGTGTCCTGTCTTAGGACAACAAATTCTAAGCACTATAAAAGCAGCAACAAAATAGGTAATATTATCAAAAGCTTTAGAAGAACAAACATATGACAAGCTACATATTATTAAACGATGTTTGATATGATGTCACATGTAAAGTAGTCCAAGGACTGCTGTATTTCACAATTCTCTTGCAAGCTTCAATATTTGATGCTTCTCTTCTTCATTACCAGATCCCAGGCTCAAGAACCACATCCTCAGAATACAACAAAATATAACTAAAACAAAAAACAGTCTCAAAGCTGGAGAAAGACAGTTTGACAATACAAGTTTTGTGGACTTTAAAAGTGTTTCCAAATGTTCAGATTTCAAAGACAGTCTGGTGATTTATGAAGCTCTAAGTGACAAACTCTTCTCAGTGCTTGGGAGTTAATAGATATCAAGCAACAGATTTTTCATTTGGAAGTGGATTTGATATTTGGTAGAATGGTCTGAGTCAGTATCCAAAAGTGAAAAAAATTCAATACAATTAGTCAATGCACATTCAATTCCCAAACTTTCAGGTCTATTTTTTAGTATTTCTCTATCACTCCAAAATATATCTCAGTTTTAGACTTCGCTTCTTACAAGTTTGAAAACAAACATCTTTGAATTTAAATTGAGCAAATAATTTCTTTTAAAAAACCTCTTTTACAGCTGTCATCTTTTTAAGAATTGCAGAAAACCCAAAAATATATTTCTTCAAATGCTGAAATGTTGAAAAAAGATTTCCTTCTGCACAAAGCTAGGAAAAAATGTAAAGGACTATTAACACTCAGGATAATAAATAGTCTCTCGATGTACTGGTAAACATGGCAAGATAAACATACATCTGGAAGGCAGGAAAGTATGTTCAGAGCAGGTTATGGTATTCCTCAAGGGCTACTCCCTTCATGGCCACCAGTGGGACAGGACCACCATCACATTCTACTGAGCAGGAGCACTTTGCTTGCACCACATTCATCTGTGCCAGCAGAAACTAGAAACTGGAAACTAGAAGTATTTGGAGAAAAGTAAGAAATATTATGACCTGGATTTCAAAAGTTTGGAGCTACATCAACAACTTGGGAGAAATGGGAGTGCTAAAATAAGTGAATTACTGAATACGTAATTTATGTTAAGGAAGAAGAAGTGACAGATTTGGAAAAGGGATGAGTTTCAATTCATAGTGGGGTTTGGGTAAACCCACTTAACTATGTTTTTACTTACATTTTTCTCTTTCTACTGGAAACTTGGTTCTAAATGGCACAAAGGAAAAATTAAGCATATGTGTACAGAGCTGAGATGGTGAGAAAAGAGACAGCTGAAATAAAATGGAGCTTCTTACAATGAGGAAGAAAGATTTTTTTTCCATCCCTGGATTTTTTTTAATTCTAATTCACTCAAAATTTTACAATTCCTTTGCTAAAACATACCTCAACTTCTCAGTTGCCCTAATGTAGAAGTCCTTGGGGATGTGAATAGAAACTGAATATCCCACAGAGAAGGAGATATATATTGTTCAGAAAGATGTGTGGAGGGAACAGATGTGCAAGAGAACATCCCCCCAGCCGATACCAGAATTCACAATATCAATTCCTTCATTTCTAAATGTATAGGCTTTTGTATGTCCAACAAGACTAAAAAAAAAAATCTCATGGCAAAACGTGCCTCAGTTTGGAACTTGAGCACTGGGTTCTGATTTCACTCCAACAACTTCTGAAAATTATGGAGGATAGAAAGGAGAGAGAACATTTGTCTCAGAGCTGGGCTGAAGGACTGAGAAAAGTGGGCTTGCTTTCAGGTGTAACTGCAGGTGTCATTTCTAATGGCACCCAGTGGGACCAAAACCTGGCATGTAGCTCTAGAAATGTACCCCAGCACGTCTCAAAGCTCCTGGCAAAGGGCTTTCTTCCCTCTAAACAAGCCTGCAGGAAGCCAGACAGGATGTGAAGGCTTCATTACCCTCTTTCTCTTCAGCCCAGATGCAACATTAAACAGGACTCAAGAGGGCCAAAAGCTTTTCACACATGGAAGAGGAATCAATTTCTTATTTTTCAAAAGGTAATCCAGCCAAGAGCTGGATTAGTAATGGCATGTCCCCCCCCAGCCACAGGCATGTAACCTCGGTACAACTATTTGAATGTGTTCTAATTGGACTGCTGCCTCCAAAACACACATGCACCTCTTGACACCATGACTGACAAACAATAGGTTGGAGAATGCTACCCACATTGTGTCCAACAACAATGAAAAATTCTTGTACATTCATGTCTAGACCTGGTAGTCCTCTGATCTTTTTTGCTACCCTTTTCCCTAAAACAGCAAGAGTATGTCAGAGTTTTTTGTACACCTGGAACTTCCTCAGAGCTTCTACCACAAGGATGGGACACAGAATAACTTAATGGCCAATTGTCACTGAGACCTGCCTAAAAATCATATACATTAGCTCTTATATGGCCATGAACCTTAGGCTATTACAAAGGATATGATATGATTGCTATGATATATGATGGCCATGATATGGTATCACATCATATGGCAGTTGTTCGCAAGGTGCATTTCTCATTCTGATCTATTTAAGGGGCATGACAAAGAACATGTTGAATCTGTAAGAAAGTGAATAATACTGCTAATAATTTATCTTGATTTTTTAAATAAACAGTACTATGCATCTCTGTGCAAAGCTGGTAAGTTCAAGGGGTCTGTATCTATTTGAATGCTGTAACATTATCAGAAAAGGGAGACTAGAGGAGGAAAAAAATGGAATTTAAAAATTAATTTAAGACTAAGGGAATTTAAAAATTAATTTAAGACTATTAAGTTTACTATTTCAGCAGTGTAATTCCATCATCATAATCATACATATTCTGCATAGCTTCACCTAAACGGCAGATGTAAGTGTTTGGGTGTCTTATTTGAGCTTTTTATTACTTTGCACAGGTTTATTTTGTTTTTTTTAAAGCAACCTTAGTGTTGCATTTTCTGAATTTTGTTCATTTGAGGATATTTCCAACATCTCTTTAGCCATATACATAGTACTCCAAACTGGTATAACACTCTCAATTCTTCTTGAATTGACATTTGGGCAATTTTTTTTGCAGACCACTTTCTATTCAGATCAGAGTAGATGAAATATGAAAGCAAAAGTCATTTTTCATATAATAACCTCTGATAGCACACAGTGAGTGATAAATATTAATGTGCATTTATCTCCTGAACTAGTGACACTTCATCTAATAAAAATACTCTAGTGCAGCCATTCAGAATTTTTTTTTCCATAAACCTCTTCATCAGTAAGTGACAAATTTGAAACTAAAGAGCTCAAACTTCTGCAGCACACACAGACACAGTCCCAACAAATTTGTTTCAGCTAGAAACTGAAAATCTTAACTTGACTTTCCATCAGGAAATCTAACATCACTTCAGAGACCAGCTGGAACCAGGGTCCAGAGACAAATCTCCTGCTCCATGGTTCCAAATAGGGATCTGTCAACGCCATCTGAACTGTAGACTGGGCAGCTTGGGGTGGGAAATTAGGAAAACATTTAATTCACAATACATGCCTTTTGGAAAAATCTGGATGTTTTGAAGCAATATGATCTGCAAGAAAAAAAAATCAAAACATCATAATTTCCCATATAAAAGAAATCCCACCCTTGGCCAGCTCTGGTTTAAGTGTCTCAAGATACCACAACTAGCTTATTGACATAAATGCAAGAAAAGAGTTCTGATTTGAAGCTGGTTTCTGCCAAAGGTCCAGAGGCAATAAAAATACAGTTGATTCCAGACAATCATGAAGGAAAATGTCATCACTAAGTTCAGCATGAACGTCAGCCACTTTGTCCTCAAGTGTCAAACATAACTTCCCACACTTAAATTTACACACCAAGAAAAGTTTACAAGAACGAAACAAGCACTGAGATATCCATCCTCCATTTGACAGGAAAACTTTGTAGTTCAGGATGGGCAGTCAGCAACACCGAAGAATGCAGGCCAGTTCCCATTCCTGAATTCACTGCTACTATTGCACACTACTTGACACTTAATGCAGCAGGACACCTCCTGATGACCATGCAAGATGAAAAAAGGGTTCAATTATGAGTTCTAAACTCAGCTGATATTGCCAGATGACTACAGGGTTACATTTGCAAGGCACAAAGAAATTTAGCCCTGTCCTAGAAAGCACTTAAACAGATACACATCTTTGAGCATGTGGACAGGGACTGAAGGGCTCTGAGTGTTGCATAAAAGGATCAGAAAATAAGGCTGAGTGCTTCATCTTAGGGTATTGATACTTGATGTGACCCAGCCTTAAAGCACACAGCTTGCAAGCCAAATCCTTTTAGATGCCTCTAATGGTTAATTTTCTCTAGTTCTCCCTACAGGTAGGCACAATCTCATTGTTTTCAACTCCTCATGCACTTTTGGATGTGAAGACAGACAATGCCTTCCAGTTTCAGGTTCTGTAAGAACGATGCTAAATGCCAGCGGCAGTTACATCTGTTATAAAACAATGTTTCCCAGATGTAAAATATCCCTTGTATTCCTTCAAGCACAATGAAGCTGTGCTTAGAGCTTTGGCCTCTTGAGTGCTGAAGCAATGGGATAAAGCTATCAACAATGGATAAAGGAAGGCAATTTTTTGGCAGGACTATTCTAAGAATAAAATTTGATAATGGTGTGCCTTGTACACTGTGCAATTATATTGTGCAATGTCAAGTCATTGATCCACCAAGCAAAGTATCTGCATATCAGCTCCTATTTGTGAAGCCTTGCATGAACACCTTAAGTAGACTCAAAAAAGATAATGCTTAAATCATCCTGAAGCTGCCAGGAATTATTTGAATGGTTTAAAAAGTGCTACTCAAAGTGCTGCTATCCTTCCACTGCACAGTTAGCAGTACATCTATATTTAGCTTAATAGAAAATGCATTAATATTTCCCTTCCCCCCAAAGAGTATCTTATATTTTAACATCATCTTCCACCTAGAGGATGTCAACTTACCAAAGCCTTAAAAGTGGGCAGACATCAGCGCTGCAAAAATATAAACCCACTTGCTTTACTCACTGGATTTCCAGCAGCAAGACAAAAATATCTAGCAACTAATGCCATTGTCTAATCTATAGCTATCCAGACCAAACCTCAAAATGTGTATCCACAAACAACAGCTCAAGATTTCATGCAATTATTTTAGCTATGTTTAAATGCGCGTGCTCAAGCAGCCACACGGAAATTACAGAATTACAAGTTCTAGATTCTGAATTTCCAGCAAAAGCTTTGCTATGGTCAAACAGTTTTGTCCAGCTTTCCTGAACGTATCCGTTATTCCCATGTGTAGCCAAATGTCACAGTGTACAACTGTGACCAACAGAAAAGTTTTCTAATAAATTTACAAAAAAAACCATGGCTCCTTCATTTCAAACAGCTCTTTATACTATCACATATTCATTTGCATTTCAAATTGGAATATTGCATAGATGATAGAGCCACATGAATTTGCAACAGTTTATCACAAGATAAGTAATTAACTGAAAATTTTACTTTTAAAAGTAAAATAAGATACATTTTTCCAGGCTGTGTATTTGCACACAAAATGCTGGTTCAGTTGTACTATTCATACACTAACTAGTTTCCTCACATTTCTCTTTTTGCTTCTCTCTCTTTTAAAAATACTACAGAGTTCTAAGAAGGAAAAAAGTTATTCTAGAGATAGACACTTTGCAGGAGTGCCAACCAGACTTGGGTAAACACAGTCAAAAATGCTATGTGTAATTTAAAAAAAAAATGCAGAAATGAAAACATAAAAGTACTGCACAGCATAATAAATGTCTCCTCACTCTAACTTCTTGCAGGATTTCCTGTTTTTCCTAGAAGTTTTCATGCCCAGAATTCTACTAGAACTGTGCTGTATCCTCTGCATCAATAGACAATACCATCGTTCAAGCTACTCATAATCTCTGAGCTGCAAGTTTACACAGAAAACTTACCCATTTTCTTAACAAAATATTTTTTCAGACAAGACTCAGAACTTGACCCTTCATTTTTTTCCAGATGATGCTCATAAGCTTTCAAAGCAAGTAACAGCTACTTGATGCCTGCTTCATAACTTGACAGGTGGCTGCAACAAGCTAAATACAGGCAATAAACATGATCTCAGATACTACTGCATATGAACTGAGAAATTTTAAACCAGAGTGGCTCTTTCACAAGAGGACTTGAGAATTTTAATACAGAGCTCCAGTTCCTTCCCTTGAGCAACTAACCTCTCCATGTTCACCATTACCGGATAATTTTTTTTTTAATTTCAAATTAATTCAGTGATTATTGTCTGTTAGAAGCAGTGCTTGCAACTTGGTTTCTTCATTCCTCTATCACTGTCATAAAGAGTGATAGTTTTCTACTTATCCAGTAGAAAATTCCTTCAACGACAAAGAGGCCAAACAACTACCAGGTAATGGGAGATGGCAGCAGGGCACATGCTACAGCAGTGAACCACATTTTCAAAAAATCTGTACTTATTAGAGAAGAATATTTTTCTCTCCTGAATACCTACCAACATATGTTCATAAGCAGTAAAAAAATGTGATGCAGGGCAGGGTGAGAAAAGAAGGCTAGAAAATTACGTAAATAAGGCTGATACAACTAAGGCAAATCAAACCCTAGGCCATGATGTTTTCCCAAGGGAATGGAAGCTGTGGTATGAATTTCTGCCTTTGGCAGAACTTCTCCCAGAAGCTGTAGAGACTGCTGCAACTCAGAAAGAAGTTTTGCAAAGAGTTAAACATCAGTATCTCTAGCACAACGTAAGGGACCTCATGACCCAGTTGCTTTTCCTTTACTGTGAAACTATCTCAGCTCACAAGTTTTCTCACTTTTACTCTTCTTTCTGCCCCATGCCACAGTGAGGAAGTGAGTGAGTGGCTGGGTGGGATTTAGCTGCCTGCCAGGGTTAAACCATGAGAGTCATGTATAAATATACATGTAATATAGACAACAAGGAATTCAACTGTGCTTACAGAAATCCTAGATTTCTTCATGATAAGAAATCACAGTATTGCTCAACATTTCACAAAAGGCTTATATCAAGGAAGAGTGAGGCTCAGTGAAACACTGAACTCCTAAGTGACACCACTAGTGTTTTCTTTCAGAAGCTATTCATTGGAACATCCTGCAAACCAGGCAGAGAAACAGCAACTACATCTGTATTATCACTATTATATAAATTCCATGTAGGCATACACAACAATTCTCCTCTCTTAATATCTCTATGCATAAAAACATAGCTGTAATATAGTCTGTTGGGTTCTAGGTAGATCAGACAAAGCAATTTTTCAGAAATAATCCACCACGTTCAACTCAAAAATGTTACCTATGAATTTCCTTACAAGGCTACAGCTCAGGACCATAAAAGAACCATCTTATTTCCATATGAAAGTAACAGTTGTAGTTTTTGGACAATGACTGCAGAGGGAATCAAACAGTCCATTTTGACCCTACTAATTTGTTTCTCATAATGGAAAAAAGTGGCCAACATTACAGTAAGTTGAGAGTTGAGCCCACGCCTGCAAGCTGACTTTCAGATAATTGTATAGTTATGTAATGAATGAACAGTGATCCTCTTCCCTCTTAGGATGACTGGTACCATGGGCCAGGCATTTGGTGGAAACTGTCCAGACACTTACAGGATAAAAGATAGAATCCAATGACACTATGAAATCTTAAATTGCTTCTGTGAACAAAATGAATGATATTATGAAGGGAGGAAAGATAGCGGTGCACAGTAATGCACAAATCTTGGATGAAGAAATTGATTGACTTTTCTAATTATATGGATTTAACAAACCCTAGAATAAAATGGAGAATGTGTACCTTAAAATTTTCATAATTATTTTTAAGCAGGTAGAAAAAATTCAGTTTCTGAGAAGACTAAAAATCATGAAAAGGAAACTAAAAAGAGTGGCATGTCAAAATGGGAAAAAACCAAGCCAGGTGTGGAACTAACTCATAATCTGAAATATCCATCATCCTGCAACCCACTGTGAAAACATTAGAAACTGTGAACACAAAAGAAGCTAAGAACCTCTGTACTGATACCCGTACTAACCAAAAGTCCATTATCACCAAGTAATCAGCAGCAGTGTAAACAGTTGTCCAGGGTAAGCATAAAAGAAGATTAATGCTCCCTCCAAGTCTCTAATCTTTTTCAGATTGCTTGAGCCAGATCTTTACAGTAAACATCTCCCTTGTGGATTTCCCCAGTGCCTTCTCAATCATGTGAATTTCCAGCACACAAGATGTGTGTATTGCCACAGGTCAATGGCTCACCCTATGAAGAACATCCTTTTGCTTCCCAGTTCTCACATTATGAGAAAAAGAGAAACTGGTCACTATGCATCCTTTCCCCATCACCCATCAATTTGTATCTCTCATTCATACAGTCTTCCATGTGAATTTTTTCTCAGCTAGAGCCCCATCATGCTTAGCTGCTGCATATACTTTAGTTATCCCTGTCAACCACCTCAAAACTCTTTTCCAGTTTTGCTACAGTCCCTTTGGGATAGGGCAGCACTACCACTACAAAACACAGACAACTCACGGCTTTATACCGCAATACAAAGATCTACTCACTCTCCATTTTATTCCTTTATGTTCACATCTATTTTCTCAATATCTGCTGAGACTCTGAAGTAATGTTTCCAAAGATCCACATATCACAAGCCCTCAATTCCTAAGTGCCAACGTCAACTCAGTGACCAGTGTTTTTTCTACACGTGATTATTTTTCTTTTTCAAATTCACTTTTATATACACTTTTCCCACAAGAATACCAGTGGGGTAAAAGGAAACCAGTGCATTCACTGACAAAAGGGATCATAATTTTTTTTCCTCAGAGATGCAACTGAATGTATAAAAGTTACCAGATGCACGTCCTCTTAAATATGTGATATTTATCTGGAAATTCCAACTATCTCCACTACAGGAAATATCCTTCAAAATTCTCTTGTCACATCAGATACTTTCAAAGACTGTAAGTTTTATCTGCTTGCTTCTGAAAAAATAAATTATCTCAAAACACAATTTATCTATTCTAGTATCTGGAACTTACAGTAAGAATGACTGCCTAACAATGAATCAAGTTTGTCATAGATGAACTTATTTAATCCACACATTAAAAACTACCCAATAGAAAGTACATGCCATCTTTTAGGATAAATACTTGAGTTCTTCTCTACAGTCCTCTGGGATTTTATCAAGGTTTTTTCAAAGGCTAACCAATTACCAAGCATTCACTGCAAGACCTTGGCTAGGTAATGGCTGTGTCCAACTAGATCTTATATGTCTGGCATTTTGTCCACTGGGGTAGACATAAAAGGATCAGTAGTTTCATTCTTTCACGTACAGAAAAAATTATGGGAACCCAGCAGCCAAATGTAGTAAAACTGCTTCAACACTGAAGCTGAATTTGGCATCCATGCTCTGCACACATGTAGCTCAATTGTTATCCAAGCAGCATTTCAGGATCCAAGAGGCCTCTACAGTGGTATATGAGACATCACTGCAATTCAGCTGGGATTTCTCACACATCTGCCTTTCTGGTAGAAGGATTTGGAATCATCCCCTGGACAGAAGGAGGGACAACAAGCTCAGACAACTCTTGCAAGAATCACTAGGGACTAGAATAGAAGGCTGCACCATTTACACCTCTTCTTGTAGCTGCTTTTTAGAAAGGGTTGCTACTGGACCACTTTTAAATACTTTTCCCTGTAGTAGGAAACCTAGGTGTGAAACTAGAAAGCCAACATATAGAGAGAGTATCAATAGGGAAAGGGAGTGTAAGATTGATTGGAATGTATGTACTACCATGTTTTACAGAGTATAGTTTTAGCATTCTGCAAAGCAAGGAAGTGCAGCAGAATAGCTTGCTGCTTGCATGGCTTTAAAATGGTTTCATGATTTTTAAATGGTCACCAATGTTGCCTTTGCAGACCAAACATCAAAAACAAACAACAAAGAACCAAACCTCCCAAATGAACAAAGGGATCATTAAGAGGCATAAAATGTAGAGACTTTGCCAGATATAAAGGGTGAAGATATTCCTTTTCTCTTTACAACTTTACAACAAGTAGTTTCAAGTCTTTGCTATAGAGCGTGAGCAAAAAGATCCCTGTGATCCTGCACTTTGTACCTTTTGTTGAATGTTAAAGGACACTAGAAATTTCAGTCTTCAAAAGTCTCTGATAGCCTGAGCTTGGGTCCAACCTGAGTTATCTCTGTCTATCTCTCCAAAAAGTAAAGCAATCAAAGAATTATTTTTTATCTGTCATACATGGAGATTCATGTGGGGAAGGTAAGAAGAAAACCTTTGTTTGGCTATGTGACCTCTGAATGTCCTCCTAAATCACTGATGTCACTGAAGTAGTGTAATGTCTAATCTGCAATTAGCATAATCTCATTGTCACTACTCTTGTAATGAATAAACTGGAAAGACTCAACAAAAAAAATTCCTTAAAGTTCTTAATACAAGTATATTTAAGATAAAGAGGGAATGAGTACTTTTTTAATATGAAAGAAATTGAAGCATGTTCACTTATACAGATTGGTTTTACTTTTGGATAACCTCAAAAATACTATTATGAAATAGGAAACAAAGCTTGCTTTTGAAATTTTTTTGGAGACAAGAATGAGCATGCTTCAGTTTAGCAGCATATATGTATGTACGAAGTTGTGTACATGCAGAAGTAAAAAACATATATTGGTCACATAAACACAGGTAAAGCAGACAATCTTTTCTCAGCCTACAGTATAGTTAATAGCCTTACTTGCATGCTGAGAGGGAAAACTATACCAAATCCATTTTTTCATCCAGGTTTAGACTTATAAGAAAACACTTTTCCTTCTACAGTTCCAGCATGGCATATTTTGGACACTAGAAAATGAAAGGTTTGGCTTCATACAGCATTATCTCTGCATCACAATCAGAATCAAATGTAAATGTCATTTAGCTGTTTCACATGCTTAACATAAAATGAAAACACTTTAAAATTTAGTCTTGATTTTAAATATTTTCCTGTTTTCCATTTTCTCATACATAATACTTTGCTACTGGTCTGTAAGACTAAAGTTTAACTCTGTTACAAAGAAATAATTCAGATTCCAACATGATGAGTTAGTCTATAACAAAGTGAGGTGTCAAAAAAAAACCAACCATACTTCTGTGAATTTTGTAGGATTACTATAATTCAAAAACTATTTACCTATTAATGAAGAGGAAAATGTGCATTTGGTGTTATACGTCAGCATCCTAACTAAAACTCTAGTGTATAGTGTAAACCAAAAAGCCGCAGCCCTACAAATTTACAGATATATACTCCTGTAATAAAACACATCTGTATTCAGTACAGTCAGTAGCCTAAGCTATTTTCCAGTCAGACAAATTCAGACCTTTTCTTAATCTACAACATACTAAAAATATTTAGTATGAAGCAATGTTCACAAAGCTCATGAAAGTGGAAGTCTGATTCTAGTCTTGATTGCCCGTGTTAAAAAATTCAAGCTGAAATTCAAGTTGCTAAAGGAACTTTTACAACACTTGGCTAGAAGGATGAAATGCCACTGTACAGCTCAAGAAATCAAAAATAAAACTCTTTAGTTTGAGCTTACCGAAATTTAGGTATTTTCTTTATATTTTTTTCCACATGGTAAAGAATTTCCACATTGGCAAATATCAACATTTCCTCATGAAAAAAAAAGCATCTGATTTTATTACAGCACCTATTGCTCTGAATTAAAAACTATTTGCTCGGAATTTTTCATAGAAAGTTACCAAATAGCAGGAAGAGAAATGTTGTTGGGAAAGAACAGCAACAACACACAGCATCAGCATGCATCCTCTGAAGTGCTAGTGACACTTCAAAGGAGGACTAAACTGATTTCATACAAGCATGGAATTTGTGCAATAGATGACAGAAAATCCTGCTACAAATGTTTCAGGGCCATTTGCTGGGGACAACCCCTGGAGCACATTCAGGGCTTTTTGCCACATGTTAAGTGATGCAACCTTGTAAGCACGTGCTAAAATAACTGTGTTTGTGTTCAAACACCACCAAGGCAACATCTAATCCCTCAGTATAATGGACATCTCTCTCTGTATGGATGTGGGGCATGCTCAGGCACACACAGTTGCATCAGTATCACTTCAGGTGTATACTGAACCACATGCAAATGTTGGGGTATTAAAACCTAAACAACCTAAACCCAAACAGTGTTTCTGGTATTAAAACCAGAAATAGTGCACTGGGCAACCTGCAGTGAGACATGCAAGTCCTACCCAGCACTGGTGAGGATGGACCAGACCAGCCTGCTCCACCTCGGCATTCCACGAGGGACACGCATGCCCTCCCCTGGAAGCTCAGCTCTGCTTCACTGCCAACAGGAGCTGAGTTTCCAGCAGTGTAATACAGATATTTCACTCCCTGACCCTCTGCTGCTGCCCAACACAAACATTGGGAGTGAGACAGCCTGCCATGACAGTAGTTGAACAGCTCTCTGAGTTTCTGCTCTCCTCAGACACTGGGAGAAGCAGTATTCTCCTTTATTATTATACCACGTTTCCTTGTGTATGTCAACTGTTCCTTAGTTACAGAAAACTGTACTCTTTCCAGACAAGTGTAATGAATCTTCAGAAAAGGAGTAAATTTTTTTTTTTAAAAGCATTTTATAGCAACTCCCAGAAGGAACGAACATTTTTATTTACAGCCTTGTCTGCTCATATGTGAACACATTTCTATGTAGCCACCTCATGGTAGCATATCCCAGCCATCTTGTAATGAAATTATTGTGAACATATCAGCAAGACATGATCCCACATATTTAAGTCATTACAGCAAACTTTGGCTTAGATGAAAGTACATTAGTTATTTTAATTACAGCTGAGTCAATCTCCGTTAGGTATGAATAACATTTGGCCAAACTTTTCTCTGCCTTTAAGCTAAAGGAGCCTCCTTTACATTTTAATTTTGAACTCATGTTTTTGAGATTTACATCATTAGTACAACTCTGGCTTAACTTTCACACTACCATTATCTCCTGCTTAGGAAAAATGAAAAGAAATCTAGTACAAAACAGTATCAGTTCAACCATATTAATTTCCTAGACTGATTCAATACCTAATTACTAAAACACAAAGGATAATAGACTGGAACACAGTAAAAAGTTCCTGTTTGCAGTATTCTGAGGATGACATTTTTAGACACCCAAGGATCTCTACAGAGAATTTTGGTGATTTTCCAGAGAATACTGGTAATAATTGCAGATGTATTGCAAGACAGCTCAATAGTGATGCACCTCAACCAACAATCCTCCGTGGATTTCTTTACGAAAGCGCAGGTGGCTGGGACAATTGCACTGACAGTACCATCCTCATTTAGTCACTTCAATCCTCCATAGTATTTATTTGTAAGTGTTTCAGTGATCGTATTTACAAGCAATTTTTAATTTTTTCCCACTGCTGCTGACAGTAAGACAATGGTGTCAAATCATGTGCAAAAAGGGAGGACATCACTGTGGAGACAAATAAGTTCATAGAGGGTGCCCCATGAAGAAGATGACAGACCAAATTGTTCAAGGGCTCTCAGGCAAGGCTTCCATCCATTGCCAGTGCTCAGGAATCTTCTCTGGGACTGCAGAGCATCCAGCTCTGTGTTCATGTTTGATGGCAATTCAGTGTCACCTTCTTCACTCGCTTAAAGGGATTCAGATCCCATTTCTCACTGCACCACCATCAGAGGCTGCTGGCTAAGCCTGCCCAGACCTAGGGGCCTGCTCAGCTACAGCAGACACCCTCCAATGGCCAGATGAACCACAGTCCTGGATCACAGCTGTCCTCACTTTCCTATGCAGTAACCACTAACCCAAGTACCACACACTGCTATTGTCTTTGAGCCTACTGCCTTCTGTCCTCGTGGGGCACAGCCCAAGGGGCACAAATCCATCTCTTTCAACAGCTGTGACACTGATCCGTGACAACTCGACCTTGCCAAGCCAAACTGGGAACATTGATGGAGATAGCTATACATATTGGGAATTTGAGATACTTGAGGTCAGCTGGCAGCTGGTCATAGATTTTAGGGAGCAGTGTTTTTATTTCGACATCTAATAAGGAGCCTAGGCAATACTAGGCATCTAATTGCTCTTGGAATTCTACCTTCTCTCCACAAACTCCTTCACAAAAGTCTTAGCACTTCACATGGTTCCTTTCACAGCTACTCTTATTTATGCCTACGTTTCTAATGCACAAACTCTTCTTTGAATCCATAAGCCCTGTAGTAGCTTAGAAATTTCTAGAGCTGGAATCTGGACAAAGGGAAAGGAATAAGAAAGAAATTATTTCCTATTTTGAAAAATATTCAGCAATCATTATATACAATCTGTCTCTCAATTAGTCCTAGTCCCCTAAATATTTCCTGAAGTCTTAATAAGGCTAGTCAGGGAACAAAGCTCCATATGATCAGCATAATCATTTATCCCAGGGGGTTGGAACTAGATGATCTTTAAGGTTTGTTTCAACTCAATCCATTCTATGATTCAAAAGACCCTCAAATTTAATAATGACTGACAAGTCACAAAGCCAAATTCTGACTTCTGAAAATAATCAGCAGCTGTCAGAGACACTTAATGATGCATCACCATTCCTCTTCCAGATAGAAGTATGTTTAAGAAAACATGTCTAGGTCCTCACAAGCATCTCGAATAAATATATGCAGAACTCTGGAAATCAGAAAAGGTCCCAGATTATTACTCTCTAAAGCATTTAGATTCTGCATTATTGGAAGTTTTTTAAAAAATCATAATTCTTCCTTTAATAACCTCAGCACCTCTCAAATGGGTCATTACAGATACCATGAACATCCTTAGTGTATTGTCTGATCACAAACAACATGCTAGTTAAGTATTACCATAACTATAGGGTTTTATGCATTCAGAAGGGATCCCAAGTCTCAAAGTCTGTGGAATTGCAGAAGAAGAGACTTAGGAAAGATTCTGTCTAGTGCAAATGTACCAGCAGGCATGTTAAAAAGTAACCTGACATGGTGCTGTTAAAAGTCAGTGATGTTCACAGTTTAAAAAGAGTCTGTACAGAAGCAGGCTGTGAAAAGATTCCAGGAATGCAGCCATTCACTGCAGAAGTGTATTTCAGGTTCAAGGATTGCAAGACAAGGAGGAAAATCTTCCATGCACATGTATGTGTGCTTACCTCCTCCTCCTTCCCCCAAATTCCAGCAGCAAAAATAATGTAGGAGAAAGATGGAGTAACCAAGAGTAGCTAATTACTCTGTCATTTTAGGAAAGGTAAATTAAGTACTAGAATCAAGATCTGAATAAAAACAGAGTATTTAAATAAATAAATTTTTTAAAGGAAGGTGAAAACAGATCTGTGTCATGCAGAAGAAATGGCATGGTGAATTAAAAGGACCTTTTTTACCTGGAAATTACAGGCTACTGAATGCAGAAGGGAAACATTCTGGAATTTCAAATATGCTTAAAGGGCCTAAAACCCAGAACAGGTGTTGTCTGCCATCCAAAATTACTTTGAAGAAATGACAGACAATTAAGGGAAACTTTGAGTCATCATGCAATGTCGCTTGCTTAACCATACAAAAAGAATGAGACATAACACTACCTTATTTTCTAGAACTTAAATGCTCTTTCTCTTACTGAAATCTATTATCTTCTGAAAGAAAAAAACCCCACAGTCCGTAAAATCTGAATACTGTAAATGAAACATAACATGCACTGGCTTAGGAAATCAGCCAGCCAATCTAGACTGAAGCACCTTAATATATTAATTTAAGATTTAACAGGCACAGCTCTTCCAAAAAAGAAATGTAAAGCTGAATGTGAAGGGTGAACACTTAAATGGAATCAGCATTGCTTCATTGAAGTCAACTGCACTACACTGTTCGAAGAGGATGAGAATCAATGCTCTGTTTTACACAAACCAGCACTAGCAAACATACCCAATATTCTGCTGAAATTTTACACCCCAGTCAGACAGCATTTCTCACCTCCAATCCAAGAGCATAAATGAAATGGCTCTGTACAATTCTCTGCTGGTGACACGAAGACAAAATTTGGCAGAAGGAATCCTTCTGCAAACATCCAATGTGGGCTCAAAAATATTGTTCAGTGGAAAACCACTGAAAAAACTGATTTATCTTTAGCTACCAGATGGACTCAGGAAAGATGGATGCATTCTGTAATGGAGATGGAATGCCCTATTCTATGTCTGTCTCATTACCATTCTGTATCTCCTTTTCTCAGACTTCAGTAGGATTTTTAGAAGGGGAACACTTTCACTTAAAAAACACTAGTTTAAGAGTTTGTTTAGGTTTTGCAGGGAAGCACTTCCTTCAGCTTGCCTTTAAACTTCAGGACATTCAGATAAGGGAGAAACTGACTAGTAAAATACCTCTAAAACAAATACCACATTTGTAACTTCAACAGCCTTCTTCTCTTCAGAGTCCTAACAGCTGTGCCCTGAGTCCTAGAGGTTCATATTGACTCTGCTTAGTAGAATAGCAAATCTCCTGCTCCCACCATGAACAGCTTGGGAGCCAAGGTCAGGTTCTGAATTGCGCAGGTCCAGTCTTTGCAAAATAATTACTGTGGCCGGGACTGCAAATGACCTAGCTTCTCTCACCAACTCTAATATTAAAAGAAAAAAAATCTATAATTATCCTATTTTCCTGCCAGGCAATAACAACTTATGCTCTTAAATAAAATGTACAAAGTCATGCAAACACAAGCAGCAGGAGAGTGGTGCAGAAAGAAGGATTCTGAATCTCTGATCCACATCATGACCACAACAGAAAGGAGAGCATTGAGGGACAATCAAGAGCCTCAACAGGGCAGCAGGAGAGGTGGAAGAATAAACTCAAGTGTTTGCTGCAGGTGAGAGCAGGCAGTTGCTCCCAATTAATCTCTTGTTTCCAAGAGCTCAGGGATGGCATCTCTGAAAATCTGTCCTTTGTGAGTAGCTAAGTGCAAGGACAAAACTAAATTGGGCACACATTTTTAAAGTAGTATTGTTCCCAAATACTTAGCAACCCTCTTTCATTAGATGTGTCTATATTCTTGGCTGCCTGTGTGTGTTTAGAAGCTTCCCTTTCCTATTTCCTGTAATGCTCATCACAGAACAATAATAATATTATTATTATACTAATAATAACTACCAGGTTCTTTCTTATTCCTTGATTCCCTTGTGAACCAAAACAGTTTTAATGATTTCCCTAACTTAGGCTTGCTGAGAGTCAGCTAGGTACAGCACACCCATCTGAGCAGGTCATTGACTTCTGACACAGTGTTTAACCTCCTGCTTCCTACCCCACGCTCTGTCCCTCCTATTTGTAAGGAAGCAGCTTGGAGCTTTGAATATGCCTTTGTGTGAGTAGGCTTCCTGCCTAAGGAAGTAGCATCAGTTTCAGCTGAGGTTTCAAGGCACTCTACTGTGAATAACAGTGAAAAACACACCATGCTGTTTCACCTGGGTTTGGCTGGAACAGTTAATTTTCTTCTAACTAGCAGTGTTTTGGATTTAGTGCATCAGTGAGCAGGTGCACAAGAAATTTCAGGTGGTAAGCACAGCCAGGACAGCAGACCCAAACTGGCCCAAAGGATGTTCCATACCACAGAATATCATGCTCAGTTTATAAAGCAGAGGGAATTGGCCAGAAGACACAGATTGCTGCTTGGGGACAGACTGGGAATCAATTAGAAGATGGCAAGCAGTAGTTTTGTGCATCACTTTTTTCTCTTGGGTTTTATTCCTTTTGTACTACTACTTCTATTATTACTTTTAACGTTATTATTGTTGTTATTATTACTATTATTAACATGACAGTAATGATTATTAAACTTTACTTCATTTCTGATATTAAACTGTTCTTCTCTCAATCCACAAAGTTTACCTTTTTTTCTCAATTCTCCTCCCTACTGGAGTGGGGAGGTGATGCATTACAGTGAGAGAGCAGCAGTGTGGGCGTTAGGTTAAACCACAATGCTGTTCTACCCTTAGGAGTACATGAAAAGAACCCAAAAAACAAAGCAAATGCTGTGGCAGGATATACCTCTGAAATCCAGGTGGGCTTTTGTTTTAGGTACGTATCCTAGGGTGTCACTGCACAGTCAGCAGTCAAACCTAGGAGTCATTGGCCTCAAAATGAATACAGAAATATGGCACAGAATTGTCTTCAGAAAAGCCTGACCACTTGCAGTGCTGGTTTAATTTTGATCTACTTTTCCACTTTTCTCTAGAGTGGAAAAAAAAATTATGGGGTGAGAGGGAGGTCAGAAAACTGCCAAGAAAACTGTCATGGAATTATCTGAGTATGGCTTGCCAAAGGGCTGAAGTAACTGTCCAGGTTATAGGATGCCTTATCATCTGTCAGCTTCAGACTAGAACTGACTGGAGTCAGTTTGGTGTCTACCCTCCATAATCACTTTTATATATTTCTTAAAGCACCGACCACTTCACAGGACTTGCTGTGAGGATTTTCCTCTGCTTAAAATTAATGAAATATTTTTTTCAGACACTACTGTTATTTCCTGTACTACTAAAACACACAACTGTCTTAAAGCACTTAGAAGATTAATTGGTCAGACCTGTCTAATTTATGAATAATAATCATGGGTTTGGTCTCTGGATGAGAAACTCATTTTTGTTTTTGTCATCTGTTGGACATCATTTGTTTGACTTGGCTATAACCTGGTAGAAGTGTGACTCATTCCCTGAGAACCAGAGTCTCCACAGAGTTAAGTATTCTCATTCTCTCTCCATTTCTGAAAAATAATCTTTGCTTTGTGATCGTGTTCCTCACTGCCTTGTCTAACATGTTTATGGGCTGGGGAGGAGTGGAGTGTTTGTTTGTTTTATTGGTAGTAGTAGCTTGGGTAAGGTATATAGATTTAAAGAAAAGATACAGACCTCAGTAGCAAGGTCCCTGGCAAGACAAACCTGGCCTAAAAGAGTTTGTGATGGATAAAGATACACACAAAGAGGTTGCTGGCAATATGGTTTTAATTTATTAATATCACCGTAACAGGAATGATGGCTTCATCCGCATGCGTGTACACTTGATGGACTTTCCTCTCCATTAACAAAAATTTTAAAAAATTAAAAATTAATTCCTTTATTGCCAACACATATAGCCATGTTGCCATCCCACCTTTTTGGGCCCTTCTTGAATTACAATGCAGCACTAGGTTATCAAAGCAGAAAATAATTCACTTGCTGTAATTTTTGTGAAGTGCAAGGGGAGATAGATGACCAGCTACATGAGACAGATGATAAGCTAAAACCACATGTCATCCCAAAATACTGTCTCAGGTAGTGGGGAAAGAAGTAGATCTGGTTTAATACTCTACTGTTACTGCCTGGTTGTGTTTTCCAGTACCTGACAAGGGCCTGCTGACTGCAGTGCTCCCAGCAACGTGGCATTCATAATGCAGAGCACCAGTCAAGAAATGTACTGGCATGGCTCTGTGGCAGACAGTAAATAACTGACCTCAAACATTGCGTAGCTTGAACTGAAGACACCAGGAATATAACTGGCATTAGTGAGTCTACCTGTGTACTCTCCAACATGAAATAACAGACAGTGTTAACTTCAAGGTGAAATTTTAAAATAAGAACATTAGGGTTATTTAAGTACTTACTTTTGGTGACAGGTTGTAGGTGGAGTTTTTTTAGTTTGGGTGTTTTGAGTGTATTAACTTTGCAAAGACAGGTATCATCCAAAAAACATTCATGGTTCACACACTTCCTGTAAACTTGAGCAAACACGGCAATTTTCTAGCTGGGCCAACTTTTTTACTCAATTTTATTTGGCTTACAGTAGAGTTTATAACGAATCCTGGCAGCATTTTAACTAAAGAGAGACTATCTCCCATGTATAAGCAAAACTGTTTTAAATGTGAGTCATCTGAAAATCACCGTAGTCAAAATGGACTGATGTTTAAAAATGAGCTTAGCAATATTTTAGGGAACCCAATCTGTATTTTAAAGTAAGACCAAGCTATTCTAAAAATTCAGCTGTTACTGAAGTCTCACATACACTGTAATTTTATTGCACAGCACTGGACTGAAAATTTATACTTGTTTTTAAATGGCACTGTATCTCAAGTCTTTCCTCTGAATTTCTTTTTTTTTCAAATGTCTGCCATTGGTATGTGTCATATGTGTACAGAACACAAACAACATAATTTTGCCAGAAAAATAACTTAAAAGTGCAACAGATAAAGAAAATCATTTGGCTTCCATTATTTTAGATTTTCTCAAGACCTTTCTTTTCTATTTTTTTTAATGCTTCAAATTTTCAAGCTAGAAGTAGAATACAAGCTGACAATGAAGCACTCCATGCATCTGTACTCAGATGAATTTTTGACACTGCAGTTTTAAGTTAAGGCCACACAGATTTCTCCTCTTTAAATATGGAAGGAAGCATGAAATTTGCTTTTTTCACAAGGAAAAAGGGCTAAGAATGAGTCTAAGCCAGCACAGTCAATTCAAGAGAGGTGAAGCATTCAGAGAAGAAATATATGAGAAAAAAATCTCCAAATCTGCATTGAGCACCAACTCATGAACCTTGTGATATCCAGTGCCACATGAGTATCAGCCTCACAGGCTACCATTTCCCAGATGCAACTTTCCCCCAGATTTGGAAGGTCAAACAAAGTATCTGCTCACAACACTTAGAGGGCAGGATATATGTGCATGTGGAAAAATGCTTTTCAAAACCTACTATCTATTTTAGAATGCAAAAAGTGGCAGTACCTATTCCAAACCATCAGAGTAGTCACAAGAATTCAGCATGAAAAATCCACATGCATACATGCATCTTTAACAAATATCATAGGGGAAAATCCCCATATATTTTCCTAATTCCTACATGAAATATTACATCCAGCATAGCATTCACAAAAGATTTTATCTAGCACCATAATGAGTTTTATTGCTGAATCTCAATTATTATGATCCCTCATGCATCTAGTTATATCATTTAAGTGAAAGTTAAGTATCTAAAAGCAAGCAGACAAAGAGACAACCTAAATCCATTTTTCAGCTTCCAAATCTAATACTCTTCTTTGAAGATATGTCTTAATAAAAAGCAATGTGTTTTGCTGGGTAGAGGAAGAAGTCAGCAAAATTTTAAACGTTGTTATTTTGTAAGGCTGTGAGAGACATTTAGATCATTTTACTAAAGTGGTCTAATGTTTAGCTTACAAATAATCACTGAAGCACTTTTCAAGCTGTCTGGAGTGCATAGGAGGGTTTTAGTTTAAATTGGAATTGTAGGTACTGAAAAATGTGTATTTTCCCCCAATAAATCCTGTACCTGGCTTATCTCTAGATTTTCCTTCATCTTTCATAATGATATCTAGTTTCCAGAATTATCTTATTTATTTCTGTTACTCATTTTTTTATGTACATATACAACAGCACAAGGAAGTACTCATCTAGCCATCTGAATATTCTCACAACACTAATATTAAGATAAGTTTTTACGCAATTGTATGTAAAATGTTTTTTCAATATTGTATTAAAATGCATGATTTTTATGTCATATTCCAGTAACTTATTTCTTCCCATATGCCCAAGAAAAAAAGAATCCCTAAAGGTCACTAAAGAGTGCACGTCCTGGGTTTGGCTGCCAAACCTCACCCAAGTTCTTATTTCATAATCAGAACATTGTCTCCAGCTAAACATCGGTCATCTGTGTTTTGTAGATGTGGAAAAGGTTAAATCACCAAATAAAGAAGCTGAGATTAAAAATGGTTTTCTCTAAACAGTCATATTTTTGTGCTGAAATGAAACTAAAGGCTTGCAGAAGAAAACTTCAAGTTTAGGACACAATAGATCATCTTAATAGCAGATAAAGCATATTTGTACTGCCTACACAGTATTTCTCCTGTACAGAAACTCAGTTGGTCAGAAAAAGCAAAGGAAGCAACAAAACCTCAAACTAGTTTTTTTTGCATAATGAACCTTGTTGATTTAAGCACATAACACCAAAAATTACCTCACATGGCTTGCAAAGTGCTTATGACGCTGATGAGCACCAGTAGCTGTAGTAACAAAATGGACCCTGCTTTAGGAGCTATTCTTTCCAATCATTATTTTCCTGCAATAGTCAAGCACAGGGGTGTGTGTAATAAGAAATGGCTTCCCTGGTGCCCACTGATGCTGATGTTTTTGGCTCAAGATTTAGACCAATCATTAGGGGTATTCAAGTGTAAAAAAAAGTTGCACATTTGGTAAAGTTAATGACTGATTTCACAGTCCCTAGAGAAAGCCAATATTCCAAAACATGTTGCACTCCTCTTGGTTTCAGGTCCAGACCATTGCTGGTTTTGAGTATCAGTGGAGGCCAACTACAATTTGGCTGACCTGCTACAAGAAAATGTCCAGCCAAAACTGATCCCATCTTTACAAAATGGAGATTTTTCTACATAAATGCATTTCTTTAGGAATATATTCTCTTGGTCACATATCTGAATGCA
The DNA here is from genome assembly GCF_037042795.1 of Molothrus aeneus. Classification (NCBI taxonomy): domain Eukaryota; kingdom Metazoa; phylum Chordata; class Aves; order Passeriformes; family Icteridae; genus Molothrus; species Molothrus aeneus. The sequence continues at coordinate 100,835,451 of NC_089646.1, read as the reverse complement.
GAGATAGCTTGCTTAAGAAGAGTGAAGCCAAGTATTTTCCAGGCAGTACAATAAAAGATCTTATTCCATGAGACCTTCTAATGCCTTCAATAAAAGGAAATGGAAGAATGTTGACCCCTAACTTTTATATGAGTGTACAAGGAGAGATTATCATTAACCTCCTATCCAAGATCTGCCCAAAGTGCTTACTTGCTGCTGAGGTGAGATATCATATAACTGCAGAGGTGTTTAGGAAAACAGGAGTGAAGAAACTGATGGAAACATTCATAAAGATATTAACAGTACTAAAAAATTTCTGAAAAAAATCCAAGTATTTTAGATAGTTGCAAGCGACCGTGATTTATACCACTGCAACACAGGAATGAGAACCTGCCCATTGTTCAATTACAGTAATTCTAAATTTTCTAACAATCTAGTTCAACTTTATTTCAGCCATTGAGCAGAACACACCAACACCCCCTCGACAAAAAAAACCCAAAACAACAAAACCCAATAACAACAAAAACAACACACCTCCCCCCCCCCCCCCAAAAAAAAAACCCCAACCAAATCCCACAAAAACAATTACAACAAAATTAGACAGAAAATAGTAAGGGAAGAGGATAGAGTTTTAGAAATTATAAAACAGCATTTTAAACTGATGCTTCCAGCTATTTACCATCTGGCTATTTTTTTGATGTAAGGTTTTCACCAGGAAATACTTGTTTTCAAAAGATTATTATTGCATTAATGTCAGGATCTGGTAAGCAAAACGAAAAAAAAACCAACCAACCAACCAAAAAGCCCAAGCTAATAAATCAGCTAATAAATCAGTCAGTCTTTGGCTGGTCCTATATTCTAATCAGTCTTTTGTAATATTGGATATATTTTAAATTTGTACTTCAATACTTTGCCTTGACCTTGTAACTGTTCTACATTTAATGGTCTAAAACATAGACTGCCATTATCAGGTTACACTTCTTTTGCTGATGCAACAGTCTTCCCAAAACTACTTCCAGTAATAACATTTTTATTTGGCTTACCCTGATCTAGCCCTTTAGCATAATTACTTCTTATCATTGAGTCAATATAACACTCAAAATTAGCAGCCGATTTGCACATTTTACAGACAAATCAGATGAACTGAAATCCTGATTTTGGTGCAATACAGTCTTCCCACTGCAGGGGTGGAAGCAGGCGGTGGCCAGGGGAAAGCACAAAGGAATGCAAAGTTATCCATATTGGCCAATAATTCTTAAGAAAACTCTTGAAACTGCCAAAATTAAACTGCTTTTGCTGCTCTCATTCACCTTTAAACATCAGTTAGAATAGAGACTGCGCACAAAAATAACACATTTGTACATTTTACACAGTCTCCTCTGACCTCTTAAACAGATTCCTAGGTATGCTTCCAGTGCCTGTCCATTTGAATAGCAAGGGAATATTCTGTCAATACTTAACTTGCTCTGCAAAGCTTTCACTGTCTTGCCCAAAGATGAGCACATACTCATCACACCTCTATCTACACAGAAACACTGAACCTCCCCTCCTCAAAAAAACAAGAAACTAAAATCAAAAGTTATGGCACCTAAATTCTCTATATGGGCATGGTTAACTAATTTGAAAATGTCTTGTGTAGTTTAGCAGGAAAGTTCCCAATTCACTCAAAGCAATCCAAAACAAGCCTCTCAGATTTGAAATCAGAGTGCTCACGTGGGGATTTACAGATTTAAATCACAAAACAAAATCTTTGTTTTGGAGTTGCTTTGGAGCCAAGCTTTAGTTAGGGGTTTGAAGTGGGGATTCCAGCCAGTAACCTCATGGTTGAGAGTCTTTAAGGGTTGGACTCATCTCTTGTGAGTTTTTTCGTAAAACTGAGTCTCGCAAACTAAACTAATATATTATTAAAGGCATTAATGAGGCAATAATTTCTTAAAGTAAGTGAAATCATCTTATTAATACAAATCCCAGTGCTGTGCTTACTAGCTTGCCCAAGTATCTCAAACTTTTATGAAGATCTTAAAGCCTCCAGATCCTGAGCTAAGTTTCCTCCAGATGAAATGTGATTGCCTCCAGAATGGAATACCACAGTTATCTTGCAAATCAAAGCAGCACTACACAGCTCTCTATGCCAGAGCTAGAGAATGCCAGATCAACTGAACCTCACTGAGGAAACTCTACAGCCAATAAAGTAAATATAAACATACCCAGAGTGCCCTCTAAATGATAATTTTAAGTACATGTAAATATTCCATTAATTGAGAAGTTGCCAGTAAGTAATATTAAAAAAAAATGCTGAGTATCAACAGATTGGTGATGTTCTTGAGTCCTAATGGTTTCCTCCTTGCAGATATTCACAAGATCTTAGTTGTAATTGTCAAACTTGAAATCTAGCCAATACATTTAATTAGGGAAAAAAGGGACTAATGGATTTACTTAAAAATAATTGCCCACAGATTTTTAATAATGTTCAGGAACTTGCTGTAACTTTTTTATTCGAAATTCACTCCCTTACTAAGTTAATATTCAGATACCATGGAAGACACATGATAAACCCAAACTTTGCCTTTAAATCTAACTGGCCTCTAACTCTCTCTCTGACTTTCTCTGCACTCTTCTATTTCCTGCCCACGCACAAAAACCTTCTTATTTAAAACTGATTCTGAAATAACATTGTGAGATGTGCAGTAGCTGAAGCACACTGTCCCTGACCTACCCGTCACTCAGCTTTTCTGCCCCTTTGATCTCCAGCTCCAGACCACTGCTTCCAAGCAAAGACTGCTGTGAAAACAACTGCACTCCTTCAGTAAGGAACAGACATGTCAGGTCTATGCCTCTTCTACATGGCAGTTAAGTTTTCCTTTTAAAATTAGTTTAAACATTTATTGGGCTAAGCTGCCAGTTTAATTAAACATTTTTTGCTACAACTCCAAGAGTTGAAATTCTAGGGCTTCAGAGTGCCTATGCCAAAATCCAATCTGCCAAAGCACATTTTTTTGTTCATTGCCAGCTGAGTATATAGAAATTGGCTCTGAAAATTAGGCCAAGGCCTGTAATACTGCACCACATGCATACGAAATGCCTGAAGGTGCCAGCAATATGTACTGCACACAGCTTGACTTCACAAAGTGCATAGGTCTATGTCCAAAGCACCAGGTCAAGACTTGGAGTAAACTCCTCAAAATTAAAGCCAGAAAGCAATACCTTTCTGTTGTGGTTACTGTATCTGTTTCTAGCCCAGTAACATCAGGGTGTACTGAGCATTCCCACAATTGTGATTGAAGCTGGTGCCTGTTTGCATCTGTAAAGAAGGGGGCACTCCTGCCAGTCCCAGCACAGAGTTAAATCAGGCACATTTCTTCAGTCTGCTCTTCATGAGACATTGCCCCATGCACCTCAGAGCTTTCAAACTGGCTGTCACACAGAAATAAAAAGGCATCATAGGCATAGACACCCTGTTGCTAAAGGGGAAGGGTACCACAAAAAAAAAAAAAAAAAAAAAAAAAAGGAGTGGGAGGGAAAAAACGTAGAAGAAGCAAAAAAAAAAAAAAAAGCAGAGAGGATCTCTCTCCATGCCATGGCTTACAAGTGATAAATGCAAGTGTACACAAGCAATGCAGCCTATTAAAATGCCCAATTAAGGAAAAAAAAACCAGTGAAGCTTATTGTATTTTCTACCTGGAATCACAGAGACATGGAATGGTGTGGTGGTGTGCAATATGCAAAATCTGAAGGAGTGTGACACAAATGAGATAATTTTACATCTTTCTCAAAATTCATCATCCCAGAGTATAATGATTTAAAAAAAAACAACAAAAACCCCTCAGATAAATAATATGAAAAAGTATTATCATATAGGTAGAAGCTTTTTAAAAATGGTCATCCCTCACCTCATCTGTTCCACAACCACCAAGAAGATTTAGATATGGGCCAAGTACCAGGGTGGAGAGTGCTCCACCAAGAGCACTGGGCACCACAGTGCCAATAATCATTTTAAATATCATCTCTTTTCTTCAAACAAGACTTGTGGGATTAATTACACAGAAGAAGAAAAAAGACAACTCAATTTAAGGATTATAAATAGCAGTTTCCAGTGCTAACAAAACACACATGCTTAACAATGGAAGGTTAATTTACCTGGATTATTGGATTATGGTCATTTCACTCACCAGCCTGAGCATTCCCTGGGGGTGTATTCCCTGTACTCACTGCCAGCCTTAACCTACCACTCTCCAGCTGGCCCAGAGGAGCCAGACTCAAGCACCAGGAGATCAGCTACAAATGACTATGTAAGGGTCACATTTTCACTCCTACATTCCCTATCACTTGAGGATCCTGTGGGGAAGACAGATTACATTTTCTTCTATTATTTTTCCATTTATGCAGCTTTTTCCATGGCAAACTGTTCTGTAGAGATGGATTAAGCCTCCTAACAGCCCTTTACCCTCTCATGCTCCAGCAGCACAAGGCAGGTGCCATCCTTGTCACATTCCATGGATTTCCTTTGGGAAAAATCCCCAGAGCACGTGACGATGAGAGAGGAGGAAGGAGCTGCAATGGGCTCTAATAGATTTCCCAGGCTGTATGACTGGGGCTGAGGCTGAAGGACTACATCCCTAAACCCATTTTCCCACAGTGCAGACACCACTAGTGTCCAGCTTGATGTAGGACAGACTTCAGTTCCCCTAGATATTGATCTTCAGCAAGCACACATGCTTATGCTGCTTTTCTCATAAATTACATCAGCTTTGGTTTCACCTGTGAGACAAAGTAAGCTTTCTTCTATCAATCATGTGGACAGGAACTAAAAATATATAGAAGAAATGTACACCACAGTCAACACATAAAATAATGCCAATATTGATCCATCTGTGCAGAGCTCTGCTAGAGTAAAACTGCTGCCTAAAATATTTCTGCCTATGCCGGTTCTCTAATAAAACTTTCATACAGATGATGCCTTGAGATGAAAACTTTTCATGGTAAGAGTCTGCTTTCTTCAGGACACATTTCACTGGAAAGCCAAAATCCTACTGTTTTCACCCTGAATATCAAATCCTCAGTTTTTGGCCAAAAACATAAAAGCCTTACTAAAAAATCTGGTAATAAAAACCAGACAAGGGTTCTATCTATTACTTTTTACCACAAAATTACAGATTTTTCTACAAAGATTATTCTGATCAGGGTAATATTAGGAACACTCCACAAAAGAGATGTTTGCATGCACATAATTACTTACCAAACACTGAAGCAATCAATAGACTTGTTCACCACTTTTTGTCAGTTCTGTGAAACTTTTTGTGCCCTGTACATGGTGTCCTAAGACCAGTTCTCTGCATGCCATGTTCAGCACATGTGGAACACTTTGACAGACATCAGGCCTAATAAATTTTTAAATCCGTGACTAGAGAATCATGCAGATGCTCTACTTCACTTTTTTATCAAGGATAAGTTATACTTCTATATAAAAATGGTAGTGCTTGTGCACCAGGCTCTCCTTTTTTACTACAGAGCCCCTAATCCAAAAGCACTTTTCTGAGCTCCCACACCTGGCATATTGTTTGAGAAAAACCACGTTTCACAGAATAAAATACTGGAACATCCAACTGCCCCATTTAACAGATAGATTTTTCTACAGAGAATATATAAAAAAAAGAATCTAGACATGTATAAGAGAGATCCGCGTTAATTAATAGCCCTTGACAAAGAATCATCATTTTTCATGTCCAGATTTGCCAGATTTGAATTTCTTTCTTGTGACTTATGCTCCAAGCACATGCAGCCTCAGACTATGGAAATAAAAATACTAAAATGACTCTCCTATAATGCCAGAGTCTGCACCTCTTCAGTGAACAATTTTGTTCCCTGGTGTTTGTTATTTTTGCTGAGGAGAACCAGAGTAAATAACCAAATAATTTTAGAGACACTGCCTGTTTACACCCAGTGGACTTTGTGCTCACCTGCTCTGATCCTTCTTTGGCTCCCTGACGTCAGGACCACGTTCACACCCAGATGAAACCCAGACTGTGGTTAGTGGTGTCAGACCAGTCTCCAAACTTAGGCACCAAAATTAGCAGGTCTGAACAGGGCTGTATGAAATTGAGTTTCCCAATACCATTTATCAAGTAGATAAGAATTCCAAGCTCACAGGTACAGAAGCTGGACACACTGCACAAATTATCTCTCCTCTGAGCACAGTATAGACCAAGACCAAGGGAAACTTCTAGCCCTGCACTCAACAATTCATTCCTTACCATCAACACACCCAAAACAAAATTATCACGGTTCCAGGATATTTAGGGTAACAGAATGAATTTTGGTTGACAAGGATAAATTTGGGTTATGTCAAGCACTTAAGCAAGTGCTAAACAGATGTAATATACATACTATGAAATTCACTAAAAAATTCTATTTAAATATTTGTATTTGATTTCACTATAAAGAAATTCACTACTGGAATGATTGCAGAAGAAAAGCCAGCAAATCTACTCAGATGAACAGTGAGATAGGAACTGACTTGAAAAATAAGTCATCTCAGTAACAGTCAAAACCCTAAAAACACATAATTACTCAGTTAGGAAGATGAAATGGATTCAGTGGTCTCTCACAAAATTGTGCAGCATCCTTCCTGTCCTCAAGAATTAATAGCTACATTTAATAGCACTTCTCAGTTGTTTTTGGAGTAAAAATCTACTCAGCATAAAGGTTATTAAATTCCTAATGATAGACTTAAAACTACCCCTAAGTATTTTATTTAAGAGAGATCAAGAAATAAGTATATTTGGTATATTCAAATCAAGAAACTGAATGAGAAGGCAAACAATCCACGGAGCAAAAGTTAAACAGCAAAACAGTTTTGAACACCCTGACTGAAAACCACAGCTTTCCAGACAACAGAAACTATGGTAAAGACAGAGGCAGAGCCTGAACAGTGCATTAGGGAGTCTACCCAAGTTCCTTCCGCAATACGTCAGCGACACTTCCCTCTGCAGTGCTGCTAACAGCTCCTCTAGTGCACAATCAAAGGTGAATTTCTGATATATGAACAGAGATAACTTTGCCTCTGCATTATCTTAATCTGTACAAAAACACAAGGGGGTATGGAGAGTAAGGGAGAAAGCAGAGATCCAATTGCCCCAAGCACCAAACTCCCTGCCATTAGCTCTATGTGAATGTGTGCGCATGAAACAGCTCTAACCAAGAGATCTGACTCTGGGGTATTGAAGAAATACTTGAAATCATGAGCTGGCAGGCAAATCCCATGGTTTCCAAGCCTTGGATGCCTTTTGCAAAATCACCTGCTTCACTGTACTGGGGGCTATGTCATTAAAGAGGATACAAATAATAGTGATTTTATTCTGGAATAAGCAGAATTTTAAGGTCCTTGCTTCTGGTTTTATGCCTGCTACTGCCTCATGGACAAAAAACGTGGCATTCATGTTAGCTGCAAACAGGCCAAGCCTGCCCTTTTCCTTAGAAACTGTAAGTTTCTGTGCCTTTCTACAAGTCTAAAGAGAAATTATAGCAGCTTCTGTTTTCTTGATCTAGACCCAAACCCAAGAGTACACATAATTTCTTGTGTAAAGAAATGACAAAGATATATCATCAGCATTGAAGCCTTCCACAGACAAACAAAGTGAAGAACCCAGGAGATAGTACTACATGGTATATGGCCAGAGCCTCTACAAGTATAAATCAAAAAACTGTTTGGACTATAATGCTGTACAAAAAATTCCTCCATTTTGTTATCTTAAAGTGCATTTTTTTTCCAGGCATTTCTAATTCAACTTGATATTCATCATGTGCTGGATTCTGTACTAACTGGATGTCATGGAAATGCGTTCAGTGAACTCAAAAACCTCATATCGAGCATCTGAGTGTTTCCTAGGAATCTTTTCAACATCTTTCTGATTGCTCTTTAAGGTCAGGAAGAATGGCTAATAAAACTGATTTATAGATGATTAAAAAAAAAAAATTAAAAATACCTGAAGATCCAGAACAGAGCTTTAAAATGCCAGAACTATTTTTTCTATGGAAACCAACTCATGAGTCTTCTAATGCAGTCAGTCTTCCCTATTTTCATACTTCAGGACTAGGATAGTGACTAAATTCAAGGTAACACCAACAAGATAGCATTCATCCCCATCTTCATCCTCATCTTCATCCTCATCTTCATCCCCACCACACTATAACCCATCATCGTGAAAGACTACATGAAACTAGAGATAGTTTTGAAATACAGGATGAGGGAGACAACTGGGATATACTAAAGAATGCATATAAATCTGTCAGTCAGCTACAAATACAAGAGTCTGGATGAAATCCCAGGGTCACGTTTACATTAGTGAACGGCGACAGGTATATATCACTATGTTTATTTGTGAGACAAATTGTTACTATGCTGCAGTTTTTGACAAAAAGGCTGCACTTGCTTGTTATGAGTAGTCCACAACAAAAATCTGACTCATAGAGGTCAGCTCCAGTGTTTATATTACTTTATTTGCATCAACCCAAATGTCAAAATAAGTACAATTTACTGAAACCAGGCTCCATCACAAATTATACACCACAGAAGACACAGCACTAAATACACACAATGAAATACTTTCACGTTGCTTTTATAGCCTGAGGAAACTTTTATAATCAAATTTAAAAAAATAAAAAAAAGAAGGTATTCACATAAAAATCTCTTCAAACCAGATATTTTGCTTGTGGTAATTAGTAAACCAGAAAAGGAAGAAAACTCTGTGACCCTGCTGCCTTTCACCACAGACCACCAAGTGTCCCTGGAAGGTTTCTGTAACCTGATGATCTGCTCCAAAGCACACAAGAGGCCACTGAGCTGGGTGAGAGGAGTTACCATTACCTCTGATTATTACTGTAGTGGTAATTACTGCAGCACCAGAGGCATCAGAGGCTTAGGCAAATCTGCAGAAGCTGTGCCCATGTAAGTTGGCTTCCAGCTGGGAGCAACAGGGGAATTTAAATGTCCTAAAACTATTTCCTTACCAGCTCACTGCCCTTCTTCCCCTGCAGCCCTGCAGGCTCTATCCCTCCCCAGTGTGCAGCACACACACCTCCTTGGACCCCTCCTGCATGGAGACAGGAATGCAAAGTGACAGACGTGGTGGCCTGTCCTACCCTACTGAGAAGCTCTTGGTAACCCAGAGCACTGTGCCCAATGCCTCTTGCCTAATTCACGTCACAAGAAATAGTTCTGTAATGGATGGGGCTGTGAAGGAGGCTCTGAGGGAATTTGTTGTTTTATGCAGCACTTCCTTTACATTTACCTTGCAAACAGAGGCAAATTGTTTCTTTTTTACTAAGTAGAGAAGCTGCTAATATTAAAAACAAATCTGAATCTCCTACTGAGACTTGGTTTTATTTTCTTTTCTCTTTTTTTTTTTAACAGGAGCATCTTGTGAACCAAGACAAACATGTGAGGCTTGGTTTGTGACCAGCAAAAACACATATTCTAAACATCAGTGGACTGCAAGCAACCCTAACTTTTGCTACTGGTCTCAAAGTATTTACACAGAACTTCAGCTTGATTCTATTACATTTTTTACCTAGAATAAGAGACTAAAATTGACCAACACAAACCTCCCAATTTGATGTCAGTCTGTAAAATATACAAAGTCACACAACCCAAGGAACAAAACTGTCTCTGCAAAAGAAATTCAAAACACTTTCTATTGTTCCTTCTCTCATGTGTGGCTCCACATTTGTGATTTTAAGTGGAAGAACTTTCCAGAGTGGAATAATTACAGAAAAATCCATATATCCTGAAGAATTTGGAAATAAAAGGAATATAGATTTTTCTTGGGGATTAGTTTATTACGAAAAACCCTCATATAAACATAAGTGAAATTCTCCTGGTAGAACTTTAAACCTATGCAATCTCCCTTTTACACAAAGATTGATACTTTGTTCAGCAAAGCATCTGCACACAGTGAAACACTGCCCTAGTAGCTTCACCTCAGAAGGACCATCTGAAACCAGCTTCCTTGATTCCCTAAATTAGCTCATCTTCAGCCCTGTGGCACAGTCAGGACAAGGACAATTTTTGTTTTAGATCAAGCAGCTTTTTCCAAGCATGCAGCAATTCTCTTCCTCACATGGATCTTATTTGCTGTGCAGCTGTTCAGGTTTTCCTTACTTATTTACTAACTAGTTACTTCCAGTAAGAAGCTCTTCAAATTTTTTTGCACAGATAGCACATGTAATAATATGCTTATTGTTCTCTATATTTATACAAGGAATATGGAATTGGAAGTTACAGGAAAGCATCTGTACCTATCTGTGTGATCATCACTTCTGGCTATACTATGGCATTATGGATGTCCCATAACTGTATAGGTGTGCCAATAAAGATGTCTTGTGCCTTTCCTCCAGGGCACTTGATGCTAACAACCTAAAAGCCCAAATGCATACCATCCATAAACATCCAGTTGGAAGCACCAAAGCAACAAAAAGCACCCCTTCTAAGTGATGGATTTAAAGCACCCCTTTAAGTGTTGAATTTGATGTTCTCAACCATATCTCATTACTAAACTGACTGTAGCAGAAAGTATATTGGCCTACGAAACCACACAGCACCTTACACATTTTTTAATAACTCTGTTATGAATAATAATGAATTATAATAGCTTAGTGTTTTTAGCAATCTAAAATATATATGACCAACCCAAAAAAAACCATGGGACTAAGTGCAAGTAGAGTGGTAGTGATGGGTGCACTACACTCTCTGGAACAGTCTAATATACCCAGCTGCTGGACCGGAGCACGTGGAACAGCCACAGTGAAACAAAACACTATTAAGGCCTGCTTCAGATGAGGAGCTGGAGATCATATCATAAGGAGACCATTTCTACAAGTACAAAGTAATTTAGTTTAGTGAGTACACAGGGGATTCACAGCTAAACAATTGATGGAGACATTCTCTGCTCAACCAAGCCCTGCAGTGTGAGGTTTGTCCTTGGTTCCCCTGCAATGTGAGTGGTGAATGGCAACCCCTCTCCGCCTTGGAGTGTCTGTATTGCAGAGAATATTGTAGCTAAAATTTATATTATTTATATAAATATTCTCTGTATCGCAGAGAATTTTTATAGCTAAATTTCAGAGAAAAGCTGCAAAGACAGTCACTTCATTTTCATATGGTTAATGTGAAAAAATAACATTCAGCACATCTATTTGAAATGAAATCACTTTAAAAGAAGGTTTTGTTCTGTGTTATAAACTTACATAATGGGAGGCATTTGGTGACATATGATCAGCTTTATGCTTACATAACTCATTGTCATCACAGCCCCTTGTCTTCCTGAAGTGGACTTGCTCTAGTAACAATAATGGACCAACTCTTCCAGGACACTGGCTTTTATAACACCGTCTGTAAACTGAGGATTCTGCAATTTTATCATAAAAATATTGATCCATACATTAATAATTTATGTAGAAATTATATTGTTATGTTTACATATAGTATGATTTAAAAACCTACTATATTTAAAACTAAATCCTCAAACCCAGACGTTCTTTGCTTTTTTTTTCCCAGAGGGAGTTTTTTAAAATGTTCCTCTAGAAAGGTGCTGTGCTCAGGAAAATGCTACTAGCAATTAAGCACAGCACTCACTTTCTGGAGGGGGGGGAAGAAAAGAAGTCTTCAACAACCCACCTATTACCTGAACATTTTTATTTGCTATTTATTCAGTTTTGAAGTGGTTTACCACTGCAAACTCTCCAGTTCTGTTTCTCTGTTGAAAAATACACACTTAACACAGCAAGGTCACCCCACTAGAGTGCTGATACCTGGATACCACCTGCAGTATCAGGCCGGGAAATGCTCAAACCTATTGGACCACAGTATCATTAACCTAAAAGTCCAAGGCCCATCCAGGATAAGAGTTCTCCTTCCCCAGCCTGAAGTTCCCCTTGCTGTGTACCTGAACCTGACCCCAAAGGATCCATACAGTGTATCTGCGGTCATTTGTCCTCATGGAGAGGAGAAAAAAAAGGGACTTCCCTGAACGAGCACACAACAATGCCAGCTTGCAGAAGTAATTCCTCTACCATGCTTCTGATCCTGGCAAAAGGCAGCTGCTAAAGGACAAAGCTGCATCAAAACCAAAACTCAATAACAAATAATTTCTTTTTAAAAAGTCTTCTTTTCAAAAGTTTGTTTTCCCCACTCACCCCAACGCTTCAATGCATTAGGGCCAGTGAAATGATGCCCAGGAGGGACAGTATGCCCCATTCAAACAAAGCTGTTTTAGTGGCTGCACTATCCAACATAAACTTTGTGACTTTGTACAACATTCTCCTACAAAATAAACTCAAGCCATTTGCCAGCAATAACCTATATATCGATGTGGTATTAAGGGAAACTTGGAAGCTTCAGCTGGGAGACAAACTGTCAACCAACCACTAATTAGTTTTTATGACGTGACTCATAGTTCAGTAATTTCCCAGAATTTAATCACGGGGCACCCAGAAAGATCAATTAAAGAACAGGCTCAGAATTTGTTAGAGCCTTGTGTGAGACAGGGGAAGGCAATGACCTCAGCAGCTTTGCCACAGAATTTTATGAATTAACAAAGAAAGGATTTAAAAGGTAAGTTTAACTAATCTTGTGTTTCCTTGCAGACCCATTCACTGTTTTTACAAAGGACTGAGTTTTTTTAATGAAGTAAAAATTGAAGGATTGTGTGTTGTAGCTACTGTTTATTTTACAGCTTCATTTACATGAGACCATTCTGTGTGTGACTTGGAATTACTCCACTATTTTTTGCTGCAACTTCTTTTGTCTCCCTCAATAAAGAGGGGGAAAAAATCAGAGTAGGTATAAATTTCTTTAGATTTTTGAACAAGAATCATATTACATTATTGCAATGGATAGTAGAGTATTCTTCTTCACAAGTATTCCCCCCTAAAAAACCCAAACCCCTTATAAAAAGTCTTCTAACAACATTTAGTAAAAAGAAAAATGGAATTTTTGGCCACAAAATTCTATTATTTCCTTTATCCTTTCCCTCATTTTCAAGCTTTTTTATTCCCCCAGCTTAACACAATGAAATCTATGTTATTTCCACCTCTTGCTTTCTACCATCAATCTTTTTTCATAAACTGAATGAAAATAGCAATGAAATGCTAAAAATGACTTTCTCAGTTCTTAAATGGTTTTGCTTATCAAACTTACTGAATCTGATTTTTTTTACTTGCTAATTTTGTTCTTCTATGCAAAGGTATAGAATATATACCAGACAAGTACTGTACAGCTGTGATGAAAATTTCATTCCCTCTTTCTGGGTTTTGTTCTGCAAAAAGCTCTTCTTTACTGAGAGATTTCAGAGGATGAGATTTAACTTATTTTCCTGGCCAAGTTATGTGAAGCAAGATTATACTGAAACCGTCTGAAAAAGTGAGGATTTCTGAAAATCTACTAAGCCCTGTTATTTAAATAATATTTGAAATAATCATAAGAAAACCACTAAATGTAGCATGTTGTTTTTTCTTACAATAATAAACAGCTCCAAACTGAGTCATGCATGTTACATCTGAAAACAAGATAATAAAAGAAGTTTTGTGGGTTTACATTTTCTCTTAAAAAACAGAACATTCAAAGTTCGTATTTTGAACCTGAATGAGTTTTTTTTAACTTCTTCAAAGAAAAATTATTCTATTTAATTGACACTGTCTTTGTACTGACTGTGGTGATGATGATGATGACAATGATGATGATGAACATTTGATGAGGAATGATGGAAAGCTAGAGCATTGGAGACTGGGTTGGGAAGAGCTCTGTATCTATGAAGTTGCTGCTACTATTTCACAAAATTCACAAGCCCAGTACACAACACTGTCACACAACTCAAGAAAACCTTGAGCAGCCCGAGATTCTCAAGCTCCCCTGGATGAAAGCGATGACTGTGGGGATGCTCAGAGGGCACCAAGTACTGTAGCAGCTCCGTTTTGCAAGAATAATCAAAATTTTAGGGAGAGGGATTTGAAGAAGAGTAGGGATAACAAAAAGGCATTGTTAGCCAAGAGCACTTGGGATACAGGAGAACTAGATTCAGGTCTCTGCTCTGAATTAGAACAGGATGTTAACAAATCTGTTGGTGGGGAAGAGGATGTGTTTTAAAGCTCCCTGCTTCATCCGGAGGCAGAACAGAAACATTCAAGTAATGAGAAACTGCACACCTAGTTCTGAATCTGCACCAACAGCTTCATTTTCAAGAGTTCACAGCTCCCTCTAAATCACATTAAGACCAGGGTTTAAATGCTAATTAGGGAGCATGTGCATATTAATTTTCTGCTTCCTTCTCTCTAGGAGTAATGGGAATGCTTTTAAATGCCTTTTGTTTGGTTTCTTATGGGCTTACTTGGTTTCTTAATATATTACAGGGCACTTCCTGCACTGCTTACGGAAGCAAATTTCCCACTGCTAGTGGGAGTTTTCCCTAAATAAGGTAAGCAGATTTGGTCCCAGGGGAGTGAACTGATATTCAGGCTTAGCTACCCTGAAAATCTAGCAGAAAGCAAACCAGATATCATTCATCTTTAGAATTTGCTACTATATCATATCCTTCTCCAAGGATCATCATCCAAGACAAACAACTAGGAAACGTTTTGCTGCAATAATCCTTTCAATTAAGGCTCCCATTACAGTGAAACAGCTGCTCACTAGAATACATCTTTGTAATGGAACTATTTATTTCCCAGAAAACATTTCTTTAGTTAAGACAGATGCAATAAACCAGATCCACGGAAGTTGCAGAAATCAAAGCAGTGAGCAAAATATGACCAGATAAATATCCTTGAACTGAAAAAGGGGTGCTTTCTATGAAGGCACAATTTATGTGCCTGTGTTGACAAAAAAGCCTACTCAATTTAAAGTATGTGTGGCATCTCACACTCAACATAATGTCAGCAAACTGCAATTGAAATAGCAGGATAAGCCCTCACATATATACATCATTAGAAAGAAAAAAGAAAACACTCTAAAAACTTTTGTCCTCTGTCTGATCAGTGATATTTGTGGGGGCCTCTAAAAGCCCTTTGAAATGTCCACATCATAAATATTTGATGGACAACCTCTTGCTGACTGTCAGTTAGGTGCTGCTCTTGGCATGTAAAGACAAATGAATCAGCATCTTGTTCCTGCCTCCTGCTCCACACATACATGGTCCCCCTCCCAGCCCTGAGCAGCCTGCTGAACACTATTTATTTATTTTATGAAAAAATCCAACTCACATTACTGTCATTCAAATATAAACAGTAGTGACAAAAAGCTATTATCATGAAAAATTTAATCCAAGCTTTGTGAGAGTTTGTAAATGAGCAGTTTTCTTGCTGACAATTCAGTCCCTGTGATTGCCATTCCAGACAGCTTGCATATGTTTCAGACAATGGAGATAGCAGGAGGAGGGGACATTCTTCTTCCACTTACCAGTTGCCAATGATTTGAAAACCTTCCTTGCCAGTTGTGCCTCTGTTGGTGATCAGTGCTGCAAAAACTAGGGAAATTAAGAGAAGCACCTTCCAGTCAGATGATGGATAGATGTGCCCTAGTGGCACTAGAACCAGGATTACTTAGGATCCAGGAAGATATTAAATGTTTGTTCAAACCTAAATGATTCTATGATAACAGCAGCTCCATATTCCTGTCTTCAGGAATGGGTTCCAAAAGAGCATTTGAGAACAATCTTCACCCATAAAAGCATGACAAGTTCTCAGGCTGAGTGGAGCACCACATCTACACAAACTACATAGACATTTGTCTAGATGGGCTTGAAAATGCCAGGGCCTGTATCACTGCAACACCAAATGATTTCTCAGAACAATCAGAAATACAACTGGTGAACAACCAAGACTTTGCTACCTAGTTCTCCTTTAACTCTTAAATCCTTTGAAAAAAAAGCAGTTCATAAACAGTGTGTGTCACACCCTCCTAGCTTCTTGTTCAGCCACATAGCAAGGGTAGTTCTGTGTTCATGAAAGGAACAAAGCAGTTGGAGCACAGATCAATCTACTAGGTGACAACAAAAAAGATCTGTTAAGTCATACAACTAACAAGTGGAAAGGAAGGTAGATGATTTCAAGAGAAGGAAAGAAAAATACAAGGATGCAGTATTCTTATAGTGGAGATTGTCTCTGAGGCTCACTATGACATGAAAGTACAGTGCTGATCTGCAAAGAATTAACACCAATCTAGATTTCTACTTTAGGCTTCCCAAATTCCTGGGGATGCAGAATCTGGATTCAAATCCATTATAGACACAGGAGCATCCACAGGAAGTCAGGCTCAGCTATGAAATCTGATAAATGAGGCCTAATATCTACCAATTACTCTGCTCTAAAGGCAGTATTATTTTCTGTCATAATAAGCTCCTGTCAAGAGTACATACTTTTCCATGTGTGAGGATGAAATTCAGAGTAAAAGAAAATAAAATCCATGCTTAGCACTTAACTTGAGGACCAAATCTCTTGCTGACAAGAACCTATTTGAAATAAGGTCAAATAAGAAGGGAAAACACAGAAGAAAACTAAATTAAATATGAATTTTAAAGAAATAATATCTACCTCAGTGGAAAAATTTCTGGTGCTACCAGAGAGTAATTAATAGAAAAAAGCTGATGCCAAGACATTGCAATGACAAGTCAAGCTGATGCCATCAGCTGCCTTGCTGTCTAATACGGTCCAAGGCTCACTTCTTAATGGCTCTTCAGACACCATCTGGTATAGTAGATTCAGGATGTGACTCTCTGTAGTGTGGCTGTCTTCAAACAAGGCCATAGAATTGGAGTTAATGGGAACAGCTGCATTGCTTTTGAAAACCTGCACTGATTTTATTGGAATTCCTCTCACCTACAGGTCAGCCATAATAATAAAAAAATGTACCTATTAGCTTACTGGGTTTTTGTACCCTTCCTGTAAGAAAGCATGATAAAATTTGGTTGTTTAACATACAGGAGTATGAAAGATGAACATAGAGAGGCCCAAAATATGTTTTAAATTCTTCTTACTCTTTCATTTTCCAAAGCCAAGCATAATCCTCTAAGACAATATACAGTTCTTCTGACTGTTGAACTCTTGAAAACAGTTCTGATGACCACAGTAACGCTCCAAATCTTCCAACATTGTCCATCTCCTGAACCAAACCACCAGACAGTTTCAAGCCAGCAACTGTTAATTCAGCCTAAGGTAAAATAAAACAAATAACCCTCCCCAAACTACTCAAAACAGGGACAGAAAACCTCGACAAACCATCTGACTCTTACCATTTATATACAGGTTTTCTGGAGAAATTGGGCAAGTGATGTCGGTAATGCGGGTGTAGAGGCATCGGCTGAGTTATTCTACTTCCCATCATCACAGGATGTATTCTGGTTCATAAAAGGATTATTTTCCACTATGAAGTTGGATGGGTCTTTAGGTTCACTCTGTTCATTAGAAGCCTGAAACCTAGAAAACTATCTGGTCCACCATGCATTCACAGTTTCTAGATGGTCTGCCAGCAACCCCATTTAACTCAAAAAGTCCTCCTTCTCCTCAAATCAAAATCCAAAATGACAGTTTCCCTTTGCAGACTGAAAAAGTAGGAAACCTATTTTAAGCCATGAGATGAGTTGTTTTTATCTTACTTGTGTACATTAGCATCAGCTTCTTGGGACTCAATCTGAACTGACCTTACCAAAGCATTATCTAGGTTGCTTAGCACAACTCCTTTTTAGAACAGACATTTTCATTTAATCTCTTTTTTTTCCAGTAGCCTCAAGATATTTATTTATTCTTCTCTTATGAATATATTCCAAAATTTGAAAAAATACAAGTTCACAGTAGTTCATATCACAGGAGTTCACATGCAAGACCATTTCCCCGTATTTTCTGTATTTGAGCTAATATTATCGTTCTTCAATTTGGGGTATCAATTTGAGCGTGAACTCAGATTTAGGAAGGAGATTATGCAGTCTTTAAAAGTTTAACATTTAAACTCTTTGGGTCTTACTTTTTCCTCACATACAGTAGGTTTTCTTTTTCCAGCCTCTTTCCCAGATGGTGCTTTAGCCTTTGTGTTGAATAGCATTGCCTTGATTCAAAGCTGAAGCACACAATCCTGTCTAAAATTTGGGGCATACCTAGATGATATTTGATTCCTACTTCATCCTTACTGCATGCCATGCTTTTAATTATTTTATATTCATATAGATAAACACATTTTTTATTCCTTGTTTCAGTTTCCTTGGAAGAGTTTAACTCATCTTGACTTCTGGCAAATTCTATTTCATCTGACCACTTCTGACCTCTAAGATTATTCCCCTTTTACTCATTCCTTTCAAAATCTGTTTATTCTTAATGTTGTTTGTGGTTGTTAGTCAGCAAGTTAGGTCTGGACTTCTCCTCTAAAAGCCACCCATGCTTGAGATGGGAGTTCTAGAAAGATTGTTGCATGTTTTACTAGAAAATGTCACCACATCCAAATGCTTGAGCTCTTCAGTCACTATCTAGTTTCCCTGAACTTATGTTGCACTTCAGGTTAAGAAAACCTTAAAGATTATTTTCTGTTAATTTTGGATCATAAGAATAGTGATGACTAACTCTCTCTGACGTCCGTAGTCCCTCCAAACCCAATTTTAAAACAACACTGACTCTTCACAAGTCAGTAATTGTTTAAGAAGTTGCATGCCCTAGGGAAATATTTGGCTGTATGATTATTAGGATCATTCATCCTCTAATTTATAGTAGACCATAACAATTGCATGTTGATTTTCTCCTCTAGTATTATCTGAATCTGGCCAAGATCTTATCAACCTCCTACCTTCTTGCTGAAATGTAATTTTGACTTTTAAATTAGTCTAGTGTAGAAGCAGATTCAAAAATATCCCTGCAATTTCTCTCCAATCTACTTGCTCATTGACAGACCTAAAAAGCTACAGCACTGTAAACATTTTTGATTCCCTTTTAACTCTCTATCACACAGCTTTTGACAGAGCTCGATAAGAGGTCTCAGAATCGTCACGAGGAAACTGCTGCCTCAAGGGCTGGTCCATTCCCACTGTGGGGAAAACAGGGCGGGAGAAGGTTCCTGGTTTGGATGGAAGGTCATAATGCACATAAAATAACCAAATTATGCCAATGAACCCAAAAAATGAAAAAAAAAAAGCAAAAACGCATGGAAACAAAAAAATAGAAGCGTAACACTTCTGCAATCATTTACGTAC
The DNA here is from genome assembly GCF_037042795.1 of Molothrus aeneus. NCBI lineage: Eukaryota > Metazoa > Chordata > Aves > Passeriformes > Icteridae > Molothrus > Molothrus aeneus. The sequence continues at coordinate 100,816,255 of NC_089646.1, read as the reverse complement.
AAAGCACAGTAAAAAGAACAAAGGCAATTTAAGTCGGAGAAATTCATGCTTCAGGATAAAGAATAGAGAACAAATTGTTGAAGTTTGGCTGTCCTGGCATACCCAGCACCACCCTCTTTCCATCATCATCTGTGGCCTGACTAATCAGAACTAGGATTACTGGACTACATGGCCGACATTTAATCCTACTTTACATTCTAAGGTGCTGCTATTTTCATATGATTTTGTAAAACATATTTTCATTATTTAACTCAATTTTAAAACATAACATAAGGTCATTCTGAGTTTAAAATCCTTTTACAACTACAGTAAGCCTACATCAGATCCCTAATTTGAGAATACAAGCACATTCAGGAAAGTGCTTTTGACAGTGCTCAACTTCACAGCTGGATTCTAAACCACATTTTCTGTGCTTGTCTCATTCAAACTCAGGGCAGAAATCTCTACTTATGCTTTAGTGGCATTAGATAGGAGGACTGCTAGCTCACAGCAAACTCCCCTTAGCTACCATGCTGTTTCTTGATTACAATCCCATTTCTGCACTCTTTCATCCTCCAAATACAACAATAATAAAAGTTTTATTTTGCACATCCTTCCTAGAAAGGAAGAAAATTGACTAATTTTCAATTATTTTAAAAAAGAAAAACAGAAAGGACAGCTAAAAAAGTCACCTTCAGAAGCTCTATAAAGTAAAATTGATATTATTAGGTGTTGCATGTAGGTTAATGAATCAGGGGAAAAAATGCAAGAACATTTTCAAACTTATTCCCAAGAACAAAAATTCCTTATTTGCACCTCTAAATTACTTCTCTATGTAATAAATTTGAATTTACTTATACTTTGGGGTTAAAAGGAAGCTTGGGTTTGGCTCTAGCTCTTTAGTCATGGCTAGAGTTAAATTAAACTAATTTAATTTAATTTTAATTTAAGAGTTTTATTAAACCATGGCATGTTTAGTCTGAAGCTGACTATCACCAGGGCAGGGTGATCAGGGCAGGGCTCAGGATCAACTTGAAACATTAAAATAACTAAAGAGATCACTTTCAGATCAACTGAAATTGACTTTTTTCTTTCCCTAAAACAAATGCTATTTAATACATAGGCAGAAGTATTGCTTTAAAATAAATAAAATAATACAAAATCCAATGCAACTATAAAAGTGCTCATTCCTACAATGAAAACAGTTTGTGATAGTGTCAGCCTTCCTTAAACTAGATTTTTCTTGTATAATTTAGTAGTTTCACCTCTATCCAAAAAACCCCACACCAGTCTAATTCCAAACACCTTATTTCAAAAGCCTCTGAAGAATTTTTGCCCTTTTTACCAAGACTCATTTCGCTTCTCTACATTTGAATCTTTCCAAAGACTCATGTCATTAATAACCACACAAAAGAAAGCCCGAATCAAATAGTTAATTGCAAGTTAAAAAATTTTCTAGTTATTTTCTCCTCCTGACTTCTGATTCTTGTCCCAGTTCTGATGGTTCTGCTTTGCTTGCAAGTCTTCTATCAACATGCTGCTGAGTTTCTGCCATACCTGGATCCAAAAACACTGCCAGCAGTCATATAAAACGTGAAGATATAAATGGGTGACACACTGTCTAATCAGCCACTTACTGGGAATCCCTTCTTACAGTCTAGTATGTGAAAGCCAAAAAGTGAAACAGTTCAGGCACTGGAGTGCCCGTCCTTAGAGTGGTGTTCCCATTTGGCAACAGCATTGCAAGGCGGTGAAAAAGTCATGAGTGAGTATTTGTTATCACACACAACTTAAGAAAAATACAAGATTCTTGTGCCCAACAGTGTCAGTCCAATGCTTCTTGTGAGTTCACTCTCTCTTATTTGAAGGGGGTTCTAATTCATCTCTTAAGAAAATGTTTTGGTCCTAAATAGTGAGAAATCACACAGTACCAATAACAGAAATGTTCACAGGCTCTTAAGATGCAAGATGCATTTGTGAAAGTGGTTAATGTAAAGATACGGCTCCATTTTCACTCTCGCATTGCTAAAATTTCCAAGAACAGGTACTTCTTATTGGATTTGGCCCAATAACACACTGTTCACTCCCAAGAGAATACCTTATAATGTTAGGAGTGGAGAAACCTAGCTGAGAAGCAGTGCTTTAAGTCAAAGGATGTTTATGTAGCAGCCTGACGTGTCTCCATAAGAAAACATGCGCCCAATCCAGTAGGAATCCCACTTGTTACTGCTCAACAGTATTTTCTAACTTATAAAAGAAGTGAATGAGCACAGAAAGACTGCTAGTAAAACAGATGCATTATAAAATTGATGAGTGCACATAGGGGCATTGCTCTCGTATGAAACTCAAAATAATGTTTGCATAAAGTTTTTTCCCATATTCACTTGGATCAATACTCTCCTGAAAACCCTTCAGCTATATTTGGGGATCCAAATTTGTTACTGCAACTCTTCTGTATCATACAATTCTGTGCAGATTATTACAAATCACAAATCCTCTAATATCTGCAAAACAAATTCCATTGTTCCATTTCTTTACCTTCGTTTCAGCCACACTTCAAATAATGCTGAATTAACAATTTTTTAATTACAATTCATCATTTTATCCATCTAAGCATTTTTAAAACATCATTTTTACTGATCTGAGTGCTGTGACAAGTTAATTTTTCCAGCATAAATACAAGTTTTGTCATCCTGAGCAGTGAATTAATTCAGCAGCAAACCCATTTTTTTTGCCATTAACATAAGAAAACTGAGAAAAACCTAGTCCATGTGTGAAAGTAACTGATTCCCCCCCTCATTTTTTTTATTTACATCATGACTGGCTACAGAGTGTTATTAATCAAAAAATATGAAATTAAATAAAGTGAAATAAAACCTATCTAAATGTAAAATCGCATCTCTTACTGGGGAAAAAAAGCCACATAAAACAGGTATTTAGTACAGCTAAATGAGCCATTTGCCCAAGATTGGACCAATCTATGTTGTGATGTTTTATTATTTCTATAAAAACATCATGTACAAGCCTTTATTAAGGATGAAGACATAACTGCAGTGGACATTAGACACAAAGGAAAAAACATATCGCTAATATAAACAATCTCACAAAGAAAGAAGTTAGAAACCAGAGTGCTGCACAATTTACTGTGTATTTGTCAGCTCCAGAGAAATAGAAAACAAATCAGTTACTGAATTTAGAGATAATTCATACAGAAGAATTACTGCTGAAATCACAGGGCTTCACTACACATACAAAGAGGTAAATGCCTCAAAAACTGTTCCCATTAGCAACCCTTGAAAAATTGGCCAGGCTTTAAGTTACTGCTGTAGACAAGAAGATGTTATTTGCAATTAATGTTTCTTACACAGTTGTCTCTGCCTATGTTCCATAGGCTAGTTTTAAGATGCTGACAGGTGAAATACCAACCTCTTTAGAAGTACAGGAGACAAATCCTTCAGTTAGATTTGAAACTAATACATGGAACATAGGCAGAGACATAGACAGTGAATTATATCTTCAGGTTTAAGGATCAATATTACTTTATCTTAGTAATTAACCTTTTTAATGAGATTAAATATTTAAGGGGGAAAGAAGGAAAAAAAATTACTCATTAATCTTTAAATACCATCTGAACTATTTGAGCAAGTATAATAGTTTTTTTCCAGTATTTCTAAACTTTTAAGTTTCTGTAAAAATTTAAATTAACCTAGACTGATACCATGCATTTCAGAATAATTCCTAATGCTATATCCTGTAAAACCTTAAGCTTGGTGGAGAGAAGCTCCATAAAGTAAAGTGCAAGGTGACAAACTGGGAAAACAGATGAAAGTGCAAGAGATAGGAAAGTTGGCCAGAGATTTTGCCTGAAGAGCTGAGTGTATCAGGAGATGATGAGGAAAGAAAAAAATAGTGGAAAGCTAGAAAGTTTAAAAGAATTTAAAAAACTTAATCAAAACAAACAGAATTTCAAGAAAAAAATATTATCTGAGTGACAGAAGTATTAGGGGAAAAATACAAGTAAAGTACATAAACATAGATTTGATTTGGTTTGGTTTTGGGTTGTTTTTTAGTAAAGTTTAATTTATTTATTCTTTGACTCTGATTTACTGGTGGTTTGGCTGGTTTTAGCTAAAATATTTAAATATTTCCTCTTTCTTTTCCATCTTCTGGACACAAAAAACACAAACCCAAACAACAACTCTCAACAGTTTCTACAAAGATAGACCTACACACACACACAGTTTAGAAATGGAACAGGGACAGTGGGCAAAGTGGGTACACTCAAATACTAAATTTATATAAGAAATTAATTCAGACAAACGCATCATACATAACATGACATTCAGGCAAAGTGCAATGCAATGTGATACACAATACAGGGAAACTATCCAAAGTCCTGAGAAAGCATTTTCCTCTGAGGAGAGATTGCTACCATCAGCGAGGCAAACTAGATTACTCCATTAAGTCACACAGGACTTAGTCCTAATCAAATAGACTTTTTTTATACTCTAAAAGAAGAGAATTTGTATGTCTCTCCACTCTCACTCTTGACATCTAGCAAATGGCTCTGTTTATCCTGTCAAACACTTCTCCTGGCACACACAGAAGGGGCAACAAAAGTAAAACACACAAAACCAATAGAGTAATTGCATATTATCTGCAATGAAATATTGGAGCAGCTGCAACCAAATTCCCAGTGAGTCTTTCCCTTTCAGTTCATACCTTCAGCACCTTTAAGAGAAACTCTAACTCACAGCTGGACATTTACTGATGTTCCATGCTTACACTGTCCTTGTAATATTCCCCTGTAAAAATGACTGACAGCCTCACCAAGAGTGGGATTTCCCACTTTTTATGCTTGCTTAGTTTATTTTTCAGGCCTGTTTTTCTGGTTCCACTGGCTACTGACACAGACAATATAAACTGAGCCCTCCCAATTGGTATGGATCCCCACCAAAAGACAGAAGCACCTGATCTACAAAGACAGGCTGGAAGAACTGGGATTGTTCAGAATGGAGAAGAGAGGGCTCCAGGGAGAACTCATTGCAGCATTCCTGTTCTTAAAAGAAGACTTATGAAAAGGAGAGAGGGACTGTTTTTGCAGGTAGATAGTGACAGGACAACAGCAATGGTTTAAAACTGAAAGAGGGCAGGTTTGGATGAGATATTAGGAAGATATTCTTTACTCAGAAGGTGGTGAAACACTGGAACAGGGTGTCCAGAGAAGTTGTGACTATCCCATTCCTGGAAGTGTTTGAGGCCAGGTTAGATGGGGCCCTGAGCAACCTAATCTAGTGAGTGACATCCCTGCCAATGGAATCAGATGATCTTTACCTACCCTTCCAACCCTAAGCATTCTATGATTCTATACCAATCAAAGCTTTATAATTCAAAATATATAAACTATTTGCAGACCTATAAAGAACCCCTTTCCTCCTCATTACAGGGGAATGTAAACACCCCTTTCAGAAGTATTATATTCTTGCCCTAGACAAGGCAGAATGGCACACTGCTGTATGTGAGACATAAATGCTTGAATGCCTGATGCAGTCATTCGTCATCTCTAAAAGAAAGCCCTTTGAGTTATTTTTGCTAAGGCGGCAGTATAATGCCAAAATGTCAGTTGTTTAAATAAGTACCTAAAATACAATTGAATGAAAAATCTGGTATCAAATTTAATTATCATAATTAACTACCAATTCAGACCTAGAGCACAATCTATGACAGGATAGCTTTGGGAAGGTTCTGAAAATTCATTTTTCACCCAGACCACATCAGTATTCCAGAGGAAATGATGTCATAAAAAGGAATGCCCAGTAGTGCTATCAGACAGCCCTGATGCAATTTGGGGCGAGCATGTTGGAAGTCCTTGGGCACCAAGGCCACCATATTGTAAAACTACAACATCAGGGAATTTACAGAATGTTTTGCAAGTCAGATCACTTAATGAGGGGGATGCACTCAGGACTTCTTCTTCTACTACACCAAAGCTTTTGCATGTACTCTGTGCACCACAGACTCTGAAGAATGAAGCAATGAACTTCTTACCTTGCATGGTTGCTTTTGTGGGTTCTGAAAACAGAGGAATGAGCAGGAGGTAGATGAGGTAGACAAAGGAGAGCCCATTGTAACGGAAAGCACAGGCTGCAACGAGAGAAAAGAAAAACAACATATTGTTTAATTGACCTGATAAAAACAAATTCAATGGCACAAAGTATTTCCCACTTGAGTTTACAATTGATCTTGTCAACTTTTGACCACTTATTTAAAGGATTTTTTCAAAGGTATTCAAGTTTATGCTTAAAATAAATCTCAGAATCAAAGGTTAGGTCAAGTTGGAAGGAACCAAAGTGGGTCATCTGGCCCAACCTCCCTGCTCAAGCAGGGTCATCCCAGACCACACCACACAGGATTGTGTCCAGATGGTTCTTGAGTAGCCCAGTGATGGAGACTTGTATCAATGAAGTCTTCTCAGCTATATCCAAAACTATTTGGTTTTGGAATACATATACATCTTTAGCCGTGCCCGAAACATGTATTCCAAAAGAAAATAAGTTTCACCAGACACAACTTCCTGAAAACAATAGTGTATCATGGAATATCATGGAATAGTATAATGGAAACAATAGTGGGAATGAGTTAACAAGTTATGCATTAATTGGTCCTCATCATCATCACATCTGTCCACTTTAATTATAAAACAAAAGTGTAAAGGTTCTCTATTAGCAAATCCATACAATAACTACAACTTTTGTTTCCCAAACCAGCAAATGTTTTGAACAACTGATTTGATTTCCCTAATAGCCTTGATAGAAAACTCTGGGTATACACTCCACATCTGCAGGTTGCCTTAGAAGCACGTGAAATGCATGGGTGCCTAGCAAGCAGGAAAAATAAGAAGCACCTATTCTTTATTTCTGAACTGACATGATTCCACAATCAGCCTTAAAAAAATCTGTCAAGTACTACAAAATCCACCAAAGCTTGATAGAGGGGTTTTCTGAGTGAAATCCAGAATCTTTAAGAGCAGCTTCTCATTTTCCTGTAAGAATTGCTCTTGTCACTTAGTAAATTTTCCTTATAGCCACAGTCTTAAATATCAACTGAAGACTTACACCTACATTTGTAACTATAAAAAACCTGCAAGATAGAGTAAATAGGACCTATCCCACAGGGAATTCTGCAAGCAATTATCAGAGCTCTAAAGTCAATGTACTTGAGAAGAGGGAGGGCAGCTCTGCTATTATGCACCTACTCTCAGGGTCCTCTACAGAGGAGCACAGAATGTACAATGGCCATTAGCGGCCTTCTTGGAAAGAATGGCAAAGAGGACACTCCTGATATCAGGACAAATCCATAAATCAACTTTTTGGTTTTTTGGGTTTTTTTCCAGTTTAATTTCAGGGTGGGAACAAGTTCTGTGGCATTCATAGGAAGAGGTACAATAGTGGTTTAAGGCCTTTTATGGCCTGAAGGCTTTTCCATTTCAATGAGAAGGACCAATGTGCTCAGTCATTCTGGTAGCAGAATAATAACACTAGCAGGTAATACTATTATCCAGTTATTTTTGGCATTATGTCAACCAGATTTTAATCATGTTAAACAGCTTACTTATTTTCAGCGCAATATTATACTCATTTTCTTCTTTCTTGAGGACTGAGCTTGCTGCACTTCTTGTAGAGCACCTAGCAGTCAGTTTCCCAGTACAAATACAGAAAACAGCAACTGTGTGCTTTAAATGTCTTCCTTCATTAGCTGGAAGTCACTGAATGTCTTGCTAACAAGTCTGTGTCAAATATTTAGAACCTCTATTTATATCAAAGCCTCCTCCAGCAAACTCAGCTAGACACTGCCAGGAAAATTTGTATTTATTTAAGCAGTTGCAAGAGCTCTACCATTATGTTTCTCAGAATTATGAATTAAACTCCCCAAAACCTAGCTGCAACGTTTTTACTATTCCCTACTGCAACTGTTCCAATATTTTTATTTTGTGTTTATCTCCACTTATCTAGTGTATGTGTCTGGAGAGATGAGTGCCTTATCAAGCTAAGGTGCAAGAGTCAATGACTGAATATAATTTTAGCAAGATAAAAGATTAGGAAACAGCAGCTGCACTGCTTTCACATATTGGCACTGCACTACATTATTATTTTGTCAAACATACATATTCCTCAGTTCTGACACTCAAAACTATCTAGAAAAAATTTCAGAGCATAAAATCAGTTTTAGTTTGTCACTGATGCAACAACAAAGGACCCAAAAAAGCAAATTAACCCATCTTCTACAGTTTCTCTGGTATTTGCAGAGGTCTCCTTCTGCAAAAGGAGCCGTACACAGATGTCCAAAACAATGGAAAATCCCACTTAGGATCAATGGAATTCCATCACCAGAAAAAGCACCTATAAAGATGAGTTTCTTGGCAAACCAGATGGGATAGAAATTTCTGGGTATTCTGGATACATTTGTCAGTTTGCAGTATCAAAATTAATGTAATTTTAGCATTTTAGGCTTGTTACTGCTTCTAAAAATTGTCTAATCAATTTGCAAAATTAATTTCAGATGACTTTTTCTTGAATTATATTTACCTCAAAATTTACTGCTTTCTATTCCTAGAGCTGTGTACTCAAAAGCTTTTTTTTCCTCTATTGCTACATAAAGAGGACTGTTAACAGAGATTACATTTCCATTCAAACCTTCTCTTATGTATTTTTTCATATAAAGCATCCAGAAAACCCTTTGGTTTCTTAGCTTTCAAAGGATGGGCTCATCTACAGCAAACACTGAACAAAAAGGCTTAAACTGGAAATTACAACATATGTGCAAAGTCCATTCACACTTCCTGCTCTTCAGGCTTCCTTTTAAACTGTGCTTCACCATGTTTTCTAACAGTCTCTATTGACAAAATTTCAGAAATGTGATTTTCACCTGCGAAGTTCTGCTGTTGTTCACAGCCAAATAATAGCAATAATACACAATTGCGAAAAGACATAAAAAGCAGAGCTATTAATACACAGAATTAGAAGCAAATTAGGTTTTATTTTGTATCATCTGAAGTACTTTAAAGCACCTTCCCTTAGACAGGAAGAGAAGAGCACTTGATAAAATATAAGCCTGACTTCACCATTCATAAGTGACTATTTAAAATATTTCAGTCTTAATGTATAGAAAATAAAAGGTGCTGTACAAACCTTTAAAGATTTTTATCATCTTTCACAGCAGTGGACAAGTTGATTTATAGCTAAAATATTTAATTCATTTTTAAGAACGGTATGTACAGTGTGTGCCATACAAAATTTAAAAGGAATCTCAAAAAAACCCCAAAAAAACAGAAAATCATATATCACGTGTATCACATGATAACCTTGTCCTTCTAGAATTTATTTTTCATTGTTCTATGTTAGCCAGACTAGGCCTTTGAAGAAATTTAATCCTGCTTCATAGACACATCAGCTTTCTACATGTAGAATTCTAACAGCTGTTACATATTATTATTTCATATTTATACCAACAGTTTTCTTTCCTCCATTTAAAGATAATAATTTGTATAGAATTGGTGTTTCACCTGTTATATGAAAAATACTGGAGAGCAAGTGAGGGGCAATAAAAAAATTCACAATAAACATGAATTTGGAAAGAAGAGGAAAAAACCAGCCTCATAAACGATGTGTTTAGTTTTAGTCCACAAAAATTTTAAGAGTACTTAATTCAGAAGTGGAAACTACGTGTTCAGAAAAACTGGCTTCAAGAGTGCAGGACTAGTACCAAAGGGCTACTGACTCCTCATTTGAAAACTAGAATTCTGTCAAAAGCCACAACAGCAGAAAACAAGACAGAAGGTGAAGAAAAAATTAGCCATCCACTCACTATTTTTGAATTTACTTTAGTAAACAAAAGTAGTGTAATTATTGTTAACAGAATAATGTATTGCTTGTTATACCCTTTTGTGTTCAAGAAATATGTAAAAAGATCTCTTCCACATATTTCACATATTTCTACTGGAGGTTTGAGAATATTATGTATCCTTCTTAGTGTTATCCTATCCAGACTCTTGTGTGCTTTAGCATGAGAAGAAATTAATTCTGCCAACTACACTGAAGTAATGTGTCTTCTACTTCAACAGGATATTGCATGGTGTTTGCATCCTGTTTTAACAACTTTACAGCTGCAAGATTATTAAGAAAGCTATGCAATTATATTCTTTAAAAATGGTACATTTAGACTAAAATTTGGCCTAACTTTCATGCTTATTTTTCCAGTAACACAAAAAAATATATATTCGGTGAAAATATTAATTGGAAAAAGTGCTACTGAAAAAAATGTCTAACCCTGAGCAGGCAAGGGTAGTTGGCTAAAAGACAGAGGTGATGCTGTTCATTCATTCTTATATCCAGCTGATCTGAAATAAGAGACCAAAATGCAGAAGGGAAAAGGAATCAGCAGCTGAATGACCTTTGAAACTTCTCAGTCTCCAGGAGGCCAAGTGTCCAACTCTCAAAGCTAGGACAACTCAGCACCGGATTCCTGCCTGTAATGCCGTAATTATTCTTAGTTATCCCATGGTTAATATCCATTATATCCTCATTGTTCTGAAAAAATCCTCGATTACCACGCAATTCAGATGACTAAAACAGGCTACAGATGTAGCAGCCTTTGCTACTAGGTATAACATGTGAATGACACACTGGCACATACCCCAGATGAAAAGATTCTAGGGCAAAAGCTCAGCCTAAGTCAAATGTTGAAGCAAATGCATCTCCCCCTCCAAACCAAGGTGTTCTAAATGACAATCCATGAATGTGTCATGAGTGGCCAGCTCTTCCAGGAAGAGATACAGTTAAGATCCCTCTTACCAATAAGGCACTGTCCTCAGGTCACGATTATTCAGGCCTTTCCACTTGTGCTGCTCTCCAGTAAGACATTTACCAGCTGGTTCCCACATTCTCTGGAACATTCTAAACTGGTGAAGTTTGGGGGGCTTTTTTGTTGGTTGGTTAGGTTTTTTTACCCCTAATCACCTTATTAGACATCAGGAACTGCCCTACCAAGGCAAGTAGGTCCAGCACTAGGCCATATGGACTTGGCCTTCTGCCAGAGACTGAAATGTTACAATTTATGGCTTAAACATCTTCATTGCCTATTATAGCAAAACTGTACAAAAGCTGCAGGGAAAACCACCAAAACCTGAATGGAGCCCTACACTGTTCCTTGATGGACTATATGAACAACACAAGAGCTTGGTAAAGTAAGTAAATATTAAAAGAGGTAAGGTGATTTAAATTCTGGAAATTTAAGAACTGCTGGAAATAAATTATTTTCAAGGAAAAAGAGTTTAAAAAAATTCAAAACAAACCAACAGTGACAAAAAACCCCACCTTCATTAGCCAGCCAGATAAGTACTTCCAACAATGTGATACAAAGAGGAGAGGTCTAAACTGGTGAGGAAAGTCTGATTTCCTTCCATTCTGCATAAAGCCCTTATGTACAATGCTCTTTAATTTCTGGTAACACTCCCTCTTGGTATCAACCAGCAAACATGAGAAAAAATGGAACAAGAATTTTTTCTTTTTTTCCTAAAGATTCATGCATGCAGCATTCTTTAACCAAAACTCACCCACGTGCATAGTAGCAATACAGTAAACAAGCAGCAAATGGCCCTCCAGTATTTCCTTATAGTTCCTGATGCCTCTGCCCCCAGAGGAAGGGGTGTCCTTGAGAAGAACACCCACCTTACCTCACACTGACACAAAGACCCACAAGGCTGTACACAGCTTGCTCTGTTGTCTATGAGCACTGCTCTACAAACTAATGTAGCAAAAAGTGAACTCATTCACCGTTGGCAGGACAAAATGACTCAGTATTAATTACCTACAGAGCTGAATCTCCCAGAAAGATGATCAACCAGTTGTTCTCATCTCCACTCTAATCTTATGAGCCAATGACTGCTAAGGTACAAAGTGGAAGGCAACCTCACATCTCCTTTTCAACTCAGAGTCACAAGTGAATGTCTTGTTTCTGAGGATTTCTCACTTTTACATGACATAACCATTAGTAACCAAATGCAGTAGAAAAAGACTCAGTTTTTTACTTAGAAGACTACGTAAAAAGACTAAGAAGACTAAAAATTAAGTTCACTTGATCAGAAATATGCATTACCACTTCTGAAAAAGAAAATTGCACTTTTGAAAATTGCTATTTTTCAACTCTTCTAACACTTCATACTTCAAATTTGTTTCAGAAATACAAAGTTTGTTTCAGAACTTTTTCCTCCAAGACTTTTTATAATAACAATTAAAAAAAAAAACGCACATTGAAAAATTAGTTTATGCTGTAAACAACCTATTTTAAAGAATAAAACTGTGATAGTGAGCAAAAATGCTCCTCTTCAAAAACTATACCTTCTCGTAATGACATATATCTGATAGGCATAGTGCCCAGGGAACTTTAGCTCACAGATATTTACTTTATTTTTACTTATTGAAATTCAGAAGAATGGATTAACTCCTGACATAGTTTTGGTCTCACTTCTGAGTAATTGCACTTAAAGTAATACTTGTGACAGATGAGATTGGAATGATACACTGCTATGCAAGACAGTTACGTGAAGTGCTTGTAATCTTACCATCCCTTCAGAGCAAAATAATGGTCATAGCCTCTGGTGTGCAGTGCAGAACTGTGTCTGCTCAGGACAAGTTCCCTCCCACATCAGCCCATACTCCCTCCACATCCAACAGCTCTGTTGATAAGGCCGTGCTAACACACACCACTCCCCACCCTGCTCCTGAGCCAACATCTCAACATGGGGCTGCTCTGTGTGCCACACCCAGAGAGAAAAAATTTCTTCTTTGGGAAAAAAAAAACAAAACAAAAGACCCCAAAAAACACCAAAGACTTTGATGAACAGATGAATAGAATGCCTTCAGTTCATGTCAGCACTTCTACAACCACATTTTTTCACCTGTCAGCATTTATCGGAGAGATAACTGCTGGATAGTGAACAGTTTTGCAATGGCTTGGGAATTTTTTTTTCCTTTGCTTTTTCTTGCCTTTCCTCTATTTCTCCAAGCAGAAGTTTTAGTAAGCTCACTCTTCATCAGAAACCATCTGGAACAGATTTTAAATTTGTGGCAAATATTCCACAGGAATCAATCAAAAGGAGGAGAAGACAAAACACCTTGTTCACCACTTTCTTTCAGCGCTTAGGAACAGGAGCTCTGTTTCCCAGCTGTATTTGACAGCAAGAAAATGAACAAAGGATCTTAAGTATAACCATATCACAATCATCATCTTACTTAGAATAATGTATTTTAAAGCTGTATCCACTTTCACAAGCAAATCCGTGTCCATACACTTTACTGCCATGACTAAGAATACAAATATTTCCAAATTAAAAAACACGATAGGCACCATCATCAGTTATTTTTCCGATTCAAAAGATCAACTTCACATTGTAACTCATTTCCATTTCAGTGCCAACTGAAACAAAATTCATTTATTTGTATGGGAAGTGGAAAGAGATGTCTTCTTATTCCTCCGCTGAGGTGGCTGCCTGCAGAAGGGACGCTGTCTGCATTCTCATCTTTGCTTCACCAACAGCTCTTCTATCTCCAGGCTCCTCTCTCTAGGAAAGTAACTGGGAGCTAAAGAAATAACTCTGCTCCTCACTCATTTTCATGGGATGAGAAAAGCATGTTCCTGTTTCCCCGGACATCTGGAGACAGTAGTCTGGTTCTGCTGTTACAGTTGCATAACCCTGTCAAGACTCAGACTAAAAATAACAGCAAACTCAGAACACAGATGACAATCAAATGTCACACACAGTGCTACTGCTAAACATAACATCAACCAGGGACAGATGTGGAGAGAGCTGGGTAACAGAGAGACCTCCATGAGCAGAAAGGGACTGAGACCTTCGTTTACAGCTGCTAAGAAGCAACTGACACCCAGAACAGCTACCCAGTCAGATGTTTCCAGCAACTGGAAGTGTGAATTTCACCATATATTACCATTCCTCCACCACCATTCACACTCATAGTCTTTTAAAACACATAAATCACCATAAGGCAATTGACATAAGGTGCAGAAAGAACCAAGTAATTTTTTCACCATCTGTTGCTTACTGACATCAGTCCTAAAAAACCCCGAGTCAGATGAAGGACGTGTTAAAAAACTAACCCAGATAAACACTTCTGAGGAACATAAATATGATTAAACATCAGAGAGGTGTTAACACTGAATAATATGAGTGTCATTAGTGAAGTTACAAATATGAATGCAGACTTTGAAACTCTGCCATTATTTATTCCAGCAGAGGAAAGGATAGATAAACTTCCTTTCTTGGTCCATCACTGAATAAAAAGGACCCAGAGGATTGCAACTGCAAGATATAAATCTGAATGATGTAGGAGCATTTCAGACAGTGCTACAAAGCCACAGTGTTTATCAAAGGAAACAGAATTTTTAAAAATAGGTAACTCCAGGATATCATCAAGTGCATAAAGGAGATACAAGCTCCCCATTCGTGCAATGTCCCTATTCCAAACTGATCTTGCTTGTAGGAAATAATAAATCCCTTTTTGTTTGAAGACCTGTGGATTTCTCTCTCTCCTTACAAATACATGAGGTAACTTTCTCTCATTGCAAAGAAGTTTCAAGCTGCTACAGGAATCTACTTAGGAATGCCATGAATTGTCTTGCAAACTATTCCTCATAACTCAGAACCAGGAAAGGAACCTGAAGAACTAAGAGTCACAGAACCCATGGACATATTTAGCAGGCTATTTGTAATCCACAAATCTAATCTGATCATTAAGATTGCCTTTCCTGCAGAAGCAGTACTTAAACCCATCTGACTCCCAATGAAATTTCACATGCACATGACCACAGTCTCTGTAAGAGAGTTCTACTGGGACAGATGCATTTTACTGTGGGTGTCAAATGCAACACGTATCTAACATTGAATGAAAAATGCCATTCAGAAATCCTAATATTGGAACAGAACCATGGTCTTGTCCATTTCTTTTATTATCTCTTATTACTTTTTCACACAGCAAAGGAATAGTTATTATAATTACTCCATAGAGCAATTCAAGGGAAAAAAAGTCTTAATTGTGGATTTATTTCAAGTAGTAATTTCAATTTCCCAGAAAGTGCAGGGCACATCTGCATCTGTTTCTTCACACGTCATTCAAGAAACTTTCCCTACATTCATGGAGTTGCCATCTGTGGCATTCTCTTCGGGTTGGCAAATCTCTTGTTCTTATGGGAGGCCTTCTTCCATGTATTGATTTTCTTTTGTACAGCATCTGTAGCAATGTTTTCTTCCCCTGGAATATGTTTTGAAGAAACTCCCCCAGACTTTTGATAAGCTCTCAGCCAAATTTTAAGAGCAAGACTGGAAATTCAAAATGATTTAATACCCCTTTCATGTTTATAAAACAAACCATTGTGTCCTTGTCCAAGAATATTTGAATGTGGGAAGTTAAGAAGAAGTTTAACTTGAAGAAAACTTCCCACGCAGTTGGTAATTCTAATCTGTTTATATCTAGGCTCAATATAAAGTCTAACTACGCATTTCTTTGGAGTCAAGCCACTGTCCTGAAGACACCAAATAGTATCATGCAGCATCCCACCAGAATAAAAAATAAAACAGTCATCCCAACAAGGAAATCAGGGTCCTGGGCTCACACTACAGAACTTCTAGAGCTCTCAACTTAGCCAATTGCAAAATAAAGGATTTCTTGTTGCAAGAGAAGACAGAGAACAAAAACTTGCCATCATTAGGCCTGTTCTGAACACAAGGAGATGGGTGCAGTAAATTTAAGGCTCTCAATATAAATCTTCATTCAAAAAACACAATACTATACTTATTTCATTTAAGGAAAACCAAAATAAAACCAAAAAAAAGCAAACCAAAAACACAGCATGTTTTTAATTGAGCAAGATCTCAAATTTGGAGAAATGAGTCCACTGAGAATCTCAGAAGGTCTGTTCTTGACAAAGAGCCAAAGTATACATCCTGGAGAATTAAAACTAAGTGAAGAGCACATTAAATTTGATTTAAACATATCTCAAAAATATAAGAAATATATAAACACCAAGCTGTCTTTCAAGTTAAAAAAAAATTGTTTTTCTTTACCATCTCTTCAGGGCAGCCAATGATCCTTACAGACAAGAGTTCTACATACAGTGAAGATAACAGCAGTAAAGACTTACATAATCCTTGTGACTTTATTTATGAGCACTTCCGTTAGTATAAATTTTTATCTGGTTAACAAAGTATTTTTGTCAGTAAACTGACCAAAAAATTTATACCATCTGAGAACACAAACATGGATTTCAAAGTCTTTATGAGCATGGTCTTTATGAGCAAACTGACCAAATTAGTCTTGGATGAAGTTTATAGCTCCAGAAAAGTGCCAGAATAAGTAGAATACTGGGGTTTGTTCAAACACAAGGATTCTCTTCATTAACAGTTAGACCAATGTACAAGAGCCAGTCAGGAATGTGTCTCAGGAGTATTCTTATTTGTCATGCTTGAAAAATAACTAACTTCATCCCTTCCTACATGGTCTTAAGTGATGGAAGTGGGAAGACAAAGCTGCAGAAAGAAAAACAGCACCTACTAAAAAGCTTGAGTATACCTAACTCAGTAATGATGTTCTGTTAATGCTTTATTGGAAAGTTCATTTACTACAGAAGGAGGAGAAAGTTTACCTAAAAGTAGGAGTAATAACAATAATAATTATAAAAAGGATTTATTGAAATAAATTAGTTGTGGTTTGGTTTGTTGTTTTCATTTTTTTAACCCAAGAAAATTGAAAACATTTTTTCAGTTTGAAATCGGGTGAGAATAATGCTGGAAATGTGAATTTTTTTCCTGCTTCATCCATTCATATAAGATAACCTTCTCTCTCATAATTAGCTATCCACTTCTAAAGTAGTTCAATGTGGTATTATAGTTAATTTTGAATATTCAATGCTCCCACATAATTTTCTTGCTTTTCATAACGAAACAATTTTTAGAACTAATTTTTTTAATCTAAAACTTCCAAGTTATTTAATTATAGCTATCAGAAAATGCACCCTTTATAAATGAATAAACAATCACCAAGACTGCCTTCTCAGCTCTTTGATCAGAATAAATACATATTAGCAGCAAAATTCCCACCATCATCTTAATTGGTAGCATAAATAAATTAGGACCCTGTTACCAAGATATGGTAAAGCAAGCTGGAGTTAAGTGTGATTACATAACAAGGAACAGATCATGAGCATGACCAGAAAACATTTATCCTTTGCTTAGGGCATCACAGTCTACTCGTAAAAACATCAATCCTCAACAGATAATGGAGTGTGGCTTCAGTGTCCCCAAACTACCAAAGAACATTACAGAGCAGACAACTTCAGTGCACAAGACTACTCAGAGTAGAAAAAAGGGAAGTATCCTTACCGAGTTTATACAGGCAAGAAACCTATCCAGAGAAAATTACTTTACTTTATCACATTTACATGACAGCCATGTAGCAATATGACCCCAAATTCCCAAACCTAAACCTGTACTTCTAAGAACACAACCATCCCACAAAAATTTATTATTGCCTCTCTTCCTAAGGGTGCTACATGTACATATAACAAGACTTTACTCTGGAATCAGTATTTTTTTATTCATGAGAAACAAAAACCCAAAATTACCCCCTAATCATATTCACATTGTTTTTCTGGTAGATTTCCCCATAATATGTGTGTCACTTTCTGTTGGAAAACATCACAGACTGAGTCACAAGCTCTAACTCCATTTGTCACAATATGCTGTGCTGCACTGCAGCATCTGAACACCTTTCAGGAAAAAATGAACATGTGCCAAATACAATCACACCTTCTGAGAAATTGGAGGTGGTAAAGGGACAAGGATGCAGCTCCAGCACAGGAGGCAAAAACTGCTTCTGTCCTTCAAGATGACAGTCTTAATGCTCCTTACCTGCCTCCAAATACATTCATTAGCAGCCTTAGGTGGGATCTTAAAGGGGAATGGCCCTGTAGCCATAGACCCCTTCATTCAAATGGAAAAAATTTGTGAGAATATATTTACAGGAAATCATAAATCTAATATCAGAGCCTTCGAATTTTCAACCATATCTTGTATGAAACCTGTGTTTATTTCTGCATTATGATTAAACACATCAACTTTTGGCACTCAAAAAAAAAAGTGCAACATTATAACCATTTGAAAAAGTGGCATATTTGCTTTTCTGTGGGTCTTGTGTTTTAAGCCAACAGGCTGGCTTAAATTTGAACTGCTGGTATCACTAAAATTATAGAATAACCTTTAAGAAAAATTCAATAGATGCAGTAAAGTCATGATTAACTCCAAACCATTGGTGGTTTTCTTCTTCTTCTAAACTAACAGTCATTGAAGCCATTCCCTTCATCTTACTCTCTTCCCTCAAATTCACAGCAATCCAATAAAAAACCAGTTCAAATTTAAAGGATAAAATTTCAACATACATTATACAATAATTCAAAACAATCTAATCATTGCCTTCAGTGGTTAATAATATAGAATCTGATGCTTGGTTTACCTGAACTACAAAGAAACACAGGGACCTCATCCAAATCGGCACAGTAATACCCTGATCCTGAACTCCTTACACAAGCATTTTTGTCCTCTTTCCCAGGACTGTTCCAGGAAGGGCAGATGAATTCACAAACTTGACCGGTATCCACAATCTAGTAGCTGAACTTGCTTGTGCCTTAGACAAAATATACTTCTTGCTCGTAAACCACTGTAACCTGATCAACCACCATGGCTCAAATCCGTCATACCAAACTCCTGAAAACAGGAACAACCAGCTAGAAACCTGTCCTTTAAAAATATTTTTGCACTCTGCTAAGTGACCCTTAACCAACAATACCAGATGAAAAAACTGTGACCATCTCAAAGCATCCGAGAATATTATTTTGTTTGTGGGTGTAATTCTTAAAAGCAAAGAGATTTTTAGTTCAAATCCATTTACCGGCACAGCAAGACAACAGTGTGCATGCCATGGTCTCACTCTCTCAATCAGCAGACAAGACACTGGTAAATTGGTCTCTTTCAGCCAAAAGTGCAAGAAATAAAAAAGGCAGTTCCAGAAGGGGCCAAATACTGAATGGACTCATCTGAAAATGGGAACTGTAGTCCAACATATCCCAAAGAAGAAGAAATGTTATTTTTGTGTCTGGAGACAATTTGAGTCAAGCTTGATAAGAATATTTCTAACCTCTGAAGTGCTTTGTGAACTTCACCCTGCACTGTACAGCCCAACAAGGCTGCTTTTGTGGATGATGACAAAGAGCACAGACAGCAAAGCAACCAATGTGCTTGTCCATACAGAGTTACAATTTTAACTCTGAATTTAGAAAACACACAAAACATATTTGTGATCAGGCATGAGACAGGCTACTAATTCAATTTATACATTTTATTAATTTAGCTCATCTCTCCTGCCAAAAGTGTAATCACCTTCCAGCAGATGAATGTCAACCAGGTAAGCCAAAAGCCATTTATCAACTTTTAGCTGAGAAATATTTGAAGAGCTTAAAAAAAAAAAGCAAGTATTAAAATGCAGATTGGAACAAGCATGAATGGTTTGATTATTACATGGAGTCCTGGAGTGGAAGGAGGGGAGCACATCCTGTTTTGAGGTTAGGAAAAGTTGGCAATCTGAATCTGACCCCCACCCTTTTTTGTGAGATCTCTGCATATTAAATTCGACATTTCAGAAGAAAGCTTCCATTCTCCTCCAGAAATCCTGTGCAAAGGAGTAGAGAAAAGTGGGTCCTCCACTCCATTTTTTTTCAGTCATCTACAGGATTTCCAAAAATAATACTTGCCCAGATGTTGAATCAGACTTTTAGTTTATTTGCAGGCAGCAGAATCAGTAGATTTGAAATTATCTTCAGATGCTGTGAGTGAGGAAATATCACTTCCCTCCAAATCCAACATCTACAAGTTTTATGCATTTTTATGCTTATTTTAAAAAAAGATGATTTATAGGCCAAAAATTAATATATGAGCTCTAAATCAATGCCTCTTTCAAGATCAGAACTTCAGGATGCAAAGAAATCCTTAATCATGGTCAAACCTGGGCACTAATTGTACCCAAACATTCCACCTCAGCCACCTGCACTCCTTATTTTACTGAAAAGAAACCACAAGCAAGACTATAGAAGCTACACCTGGTAGTAAAAATGGCAGACCATCTCAGATACAATAATTAAAAATATATCTGCAGTTTTAACTCATTTTTTCTTAGGTCAGTATCGAGATTTATTCTTGACCCTTCCAATCCTGTCTTTTTCATTTGATTAATAAATTTAACCTCAAAATAGGGCAAAAAGATGGAGCCTGTATCTCTAATGCTTGGTCACTGTATTCAAACTTGGATGAGGTGGGAGAGGAACACCAAAATTCCCTTCAAACAATAACAAGCCTGTCTACCATGTAGGTATGCCATGTTCCTGTAACATGGGAAAGGTTTGCCTTAGGAAAGTATACTTCGTGGCTCAAACATCTGCTATTTCTTCTTAGTCAAAGCACATCCAAAGCATGCAAAAATACATTGCAGCATGTTCTCAAATATCTGGATGCTTCTATTAGAACAGTTTATGTCTGGGAAGTGAGGATTTAAAATAAACATGGAGTCAAATCCTAAAGCCTTTAACATGGGCAACCTTCCATTCTCCAAACTACAGCAAAAAGTATAGTTCTTCTCTTTTAGTTAGGTTTATACAGATTTAAATGGATTTAACCACATTTCTTGAATTCAGGTCTATTAATCTGAAAGTTATGACCATCTTGTAGTGAAAATGGAGAAAGAACAAAACTCTAGCCCAGGATTATTTCAATATGAAGCATCAGGTCTGCTAAGATTATAGCACTAAAACTAGGAAAAAAATGCATTTAAATAGCACTACAATCCTGCCATTTCCAGTGGTCTTGAACTAACCTCTTTGTCCCTACTATTAATCCTCTTAAGAACAACAAAGGTACAAAGATAATTCTCTGGAATACCAAGAAAGATAAGATTTTTTTTTAAATGTATTAAGTATTGGTCTTAATATGTTTCATATGATCCATTTATCCATAAACCCTGAAAACAGTACATGTTAAAATCCTGGTCACCAGAAAGCAACAATTTTTCTGGTTCCATTTGTACTCTTTTGGATACAGAAGACAAGTGGACACTTCTCCATGCCCAAGGAGGATTCTTCCCTCAGGCATGGGGACATGAAACACCTCACCAGAAGCACCATCATGCAAACTCAGCTAGGCAGGAGGAGGTAATTTTACAGTCTTTGTCCATATAGCTGAAGGAATAATCAAGGAAGCCAGAGTTTGTACTACTGAGCTCTTCCATGGGGCTTTGAAGATGCATATAACTACTTTTCAAAGAAACTAAAGCAAAAATTTTGTTTGTTTTTTTTTTTTTTTTTTTTTTTTTTTTGAGGAGGGAGAATGATGTACAGATGCAGAGGATCAAGGTTATAATAAGCAGAAATCAATTCTGAATGCTGCACTTTAGCTATTTCTGGAACCTTCTTTTTTTTTTTTTTCCCCCACCATTTGTTCCTGAAACACAAGCAGCAGTAACACCAAAAAACAAAACCCAAAGAATATCCTTCTAATAAAAATACATTTTTTTGTAAAAGTGATACATGTACATATGCTTACACACACCCCAGACTAAACCAGCCATCCCCTTTGTCATGGTTTAACCCTAGTCAGTAGCTATGCACCACACAGATGCTCAGTCACCACCCCTCCACCCCACCCTGTTGAGATAGAGAGAAGAATTGGAAGAAAAGGTAAAAACTGGGGATTGAGTCCAGAAACGTTTATTAACTGAAATAAAGTAAAATATAGTAGTAATAATAAAATTTATATGTAAAATATTTGAAGGAAAGTAAAATGCAGTAGCAGCACTAGTAATATTAGGAAAAGAGAGAAAAAAACCCCAAGAAGCACAACGCAGTTGCTCACCACCCACTGTGCAATACCCGTCCCATCCCCAAGCAGTGACTGGTGGCTCTCAGCCAGCTCTCCCCAGTTTATAGACTGAACATGACCCTCTGTGGCACAGAATATCCCTCTGGCTGCTTCAGGACACCTGTCTGCCCACATTCCCCACCAGCTTCTTTGTTCACCTGGTCACTGGCAGAGTGTGAGACATGGAAAATACCTGGTATTAGAGTAAGCACTGCAACTAAAACACCAGTGTGTTATCAGTATTGCTCTCACACCAAATCCAAAACACAGCACTGGGCCAGGCATTTAGAAGAAAACTAACTCTGTCCCAGCTGGAAGCAGGGCACCCTAGCATATCTAATCCCTAAGGTATAGAGATATTGGTTATCTCAGTATCTGGAGATCAAAAGTTTTCACTTAGCGTGTTACAAGTGAAGTTTATTCTTCCAACCCTACCTTGTGATAGCAAGCATGCTGGTCTCCTTCCCACACCTTGCCAAAATTCTTATCTTTGCAACACAATTACCATTAACACTACAAGTTTTGGGTGGCAAAAAGTCATCTCCATTGCTAGTCCTCTCATTCCACTTTATTCTTACACAAGTTACTGTAGTTCCAAGGCAATCACAGTTACTATTCCTCTCAATTTGTTCTCCAGAGAAACACTGAGCTCAAACCACTGCTTTTCTCACAGAACTACCAAGCAAGCATCATGATCTCAGAGTACTCAACATAGACTTTACAAGCATTTCAAAATAAAAAAAAAAACCCACAAGAATTCTTCTGAAATATTTATACTGTTTATCCATCAGTACTACATAATACAAACTTGTGATGGAAATAGATTACACACACCATGTCACATTATTTACATTTAAATCATGTTTTATGCAAGCTGGCATTCAGCTAAAGAGACTCCAACAGCCCTGTGTATATATCTCTTGTGCCATTGCAGTCTGGATATAGCCACGTAGTTTTGGATTGCAAAAATAGTAACAAAACACTGGAGGTAGTTCACAGAGCATATTATTGGGGAAAGAAGTTAATTCTCTCTGTCAAGATGAAGAGAGATTAATTGTTTCACTAAGTCAAAGTGGAAGATTCTATAAAAAGACCTGAAGGGCAGAGCACACCATGCAGGAAGAGGGAGTGCATTACATACTGGATTACTGAGTGAACTGGCCTCACCTGAATTGAAAAAACAGGGTTGTTTTTTTTGTCTTCTTCAGTAACCCCACACCAAAACCAACACCAGGTGTGCTACTGATGGACTTAGCACTGTTCAGGAACATAGGAATTACATTTGAGCAGATTACTAGATATTCTGTGGCACTGTGTGACTTCCCATTTTCTATAAAATCCCTCAGGAATGTGAAAAAGAATCTTTACTGTCAAGCAAAATCAATTGCTATAGAAAGCTTCACCACTACATCAAGCTTTGGAGCAGAGCTTGGGCACCAGGTTTACCCATAGCACCCAAATTAATGTTGACTAATGAGGAGTGAGAAATTAAAGCTGAGTAAAGAACCCAGAGGTTCCTTACCCAAAGCAGTCTGCAAAACACAGATGCTGAACTCACATTAGTGGTGACTTGTTAAGTGAAAAGCAGGTTTATTTTCCAGTTCAGGCCCCTGAACACCATTAGAAGCATGAAGAAGTGAATGTCACCTCAAAAAAGTTATACCTGTTTTAACTAATTGACATCTCCCCAAAAAGAAGAAACTTGGGTTGGAAGATTTCCCAACTATCTCATTTGAGGAGAGCTTTCTATTTACTAGGACAATCTTACAGGTCTTTCACTTCTGATTCTGTGTTTAATTAAAAAAGAAAAGACATAGCAAGTTACCCTAATTCATAGTGAGGAATCTAAATTGTCACAAAATGATAGATAGTTTAATCCCTACAGGGTGTGAAAACTCAGTGGCAGAATACCAAATAGCATGAAGTCATAGGTATTAAGCAATCAGCTCTTATTTCTTCTAGTTTGGTCTCAAAATAAAACAAAGAGGAAGGAAAGAAAAGGGCACACAAAAAAATCTAACTCCATCCAAAATACTTAAAATTATTTTCAAAACAAGGAATGGCTGTTATTGCCTTATAATCTAGTGATACTCTCCTAAAGGAAAACATCACCTCCTCACTTTGGCCTGCATAAAAAGAGCAATCCTGCCTCCTGACAGGCTGCACATTTGAACTACCCTTGAAAATACGTATTTAGGAAAAAGATTATTTATTTGGAATTACAGGTTAGAATTCAAATTAAATCTTCAAAGCACACATAAGGACATTGAAACCTCTGAAATCCTGGTTTTCTGTTTAAGCAATTAAAAAGATACAGCAACTCACAAGTTCTAATGCCTAAACATCTCTGTGCACAGAGACACAGTTCTCAGCTTGGGCTCATCTGTAATTTGTATGATTAGTGCAGTGAATGTGTGCATCAATACCCATCTGGGATTTGTTTTACTGGGTAAAAACATGCTGCTCACAGAAACCTTGACAAGAGTTTTTCTTTAGATCAATATCTGTATCCATCTGTGGACATTAACATTAATAAGAATCTATGTCTACTTATTAGAATTTAATATCAAATTCTGTCTTTGGCAGAAGTGGCATTAAAATGATTCCATATGAATCTATGATTCATATTGCTCCAGACCTTTTTTAATGAAAATACAAGACCTAAGTACATTGTCAGATGCATGCCTCCATATAAGTTTTCTTTACTATTATTTTTCTTTTACAGTTTTCTGCATTTTCTACTTCCTCTTCTCCCTGTGAAGTTTTTCTTCATTAATACTTTTTAAACCAGTGAGTGCAAGTCTTCAGCCATTTTCACCTTCAAAATCTAATGGAGGCACCCTCTATTAATTTGACAATTTCTCTTACAGGCAACTTTTCATCTTTCAATTCTGATTCATCAGCATCCTCTACTATCACAGCTCTTTTTTCTTTCCATACATCCATGTAAATCCAAATCACAGATATGATAACTGAATTAAGTTTTTGCTGATATTTCATAAAACAAAACCAAAACCAACCAACCAACCAAAAAAAAAACCAAAAACGCCCCACCCACGCTCAAATGCACCATGATTTCAGCTATTTCATGCACAAATATTCTCACCTTTTGCTTGTAACCTCCTCCACTACTCTTTTTCCTCACAAAAGTTTAGTAATGATGAACCTGTGGCTTCATTAGCTCACACAGCTCCTGAGTAATTCAAGGGTAGCTCCATGGCTGAAGTTACACAACAAAATCAAGAGGAAAAAATAATGAACCTGCAGCAGCTCAGTGACCTTGGGACACAGGCACACAGTGCCTCCCTGGTTGCTTCCTGTCACTGGGAAGCCACTGACACCTTCCATGAGCTCACTAGTCCAGGCTGGCTCTTTTCCAATCACTGTTCAAAACTGGGCTTTATTGGCTTTCAGCTAAATGAAAATTCCAGTAACAAGTCACATGTCAACTGCCTAATGACAAGAAAACAATAAATTATAAAATGTTGTACAGGGAGAAAACATTTAATCTCTACACAACTCTACACAAAAGCAAGACGTTTTTAAAGATATTTTTAACAGAAAAACACAAGGGGTTTTTTTTCATGTCTTGGAAGTTGACAACAAGTCAACTCAAGCCCTCAAATAAAATAATTCAAATCTCCATCATTCTAACACTCAAAATATATCCAACATACCAATAAATTATCACTAATTTCCTTCATTTATGTACATTGTAATCATTTATATGCAACCAAAACTTGAAATTTATTCTAGACAGCATACTCCTTTACAGCAGGATCATTAAATCATTCATTGTCTTTACATATGGTTAAAAAAAGCAAAGATTCATTCTTAACAGCATCAAAAGTATCTTGTTACTGCATTAATTAACTTTTAAATTGTTCTGAAATTAGAATCTTTTTCTGGAATTACAAAAAAAAAAAGAAAAAAACCATGGAAAAGCAATAGTCTTTTTTCTCTCTTTGTCCAACTTTCAACATGGCTAAAAGAAAGACTTGTTCAGACTTACTGCCCAGAATAATATTGTGAAAATCATGATTAGCATATTACAAAAATGAAATACTACCCATTATGTGTTTATTTATGAGATTTCTAATTTGCTTCACAAGGAGTGGCCATAAGCAAGACAGGAAATACCAAGAATGTCGACCATCATCCACAAGCATGCTAATGTGAAACAGAATTTGTAAGAATACAGAAAACTGTACAAATTAATCTCATTGAGTCCTGTAGCACCGAAATTTAGACATATTTAGAAGAGAAAGCAAGTTAATACTCTGAGAAAGAAAATAAAGATCTGAGACCTATTTCCATATCACATCCATCTCAACAGGAAACTTTCCAGGACTGTCCTCTCTCCTAAAAAACACTAGCACACAGGTGATGTGGTATTATATTGTGGTAATAACACATATTTTGACTGGCAGAAGTTAAGAAAACCTTCTTAACATTGATGATAATTTACTTGCCTTTATCTCTAAAATCTCTCACACATGCAAAGTAATTTATTTCATACAATGATCAGTACAGCTGAGACAAAGTATTAGAAGCTATTTTTGAGAGAGAATTGCAGTGAAACAGACAACTGTTTTTATCACAGCTTGCCAAACAAGCTAGGTAACTGAAAGATATTGGGAGGCAGGAGTCCAACCAAGTTTTTCTTCCTACTTGCCCAACTATTCTTCAATTACGGACCTCACTGATTTCCCCTGCAAGAACTCAGTCCCAAGCTTTTAGCTGCTAGAAGGTGACAAAATGTCTAGCAAAATTTTAAACAAAGAATATTAGAAAAAAAAAAAAAGAAAAAAAATACTTATTGTCTCTGCTAACTGGTATGAAAAGGCCATCCAGAAAACCTCTAGCTTTCATATAGTACAAGTACCTGCAAATTTTTGGGCATACACTGAACCTCTTCATGAATCATCAATGCACTTTATCACCAAACCCACTGACAACAGTGGGACCTTGCCTAATTATTATGTGCCAGAGAGACATTTTTCTTGTCTTTCAACCATAGCTCAGAGAACAATGAAAAATTAGATCTTCACCGTAGTGTGTAGGGGTGAGATGAGAAATAGACAAGCACCCATGTGTTCTTCTCTGACAAAAGGAAATTTGAGGGTATTCAGAAAATGCTCATTAAAAACATCTGTCCCAATGCTATATCCATCTGCAAATATTTATACTGTACTTTTATGACATTTTTGTTTGCATGCAGAAGGTCTGAAAACAGGCTGAAACACTGACAAGTAATACATGAGCCAAAAAAATTTAGGGGATGTATTTCACTCAAAACCTGTATCATGAAATACTTCTCACATGAGGTAAGAATAACCTCTGCTAACCTGGATGACCTTACTACAGCATTTTACAAAGATACACTTCTGAACTGTATAAGAGTCCAATCACTGCCTTCTCACTTAGCACATCTAATGTAAAATCTAAACCAATCCCACTCTTCAAACAATGTCCTCTTCCCTCCTCCTTCCTGTTCTCCCCTTCCCAGACACAAATCTTTTCTAGTGCAGCTGTACTGGCATCCAGCACCTCCAGGCACTCAGGAAAGGAAACAAGCTAGGAGGCAATGAGAAGGACAGATGGCTGCAGCTCTGGTAAGCATTAAAGCCAATATCTGTAGGAAAGTTACACTAGATCCATCACCTCATGTCTCACTTGGAAGAGCTAGGACTGCTCCCCCTGCCACTTACATCTCCTTCCTTTGCAAAGAAGGTGTGTGCATGAAGGTTAAATGGTAACTGGGAGAAAAACACCTTTAAGAAAAGATCATCATGATTGCCTTCTGTGTATAAACCTTCGTGAACCCAAGTCTCCTAAACTAAAATTAAATACAAGGTGTAGAAGAGGTTGTAGCCTTTATGGAGCTCAGGAAACTCCCAAATTTCCTGAAAATGGTAACATCCCATGGATATGAGCAGATTAAAAGATACAAGGTAAAAAGGCTTTCCAACATTTGTTATACTCAGTAGTAGTGTTAAGAACACTGTCTCCAGTAAAAAAGATTTTATTTTTTCCCTACAGCATTTTGGAATTACACAGGCATCCATGGCCTGAGAATCAACAAATAGTCACAGCTAGGACTACTTTAAAATTTCAGAGAGCTAGAAAAGACAACAGTAAATGCCCTCAAAAAAAAAAATCTATGGAATCTACCTATATATTTATAGAGCAGAAAGCTTGCAAGCTTCCCTGAAATTGAGTTTTGCTTATATTGCCCCACCTCACCATCTTGTCCCTGCCTTCCCTGGATGCCAGAGCTGCTTATGCTCTTCTTTTGCACCCACCAAGAAAACTTGCTAATTCTACCCAGTGAGGCAGAAGTGGAGCATATCCCTGTGGCCCTTCCTGAGACACAAGGAAAGGGAAAAATAAAATCTGAATTTCCATAACAGGATCCATGAGTAGCATTAGTTTAATTCAACTCTCCAACCCCAAAATCAAAGCAACTTAACCAGTACCAACACTTAAGTGGGTGCACATGCTGCAAATGGCCTTCATCTTCTGTATCTGCACAGCTCATTTGCAGCTTCCAATATTTCAAATACCACATTCAGAGTTAGAAGCTTGCCATCAAAAGGATTCAAATATTACTTTGCGTTAGCATTTTTTAATGAATATTTAAATAAACCCTGAGAAACCAGATCTGAAAATGTAATAAAACAGAAATCTAGAACTTTAATGAAAACAAGCCATTATTACTAATAAATTATACTCTGAGTTATGTCAGATGGCTGAAAGACAAACATCTAGATACAAGGATTAATTGTAAAATTGGTAACTTGAGTTAAAAATAAAAGGCTCACCATTATGACTTAAAATCTTCAGCTGCACTAATACAGCCACGTATTAAAATGAATATGATGCAAAACAGATTTTGAAAAGGATATTAAAAGAATCAGAACTACATTTCAAATCTCATTTGATTTCCCATGCTGACTCTTCAAAAGGTTTGCAAATGCCAATATATAAGTCTTTCTCTGTCCAAAATCTACCTTTTTAATATTAGTCATTAACAAAATTCATTGTGGTGTTTTGCTTTGGTGGATATTTTTAAAAAGATATTTAATAGTTTTTACATAAAATTCTGAAACAGATATTCACCATCAGCCACCTCCAGGACACCTATTTTTTAAAATTAATTTTAAAGTTTCTTTCTAGTGAATATGGCTGTTGTGAATAAGAATATATTCTGATTCCTTCTACAGATCTGCATAAAGTGGAAGGATTTGTAAAATCTCTACAGTATTATGTCCATGTCTCAAATGAAGAGAAGCTCTAAGAAAAACATCTATAGAATGTTGGACAATTATGACATCAGTAATTACTGATATACATAGGACTTACTGGTAGACAATGTAATAAATAGTAAAATAAAAAGTAATGCAAAAAATAATTAACCATCGACCTTCCTAAATGTCATCAATATGTAATTTCAACTAATAAAAGTCCTGGTTTAAATTTGTACACTTTGTAAACATGGCATAGACAACTTCTGTTCAGAAATGCCCAGGATAGTTTCCCTCAGTTTTCTAAATGCCATGACACAAAGAAACACTCTAACACGGATTTATTCCAATTGATACTTAAGATTGAAGATGAAAGCACCTTATTTTCACCTGCTCGCAAAACTGTGTCTATAGTTTACTATTACATATTATCGGCATTCTAAGTATTGTAAATGCTTTGCTCCTCTGTTCCCTAGTTAAACAGGGGATACCTGATTTTTAGACTTATGTTTTATCTGAAACTGCTTTTCATGTTCTTTTTGATAGCTTAAGCCTGGAATTAATTCAGTTAGACAAAATAATTGCATTTTTAGTCAATATTTCATGACCTTACCTACCTCACTTGAAGCAGTAATCTGCCCAAAGACACAGAATAATGAATCATTCATAACTAACTGCAATATGAACGAGTAGAAGATTCTCCTTTAGAAGAAATTAAACCTGATCCTCTAATTGACTTGCACTGAAAAGATTAATGTCAAATTAAAGTTGTACAGAAGAATTTTTTGGGGGATTCAGTGAAGATATAAAAAGGAGGGGGAAAAAAAGAACATTAACAATTTCGCTTTGCAAAGTTCACATCTAAGTTTAGCCCTTATGGACAGACCATAAAGCCCCTTCTGACTGCCCTGTACTGATGGCAGGGACCTAGGAATTACTGCAGGTTCCAGGCAATGGCATCCCCCTCGCTTCAACACCCTCTTGCTGTGTCAAGATGGGATGGTGAACCATTTTGGGAATAAGGAGCCTGTGAACTGCAATAGCCTTTGCTATCAAATTATCACTGTCTATTAGGAACGTGTTATTGATATACTGTAAAACAGCTGAAGCCCAGGCCATTTTCTTGTTCTGTAATGCAGCAAACACATCATTTCAGCCCCAACAAGTGGAGCCTGCTTGTAATTAAACTAACATCTGTTGATACTTAATCCACTTACTCAACTTCTAATACATGCAAGATTTTTGCATTAATCTCTTATCCATAAGGATGTTCTTTGACCTGTGCTTTGGCACTAGGAAAGTCAATGTTGACTAATCTTGACTATAACCTTAGACCCCTGTGCTTTGGAAATTAATTTTTGCCTTGGGATTCTCATTTTCCGGTTTAACAAATGATGCAAAATTAGAAGTTTACCTTACTTATAAAGATTCGTTTGTTGTTTCTAATAGAAATAGTGCATGCTTCATTTAGTCTTCACAAGCCACATTTCCTGACTTCCAGGGCTCATAAAAAGGAGAGAAATTCAAATTTATAATGATTTATATATTGGGTTGATACTCTGTTGCACAATTTCACAAATAGGGCAGTTGGAAGGAGATAAGAAATGTTCTGTGTGGATTTTCACAAATTTTATCTTCATTTCTGATAGCGGGAGTTCTCTCCTTAGCATCTTTCTACAATACAAGTTTGCCAGAGGACTTTTGCTGGTATGTTTAAGGGCTAAAATTGTTTTTATTTTGGATTTTTGGGGCCTTTTTGGTAGGATGGTTAGAAGCTAGGTAAAATGAGAAAAGACAATCACAACAATTAAGGCAATTGGCCTGTGATGCACAAATCCTCTTAGAGAACAGAATCCACCACAACAAGAATTGTCAAAGTACTAATGCAGGATCAATAAATATTTTTGTAAAATAAGCAAAAGATTTCTGAAAAGCTAGGACAGTAGCAAAACTCATAGCTCAAAGGACATTGTCCTCAGTATGCTCAACCTAGTCCTGAATTGCAAGAAATAGCACGTAACAGCCAACTGCTATTACTAATAGGATTATATACATCAGCAACCATGAAAAAGGTATTTTGCAAATGAAGGATGGCTGAGAAAAAGCATTATGCAATTAAGTTGGAAAACCTTTACATGTCCCACTTTTACAAGTTAAAGAAAAGTGAAAATTTCACTGCTTTTCTTTTTACCCTTTCTTTTTAATTGCCTTCATTGCATCATGCAGTATAAGGATTATGTCACAGGCCCAAAGGGAATTATGTAAACAGGTGGGAAGTAGTTTGGAAAAGTCACTAGATTACCTGCACCTGCAAAGTATGCTCTGAAAAGAAACAGATGGCAATTCAGCTTTGCACTGCTGCCTCCTCCACGCCCACCCCCAAGTGCTCTGGTACTGTGTCCACTGAATGTTCATTCTGCATCTCTAAGTAGAAAATAATGGGAAATTTTCTCTAAGACTGGAAAATATGTTGAAGTGTTCAACATGAATATCATGTTTATATGGTCTTGAAATACGTACAGTAAAAAACGGGATTTAAATAATTAAGAAGAATCATTAGTCTTGACACAAATATCCATGGAAATTGGGCCCAAACTGACATAAATTCTGGTTTAGTGATGCACTAGTTAAGAATGTCTGCATTCAGGAGCTTTCAATAAAAGGAAGAGGACTTCAGGAAGCCTTATTTAGTGACAGTTCTGCTCAGTAAATGGCAGATAGACCAGACCATGAAAAAAAACATGGTCTTGAAAAAACAATTGTGATGTTTTAACCTTTTCTTTCAAATACATCTTCAATCTCCTCTCTTCTGTTTTCTTTCTTCTGTGAAAGAAGTATATAAAAATTATATTAATGCCATAAGAACTCACTTTCTGCACAGGTACCTAATCTCAGATAAATAGACTGGACTGAAATAACACTGAAAATATGGATGGAGGGAAAAAAACCCTTTCTATTTCTTCACTGTGCACCAAAG
The DNA here is from genome assembly GCF_037042795.1 of Molothrus aeneus. NCBI lineage: Eukaryota > Metazoa > Chordata > Aves > Passeriformes > Icteridae > Molothrus > Molothrus aeneus. The sequence continues at coordinate 100,784,025 of NC_089646.1, read as the reverse complement.
AAAACAAGTAAAAGAAAAATATCATCAATACTATAAATTCTTAGGAAGAAAAGATTTTAGAATAATTAGCTTCATTTATGGTGTCTCTTCTACTTTAATGCTCCTCATCAAAGTAAAATGGATGGAGCCTTCCACCCTCCAATGAGACTCCTTTGCATTATCTATATGCACCAAGGGGAACTCAGAAAGCTATTGGGCTTTTCAAGTCAATTTCTGGTTTTGCTCCTGAGTGATAATCAATAAACTGAAGCTAATGCAAAACAGAATCAAGGTTTGGTGGTCAGCTGTTACCTCTGGCTGTCGAGGTCTGGGCATGCTGTGAAAAGGCATCATGCCCACCCAAGCAGATTGAAGGGGAGAGCAAATATTTTCACTTGTTCTCTCCAGCAACCCTTGTGGTTGACTTTGAAGCAATCAGACAACATCCACAGAGAAATACATAAGAATATAGGACCCCCTCAGTCCTTTATTGCAGCAGGGAAACCCCGACTGCTCTGCACAAAGAGAAATAATTCGTCTGGATGATGACTTTTTCTCATCCATTTCTTTAATTGTTAATGTGGCTAGAAAGGTTTTCTTTTCAGGTGGTTTTCTAATGTAATTCATTCATGCCATCTGTCAGCACCTTCTATTACTTTTAAATGGCAGGACAAGCTCTCAGCACATCAAGGTGCACAATGTGGTGCCACCTTTGTTTTGGTTACCCCTGGAGGAGATGGGAGCATGCCAGCCACACAATTCAGCAGGTTAGCAGTGACAGCGGGTAAATAGCTTGCAATTATGTAATGCACACCTGACAGCCCTACTTGGTGGTGCTTTGCTAGTTTTCAGCCACTCTGCAGCAATATATTTCACTGGTATTTTTACTGGCAGCATGATAATTTAAGTCTGGTAAAAAGCTCCTCTGGCAAAAAAAAAAGGGGACACAAAGCTGAATTAACTGAACCATTAACTACATAAATGTTAAGGAAAAAATCTTCATTGGGCACTAAATACAAAAAAAAAAGGCACAATAAAATCATGTATGTGGGGTCTTGGGGGAAAATTTAAGAACACGTTTAACCTGTTTAAACCAAAAGTCTATCCTTGATACTGGGAGGATTCTTTAATAAAGTCCATTTAGTAGGAAAAAGCTTCTAATCAGTCAGTAAAGGTAGCATAGGAAAAGAATTGCAAATACAAAGGGTAAAGAAAAAACTGTCAACCTTCTGTGGTTTCTGTTAAAAAAAATGTTACAAGAAGCTTCTAAGGCAAGAAAAACAGACATGGAAAGGTATAAAAACTTAGGTTTACCAAAGCCAGACCCATACAATAAGGTTCTTAACCAGTCTAGACAATTGTAGTAAGTCTTTGTTTCTATTTCAGCTTTAATAAAGTAACTGATATTTTACATGGGAAACAAATTAAAACAAGGCTTAAAATTATAAAATGAAAGTGGCTACAGAAGTGATCTGAGTAATGCTGGAAATACTTTCCAGCTGCAGAAAGATCACCAGCAGAGTTCCGCAAGGCCAGGTCTTGGCATGGGCACTACTGTTTTTGTCAGTTGACTTGGCAATTAAAATACAAGTGATAATGAAGCTTGCTAATAAAACAGATCAGGGAGCTGCATTTAATATGAGGGAAAATCAGTCTCCCAGAACTGCGTGATTCTGAGGACTGAAATAACAGGAATTCTATTACAATTAGTAACACCAAAATACACTTAGTAACACCAAAAATTATTCAGTCCAACAAAACAAGCTGCTGTAAACATGGCTGAGTGACTATAAACAACAGTGTTTGCTCTATTAGCAGATGGAATAGAACCAGTATGACATTGCTATACTGGAAGAGAGTGTGTAATAAAAGACAACTGGCAGGAATTATATCAATCACTGGGAAAACCACATCTAGCCAGGAGTGTACTTGGCAATTCAATTACCCTCCTTTAATCCAAAGCAAGGCAGATAATTAGTAGAAGACCTAGACTTCAAATTGTTTATTCTAACAAAAGACAGAGAAAATACCAGGTGTTTGTAAACATGTAAGAGGCAGGAGAGTAAAGCCAAGAATGAATAGAGAACAAAAGCTATATATGCTAAAGAAATAGAGTTTTTTGCACTGCAATAAAAAGGGACATGTTAGTTCTGAAGGAATTTTCATTGGGATTTAACAGGGTTTGACCCTTGAGTGATGCAAGGCCTGGAAAAACATTCTCAAGGAAGGCAAGAGGAGGGCAAACAAAGGTTTGATTTCTAAGTGGAGTTTGGTGTGTTTGTGTGGAGACCATATACTGCCTCAGCATGCAAGCAGAACACATTCATGAGTCAGAAGGTCTCAAAAGAAACCAGCTGATCTAATTTATTCAGACATACCTGAGAGTGGACAAAGGTGGGCTGTCACTAACTACATGTTAAGTGCAGTGCTGATGTGTAAGCTCACATATAACAGATGAAAGACTTTAGGGAACACGTGGATAGATCGATGGGAGGAGTTTTTTCTTTCCTTTTTTTTCTTTTTATTTTTTGGCAATAAGATGGCCTGATGTTTTACCACAGAAAAAGTCTGTCTCTAAGTGTAGCAGGTTATGATGGCTCTGTTTATAGTACCTTTGTTTGCAGTAGTTCCTGGCACTTCATGCATTTTTCATAGCTGTTTCTTGTTAATACACGCTGTATTCCTTGGAGTGCCAACAAAAAGGGCACTCAGTTGTTACCAGCCTTCTGTCACTATTTTACTGACAAAACAAGTAGCAAGAACAGCAGCTTCTGACAGTCCTACAGGATTGCAACTTATTCATGGTGAAAGAAACATGACAACTTAACTGTATCACAAAAGAACAGATGCAAATGCAATTTTCAGCCTGGTCACTGAGCCACTGATAACCACAAAGCTTTGCAAAACCAGATTTCCTTACTTGTGCACACAAAAACACAAGCAGTTTGTGCATATCCTTTAATACATATTAACCCTGTTTCCAAGAGGTTAGGTTACAAAACCAGATATAATACACAAGCAAATACTGATACCACCTCCATACACGTTTATTATTTTGCAAGTAAAAACCTGGTATTTTCAGAAGCAAGAATCCAAAAAATGGATACAGCAGTACAGGAGGCACCCTGACCCTGTAGACAGTTTATTATGAGGCAGTCTTAGCAAGCAGATCTGAGGGTGCATTACGCCCTTTACATAAATCCTTCCCTATCAAAGCTTTGTTCCTTCTTCCTGCCAAATCAATAAATGGTCTCTGCTCCACTTAGCGACTGCTCTCGTGCACTCACTTTCATGTTCTCTCTCTCAACTTCACTATAAATGTCCCTTTTTCCTCCACATACATCTGGCCCCAGACTATACACTTTCCATGTCATCACAGCAGGGCAAAATTCTTCCCTCCTTTCACAGGCTGCAGCCTTCTACACCAGAAAAAGGGTAACAGCCAGCAAGTCTACTGTCAGCTACCCAGGACCAACTCAGATTGCATCAGATACATGATTCAGTACTTTCTAAAATTAAGGGGATTCTTTTTTCACTGCTGAGCTATGTTTGGTTTATCTGTAAATTCAGTTTAAGGTTCTGCATATACCAAATCAAAGCAACATGTTTACAAAAAGTCGTTCTAATCAGTCCACGCTAGCATTCAAAATTCTTAGATGAGTACAGCTACAAAGAAAAAAAAAAACTTTAAAAAAACCACAACAATTTCTAGCAAAGAGTCAGCTTCCCAGTGGGGACAAGGCTAAAGAGTCCCAAGAGTATTGCAGCCATAGCTGCAATAGTTTATCTCATTTCAGTATTTCACAGTTGTCCAGATAAACTTGTTCCATTTTTCAAAAACAGACTGAGAGCAAATAAGTGTTTAAAAATTCTGCAGGTTTTCTCCTTTCCTAAGATCACTGAAACAAAGCCACCTTTAAGTTTTGCCATAAAAATGTTCATATTGAAATTTAAAAAAACCAAACTAGAAATAAGAAGGCAAAGTTAAGTTGCTATTTTGAAATATTAATAAAGAATGTTTATAGTACAACATAGAAACTAAGTGAAACAGAAGGCCCCAGAAACAAGCAAGTCTTCTCCCTCTGAAAAAACAAAAAGTAAATGTCAATATATTAGTTTCCAAATTTAAAAAAAAATTTTAAGAAATTAACTTTCAGGCATGTACAGCTTTTTATTAAGTATAAATTAATACAGTAATATAATACAATGCACAGAAGAGACACACTTGTGTGAATCCTTTAGATTGGTGTATGACAACACTGCGTAATTTTTTTTACATGTCCTGAAAGAAGAAACTTAAAGACTTAATTTACTGCACTCGTACAAGGTCACAGCCCAGTGAGATGTGAAATTACTAAAATAATATTCCCCAGAAAAATCAAATTTCCTGAAAAATACAAGAACGCAGTTAATTTACAAGAAGTATCTCTATGCAGTCATGACATTGTTTGTCCTTTTAAAGGTGATAGAAAGCATAAGAAAGAGCATATTTCTCCTAAAGTTAAAAAATAAAATAATTCAGAAACATAAACACAACTGAGCAGACTCCTCTTGGGTAAATGAACCACCGAACACCATTACTGGCTGACTGGGGCTGCCTGACCATGGTTTTAATGAATCAGAGCCGCTGACTCATAAAAGGAGAATGTATTTTACTCTGGCTGAGTGCCTAATTCGGAGCACACTGCATCCTTGGGCTCACTGTGTAACACAGTTAAGATTGAAGGTCGGGACACGACCACTGCCCTAAGAGGCAACCCATGATAACTCAACAGCGGCCATCCACAAGCGGTGTCAGAGGATACAGGAGCTGGTGGAGCCATGATCCCTTTGCTGAGAGTGTGGCAGGGGTTGTCATGTCCCTGACATCCAGCACAACCCCAGGACTGGCAGGAAGGCAGCTTCTCTCTGCTGCATACCAGCATCCCCAAGGACCCCAGGGCTGCAGAGCCAGGGGAAGCTCTCTGCTCCAGGATGGCAAACTCCCATCTCTGCTGAGCTGATACCCATGCACGTTATCTCCAGAAGTGCTCAGCCTCAGGCACAGAGTCCCTGTGTCAGCTGAGGAACCACCATTCTTGCTGGTGACAGCCCCAGAGCCACCCCACTCCATACAATGATGGGTCCAGGGACCACACACAGCCCAGTGTGGGAAGCACAAGCTGGTTTGAGTCAGGCAGGTGCTCTACTTTGCTTTTTAAAGTCTGCCCTCCCAGAGCAACTCACACCACTCGTTTGGTCAAATTTCAAGAAGCCAATCCTAGACTGTCACAGCCATTTCTTCACTGTCTACCATTCAACATGGAGAAAATCCCATGCCAAGGGAAGGGTGAGGAAGAAGGATGGCACCAGGAGTGCAGACAACTGAGCATCTCAGACATCTGTGAACCCCAAAGCCCAAAGAAGGACACAATGGAGACCAAAGCAAGGACAAGGAATAACTTCTAGGGGGAAACAAAAAATGCATTAGCACAATAATTTGTTTGGGTGGGGACTTTGTTCTTTTTTTTTTAATGCAAGCCAGAATCAGTTGATTCCTAAAGTAGGCGAGTCTGTACCTTGGCCGAGTTGCAGCAGGTAGTATTTACCACAGATCCTTCCAAAATTTCACTCATCTCTGGGAAAAGCACATCAAATCACACTAAAGGCAGATATTCACAAAATTAGATCACTATCTCCACAGTAATACCTTTCAACTCTTGAAATCCCAAGCCCAAAATACCAAATTCCATTCTGGAATGCATATTTTTCACCACTCCTTCTTTTCAGCATTACCTCATATTTGTCACTTTTGATGTCTCTTCTTGTGTGCCTAGTCACCTTCCCAAAGGTGCTCTGAAAGACTGACAAAATCTTTGTCTCTCCTCTGAATTTCCACTTCTATTTTCAATATTTAATTCTCTATTTCTATATCCCTTAATTCAGTTATTTATAGAAGTCCTGTCACCTCCTTCCCTGAAATTTCTAGAAGTCACACATTCTTGCTGGCCACCACAGCTAACATATTTTCTACTGACAGAGTTATTTGATGTTTTTATTATGACTCTGCCAGCTGGCCCAGTTGGCTATCTTCTTCAGCTTCCTATCCTCTTCCAAACATCATTAATCTTTTTGAGCTCATCTACTCATTTTCCTATGTCTCAAATGAGACAGTGATTTCTTTGCCCTTTTCTATGGAAACCTCCTACCCCATCTCCCACCCTACTAACATCTCCCTTATTCTCTGTACTCCCAGCCCTCGTACTCCACTTGCCTGCTCTCCTGGTCTTTGCTTAACTGCCCTTATTTACCTGCCTCCAAATACTTCATAAACTGGGGCTTAAAATGACCTGAAACACTAAATTCCCCTACAATTACATTACTATATCTTCCTCATTAATTGTTCTCTCCTGTGACATTCAGCAGGCCAATAAATTACACTCAATTTGCATTTCTTCAACTGTAATTCAGTTTGTTTCCAGTAAAGGCGACTATTCTTCTGGAGTCACATCAATGCAACCCCTATAAACCATGACTCGCTTTTCCAGAAAAATGACAAGTTCAGAAGCAGACCAGCTCCCATGTGAGGACATGTGGTTTCTAAAAAGGAAAGTGTATTGAGTTTGCATAGCCTGGTTTTGGTAGCAGGGGGGCTACAGGTTGCTCCTGTGAGAAGTTGCTAGAAGCTTCCACCATGTCCAGCAGAGCCAATCCCTGGTGGCTCCAAAGACAGACATGCTGCTGGCCAAGGATGGCCCAATTATAAATAGTGGTAACACTTCGATGATAACAGATTTAAGAAGAAAGAAAAAAAAAAAATTGTCCTGCTATTGTAATTGTGGCCAGAGAAGAGCAGAGTGAGAACATGTGACAACAACTCTGCAGGTACCAAGGTCAGTGAAGAAGGATGGAGAGGGGCTGCTCCAGACCCTAGAGCTGAGATTCCCCTGCAGCATGTGGTGATGATCACAGTGAAGCAGCTCTGCCCCTGCAGCCCACTGATATCCACAAGGATGCAGAGATGCACCTGCAGCCCATGGAGACCCACAGGGATGGAGAGATCCATCCACAGCCCGTGGAGGAGCCTGCGCCCATGGATGGATGCTGGGGAAGAGGCTGTGACCCTGTGGCAGAGCTGTGGAAGGGGAGTCCTGCTGCCAGGCTGGAGCAGCCTGTCCTCGGAGGATTGCAGCAGTTTGAGGGGGACTGGTGCCCGTGGGAGGGTCTCACATTGCAGCAGCTCAGAGAGCTGTTTCTCATGAGATAGAGTCAGGCCAGAGAAGTTCATGGAGAACTGTCTGCCCTGGGAAGGACCTCATGGTGCAGCAAGGGAATGAGTCCTCTCCCTGAGCAGTAGAAGAAGACACAGGTGATAAAGTGACCATAACCCCTATTCCCCATCTCCCTGCACTGTTGGTGGCAGGATCTAGAATAAAGCAGGGGTGGGCAGAAGGTGTTTTTAAGGGTTTATTTTATTTCTTTTTGCCCTGTTCTGATTTTGTTAATAATAAATTAATTTCATATCCCTAAGCTGAGTCTGTTTTGCCCTTGATGGTATTTGATGAGTGATCTCTGCCAGTCCTTATCTTGACCCATGAACCCTCTGTTAAATTTTCTCTCCTCTGTCCAGCTGTGGAGGGGAGTGAGAGATCAGCTTTCCATGGCTGCCTGGCATCCAGCCAGTGTCAACCCACTACAGTCTTCTTCGCTGGAAAATATGGGCAGTATTTTACTGTGGGCTAGGGAAATCTGTTTATCTCTTGCTAGAAGAGTCTAAATTCACCTACCAGCTACTTTATATATACCTTCAAATGCCTCCTTTGTTTGTCCACATACCCTCCTAGTTATATAAAAAGATATCTGTTCCCACCACCATGCCTGAATTTTTAATATTCTGCTGTCTCAGTCTTGTTCCAGGGATAGGATTGTCATACCTTTTCACCTGGAAGGATAATTCAGGATAAAACTACTCCATCTACCAATTCTAATGGAATCATCAATTTACACTTCTGCTGCAGATTTGTAGTATTTACCACAAAAACAAATCAGATCACTTCATGTAGTAAAACTAAATACATCTACACTCTCATATTTTTGTCAGCTGATTTACTTCACTACACATTAAAGAATTCAGTAATGCCATGATGACAACATAACCAGCAAGATAATCCATTACTACTGCACAGAAGATAAAACCAGATTTCCTGCTGCAAAATGTTGTGCTTTGTAAGAGAACCATCATCCTAGCCAATAAATAGTCAGTTTAACTGGTGATGTCTGCACAGGCACTACTTAAACCAACAAACAAAGAAACCAAAAACCTTTTGCAATCTTTTAACAGACAAAATCCTTTACATATTGCTAAAAGAGAGCTCTTCAGAAAGAAACACATGTTAAGCCACACATATGTTTTTCAGCAAACACTGGAAGTCTGGGCAGATACTATGCCTGATGACACTGAACACTGGCAAAAGATTTGCTGCTACGCTGTCTTTGACCCACAACCCAGCAGATGTTTTCAGCACTGCTGGTCGTGTCCTGAACCATGCAAACCATTTGCACAGCTTTCTGGATTTGACAATGGTAAATTTAACTCACTCACTGAACGTTTTTATTCTCTTTATGATTTTTACTAGCTTGTTTCATCTCATAGCTCTTTCACAGGATCTTTGGATTTTCTAGCACATCCTTTCACAGAGACCTTCTGAATGGTAAATGCTTCCATTTCTACTGACTAGGAAGCCAGCAAAAACTGTGATCATGGTGTTCAGTCCTACCCAGGTGTCTTACACAGGTACCTAATGAAATCAAACTATTACCATTGTACCATGATTCATATTCACACCTAATTCATATAGTTAAGCTTTTTTCAGATTATTTTTCTTTTGGTCATAAACCCAATTTCAGATTTTTCAGTGCACTGAAAAAAGTTAAACCCCCATCATATATCTAAGAAACATGTGTGGGGCTCAGTCTGATTTTTTCCCCTGCCTGTTAAATACTGGGAAAAAATTCTGATTTCTCTTACAGGATCATAATCTAAATTATTAGGATAGAATTGTTTAATACTACCACTTTCAGCAATTCTGACTCAAAGAAACCAACATATTGCATATTTGCTATAATTATTTTTAAATATAAGATATTTCAGGTAGCACTACCCATTCTATATTTGACTAACATTATTTCCAAAATAAGACGACAGATGATTACTGTGGGATGCTGACCACTCAAAAGTCACAAGAAATCAATGCACAATGTACAAAGATTCAAATACTACAAGGTCATTTGTGTCAGAAATAGTGAGACCAGCAATTGTCCCCCTGTACTGGGCACAGGTGAGGTCACACTTTGAATCCTATATTCAGTTTTAGGCCCCTCACTACAAGAAGGACATTGAGGCACTGGACCATATCTAGAGAAGGACAAAGGGTGAAGGGTCTGGAGCACAAGTCTTACAAGTTGCATCTGAGGGAGTTGGGGCTGTTAAGCCTGGAGAAAAGGACACTGAGGAGACCTTGCTGCTCTCTACATCTACCTCAAAGGACATTGTGGCAAAATGGGCCTCAGTCTCCTTTCCCAGGTAAGAATTGACAGGACAATAGGAAATGGTCACAAGCCACACAAGGGGAAGTTTAGCTTGGATATTGGGAAAAATTTCTTCAGTGAAAAGAAATTTTCACTGAAGTGAAAATGGTAAAATTACCATCCCTGGGGGTATTTTAAAGGCATGTAGATGTGGTGCTCAGGGACATGGTTTAGTGGTGTCAGTGCCAGGTCAACAGCTGGGTTTATAATGGTCTATTCCAACCTAAATCATTCTATTCTATTCTACTCTATATTGCCTCTAGTTATGACCTCTTAGAAGCAATCTAAATATATAATGAGCTTAATTATACCATAAGATAAAACTGACAGGAAGCCAGGCTGAACTTCCATGAAGCATGCAATCTTTGCATTGCTTCCTTTTGCAAGAAAAGTGCAAAGGACAATATTAAATGAGGAGGCAATTTGTTTGTGGTTTTTTCCTCAGAACACTCAACATCCATAAGGGACGTGAATCTGGTTTTCAGACAGCAGCAATTAAAAAAAAAAAAAAAAAAAGAAAGAAAAAAAAGGAAGCAAAAACCACTAGCAGCAAAGGCTACTTTGACAGTCTAAGGAATCTTTTTTCTGTGTTCATGAGAAGAGACAATTATGTTGCTGCTTGTGGAAGGAGCCTTTCAAAGGCAACGTTTTCTGCCAGGATTTTGATAAAAACCAGCATGAAACAAGTAACTTTAATGTGCTATCAACAGTTCTGTGAACAACAGCAATAGTATCTTCAGCTTCAGTTTTGATTAACCACTTCAGGAAAGACATTTTCCTTCCTTTCCTTTGTGCCCAAACTTTCTTAATGTCTCCTTCTCCACTGCTTGTGCGCACCCACATCATTAATTTATTGACACCATTTGTGCTCTTACACTAACCAGATGGCTTCTGCTGACTTTGAGATTGAATCTCAGATTATTTCTTATTTTAAGTGCAAGGAACTATCTAATCAGATACAAACATACCTCAGTATTGAAGAGAATGACAAGCTGATTATTAGTTATCTGAAGTTCCAACAGCGGTTTCTTTCTAATTTGGTGTTACATTTTCCTCTGATTTACTCAGCTTTGTGAAGACGATGTATTATATGTTACCTAATTAATGGAATTCAGACACTGGCATTTTCAAATAACCTTCTGGCACTGGCAACATTGTTCTTGGACAACTTCCTTGGGAATCATTATGGTGTTTTAAAAGAAAAAAAATTTAAAAATATATATCTGCATCATGCCTGAAAGAATCAGCTGACCTGAAATGTGAGGTTTTAAATCAATTAAGCAATAAATCCTAGCTATCAACATGCCAAAAAATACAACTGTGTCAATTCTTGTAAAAAATGTTACAAATACATTTATTACCGAGCCTACTCAATATTCTCTACCTGAAGGAAAAAATAAAATAGCGTATGCTTACCTTGACTTACTTTGCTACCTTTTATAGTAATATGAATTTTAAAAATGCTGTTCTGTAGCATGCTCATCCTCCCCACCTCTGTTATGTTTGATTCACTCCTTATGCACACACATGGGATGCAAACAAGAAACTTCCTGAATCTGATTTGCAAAAAAGATGGATACCTCCAAGCAAGCATAATTCAGTAAATTACATGGAGTCTGACAATTCTGAGTTGGGCCCATCTTGTCTCGTTTTTTTTCATTTCTCAAATACTAGGAGAGATACACCTACTCCTTGCTAGAATATCAGAGGAACATGAACATCTTGGTTACACAATTTTTATGAAACTCTAAAGCTAAAATTACCAGTATCTTTAAAATTTTTTAAAAATCCATACTATTTTGATATTTCCCTGCAGATACAAATTTACTTTTTCGATGTCTTATATTTAGAAAAGAAGATAATCTCACAATGAAAGACCGGTTTGAGCAACAGATGACATGCAAAATGCAAATTTGATAGAAGACTGAAAAGCTACAGGAAGACTTGAGTATATTTCCCACAACTACAACAGCATAAAGAGCCCTCAGAAAAGTCATCTGGGCAGCTACAACTATACCAATTATTGTTTTCCATGTTTTAATCACCTGGAACCCAAGGGCACACCTGTGCAGAACAAGAGACAAAAACAGTAGCAGCATGTGACTTTTGGGATCAATAACTTGCCTTTTATCAAATGCTATATGCCACAAACAGTTCAACTTTTTATATAGTTGAACTGTAACTCCTCCCATGCTTCCTGCAGAATGAAAGAGCCTAGGAAAGGGAATTTCCAATATACAGTGGGCTGACCCTCTAAAAGCAGCACAGTTAACTGAACACTAGTCAAAGAAATAAATAATAAATCTTTCAGTTTTCTGGGGAAAAAAATTGAGACAATTCTGCTGGATTTATAGAACCCAGCACAACAGATTCTTTGAATGATCAACACAGTGTTTCATATGGCCAAAACACAAGCCAGTTTTTCAAATACTTGTTTCAAAATTGAAACCGAACAGTAAAATAACTACTGCTAAAAGTAATTTGTCAGTTCTACATGAGATGGAGGTCATGTAGGAGAAAAGAATGCAATAAAGAAACATGCAGAGCTGATTTTTTCCTGTGGTTTTAAAACAAATTAGCTGTCAAAGTTATGCAGAATAACAAGAAATACTGACTAATTAATATTCAAGTATGTGAACATGATTGCTGGGAAAATAATGCCAATAATTTACTGGCTAGTTAGTTCCTTAGAACCGCCAGCTTTGGACAGCTCTTGAAATTGGGAATAAACTTTGTAGGTCTTGTACTAATTCATCATTCCATTCATTGCAAGTCAGTGACTGATGCTGGTGCCAATGTTAGGGAATAACATTCATTAATAATCAGCACATTCAGGTGAGAAACACAAGTTCAACTTTTCTGAGCTTTTGAGTGCATTTTGTATGCACTCAAACACAGCAAATCAAATATGCCCTACAGATAGAAGCTGTAATTAATCTATTTTAATACCAAGAATGGAAATCTGCACTTTCATGAGATTTGAGGTACCAGTGAGTTTACACAGACTGAAGAAACAACTCCTCCCAGGAGGACTTCCAAGATCTGCTGCTACACATTTTAGGATCAAAACTCAAAGGCCACAACTAGAACATCTTGAAGAACATACTTTCATGTGAGGAGAGAGTGTTTAGGATTTACTGCAAAGAATTAATGCTTAGGTTCTTAAATGAAAAATGAGGAAGAAAAATTCTAACAAGTTCTGCCTGGGTAGCAATGCTGACTGTTCAGATATAATATCCAAACACCAATTTAGTTTTACTTGTGAACCTTTGATCACAGTTTGAAAGTTCAGGGTTGTGTTTTGGGGTGGCTTTTTGTTTGGTTTTTCTCTTTTAAGGAACAATAAAAATGGTAAATGTCTACTTTCTGTTACACTCAAACCAGGTCAAAAAGTTCCCAACCCAGTGTCCCTTGGGACATTCAACATAAGCCCCTGGGCTGTATCAAGTGCAGCATAGCCAAGGGAAGGGATATCATTAAAGGGATTTCTTCAGCTATCATTAAAACACATGCAATTTTGGCCCCTCTCAGGAAACTTGAAAAAATCCAGGGGAGGATTTTCCCAAATCCCAAAGACAGTGGAGGCTGAGGGACCCAGGCTCATTCAGCTCCAAGACAAGGCAATTTTGTGGCCACTTCACAGCAGCCTCCTGACCTAAGGGGAGGTTATAGAAAAGACAGTGCCAGGCTGTTTATAAAGTTGTCTCCTGAGATACAATGGCTAAAATGGAAGTTGGAGGGATATAAGAGACGAAGGAAAACAAATGAAATTAAATCCTAATGATTGTGAGATTAACTAAGTAGAGCAATAGACTGTAGACCACTCTTCTCAGATTTTCACCAAACAGGAAAAAGCCCTGAGCAATCACAGTTAAATTCAGCATTGCATTGAGCTGGAGATTAGAGAGGAGATCTCCTGAGGTGCCTCCCAGCCTGGGATGCTGTGAGGAGGGAAACAGAAAGACTGACAAATGCCCCTCCCATAATCACCCCAGAAACCTGGGGCAGGGGTTGGTAGGGGTGTGGCCAACCTCAACTGCTTCAAAGGAAGGCATAAGAAACCCAAACCAAACATTTGGGGAATTTCTCACCCTGCAGAAGAACATTATTCTTTCTCCACAAAACAGAGGCTTAATCTGGTGACTTGGCTTGCTCATTCTTTATGCTGTTGTCTTTTTTTTAAACAACTACTATATTCTCATTTCTGAGTATTTTGAGGACAACTAACACGCATTAATTATGCAGGCAGGATACTCTGGTAATGGGACATCTTTGTTCCTTCCAGTTTGCAGTATTGTGTAGCACTGGAACAATCTAACTGCTATTCCATTCCAAGAGCAACAGGAAAGAGCAAACTCCACAGGGGGAAGAAGCAAACAGAACTCCCCCAAATACAGTAACAGTAAATACAGGCAGGAAATAACCTGATACTCTTGTTCTGCAATTCTAGCAACTCCAACCAACAGCTTCATCCTCTGGGGCACACTAATGACCACTTGGACCTTCTGCCATTTCCTTACTGCTGCCAGTATGGCTCACCCAGCAGCCAAGTTGTAGGAAACAAGATTTTTGGTACTGCCTCTTTTCTCTGTTTTAATGTGAACTTCTCCAAAGGGAGGGGTAATAATTAATAACTTAAATTATTAGGTCAGCCCTGATTTCTACCCTCCAAACAGCACAGTGGGATTGTCTTGTACCCCTCAGTCTATCTGCATGCTATGATAAAAATGTAGGCATCAGGAGAGGCTTATTGAGGCTCCCAAATTTGATAGTGGCTTATTTCACATGAAGTTATTGTATCTCTAAACAATTTATTCCTAAAATCACTGTAGTATGATAAACTGCAAGGATCTTTTTTTAAACACACATAAAATGAGTATGCTTACTTATGCTTTCAGCAAATTAGCAAGAAAAATATTTGTCAAGATCTTCAAGCAACTGTGAAGCTTTACATGCAGATGGCAATGAAAAGCCACAAGAAACAGGCCATGTTTATGTACATCAACAGCATCATAGTGGAGTTCAGTCACTCAGTTCAATAAAAACAAATGGCTAACAAGTAAAACTCTACACATGACAACAAAGTCTATATACAGGTTAATAAGAATAAGCATAGTGAAAACCATGAACTATAGAGATTCCAGTTGAAACATATTTTCACAAATAGACAGTGTTGCACTGTTGTATTGGGGGGTGTTGCCCAATTACACTCTGAAATGACAGAAGAAAGTCATAAACTTGATTATCTTTACCAGATGCTTTAAGAACATAGCAACGAAACTTTGTTTAAAGCAAATTTTTTAAAAGCTGGTTATTGATTTCCTTTCAATTTTGAGAAAATAAGCTATGGAAGTGGTGGGTTTTGCTTACTTAGCACTATACTGCAAATACATATGCCCCATATTTAGCTAACAAACAAGATGATTTGGGTCATACTTCACAGATCTTTATTCTCCAAATTACAGTTATTTGACATGTTAAATAACATGTCAAAGACATAACATGACAAGAAAGAAGGAGGAAGAGGACGAAGGAGAAGAATCAAGATGACTACACAGCTTTTCTAGCTGATGATACAGTTATCACAACAGAATTTCTTTGGCCAACAACACTACAAACTGAAAAAAACAATTTCATTATTTAGCATTCAAAAAAAGCACAAGTATTTCTCTATGACTTTCTATAGAGAAATAGACAATTACTGCCCTCAAAGAAAATGTTGATGGTGTCAGCGACTCATGCAAAACCAAAGAAAATAATTACAATTCTGTGCTTGCAACTGGAAAAGCCCTTCAAAACACATGCACCAGAAAGTCTGGTCTCTGACAAAGTTTTGAAGGGTTAAAACAAGTAGTTTTTAACTTGTTGTTTTGTAGAAGTGTATTTAAGTATGTAACTGTGTCAAAAGAACACAGTGTTAAGGAATGTAATAGGGCAGGGTTTTTTAATTCTAAGCATGGAGTGAAGGAGCAACAAATTGAAACATGCTTTTGAATACTGTTTTGACAGTATTTGACAATATTGTCACAGATGACAACACGATCTAATGTTGTAAAAGTTTTCTACATACATCAGGATTTGTGGAGACAAGTTTCCCCCACTTTCCTTTGGCTCATGAAAATCTATTCTCAGTGACCAGGAAACTGCGATTCTGAAAGGTGTAGTAAAAAGCCACAAATATAACTAGGAAAAAAAAGCACAACAAAAACAGATGGAGCCTCTGTGCAATCATTTTGCATGTTCCAGACATTTCCCAATATATGAGAATGTAATAAAATGAAATTCAGAGTGTCACTGTACTTGTTTGCTAGATTTCCTTGACAAGTAAATCAACACCATCAGAGATGCCTAATGCTGTAATCATCATCACCTTTCACAGCTGGAGATTTATTAACTTGGATAAAGGCCTACTATCAAACTGCAAAAGGGGGGGGTTACACTGGCTACCCAGTATGTTTCACTGATAATTCCTTTCCGAGTCTTTGCAACCCACATTGCATTTAAAAAAGCTAAACTAAAAATAATGTATACATGCAACCTGAAATACATGACGGCTAGCAAAAGGAGTTTAGTGTTCCTCAAATTTACTAGAAGCTAATTTCTTTAATAGCACATCTTTAAAAAGGAAAAAAATCAACATACCGTTTATTGAGTGGCATTAGCACAACTAGGAAAAAGACAGCACTTGTTCTTGTTTAGCATCTCTAACCACACAGTGTTTGGCGTGCTGCAGCACAACAGGAGTCCAGAACACACCACCTGAACCGTTCAGGAAATCTTTTCCAGTCATCTATGCAACTTTGGATCAAGGGACAGAACTGATCCCCACTTGAATACCCCTTGGTACTTCAGTTTTAACATTTGGTTCTGTCAAGCTATATTAACTAATTAGTGGCTTGGAAACAGTAGACAGAGTCTGCAATGTCTGGAGTCCCAGGCTTTAGAATATTTTGCCCAAAAGGGAGTGATTAGTGTATCACTCGCAAACAGTGTCACTTTAAGTTTTACTTTTATAAAACACCTTCCAAACTAAAGACTGCCTGAATGAATTCAGAGAAGAGCTACACTGTGCTGTCTATACAAGCTGTAAAGGTATCCTGTCCTGAAACTCCTTTTTTATGGAGAAGGCAGAATTACATAATCCTCATCCCTTTCTCTTCAGAACTGGACAATTGATAGGAAACTCAGAGTTGTTAATTTCTACAGTTAATCTTAATGGTTGATTTTATGCTTGTGAATGTTATTTTAAAGTGTTAGAGTAAACAGAACACTACACTGTTGTTGATTTAAGTGATTACATACTTTCTCCCATCCAAAGGATTATTTACTAAGGCAACAAACTCAAAATTAATTTTAAAGTACTTCTTTTTATTCATGGTGGAATCCACCCATGGAATTCGTTGCCCCAGGATATTATCAAAGCTAACACTGCAGCTCAGAATTAATGATATAAAGGAAAGTAAAATACATAATAGCAACCTTAATGTGACATTCAGGTTTTACAACTGCCTACTCAACATAGAAAATAGACAGGTAAGACCCTCAGGAAAAGAGAAATGCATTAATACAACCACATCCTGAACATAATGCATCAAAGGATATACTTCTAACAAACACATCAAAACAGCTGACAAAATAACTCCCAATATACCAGTTTCTCTCATTCTCTAAAAGAATGAGAAGGCTCCCTCACTCATTCTGAAAACTTCTTATCTACACACTACCAGCTTCTGACCTGCTTAAGAGACCTGTCAAAATGACAGAATGAAGATCTGTGGTCACCACTAAAGTAACGCTACAGAAAATTTTTACCCTAAAAAACAAATCTAGACTGATTTAGTTACAAATATTGATCAATCCACTGCAGGACAGGGAAAAAAAATTGTACAGCCTCTTACTAGCAAATCATACTTAGAGTATCTTTAGAACTACCTGAAGATATTGGAAAGGCTAAAACAATCTGCTGACTACACAGACTTTTTCACTAATTAGAACTTGCTAATTTCATTCTTCACAATGGAAGCTAAACAGTCTGTTTTTCAGAGTGCTACAGTCTAACACATGAAAGTAGTTACTGTTGTTCCTCAAACCAAACATTATCCTCAAAAAAAGACACCACAGCTTCACAATGATTATCATTTCAAGGTGAAAAAACTGTAGAGAAGAAAATGTGAAGTGTAAACACTCAGCTTTACACACTTGCAGGAAAGATTTTACTGTTCTGAAGGAGGACATAATTTGGTGTCCCTTTCAGATACAATCCTTTGCATGATACTTCCTTGCAAGAGTTCTTTTAGCAACACCAGCCACTCTGAAGTTGTTCGGCTTGTGCTAGCATTTACAACTCTGCTACTTGAACAAAAATATTGTTGAAGATGTAACATGAAATTATTTTTGTGCTTAAGAGGTTAAAACTGTTGAACTCCGTCCCCCTGCCTATTGTATATCAGTTGCTGTTTCCTGCAGTTTTGGACTTTAGCAAATACCTGAAATGAAAAAGCACCATAGCTACATACATACAGGTGCAATAATTGTATCATTCTCTTCCCTGATCTGCATCAGAAACATCCACCAAAAAATGAGTTATCACCAAATGCACACAGGTTCGTCATTTCCTGTTTTGATTTGACTGCTCTGATTAAAAAGAAAAAAAAAAAAAGGAACCAAAAACCAAAATACAGCTCAGTGTTGAATCTGCAATTTAGAAGACTGGGAATTTCATGCATGACATGATTTCCATGAACTCCAGCACAACAAATAAAGGATTCAGGTCCTTTCCAGTTTTGACAGTCAACAGGCAAACTGTCCACTTTCTTCAAGTAACTCTAACCAGGCAGCTGTCTCCCACTGATTTCCATTTCCATGTTCAACACTATCTCTGGAACAAGCTACCCACCAGGTCAGCCCTAACCCTTGCACACTTATAGGTTCTGATTTTTGTTCATCTTCGTAATTAAGTGGATTCAAATCACTTAACAGAATGGCTAGGATAAGTAAGTGGACAAGGTAAGAACCTATGGAGACAACTTTTATTCCTATTTTATGGTGGAATTCATCTTTAAGTGGTTTTTCAGCCTGAGTGCTAGGGAAGAAGCAAAGACAGCCAATCCGAGATGGCTGTTACATCAGAGAGAGGGAGCACTGCACTTGCAGCAGACTGCTGCTTCCCCACTCTCCCAAAAATTCTTTCCTCTGGATTTTAATTGACCCTAGGTGGAAGCCACAGAGATTGCAACGTCATTTTGTGCACAAGAACATCTAACCCTGTGCCTACAAGCCTGGAAAATGTTGCTCTTGCAAGGCTGTGGATATTTTGCTCCCGCTTGACACCTTTCACCTGCTCTCATTGAACGAGGCAAAACTTCCTGTAATCAAAGAAGCCAGGTAAAATAAATTAAATCATTTGCATGACAAAGGAAAGCTGCCATTTTAGCTGGTTTAGAATCTCTTGTGCAAACTGACATCCAAGTTAACTTTTTTTTTCAGCATGCTACCCACTAATGGTTTCTAGACTTTCTGTTGCTGTGACTAATACTTTTATGAGTGTTCTGGGACAACGCAGAGTTTTAGAATGTAATGGGAAATCTATGTGAATTTTTATCATGCTGGTCCCTAGCATTCTCTTGGTTCATCATAATAAATATTCCCCGATGTCACCATTATGACAAAAAAACCCCACCAGTCTGATTTTTGCCTTCTTTTCAGTAATTGACCAGTTTTAAAACATAATAAGCATGACTTTCCCCATCTACAGAAAGTTTATTTCAATTTTAAAAATATATCAAAGCTTTTTGATATGTATATTTACACTGTCACATGCAATGCCTCTACACAAACTGCCCTCTAGTCTGAACAGTCTTGCATCACAACTTGCTATGTCATCACCATGACATCACCTGCAGAGGGAGGCAGATAAAAATCATTCAGTCACCTGAAAACTGCAACAAAATATTGTACTCTATGATCGTTTCTTGAACAGCCACCTCCAGTGAAATCAACGAAAAGCACAAAATAAATAATAATCCAAGCACAGCATGGTTCACTGCCTCCACAGGCTTGCCCCAGTATTACAGGTGCCCAATTTATTCTCTCTATAGCAGACGCGAGTAGCAGTAATTCAGAGCAGCAAAACATACAGGGAGGTATCGGATTCTGAAATACACTTTAAACATGCAATTTAAGAAGCATTTTAATACCTGGTAATGTAGTAATTCAGGTATTTCCCCCTCAAAATTCTCATCAATATTTGTTAAGTTGGGGATAAATATCACCCAAGCATCATGGAATCTACCTTTTCCTTCCAAGGCAGAACACAGACCTCACTCCCACTGAGGCACTTCCAGCAGGTGAATATATGTACTTTTGAAAATACTGTAATGATTTAAGAAATGTTCTCTGCAACATATTGTTCATATCTTGAAGAGATGCTAATTCTGATTCATTCAGTATCATTTTCATGAGTACTGGTTGCTGAAAGGAGAAATAAAAGAAATAAAATGAAGAAAAATAATTCCTGTTATTTACCAGGAGTTTAAGCATTTGGCTCAAAGACAGTTGTGAATATTTCCAAATAATATCTGAACTCTGTCATCAAAAAAACTCTGAAGTATTTTATTTTTATTTGCCATTGCTTTCAAAACACTGATACCTGCACTCAACCCCTCAGAAAACTCTAAACTTTCTAGAAGCTTCTACAACTCTGAGTTCATCTGGGTCAAAATTCAAGAGTTCAGAAAGCAAGTGTAACTTTTCTGGGAAGCACTTGGCCCAGGAAACTACCTCACTGAAGCCCATTTGCTGATAACACACAATCCAACAGCATCAGTCAAAACCCAGAGAAAGCCATCCTCTGGAAAAATGTCCTAAGCATTTTTTCCCCAGCACCCCATTTGAAAATAACCATATTTGGCTTAAGAGAAAACTAATGAATTGTGTGTGAACAAAAACAATTAGAAGCAGTATAATTAAAAACTGTTATTAAGCCAGCTTTGTGGTTCAAGTCTCTGTAAACCAAAGAAAGCAATTACCAAAAGATTGCTCTGATGCCTTACTTCAACACAAAAAATCACTTCTTGCATTTTTCAAGTACATATGAGTAACAAAAGAAGACAGATTGACACCAAGGCTCAAGCTTTAAAAGACAAAATACATAAAGCCCACTTTTCAGCACCAGTGCCAAAAGCTCCCTCTCCTTTAATTTGTTACTTGTTTTTTCAGCATTGTACTACTACAGCAGAGAAAAAATATCACATTGTAGTAATCACACTGAAAAAAAAAATCCAATAAAGTACCCAACTCTCTCAGTCTTATTACCAAACACACTACTTTATTTGCAATAAGTTTCACATTACTCTAAGTTACTATCCAAACTCTAGGATCACATTGGACTGAACATAAGATTTTTATCATGAAAATAACATGACAGGATCAACCTTGAAGTCATAAGCCCACAATAAGCTTTTCAATCTCCAAAGCCTTCTATTTTGTGTGTGTTAAGTTTCCTGTCTTTATCAGACACTCAAGACCCATCATTCTTGAGCTTTAAATGGAGGCTTACCTGCACAAGATTAGACTTCAGGGCTACAGATCTGATCTTAAAAATTCTTACAAGCAATTGTGTTTTTTTCTCAGATATGTGGTACTGATCAGTGCCTGGAAAGTATTTCATCCCAGCAAACTGATATTTTTTCATAAATGCAAACTAGCATTAGTATTTATTTTAAAAGTATGTGAACTTAAAGTATTTAAGGTATTAAGACTTAAAGCATTAACCATTTTAACAGTATTTAAAGAATCCATTTTCAGCTCAGCAGATGTGTTAGTTTTAATGATTTGCCACAGCTGCCACTGCCTTCCACATACCTGGTCAGGGCTCTCCAACCTCATTACTTTCTAGTCTTAGAAAAAAAAAAAAAATTATACCATGATAAGAAACTGTAGTAACTGAGCTTATTAAAATCATACACAATGGATTCTGAACCAAAAGAACCACTCTGCATTTCCATCCTTTTGGCAGTGCCAGACACATTCACTGCCCAGACAGGGGCAGGAGACACAAGAGCATCAATCTCTCAGTGAGTCCTTGCAGCAGCTTTTCAGCTGCGGATGTAACCTCACCGTAAGTCACACAAAAACCATCACTCTAAAAAGCCTTTTCCAGAAGCCCATGAAACACTTCCTTGATGCTTTGAAAAGGAAGAGGGCACTGGCTCAGGGATAACTCAGGTGCAGACACAAGGTAAGCGCAAGAGTGAAGACAGCTGAACTGTGATTTTCCTCCTAGTGAGGGCTCTGCTAAGAGTTTGTAAAGGGGGAAAAAATAACACCTACAGACACAGTAAACTAAGGTAAGAGAAAAGCTGTTTGTCCACTTACTAATTCCTCTCTCAAATCCAGCTGTACAAGATCACTAGGTCCAAACCCAAAAGTTCCACAGTGGGAGTTCTTTTTCATACTGAGAATGGAAAGTCCCTCTTTCAGGTTTTATCTTTTGATTAGTAAGATTTATGAGCATAAGCAATTCATGACAACATCAGTTCTCATCTGTGGAAGTATTACTGCAATGCGAAAGTACTTCTGCATTACTAAATATCGGGAATATGGACAGCAAAACCACTTTATCTGAACTTGTTTTGATACAGAAGGAGTCTGAGCATTTGACAGAATAATGCCCCTCCTATTTTAATAGCACAGCAACCTATTATATAATGAGAATAATACTAAAAAAAAAAAATTCACCTAATTCATTTCTTTGACCCACAGGTCTTTCCAGTAAATTCATCCTCATACTTCAAAGATCCTTCATAAATTTAAAGAAAGCACGGGGCCTGGCTGATTCCAAACAGGGAGTTAGCTCTATGACTAACACTGGCCTTGAAAGACCTGTCTGACATCCCCAGCCCTCGGTTTTGAGAGCACCTCACCGCCTGCCCCATGCATTACCAGCCATCTCCTCTGCACACAGCGTTCCTACACACCGGCCACCACGGCACAGACACCTGGTGCACAGGGACAGCCTTAAATCCCTTCATCTGCTGCCATGGATCAGTGGAACTGTGCCCTTCCCAGCACCAGTGCTGGCCACCCAAGCCTAGGGCTGCACCTGCGGGGAGGCCACAGGCTCTAGAAGGAGCAGAAAGCGGGTGCTGGTCTGAAAAGCTGCCTCCCTCTCATCCCTCATACAACCGAGCTAACAACACCCACCACACACACGGCCTCAGGCAAAGCGACGGGGAAAAGTGCATTTTCACTGCCAGGCCGGAGGGCTGCACACCGCGAGGCACCAGGGAGCGCCCTGGGTCCCGCATGCCTCCAGCGGGGCTGAGGATGGGACCCGCGTCCTCCTTCCCGGAGAAGTCGGAGGCAGGAGAGGGTACCTGGAACAGAGTGTCGGGCAGCTCCCGGGCAGAGTGGAGGGAGAAATGCGGAAATAGAGAGGCGCTGGCCGGGCCACCACGGGGTTAGTCAAGGGCAAAGCCCCGGGAAGGATGCGTGTTTCGGGGGCCGCTGGGCAGCGCGGTCCTACAAGGACGGCGAGGCCGCACGGAGGGTGGGAGTCGCTCCCGGCAGCCCCGGCTCGGCGCCCGCTCCGTGCGGCCGGGAAGGGGCCAGCGGCGGCCCGGGACCAGCCCGGGAGCCCCGCGGCTGCCGCGCAAGGTACGGCCGGCACCGCTCCGCCGCCCGCGGAGGATGCGCCACGTCGGGCTGACCATGGACGGGTTTCTTTCCGCGCCGTGCCATTCCTGGCCCCCTTCCCCATTTCCCGCCCCACAGCCCCCCACCGCCCCGGTGGACACCAGGCCCGGCCGAGCTGCCCTCCGCAACCGCGGCTTTCGAGGCCACCCCGTGGTCCTGCGATCTAACGGGCATCGGAACTTCTGCAGACTTTTTCCGAATTGTGCGGAGAGCACGGATTAATATTAACATATTCACCCATTGCTGGACACCACAGTTCTCCATCCAAAAATAATTAGTTTCTTGGATGGCCGCCCGCTAAGTAACGGGCTTTAATAGACTGAAATTTCTCTCTCTCAAAGTAAGGAAAATCTACCTCCTGGAAACCTCTGTAAATTTGGGAACTGCTCCTTCTGAAAGACGCTCACTCTTCCCTTTACAAAGTACCCCCGAAACCCTAACACTGCCTGCAGGGCAAACCCCGAATCCTCCTCTCTCCCACGCCTTGCCCGAGGATGCGGGACGAGGCCGGACTCGGAAAGCAGCGGCAGCTGTTCCGAGCGAAAAGCCGCGGAGTCCCGCACGCCGGTGCGGCGGCCGCGAGTACCCCACCACACGTGGGAGCCCCGCAACCCCGAGCGGACCGCAACGGCGACAAAAATTAATAACAACGGCAAACATATAAGAAATTAGGGGCGAGTTACGAAGTTTAAAGTTTCTTGGAAAAACAGTGGAACGGGGAAGATGCCACGAGGAAGGAGAGCGGAGCATCCCCCAAGCCGGCAGCGACGGCGATCCCACGGCCCCGGGACGCGCACCCTCCCGGGGACCCACGGAAGGAGGGAGGGACGGAGGGACGTACCGGCAGTCAAGCACACGGGCAGGAGCAGCCGGAAGGTGAGCCCGCACACCACCTCGCTGGCCATCGCGGCGGACGGGGGTCGCAGCCGGCCGGCCGGCCGGAGAGCCGTCCCTCTCTGCGCGCCACCGCCGCTCCTAGGGCCGCCCGTGAGCGGAGCCGCCGCGGCGGCGGAGCATCGCCCGTCCCCTCCTCGCCTCAGCCGCGCCGCCTCACGCCTCCCGCCGCATCCCGGCGGCAGCCCATGCAAGCAGCGCCGCGCCGCACCCCCGGCCCAGAGCACGCACACGCCCGCCCCTCCGGGGCTCCCCCCACCGCCCTCCCCCGCTCGCCCGACGGCGCGGGCCCAGCCGGCGGCACCCGGGAGCGCCCCGCACCGCGCCAGGGAATTGCCCGCGGTGCGCCCCGCCCCGCCCCGCTCCGCGCCTCCTCCGCCCCCGCCCCTGCCTGCGCGCCCCTCCGCCGGGACCGTCCTGCCACCGCGCCGGCTCCCCTTCTGCGCTGAAAACTTCGCCGGTTTTCCCTAACGCTTCTTTTCGTGTTGGTTTTGGAGAGGGGTGCTAACAATTTTTTCTTTCTTCACTTTTTTTTTCGTTTAAATTTTTGTTGTTAACAGGGTTTTTTCTTGATTGGGGAGCGGTTTTCTCTAATCTGTTCACTTTCCGGCCCTCCTTCTTCTCCCCCCCTTCCCCCTCCCCTTTCAGCTGCACATTTAGGTCCGCAAGAAAATTGTCGCCTGGAAAAAAAATAGATCTCCGGTGGCTGGAATGTATTTGACTTTTCTGGAAAGCTTTTTACCCTTTAAAATACGGTGCTGGTTAGAAAATGCTGTGGGTTTAAAGGGACCGCTTCAAGGCCCAGCTGGTGTGTCCATGTGCGTGTGCTGAATGAACCTCACAGGCAGGGTTGGAATAGCGATGCTGTAAAATATAAAGTTATTAATGTTGTTATCAATACAGGTAAAAATGTGTTTCACTTTTGGCAATGTATTGCAATGCCTCACACTTAAATGATGGAAGTTTAGACTGCACATCCTCTTCCTGGGGGCAGTGCTTTAGGTAACTTCACTCTGGGGTCAGAGAAAGCAGGAGCAGTAACCCTGTGGTCCTTGACATAACTTCTCAGCCCTTTCTCCTGGTGAAGAACCTCATCTAGTCTCACCTCAAATGTAAAGAGTCCTAGATTTTGCTCTTGGAAGTTTTGTTTGAATGTTTGTTTTGGGATTTTTTTTTTCCTCTTATAATTACTTAAGCATATTTTGCTTTCCTATGCTTTCTAAAAGAAAGTATTTTCATATCCTTCTTGCAGAGAAAAATAATTGCAAACGTGAACATGACTCACAGGAAAGTATAAGGGGTCTTTTAATGAAAAAAATTAAAACTATGCATTTGGGGGGTTCAAATGACAAGTGTTGAGCCGTGTAGACATCCGAGTTTTGTTTTATGAATAATGGCAATTATTCAGATACTCAAATATTATGTAATGTGCTAACAGAATCTGATACAAGTATATTTGAGAAGTAAAGAACTCTAGACTTAGATATATGAAAATGCTCAGGAAAGCTAAGAAAAACCAGCCACAGAGAGTAATTCCATGTGCCTAATGAGTCTGATAAAAGGAACCCTATCACCAGAGCCTAAGCTTCCTCTGAGGAGGTACAGTCAGCTCACAGGCAGTGTGTGGAGTAAAATGTAACCTCTATCTCTCTTTACAGAGATTGTAAGGAAGCCCCATCCTAGCAGGATGAATGTGACACCCCTTCAGGGCACAGCCTGTGGAGGTTGCTCCCTCCCTCCCCAAATTCAGGCCCAGCGTGGCTCACCCACACATCTTGACCACGAACCAAGCCTGGATATGTGATTCTCAGTCTTCTGGCACAGGTTTCTGTGCACATCAATCTTTGTGAATACACCTAGTGATGGTGTCTGTAGGTGGCAGAACACTAGGATCAGCAAGTACTTAGTCTGCTAAAGCAGCTGATCAGCCTGTGGTAAAGTTAATCCTTACATTGTTTTAAGACCACAGGATCCATCTTAAAAATTTTAAGTTTCCAAGGAAGCTCTCCTTGCCTTCGAAGCTACAATAGTAGTCTCTGTGTGTAGGATACACGCACAGCTGAAACATTCTGTGCACTTTGGCAACACATTTTCAGATATTGACTGGGTTTGGGGGTTTTTGTTTTGTTTTGTTGGTTTTGTTTTGGTTTTGAGTTTTTCAAATTAGCTAAAGCCAGGATTAAGTATTTATTGTCTTTAGAGTAGAGTTACCAAATTCATTACTTCAGAAAGCATTGGTTTTATGCTAGTGTTTGGGAATTAATTAGCCACTTTTCAATACTTTCTATTCACACTGTATGAAAAGAGGAGTTTCAATAAATGCATTGCGTGGCTCCTTACATTTTACCAGACTGTTCATCTACTGCAAAATCTATGCAGCCGCAGTGCCACCTTTTGGCTAAAACGTCTTTCGTGTAAGCAACAACATCACTTTCCTGCAACTGCTGGGAGTTAACTGTTTGCATACACAGAATTTTGAGAGAACAATGAAACATCCATTGTCCAACCACACACCTCTGGAGTGGTAAAAAGTATAAAGAAATACATGAAGCCTTACCAAGAATTGTGTACACCTTCTGTAGCTCAGCTATTGACAGAAACAATAAATGCATTAACTTGAAAATTGGAGAGGCACTTTAGCCAGCGTGGAAGCAATAAAGCACAGGACTGACTTAAATTTAGAAAGGGAAACTGAATTAATGGGAGAAGTGTCTGTTGGATTAAGTGTACCTAATAGAGAGCAATGGTTAGAAATAGGCCAGGAGGTTATTTAGCTAATTCCAGCTTTTTAAAGTGACGCAAAAGCAATTTGAATATAAAGCAAGAGGTTTGCTTCTTCCCTAAAGACATACAACTTACTGAAATCACACTGTGGACCACACAGTTTTCCTCTTTCCCTCTGTAAACCACAGGAAATTGCCAGTCTGTGTGACTCCTTCAGCATCCAGTAAATGTGCTAGCAGTGGATGTAGCTATCTCATCACCTATTGGCATTTCTTTCCCTTGCTTTCAGCTACCAGGATCTCAGCTCCCCAGATGTGTAACAGTCACCTTAGTTGAAAACATTTTAGCACTGGGGAGATTGATGAAGCTTTAATAAAGAGTGGGAAGAAGATCTTACTTTTATAAAATAACAAACCTCAGCCATGAAAATATTTGCTCTACCTCATCTTGTCACCTTTTCTGTACTGATAACTTGGGGGGTTTTTTGAAAAATGTTGTTCCCACTCCATCCAGTAGGCAAAATCAGTGGCAGTGAATTGAGTAAGAAGCCAAGAGAGCTACTGGGAGGGAAAAAGTTCAGAATGTATTGTATCACCAATTCCACAAGGTAGAATATAATAATTTAGAATTGGTGGTTGAAGTTGACTGTATTGAGCTGACTGTCCAAAACAATGCTGTTCAGAAAAACATCTTCTAATTGCCTGAGCTGTTGTGTTTGTTTGGCTGTTTGAATCATGAACTCATGCTTTTGTTCTAACAGTCAGAGACTCTGAATAATATAACAAGGGCTTAGCTATGGATACATGTGTATATATATATATATATATATATATATATATATATATATA
This sequence comes from Molothrus aeneus, assembly GCF_037042795.1. Taxonomy (NCBI): domain Eukaryota; kingdom Metazoa; phylum Chordata; class Aves; order Passeriformes; family Icteridae; genus Molothrus; species Molothrus aeneus. Next base: position 100,756,318 of record NC_089646.1, on the reverse strand, counting down.
TATATATATATATATATATATATATATATATATATATATATATATATATATATATATATATATATTACATGATCACAATCCATACAGTTGGCTCACTCCATAAATGAGTGCTAAACTAGCTGAAGAAATAAAACTCCTCTATATAAAAAGGCAGCAAGGCATTAAGTTCCACTGAGAGGCAGGAGAAGTTACTGAAGCCTTTTCAGGGCAGTCACTGCTGTACAGTGCTGGTTTATATTTGTTATTCTTACAATATGAGAGTCCTGCTTTGGGGACCTGTGGGGAAGGAAATGGCTTTAACATTTGCAGTGATGATTAACTAGTGTGTTATGTCTCTTGATCCATGCTCCCTAAGAATACGTGAAAACATCCTGCTCCTTGTACCTATTCTCCTCCTGCTCAGTCCTGTCAGCAGCTGGGGGAACAGCCTGCAGTGGCTCACCAGGAGTCAAGCAATTCAGTTTTTAAGCTTAGTTCACATTCACCTCTGACTGAAACTGTTATTGTTCTCTTCCAGCATGGAGTTCAGTTAAACTTCAAAATAATATTCAAGTTCAGTTCTGGTTCAAGAAAAGTTAAAAAAAAAAAAGAGTTCAAGCTAATTTTTGGTTCAGAGTGAGTTTAACTCCCCAGTACCAGCAGTAGTCAGTAACTATTTTATCTTCCGAAATTATGAGCTTGTCTTGCTTTACAATAAGGAAATTCATTCCACTCAAATGTATGCTGAGTAGGCATCCTTAGAAATATTCAGCTGCCCCAGCAGAGCAGGAAAGTTTCTTAGGAGCATCCAAATTTCCTCCATGCTTGATATATCTTCCATTTATTAATCCACAATTTCACCACTCATTTCAGATGAAATAGAACTGGGCACAGGGTGTGCAGAAGCTCTCTAAAATCAGATGCATTACCAAAGGTCTGGGGTTTTTTGCCTCCTAGACTGTGTTAGTGTTCACAATTCATGTTACAGAGTCTGTCTAGAACTTTCATCTTGCTCAGTAAATACCTATTTATAGAAACTCTTGTTGATTGCTGGTCTTGTTTTGATGGGTTTTACAATCTGATCAATTAGGAAGTATCAAAATGTTATCATCTTTACTTGAGAATAATGTAAAACTCAACAAGAGAGAACTGTCATGTACTCAAGCAGTTCCTGTTTCATCATGTTTTGTAAGACATCAAACCTGGCAAAATCCAAATCATGTCTCAAAGCATCATTTACTGTCTATGCAATTATAAAGGAAATCTGTTCTTGACTACTGAACACTTCCACATAGATCAGAAGTTAATCATTAGGAGCAACATTCATTATGACTGTTAGGGGAAATGACATTGGCTAGTGGTCAGTGCAGAGGACTAACAATACAGAGCTGCTCACTGAGTGGATGGAAACCAAAACCATCCCCAAGCTCCTCCTGCATTATTTTGTGGCTGCATCAATAACACAGGAAAGCTCTTCCATATCCATTTACAGGAGAGGCTAGACAAGGTGGAAGCTTGTGGGATCTTCACATAGAGCTGTGACATGACATACCTGTGAATTAACTCATATCAGGAGTAAATTTTAGCAATTATACATGAATTGTGTTTGCTCCTTCCAAATCAAGTAATCATCAGCAGGTGAGACACTGCTTTGTTTGCTCACAAGTTTCTTTTCTTGGTAGAATAAGAAGTATAGGATAGCTTCAACAGTTCAGGATTATTAGTACTTTTAATATTTTCCTGATTAGACTATCAGATTTCTGTGATTGCTGAGACATATTATGTCAGGGATTTTTAAGCACCACACCTCAGTAGTGATCAAATAAAATAAAAAAAAAAGAAAAATAATTCTAATAATAATTCTAATTCAGCATACATAGTATACCTGCCTGCATGTAATCATATATACATTGACATTTTCAAAAGATTGTGCAAAGTCTGAAAGGATTGTTCAATAAACAATGAACCATGAATTTTCCCCTGCGTGTTCAGAGCCCAAACATGAGCAGACTGTCAAATAACAAACAGGCATGTCACATAATTAAAACTGTCTAGTAAAAGAGCAGAGCTTGTCAAGAGTATTTTTCAGTCTGAAAAAAACCACAAGTAATAAATTTCCTACTCGTCACTGAAAAAGAATTAACCTTTAAGATTATCTGTTTAATACTTTTACATTTCAGGCATATTTTAAAGAAAATTTTCAAACAAGATGGAACAATGCCGTGAAATGCAATTATTCCTGGTCATGCTCTGTATCAAGATCATTGGTTTGACTATGGATAATTACAACATGACCATAAAGCACATGATGAAATTAAGTGGTTCCAAGACACTCCTGCTCAGATTGCTGTAAACACAAAGCTGTGCAACAAATCTGAGCTAGCTGGAATTAAACCATGAAACATTCATCTGGACTCCTTTGGAAATGGCTGTCAGCGATGCCTTGCTGTGGTGGGGATATCATTAGTAGCTGGCAGAGAGCTGGGCCTTTGCATCACAGAAGCACCGTCGCAATTTACACTTCTGCTGGCGGCATCAGTGCAGAGCAAAGAGAAATGAGGCTGAGCAGATCCCAAAGCATGCTGGACTAAAACCAGAATTCTCTGTGGAGCAGTATAACAGTAAAATAATATATTTATTACCCAAGTGTAAGAGCAGACATCACTTCACACACCTGTGTTTCAGCCAGAACTCCTTCCTCCAGCTGAGCCTACGCAATCAAGGAAACCACTGACTCCTGCAAGTCCTGAGCTCAGATCCAGTTTAGGATGACTGTGACTGAAATGCATCATTGCTGAAAGCTGAGCAGTGGGCAGGCATGCCCTAAAAACACTCTTCTTCGTTCACGTGGGATTCGTGGGCAGGGAGCACTCCCTTCTAGTGAGACAATGAAAGGCTTTCAGTCCAGTGTCTCTTTTCAGTTTCCCCACATCTTCCACCTCATCCCTCCCTGCCTTTCTGCAGAGCCTACTATTGCAACACCTGCTCTTCTGCAAGGGCTGGAGAAGCTCAACCTGTCCTTTTGCTTCCCTTTAAACAGGCACTGAAAAAAATCCTTATAAAATCTCTGTGCGTTGTTACCACACCTTAGGCAGCCTCAGGCAGATCTGCAATTTAAGGAAGCAAATAGGAATTTCAGGTTGGAAAGGAAAGTAGCTCCAGCAGGACTGTGCTAAGAAAGCTGCTGCCATGCCTTAGCTCAGTCACCTGATGGGTGAGCAGACACACAGTCCTTCACCTCTCCCCTTTTCTCATTTTTCCTGTCCCTCCAGGATAAACTCCTTGAGAGAAGCTCTTAGCAACTAAAGGATAAACTTGGCTTGGAGGAGAGGGACAAAATGAGGAAGAGAAGGGAAGGAAATGATTTTATGTTCACACACACATGTGTGCTTCATCCCTGTCTTGGGTAGGAAACAGGGAGTCGAGAAGTAGGAGAGGAAGTCAGCTGATGAATGGCTCCAGGCAAAAGAGAATTACCTGGCAGGGTTGCTCCATACAGCAGTATACATTTAAAAATAATTTTGAAAACTAACTGGTTTGGACAGAGACATCTATCCCCAGAGAAACCAACAATGGAAAACCAAGCAACAATAATTTTCCATTCCAATGACCAGTGCTATAATTAGATAATAATGCTAGAAATTTAGTCCACTTTGAGGTGAAACAGGAAAGTCATGCATGCTGCCTGACAGCTAAAAAAAAAAAAAAATCCCTGTTAATTCATTTACAGGGACTGTTTCTGCGGTCAGACAGATATTTCTTTAGTAGTGAAAATTCAGCAGCTCCAAAAAATTACTGCTGAACTAGAGAGAGAGCTTCATATTGAGCTCTCAAACATGTGACACCAAGGATCAGACACCCTACACACATCGTTGGTGACCTGGACAACAGGCATGGACAGTAAACTCTCCTCTAAGCCAAGGAGTCAAAGCTGGCAAAGGACAGGCACATTGACCAGTGTGAGAAAACTTGGAATACCACTGCTTGTAACACTTCTGTTTCATGGCACAAGAGGAGACAAGTTTGACTTAGAAAAACACTGCCTTCATTCTTAAGAGGAAGAACACCACTGGAAAAAGCATACAAAAGTTACAGAGCACATGACTGGAGTTACAGGATGGAATCCTAATTAATACTTTTGTTAAAAAAACCCTCAATTTTAATTCTTCATTCAGATACCAGTTTGATTCAGCATTGCATTATGGACCAAAAAATATTAATTAAAAACCCTCCAAATAATCTAAATATAATTTTCTCTCTAAGATGAGAGGGAACCAATTCAAGTTATGCCAAGGGAGGTTTGGATTGCATATTAGGACAAATTTCTTCACTGAAAGGGTTTTCAAGCACTGGAACAAGCCATCCAGGGAAGTGATTGAGTCACCATCCCTCAAGGTATTTCAGTAATGTGTAGACGTGGCACTTAAGGACTTGGCAGTGCTGGGTGAGTCATTGGACTCAATGATTCAAAGATCTTTTCCAACTTAAATGATTCTGTGATTCTGTGATAGTGCATTTTCCTATGGTCTGGGGTACAAACTGAGATTTGAACGTGAAATCAATGCAGGCATGTGAAGATGGAAAATATTTCAGATCTCACATAAGCATTGCCAAACCTGTTTCATTAAATAAATAAAATTTAAAAAAAAACCCAACCAACCAAAAAAAAACCAAAAAAAACCTAAAACCAAAAACACCAGACAGAATTATAGATGCAGACCTACATTTTGGTAGATAGTGAGGTTCCTATCACTGCTTCTGAGTCTTTTAGATTGTTATCCAGAGATATAACATTTTCCATTTACATTATAGAGAGAGTATAAAAAAAAACTTTTTAAATTCATTCTGGGAATAGATCCTTTCAGCTACTTATTGAGGGGTTATACCTACCCTGGTAGAAAAAAAAAAAAGGAAATGCATGTTTTAATATGGCAAGTGGATTCAATTTCTGAGTAGGTTTATTATTCACAACAGGGTCAAGTCAATCTCCAAAGAAGGACAAGGAGCTCCACAGGATCAGATTCAACTGCTGATGTGCAGCCATCTGACATTGTGGGATTCATAAACCAATTTCTTGGTTTTGGTTTTTTGGGTTTTTTTTTATTCTACAGAGAGGTGTACTGGGATTCAGGTAATTTGTGTGTGACAGATCCATGAGGCATCCACCTGCAAGTGGCACAAAACAGGCAAAGCAAGCGCAAGTTGTTGCATCTGTTCTAATCCTGCAAGGCTTGAGTAGGGGGCTCCTAGCCCTCAAGCACACACATAGTACCAGTAGGAAGGTCAAAGGATCTGCACCACTACACTTTCTAAAGTGATTCTGCTGCTGCACAGACTTCTGCTCTCAGGCTGACTTGTTTGATAGCTGAAGTGGGCACATGTAAAGATTAGGTCTGTGATATGTTTTACATACATGGATATTTTCACCACCCAGCTTGGGAGCCCAGTCTTCCAATAAAGTTGAGAGCTGCAGGCACATTTAGAGGGCAATCCAGAGCTCCTGTTTGGAGAGTGCTGGATTTTTCTCTGAAGGTACTCATCTCTCCCTCCACTAACTCCCTAGCAAGACTAGAGGGTTGGTAGTGAGTCCATTCCTGGTTTACCTGCCTGTTACAGGCCCTTATGAGCAGTAGGGACAGAGAGGCAGCAGGATGCCAGAGCTGCCTTGCTGCTGTGCACAGTGGCATTCTTTACCATGAGGTCATGAGTCTACAACCCAAGACACCTGAGAAAACAAGCCTTTTGCATCTTTACCTCTCCTTGGTCAACTCAGCTCAGCTGGAAAGAGAAATAGCAGGGTAAGGGATTGGCTGGATGGACACAAGAAAAGCGTTGTGGTCAATGGCTCTATGCCCAGTGAAGGTAGGTGACAAGTGGTGTCCCTCAAGGCTCTGTCCTGGGACAGGTGCTCTTCAATATCTTCCTTGATGACACAGAGAGTGGGATTAAGTGGACCCTCAGCAGGTTTGCAGATGGCACCAAGCAAAGTGGTGCAGTTGGCACAACAGGAGGACAGGACGACATCCAGGGGGACCAAGCTTGTGAAATGGGCCCACAAGAATCTCTTAAAGTTGAACAAGTCCAAGTGCAAGGTCCTGCATCAGGAAAATCCCAGACATTATCACAGACTGGGAGAGGAACTCATTGAGAGTAGCCCTGACAAGAAGGACTTGGAGATTGTTGTGGATGGAAAGCTGGACATCACCCAGTGATGTGCACTCACAGCCCAGAGTGTACTCCTGGCCTACTTCAAAAGCAGCATGGGCAGAGGGTTGAGGGAAATGATTCTGCCTGTACTCCCCTCTGGTGACACCCCACCTCAACTGCTGTGTCCAGCTCTAGGGTCCCCAGCACATGAATGGCATGGATTTGTTACAGATTCAGGGGAGGGACATGAGGAGGATCAGAGGGATGGAGCACCCCTCCTATGCAGACCAGCTGGAAGAACTGGAGTTGTTCAGGCTGGAGGAGAAAAGGCTCTGGAAGGACTTCATTATGACCTTCCAGTACCTAAAGGGGGCTTGTCAAAAAGCAGGGAGAGGGATTTTTTATACAGGATTTTTTATACAAGTGATAGGACAAGGGACAACAGCTTTAAATTAAAGGAGGGTAGGTTTAGATTAGATTAATGCTTTACTCAGAGGGTGATTGGCAGTGGAACAGGTTGCTCAGAGAAGTTGTGGATGTCTCATCCCTGGAAGTGTTTAAGGCCAGGTTGGATACAGCCCTGAGAAACCTCATCTACTGAGTGCTATCCCTGCCTGTTGTAGGGGAGATTGGGACTAGACCATCTTTAAGGACCCTTCCAATCTAGGCCATTCTGATTGTATGACAAAAATTAAACAGTAGAGGGCAACAGGTTTTGATCAGCCCACAGCTACAAACACAGTTTAGTTTGGACATTTAAGGGAATTCTTGAATCTTGAGCAAGCTGTCTTATAATGAAAAATCAAGTGGCATAACATTATCCAAGTGTGTATTTCACCTGGGCAACCATGAAGTTGACTATATTTCTTTGCAAAATTTTGCATGGACTTTCTTAAAATTACTTCCTACTAGTAAACCTCATCATGTGACTTGAATTCTTCTCACTTCTTCTGCATGTTCAGGAAAATCCTGAACAATTATGAAAAGCACAGTGACATTTTAAATATCAGTTGCAGCATTGTGTCTTTTCTGTACAAGTTTCCTCCAGAAGAGTGGCAAAAGCAACCTAAAAGATAGAAGTCCCATTTACCGTAAAACAAGGACTAGAAAGACAAAAGAGAGAAGTCAGGGGGAGAAAAGATATTTTTAATATGTATTTAAAAAATTAAATTTTTCTACTGTCATTATGTGATGTATTTTATTTTGATACAGGGAAACATAGTTGAGCATAATGCTGAACTTTATATTTTATCACCTTATCCAAGGTGATAAGAACAGGTTGGCTTTGTAGTTTAGAGACACAAAAGAGTAACCTAGACTACCACTGTCACAATCGCACCCCTTGGATATCAAAGCACAGGTAACCAGGTATGGTAACAAAGACAAGACTGGATGTACAGTGAAATACCTGACTCAAACACTCTGAGCACAGATCAAGAATGAGGTGCTTCAAATGTCATGGAAGTTGGAGGCAGAGCTGAGCTTTTTCATTCTAGACACATGACAGGGTGATCTCCTTTTTGCCCTTCCCTTGATTCCTCTGGTCCCTTGTGTTTACAACTACACCAGGGAAGAAAAAAATCTTTCCCCTTCTTCCACGTCTCCTATCTATTTGTAAAATTCCCATAGTGTAATAAATAATAATAACAATTTTGCAGTGGTTGTCTTCCAGCCTGTTTTTATCTCACTATTTCCCAAACCCATATTAAAGTGACCTCTGCTTATTTGCAAACAGAGCACAGAACTAAAACCACTGGAGGAGGATAGGAACTCTTTGGCTGGAATCAAATATTTTATTAAACATGATGCATGTCTCTTTGCAGATGAAAAAAGACTAGATAAGAGGAATGACCTTCAGTTTCTCATTAGGGAAATGTTTTCCCTTATTCTCTCCTGTCTTTGCTTCGTTTTGAATAGTCTTTCTTGAAAGAAAAGCTTGTACAAAGACAGTAATAACATGGTTTTTACAGTTATTAAACCACTATTGTGGTGGAAACAACAGTTCTCTTACTCAAAAATGTAGGTGTGAAGTAGTCTAAAAATAGGAAGTGAAGTGCCCATGAATCATGATTGTTTTATACTTTTCCAGCTTACAGGCTGGAGTATTTGGTAAAATATAAGTTTTTAAGTTAATTCAGAGCTTTTAGGTACCAGTTTTGACTGTTACCTGAGCACAAGAAAGGCACAAGCAGCATCCTCAAGGCTCCGAACCAATTTTTAGAAGCAAATCGTTCTCTAATGAACAAAGGCGCAGAAATAGTCCTTTTGAGTGTCTGTGTGAAATATGTGTCACCTTGGAGAAATCTCATAGCTAGGAGGGATACACATCATCCATGACCTCTGCAGTCACACAGCCTATTCAAAATGACAGGACAGAGTTTACAGCAGTTTTCCTTCTTCTCCCCTTCCTACTCATCTCCTGCACCCAGTCACAGATCTCCAACCCAAAATGCAGGTGCCAGCCATTAAGACATGCAGGTAGCACGTTTGACGGGGCAGTGTCTTTATAACAAAGTTCAAATCCTAAGCAAAGAGTTCAGTGCAGCTGCGTCTCTCCTGGATGAGTTGCAGGAATAAGGCTAAAAAGCTGCTAATTTGGTTTGCTGACTTTGTCTGGGTTAATTTTCTTCATAATAGCTGGTATGAGGCCATGTTTTGGATTTGTGAGAAAAACAGTGTTGGTCATTCAGGGATGTTTTAGTTATTGCTGAGCAGTGCTTACATAGAGTCAAAGTCTTTAATACCTCACACACCATCCCACCAGTGAGAAGGCTGAGGGTGTGAGAGAATCTGGGAGAGGACACAGCCAGGACAAGTGACCCACACAGGCCACAGGGACATTCCACACCCTATGGCATCATGCTCAGTATATAGAGCTGATGGAAGAAGAAAGAAGAGGTGTTTGTCCTCCCAAGTTACCATCAAGAGTGATGGAACCCTGCTGTCCTGGAGATGGCTGAACACCTGCCTGCCCATAGTGATGAATAAATTCCTTGTTTTCCTTTGCTTGCGTGCGCAGCTTTTGCTTTACCTTTAAACTGTCTTTATCCCAACGCATGGGTTTTCTTACTTTTACCCTTCCAATTCTCTCATGCATCCCACCAAGGGAGAATAAGTGAGCATCAGGATGGTACTTCATTGCCAGCTGGGGTTAAACCATGGCACATAATTAAGAGTCACACTGTAAAGGCCATGCTCAGACCAGAGCTGCTGGATCCAGTGTTACAGGAAGAGTTACATTTATATTCTTGATGCACTTGTATTCAGAGACCATCTAGTCAAGATCACAAGACAGAAATGGTTTAGCCTTGACATCATTGGCAATTCTAAAATTGAAAAGGGTTTGTTGTTTTTCTCTCTCCCTTAGAGAATTATGCTCAATATTTTCAAGGAACTGTCATTTCCTGTAAAATAATGTTTATGGTGGCAGGCTCTCAGTCTTTCTGGTAATTTATTTTCAGAACATTATTATTTATTGTAGCTGTTCTTTGTTCTCTGGGCTTTTTTCTGGCTTTCAGCAGGACTGCCCCATGCCTTTGCAAACTGTGGAGATTTTACAGTGTAGTGGCTCACAGTCATTTCAATCTATTTGAATGAATGCTGAAAATGCCATCAAACTTCAGTGCCCACTTGAAGAAGATTGTAAAATGAACATCAAAGGAAGGGGATGCCCATGTTTGCATTTTCTCCTTCAAAAGCACTGGGCTACTCTGTGCAACAGCCATGTTTGTTTAAATCAACATGATGTGGGAAACCATGCTAGCTGTCTTTCAGTTTGCTGCTTTTCTTTAGATCTGCCAATAGCCACCCCACATCCTGATCACCATTAGGTTCATACAGATGGGTAGTGTTCAACCACAGGCATTTACCATGAAAAGTAATATAAGGAGGATGCTGAAGACCTTGGCATGACATAGTAGATTCCTATTACAAGGTCGTTCCTAGTTATTACTAGTCATTACTAGAGTTCCACCTCTAGCTCAAATCTTCTGGATAAATCTCTGTCCAGTTGTAAAGAGAAGGCAGTCACACAGTATCAGAATTTAGATCTAGACCTAGCTTTTCTTGAAGGAACTTATCTCAGTATGCTGCACAGTTAATCCTCAAAAGAAATCAATCACAAATGTGCTTCTGACACTAGGAAATGCTGCCTCAGCATTTTCAAATCTTCTAGGCTGCAAAAGCAAAATTATTTGTCCCACTCACAGTCCTTGTGAGCAACGTACTTTCCATTGGCTGCAGAAAACAGTAAGATTTGCTTAGTGGCAAAACGTGCAATTGGCAATGCAGTTTGTGGTCACTAAAAGGAAATCCCATGACAACAATGACTTCAGGGAACAGGTTATGGCTCAAAGACATGAAAAGAAAGGAATGAAAGGCTCAAGTTCAGTGCCTTTCCCAGGAGACAAAATGTCTACCAAAAGCATACTGTGACTGGTGACCTACTGGGGCTGAGACCCAAAGTGCATTGGGTCATGAGAGGTGCTGACAGCATCTCCCCAGAATGTGGAGTTAGAAGGAATATAGGCATAATATTCTCCTAGGTTTTTACTAGGAAATGTGGAGACAGCAGGCAATGTTCTCCCACTTCCCCTCTGCTCTCTCTCACAGACACTTCCTTTGTCTGTACCAGCTGGGTTATTAACAGAATATTGTTTTTCATTCCACTTCTCCTCCCTTTGAGCTTTCTATACTTCTGGTCACAGAGAAGAAGGTAAATAAACCTTTTTAATTACATGGTCTGTCAGAATTTTTCCACACTCACCCAATCTATTAATTTTTTTGTACTTCAGATTTGTTTTTAACCCCCTTCCCTTACACTTAGCCTTTTTCAGTTTGTATCTGAATGTACCAATAGAAAAAAAGCACAACCCTTTCCCTGCAGAAACCCAAAAACAGTTGTTGCAAAACTCATTTTATGACAACATCAATTTTTCCCTTTGTGTAGCAAAACTAATGCCTCTATAGACCTGAGAAATGGTCCAAAAGGGAAGATACTTACCACTACCTTCCAGCTGTGCAAAATAATGCAGTTTTCACATCAGAGAACCAAATGGACTTTGGTTTCTTGTCAGATGACTTTCACAGATATATAAGGATATATTTCTTACTTTCCAATTGGATTTTAAATGTAACTACATTTAAAGAGTTGGTACTCCATAGACCAAACTCTGACAACAGAGGAAAAATACAGTTGAGTATATTAGCTTCCAGATTAGCCTTACTTTGGCTTTTTGAATCGGTGCTGAAACTTGTGCTCCTGTAGGAAAACTATTCTAGCCTTGAGGCATCTTAAACACAGGGCATGGAGTCAACTGACATAAAGAGTACAAAGATAATTTTTGTGCTAAATAAGAAAAGGATTCCTTATTTGTAAGCATGGTGGTTCTGATACAAGGAAGATCAAATAGTAGCTCCTTTCTAAATCCACATGCAAGCATATTTTCATTAATACCACCACTTCCTCTGCTTACCACTCCCTGAAATTAATTGCCCCTATTCTGCCAGACACTCATCCCTAGCTCTTCCACCCTTACCCATGGAGACCCAGGACTCTGGATTCCCTCTTCAGGCATATAGAAAGAAAATCCTGGGCTACTGCACTTGAAAATACACTTTTCTGAACCCTTTCCCATGAAAACAGAGCAAGTAGCAAAGATAATTGCCAAATGGAGATAGCCAGCAGTTTACTGTCATCAACTCACACAGACAACCTGGACACTGAGAGAATAACATTTTGTGTGCTAGCAAAGTCTTGGACAATGAGAAATGTAGCATATTTTTCAGCAAGAAAAGAAATAATAGCTTTTTTCCTTTCAAAAAGAATTTGCAACCTTCTTTTAAAACTCTAAGAATATTTGTATTCTATTGAAATATCTATTTCTCCTGTATGTATACACACATATAGTAATAGTCTGAGAAAGTGATAACCTCTCCAGAGATTTTTAAATTCACCTTATGAAATGAGAGCTTACTGCTGCCAGCAGTGAGCAGGCCAACTATATTATGACTGCACTCAGATTCAGACTATTTCATGGTCCGTTCCTCCCTCCTTCCCTCCCTCCCTTTCTCCAGAAGAGGTAGTTCAGGTACAGAGCCAAGGACACTTCCCTTCTCCAGGAGCTTACTTTCAAAGTCCCACTCTTAGACTGACCCTGCTCCTACCTTCCTTCCTGCATCCAAACAAATGTTGCTGTTGGCTAAAAGCAGGAAGAAATGGAGGTTGAAAGTGCCACCCTCTACAGTCTCCCCTTCCTCTATGTGCCTGCCCCTGCTCCCCAAAACCTCGGAGAGGGAAGATAGAAACAGGTCTAGGGACTGCAATGTTTTTTACTAACAACTGGTGAGACTGTTTTGAGACGGCCCTGCCCAGAGATGCCTGGAGGAGTTGTCTCACCATGAGTTTGAATCCTGTTTCTGCCAGTTGTTATGAGCAAGTGGTTTCTACATGACCCTCTTGCTGTCCCACTCCAGCCTGGAGCTAAGCCCGGTCCCACCCCCGTGGGGGTGTGGGTCTCTCTTCTCAGCCTGAGCCTCAGCCCTGCTGCACCTTTCAGAGCCTTTGCAGAAAGGAGCTAAGAGACAGACAATCACAGTTTGTTTCCCCTGGTGTTCAAAAGCCTGCATTGGACAAGGAAAAAGATTGGTAAGATCAGGACACTTTATTCATAATTAGACACAGATTTAACAAAATGTACAGCAGAAATGTTTTCCCTGACATGATGTAGAGGCCTTTATTGTACTGCTGCTTGTGTTACCATCCTTAATCACAATGTCTGTGCTCCCATAAGACTTGGTGGGGTGGTGGGAGGGGACCAGACAGGAGTGATGGGGAGCCTGAGCACTCAATGCATCCTTTACCAGAAGAGCTGTTATACAGCAGCTATGGGCTCACCTGCAAGGGGGCTTTCTGGAATAGACAGTAACAGAGCAGAAACCAACATAGATGTGGCAGCAAGAAGCAGGGCCATGGTTGCTAACAAAACATAACTAATTCCTAGATATTGCCTCAAATGTCACACGGGTAACTGCAGTCATCCTGGTTCAGAGACAAGCCTGAAACATCTCACAGAGTGGCACATAAGAAATCTTTTCAAGATGAAAACTGCACCCTTCTTTAAGCCTCCGTGACTTCTCCAGGCATTCAGTATTTGCCATAACCATCATGGGCACTGTTGTCATTGAGAACATTATCAACTAGGTTATTCTTGTGCCTATTGGAGCAGACTGTAGAGTAGTCATTGAATTTTTGGCTTGAGACCTAGTCTTTTGGTGGAGGAGGAGAACAGCATTGAATAAAAATATCTTGGAAATGAACTGGCTAGAAAAGGAGAACGTTGTGGGAGGCAGGGAGCAGCTCATGCTCAGCGCTTGGTTCTCCCCCGCCACTGAATGCTTTGACTGCACAGTCTGCCTGCTCGGGAATGAAATGCCTTCCCTGTCAGGCAGTCTGAGGGACATCCAACTCAGAGTCTGGCATGTCCAGGGTAAGAAGGCTGCAAGAGACCTTCTGCTACTTGAGTCCAATTTTAGAACAGAGGCACTGCTCCCCATCAGCATCACCAGGACGCCTTTGGATTGTCAATAGGCAGGGTGATAAAACAGACTAACGCCTTGCTGCACTGACACACATGAATTTCCATGGTCAGAAAAAGATCCTAATTTGAGGAATATTAAGTATCAACTCAATTAAGTATCAATTCCTTTGTGCTGGACCATCACCTTAAAGCTGATTTTAAAAGTAAATCAGGTATGTTGGGGACTTAGCTGTCACAAGCTGCATTACCATGTAAAAAACTTCTACCCACAAAGCAACTTGGAGACTGTTGCTGTTCCTTTTTGCAATTTATTTATATCCTCAAGTGAACAATAAAACACAAATAACAGTAAATTTTTAGGAAAAAAAAAAGGAAAGGAAGCTGGCCTCATGTCTTATTTTAACTGGATCTTTCCAGAGGAAATGCTATAAATTGCACATGTTACTATATAAGCATCCTATCAGTGACCACTGAAAAATTAATTCTAAAGAGATAAATTGGTTTATTGCATGAACTACTTTTCTGTGAGTATATGTATATGATGCTCTTAATTTATTTTCTTCATTATTATCAAATACAATAGTGTTAAACCCTCAGGCATTAAGGTGAAAGCCAGAAATGAGAATGGTGAGAGGAGGAAGAAATCCTAAAATACCAAACTGAATGAGTGTAAGCTGCCAGGCAATACCCCTGACTGGCAGCTCCCCCCAAAAAATGCTAGTTCTTTGCAGTGGTGAGATTTAACATGAAAGATGTTCTTGCACCTTAGAGATGCTGGATTACAGAAGAAGCTGGGGAGTCTGACTGGCCTGTCAAGACTGGTGTCTAAAAAGGAGATAAAGCAGAAAGAAATAGAAAGAGACAAAAAAAGGATACTCATCTCTCCTTGGGGCTGTTCTGTGCAGTTTTTAGCCAGCACTGAATAAATCTCAAAAACAGATCTTCTGGGAACTCCAGTGCCTGGTTCTCAGCAGTACTTCTAGGCAAAGATTCAGCAGATGCTTACCTTGGGGAATCTGTCTTCTTAATATGCATGGAAACACCCAGGGTACATCCATCCAGGGATCCTACAGCACTACATGATTCTGTGCAAATAGTTGCTAAGTAGGGAAATCTGCCTTCACAAAGCTGCACAGGGGTATAACAAAATAACTCTTAAGGTCTGCATGATGCAGTTGCTGTAACAATTTGTGATCATATTTGGCTGATCTCACGTCTTATCTTAAAAATTAGAAACTTTCCTGGATCTACTCTCAGGGTGCAGACAGCCTAAGGAGCTGCATGCTGGGGAAAATATGCACTCTTTGAATAGATTGTAACAGCCTCCAGTTATCCCAGTTATCAGAGTGAATCAATATGGATTAAGGCCTGCCATCCCACTCAGCCAGTGCAGAAGCACACACTAACCACATCCTTGAAAGATAGCTTTGGTGCCATGTTGTTGAAGCTTATATCATACTTAGAGCACTTTGCATCCTGAAGTTCCCCAACTCCAGCTTCTCTTTTGAACTCACAAGTTGCAACTGAAACCAACAAAAAGCTCTATTAAACATTATCCTTACCTAATTGAATATATTAGTTGCATAGAGCAATTACCTTCTCCTTTTTACAGTATAGTAAAGCACTTATGGTATAATAAAATCTACCACACAGCGCTCAACAGTCCAGTGTGTTGAGCAATTCAGTTTTTAGTGCTTCATGTAGGTTAGGAATTGATTTTAATTGCCTGGCATAAATCACACAGTCCTACTGTAGAGACCCTTATTATTTCACAGACAGAGCTGGTTTTAATCCTGTATATTCATGGGGAATAAGAGGGTAGCAGAACGAAAAGAAAATCACATTTCAGAAGTTTACTTCTGAGGAAGAGAGATTTGTTCTGAATTCAATGAAAATTTAAGAAATGGTCTGTACATATCATGAGCACAGTAGTAAAGAAAACTTTGTACATCACCACTAAACCTCAGGGACTGCAATTGTTTCATGAGCTAAACCTTGACAAACTATGTGAGACTTACAAAGAGAACTTACAAGAGTACAGATGGAAATTTATTTTGCTTACACAATCGCTTTAACCTCTTCCTAACATATCCAGAAATAATATCTCCATGTATTTTGCATGTATGTTTGGCTTTATAATGCATGTGAGAGGGAAGCACTCTCTCATGAAGTTTGGATCCTGTTTGTAGGTTTTCTGTTCCAACACAGTTGAGTCATTTGTCTTAGTAATAACTTAAGTAAAATGAAAACTAAACCAAAACATCCTGCATTAAAAAAATAAAATAAAAAAAAGAGAGATTAAAAAAATAGCTGAAAATGTCTATTTAAGAGTGAAATTGAGGTGGAAATGGTCTATACATGATTGTGAGCCATCATCTAATTAGTACATTCATGATGATACCATTTTTTGTCTATATGCACAATAGTTCCTGAGGACATATGAACATTACAGGAAAGAGATTTTCATCTTGTATCTTTAAACATCTAGACCACAAATTCAGGTCTAATCAATACTGATTTACCTTTTTGTGCAAATACCAGCCCTGAACATTCAGTGTCTGCAGTCCTAAAGTCTCCTTGGCATTGCAGAATTCTGATGTATCTGTATTGTCTGTATGAGGAAAAAGCAGAAGATGAGCACTGAGATTCCACAGAGAGGAGTTAAATGTTAGAGTCAAAAGCACTATTTATGGTGATAGAAAGAGATATCTTATGTTTAGTTACAAGTATCTTATGATTTAGTTACAAGATTTTAAATCTTCAAAGCTATACTACAAGGCTCAAAGAGGTTTTTTTATATAGAGAGAAAAAACATCAATAATTTTAAAAATCTGAAATAATTTGCAAAGCAAACTGAAAAATCATTTACCTCTAATTAATCCCATTAATTACCCCTTCTGAAAATGTTCAATTATTGCTTTCAGCATTTTTGAAGACCTTTTAAATTCATTATTGGACTATCAGCTGCAGATTTATCAAATCTAGACAGGCTAGGCCATCATTCATGGAACCAATTTATACAAGCGCCAGTTAACCACCACATGCAAAAACTGGCTTTTAAAGTTCACAGTGCTGTTACAAAGGTCATGGTGATACTTAGTGAAAATTGAATCACGCAGAAGTCGATACAAAAAGACATATTGTCTTCCTTCAATAAGGATTTTAATGCTATACCAGTTTACTTACCATCAAACTCTGCATAGTCAGCAAGCTAATAAAGAATTTAGGATTTATGGGCCCTTTAATTCAGCTTAGAAAAAAATAGTTAGAAAGTGACAGACTAATAGGCCAATTATCTGAAGAATATTTTGTTTATTTGGCAGAAATTACAAGGAGATGCATAATAAAAATACCTTCAGTAACCAATTTACTCCTACATTAAAATAAACTCATTCACGACTACTGTGCTACAGAAAGTACCATTAAAATGTTCAAAGTTCTTTCCTGATGCCAAACAAAAACTCTTAACCAAGGCAATATACAATATTAATATGGTTTTATGGTCAATTTATGTCTAGACACAAGCAATAAGAGGTGGAAGAATACTACAGAAATTACAGCTTTTATGCAGGAAACAGGAACAAAGCCCCAAAGGATTGTATCCACATTTGTCTTACTCCAGATTTAGAAATTATTATTTTTTCCGTATTAGGTATGGGTCTAAAATATTAGCTGTTTTCTTTGCATGAATGAACACTGGAGAGGGAATAGTCTGACAGTTTTTTATTAAAAAATACTTGAATAAAATTTTGCCTTTTTTATTTAGCTGACATAACCCAACTGTACTGTGCTTCATACTGGCTAACAAATGGACTTCTTGAAAATAACCACAAGTGTCCACAGATTTTGACTAATGACACAATGTCAAAGACCACAAACATCACATACTTTAGAAGTTTAAGTTCTGCTTAAAATTAAAGAAATGCAAGCCACTATGTTTCTAAAGCAATCAAAATAATGGTATCCCCATATTTTGTGATTTCACAAGCTTTGGCAGGAGACATGAAAGAAAGTTTAAGCCCTGTTTTTTCATTTGGGGTACTTTATAAAGAGCATGTCTGCATTAATAATCATAGGAAGGCATTACAGTTCCAGTATGAAATAAAATAATAAAATGCCAACATATAGTTCCCATATAATTAATCCTATACATTATCTCCTCTGAGCATTGACTTTACTAAAAATAAAATAGATAAGGAGGTAGTAAGTGCACAATTTCCTTACTAGGTCATGGGAAAAATGTTATTAGAGAACAATATTCTCAGGATTTTCTGAAATGACTAGTGTCTCTAAATGTCTTAATTTGGGTCATCACTATTTAGACATAAGGATTTTCATTGTTAGAAAATGGGTGATTCCATTTCTAAAATCAAGTTTCTTCAAGATACAAGAAACTGAACTTTGGGAAATTAAGACACACATATCACTTTCAAAGCTCTTGGCTGGAATTTTAGTTGGGAGAAGAAATAAAAACTATGAACTAATTTCTGTGGCCACTGTGTAACCTTTGGACTTCTTTAGACCTAGCTTCTTCCTTTGTTCCCTTGTGAGATTCCAGGAAACCAAGATACTTTGTTCCTACCAGATAACAGTAAATTGTTATTAAAGACTTACTTGTTTTCCTCCATGAACTCAAATTTTGGATCCGTTGCTGAGACATGGTGGCCAGTGCCATCCTGTCCAACTGCTGCTCCTAGAACTGTCAGCCCCAAGATTAGTGTTTGCTTAAAGGAAATATAAACCAAAATAATATGCAAGGATAAAGAAAATGGTAATACTAAATTTGTCTGATTTTTACAGTGGAATTTTCCACTTACCAAAGAAAATTCCAGCAGACAGAGAACTACACAATGTCAGAGTTTTGTTTTTTCATTTGTATTTAATGGAGAAGATTAAAGGAATCATTCATGTGGTAGATTAATCAAACTATCCTTTTATTGAAATATAATTGTAGGTATAATCTACAGCAAATCAGACTGCTAAAGTGATCCCACACTAAAACAGTGGTTTGATAGCTTTCTCTCCTGCTTGTATGACTTTGCAATGAAGTAATTTTTTTATGAGGCAACAAAGACACACTTGAATTATTCTACAAGATGCTTTGTAGGTGGGACAAATAATTTCTGGATTTTTATTTCTCACAATGACAGCTTTCTTACTGTCCATAGATCAGAGAATGAAAAGGAACTTGTGGAGATCATCTAGTCCAATTCACAGGATCAGGAATGGATCTGATATGGATCATCACCTGTTAAAGTCTTTTTATCTCAACCCATGAGTTTTCTCCCTTTGACCCTTATGATTCCCTCCCCCATCCCACCAGGGGAGAGTGAGTGAGCATCTATGTATGGCTTAGTTGCCAGATGGAGTTGAACCAAGATAGAAATTTATGGGCCAGAATGCAGGCATAAAAACGAAAGCTATTTTCTAGAGAACTCATAGAAAATCAGTGAAATGAGTTGGAAAAATTCGTAAGTTTGTGCAGAACCCTCCTGCTCTAATACTATCAATTGTGTATTGTGTCTTCAGTACAGCCGTTATCTTCCTTTTCAATTAGCAAAATCTGTAATTTTGGCATTTGACAAAAAAGTTAGGAATGTGGTGATTCACAAATACAGGCAGAATCACCAATCAAAATTCTGACAAAATTTTCATAAGAATTAAATCTTTTAGGAGTATCACTCAGGGGTACTGAGTGATTTTCTAGAATAAGTTTACATAATCATTAGTGAGGGGGAATGGGAAACAAGGCCGACATAATCAGCTTCAGTGCACCAAAACTTTCAATAAACACATTCTTTGGTAAGGTACAGTGCTGTAAAGGGCTCTCTACATACCACAGAAGGAATGTAGGTACTTTTTTGTTGAATGACTGAAAAATATGCAATTGTGAAGTAAAGGATCTAGAAAGGGGAAACAAAGAGATAAAGCAATGTCTCTCACCGGTGCATTTTTACCTGCAAACACTTAATGAAAAGCCCATGGGTGGATGCCTCACAGAAATAAACTTAAATTACAGAACTGTTCAATGAAATTAGTTCAAGTGTGTCACATGAGAGCTTTTTCAAGGACCATGGTTGCTTTCACAAAATAAGTGTGCAACAATTAAAAACCAGCAGATATGAGGACAGGGAAAGAGAAAATGCCTTACAGTATCAGTTGTAAAGGTTTTTTCCTTTCACTTTCAGGCAGGTAGTTCTGTTTTTGCCTGGAGATAGGTGCAAGCAGAGCTCAGCTCTGCAAGTGTCTGCTGAGGGAGCACAGCCCTTGTCACCATGGGTGCTTTGGAGGCAGGGGAGCTGCATGACTGCTGCTGAACAAGAGCAGCCCTCAGCAACGCAACTACTGTCATGGCCAGAAACCAGGCTGGCTCTTGGCAAGTTTCCCCATGCTGTTTCCCCATGCTACTCTCTCTTAAGTGCCTCATATGAAAGGGGTATTTTTTTACCAGGGAAAGACCGGCTCTGCCCATGTGCCTGATGAACTCCCAATTCCTTCACGGAGGCTGTTGACACAGCTGCCAATTAACGCCATTTGTGATGTACACAAATGACTACAGAGACTTTCACAGGCCAAACAGCACGTGGACTTTTCATTCATTACTGTCATGGGTTAAATTTAAGCTGGTGACAGAGAACAGATGTGAGGGGCCCTTTAATCTTGAGCTTTTCCATCCAGGCCTGGAGGTATTTCCAGGGATTTTTCTGAGGGCTATAGACCCAGTTTATGCTGCATAAAAAATTATCATGGTCACGAAAGGTCTGTGTTTTGACAGTGTCCAAGCAAAAGCCACTCTTTCCTGAGCACCTTTGACATAGCCTTCATCAAAATCCAAATCTTGAGGCATTATTCTGCCACACAGAATGCTTCCTGACAGAAGCAGGACTGTCAGCCATATCTCTGCACTGATCAGCCCATCCCCAGATGAGAGGAAAAAATTACAGAGAGACCTCAGGAGCCTTTGTTATTTTTGGTTGAGTCATCAAGAGACAAAGGAAAAGGAAATGGATCTTCCATCCTACTGAAATGCACACGGCAGTGGCAGGCAGGACTAGTTTCTTTCATATTCTCACCTCAGAAGGTCCAAATCCTTCTAGGATACTACTGTCACATCTCCAGCTGACCCGTGAGCACAGAACATTTACTGCCATGCTCTGGGGAGGCACTTCCACAGCTGCAGCTATGCTCCAAGATCAAATTCTCTCCCTCTGTGGCTCAGTGTTAACATTAGGATGTGTCTGAATAGAGAGGTGAATTTCCTCTTGTATCTTCCCTACCATTGTGAATCCTCACATATCCGTAAAGACTTACATAGTGTAAGTTCCAAAATACTATATTTACTACATAGTACTAGAAACCATGGAATTGTATTTTACACTGAGAAAAACAATCCCACACCGACTAATTGCCCAGTTTCTTCATGTGTGGTATTCGGTAATTGCATGCACAGGGAGGTGATGATCTGTTGTTCTTTCAAAAATCTAGTAAGGATGAATGCAAACAGATCCCCTCTGTTCCAAACAGTTGGACAACAGATATCAATGCAAAACAGGAGAGACCTTGACCCACTGACTTCAGGAAGAACCAGGTGTCTAGTGCACTGTTCCAAATCTGTTCGCACTTCTGAACTCTGCAGCTGTTAATATCTCTCCACACTCATCTCGCTAAACTGCTTCCATGCACATCTGTATCTGACATGCTCAAATCTCCTGAGCACTTGAAATAACATACAACATGCAGAGATACCATTAATAGGAATTCAGATGGTGAGGCTGATGTTTTCTTTCTTCATCAACATCAAGCATTTTCCTGGGAAAACAACATTTTCCTGCTGTTAGGATTCTACTAACAGAAGCAGAAAAGGGAAGTAGGTGAAAACTAGTAAAAGCATACAGGAAAGTAGACTGTATCATTCTGTGGGTCACTTTCCATGATCATCTCATTTATTTTCTGTTTACAAGAAAAATTCTGGAGTAAAATATCTGAAAAACAGAAAAATCAGGTCTAATAGAGAGAAACAGTCCACAATTTAAATCCTTTTCACTCTATTCAAGTACATTAAGGCTATTTCTGATGTTTCTGGCTGTTTTGAAGGTGAAGCCACTCACATCAATGAATCTCTCCCTGATGCATTGACTTCATTTTATTTTGTCTCTTTTATTGGCAAACAGGTTAAAACACATATTTACACATTAATTTCTACGATCTTTGGCTCAGGCAAAATAATCTACATCTACAGAAAAATAAACAGCCAACAAATGTATTATAGAGCAGTTGCCAAAGGTTCAGACTCATTGCTGAATAATTTTTTCCTTTTAGTTTGGATACCAGCCCACAGTACTGAAAATTTACATTGCAAGTATGACAAATGACCTTCATTTTGTCTATTCTGTTGCAAGCACAGCAATGAAAACAAGAAAATAATATTAGGGAAAATCAGCTTTTCATCTTACTTAAAATCCATACATTGATTTTCATTGAATCACAGAAAAATTTAAGTGGGGAGGGACCTCTGATCCAATCCCCAGCCCAAATCAAGGCCATCCTCAAAGTTAGACCAGCTTTTCCAGTTCTTAGAGTTTCCAAGAATGGAAATTACACAATCTCAGTGCAGTTTGCTTCAGTGTTTGAAGACTCTCATTATTAAAAAAAAAAATCCTAATATCCATTTGGAATTTCTGTTTTGTCCATTGCTTCTTGTCCTTTTGCCTTGCACTTCCAAACAGAATATGGTCTCAACTCCCTTATAACCAGACATTAGGTAACTGAAGGCAGCAATAAGATCCTCTCTTGGCCTTCCCTTTCTCAGACAGAAAAAATAGTTCTCTCAGCAGCATTTCCTACATCAAATGCTCCAGCCCCAGCCATCCTGGTGGCCCTCTGCTGAACTCATTCCAGTAACTTAATGACTTTTTGCCACCATCCATGCCTACTCTATCTTGGTACATTCCATAAATACCATCTTCATCTAATGAGATGAAGTTTAATTTTACATGTGTGGGTGAATCTGATACTAACAGCAAATGAATGATCACCAACTGGTAGCAGACAGATGTTTCGCAAACAAAATCTCTGTTCCCTTCTTTCCTACATGGGCCAGTACACCATAGCACATCCAGTCCAGCATGTGCCTTGAGAAGTCCAGACACATGCCCAATTCTGTGGCAATGTGTTATGTAAAGTGTGCTGGTGTGTAAGAAGTGCTGTTGCCTAAAGCCTAGGTAAAATTATCACTTTATTATTAAATTATGGATTTCAACAAGCAGATGCCCCTCATTACATCATGTATCCCCAAAAATATGATGCTGTAATGAGAAAAATTCATTCAGCAAAACTAAACCCCAGCAAGTAAGAAGCTAGAGATGGTGCTGCAGGGAGAAATACACAGGCATTTTGATTCCACAAATGATGACCTGTTATTGCCAGGTATGTAACATTTGCCAACAAATTAAAGACCAAATTAAAGACTCATTTGAAATTGGACGTGAAACAGCTCTTCACTGATTGTGGAATGGCCTATTAATACACCCATCTAAATGCTGTGATTCGTATTCCTCAGATAACACAACATATGCAGTGCTGCTAATAAAAAACACACATAGTTTCCTAACGTGGGCTGGCAATAGTTAAGCATTATAATTTGAACAATGGGTCAGTGTTGAGGTGACTGCAGTTCAGTTCTCTTTTGCCAGCTATGGCCTAGCAGTGACTAAAGAGAAAGCAATTCCTGTGTATTAGCAGCTTTGAGACCAGCTAGCAGAGCCAAATGCTAGCAGTTAACCAATGTGGGAAGCATAGTAGAGGTAAGAAGACTTTTAGAAAGCTGTGAAAGTAGGTTTTAGAAATAGAAAGAGTAGAGAACTTAGAGTTGTAAAGTTTGAAAGTAGAAAAGTTATAATAGTACAGTAAATAAGGACATTAAATAATAGTTTGAGTTTTTGGTTTGGCTAAGGTAGACCTTAAGGCTGTAGAAAAATATACTTAGTAGGATAGTAGAAAGTTTTAAGTTTAATAATAGAGTATTGTGTAATGTTAATAGAAACTATATAAGTAAACGTTGTTTGAAGTAAATGTATGTGTGTTTTAGTGATTGGTTAGAATAATTATTTCTAAGTTTCAGTAATATATTATTAGCTAGAAAGTTTTTTAAATGTTCTGTAACAAAGAAATCTTTGGCTGTTGTTGGTAAGATGTGAGTTGTTATTTTTCACTTGTCTCAACTATGTAATGATACTGATGTTATAATAAAGTTTAAAGAACATTCCATCACTTAATGGAATAACATGCTCCTTAAATAAACAAAAAAATACATTAAATAGTGAGAAACTTTAAATTTTACTAGTGTACCTTTGTGTAAAAAACTTATAACAGTGTTTTACTAGATTAAAAAAGCACATTATAGTAGAACTATGTAACACAAATTAGTTAATAAATAACTAAGAAACTTTCTCTGTATTTGTACTGAGAGGGGCAATTGTGAGAGACATTCTCACAATTAAAGGTGAGAAGACTTTCAGAAAGCTGTGAAAGCAGGCCTCAGAAACAGAAAAAGCAAAGAACTTAGAGCTGCAAATTCTGAAAGTAGAAAAGCTACAATAGTACAGCAAACAAGGACACGAAACAATAATTTGAATTTTAGGCTTGGCCAAGACAGACCTCAAGACTGCAGAAAAATATACCTAGCAAGATAGTAGAATGTTTTAAGCTTAGTAATAGAATATTGCATATTGTTAATAGAAAACATACAAGCAAGCATTGTTTGAAGCAGGTGTACATATGCTTTTAGTGACTGGCTAGAACAATTATCTGTAAGCTTTAGCAATATGTTATTAGCTAGAAAGTTCTTTAAATGCTCTGTAACAAAGAAATCTTTGGCTGCCACTGGCAAGACATGAGCTGTTTCCATCTTTCCATTGTCTCAACCATGTAATGAGACTGATGCCACAATAAAGCTCAAAGAACTTATCCCAACAGTCCTGTCCTGTTTGTACAAACCTCCAACACAAACCAAGGGATAACATGCAAAAACAAAAGCATTTTTCATTTTCTCATAACTGTGGATCAAAGTTTGCCCCAAGGACTACACTAATTTTTTTCATTCACTTTTTAAGTCTGCTTTGCAATATTTTCTATTAGTGAAAGACTGAATCTATCCATGCTGTTTTCATTTCTATCTGACTAGGAAACTCATGATGTCTTCATTAGAAATCCCAGACTCCTAAAAAAGGCTGAATTTTCATCAAAGTACAGCAAAATATTGAAGATCTGTTTTCTTCTCTCTTTTGTGGACAAATTTCTCCTAAATTACTGCTATGTTTAAGCTCATGCTCTAAAGCCTTTGCAGATGTGCTGTTACCTGGTACAGTGTATACAGACTCAGTGTCTTTACCACTGCTCCTGTACAGGCTGTGAGCTTGGGGTTGGAATGTCAGCCACCACTTCCAAGCAGTTATTTTAATGGATAAAATGATCACAGAACTTTTCTTACATCTCTGACATGGCTCCATTACTTTTACAATTTAAACAAGGGTAAAAAACCCAGCCCAAATCCTTCAAGCTTTTTTTTGATAAATGTCAGACTGGAAACTACGCTTTGAGAATGTTGTATTCACTTCATAAATTGTAAATAGATTTCATTATAAATTGATTAGAAGGGCAAAAATTAGAGTATCATTTAAATTGCATTTTCACAAGTATTCATTAAGAAATACATGTAGTCTTGCATACTTCATAAAAAATAATGATCTGACTTTTTTTTCTTTTTTTTCATTGGTTGAGGGTTCTCTGACAAACAGAACTATCTCCTGGAAAAGGGGAGCACCATTTCTCATGATTTGCATTATTTTTTAAAAAGAATAAATATATTTAGAAGTGAAAAGAATAAAATTTAATTCCATGGAATATGAAGAGATGGTATGACCAAGAGCACACTTCAGATATCTACCTTCTCTTAATGGTGAAACTCCTGAAGGAGTGATGATAGTTTCTTCAGGTGTGTTCATGAATATTTACCCAGAATGACACTTTTGAAGAATTTGATGCAAATTTCACAGGTCTCTGACTCAGAAAATAAATTTCATGTCTTGATTGAATGCTGGCATCTGAAACAGAACAGCAAGGCAGAAAGGTAATCTTCACTCATTTGAATCTGCCATTTATATGAGAAAAATAGTATAGAAAAATCAAAAAGAAAAATTACAGAGACAACTTTCTTATATTTTACAGATTTTTTTCAAAATTGTTTTTCTTTATAGCTCAATAAAAGAACAAATATTTACCAGTCTAGACTTCTAGAGCAAATTCTTTACATTCAAAAGAAATATGTTTCTTTTTGTTGTTATAATCTAAGAAGCAAAACAATGCTGTACTCATAAACAACTATTTGATAGTCACATTTCACAACAATCCATATCTATCCCTGCTTCAAACTTAAATCTTAAAAGACATCTCCATTTCAACCTCCAGCTTCCTTAGTTTATCTCTGGTCCAGCTGCAATACATAGACCATTTGCCTCATTTTACACTGAAAATTATTTTGGAAATATAGTATTTTCTGCCAACTTAAAACCTTTTTAAAAAATTTACAGAACCTTAAGAATTGTGGTAAATGTCCTGAATGCCAAAACTTCAAATAATAAAACAAGACAGATAAATAAGCTTTAATTACTGGAACAAGAGAGCTTTATGCTATGCATAGAGTGCATAAAATTCTTACTGAAACTAGCAGAGTTTTTCACAATCACATCACAAATCCTTCACTTAAGATGAAAATATATACACTAATAGTTAGTCCTATGCCAAGGAAATATTCATGAATCCACATGAAGTACTAGTTGTTTCACTAACTGCTTCTATATGGTAACAACCATAAATACTGATAATTATGTCAAAATAACATCAAAACAGAAAGAAATTGAAAGATGTCAACTTCCAAAATGAAGATTCAGTGCTACTTTTCTTTTACATCTTTAGTTAGGCATTACTATCAAGTATCTGTGATACTGCTAAGTTTCATTGAATGCCAGGTTATTAAATTTCAAATGAAAAAGCCGACAAGTATTTTACAGTGGCATTAATTCAAGAGTTTAAAAAAATGGTTAAGTTTTGATGTGTATTAATGTTGGATCAATATTAGAATTTAAATACAGGCTAGATACAGGGTCCAATTCAATTAAATCACAGACAGCTCTATCTTATTCATCAAAGTTCAGGGTTTCTTCACAGCTGTTTCACTTCAGTTTATGAGGGAAAGAAGGGCCTATTCCTATCTATGCAGTAGTTCTGAATCCAAAATTTCCACATGTTTGGATCCAACATTTGGGTCCTGGCCCACTTTTGCAACATGTCAGAGCAAAGCCTTAAGACATCAAGTAAAAGGGGATTTTGGGATTAAAGGCAAAAAAGGCATTTAAAAATCTAATTAGCAATATTATGAATTATCCTCTCTGCACTATATATATTATTGCAGCATGTGTCCCAGGCATGACCCCCTTCTGGATAAAAACATTTTTAAAAAAGGACTGGGCTACTGAAGTATCTGTGGGCATTTTGGTGATTCTGTTCTCTGTAACAGCAATATTGAGCAAATGCTTTACTTATAAAATGTTTCTAATATCTCATCTAGCTCAAAAATAATGTTCTGGGGAAACTGCCAGGAATATATATCTTGGTTTTTAAATTACAGTGGTTTCAGTAATGAATCTGCTTCCTTCACACCTGGAAGTGTTCAAGGCCAGGCTGGATGGGGTGCTGAGCAACATGATCTAGCTAGTGATGTCCCTGCCCAGGACAGGAGGGTTGGAACTCAAGGATCTTTAAGGTCCCTTCCAGCCCAAACCACTCTATGATTCTGTGACTCAAATCTCAGTAAGTGCTTTTGACTAACTTATAAGAAAGACAAGTTGACAAAATGTAGAAAAATTACTTATTCATGATTTATAACATGAAACTTCCCTGCTGGTATTTACTAATGGCTTTATTTAGTTTAAATACAATTTTATGATTAAAGTATGACCTCATACTACTGAAGTGAACATGAGAATATATAGCTGCAATATGACATAGCACTGTGACTCACTCCAAGCCCAGCCTGTAGGACGATGCAACGGCATTGTGACAGCAGAACAGCTCTGGTGAAAGTTTATTAAGACCTTCATTATGAAATTTTTTTAAAAGACATTTTATGTTGGTCTGTTTTGAAAGTCATGTAACTTTAAGCATTTATCATTAATGTTTGAGCTAGCAGTACTAACTACTGACATTCCATGTTCTAAATCTTCTCTTTCTCACTGTCAAATGTAAATGGTCTGCCAGTGTGACTGTAAAACTGTGATCAAAAGCATAGTAAAGAGTTGTCCTTGGGCCTAAGGAGCACTGCAATCCTGCCTTCTGGAATCTAAGTGTCATTGCATTTCACTATCTGTATGGCACCTTTTCAGATCTAGTGTCTTGAGATACGCTGGATGATGAATGTTCTTTACTGAATATTTCAGTATTTTCCAACTTTTCAAACATATATGCAAGTTTTTTCAGAAGAACGTATTACCTACTTCCTTACTCTTTCCAAAATAATGACCTCATGCTTTTGTGCACCCATAAATTGAAGCCTTCTTGCTAAACATTTTATTCCATGTAAAATACACAGTTATCTCCCAGACAGTCTTTGAAATTTTGTAAACTCAGTACAGTTTAACCAGTGATTCAGATTTCCTAAATTTTGCATATTTTACTGCAAATACAAAGATATTAAATGTAACTGCACTCTGGAGTATAGTTTTTTTATATTTTTTTGTCTCCATCCATACAGAGGAGCTAATATAAAAATTGGAAATGTGACATAATGGAATTAAAGTGTAGTCAAACTAAGTGATATTTGATGTTTCCGTAAAGTGAAAAGCAAATTTAATTGAAATTAGCTCTTAACTGAAAATTACAGCTCTAAATAGTGACTAAAAATGAAAGTGAATTATGGCACCTCAGTGTCTGCTAGTAAATGCAACATGTTATAGTTAAGGTCATAGACTCCAGGCCTGGCAAAGGAAACCAAAATCCTGGAAGTTCCTCAGTGCATCCCAAGGGTATGCATGAGTATTTTTAAGGAAAAATTAATATCCATTCCAATGGGTGCATGTAAGTGTAAGAGATCATGTCAGCATTTACAGAGTATCATAAACAACTATGTCATCAAATAGAAAACGTCTTTATGCAAGTCCCTGCTCCATATTGGTTTGTCTCTACATAAATAACAATAAACTAAAAGGAACCCAGACATATTTTGATTACTAAAACTTCTTTTGAAATTTTGAAGCTCTCCAAAACAAGTTTTAGTAAAACCATAATAAAATTCTCTAGGTTAAGTGATGTCATCCTGATGTTTTCTGACTTTCTCAAACACCAGAATGTTCTTTGAACTGTACTGCAAGAGCTTGGAATACTTTTCAGACAGAAGTACCACCAAAGAATTCACATGGAAAGCAATTTCTGTTTTACTTCACTGTTCTCTGCATGATTATTAGCTGCAAATAAATTTTAAAATATTTCTAATTTCTCTTGAAGGAAATGATGGAGTTTTAGGAGTACTGCTAATTTCTTTAATCATTGCCCAAGACTAACACTAATTTAAAAGTTAACTTCTTCCAAAAAGCTTATTCTTTCTCCAAAAACTATTCTTCATCAGGAAAGCTTCCAAGTATCAATGAAAAAAATATGTGTTTATTTGCAATGATCAAAACCTAGCATCGTTTACGTTGGAGTAATGTTAGCAGAAACAGCAAAAATCTTTTCCAGTCTTTTGTTTTCTTTTTTTCCATGTTAAGGAAAATATATCCTCTGTTTCATTTTACCATCTCAAAGGCCATGGTAATATAAATGCACATCCTAGAGTGAAAATGAATGGGTGGGAAAAGGAAGTCATTCACTCTCTGAGTAATTAATTTAAATCAGGTAGAAGAGGGCTTGTTTCCTCCTGGTAGTTAGGAAATAAAGCTCATGTCGTGGCAAACAACTAATATGCCACAGGAGCTGCAGATTTTTTAAGTGTGCAAATAAATTTTGTCTAGATGAAGGTTTTTTGCAGAAAATGTTTGCCTCTGTTGTGGTTGATTGAGTCATGTGTCGTAATCATACACAAATACATTTAGGTGATCCAATGAAGGTGACATCATTTTATTGCTTCAAAAGTATAAGCACAACTGCACAAAGCTTTGTGTATCTCACTTAGTTGTAGTGTTGTATTCATTAATATCAACCCACCTTGGTAACAAGATGTAGCAATGGCTGACTGAAAGAAACAATGAACATGTTATTCATTTGCGTAAAACTAGGGCAAAAAAGAAAAAGCTGATGAGCATTACAAAAAAAAGCAGACTTGTTTTAACATTATTTGATTTTCAGAATGTGGTTTATCTATTTACATTATTAATAAATTCACATATGTGTATTAGAATTCAGCTTATTCACTTTTTATTGTCTAGTAGATCTAAAGGACCAATTCTGTAGGGAAAAAAAGAGGCTTTCATGCAACTTTCTGCCAGTACAATATCATTCTTAGAAAATAGCATTTCCTGCATCAAACTGTACAGTAATTTCTAATTTAATATAAGACTCTCTTGTAGTAGAACAATCACATCTCTGATGCTATTACACTTTCAGAACAATCATGCTAAATACAATCACTGTAATTTTGTATTGTACTGATCTTCTCTGTAGGGAGGGATTACAGATGCTGTTAATATCTGAGGAGCTTAATAGGGGAAGGCTACAAGTTAGAAACAGTGAACTTCATAATGGTGAAATTTAAAATTCCCTGGGCTCAAGGGTGACTGTCTCAGCCAGCCACCAGGTGTAGGACATCTCTGTTTCCAGGCTTCCAGACCCTAAGACTACACCTTCCTTTAGTTAGGGCAGGCTAGACACCAAAGACCACACACAGGTACATTCAGGAGGGCATTTAAAACTGAAGGCCTCAATCACAATCTGAATCCTATCTTGCAGAGCTTTTTGTAGCTTCTGGTTTTGCAAGAAATATAGCAGACACCAACTAGACTTACTAAAGACAATAAATAAATAAAAACCCACTGTTGACTTCATAGCAGCGGTGATAGATTTATCTCAGGATTTTAATCAGACCTCAGGAAGGCAATTTTTAGCTGTGGCTTTGAGTGCTGACTATCTGAAGAGAGTAGCTGAATTCCTCCGTCAAGTGGCCTCTTTGCAAGAAGTTGCCACAGCTCTTCAGGGTTTGGCATCCCAAGGAAGTGGCAGTAGCTAATGAGCAGCCCTGAGTCTGATGTCTGACCTCCAGGGAGACACTTAAGTGACCAGCAGCCCTCTCTTTACTTATTATGCCTGAAGGTCAAGGGAACTAATTGTGCCCCTCCACTCTGGTGAGACCCCACTTGGAGTGCTGTGTCCTGCTCTGGGACCCCAAAACAGGAAAGACTTGGATCTGTTGTAATGACTCCAAAGGAGGGCCACAGAAGCAATCAGAGGGAGGGAGCATCTCCTCTGTGAAGAGGGTTGAAAGTTTCAGGATTATTCAGCCCAGAGAAGAAAAAGGTCCAGGGAGAATTTAATTGCAGCCTTCCAGTATTTGAAGGGGGCTTATAAGAAAGTTGAGGACAAATTTTGAACTGGGTCTGTTGCAACAGGACAGGGGGCAATGGCTGTTTAAAACCATTAAGGAAGGTCAGTTCTGAGGAGATATAAGGAACAATGTTTTTATGATTATGGTAGTGAAGCACTGGAACAGAGAAGCTGTGGGTGCCCTATCCCTGGAAGTGTTCAAGGTCAGGTTGGATGGGGCTCCGAGAAACCTGGTCTAGTAGGAGGTGTCCTTGGCCATGGCAGAGGGGCTGGACTAGATGACCTTTGAAGGTCCCTTCCACCTGAAAACATTCTATGATTTTATGATTCCCTGCCTACCACTGGCAGCCTGTGTTCCATTCTGTAAGCCAGATACTCACCCATACTTAGTCTGAAACCTACTGAGCAAGGGCCACATTTGCTTCATCTTGTTTATTTCTCCCCTTCAAGAAACTGTCTTCATGCAATGCATTTTCTTTTACATTAATTTCTATGAGTTTGTGACAGAGAAAATGAGACTGCCAAAGCTTGCCTGGAATTCAGCTTGGAAGATGATGAAAGAAAGGGAAAATTCCCTCTGCTTCAGTACCAAGATTACAGGCAATTTTTCCAAGATATTTTTATTTTGTTTTGTCTCTGGATAGATGATATTGAAATACTTCAAAACAAAAATATTGAAATACTTCAAAACAAAAAAAAGAACTAAAATGTTTCAGCTTAGGCCAGTTCCATTTAAAATTATACTGATGAGAGGAAACATCCAAATTATCATACTAAACCTTTATAGCTTGTGAAAATTGAATTTTTCAGTGAAATGTTTACTAGTCATGTATTTCATGAGACCATTTACATCAAGACATATTTTACAGGATCCTAGGAGAGTGCATCTGGAAAAAACTCCTCAAGAAAACATCTTGTGTTGGGAAAGGATAAACAATTGACAGAATCACAATAAAACCTCTTTGTAATAAAAATTAAACAGTCTTTCCATCAACTTGTCATAATCAATTTTTTGTCAGCTCCCACTAAGACAGGTTGTACCTTATGCAAGGTATCTATTCTAGGGGTGGGAAAGGCAATCAGGTGGGAAGAAGGAGGGGAAAGGGATGAGTTCAACTGCTCCCTGTTTAGAAAGGATTAAGGCAATGTTTTTACAGACATTCAGATCAATTAGGTATCAAATCCTCTAGATTGTAGTGAATATATTTTCACAAAAGATAGGACAAACTCCCTTTCCTACTACGTATTTGGAAAACAAACAAACAAAACCAACACCGAAAAAAGGGGGCAAAGAAATACACTGTCATAAAGTGGAACTTTACATTTGTTAAAGCTTTTTTTCTCCATATGCTACTTTCATATAGTCTTCCCCAGAGATGTGATTTTTTTTTTCTGTAAAATAGATTGTCTTGACTTTTCATTCTCACTAGTTTTCTGTAATACAGGAAAAGAAAAGAAAACATGTTCTTACTGCAGTATTGTTAGTTTTATCCATCTGGAAAGCATAGGTTTTCCTCTGTGGCATCCCAGTGACCATAAGAACGGAAACAAAATGACAAAGTTAGGTGGTTTAATAAGCTCCTAAAGTGATTTAATTAAGGAAAACCTACTGAGCTTTTAAGCATGTGTTAGCACATGAGATAGCATACAATGAAAAGATCCCTGTGCTTGCATCCTGATTTAAGACCTTGAGAACTTGGCACTATGTTCAGTGGACACAGGTTCCATGACCAGAGGAAAAGCATTCTCTGCCCTTTAAAATACGAAACATGCACGGTCGTATCTCATAGTTTAGTTCACTACTGA
Organism: Molothrus aeneus; assembly: GCF_037042795.1. Classification (NCBI taxonomy): domain Eukaryota; kingdom Metazoa; phylum Chordata; class Aves; order Passeriformes; family Icteridae; genus Molothrus; species Molothrus aeneus. The sequence goes on along the minus strand of NC_089646.1, from coordinate 100,723,265 downwards.
GTAAGTGAACTAGCTAAAAGCACCGAATGATTTTAGAGTTTGGCCATGGAGACTAAAAATCCGTACCATGTTGGGTAAACATGAGTAATCTAGGCCATTGAAAACAAAAATGTTTATAAACAAAAGATTTCAAAATACAGAAGCATTAAGAGTTCATAGAGGGCTGGAAAAATAGATCATAACAACTGAAAAATAAGAAAACAAAATTTCCCTGATAAAAAGAACACAAAATCTACAGAGTAGCCCAAGATCCCTTAGCCATTCATTTATATCAGAATTGCTGGAACAGGTAGAGCAATATGAAATTGATTTTTTAAATCAGCCATCAATGGATATTGCTTACCTACACACTAACTACATATGCAACCTGTGAAATCAATCTGTGTGCACTATTAAGATAAAGTTACTAATTTGAAGGGCAAATCTAATACTAGGTGTACAGTATTTTGATATTCCATTAATTCTGAGTGTACATTATGTTTCTAAAATTAATATCTGCCTCCCAGTAATCAATGAAGAGTGTGAAAACATTTCTAAGAATCATTGTCTTATAATAACAGAGACAGTGTTGAAACAAATGTATTTAAGCTGGAAAATGGAAGAAAGGATTCCTTTGAAAGACCAGAGAAGTTGAACTTTAATGACAGGTATAGGATCCAACTTTTAAAACATCTACCAGTTAGACAAATTGGACATTTGCCTGTCTGGAGTCAAGGCTGGGGACTGTTCAAGGGATACAGTAACATGAATTGCAGAATGACAACAGCAGATATGTGGGCAGCAGAGCTTGGGCTGAACACAAATATAGCAGGACAAACACACTTCTTGCACTGACTTCCAAAAAGCACTTGGCCTCCATGGCTGTAGAGCATTATGGGAAAAGTTTACCTGCTTGTCAGCTCTGCTACAAAACACTATTTATTGCACTTCCTGGATTGACTGCATCCCAGGGTCTTCATCTCCTCTTGTCTGCTGATTGTCCACAGGACTAACCACAGTCACCAGGGCTGCGGGATTGCACCTTCTTGGTGAGATCCTCTGCATCTGGTTTGTCCTTTGCTATGAGCTCATCCTTCCCTGTGGAACAATCTGACCTTACTGCTCCCCAGCAATTAGAATTACACCAAAAGCACTCTTAAATGAAATATCTCTCTGAAGGGTCAAACCCTAGAGAAGAAAAACCTTCTTGTGCTGCCAATTCAAGAGGAAATGAAGTTGCGCATTTAATATGCAGGCAAGAGAATGGCTGTGGCACCTCCAGATACTCCAGACTTAGTAAAAAAATCAATTCAGACTGAGAGTGGGCAAATTAATACTGTGGAATACAGTGGCTGTACTGTATAATCTGTATAAACACTCAATGTCTTTCTCTACATTTCAGCAAAGATTTAATACAGGAGTCTGTGGTGAGCTGACATTATACTGAGATTTCATTTTATTTTTAAAATACACCACAGATCATTTATTAATACATGAAGGATTATAAATATTTAAAACAGGTCTGTAATTGTCAAAATCAATGCGCAAAATATATTAGCTGATTTTTGCACTTACACTGTTCATTTGCTTACTCAAGAATTTGGAAAAGTCTAATTCACAATGGATTCCATCAGTAATGTTTTTCTAACATAAACATATTTTGTAAACTAAATTATCTGTTAGTAACATAAATCTAGACAGTCAGTTATACCATGACTTCTCTCTTGCCTTCAAAAACAAACCCTAATCTCACCACTGTCTAATCCTAGAATTTTTTGGCTCAGGAAAAATTTCTCATAAAAGTCAATAGCAACTGCAAATTAAATCCAGCAGAAATTTTACATGAATAAGGACACTGTGAAACTTACAGATGAAATTTTTCTTGTCATCACACAGAGGAAAGGATAAGAAATTCCCTTTTCTCCTTCTTCATGACTCTTTCAAAAGCTGATGCCAGAGCAAACTATGAACAATAATCTACACAATCTGGGAAAAAAACTGTACACTTGAAAGGATGTTTGGTTTCTTTTTTCCACACATCATGACTTGTTTTACAAAACTTAGGAATCATCCTAAGTTTCCTAGTGTGTTACATACAACAGCATAACTACATTCAGAGGTATGTGCATGTGTATTTTATACAGAGACCTTCTGACATTCATTAACTGTGTTCCTAGGGGATGCACACCCAGGAGAGTGTGTCAAGGGAAAGGAGAGAAAGAAGAAAACCTGCCCAAGCCTTCCTAAGCTACAGCCACCCAGCTAATAAATTACAGCCTGTGGAAGGGCACCCACTGCTGTGTTTTTGTATACCAGCTGGTTCCCAGGGGGCATTCCCTCAGGACTCAGGCAGAATCTGGCATAACTGGACAGGAGGATGCATGTCTGTAAGCCCCGCTGAGCCTAAAAGAAGGTTTTGGCCCTATATTAAATTTTAGCAACTCAAACACAGGACAAATTCTCCACAAGAATAACATGTAAATATACTGACTGTCATGGAATGGCAATGATTGAGAGCAGTTAAGATCTGAGCAATTTATTTAGTAGTGTATTTTAATTTCAAAATCCATTTCACTTGTGCACCTCTGGTTGAACTGTTATGACTTAGTAATTCTTTGGAAGTAGCAGCCACAGCCTTGTCCTTTTGTGTAAGTTATGACCCAACATAATTGTATTCAAACACTTCAGTTTAAAATACCAACATTAAGAGTTTGAAAGTTAAATTAAAAAAAGCCCAACTCAAAAATCTTAAAAACCTTCCCCTAACTATTGATGTTGAGGTTATAAGGCCAATTCCAATGAAAATCTTAAAACCACTTTTTTTTTCTTTTTTTCCTTTTTTTATGGTATTAATGCAAATCTTTTTCTATAAGGCTGCTGGCAGACAAATAAAAAAACACCTGGAATTTGTCCTTGATGATTTCTGGATTTCACTTTCTCCAATATCTCTCACATCTGGTCTGTTTTTGGCCTTTTCTGGTTTTCCTTTGAAATAACTGCAAAGACAGCCTGTTCTCCATCTTGAGTTTTACCCAATCACTGCCCATCTCATGTCCCACATGTTCTGTCTTCCAGGTGTTAGCTTTGTTTCCAAGTACTAAGCTCACTTCCCTAAATCCATTCAAAATGCTGATGTCCAAATTACCTTTTTGTTTTATGCCTGTTGCCATGATGATCCCTTTGCTTCTTTGTTTATCTCTCCAGACAGCAAAAGTTTTCTATCTACCTATTTAGGATTCTTGACTTTGGTGTTAATTGAAGTACTCTTTATGCTGGTAATAGCAACAAACCCTCAGAACATTTTTAGCTAATCAAACACATTATAAAACATTTATTGGAAAAAAAAAATTCCAGTCTAGGTTAAAACAGTCTAGACCTTACCCACACCAGGGCAAATCTCATGGCCTCTCCAGCTGGAGCTGTTTTCAGAAGAGAGCTTGGCTGCCTGCTCCAGGGGAAAAAACAGTGTGGCACAACAGAGAGAAACTGGCAGGAGTGGGGGAGCTGCCACTGAGAGAGACCTCGACAGGCTGAAGAAAGAGGCAAACAAGAAGTTTGACTCATGAAGTTCAGCAAAGGCAGATGTGAAGTCCTGCACCCTGGAAAAATCACTGGATGCACCAATACAGGCTGGGAGTTACTGGCAGGAAAGCATCTCTGCAGAAAGGACCTGGGTGTCCCAGTGAAAAGCAGTGGCCATGAGCCAGCAATGTTCCCTTGGGGCTAAAGAGGCCAACAGCTGCCAGGAGGTCCAGTGAGGTGAACCTTCCCCTCTCCTCAGGTCTGGTGAGACACAGCTAGAGTGCAGGGTCTAGTTCTGGGCTCCCCATGAACAATGTGGGTATTCCAGAGCAAGTCCAGCAAAAGGCCACAAAGGTGATTAAGGGTTTGGAGCCTGTAATAGGCTGAGAGGCTGAAAGAGCAAGGACTCTTCTTGGAGAAGGAAAGACTCAGTGGGATCTTATAAATATCCAAAACACATTTATGGAGGGAATAAAGAAGGTGGAGTTTGACTCTTCTCAGTGGAGCCCAGTGATGGAAAAAAAGGCAATGGGCACAGATAAAAGTACAAGAAATTCCACTTATATATGAAGATGATTGATGCCTCCCTTTCTAGGCTGAGAGGTTGTGGAGTCTCCATCCTTGGAGATATCCAAAACCCAACTGGGACAGCCTGACCCTAATTTGAACCAGGGGATTGTATCAATGATCTCCAGAGGTATCTCAGTCTGAGACTCTTATTCTGTCAAGTCTCTGTTCTAAGAAATACAAATAACATTTTTAAAAAAGAAAAAAAAGTCTGAGAGACATCTGCCTCCTAAAAGCCTTGTGGAGAACATACTGCCCTGTGATATGAGAGTCCAAAGCATCTGTTTCAGGTCAGGTATACAAGACAGTGCCCTGTCTATTCCTGGGGGAGAATCTCTTTGGAGCAAGGCATCTTGCTATCCGTGAAATACTCCATGCAAATCCTACCTATTGAATGTTTCAACAAAATTTATGTATTTCTATAGAAAAATACTGACTTTTCAAAATAATCATCTACTCATATTCCAAACAGATGCATAGATAAACACCTCATTTTGTGCTTAAGCATGTTTTAATGTTGCGTCATTCATCATTATAAAGCATATAAATATTTTAAAAGCGCAGAACAAGTTGACTGTAATATAAACTTCCATACATCTATCTTAAAATGTGCTTGTGCTAACAACAAAAGTTAGGGAGGCCTTTTTATCTAGGTTTCTTAACCACATGAGGCCTTTTCTTTCCTAGGCCCACCTGCTACTGGTGAAATGGAAAAGACACTGTTATGCTACTATACAGCTTCTATAAACAGACACTGTGTGTCTCACCCATAACTGAACTTTTTTCTATGATGTTGTACTCACTAACATAAATTGCAGTCTTCCTTTTAGTTAAGTTTTCTTTTTTATCATATTATTTCCTTTTTTCCTCAAGTTTATTCCAAAACAGTGTCTCTGGAATGCATTTTGAGGTATTAATCCAAATTAATCCATTCACAGAATCATAGAATCATTAAAGCTGGGAAATAGCTTTAAGATCATAAAGTCCAGCCATAAATCCAACACTGCCGACTCAATCACTGAAATGTCCCCAAGCACCACATATACATGCATTTTAAGTGCCTCCAGATATGGTGACTCCATCATTTCCCTGGGAAGCCCATTCCAGTGCTGGACAACCCTAACCATGTGGAAATTTTCCAATCTAAACCTCTTCCAGGAAAACTTGAAACTATTTCCTCTTGTGCTGTCATTCATTGAACAGGGAGAAGAGGCTAATTCCTACCTGGCTACACTCTCCTTTCAGGTAGCTGTTGAGAGCAGTAAGGTCTCCCCTGAGCCTCCTTGTCTCCAGGCTCAATGCCCTCAGCTCCTGCAGCTGCTCCTCACAGCACATTTGTTCCAGACCCTTCACCAGCTCCATTGCCCTTCTCTGGACAGGCTCCAGCACCTCAATGTCCTTCTTGTGTGAGGGGCCCAAAACTGAATACAGGATTCAAGCTGTGACCTCACCAGTGCTGAGTACAGAAGGATGGTCCTAGTCCTGCTGACCACACTCTTTCTGAACCAAGCCAGGATGCCATTGGCCTTCTTGGTCACCTGTGCACACTCTGGCTCATGTTCAGCTGCTGTTGACCAGCACTCCCAGGTCCTTTTCCACTGAAATACTTTCCAGATACTTTTCTCTAAGTTTGTGTGGTGTTACTGTGACCAAAGTGCAGGACTCACCACTTTGTCTCACTGAACATCACACCACTGGTCTCAGCCCATAGTTCCAGCTTGTCCAGATTCCTGTGCAAAGCCTTCCTACCCTCAAGAAGATCAAGATTCCTGCCCAACCTGATGTCATCTGCAAAGTTATGAGAGTGCCCTTGATCCCTTCATCAAAGTCATCAATAAAGATATTAAACAGGGCTGGCCCCAACACTGAGCCCTGGGGAACACGACTAGTGACAGGATGTCAGCTGGATGTAACTCCATTCACCACCACCCTGAACCCAGCCACCCAACCAGTTTTATTTCCATCAAGAATGCTAGTGGCTCACTGTCAGGAGTGGCATTTATTCTGGACTTTCAAGAATTTCCCCCAGCACCACTATCCTGTTATATTTCAGGTCATCGGGTAGGAAAAAGTAATTTTGCTTTGAAGACACTATCCTGGCACTATCAGGCACAAGAGCCTTGATGTCATGCCTGCTACATGGCATTGCCTTGCTGAGACCTAAAGATTAAATGCCATTTCTGAAAATAATTTAGAAATAGGAGGAATATGCCTTTATATTATAGACCAAAAGAAATAAGTAGTTCTGCTTGAAAAAAGTAAATATTTGTTCCTGTAGGTGGATATTATTCTGACTTTTTGAGTGAAGAGTACTAACAGCATGAAGAGAGCCAGATGTGCACCAATCTTTTTATGTTCCTGCCAAAGGTTATTAGCCAATGCTGTTCCAAAGGAGTTAATCCACAAGAATTCAAACACAGATAGTAGCTGAGAGCAAGCAGCTAAAATCATTGCATTGCTTGATCCATTCATGCACATGGAAGTACTCTGCACAGTTTGAGGAGAAACTCACACATGTTTTGCTGGAGAGGTGCAGTACAGCACCACCCTCTTACTGTTGGCTTTATGACAAGGCTTTTCTCAGAGCAGGCTTCCAGCCAAACTGCTGGAATGGGCAGGCTGAACTGCTGCAGCAAACCAGACAAACAACAGTAAGCAAGTTTAGCACTAACTATTGCTTCTTTCTTTTTCATAGGTCTGTATATACCTAGCACTCGTTTTATCTTGTCTTCCCCTTTTATCTTTTTGCTCAAAATACTTCAATTTTTTTTTTTTTTAACTGACTAGGGTTTCCTAAAGTTGAACTTGGTAGAGATACTGTCAGCACATGAGATGAGAAAAGGTAGCCTTTCAGTTGATCTCCTTTCTTGCTGTGCAGGCCAAATCCTGCAAATCCTGCCTAGGGGGGCATGAAATGTTTTACTGACAATTTCCATTTTTGTGAATTTTCACATCTAAACCTGACCATTCAAATTCAAGTTCTGCCTGCATCATCTTTTTTCCCCCTGAAATATCTTGGAAATGGTAATAAATTGTATATTTTAAAATGTGACAATTCTTTCAAATATATTATAAATTGGTCAGCTGAAACTTTATGATGGATTAGAGGAAAAATTGCCAGAAAAGGTATTGCCAACTAGCACAACAATCAGAAACTCCACTTCCATTGTTAAAGTGGATCATTATAACTCAAGTCTCTATTTCAGAATGATTCAGCTCTTGTCAGAAATTTAGATTAAAAGGTGAAATTAAAAAAAAAGGAGCATAACTAGAATCCCAATAAGAAACCAAACAGAAATTGTAGTTAGAAGGTTTACCATTGAAATCTTTTCTGAGAAATGAATAAAACTTTTAAGGGCCTTTATTCCATTTCATACAAACACAATACTAGGCAAATCCCTGAGGTAGTGAAGTTTGCTTTTCTCTTAATTTAGTCATGATCCTTAAGAAATATTCTGCCTGCTCCTAGCAACAAATCCTTGGATGACTGACAATGCAGTAGATTGGTTATTATATCAAATCAATCAATACCCAGTGAAATGAGTAAATGAATACCCTGTGGGTATCTGCAGTCTAAGATCTTAGAAAAAATTTAAACTTCAATTAGAGGCTTAAAATATTATCCATAATTCAGAAAATTTAAAATTAGTAATTTTAGGAAAGAAGCAAAGGGGGAAAGATTCCATCTTCACAGAGGAAGAACAATCCTTTGAACACAGAGATTGAACATGTGGGGCTTGTCCTCTGTGTGATTCAGTCAGGGAGTCAACACACTGAGTCGTCTTGTACCATGGTGGAGGTTCAAGGACAACACAGTGTGTAATCACCCTGCAACACCCTGCAATCCACCTCTAACAATCCATTTCTTATGCCTTCTGTCTTCAAGCCCATGTTATTCTGTATACAAACAATCACCCATAATGTGCAGAAAACACCCTATGTTGCTGATCCAAAATATTCACACATTACTGTGACAACATCCAAACAAAGTTGGTTAAAAAGCAGCACTCATATAGGGAGAGCCATGTGTCATCAGATGACAGTTTCCAAACACTTCTCTACAATTAATTTTAAATAATTTTATCTTAGTAGATGTTAGGAGCTGTCTGAGCTCATCTAGAGACAGAGGAGGGTTTGTGCTGATCTGAGGAAAGCTCATCACACATGGAAAATGGAAGCACTGCTACAGGCTGCACTGCCCTCACCCTGTCTCATCACTTCCATTTCCCTCTGTCCTGCCTGCCCCAAAATCTGGGGCAGTAACACTCCAGAAGTCATGGCCAGTGATGAGACAGGGTGAGTTCATGCCTTCCTCTTCAGAGGAATGCAGATCAGACTATTTTGCCCCGACAGTTTCTCAAAACTCACACTTTCTATATAAGGAAAGCAAAACTGCATGGAAAGACTCAAAGGACAGAAATGTCAGGTGCTCATTCCTGAGTGTATCATTCCTACATTTCATGCCCTCTTCATGTCATGTCATACACATGCCAGCAGGGGCAGGCTGTCCAGGCTGCTGTGTCACAGCAGCTCCAGTGTTTAATAAAAATAATAATCAGGTAATGATTTTTAAAGGGTACCTAGAGTATACATAACCAGCACTACACAAGCAGGGGTCATTAAGGTCAGCACATTCCTCTCACAAAAGCAGCATGACAAAATGACAGTTGCCACATGTACACATTAGTTAGCTTCAATGGAACCCCATTTCTTTCCTCTTTCATCTTATAAATCACTGCACCATACAACAAAGCTTTTCCTCTAACATGTCGGGAAGGATGAGGCCATTAGCCCCATCCCAAGCCTCAGGTGTAGACCTCACATACTTGATAATGGCCATCATGCACAACTCAGACAGCAAATATTAGGGAATTTTTGGCACACACAAGCCTCACAGTACTTCAGCTCAATGAACTGAGCTAAAAGAGCATAGTAGCAAAAATTGAGATTCAGTTTAATCAGAAGAAGGCATCCTTAATGAATTTAAAACATTATATTAACAACATTATATTAACAAGAAGAGACAAGACAGGGTTGGGGTACCCCTGGGGTAAGGACTGGTGGCCCTGGGGGCCTGAAGTAAGGTCCTGGGCCATATTGGAGGATCCCTGGAGCCCATTGAGTGAGGGAGGCCTGATGGCAACAGGTCAGTGGACTCAAGCAGCTGGTGCTGAGGAAATTAGTTTCATCTTTCACTATCTCCAGGAGTGTTACTGAAAACTCTGTTGGCTCCAGCCCCACAGACTGAGCCCTTCTGAGCAGGTGGAGCACACAATTTCTGCTCCCAGAGCAGGGCACATTTGATAATTTACTTTACTCTAAACAGAGTCTGGTCCAAGTACTCCGGGAACGTTTTGCAATCCAAGCAAAGAAAATCAGGAAATTTTTCTCTGATGTGGACACCAATACTAGTGAAGGTGTACCCCATTCTCTCAGCCCTACTTATTTTTTAATCCAGTTTTGTCTTGATTATTTCTATCTTTGGGATGCAAATAAACCACCCCAGACTTTCCCACTGCTAACAAAGGTGGTAGTTTTTGATTTAGTAATTTTAAAAATTAACACATTCCCCCCACCCCTCTACACAAAGTGAAAATTAAAAAAGTCTGCGTGAAAATATGTGAAGAGCTACTTGTAGGAAATTCTTGGAAGGTACTGGAACCAAGGGACTTTAAAAGCCAGTCTCGATGCAAGAAATTCTGAAAGAAAAACCTGGGACTGGTTAAATCTCTTTAGAATTCAGGCATGAAATGTCTAGTATTACAGTGCTTGCTTCATACAAGTAATGACTGCTTGGAGAGACATTACAATAATTTCGTTTCCTGAAATTTTCCCCAGTCCATTTTTTAAAACACATTTTAAATAAGTTATACATTGTTTGTAGATGTCTACCTTTGAAATTTAGAAACTGAGGCAAGTAAAAGTTAAGTAAATTGTTTAAGGTCCCATGGAAGTCTGTGTCAGAATTTCGTTTTCAGAGGTGAATTATGCTGTGCACATTAATAACATAAAGTGTAGTGGTCCAAGTTGCCATTGAGCTTTTCCTTCTTTATAAAAGCAGGAACTTTCCCTAGGTGAGTAGGGGACACCATATTAAAATAACTGTATTCTGGAGAAATACTCAAAATATATCACATTCCTGCTGAGCCTATGATTGTTCTATTAAGCAAAATTATGGAAGATGCCACTAAGAGAATCCACTGGCAGCATTTCATCAGTACAAACATCCTGATACTAAACCTTCGGTGAAAGACAGAATTACTTATCATTAGCATGCTGGAAGAAAAAGATAGAACAACCTTAAGTGGAATAAAGTAAACAGCCTTATGTTGTGTTTGGACAGATTTTAATATGTATAATTTCTATTATCCAAGCATGGATAAAGATAGTGCATATCTAATAAGTAGTTGACAAAAATCAGATGGATTAAAGATAAAAGTTCTGAATAAGTTTTGTAGGTAAATTCATAGCCCTTATTCATGCATTTGAAAACATCTAAAGAAATAATTGGTTCTCACAAATTCCAGTCCTACATCTTATCTTTCTCTTGCCACTAGTTACCACAATGGAAGTGATGTTACACAGCCCTCATTAATATTTTTCCTAAATATATGGGAGCTGATTTGGGAATATACCTATTCCTTAAGCAGATCTTCTCTTTTGAATAGATGCAAACTTTACTTTTTAGAGACATGGTTGCACCCTCTATTTATTTTCATCTCTGAATAAATTCCTGGTTATTCATTACCAAAACTAGCCCTCTTCTGATTTCAGCCAGCTGAGGCAGAACAGTAGGCAGAGAAAACCTCAGGGTGCCCTGAGCAAAGCCTACAGGATAAAAATACATTAAATCTCTGCAGAGAGAGCTCTAACTTCAAAACAGACATTTTTAAAATAAAAAAATAAGATTGTTAGGGAAAAAAATGAAAGGTGCTGAGGACAGTATAATAATTCTTTGGAAAGTTTTACTTTGCAAAATGGGGCAGGTGTGGGCAAATGTTTGAGCTTTTAAGTGGTGGAGGGTTTTTTTTGCAATATTTTTTTTGCAATAAGTATTGGGTGAAATTTCTTCATGGATTTGCTTAGTACAGTGCCACATGCTCATAGTTTGGATTGATGAGGAAACCACATTGAAAGACTGCAGCAGGGGATAAAATTTCTCCAGCTGCTGTGGCAATACATTTGTCTGTGCACTGCACTCTACATAATCCTGAAGAATATTACCTGGCTCCAGAAGAAAGAAGAAAGAATGCATATTTCCATGATATATTTCAAAAATAAACAAAACTAAAACCTACTAGGCCACTGCTTCTATATGAGACCAGAAGATTAGAACAGAGCATGCCATTAGGCAGGTATACAACCACAGGTGACTGAGACATAAAAGAAAGACACAGTCCCAAATTTTTTGCTCCTTAAAAGTAATAGGAAAAGTCCATAGTCTACTGCCTTTGCCTTTGTGTCTAAAGAATTTACCAGTGTGGCAATGTAAAGCACCATGCAAAATCTTTTTGTTGAATTGTATTAATATTGTCCTCAATTAATTTGAAGTAAATTAGAGATTAACACCACCAAGCAGATGCATGCTTAAATAGCCGCAAAACCATCCTAGTCAAAAGAAAAGGAGAAATCAATTAATGATACAAGCCTTCAAGACTTCTGGACATCATCAGCTGGTAGCTAATGAGATGAGGAAAGAGTTTGACCTACAAGCAAGTACTGACAGCAATATTACACCAGCCAAAATGGGATGCAAATCTGATCAAGGAAGGCCATGCACCTATCACACCTTCACATTGAATTCAAAGGTATTAGATAGGATTAGACAGTTTTTGAATTTTTTACATGTCACACAGCAATCAGGTGGAGTCCATAGCTCAGTGGTCATGGTTATAGTATCATGGCTAGGAATTTAAAGCAGGACAGATGGAATTTCCTTCATTTAGGGAATCCCAAAAGTCTGCAAGAAACATTTGACATGCTCAAATGGTTTTTATGAATAGAACACTGTTATCTAACATGAAATTTTGCCATTTCTAGACCAGAACTCAGCTAATACAAATTAGCACAGGCTTTCCTGCAGGAAGTAAAAAATAAATATATCATGTTAGAACTACAGGGGGAATTTCATGTAGGCAAAATCTAATTACACAAGATGGAGTACAGCCAGTGACACCAAGTAACACACTTACTCTTTTGAAATGTGTAATAGAAATTTTTTTTAATAGTTAGGCTTTCTCTGGGCCTTCCTTTTTATTCATCTGAAATGCTCATTTGTGCAAAATCAGTTGTAATGGATATAATGAAAATTTACACAGGTCTTGTATAACTGGATTTAACAGCTAGAATCTGAAGTTTAGGTTTGGCCAGCATCAGGCCACAAAGGCACCTTTGTATAGTGTCAAAATTTTTTTGCAGAAACTGGAGACAAGTGGCAATAAAAATTAAAGTGTTGAGACTGTCTTTTAAAATACTTCACACACTTCATAAATAAAGCTCTGTATTTTTAGAATATTAATAAAACTGTCCTACTTCTACCCCTCCGGTTTTAAGTATCCATCGTGTCCCTTTAAAGCAGTGACCCCTGAAAAAGGGAAGGAGGCAGAAAGCAAAGCCAGTAATAGAGCACATATCCTGATGAAACAAAACCAGAAAATTATTGAAATACTCCCCACAGAACCGTTCAAAACCTATACAGCAAATTTCAAAACATCAATTTGTGATTGTGTGTGTGTGTCTAATGCCAACAAAATGGCATTGGATGTTATATATGATTTCCACATTGCCCAGAGTTCTAGGTGGCTCATTGAGCCCTGTGCCAAATTCAGTGAATTCCTCATGTGTTCAGTGGCAAGCACTGTTGATCCTGCAATGGTAGTAGTAGTGGTGCTCTGTACCAAGAGCTGGCATTTCTAGTTCTCTATGTTTTAATTCCTTCCTCATGCCTTTGGGATACTTCTGCTGCAAAACACCTTTGCTATCCTGCCACTCCAAGGCAGAAAGAACATCAGGGTGTGCAATTAGCAAGAGAAGAAACCCAGGAAGAGTGAGCATAGCTGCAACCACCCCTTGTATAGACAGCTCTTTGGCTTATTGATTAAGGCTCCCAGAAAGCAGAAGCAAAGGAGATTCTCTGCAGTAGTATTTGTACTCCACACACTAGCATCAAGAAAACAGTCAGCAAAATCAATCAGCAATAGTATTTTTTTTCCTCCAGTTTCTAGGATTTTTTTTAATACTAGGAGCACTGCAAAGTCATGCCCCAGACATTTCACATTACATTTACATATGGCTTGCTCGTCACCCGTTTTTGTCTTTCCCATTCCAAAACGAACAAAATTCTCTTCCATTTGCTCATAAAAGAAAATTTGTTCATATCCACATTACATGTGGAAGAGATTCCAGCCAAAATGATGCCCAGTTATCTCTGCAAAGCTAAAAAAATCCCCAAACGTGATTTTAATACCCTGACATGGCAATAGGCATTTCAGAAGTTAGTCTTCATCAGCTGCATCTTGTTCTGTGTTTGAGATTCTTTCTTTTTTAATTGGATTCTGTAAATACATACCTGCTAACTAACTGTACTAAATAATCAATATCAACAAAACAAGTCCATAAACTGAAACAATGTTATAAAATCAAATACATATTAAAGTATCAAAAAGACACTGACTTTTTAATCATCTTCCCACTGTAGCAATCTCACTCACATATATATTTCCATTATTAAATTCAGTAAGTTAAAAAAAATCACTTTTTTACATACAAAAGTACTATTCTGGAACATATATTGTTGGGATAAGGAGCATAGTTAAGATAATACCTTGGGAGAACTCTAGGTAAAACCAGAAAGCAAAATTTGGACCAGAACACTCCCTCTGTTCAGAGTTAGTTTGAAGCAGAGTATTTTTATTCAGGTCTCTCTGGAAATTGTTCCTGTAAGAGAAAATCTACTCTTTGACTAGCTTCTAGCACTTCAAAGTCTGGGCTCATGCCACAGGATGAAATAGCTATTGAGTGAGAAAGGGAGAAAAAGCTTTCTGAAGCCACCTTGCCAACATGACTCAAAACAACTATGAAGGGACCATCTATAAAGCTTGAAAGTTAAAGCTATCTTCACACAGCATTTTTTTACCTTTCTGCTAAAGCTACCAGAAAGCGTCATTTAGTTCTTTAGAGCTTCTGGCATCTCCAACCCGCCTGAAACCACCAGTTTGTCTTTTGAAGGGCAATGATTTTTTTCACATTTTTGCTTACTGTAACAGTAAAGATTTAATACAATGTGATCTATGAACACTTTCTATTTGTCCTGAATATTAATTATCATAACAGGAAAATGATTGTGCTGCACAGCCAGTGCGTGGCTAGACAGTAGAGAAAATATTTCCACAGTAAATAAACAATGTAGCAGACATGGGTATGCCTGAGTTTATTTCAGGTGATCAAGTGATTAGCTGTTGTTTGAATTCCTGAAAGGAAAGCTGCCATCATCAACAATGTTTTCTTTTAATTTTTCTGCCAAATAAATAGGTATGTACACGGGAGATTTCCTCTAGTACCATAACATCTGTATTCAGAGCATGAGACAAACAATTAGTCTGTGTTAGCTGTCAGAGGTCATTAAAGAAAAATGGGTAACAAAAGAAAAAAGAGAGCACTGGAGAAATGGGGAAAACAGACTTTGTATGTGTTTCTGTTTAAACATTTGCCAAGCAGACCTCACTTACATCTTAAACACATACATGACACAAAAAGGAAAAAAAATCCATTTCATGAGGAACACTTTGTTTAGGATATTTCTTTAATCATGCGGCTAGTTAAAAAGAAAGAGTAAATATGGAAATAGAAATATTAAAAGTACTGTCTTCCCAGAGTCTCTGAATGCAAGAAGTATTCAATTTTTCAAAAAAATTCAAAGTATTCCAGATATTTTATATGAAACAAACAACTATTGCTCTCAAATTGAAGAAGTTTTGAGGAAAGTATTGGTGTTAGTAGATGTTATGTTCTATCATTATTAAAATTTTTTAACCTTATTCTGAGACCGAGTGGAAAAAAATACTAAAATTTATTACAAAGGGGAATCAGCATTCTGAGTCTCTAGATATGTATCCTGAATAATTAAAAAGTGGGTGTCTTTTGTTGTGTAGAAAAGCATTGCTGTAATTTTTTAGAGTTTTTGAATGTCAGAGCAATATGAGGGAATTAAAAGACGAACTTGAAAATGAAATCCTAAGGGGGGTTTTAGGTAGTTAGAGTTATGTGGTGATGCTAGCTGTTATATTTTTATATTAATCCTACTCTTTTTTCTCTATAGATCATAACTTTCTTAAATATTATTTACATTTGAAACTAGTCTCAAAGTCACCAAGACCTGTATTATCAATGAAGTTGAACCAGTGCTACCAACCTGCCCACTCTTTTTAGTTGTGACAGAAAAATTTCAGGTGACAGAAATTCAGTGTAGCATGCCATCTACTAAAATATATTTAACAAATTGTTAAAAGCAAGACATATACCAACTGATGTCTACCCCTCTAATATTATTTTATTTTACTCTAAAAGGCTTGAACCTAACAGGAGAGGTGTCTTACATGGTTTCTTCTAATGGCCATTGAATCCATAGGAACTGAAAGGAAGCTGAAATATTACAGCTGGTGTTCTGAGAGACTGAACAAGATAAATGTACCATGAAACGGATGGATAATAAAAACACTTCTGCAGGTGAAACTGAATTCTTTTGAAGAATATATAAACTTACTAAGTCATAATCATTATTTAAATAGGGAGATCCATGTCATTTGTGAAGAACAAACCGCCAATAGACTCTGAAGTTTCAGTCCATTCAGTACAGAGGAGTTTTATACTATAATAGAAATATCCTAAAAAATTTAATTGTTGGTGTCCTATTGTGCAAAAAAAGTATATCCTTAACTCTGACACCAAATCCAGTCACAGTGAGAAAGCATTTCAAACACAAGGTTCTTAAAATGTCGTTGAAACAAAAACAGTGGCAGCACCATAGAAAACATGGAGAGTGAATAATGGTGAATATTTTGCAGAAGAAGAGAACATTCAGTGGAACCATTGGGTATCAAATTTTAAGCAAATGGAAGCCGCAAAGTATTTCTCAAAATAATGTAAATTTATGGTGTGGAACCCATTGCCACAGGGCGCTGTAAATGCCAGAACTATAAATACATGGAAGAAATATCCATCAGGGGCTATTAACATACTAGATGAAACGACCAGTTCAGGAAGTCCCCAAACTTTAAGCATTCATGGAGTGGTCCTTGTCAGTGGCAGGACACTCGGCTAGAAGAGCTGTAGGCTTGCTTGGATATGACAAGTCTTAGTTCTCTTGATGCAAAGGCATGCCACAAACAGTTGATTTTAGGTCAAGCTAAAAATAAATAGTTAGGAACTTAGCTCAGTGTGGCCTGGAATACACCATTTAGAAAAAGAAAACCATGTAAGGACAGAACCTTAAATGCAACTATATACACAAGGTACTTGGCCACTCAAAGTCGCAGCAGGTTAAATTGAAAGAGTTCATCATATTGGTAATTCAGAGAAACCCATTTAAGTTAATGGAATAAGATGCTGATGGAAGTCCTACAGAAGCACACAGTTAAAATCAATCCAACTGAAAAGTGGAAGCATTTTTGGGAAGTAGGATATCAAATGACACTCTGGATAGCTACACAGGTTTTGGATTAAGATCAGGAGATAAGATGAAGTAATGGTTTTTTATCATAAGCATATACCATAGAAAAGCATCAAGTAAAGTCAGCACATAGTCCTTAAACATTCTTAAATATATCATAAAAGAATTTTGAATTTTGCAGTGTGCAACATTCATTCAAGAGATATTCCTTAAAACGTACCCAATATCTAGGACCACACTTCTCACCATGATGTTTTCTGTTATAGTGGTGCAGTGCTCTGCACAGGTGCACCTTTATATGATGTATCACCTTTGACAGAAGCCTGTATTACAGCTGGCACATGACATTAAGGTAGATGAGTATGGGCATTTGTCTACAATACAAAATTGGAATAAGAAATGCTTATTTGGAAGACAAGACATGAAAATGCAGCTCAGAGGCAGCTTTTAAGTTTATATTAGACATTACAAGTTATATTGCAGGTCTTCCAAACAACCACAAATTATTCATTCAAGCTCAGTAATTACAGTTGCTGGTATTTCAGGAATGTCACAAACTAAAAGTTACATACTAAAGACAGTACATAATTTTCTCCAAGGTATATCAGAAATCCTTTTCCTGGATCAAACTGGTACAGACAACTATTTCACTTGTGAAATATTTGTCAGGCAAATTTTGTTTAATGGTTGGTTACTAATCTAATTCAAAAGTCATTCAAGCCTGCCTGCTTCCTCACTGGTCAACCTACTTATTAAGTTCAGCTCTATTTGCATAATGAATGGTTACACTGGTGAGCTTCTGCTTGAGTTGCTTAGAAAAGGCCACTCAGTTTAACTGGAGATGGTCACAATGTCATGTCCAAATCAGAGGCAGCTCAAGTGTTTCAGTTAAAATTTAGACTCAGATGTTGCACTGCTTGTAAGGCTTTGCCTGGGGTGTGGGGAGATGTTGGAAAGCTGCCAGTCAAGTCACTGCATTTCTAATGCCAGTTCTCATATCCAATACTCCCACAATTTGCTTTCTCTGCTTAATAGGAATCTTATCTCACTGAACTCTGCTGAGTGGACTGAAATGTTAGAAATTTGTATCTGTTCACCTTACAGATCTCCCATCCTCCTGCCTGGATGCATTTTCAATGTTCAATTCCTGCATTTCAGTTTTGACTTTTCAAGCACCTTCCAGCAGGCTTTTAGGTGTTGTACAACAAGGGTTGCCTGAGACTCTTTTTATTTGTTTTTCATAACATGAGAAGATATTTTGTGAAGTTGGCTGCACTCCAGTTACACTTCTGTTGAAACGGTTTCACATGCACAGAAACTCTTTCCTTAGCGGCATTCCCAGCCCCAGAGTAGAGCAGCTGGCAAAGCACGTACTCAAATGCTGTTGATTTGTAAAATGCAGCCTTATTCTGCTCCAGTTTGAGCATGGATATCACCAGACATCTCCCACCTCCCAGACAGAAAAAGCGGCCAGAACTGAGCACCTTCCCCTGTAGGTCCCCTCTGGACCTTCTCTGGGTTTTATATATATTTAGGTATTAATCTGGAGGAGATAGAGGCAGCAACAGAAAGTAACTTTATTTTATGGCCCACAGAAAATAAAGAGCACACAGCTGGGAGGTGGGATAACACTGTTGAAGCTGTATGGATTAAAGCAGCTTTTCCCATACTCTGGGTGGAAGAGCTCAGTGTCTGCGCCAATAACCATAACATACTTTCTAATTTATTGTGTAATGTCAAGAATATATGGTGCATGCTATTTATTCCTTTGCCAGTCTGGCTGTTAATTTCTCTTTCTTCTAGTTTACAGGTCTCAAAGACAATTTTTTTACATTACATTTAAAAGTGTTGCCCATGCCTGAGTCGACATCAGACAACTTTGGACAGGCTAGTTTAGAGATGCCAGCCAGTCTACCTGCTAAGCAATGTGGAAGCAGTGCCTAGGCCTTTTGCCAGGCCTTGTTTTTCCACTGTGACTGCCCTTGAGTCCTTTTTAAAACAGGATGGAGAGGGGGTTTGGTATTGCACACTTGTTCCACATTTTAAACAAGATCAAAAATATTAGGATTATCCATGAATTTAAATCAAAATGAAGAGTGGATAATCAGAGAAACTCATCAACATTGAAGTGCCACATAACCTGATCATTGTCATCATTCTTTTAATTCTACTGTTTCACAGTGTGTACTTATTCTTTTAATTCTACTGTTTCACAGTGTGTACTACGTATTCTTTGGTAGCTTCACTCTTACCTAACAAAAAATGGCTTGACTTTGCTGCCAGCTTTTGTCTCCATTACTCCTCCAGACATGTTCCCTCTTATCCACAAGTACCAAGTTTTCTCCATCTTTACTACCTCCCTCCCCTTTTGTTCAGACAACAGTCCTCATATTCTTGTTCACAGGATTTTCACCCAGCAATTAGAGCTCACAGGAAGGAGATTCACAGAAAGCTGTTTCCCAGTGGGATTCTTTCATAAACAAATTCAGCATGTGCAGGTCTTATTTAGTACATTTCACACAGCTGTGAACTGCTATGTATGAGGAGCCATATTTTTTTAACTTCCTGTATTTTTATACCAGAAGTCCCAGCAGAGCTGACTGGCTCTAGAATCTAGAGCAGGATGATCAGGTTCTAGTAATTAGTCACAGAACGATCTTTTAGCTATTTGTCAAACAGCCCTAGGCAGCTGCAGATCTTGAGTTCTCTCTTTCCTACAGGAAGCAATAACAAAACATCAGTCCTCTTCAAATCAGTGAACAGATGGGTAATCACCTAACTGTAGCAACCAAGGATGACCCCATCCCTACATGATATCAGGTTCAGCTTGATGTACTTATTACCCACCATTACAGCATCTCTTATGGCATGCAGATTCATAAAGAAGTTGGTAGCACAATCTTGTCAAATTTCTTGGGCATGCAATTAATCAAAAGGAGAATATTCTGTCAGAAAAATAGGGATTTTTTAGTTCTCAGCTCACATCATGATTTTCTCTAAGAAACATATGAATTACCATTCTGAATTAGTCGAATCATCCATGGAGAGCAGCATCCCCTTTAGTAGGATGTGTTTCAGTGTTAGGAACTTCAGAGAATTCTGCAACAGGATGAGTGTAACAACATGCCATCAAGGAGGTTTCTTCCATCCAGCAACAAAATTGTCAGCTAAGTTATAGCTGATACCTGCTTCCCTTGTGTTTAAATGAAACAGTGCTCATCACTAATGGGCTGGTACATCTGTTCTAAGTACCTAGGTAGGGCAAGAAACATTTAAATGCCTCAGACACATTGACCAAAGATCTAGGCTTTGATTTCCAAAGTATTTCACAAATCATTTTCTAGAATCTTGATTACACAACTCAGCTATAAATTCAACTCCACTTAACCATGGCCTTGTTATGACATCCAAACAAAGCTGATGAGAAATACAACCTCTGAACTAAAATGAATTATTGGCAGCTATATAACAAACTTTCCACAGGACAACTCCAGATTTCGTCTATCTTTAAGGAACATTGGAAAATCTCCTTTTCATGTAAATGACTTTATTGCCAGTCACACAATTTTTTTTTTCAATCCCAAGTTTTATGATATTTGTTACATGGATATATCAATCTTAATCTATTTATTTCCTTAAGAAGACTCTAGCCTGCAGGTCTACAGAGAAAGGCCTATAAGCATGTACCCTAAAGGCTCAATCTATAAGAAGATCTCTTAAAGAAATCCAAGCCAACTATTTCTTAGAATCTCATTAAGTTATACAACCTTCAACATGGTTTCTTGTGTTAGAGGAGATACAGAAAAAATGAGTTTTTCTGACATGATTTTTTAACTACCACCACAGTTTCTGAATGTTTGGATTGCTACTACTTGGTAGATAATAATTTTTTCACCCTAGGGAGAATTACTTTCACTGCATCCTTGGCCCCTATAAGCACACAAAAATAAAATAAAATAAAATAAAGTCTTACCCATTAGCTCCTAGATATGTATAAAGACTGAGATAGTTACACCACTTCTCATCCCTGGATGAAGAACATTTCTTTCTGTTTATACCAAAGTAAAGTTACCTATTCAGTTTGTCATTCATTGGTTTTATATTTGTCTATCATACCATATTCCCCACTTCCTTTTCCAATTACACATCATGTCTTGTGATATTTAAATAACTGCTAAAAATAAAATTTCACTTTTCCTTGCTCAATGAAAGGAATGCACTCTACCAATTAAAGAGCTTTCTATGAAGAAATCTAATTATAAAAACACAAGGCCTAATTCAAAGCCTATTTTAGTCCATGGAAATACTTCTATTGACTTCTTTAGCCTCAAGTCCATATTCAGCAATATTTAAGTTGAATAAGAGAGCTTATTTCAAGCTAACAAAAAAATCATGGGCATATTAAATGCAAATATATACTTACATTATCTCTACATGTTCCTATGAAGCACGTAAATTGACCACTTTGGAAATACAGTGTTGTGCCGGAGCAAAAACTTCACATGAAAACTCATATATTCCTGCATATCTATACAGGATTTTTACAGATAACAAATGGAATGAGGAAAGAATTTCCTCTGTGAACATCACATAATGGGGATGTGAAAGCTTCTCTGGGAAATGTTGGCATTCTTCAAGTTAAAATTCCTCATTCAATAATTTCCCATAAGTTAATGTCTGGATTTCTAGAATGGTCAAATAGCCAAAGGCTATACTTGTTTATTAGTGGGCATGTCTGCAGCCTTGAAAACCTGTATTTATCAAGGGACCTGAGCACAGAAATTTTCTCTCTTTCTTCCCCTCAGCAGGGCAGTGGAAGCAATGGGATTTGCTCCTTTTTTGCATTGCCTGTTTTGTGAAAGACCCAGTGAGCAAGCCATTAGTAAATGGAGCTGGCAGAGGAAGGGCTTGCTTTGGTCAGTGAAAAGACGACACCTAGATCCAGCCTCTGTGCCTGAGACAGCTTGCTGTGCAAAACAAAAGTCTCTGTGTGCAAATTCCCCCACCACACAATTTCTTTCTCCACTGTGTGAATTCAGCCTGGCTGGGAAATTGCCAGAGCTACCAGCTGAGTAACTCAATAGAGGAGAGTTTGTTTTGAGGAAAGGAACAGGACCTGTGGCTCCAGCCCATCTTAGTGTAGGAGCTGGAAATTAACCACAAATACTGACAAGTTTTTCCTGTTTTCTCCCTCAGTAGAAAGAATTACATTTGCAGAATATTACCATTCACAGGAATGGGATCAGAACTACATTTACAAACTTCTTTAAATAGAGAAAATCCACTGAGTAATCACTACAGCAACTAAAGATTGTGGAGGGGATGCCAGCTATAAAACATGAATGTATATTTTGAAAGCCAGCCAGAATATTTTTAATGAACTTTCTCAACCCATGTGGCCTCTAGATAAAAGAGAGACTTTGCTTTGAGTGTGTGTCCTGAATGCAGGCAGACCCTGTGTCATTTGAAAAGGGAGATGAGTTTAAAACAGTAAATTTCTGCTAAATTCAATGTTATTTCAGAGCAGAACTTTGCATCTTGGGCTTATTCTGTCTCAACACGCACATTCATGTTTATTTCCCAACTCATGTTTTTAACACAGCTGGCTAGTTCTGCCTTCCCATAACTTTATTTAAGGAAAGCTATCCAAGTGTTTTCTGGACAAAGTTAACTTCCCATTATATTGCTAGATCTCCAGAAAGCAAAATCATTTCTAAAGGCATCATAGCACATTCTCAGCAGCAAAATACTATCAGATGAATCATGACATTATTATTTGAGTATCCAGAACCTTTTGTGAAGTAAGTATGAGTGAAAAACACAAACTTCCAGTACCAATACTGGAACCTCATAAAGATAGGCATTAACATTACAGGTCTTGACTGACGTTTCTTGAAGCATGTCCATATGTAAAATTATATAAATACTGCAATGTTAATTAGATGTGTGCATTTGATTCACTGTAATTCATCGGACTACTCAAAAAACCAAACCAAACAAACAAAAATGTAAAGACTGTGAAGTCCAAGTATAATAGAAATAGTCACAAATTATGTAAGACAACATTCCCTTCTTGCAAAAGATAAAATACAATTACAGGAACAAAAGTATACACGTTGTGAGCAGCACTGTGGATATAATTATCTCATGTAGAAATTCGTAAGAAGTTTGCTTCCAGTTTTGATCAAAGATTCAGTTATAGCATATTCCTCAATTCACTGTTCTTTTCAAGCCTCTAGATATGAATTTGTTATAATTATTCTTAAACACAAATCAGTACTTCAGTCCTCATTTTTCTGTCTGCCATTCTGTGAGTTTAACACTTCAGTCTTCATCATTGTTTCAGCATAAATATTGCATTATACTGTAAAACAATGAACAACAGTAATTCATGTACAGCTGCATTGTTAAACCAACATTATTTCTGTATGCTATGGATTTCTCAAAGACCAAAATTACTCAGTTGCAAAAATCCACTGTATCTAAGCAATTTAAGAACTGACTGTTTGGGAGTATCTTTCAAAAGAAAATGAGAACATATTAATGTGATAGAAAAGCTTGCCTAGTAGAAAAGACCCATTTATAGTAATGGAGATAAAGACATTAATTGGCTTATAGTGGTTACTAAAAGCCAGTCAATGGAATATCAAATCTCTCAAAAATGGAGGGAGGAAAACAGATTGTAAGCCATCAGTGTTAAATTAATCTTTTAGACTGCAATGACTGACAGACATGTTTAGCCTAAGTGTCCTTGGATAAAAATCCAAAATTAGTTTTTCATAACCTGTATACAAAAGGCAGGGAAATTTGCTTATATCTTTCATTTCTTTTGCTATCTATTTATGGGTGACTTGCTTAAACTCCTGATGAAACTTCTAAAACTCAAATGGAGTATTCGTACTAATTTTCTGGACTGCAGATCACAACTTCAGTATTCAAGAGTTCAGAGACTAAGCTCCTCTATCACTTTTGTCATTCCCCTGGATCTATCTAATTTTTGATAAAAATCCATTTTACATCTGTAAGATTCCACTAAACGACCTTGAAATGCATCGCATTCATTTGTTACTATTGAAAGAAGATGAGGACCAAGTCAAAAGCTTGCATACAGACCAGCAGAAAAAACCCACTGGAAACACTGAGCTATAAACTGAGACTCAAGAGTCAAACTGGGCTATGTTGTAGAGTAGCTAGTTCAGCATATGAATGGAAGCAGGCAGAAAATGGGAGTGCTAAATGTTCAATACTTGGTTAAAATTAGACCTTCCAGTTTTAAGAAACATCACTTTTTGGCACAAATTCAAGCCAATCTTATTCAAAAAGAGCTTAACTAACCACTAAATTTATCTCTAAAATCTGTCTGATTAATTTATTCTCTCTTTAAACCATTTTTAATGCCCATTCTCTTTATAACATTACATTTTCTTTCAATGACTCTGTCTCTCATTCCTTATCTGAACTAAAATGTGGACTTGAACTTTAGATTTCATATAGAGCACCTTCTCTAGATGTCCTAGAGAAGCCAGACACTAGGAAAATTATTCCTACTTGAGACTAGAAGACGCTTGTGGACTCCTAACAAGCCAAAATGCCATTGTTTTCAATAGGTAGAGGAAGCCAACAGGCAGCTTTTACAAAAAGAAACCCAGCTGCCATGCACAGACACATATACTGTATCATGTGTGCATCTCTCTCTATACACAGATGAAATGTTATTCTTGACCTTGATTCCACTTACTGCACTGGAGGTTGAAATCTGGGGGGTGATGTGGGCATGGGTGTGGTGTTTTCAGAGGAACGACCCACCACCATTATGCTGTGGAAACAGAGCAGGGAGGAGAGAAAGTTAATTCAAGCATCTTCTCTGATTTCCTTTATGTGTAATCTGTGAGAAGTTGCTGTCTGAATTCCTTGGACCTGAAGATATTCCAGAGCAATTAGACAGTGCATCCCGTGAAGTAGGATTGCAAATTTTCTGAGCCTTGTTAGATCTTTTGATTCTTTTCTGTTCAATTACCTTGGTGGATAGAGAGGGGAATGCTTAGGGCTGTATCACAGCATAAATCCTTTTTAAGACAAAACAACATGGATCTCTGTTTGTACCCACTCACCAATGTAACCAACTCTTTTTTTCTTCTTCAGTTTTTCAGTTTGTAAGAAGTTTTGAAAGTCTGTGAGAAAATAGCAGTCAAGTTCAGGACTGTAGAAAAATGGAAAGCTCAGATTTACCTGACTCCTTCTTTAGTGACTTCAAAACCTGTGATGAGATCAACAAAATACAGACAAGAATCTGTATTCCAAATGCATTCAAGAGTCATGTGTTAGCTGAGGATCACAGAATCACAGAATAATGAGGTTGGAAGAGACCTCTAAGATCACCAAGTCCAACCTACGCCCTAACACCTTAACTAGATTATAGCACCAAGTGCCATGTCCAGTCTTTTTTTAAACACATCCAGAGATAGTGATTCTACCATCTCCCTGGGAAGAGCATTCAGTACTTTATTATTCTTTCGGTGTACATTCAAACAGCAGTTCATCCAAATTATTTCATATTATTACCTGTTTGACAATATGTGTGTAAGTCTTCTCAGATGGAACCAAAACCAGGCAGTGCCAAATCTAGAAGCCTTATTTTAAAGAGATTTAAAGCCAGGGGAACTCAACAGCAGAAGAAAGTTGAACTGTTAGCAGCATTGAATCATGCAAGAGGTCAATTCCTTTCCTTATGTTTTAAAAGATGGCTTTTTAAATGTTGATATAACTCCAAGTGTATGGTGTTACTGGCTTCTTTACATCTTAAATATTATTTGATATACCCACCATAGCTTTTTAAAGGTCTAGAAGCCAGCTATGCAAAAAAGGAGCTCTCCAGATACTAGACTCTTAACACTGCATTTTTTCAAGTATTGGCACACTCTTTATGACAGGCTTCTATAAACTTTTTATTCTGATTCAGCAAAATAATCTGGCTTGCTGCAGAAAGGAAGAAGCTGCTAGATGGAATATTGCACAAAGAGTAGCAAGGTACGAATACAGTGTCTAAGTGCAGTCTTTGCAATTATGCTAAGAAAAATGCATTTGAACTAGGTGAACCTGTGAAAAAAAATATTTAAATAAAATAGTCATCAATCTCACATTAAGCAGCACTTGTAACAGAAGAACATTGCTATATCCACTGCTTTTTTTCTTTCCAGGCTTCAGTCTAAACTTTGAGCTATGTTTTTTTTATGTATTTTACACTCCTCTGAATCATCTAGTAATTGCATGTGTGGATTTAGGTAAAGATGACAGTTTCCAAATCAACTCAATATATTGCAGCAAGTTCTTATAGATGCTGTAACTTAAAGTTCTTGTAGCACTTAACAGTTCTGAGCCTGTGAAGTCTGATGATGCAGGACGGTAAAGAGCGATATCCTTCATCACTGTCTAGTAAGTATTGGTGTAGTTTCATATCCAGAAAGCCAACTTCTTCATCCTCTTTTGCTGCAGATGAGCCATTGTAAAGTCATTTTCCAGGAAAGCATATCATCTCACTTCACTGCATCTACTGTCACAGGGAAGAGGAGAAGATCCCCCTAGTCTCTCCTCTCCTCTCCTCTCCTCTCCTCTCCTCTCCTCTCCTCTCCTCTCCTCTCCTCTCCTCTCCTCTCCTCTCCTCTCCTCTCCTCTCCTCTCCTCTCCTCTCCTCTCCTCTCCTCTCCTCTCCTCTCCTCTCCTCTCCTCTCCTCTCCTCTCCTCTCCTCTCCTCTCCTCTCCTCTCCTCTCCTCTCCTCTCCTCTCCTCTCCTCTCCTCTCCTCTCCTCTCCTCTCCTCTCCTCTCCTCTCCTCTCCCCTTCCCCCTCCCCTTCCCCTTCCCCTTCCCCTCTCCCCTTCCCCTCTCCCCTTCCCCTTCCCCTTCCCCTTCCCCTTCCCCTTCCCCTTCCCCTTCCCCTTCCCCTTCCCCTTCCCCTTCCCCTTCCTCTTCCCCTTTTCTCTTCTCAATATGGGCTACCGGGGGAGAGCATTCATCATTGATCTCCATCCAGACACTGAGCTGTTGACCATCCATCAGGTCCATATCTCTCCACTGTCCTGACATGTCAGCTGGGCAAGAAATGGGTTTACATGCATGAAACACAAGCACTCACAGAAATAGGGTAACACAGTGTGTCCATTTCCACCATAAATTTTCTTTCTTAGCATACGAGAGCAACTGAAGGCACTAGGGACTAATGAAAAACACATATCTCTGTCTTGTGATCCTGGCTGAAAGTAACTTCAATTAAATGCCAGTCTGATTCCTTTCCCTCTAAAGGGGAAAGTCCTTCATTCATTTTTTGCAATTAAAGTAACTCCCATTCCAAGTCATTTTCTCAGTGGTGCATTCTTTATTCTTCACAAACTCTATAGATATCAAAAGATTTACTACAGTTTAGTAATCTGCACCAATCAAAACTCTTTTACAGTGTTTTCACCATCCTAGCTATTATTTCCTCCTTTATGCCACAACTTCAGCTCAGTCAACACTGCTTTCTGGGTCTCATTGGACTAGAGTCATTTTGAAGTGAAATGTACATAACAAATACATAAATATGTAACTTCTGATATTGTAGCCTTATTCTTGCTTCTGAAAGGGTGTCATGGCTTTAGGCAAACCCTTTAAAGAAGCTTCACCAGGTATATTCTATCCCCAGAGATGTGAACTAGAAAGTTAGAAAGCTGTATTAAAAATACAGGTGTTCTTTGTGACATTTCCACAATATGTGTGGTTGAGAACATCATGGGAAAATGAAGCTTCCCTGAACAACTAAGTGCATGACAGCACATTCAACAAGCTTGGACCTAGAAATAATGCAATTTTTTTTTTTTCCAAAAGGAGAAAAGGCTGCACCATTGTTTGCTGACACATAAAAGCTCTCAGAGCAGCTTTGGCCCAGGCACAGTAAATGAAGTGGATTACAAAACAGAGACAGATCCTACTTTCATTAGTCTACTGCTATCCGTATTTTATAAACCTTCTATTATTTTGGAGAAAGAGAAGAAGTTCCCATGAGACCAAAGAGGAAAGGTTATTCATATTATTTATGATATTTAGGTTCCTACAGCCATTCAGATGTAAAATAATTCCACCTCTGGGTAAAAGGTTATTTATAAGGGCAGTTTATTTAAACATATCAATTTTTGAAGTTGTTCATATGAAGATATACTGTTGCTTACTCGATGGTGTGAATAATTCATTCTTTTCAAGAAAAGCATACAATCATTTCAGAGAGGAAATGCCTCCAAAACCACATTTATTGACTTGGGGACCAGCATTCACCAAGCAACATCAGATAAGTAACTCACAGTAGGAAGTAAGAGGAGCTTTAAGAAACATGCTGAAATGAGAAAAAAAAATTAAAAAGTTTTTTGCCCTTTACTGTTCACAGCAAAACAAATGTTGTTTCTTCGACAATAAAAACCCTATTTCACATTTATTAGTGTTAAAACTTAAAAAGATATTCTGGCTGCAAAATTAAGCAAATGGTGTACCAAGAACAACTGAAAGTAAACAACTGCATCCTGCCTTTCTCAGTGACTGGAGCTCTCTGGCACAGGGGCCTATTAAAAGGCCCAGCAGTGTACCCTGCCCTTGGAGAAATGTAACCACCTGGTTTGGGGACACAGCCAGATCCACAAAACTACTTGTGGTACTTGGCTACAAGCTCTGAAAGACTGCACAATGCTCCGTTCTCAATCGTGCAAGTGGAGCCCTCTTTTGAAGGGTCAGGTCTCTCAGGAATTATTTAAGGGGATTGCCAGGGCATGCAGGAAAAAAGTACAGAGGCCAAAGCTCAGTTCGAACCTAATTTGGCAACTTTTGTAAAGGACAATAAAGAATGTTTTTACAAATATAATAATGGCAAAAGGAAGGGTAAGACCAACCTTTGCTCTCTACTGATGTGGGAGGGAACTCAGTAACTACAGATGGAGAGAAGACAGAAGTGCCTAACACCTTCTTTGCCTCAGTCTCTAGTGGGAAGACAGCTTGTCATCAGGACAACTGTCCTCCTGGGTTGGTAGATGATGTCAGGGAGCAGAATGGTCCCCCTGTTATCCAAGAGGAGGCAGTCAGAGAACTGTTGAGCTGCTTGGATGTTCACAAATATATGGGACCAGATGGGATCCATCCTAGGCTGATGAGGGAGCTGGCAAATGAGCTTGAGAAGCTTTTCTCCATCATTTACCAACAGTCCTGGCTCACTGGTGAGGTTCCAGATGACTGGAAGCTGGCCAATGTGACACCCATTCCCAAAAAGGGTGGGAAGGAGGACCCTGGTAATTATAGGCTAGTTAGCCTGACCTCAGTACCCAGTAAGGTAAAGGAACAGTTTATGTTGAGTGTCATCAGCCAGCACCTACAGGACAGCCAGGGTATCAGACCCAGTCAGCATGGCTTTAGGAGGGGTAGGTCGTGTTTGACCTACCTGATCTCCTTTTATGACCAGGTGACCTGCCTGGTGGATGCAGGAAAGGCTGTGGATGTTGTTTATTTGGACTTCAGCAAGGCCTTTGACACTGTCTCCCACAGCACACTCCTGGAAAAGCTGGCAGCCCACAGCTTGGACAGGAGCACACTTTCCTGGGTTAAGAACTGGCTGGATGGCTGGGCCCAGAGAGTGGTGGTGAACGGTGCTGCATCCAGCTGTCAGCCAGAGGTGTGCTAGGGCCACTTCTGTTCAATATTTTTACTGACAACATGCTTGAGGGTATTGAGTCCTTCATTAGTAAATTTGCAGATGACACTAAGCTGGGAGCATGTGTTGATCTGTTGGAAGGTAGGAAGGCTCTGCAGAGGAACCTGGAATGGCTGGATGGATGGGCAGAGTCCAATAAGATGAAGTTTAGTAAGTCCTGGATTTTGGCCACAATAATGCCCTGCAACATTATAGGTTGGGGACAGTGTGGTTAGACAGTGCCCAGGCAGAAAGGGGCCTGTATCAGGAATAGTGTGGCCAGCAGGAGCCGGGAGGTCATCCTTCCCCTGTACGCGGCACTGGTGAGGCTGCACCTTGAGTGCTGTGTCCAGTTCTGGGCCCCTCAGTTTGGGAAGGACGTTGAGATGCTCGAGCACATCCAGAGGAGGCAATGAGGCTTGTGAGGGGCTTGGAACACAAGCCCTGTGAGGAATGACTGAGGGAGCTGGGGGTGTTTAGCCTGGGGAAGAGGAGGCTCAGAGGTGACCTTATGACTCTCTACAATTTCCTGAAAGGTGGCTGTAGTCGGGGGGGGATGGTCTCTTTCTCCAGGCAGTAACTGACAGAATGGGAGGACAGTCTCAAGCTTCATCAAGGAAAATACAGGCTGGATATTAGGAAAAATTTTTTTACAGAAAGACTGATAAAGTACTGGAATTGTCTGCCCAGAGTGGTGGTGGAGTCATCATCCCTGGATGTGTTTAATAAAAGACTGGATGTGACATTTGGTGCCACGGTTTAGTTGAGATGTTAGGGCATGGGTTGGACTCGATGATCTTGAAGGTCTCTTCCAACTTTGTGATTCAGTGTGTGATTCTGTGTGTGGTTCTGAACATCACTTCCCGAGGCACCCACCTGTGATGGCTCATTCTACTTAGACACAGCTATAGAAGCAGTAAGATATTCTTTCTACCAGATTTTGTATAAAACCCTCAGAATTTGCTGTAGAATGGGTTAGTCTCTGATTTATAGTGAAAATGTAGTTTAAAGAAAAGTTTGTGAACTAAGTGAAGTGAAGCAAGAAATTGTGGTGTATGGGTGACAGATGACAGCAGACTGCAGAAGAATTTTTCACCAAAATCAAATGAACCAGACAATACACAACTTCAGAAAGAAAAGTTACCTTCTCATGTAAAGGGCACCCCATTGGCAATTATAAGTGTACTGGATTCACATTCAATTAAAAGGGTTTGAGATAGCATTAGACAGTGGGGATCTATTTTCTGCTGTGCTTGAGTCCTGGTCACTCGGCAGAGCTGGGACTAGCTCCTGAGGTGTACATTCACATGCTGCAGCAAGGACATCTGGCTTTTTTTTCAGTGCCACTCTTTCCCTTCCAGAATGTAGAAAATTCCCTACATAAAAGCATTCTCTCTATATAAAATCCAGTATTTATATAAAAATGGATGTGTATTGTCTTACATTTTGAAGGGAGAGGGATGGCAAGAAGTTCTCAGATGTAAATCTTCAAATGGAGATTTTCAGATCTTTTCTTTTATCTTCCCAAATCCATAAAACAATTGGACCTCCACCCATGAGCAACTTTACAACATATTACAAAATCAGAATATTTCTTTAATCCAAAACAATCATTCAGCTCACAAGTTCCATTATCATTCTTCATTGAAACAGCAGAAAGGTCAGCAAGCCAACACATTGCAACAGACATGCCATAAAAACCCATTATGCATTTAACAACCAATACATCACACATATTCCAAGAAGGTAATTTTGACAGTGTGAAATACAAGCAAAAAATACAAACTTAGTATTTATCTATAATAAACAAAGGTGTTTCTGTGCAGGCAGTCAGGACAGCTCAATGTCTTTACAACAATTCCTGAAGAATAATCGTCTAAAGAGTAATTTTTTTTTTTCAGTCAGCATTAATTGTACACTTCCAAAAGTGTTGCAATAGAATTTGTAAGAGGATCATGACTGAAATTCAGGAGAGAAGTGGAGAAACTCTAGTCCTGTAAACTTTTAATAATGAGAATAGTTGCCTATGGTTTTTATGGCAATATTTACACAAGTAATATTGGAAGTTATTAATGTTTGCAAGGTAAAAAAATTAAATTTGCAAAGAAAAGATTATAAGCAATTCTACTCTGGCATCTTTCTCAATAATGAAATGGGAAACTGTATGAAGTCAACCAAAACCAAGTATTTACACACAATTCTTAAGAACCTTGATACCTAAGAATAAAGTTTTTTAAAGTGCCTTGAGTAGCAGGGCTGAAGATAGATCCTTTCCCAAAAAATTAACACAAAGCAGAAGTACTCTTTTTATTCAGAATTAGAATAGCATTGGAAAAAAGTTTTTTAAAAGGACACAAAGTGTTTTTCATGTTATGGAAATCTACAAAATTCATTAGTGAACAGTACTAATACAGACTCTCAGTTCAACCTAAACCACTCTTCTTCATGGGCTCACCCTTTCTTTTGAACAAAAAATCCCATCCTCTAAGAATTCATCTTCAGTCATGTTTACACCCTCACTCCCATTTTTATTAGTCATTTTTATTTCACTGTCCCTGTGAACAAAACAAGAACAGCAACTCATTGTGGTGCATGCTGCACAAACAGGCCAACATCAGGTACTGCCCTGCTGAGCTTGCATATAAAATAAGAAAATAGCCATGCATTTCGATAGCACAAATGCCCTTATGAACCAATGTAGAGACAGTCACAAGAAGAGGAAAATGTTTTACAAAGCAATCAGGAGGGAACATGCCAAGTTAATATTTCAGAACATATGTGAGCTGATGTAGTTTCAAAATAGCTGTAATATTTTCCATTGTATTTCTCAAAAAATGTTCTTATTATTGAATCTAGAGCTGGACTACAAGTAAGTGGATCAGCTTTCACACAGTGCCAGATAAATTCAGGATCGGTTCAACTCTACCCTAAAAGCACCAAAGGCTGTTCCAATATCAATAGTATTTTCCTGTTTTAATAATCATTATATTTGCTCATACATGCTTTGATTTCACCTTTCATGAATCTGGTACAATAAGCTCAGCATTTATAAGAAAATTAATAGCCAAGGGAAAAAGTTATTTCCTTTGGCTCTGGCCTCACTCTTGCTGGGCTGGGCAGAACTATTCTTGACCCAGTTTTATAGGTTTCACAGTTGGCTGACCCATCCATTGTCAACTGATACGGATGTTAGCTCAACATTGTCCTAGCAACCAAGAAAGCACACAGAGATCTGAAGGAACCCCAGTATTTAAACACATAATCTGAGATCTCCCATTCAGCGTGGTTTAGGCAAGTGCAACAGAGAACACCAGCTAACATGTAGTAGGTAACAAGCTGCTTTGTAAAAAAGGCCAATAGCTCAGCTGGCTAAAACAGGGTGCACAGCATGCTGCAAATGACTGCGTAATTAATAAATAGTCTAAAGAACATGTGTCCAATCCAGAGATCATGTGCCAAAACTGAATGAAGCAGATGTGACTATTCTGAAGTGCGTGCATACTGACAAAAAGCTCTTCTCTTTCCAGCAATAAACAATAGGGTTTGTGCAGACTTAGAAAGGTTGAGAGTGTCCAAAAATCGCCATGGCAACCCTGATACCTCCCATGAATCAAGTTTCAATATGCTGTTAATTACTTGTCCTTCCCTTTCTTGTGTTTTAACTATAAGTAACAATGATGCCACACTTTGTAAAGTGCATCAAATCCAGGGTCAAAGGGAAGCACTGCTGTAAATAATTTTAAATTTTAAAAGAAACATGTAGTAATGTAGTGAGTGAAGTTCACCAATTACTGTGGAATCTCCACTCATGCACACTCCTCCAAAATGGCTTGGAATTACCATGCTAATTTAAATCTGAAAATCAGGGTAAAATCAAGAAAATGGAAACTTAACTTCTTTTGAAATGTTTGCCAAGTTGAAAAATATTCAGAAAAAGAGGTTCAAGAAGTAATAGCTTGCACTGGGAAAACAGTCTTTTCTTTATTACTGTGTCAATATTTTATAAGTGTTACTCTTGTAATTCTTGTAACAAGCTTCTTAATTATATTGTACTACCTGAGTTCATTTCATTAGTCACCTTTTATTCATTCTTTCATATATTCAAAAGATTTTTTGGTCCTTTTTCCTGTTTTACATGTTCTGGACTATTGTCTTGCTCTTACAAGAAAGCTGCCATATGAAAACAGGAGCAAAAATGTCAGTTTGTGGCTTGTCTATATTTCAGCAATCCACTTGGCATTCTGTGCATGAATTACAGCTTTCCCATAGCTAAGGTATGTGTGACACTATATTCAGATTAGTACACCTACAGATTTGGTGGAAAGCTCACATGTAAAAATCCTCATGAAATGGACTTTTACTGAAAAGTTGTATTTACCCTTAACTAGGTATTCCTGCTATTCCCTATAT
Source organism: Molothrus aeneus (assembly GCF_037042795.1). Taxonomy (NCBI): domain Eukaryota; kingdom Metazoa; phylum Chordata; class Aves; order Passeriformes; family Icteridae; genus Molothrus; species Molothrus aeneus. Next base: position 100,689,422 of record NC_089646.1, on the reverse strand, counting down.
ATAGAAAGAGAAAATGCAAATCTGCCATAGGAAGTTTAACCAGAATAAGTCATAAAGAGACAGATTTTAAAGGGTATTCATGGTGCTGACTGTTTCTTATTGCAAAGTCTCTTAGTGACTCCATACAACCAGCTGATTTCCCTGTTTTTCTAACAGGATTTTCCACTGGCATCAGGCACCAGTCAAGGTGCTACACTGTCATATATTGCTCCAAAACAGAGCAAATAGGTGGTTATTATTCCCACTCTTCCTGTGGAATGAGAATAAGATGCATTTAGGTCATTTATCTACTGATACCAATGAGATTATGAATTTAAGTCCATAACAAGGAAATTCTTCCATTATATAGAGCTTCTGGGTCACAAAATCAGAGAATATGCTGAGTTAGGAGGTATCCACAAAACTCATTGAGTCCAGCTCCCTGTCCTGCACAGAACTATCCCCAAAAATCACTCTGTGTCCCTGAGAGCTTCCTGAACTGGTCAAGCTGGTGCTGTGACCACTTCCCTGGGGAGCCTGATCCCCAGGGAACACTCAGCCACCCACAGGGTGAAGAACCTTTTTCTAATATTCAATCTAAACCTCCCCTGACTCAGTTTTGTGCCATTCTTTCTGGTCCTGACACTGGTCACCACAGAGAAGAGAGCAGTGCCTGCCTCTCCTCTTCCCCTCATGAGGAAGTTGTCAACTGCAATGGCTCCCCTCAGTGTCCTCTTCTCCAGGCTGAACAGACCAAGTGACACCAACCTCAGAGCCATGCGCTGACCTGATGGATTTGCCTATTCTTATCAATATTATTAGGAGTCAGCATTTGCCACAAAAGCAACAGTTTTCAGAAAACAGTTTCTATTTTGTGAGTTATAAACTGGATCTATTCACTCCACATCTGTTGAGCCAAATGCTCTGGAAGAGATAACTATTTATCTGATGGGATTGTTTGTTGGTGATGGCATTCTTGGCTAGCACAAAATATATGAAGTCCTTATATTGAGAAGGCAGGAATCAAAATAGACAAATCTAGAAATACAGTATTCATTGGGAAATCCAGGGATTATTTGCTTAAATCATTTCATTCTTGCAGAAACATTTCACCATGGATGATGGATAGTACACTACAGTGGATGACGCTATTTTAGCTGAATATACTATACATTCTAATGTGGTAGAGAATAATTCCTTAACTCGAAATCACGTAATGACAATATTTAAACTAGGTTTAAATTTAAACCATTTTCTAGATTATAAAGCTTTGCATGGTGCACTTTAATAACTTTCTGGTATTTAAAGTAATTTAGTGGACACCTACTCTTTTAAGTCCCTGTATGGTAAAAGATTCTAAAGTAACTATTATGCCATTCTATATTCCTATAATGTTTAATTTTAATAAGGACTATAAAATCAATATTTAAGTAGTACTCGTCTCAAACTTGAGGTTTTTTAGATTTCCTCTGGCAGTACAGAGTGCTGTGTCAGACCTTTCACAATTCTGGAGGAAGACATTTTTCCTAATTTTTAAAGAGGGAATTGAGACTTACTATGGAACATTTTTAATTGAGCATTCATTAAACAGCATTTAAGAAAGAAGATTGGGAAAGTGCATATGCTTTAATGTCTTCAACATTCACCATAATTTGTCACCAAGTACTTCTCCTAACTGATCAACGTTATTTAATAATTTTGTGAAGTCATTCAAAACAGAATTAGTAAATATTAACCCAAGCTAAGACTAAAACTACTAAAATATCTTTTCAGTTAAAATTTTTGTAATCTCATCTCAGAATACAAAGATAACTCCTGATTGAAATGTTCTGCATTTGTGTTATATCTTGAATTCTGCTTCTCTTTCAGACTTGAGTAGGTAAACAACACTCAGGTCTGTATGCATTCTTCTACCAAGCATGTAAGAAGTACATAAAAGAAGTAGAAAAAGATGACAAATAATTTGAGTATCCAGTGCTTCCACTGTCATGAGGATGTCTTAAGGTAATTTACTCCACAAGACATTTCTCCCTTTTTGTAAAGAGAATTTGTGTTCTATTATCAAAAATAAATTCATTTGTGTTTCCACACCTGCTGAAAATAATAGAGAAGGAAAAAACCACCAAGAGTGATGTCACCAACTGTGACATTAATAAATAGCCAGAAGTACTACACTAACAAATAATGCAGAACCAGTTAGACAGTTAGACCTTTAATGTCAACAGTAATATTGCCCCATGATGAATGTGGTTAGAGGGACAACTTGGAACAAAAGTCAGCAAATTTTTACTTCCTTATTGTTAGATTTATATGCAAAACCATTTTTTAGAAAAATTTTAATCCCTGTATTCAATAATACTTAATTAAAAACAACACAGTTCTCTCCAGGTTTTGGAGGAAGAGTGCGTGTGAGATGCCAAATACAGGTAAGTAGACAAGTCTGAAGAAACTTCATATGAGCAGTTTGGCAATAACCATAAAAACCAACAAAGTCACAGCTTGCACAAAAAGAAAAGAGAACCATATAAGAGTGGCCCAGCCTTTCTATTTACCAGCCAAAGAGTATCAGCACCACCACAGCTCACAGGACAGCAATACCTTCATGTTAGAAATGTGAGGGAAAATTAAGCTATTGTTTCCTTAATTCTTACAGATATCACAGGTAGCTTGGATTTCCTTGTCTAGTTTTCTCTAACGCTACAGGTGGATCTCCCCCCTGACCTCCAGGGAGTATATTTTCTTTTTCAGGCCTTTTTGCCTCTGTTTTATCATCTACCAGCCTTTTGGTAACAGCATTCTAAAATGTTCATTTACTCATTATTCTGACAACAATGGGCATAAAGATGAAAGAACAAAAAATACACTCATTATACAAGTCATATTTCCAAAATGTAGCAGTGTACAAAAATTACTAGAGAATGGCTACTTTGCCCACACTTTGAAAACACAGGCATTATATTAAAAATGTGCATTCTCTCATCTTCAACTGTAGTGATTGTTATGCAGAAGTCACAGATATAGATAGAAGCAAATCTGATGGTGGCTGTTTATTGAGCTATCTAAGATTAATTGGTCACTTTTCCATCAATGATAATTATAAGCACTACGTTCTGTAGTTTGTAGATATTTTGTTAAAGAAACATTTCTTCTTATATCAACAGTGTTTTTCTATTACTGCATCTTTCATAAGCTGAGATCCTTGCTTATTTTGTGTACACATGAAATTCAAATTGAAAAGGATTGTGGCAGAAGAATCGGAAATGCTGAAAATACCACAGAGATTTTATGCGAGATTACTTAGTGAATGCACATTTTTTAAACACCTAAAAAACCCTGTTCAGAAGAATGTAAGAATGGAATTTCATTTGGAATGGTCATGGGAAAAGGAATTGTCATGATAAAATAAGGGGTTTACTAGGAATGCTTAGATTTTAAACTACTAGCTGGCTTCCAATTACTTCAATCAGTGACAGCATTCAAATAACAGCACACAAAATAAAGGCTCAATGAGAGAGGAAGACTGATTTTCTATATTCTATAAAATTCAATTTCAAGTAAAGTACTTGAAGAAAAATTTAAAGTAATCTAATCCAGTTAAAGAATAAGGTTTTAATTAGTCAAAGGCATTACTTTTATTTTAGTTATATCCCTCTGTTCCATAATAACAATTCAGAGTTCAGGGCAGGTTATGATTTTCCATTACTAAATCAACTGCATCATAGAATTGTACAAAGGAATATTTTTTTCCCCAGCGAGTGGCAAGATTTTTCACTTTCCAAATATGCTGCAAGGATCCTATGAAGTTAAGAGACTTTCACTAATAATTTGTTTGCTTGTAGATCAAAAAAAAAAATCCCAAATCTATGCAAATCTAGGTAAATACAGAATCCCGTAGTTAAAATGTTTGTCCTTTCATACCTATAGGAAGATATTTTACATAATATTTTGGACTGAAGCATAGGAATTTTTGTTACTTGTAACTAACCAGGGCTGTAGGAACAAAAGAACTGTTGCTACCATTTCCAAGCTGAAAAAGACATTGAAGTTTTTTGCTCCTAGTAGGCTTTACATGCTGAAGACTGCTCTCATCTACCTAAATTCCCACATATATCAGTAAAAGACAATAGTATTATACAAGATATAAAATCACCTTTCATTTCCTCAATATCCAAGAAATAAGGACATAATTTATAATGTGATCTGACTTATGAAAGTCATGACCCTGAAATTTGGTTGCTTGTGGTCAGGACAAAGAGACACATGAACAGCGGACAGAGGCTCATGTGGCACATTAGCCACAATCTGAAACCTTCTGGAAAAAGGTTTTTTTTTCTCATTAACACTTCTGGAGAAAAGGACCAAGAAGAAAGCATACTATACAAATTAAAGTTGAGACCAAGCAATAAATGCGGATTATTAAATTCTGCAAATTAAAGGATTCATTTTTAAAAAGTAAATTATTTGCTTTTTCAAGGATAGTTTTTATACTTCTCTAGAATTAAGTTCCTGATTAAAGGTCAAGAACACAATGTAATTTACAGCTGGTGTCAACACTTCTCAGAGGCATAAAAATTTTGTATCCTCTCAATGCAAGTACATATAAAAATCACTAAGAAGAATGTTAGGAACAGGGCAGTCTAATGTAATATTTTTTTCAAATTTCAAGTACTGGTGCATTTTAATGTTGGAGATGCAAGGACCATACCTAACTAAGCCATTAACTGATTCCTTAGCAGTAAAAAGACAAGCAGGTATCTGAAATACAAGAATTAACTACTATTTCTGCTTCTGCTTCTGTTCCTGTTATTGTACATGGCAACTTCAATCACAGGACTACCTCAGGTAAACATAGGTCAGTAAGCCTTCTGTCACATTCTTTCCAGCTAAGAACTCTTCTATGTTTCTACAGTGATTAAAATTCTTGTGGCTGAAAGTAGTTGTTATCGTGCATTCAAACCATTTCACTTTATTTTCCTAATTTCCTCATTCAGATTTTCATTTTTTCACTAGGTGGCTTAAAATTTCATTTTATTGGAGCACATATTTCTGTGAATATTTAACGCAAAACACATGTTCACTGTTCAGGCCTCTGAGAACTCTGAAATCAACAAGGAATTTTAACTGCAGTCCAGTCACTTCACCATGAAATCTTTGTGTCAAAAGATTCATACCAAAACAAAATATTTTTATGAACAGATATTTTCCTTAACTTCTGGTGTTAGGACAGCTTATATTGTCACATCTTACATGGCACTACAGTTTTTGTTTTCCCTTTCACATTTTCAGTACGTAAATTTCTTAGAAATTCATTCATCAAAAACCCTGACATCAGAAAGTGAAAGAATTTATTGAATTTCTTTCAAACACGGTTGATGGCACAAAACAAAAACGATGTTGTTCTCTTGAACTAAAATACCATGTTATTCCCAGCTGAACAAGAGAAAATGCCACTTCAAAAGAAAATCATCAGAACATTTAAAGGAATAAATTTTCAATGATTTCAGGAACACTTGATCCATATAAATGTCCTAGAAGTAAATGCTTTCAGAGGCACTGCTCAAGCAGTAGGCAAAAGGGTTTCCATTTATAAAATGGTTCCTATTTAAGGGAAGGAAGGGAGTGCCCACTCTTGCTAACCCGCCGGGGGCTGTCGTTATGCTGCCATTAAAGCTGTCTCTCAACTCATAAACAGAGCCATTTCAGTTTAAATGAAAAGGGGAAAAGTCATTAAAAAAAATAAAGAACACGTAAAAGGAAGAGACCTTTTGCAAAACGCTTAATTGCACTAAGCTTTTTGGAATCACAAACAATAGGGTTGTTCAGTAGAAGCAAAACTCCCAGCTACAGTGACTATAGCTCAGGCAATTTATTAAGTAGCCTTTTGATATCCAAGAGGACTTTTCTGTTTCTTTTTAATTAATAAAAAAGCACAATACTGAAAGGATTGTGGGCGATCCTACACATCCATCCCCTTTCTAAGCTGACCTACAAAAGCCAGCAGACATTAAATATTACACAAACCTTCAAAAATTTGCTCCAGCATGTTTTTTGCAAGATTTTAGGCTAGGTCTAGCAAATTCTTGCATCTGGAATTCCTTTTTTGGTTAATGGGAACCAAGGACTTTCAGGAGTGAGCACAGGTATATTTGGAAATGGCACTTCCTGCTTCAACAAGAAGAAACAACCTTCTGATCAGCAAACATGAACTGATTAAAGAAAGTTATGTGGCAATGACAGAGGCACCAATGACTGATTGCACTGCCAGGTACTTCTCTATTTAACCCCTGCAAAGATACTGTCAAGGAGGGGATAACAATATATGCTATAGCTTTTTCCAACATCATGTGATGTACCAGTGAACAATTTTTTCCTTTCCAGCTTTGTTTCTGGATTGCTGTAGCAATCTCTCATTGAATACATCACTTTTCAAAGCTTCTAGTTTATTTCCCTTACCTAATTCCCCTTCTTTATGAAATTTTATATGAACTTTAGCTTCTCCCTGAAAATTTTCAACAGTTTCAGTGTTTTTACAAAGCATGTAGGAATTAAACATTAGTATTCTGGGGGATCTATATCAGATGGAACAATTCAAACAAATTAAAACTTATTAAACACAATTCTCAAGAAGTAACTTTTGCAAGAGCATTTTAAACCATTCCTCATACTTGAACAGCACTCAGTAAGGTCTTTGTACAGAGTAGAATGTGCCTCCAGGGTTTTCCTTGACAAATTAGGAACTGAGTTCCAATCAAAGACTTTAGTAGTTACCAAGGTAAGTACCTTGAAGGAATCAAAATTTGATAGATTAAGAGAATTCTCATTTAATTATATATATTTTTTATTTTATTCAGGGGAAAGAGCATTATTTGAAGAAGCAACAACTGTAAGGTTGCTTTTCCACAAGTTAAAAATCAGTTTCAGGTCTTGCAGTGAAACAGGGGGAAAAGTCACTGACACTTGGCACAATAAAAGTAGAAATAACTGCACCAATGGGCTTGAAATGTCCTTCCTTACAGAGAAGCCAAATTCAGATATGCTCTAAGCAGTAGTAAATCCATTAACAGTAACAGCATATTCAATTAAAGTTGCATTTGTCATAGATCTGAATGCAGCATTATAAACCCACATTAACAGCAGAATTCCAACTCTACAGTAGGTCAGGGTTGAGTACAAGAAGGTAACCCCAGCCTCTGTAAAAGGGAACTTTGTTGAATGCTAAAAGCTTAAGTCAGAGCCAAATTATAAACCAATTTGCTTTCTGCATGTCAGGCAAGATGAATACCATTCATTGGCATGAATGCCTGCTTTGAAGTGTAAGAAAGCCCCTTCTCTTTTCCAGGAGATGTGCAATTTTAAGATCACAAGATAAAAACTGTGAGGACTCATAAAATAGTCAACCAACCACAATGTGACACACGATGCCATTGGGTGTTATGTCCCTATGATAATGAAGGGCATCATTTTCCTGGCCCCTGCTGTACAGATTCCAACTCTGCAATGGGAAAAACAGTGAGTTTTAGGCATACATTACTTCCATGCCACATTATCAAGTCAGAAGATTCATGATTCCACACCAGATTACAGACTCCTGCAGCATTCCATTGTTAATTAGCACATATGTTGGGAGCCCACATTCGTCCATTTATATGCAAGTCTGAAAATGGCCATTGTCCCATCCTCTAGAGACACTAGACACCCACTCCCATACAGGACTCCTCTGGGTTACCAGTTTATCTTCAACCATTTTTGACACAGAACTTAGCTCCACAGGTCACTTTTTCATTATAACATCAATAAGCTGCTTTTACAAGTAAGGTCACTGTTTTAAGAAATGTTCTTTGGGCAAATGTGCCCTGGGCAAATGTTCTCCTTAATTATACTGGCACAACCAGATCAAGTTCAGCAAGGTTGAACAAATATAAACAAGAGCAAATGCTGGACACATGATTTCAAATCAACAACTAGCTGGTCCTAGATGAAAGGCTCTGGATAGATTTTAATGAACTTAGTTCCCTTGCTAATCCATTGAGAAGTAAAACATAACACGATCTCTGGAAAACATATCAAGGAGGTATTCAACAAGCATAATTACAGAAAGAATGAAATAACATGGGTTCATAAAAGTCCAGAGGAAAAACTAAAGTAACAATTGATGAGGCTGAATCAAACAAATGGATTGATTCTATCTTAGAAAACATAAGATAAAATCATAAAATCATCAATTGAAAGCTTGAAATAAACACTTTTAAGTCAGTAACAATCCTTTGTAGTATAATTTCAATCATGGAAGAAAATAGAATTCGTAAATTCCATTATTTAACAGTTAATTATGCATACTCATACAAGATAAGAATATGCTATTAAGAAATACTCTCTCATTTAGGAAGTGGAAGAAGAGGCTCTAGTTGCTGAATAAAGAAGCTTACTGTGAAGAAATATTTGTCTGGTTTGATCAAAATATTCAGTCCTGCTTTTATGTCTATGAATCTAGGTTTTCATGTTTTGAATTTAATAATATTTATCCCTTCTGAATGCTCCTTCCCCATGAGAAAGCTTCTTTTATTTAGCTGCATTGGCTTTCATGGTCATTCATTTCTGTAGACTTGACCGGAATAAATTTCAATTTTGGCCTCACAGTCTCCTAAATATTTGCTTATTTGGACCAGATACTTTAGAGCCTTTGTACAATTAAAAAACAAAATACAGATTCATATTACACCCTTGCAAAATAAGTCTGCAAGGGAAGAGGGTGCCTGCATAAATCTCTGTAGGATTTGCCAGTGGCTGTTTCTACAATCCACTTTTTCTCCTCACAGTGTCATTCTTTATCATTTTTATCACTTTCCCAGTCTAGCTTCGTGAGAAATCTCTTAACTATGAAGTCCGCTAAAAAAACCCACTTTTAGAGAGTCATCTACCTTTTCCCTTGGACTCAAAATGGTTTGCCCATGCCACGTTGGAACTTCACAGTACCAGTTGGAAACCAGGATCTTGATTTTGGGGGGATTTTTTGGAGCAGTATGTTATAAACAAAATGAAAATATAGTATCTGGTAGATGACATCCATCTCTCCTCTACTTAAATTCTATGTGTCAAAACCAAATCTGGAGGTTTTGAAGCAAGGATTTAAAAATTATTCACCTAAAGAGTTCTATCAATGGACAACATTGATTTTTAAGAAGTTTTTTCTTTTAAACTAGGGAAGGGCTAAAGAACTGGAAGCTGGAAAGCGTGAAGTTTGCATATACCAATTTTAACTGCATTATTATTCCTTCTTTTCATGCAACAATTAGATATGCACTGATAAAGGACAAGAAAAATCTAAAGGATTCAACCCTTTAGATTTCAACAAGACTAACAATAAATTCAAGACTAACAATAATTTTTTTGCTTTACTGCGTATGAGGTGTGATTTGTCTTTTCCCATAAGCAAGATTTTGAGCACAATAAACTGAAAGATGTGAAATTTTTGCTGACAAAAATTTTAAATTTTTTTTATTTTACAAAAGCTGGGGAAACATCAGGTAGGGAACCTCCTAGGTCATCAGCATGGAATATGCTAGAAAATAATGGCATTAAAAATCCAGCTCACATCCAGCCATACTTCCAGAACTATCTTAGCAAGCTGAAAATCTGCAATAGCTATAGACTGAGAAACTACACAACAGTTGAAAGTAAGTCTTCTATAAAATCTTCTAACAACTAGAAACTATTGATTACATTTTTCAGTATTTATGTGGTTTTCTTTTCTCTTTTGCAACTTGTATAAAAATAATGCTTTCAGGCTTCCCTAGTGAGAAAGCACAAGAAAGAAGTAAAATGCTAAATAGCTTTAATGGTTTAGGGCCATCTTCAGCAGGATATGTAAATCACTTGCCTGTTGGATTCCATTGAACCAGAGTTGTCTAAAACTTTAAACTATCATATTAAAACATTGATATAGAAGAGGGGATCTATTGGTGTGTAGTCTGCTATGTATAACAGTATGTGTAATCATAGAAACAGAGAACTGTACAGGAAAGGACATCTGGAGATCATCCAGTCCAATCCTTCACTCAAAACAGACTATTTCAGAATCAGATCCACCTTTGAAGATATGTCAAGTTGCTCAGGCCCTTGTTGAGTTGAATTTTCAAAATCTTGAAGGATGGAGATTTCACAGCCTCTTCAGGCAATATTATTCTGTGTCTGACTACCCTCAGAATGAAAAAATTCTTTCCTAACACCTACTACAAAATTCCTGAGTTTTAACTGTCACCTGTTGCCCCTTGTCCTGTCACTGTGGCCTACTAGAAGCACATAGCTGCATTTTCTCAGCATCCACTTAATTGATGCTGAGGAGAGCCATAACATCTTCTCTTAGTCTTTTCCACACACAACTATCCAACCCTCTCCATCTCTCCTTAAATGCCATGTGCTTCAGCCCATTACTGCCTCGATGGTTCCCTGCTGACCTTGCTCCATTGCTGAGTTCTGTGTAATCAATCATCTAATGTATAATAAACTACACAAAGGCATGCATTTTCAAAGTATCAAATCCCCTAGAAAAACAGTGGAATAAATATGTCATTACTCAGAAAATTCACCCACAACTCAAGACATTACATATAAGAATGGAGCATTTTGAACTTGTCACACAAAATGATCCCTCTGTACAACATCTTCTAGTGTAGCACAAAGAGTCTGAAGGATACAAAAAGCATTTTTTAAAAAGCAGCGGAATGCACGTAACAGTGGAAAAGAGACTAAGATTTTAAGAATGCCAGTAATCGAGTCTGACTGCAGTATCAGACAAAATTAGAGAGTGGAATTTAATGACCAGCAAGAATATTAATTTAGGTGTTCATCTTTCAAGCCTGTAAGAATCTGTAGAGACAATGATAAATACCCAAAGAATGGTCATGGGCATTGAAAAACATATTTATTAGATCCCTAGGAGCTTTTTTCTATTTATCTAGGAAATCACCTAGATAAATTTGAAGACCAGGTATGAGGGGCTTAGCGTTTAGCTTTTCAGAAAAGTATAAAAGATCATTTAAAGCTGAGAACAGATAAAATGAGAGAACTGAGGGAACTAACTGCCTCAGGAAGAAGAGCAGTTAGAGGAGCCACCAGAAACCAGACAAGTCCCAAAAACAAGGTAGCTTGAAGAGACCAGGATGGAAGCTTTGATTAGAGTTGCAGAGCCCTCTATTTTATTTCATCATGGGCTGGTCTAGCTGTCACCTTGGAAAATTACACAAGACCTTGTTCTGGTCTCTTATCTAGTGTCATCTTCTTTCTCCCTACCTGGAAAAATCAAATCAGTGGGATTATGGCATAGCAGATGAAGAAGGAAAGAGGGAATTCTGTCCATTTTTGTACCTGAACACAACACTCTAAATAGAGTGTAAAGGGTATGGCATGCCATGTTGTCAGTCAGTAGTGCTCATTCTGCCCAGAGGGACAAAGTACAGATGGGAAATCAAAGGAAATAGGAGTGTGACTGCAACCAGTGCTCCCCTTGTTGTGTCACATGGAAGAATACTTCCCATCACACTGCCTCCCTATGCACTGCTGGAGCTGCATGTGGCACCCGCAGACCACACAGCTACCACTACATTCAGTTTACAGCTAATATTGGCACTTAATAATCCATCCAAAAACAAGAAAGTGTTCTGTGTCACAGGGTCTTGCTATCTTTCCAAAGATTTTTCTTGTCTTACAATATCATGTTTTTCTTTAAATTCCCAATTCAACTTAAAAAATAGTAGGAGCTCAAACACTAGGGAGAAGGTGGGTAGAAAAATAGTCCCAGGCAGAACAGGAAGGCCCCTTTGGGTGGTAACCTGCATTTAGACTGGCTCACAGTGCTTGTGACCCCACAGTCTCACTCTTCCTAACCATTTTTCTTTCCCAGAAGAAGGAGTTCTTTATTTTACTGTGTACTTTGCAAGAAGTTTCAGTAACTGCTTAACCTCTACCATATAAGCAGATCTATTTGACAGTAATATGTAACCAAAATATTTTCTAAGCATAGCAGCAAACTACTTCACAAAAATCCTTTTGAAATCTGCATTTCATAAATTATATTTGGTTCTGTAATACTAGTTGTTAGTGTCAAAATGTTCATGAAAAGTATTTGGTTACCAAGAAAATATAATTTATGTCTATTAGTGTTTCAACAAGAAATTTTCTGGACTAAAGAAACAAAACAGAATCAGAGAAGGAATCTGTTCTCCTCTCTTTTGAAATCTGATTCCCAAATATGTTAGGAATAGGTATCAAAGTAAATAATTCTGTTCGCCTGGAGAAGCTGGCAACCACACTTTACAATCCCATTCAGAATTATCAAACTACAATCTGAAAACAAGATAATGCAAAGAAGCCCCCAGCAAATCTAACTGACTGCATGGGAAGGCTGTTTCAGAACCTCAGCATTTCTGTGACTGGAAGCCCTTTCCAAGTTTTTTGCATTCTTTTGCTTACGACCAGTCCAGATGTTTTTCTTGTGCCAAATTATTCTTCAGGTTGAAGAGTTGAAACAACGTATCTTTATTTACTTTCAAAGTAGCTTGCTGGCCTCCCTAGCTATAAAAGGACAGGAGAGAGGCAGATCCAGAACTTCATTCGAGATTGTCAGCTGCCTCCTCTCTGTTACAACAACATGAAAAATAGCATTCCAGTCCTCCCAGGTCTACCTGAACTGCCCTCTGCAAGAGACAAGCAGAATAAAAGTAAGCAAGCAACAAATTTCTTCATTAGCAAAAACCACATGTATTTTCACTGCAGAAAGACAGGACAAAAGTCTAATGCTACATCTGAACAACATAAATTTGAATGAAAAACAGATTTCCAGGATGATTGATTTGGAGAGCATGAAATCTATGATCTTGTTCATGGGCTCAAATTTGGAGTTCTTGACCTACCTCCTAAGAAAGGGCACATCACCATTGCTTTTATAGGCACTATTCTCAAAAAAACACGCCTGGAAGAACAATAGGATTTCTAGGAACATTGTTTTTTTTAATTTTCAGATCAGAATAAAGGCAATATTTTCAGGACATTGGAAGCATAAAGCCTTCAAAAGCTCAGGAGAAAAAAGTAGACTAAAAAAAACCGTATTTTTCAGTTGCACAGGATAAATTTACAGTACAGTGACTGATCATTAGAGCATAGAGAAAATCATGCTGATATTTTCAAGGCTAAACTTAGGGCTTGGGGAGTATAACTGTCTCCAGGGTGGAGTTTTTTCCTTTTTTTTTAAATCTCAGTCCTGCTTTTGTTTCCTCCAAGGCAGTGAAGTTCCACGACTTTGAGCAGAGTTAGATGCTCCGAGTTCAGCTTTGAATCTGTCATCTACAGTCTGAAAGATTCCTCCTTATTTTTATCATCTTAGTTGGAATGAAAGAAGCATTTTCAGCTATTTTATAAGCTAGCATTGCAAGACTCTGTTCTCACTCCCGTCTTAGGATGTATTATTAATGATAGAAAAGAACAGCAGGCAACAGAATTTTACACAATTGATGGTGCTGAGTACCATGCCAAGATATTATTAATGTAGCTTTTTATGAAAACAAAAACAGTTTTAAAATACAGCCTGTAGGTCTACGGTTTAATATTTCAGGACAGGAGTCTTCTGTGGACATTTTGTTTCAAAACGAAAAGCAAGATGGCTCTAGGTCAGCACTAGCCATGTCTCTGTGTGTGTCTCTACTCCTTGTTTTACCTCCCCAAATCACTGGGCATTCTCAATACATCCTCGGTGCTTTTATCCCCAATCTAAAATCCTGCAGGAAACTTGAGAACAGAATCAATTATTTTTGTTGTGAAGTTCAGTAAGAGTCTTCATATCACAGTTTCACAAAAACAGTTATTAAATCAGAATTGGAACGGAATCTAAGTTGGTTCGCTTTCAAGGTCTGGTTTAACTGCCAATCGTTGTCCAAAAAAACCTAGTGAAAAACTTCATTGTTTTAGCTTATTTTCATTATCAGAGATGTTTTGCTTGCTGTTCACATTATTATTGTGGAGAATAAGAAAAGAGTTGTTCCAATACTAGTCTTCCACACTGAGGCTATGGATACGAGGATCCCAAAGTTCTCACAAACTCGCCTAAAGCAAAGGCGGTTTGAAGAGAACCTGAAACTTCGGTCAGGGGTAAGATAATGCAAGTATCAGTTTGGATCTAACAGCAGTCAGGTATCAGCATTGCTCTTCTGCATGCAAAACACCAAGCACTGGAGCTGTGGCTTGCCTAAAGGAGTTTTCTCCCAGCAGTTTCCTGAAAGCCAGAGAAAGATGAACTTCATTTCCACCAGTGAACTGTAACAGGAGAGCTCTGATGATACATTACGCATAAGAAATGAGTCATGCTGCGGTTTCCTGCTTCAGTTGATTGAGTGCAGAGTTGTTTGGCCTTTTTCTCCAGCCATGACCCTTCTCCTGCTCACAAGTCCTTGAAGATAGCTCTTTCCTTTCCCAGTCTCCATAGTTACAGTAAGGCTCAAGGATACAAGTTTGTTATGCAGACTCTTACTTTTGGCCCAGAGGCAAAATCTTACACCCACATCTTGTAAAATCTTGTAAAATCACAGTGGCCAACAACAGCCTGAAAGACAGACAAGATCAACAACTATACAGCTGGCTTATAGCTGCACCAGTGTTTTAAAAATAATCATTATTAAGGAGCTTTATTGTAAATTCCAAATAATTTTGCAGGCTGCCTTTCTGATGTCAAACTCCCCCAGAAACAGCAGCATGATGGTTCTGAACAAACCAAGAGCCGCCTGCTGATCGAACATGACAGGGCCAGAAGTTCAGAACACTCTAGGTGCAATCAACTGGTTGAAGGGAAATTTGTGCAGTACCTGGTAATTCTTTTATCTAATAAGATAAAGCATTCTCATATATACACATCCATCATAGGAAGTTAATGGCTTATAATTATGGTTCAAATATTTTGCTAATAGCTTAAATATCAGTTAGGTATGGGAAAGGAAAGCCAATAATGAAGTGGAAGTGCCTAAAGAGAAAGTAAAACAATCAGTGCTCTAAACAGTGTAAACAAGATATGAAGCAGAAGAAAAAAATGCAGATGGTCGCTTTTGACCCCATGATGTGTGCAACTGCTTATCAGGGGTACACAAACATGGATCTCCTTGGAAGACAGTCAGGCTACTCCAGTTCATGTCTAACTAAGCTCTTGTCCTTGAAATCAAGAATGCTCCTGGCTACAATACTTTTTGGTATGTGAATGTGAAGTGTCACATTTGACTAAATTTTATTATTTTTCTATATGCATACACATGCAAATCCCCACTGTCAACCTGCAGATTCCATACAGTAGCTGTGAATTTTTCACATGAAATACTAAAAATGTTATTCTTTTGACCAAATCATTTCCCACATTTGCCTCATTGATCCCTTTGTCCTCATACCATCTTAACATATATTTTCTCATTTTCTGATATTTTAAAGGATCTTTCACACCCCTTCTTACTAGCTTCTTTCAGAATAATTCAAGTTCTCTTGGAGCAGCAGTGACTGGCAATTCCTTCTTCTTAACAATTATGTAGTTGTCTCTTCGCCAGTGACAGTCTTATCTTCAAACTCCTTAATATTGCTGGAAAGTTCCTTGAAACATTCTTCATAAAAGGGAGTTGCATTTTGGCAGCTCTTATGCAGTTTTCTTTTTGTTGGAGGCAGAACTAATTCATCTGAAGGGCATTTTTGTCGTCATAAGGATTATTGTGGTGACAAGCAGTAGGCATTTTGAATTCTTCTCTGGTGCACCTACTACTCACAGACTTAGCTCTTTTAAAGCCAAATCCTTCATATCTACATCAGGGAGGGAAAGTTTGTAAGCAAAGCTTTGCAGATGTGTGCAAGCATTTACCCACCATTACATGTGGGACTCAGATTCAGCAGATCTTGTGGCTGTCTCTCAGCTTTCATTCCCTGGATTTCCTAATAATAAGGGTATAAATTACAGCCAATTAGGATGATAGTTATTGCTTGGGGAAAGGCAACTGAAAGGAAGAAAATTCTTATTTCAAAAACATTGGGAAGAGGGCATTCATTGATGGGAATAGTTAATTTTTATGGAGTCTATTCAGTCTGGTTTCTAAGTGCAATCTTAAGTGGTGCTGAAAGCACTGCAGTAAGAGATAAAGTATATGATGCATTAGAGTCTCATAGCACCCAGTGCATGATTCCAGTCTTCACATGATAACAACTTTTAAGACTAGATCAACCCTGCATAACATCAGGAGAAATATCTTTTTTGTCAGCTATGCATCAGTGCAGACCCCAGTCTTCCCTACTGCCTTTTTAACACAGAAAAATCACATTTAAATCCCAAAGCTATATCCACCATGCTGATAAGTGACTCTCACTAGCCTTAGTCACCCAAATATAGATAGAAACCCTTAAAATACTTTCTCCAGTCACTGGTAATCTAATTCAAATTATTTATAAAAAAACCTTTTATACATCTTCTGAATTACTGCTGGAGTCCTCTATTAGCTTGAATAGTCATTTTATTTTTTGTGTTGCTATTTAGTTCTAATGCAGCTTGTCACTTCTCCCATCAATTTTTGAGAAAAAGAAAATGTGAGCAAGTTACAAAACAATGTTTCTGTGAATGAGCCGGTAGGGCAGGAGTTCAATACTTTAATAACAATTATTCTGGACATATTTCACTTTAATTTGCAAAGAGATGAGTTTTAAAAAAACCAGCTTTTTCTGCAGCACAAAAGATATGTGATACCACATATCTTTTAATGGTATAGGCAGTAAGTCTGTGCCTATATCCTCTGTTACAATGTCCCTAAACCCTCCTCTGGTTCTGCCTGTGAACAAACTGTTAACCAGGTTCTGGGATCCCTACAAGTAGGTTAGCACAGTCCAGCAGGGCACTTCCAAAGGCACTATTTTCCTGAGTTGTTTCTAAACTTGTCTGTGGGTGTCTGGACACACAGCCAGAATTATTTGTTTCAATAGTCCTTAAGATAATTTCCCAGGGAATTCCTTCATCTGTGAAAGATTGTATGAACTGTTGAGCTGTGGGAGCCTGAAGAAAGCCCTCAGTATTCATAAGATATTTTCTCCTTATGAGATGGATGAGCTCCAGCCAGAACTAAAATCATTCCTGGTTTGCAATACACTAATCCAGGTGGGTAAATTGCAGCAAACTTTCACTTCCATCAGACCCTGCTCAGAAATGGTTTTGCTTTGTCTATGCACAGTACAACCCCAGACTCACCCTGAGTGTGGGTGTTATCCCCCCTTATCAACACTGTGCAAGGGCTAAAATTCAGGTAACAGCCCTTACTACTTGTGCCTTACAAACACACCCAGACAATTACTGCAACAAGGGGCAAGAAGGACAAAGAAAACACTGGACAAGTGTTAAATTAATTCCTGTGTCAGAATATATTACGAAGTCTTCTCTGCCCTTTAAGGAATAACTTAACATCTTTATTTCATGTCTGAATGATATAGAAATTGATAAAGCTTATAATAAGGAGAGAAGTGAAACTACTTTTTTAAATAAAGTGAAGTTGGTTTTATCCTCCTGAAGTTTCATTAAAATAACAAGGGTAAGAGTTGACAGTTTTCTGAAGCAAGCAGTAGATAATTTCTTTCACGACTGCTGCTTTCTTATTTGTAGAATTCAAACTCTTAATACTGAAAAAGTGAAAAAGTGACCTGTAAATTTCAAATGAATCTCATCAAATATTTGTAAACACCTTGCATTCCATTAGCCAAATTTTTTTGACTCTCAAGAGATTTACATTCATTATTAATTCTAATTTTGAGTCAAAATTGAACATATCTTTCTTTTATCCCATTTACTAAACACCTCTGAAAGAGCCAATGTCTAGTTAATCCAAAATAGACCTGTATAAATTTGTAGGAATTATTTTGATAAGTACTGTTGTAACTGCTTTCAGATTTCATCTACACTGGTCCATAGAGTAAAAGCATGTCATAACTGAATTGACAAAATTGAGATTCTTTTCATTCAGTGAGCCTCATACTGGAAGGGATATAACCTGTTGGATTATTTTTCGTCTTTATTTCTTCTATGCTTAATGTTGTAAAAGACATTGCAGCACAATGCATGCAAGCCCCCCAGCCTAAACTCCTAAAATCAAAGAGTACTTCCACGGTTTTATGGAAAATCCAATGATTCATTTTCATGACTGCAACAGAAAATAGGGAAAAGGTTGAATTTGATTAATGGATTTCTCTTAGATTGATATCACTCTCAATGAGACTTCAATATGGCCTTGGGGTTGCCTTTGTAAAGATTGTAGTACTTACTTGGACGAAGAGCCATTTTAAAATTGTGGGGCAAGCCTCTTAAGGTAAGGTATTTCTTCCCTAAATACCAAATGCCTAGACTCTTGTGAGTATAAATGGTACTTAATTTATTATGATAACAAGAATACATTTCTTGTCCTCGTGCTTAGACAAAAGAACTTGAAGGTGTGATTTCTTTAACCCCCTTTGCTCATTATTTGTAACATCTGTCTGCTTGAAAGTCAGTCCATTTATTTATATTTTAGAGTAGAACTGTATCTGGAGTACATCAGTAAAAATATTGTATGGGCTTTTAAGCAAGTTTTCAAATATTTAACAGGAAAAAATGAATTTCCATGTGTTTTGCTGACACACACGTGTTTCAGGAGGAACCACTTTAGAGTTTCTGACCCCACTACAGGAAGAAATATGTTGGAAGTATCCACGTGAGTAGATTTGAACATGATTTTTGAGACCTCCAACACTGGTTTTGACTGTTTTCATTCAAAAAATGTCTGCTTGTGAGGTTCAGAGAAATGTGGATTCTGTGGATAGTGTTTCTATAGTGTGAATTAACAACAGAAGCAGCTCACATCTGCTGGTGGTCATATTTTTCATCATAAACTACATCAATACCTGGCTAAGAATCAAGTTAAAATCATGACTAACCTAGAGTTTCTGCAGCACATTTCTATCCTGAACTATTCTCTACTCTAAGAATCAGACATACATTTTTCTACAGACAGTGGTCAACCTGCCACCTTCTTCCAGTATCTATGAATCTATTATGGGGTACAGAAGAAATGTATTAGAGAATGTAGAAAGTATGATTAGAAGTATGTTCTAGTAGTACTTGTTCCATAGAGTGTATTTCTCTGTGCCCTGCAACACCAAGAGCTGGTGGGCATCCGCCTGACAGTAAACTACAGGGACGGTCTTCCCAAAAGTGCTATCAGCCTGTTGCACTCTTCAAAAAATTACTGGTGTAATTCTCTGTCTCAGAGAGACAGAAATAAGAGATGAAGATATGTAAAAACAACTTTTGTATTGCTTGCAATTATCTCTAGTAATCACTTGCAGACTGAGTGTGTTTTTGTATACGGGGTGTTCAGGATATGCCTACGACAATTGTTTTAGGAATGTCTGGGACAAAATGATTATATACTTCTGTAGTTTTCTGCAAATTAATAAATCATTACAAGAATCACGTGTGCACATCTGAGAAATAATAGATGAGATAAATGTTAACACGGGAAAAACAAAGATTAAAAGCTGCAAACAAATTGCTCATGGAATTAATTTGAAAAAGAGTATTTAAGGACCATTTTCAAAAAATTTTATACAGTACTTATCAGAACTGGCAAATTTAATGTGCTGGATTTCAGCTTTAGAATGTTTTGTCAGATTCTGAAATTCCAGCATGTTTCATTTAGGGATAGGGTGGGATGAGATAGGTGGGGATGGATTGAGATGGAAAAGATGGTGCAAAAAAAGAGGCACTGCCTGTAGAATAATGGTGCATTTTTCAGTAAATAGATCACAAGCATTAAATCATTCCAATTATATGCGAGATTGTTTCTTTGATGTGAAGAGGATATCCTATGCGTCTTTAAAAGGAAAGATTTACTCTAAAAAGCCAATGAAACTGTGTTGGTATTCAAGATAAAAATCTTGAAGATTTATATTTTCTGAATTCAGCAT
The DNA here is from genome assembly GCF_037042795.1 of Molothrus aeneus. NCBI lineage: Eukaryota > Metazoa > Chordata > Aves > Passeriformes > Icteridae > Molothrus > Molothrus aeneus. Next base: position 100,669,454 of record NC_089646.1, on the reverse strand, counting down.
CTGAAGAATGTAAATCATAGAGAACAATGAAGTTATAAAAAGCATCAAGTGTTCTTCCATGATCATTTGTGAGGGTTTTTTCCCTCACACTTTCTACTGTTCTGACTCAAACAAACAGTAAAACTACTTGGTTTAACTTTGTTATTTCAGTTAAATTCTTATTTCCTGTCATCTCTATTGTGGATTCTACAGACAGGATAAAATACAAAGAGTTCATCTGTAATTAAAATTGATTCTATCTCTGCAGCAAGACAGAGCATGATAGAAGATAGACAGTGTATTTGGTGAGTAATTTTAATTAGGATAGTTGGGAGAGAAAAAAGTCTCAAAGCTTTAATTTTCTGATATGTTATCTAGAGAGTGAAGTAGATTAGGGACTTTTAATTTAAACTTGTAAGGTAGATGATAAAATCTGTATTACAAGTATATATTAATATAGGCTGAATCGAAAGGTAAAATGTAATTTCAAAACTGGGTTTACACAAGTGAGTAAATCCTAAGGAAGCTTCCAAAATTAGTGAGTAACAGAAAAAAAAATTTTCTTCTCTGAGTATCTCACACTTATGATTTGTAGTCTCACCTCCTCATGCGTTCCCATGCTTTACCTCCCTAACCTGGGGTTTAGAAATTCTTTCTTACTAATAAAGGCCAAAATCCTTGTGCATTCATAGGACTACAGTTGCTGAAATGGAGAAAGGGAATCAGCAGCAAGCCCTGCAATAAAATCAGGAAAGCTGGCAGACCTGACGCAGCCACTACTTCCACCGCATTTCCGCACAGCTGGCAGTGATACAGAATAAATCCACTGCCCACTGCCTCCTAAACTCCTGAAGAGTTTAGGTCTCTGACCTCACCACTGATTCCAGATGGAGATTGCTGCAGCAAGTAGCTTTCCAGCATTTTTGAAATGCAGTTCTATTGCCTCAAGTCTTCAAAACCTTGTCTCCAGGTTCAGTGAATGATGGTGCAGTTCAGTGATGGTGCAGTCTGCCACAGCCATTAAGTTTCTATTCTATCCTTTCAACACTTCTGGAAATTTAATATTTGTTAGCAGCCTTATTTATACAAGTGAATAGAAATTATGCAGAAGGAATTCAAAATACATAGAAAACATGAGTCAAGATCCATTTTTATGGATCTTGTAGGAGTATAAGAGTCAGAGGAAGCTGACACCTGATCCCTTTTTAGCCATCTGTAAGTAAATAAAAGTAACAAAACCAAAAGTCAAACATACACAAAAGCATGCACACTCTGAGATTACTCATCCCCTGGTGAAACTTCAGCTCCCCTCTGCATTAATTCACCTTTCATCCTTCACACATAGTAACATTTGAATTAATACTATACAAACCACACAGATTCAAACCCAAAATTCAGGGTCATCACTTTTCTAAAACCCTAAGGAACTGCAGGGTTATGATTTCTGATTTGCAACCATATGCTCTGAGAAATGTTTTGGACAGAGAAGGCCAAGTATGACCAGAGAAAAAGACTTCCACTTTTTACAGCAGAATGTCCAAAACTTCACAGGTAGGGAGATGTTCTTATGGGCAATACCTGACTTGAAGATGCACATCCAGAACCTGTCTTTCTTCAACTAGTGGAGATGTGCAGCCAGTCACCTCCACACCTTCTCCACCCTCTTGACTGTATGAAATAGAAATGTCTATTCCCCTGGCATTGAAAGATACTGAAATTAAATAAGTCCCCAAATATAAATAAGGAATCCCCAAGAAAAATTATTAAAGTGACACTAGAGCTGAAAAGAAATCTAATTTTGTAGTTGTCTCCAGTAGAACAAGTCACGGAGAGACAGTGTGATCCTCTTTTTCTTTTCTTTTTTGATAATTTCCTTTTAACTGAAGGATCAGTTTGAAAGAGAGAGGAGAAAAATGTCCACAGAGGTACCAGAAGGCAGCAATTCACAGCCATTTAAAGCAGTGTAATAATACCATGGGGCAGGGCAGGTTTGAAATCATTAAGGAGACCAAATCCTGAGAAAGGAAATTGTTGCAAGATTGCATTATTTATAAAGTTAAACTATTCACTGGACTGAATCCAAAGTAGTCGTTATTAAGCAGTGAAACTTTGACTGCTATGAACAAGCCATTCTGTCCTGTCTCATATCGATATTACACACAGCTGGTTTTAGTAAAACTCCTGGTAATGAGTTTTGGACCTATGTAATTCTGCTTCTGCTTCTGATCAACTTTTTAATTTTATCATTACAAGTCTCTTTGAATGAAGTTTACAAATGTGCATGTACAAACAATCCCTCCAGCTATAATCGCAGCATTTTCAAAGGAAAGAAAGAACTTGAAGTCTGACCTGCAAACAGCCTACTTGCATTCCAATGTCTCTCTCATAGCTTGAAAATGTTCCTGAAAACTTCTCCACAAGTTTCATTTTCTGGTTTGGTGGCCAGTCCTAAAAAAAAAATATATATATATAATAGGTAGATGGATATCAAAATCTTATGGGCTATCCCCTGGGAGCATGACCCTACCAATCATTCCCATAAAGATTTTCCTGTTCAATAACCATGGAGAAATCGGCAAATGTGCTCACTCTAGGCACTGAGAGATTTAAAGCATGGTGCTGTAACATTTCATTGAGGTTGGGTAAAATAATTTGCCAGAGACAATATCATTATGCACCCCACCAGAATCTTCAGAGTACAAGTCTTCAGACTATGGGAAGAAAAAAAGGATGGAGAATGACAGTAGAGTAAGTAGAGAAGAGTAAGTAGCAAAATGCAGGAGATATTTCTTAGTTCTCTTCAAATGGCTTTGTCTGTAAAAGAAAATGCAATATTCTTGTTCATGGTTTGATCTTTCTTTCTGTAAACACATTAGGACATAAAATAAGGATTGAGGGCCATAGAGGTACAATGTTTAGTTTCATCAATGCTGAAAAATAGGATCCTCCAATGCAGAAGTGGGATTAGGAAACTCATCTAAACAGGCTTGCAAAGCAAAAAACAAAAGACATTATTATATCACATTTGAAAGCAGCATTCACAACAGGTTCAGACCCTGATGGACCTCTATTCACCTCCCACAAAACCTGTGGAGGTCTCACACCATGCCTGCAAGGGAAATTTTACAGATCCCCAACAGATTCTGTCAGAAACCAAAGGGGAGATTTCCCAGTAGGAAGAATCAAGCTATAACCACACTACCATGCTAATAATGCTACAGCTGGCAACAGCTCTCATTATTTCCTCCAAAGAAGAAGAGTTTTTAGAAATCATTATCCTATGGAACACTGATTTCCTAGTAACACAATGAATAGTGGAAAGAAAATGAAAGAAATTTTTTTACTTAGAACTGCAGTAGGGATATTGAATTTTATGAATGAAAGTAAAGGTGCCATTCCCATTCAGCATCAACACCCCAGTCCTCCTCTTTATGAAGACTTCTGAAAATAAGGCAACTCATTGCAAATAAACAAATAATTGGGAAAGAGAAGAGTATGAATATGTTCATACATAGTCAATGCACAGAGGGTATGTATTCAGCTGCAAACATCTTGAAGCCAGAATGCTCAAAGTTGTCTTTTCTTAACGTGTATATGTTTATAATTTTGAACATGATACAATTTTCATATTATAGGTAAACAAGAAGAAAATTAAGTGATATTATCAAATTTCCAGTCCACTTGATAACTTATTATACTTAAAAACAACTGATGGATTAGATTTAAGTGACAGATTTACAAGTACCTGTATCTCAGCAGAATGTAGCAAAAATATTTTCCACAGATGGCACACCAACAGATAATAACTTTATTTATAAAATGCCTATGTGGAGAGCAAAGAAAACACCTTCTTCCAATTTGCCATGCTTCATTCTTGATGTTTACAGGCATTTTGAAGGAAAAAAATCTAATGGCAATTTTCTACAGAAAATCAGTTTCTGTGCAAGCCCTTTAAATAAATGTTTCCTGAGGACACATGCAAAGGGAAACTGAGTGACCTGTATGTCAGGTGATTATTCCCCTCCAGTGGATATAATTCATATAATTATTCAATAATCATCAAGATTATTGAATAATTATATTAATCATCAAGACACAAGTGAGGACCATAATAAGTGAACTCCTTCAGATCATGATGCAAATCTTATGATTGCTGTAAGTTTAGGCAGCCTTCTGCACAGCACCACAAATCAGTTTTTTCTCAGAGAGATCCTTGAGGACTTCTTTTCACAAGGAGAGGTGAGGAAAGGAAGAAAGTAATAGCAAATTGTATAGATTTGAATCACTTGCCAATTCAGATTCACTTACTAGAATTCTTTTCTGACTGTTATCTATTTTTCAGGAGAAACAGGACACCATAGAATGAATTTACTTCATGTTTGACAAATACGAGTGTAATGTTCAGTCCGTATCAGGAAATGTCTAGTTCACATAGCACATATCACCCAGAAGGCATTATTACCTATAACTGAATAAAAATAAAAAAATAATGAAAATAATAAGGATCTGGTTTCACATACATAGTTTTCTGGCTTAAAGAGGAAGGTGGAATATGTTTTCCAGAGAGTATAGAAATATTTCCCACGGAGGATACTCCACAGTAGAAAGTACCAGAAAAACCACATCAAAAAAACCACTCTGTGAAACTCAAGTGTTTTCAGATGAATGTATCCACTTCGTTCACGTACTTCTTGCTTAACTGGGATGACTAATAAAATTCTTTGCAATCACCAGTCAGATAATTATTTGAAAAGATGCTCGACCTAAAACGACCTAACCAAGGCTACTGCAAAGAGACCAAAATACAAGACCAAGAACAATCTAACATAGTTTCTGCTGTACTAATATATTTTAACCATTTTTTGTTTATTTACTTGAAACTGAATCACAACATGATTCTCTGTGTAAAGAACTTATCATCATTATTTCAGGGTCATCAAAAGTTCAGCAACATCCATCAGCATTTTGTATGAAATTCCAGCCAAACCCTGAAGTTCACCAGATGTCCTCATATTGGATTTAGGTATCATCACAGGGCAGGGTCAAGAATATTGCAGCTACCATTGGTTTTTATACATGTCAAAAACAAACAACTCACAACAGCACAAGATGAAAAAGGTTATAAAATAAAAACATCTCATGTAAGCAAAACTGCTTGAAGTTGATTCCTGGCATAAAAAACAGTATCCTCAGAAAGTATAATGCCTCTGTTCCTGCCAAACATCTGTGATGGGTTTACAAGTCAGCCAGAGCAGGGGGGTAGCTTTGCCTTGATCTCTCTCAGCAACTTTCCCCCAAAAAATAATAGACTTTAAAATGTAAAAAACAACTAAATCATAAAAAGAGGGGAGGGCATGGATGAGACACACCAAAACCTAAAAAATACTGAAACACTACTTTTGCCCTTTAATTTTATCTTTTTAGTCTCATCTTCTCTCCAGCTTGGAACCAGTGATTATCCTGGTTGCAACAACCTCCACTCAGTTTCCTTTCATCATTAAGAAATTTTATGACATTCAAGATGTGACTGTCTAATACTCTCTGCCCCTCCCAGGGGTAGTCTCTAGACTTCTCTCCCATTGTGGAGTCTTGAGAATTTTCTCTTTCCTGAAAAAAATTCTTGCCATGGTAGATCCTATCCAATTTGTTTAAAAGGAATACAATAGGATTCAAATAGAATACAGTCCATCCAACACCTTCAGTGTTTCCTCTCTCAGCATATGGTCCAAGCTTGAAGTACTTATTCCTGGGCCAAATCCTCTACCTTTCTGTTACAAAGAGTGGGAAAGAAGAATAGAGAAAGGTTTGCTGGATTACAGCTTTACTGCCACATCTGCTCTGACTGCAGAGGCATGGTTTGCAAACAACTGCCTGGACCAAAAGCCAGGACAAACATACCAAGTTCTGTCTGCAGTTTATGTGCCTTAAGACAAAGAGACTGTTTCAACATTTACAGCACTGGCTATATTTTGGCTCCATTGTGCTTCCCAGGAACTGCTGCTATATATGTGCAGTATTGTATTTAACTTCAAACTTAGGCGTTTTATTTCTTCATGTTTAATTTTGGGGGTTTTTTTCCCAAAATGTGTAGGAGTTAATGAATTAATTTGCAATTAATTTAGACTAGAGTCCTCAACAGCTATTTATGTGTTGAAATATCTCATTAATGAAAGCACAGCAGAACATAATCTAGCAGCAAAAGGTAAGTCTATAAGCATCTTACTTCTAAGCCCATCTTTCTCTACTACAGCTGTGCTGACTGTGTTTTGGCATAAGCTAATCTCCATGTTCCCACACAATTCAGTGCTCTTTTAGAACAGCTGCATAGCCTTTGGGGCTGGGGGGGGGGAATTGCATGATGTGAAGTATTACAGTTAACAGCATTCACTCTGTAATTATTTTGAAGCCACACAATGTCTAATTGGATTCTAGGACTTTAAAAAGGGATAAAGGAAACAATACTCTCATTCAAATCTTCCGGTATCCCATTAACCATCTGCTTCAAAAATGCACTCCAGGTTTTAGATAGCAGTAAAGCAACATGTGGAAGATGCTATTGGATGTTAAAATTCATTCTCATCATCAGTTTTATAGGTCTTAGGAGCCATGAGTCCAGCTGATGGCAGATGAGTTGAGGGACATCAAAAGAGAGATAGCAGAAGACTAAGCAAAATCCACAAAACTTTTTTTCAGAGCAACTTTGTTCAGTTGAACACAACTTCTGGTTTCAGCTTGGACACAACTGTAATGCAGACCTGGCATGACCTGCATGGAATGGAGTGATGACAGAGTCATTTTTCTAAAAACCACTGCAAACTTACTCTCAACGACAGAGAGACAAACATCAAGGTTTATTTAGTAGAATGAAAAGAAGTGGCCATTACAATTTGGAAGTTCACCACCACAGCTTCTCCTAATTGATAGCTAGCCAGTTTCGTACACTAGAACAATCTTCAAGCTCTTCTGGAAGCAGGTAACATTTAGATACTAAACAGCATTAGAAGTGCTATTCAGACTGTCTGCTCCAGGTGTACAGTAAAGGAGTTCAGAATTCCTTTTCTTCTTTTCCAGACTTAACTCCCTCTGTGAACTGCATAGGTAATTCGTCTCTGAAATTTTAATTATATTTAAATGAGAAAATGGATGGATCCATCCCCTAATCTTTCTCTTGCAGCAAGCACAAATCCTACAGGGCATTTCTGGTTAAGGCCCATTTAATAGCTGTGGAAATTTCCTGAACAGCAAGCATAATCAATAGTTCCTGAATATAAGTGTAAAGAATAGTGACAGGAATGCTTGATGGCAATGGAAGAATATTTTGCTCCCAGATCCACAGTGTTCATTAAGGATGGTGGAGGTACTGTTGTCATTGCATGAGATTTAGTATGCTCTGCATTTTTCTAGATAACAGATAAGAGAGAAAAGTTTATCCAAAACCTAACTAAACTAGCTGAAAACTACCTGTGGGTTGGAAAGGGATTGTGGGTGTCCTACTAGAAATAAAAAGTACCTGCTTCCTGCTTCTTGAAGCATAGCTCCCACTTTGCACAAATTCCTTTTGAGGAAGTGAAAAAGTTCTCTAGCAAAGGAGATGTTGAGAATTTTGTCTTCTCTGAAAAAAACAATTCTTGCCATGGTACTTCTGATCCAATTAGCTGGATGTAAGAAAGAAAGAAGCTTTATAGACATGCCAGTCCCATGAAAATCATGCATCTGAAAATCCCCAAAACCGATGAGGTGGTGTTCTCACACCTTAAATGCTGGCTATAAGAAAATAGAAAGCATTCTGCCAAGTAAATTAACAGTATTTGTATAAACATTTATTAGTCATTGTTGGTTTGGACTGAGATCCAACACAACAGGATGGATTTAAAACACAGGAAACTGAAGAGGTCAAACAAGGTGAGTACACATATGTACTTAGTACATGACAGTGACATATCCAAGTCACTGTGTTCACAAAGGATGCACTGAGAAAACCTTGGGAGGCTCTTCTTCTTCCAAAGCAGGCATTTTACAGCACTATCAGCCAACCATCCAAGAGAGGGAAAAAAGAGGACAGCTGGCACATAAACTGTCTGAAGGTTCACAAGTTGCTACATTCCATGTCAGTTAAAATCACCATCCCTAAATGTAAATATTCTCCTGATAGCTCCCTGCCTTTCCCAGAAGCACTTATTGTAACTCTTATTCTGCTTTCTGAGCATGCTGACAAAACGCTCTAATAAAAGTTTGTTCTTTTGATTAATCACAAATTAAGCAGCCAATGAGAGCTGATAAATTAAAGAGAGAGCAAGTTTAATCTCACAAGAAATTTTTATTTGACCTCTTTTCCCTTTTGTCCTCTTTCTCCCAACTCCCTCTCCTGCCCTTTGTGAGGAGATATGAGATATTTCAAAGCATAATGAAAATCTGGAAATATTCCCTTCATCACAGACGAGTCCACTGCTCAAAGGTGTACCTGGTGTAAGAGATACCACATGGGGCCACTCTCCTCTGGATACGACTATGAGGATCAGGGAAGATCTCTCAGCATTCTTTTAGCCTAAAAAAAGCACAATTCTTTCAATGGAAAAAAGTTTACAAATGCATAAAAATCTACTGTTTTGCATGCCCAAGGATTGTGATGCTTGAGTACTTACACAGTAAGAAATGTCACTTAGCTGTTTCCTGGAAGGAACAGCTGCTCTTTACCTTCACTGTCTGACCACACCCAATAGGAAAGTGAGAAGGCAAAAAAAGGGAAGCAGACAAGAGGTAGTGAACATCTTGCCTTACTGTTTTTTTTCCATAGGATTCTTCTTTAGTAAACAAAATTATTGGTTAATATTACCTTTTGATATGCAGAGAGTTTTATTCATCGTCTCAAGGCAAACTGCCAGAATTAAGCACAGAGCATAAGAGCTAAAAATGCTGATCAAACCATGTGCCAAAGTACTTTTCCTCCCTTGGTTTCTTGTCTGCTGTAAAAGCAGTTATAGAAACCAAGCAGTGATGCCATTCATTGCATTTAATACTGATGGCTTCCTTTACCTTGAGGTAAGCAGCCAGCCAAACAAAAAGAAAGAACAGGAATGAGCTGGGTACTTGGTACAGCTGCACAGTGGATTTTTAGTTTTAACAAGCAAACATTAAGCATCTGGCTCTCTTAAGAACCTAAGCACCTAAAGAGGCACGTAGACGAAAATAACAGAAACAGAAGTGCTTGGCCATTGTTTGAAACTATCTTACTAAATGCACCTACTGGATTTTATTGCAGTTTCTCTTTTATTTTCCAGCAGGACTGCTCCACAGCAATATCTACCTGGATTTTGTATCTTTCCTTTGATGAGTAATGTGCCAGACAAGAGTCTGATGTCTGGCAGACCTGTGCCTTGTCTGAAAGCATATACTGGCCCAGAAAGGCAAGTGGATTCAAGGTCCTGCCCCCATCAGCTCAAATCTCTGTGACAGAACCAGGTAGCAGCAACGCCTCTTGCACAGGTTCAGTCACTTTCTCTCAGTACCTACAGCAGAAGTCTGTACCCTTCCTGTACTAGCACATGATACAAAGAGAGATACAAAATGGTTTACGAGTAGCTGAGAATTTTTGAACAAGTTTACAGGCGCACAAAGAAAGTTGGCAGATTGATACAAAGGAGGAGTTGTGCTGTATTGAGGGGCAGGGAAAACGTAAACTCTCTAGTCCAGTGAGCTGCTGCCTTTTTTGAACCCACAGGAATATCATTCTAACTGCTTGTTCTGGAATATTTTCAAGTAAAACAAGACCTAGGAAGGGGCTATCCTTTCTGTAGTAAGATTAGTATCTTGAGTCAACATTGGGAAAAAAATAAGACAAGAAAATAAGAGATTGCTGTTACTAAGTAGAGAAAGTATGTAGCATATATGGTCCATGTGTAAAAGAATAAAGCACATGTAAAAGAATAGCACCTTAGTAAGAAATTATCCTTGCAAATTCTACTATTATTCTAGCTCCTTAATAAGTAGCATATTTAAAATACTTTCCATGATTCCTTCTTGAAATGCATTTCAAACTTTTTAGGCATCTTAGAACACTGATTGGGAAGTTTAGACATTAAGTAGCAAAATGTGAATGTTTCCAGAGCACCTGAGTATAAAGTTCTTTCCCTTAGTATCTTTCAGAAAGTATCTTTCAGGAATGGCCTCCAAGGTAAGTAAACTGATGATACTTTTCTTTCCAGTCACATTTGGGGAGTTTTGAGTTTCAGGTCTCGGTGAAGTCAAGGAATTTATTTTACTTATTGTTTTTTATCTTTGAATAAAAAAAAAAATAGAGTGATAAAGACACAGTCACCTTTAAAGTGGTTTCTTCAAAAATCAAGACACTTCTGATGCTTTAGAGGGAGAAATCTGTGTGAATGACACCAAAGACACTCAAAGGAGGAAGTCTGAATTTGTTCCAAAAATCCTTTGGCTTCATACAGAGAAACTCCAGCACCAGAGTTTAGGGATAAAAGAATAGCTCTCTCTACTATAAAGATAATTCCTTTTTATTTCTAGAAAAGGAGTTTTACAAAACCAGTAAAAATAGTTTTCCTCTGAATCTTCCAACAGAAGATTCAGACAATGCTCAGAAATTCCCAGAAAGAGACAATCAAAGTAGATGAGCTTCTATCATTAAATCGTTCTCAGAGAAAATATTTGGACTATTATCAAATTCTTACCTAGACCACAGAAACAGGACAGAAAATGTTCATGTCTGTGTTTTATCCTCCTTTTCTTTGCTTAAAAGGGTTTTGATTAGTAGGCAAAAGGAATAAGTGCTAGCTCTCATTTCCTGGGGAAAAGTATGCCCTTCATCCCATGTGGGCAGAGACTAACAGCTGCAATCTACCTATTCATTTCTGCAGGTGACATCACTCTAAAAGGGTTGGTTCTTTCAATGCAGAAAGCCACAAGGGACTGATCATCTGGGGCAGTGTTCTCCTTATCTCATAGCCAGACACAGTTTTAATCAAAGCTCTTTTTTTCTATGATAAAGAAAATACAGGGTTCGCAAAATGAGTAAATTTCACCCGAATTTCACTTCTGATTTCATTTAGAAATGCATTGGCATTTTCAAAGCTTCTTTATTGCCATTTCATGATTACTATTTGCCCGCATCACCATCTTGTATTTACTACCATGTGAAAACAGTTTACTTCATAAACCACAAAGCCCTTAGATATTCCTTTCAGTGTAGCATTAATAATGTAATCTGATGCCCTGGGCATTCTGCTGCATAGCTTATCAACAGCACATTAACCACTCAGTACTTTCTGCACAGTGTTGCTATCTTATATACCATCAGTTCCTGCCTAGATCACATCTATTTTGACTGAGAAAAAAAGGTACCATCAGCCCACTAGCTGATGGTGATTAACTGTGGTCTCATCCCAGAGACATCAATATGGTTCTTGAGACACCATAGACAGTCATTCCACATAGCATCTGAAAATGAAATTTCAGATTTACAGGAAAGGGTGCAATTCTTCAGCAGACCCATATGCAGCAGAGTTCTTATTGCAAGATCTTTTTTTTGACCTTGCAAAATCTATTGTTCACAAAATCCCAAAATGGTTTGCATTGGGAGGTACCTTTAGGGTTGCCTTGTCCATCCCCCTCTGATCAAGTAGGGCCAATTGACTCACTTGTATTCAGCAAGAAGTATATGAATACCAAACATGAAAATCCAGCCCCTTGCTACAACTCACCAGCTTTTTAACCAGTCTGACCACAAAGGGAGATATGCAGTAGCAACACTCATCCTGGCTTGCCTCACTGCAGGCTGCAAGGGGCAGTCTGCCTACCCAACACACTCCATCCCAGATCATCAAACCTCACACCACCTGGATCATGACTTCAGCACCTTCATATCCCTTGTACTCAAACAGGTACTTTTTCTTTTTCTTCCAGCTTACCCCTCATAGTTTTCATCCCTGTAACGTACATACTTTACTGTTATCCTCAAATTCATCCATTCTTCTTTGGTGCAACAAGCCCAGAAGATTAGGCAAAACCAGATCACCCATTATAGCTTTGGCTTGAACTTCACTTTTGTACACCCCATGCTTCACTGCTTTATTTCAGCAGTTCTTGAATGTACATTACTTGCACATGAGATCTCAGGAGATTTATTTCATTTGATAATAAGCTGACTATCAGCAGAGCTTGCCCAGCCTGACCACGATGCACACAAGCTGCACTTGACAGAAATTTTTTGTGAATATTTGCTTATGATAAAATGTAATTCAAACATTTGAAATTACAGCTTCTTTAAAATAGAAATTAAAGCAGTTTCACAGCCTCATAGCAAAAAACCTTGTGGGAGACAAATCTCACCTACAGTAATTTCGAGTTTTCACAGTCTCAACCATTTTTAAGATATTCATATCACTGTTTGGGCTCAGAAAATAACTTGATGAATTTTCTGAAGAGTCTCAGGCTGGACGATATCAGAAATTCCAATAAATCTTTCTTTGCTTATTTTTTTAATGGAAATTTGAATAAAATCACAGGAGTATCCAAAAGTTAACTCTAAGGAATATGAGATAACTGAAATCAATAAAATTATGCTAGTATTGTTTATGTTAAAACCAAGACACAGAGATGTACCCCACAGCTGTTCTTCATACAAAAGTACAAGGAAAAAAAGGTATTTTGGCCAAAGTATGTGAAAATTGAGCAGCGTGTTCAGATTTTAATGGTAGTCAAGTGGAGGTCAAGAAGCAGCATCTGGGCAATTCTCACAGGGACATGGTGGGATCCCAGGGTTGCCCTGTGCACAGCTGGGAGTTGTGAGTCTCTTCCAACTCTGGATATCCTATGACTCTGATTCTAGAGAAGTAATTTTGTAAAACACAGACATCTAAAGCATGAGGTCTGAGGTTGGGACATGGTTGTCCAAATATTTCTTGAATTCTGTCAAGCTTGGTGCTGTGAGCCTCTGGAGCCTCTTTCAGTGCCCAACCACCCTCTGGGTAAAGAACTTTTTCCTCATGTATGACCTAAACCTCCCCTGACACTTGAGGCCACTCCCTCAGGTCCTATCACTGGTCACCACAGAGAAGAGATCAGTGTTTGCCCTTCCTCTTCCCCTCATGAGAAAGCAGTTGACTGCAAGGTCCCCTCAAGCCTCCTCCAGGCGGAACAGGCCAAGTGACCTCAGCCACTCCTCATGGGCTTCTCCTCAAGGCCCTTCATCCTTGTGGCCCTCCTATGGACACTCCCTGACAGTTTGCTATCTTTCTTAGACTGCAGTGCCCAAAACTGCACACAGCACTCGAGGTGAGGCTGCCCCACTGCAGACCAGAGCGGGACAATCCCTTCCCTTGCCCAGCTGGCCATGCTGTGCCTGATGCCTCCCAGGACAGGTCTGGTCCTACTGGCTGCCAGGGCACTGCTGACTCATGTTCAACCTGCCATGCTTTGCAATGAATAAAACATTTCCAGGTTAAGTCCACAACTTAGGAAATGAGACAAGTTAAAACAAAAAGCTGCTGAAATGCTACTAATTTTAAATATTTTGGCTTCCTATCAAATCAGAGATCTTCAGGTTAGGTTCTAAGGTATTTTAATTACAAGAAGTGTTATCTGAAGTTCTAGATGCTTAACACTCTCAAATGCAATGTAAGTTTGCAATTACATATCATGGGCTTAAAAGCTTGTATGAGAAGAAAAAGAGAACTCCCCTATACTCTTGTTTAGTTCTATAACTGCCTAGGCAGGGCAAGGTGGCATTTTTAGGAGGAAAAATCAGCCATTTAAAGTTACAAACATAATGTGTTGTTGACTGGGCTGCAACTGTGTTTCCTAAATGGATTCCCATGGTGCAGTTGGTTGAAAGAACCAGGTATCAAAAGGGTTCAAATATCAGATATCACGGATGGGCACATGAACTTTTATTTATGCACAAAAAGATCTCAGCTGCTAAGCATTAATACCACAGATGGGGTTTTCATTACATCACTCTTTTCACAGAGGATGAACATATTCTATGTTTATACAACTGCACAGAGAGAAATAGATGGTTGGTTTTGCTTGTTGCCAGAGAATCTGAAACTTCTTATAAACTTAGAAACTTATAATCAAATAAATAGCTGTCCCATCCAACATATTCTTATTTTCATAATGCCACTGAAGACAATACTGATCAGTACCAGCAAGAATTCAATCTTAGAGGCAGAATCAAACTCTACCACTTCAAGTTTTGACACAAATTAATAACATACCTTGAAAACTGAGTATAAAAGTTGCGTCTCTTCCAAATCTAAGTGGTTAGGCTTGAAATGGCTGATTTAAGTTCGAGGCATGCAGGTAAATAGGCAGTTTATAACCACAGCAGCTAGGTTTGTGTTCATACTTCCACCCATTTATCAAAGTCATTCTCAATTATCTTTGAAAGGTCATGGCAACTTGGGGAATGTTCCTGAGGAGTGGCAGAAAGCAATCATCACTGCTCTCTTCAAGAAAGGCAAGCAGCAAGATGGGAGAGCTATAGACTGGCAGCCACACCTCAGTGCCCAGAAAGGTGATGGAGCAAGTAATCCTATAAAACATTTTCAAATATGCTATGAACAAGAAGAAAATTGAGACAAGTCATCATGGATTTAGAGACTACTCAGCCCTTGGTGAGCCTGCATCTGGAGGGCTGGGTCCAGTTCTGGGCTCCCTGGACAGAGATGGGAGTCAGTCCAGAAAAGTGTCGTGAAGGTGGTTAAAGGACATGGGGGATCTGACACACAAGAAGAGACCCGAGATTGTTTAGCCAGGAGAGCAGGGATAAGGGGTAAGACTCAAGGGTAATCTCATCAATGCATATAAATATCTGATGTGAGACAATAAAGAAGACAGAGCCAGACTCTTCTCGTGGGGCGCAGTAACAGGACACGAGACAATGGGCACAAATGCAAATCCACATAATTAAGCTTAAATATAGCAGAACCTTTATTACTGCAAAGGTGGTTGATGACTGAAACAGGTTACCTAGAGAGGTTGTGGAGTCTCCATTCTTCAATATAATCAAAACCAAACAGGAGAAGACTCCCAGCAACCTACTCTAATTGAAGCATTAATGTTGAACTACATGTTTTTCTTCTATCCCAAATAATTCCTCTTTACCAGGACAAAGCTAGAAGAAAACTAAAATTCCATTATTTTAGGTAGCCTTTCTGGTCATAGTAATGAAGCACTAAAGTTGCATGCATAGCTGTCAAATCTGTGTTCTTTATACACCTTACACCATGAGGTCTGCTTTCCACATTTGTTTAGAAACAGAGAGCTGTGCAGTTTATTACTTGGCTCAGAAAGATAAAGTCATGAGCTGAAAACAGGGGAACTCATGCAAAAGGAAAAATATGAAGCCCAGTGACAAAATTTCTCTCCCTAATATCATCAGTGTATGGCCATGTCTCCCATTGAGCTCGGATGAAAGGTCACAGAGGGAAAAATCTCTAAATTTTACTAGAAAGTATAGGCCTTGACCAGAACACCTGATTCCACAAAAAAGGATCTAGCTGTGCCCCTTTTTCTGTAATACAAGGTATTCCAGGTCTGCAAGGGCACAAAAGGGAAGCTCTGGAATAGAGCCTCTCATCCTGGAACTTTCTCTAACCATTTTATTCTTCTACACATGGCAGCTGCTTTTCAGAAACTATTAAAACCTCATGTCATTTCACCTTGTCTCTAATACATACCACTCAAAGGAAACAAATTCCTCATTATTTCTCTCACAACATTACAGAAGCATAGAACAGAACTAAATAAAATGGAGACCCACTACCCATATGCAATAGTTATTTCCTTCACAAATTTCTCCATACCCCATCTGTTTAGGGGGAAGGAAGGGGTACAACATCCCTCCTCCTCAGAAGTCATGGCACAATGTAAAACAAATGGATTGGAATGGAATGGAATAACTGGGTTTTGGTACCATTCATTGAGTGCAGACAAATGAATTCACCACACATCATCTTATTCAGCCACAAAGGAAAATAGTTTACTGCCAGGACAGTGTCTCTCAAAATCTCTGACACTTCTCTCAACTCTATTCATCACATCCTGTATTTATTAACTTGCAAAAGATTGTTTAAAACTGAGCTCTTCTGGTATTTTAAAAATGGGAGGCTGAGTAGGATAAGAACAATAGGACTCTCATTTATGTGATTTAATTAAGTTCGATGGAAGCTTCTGATTAGAATATGTGTGGGCAGTGGTTTCTTCCCTATTTAAAATGTTATTAGAGGGAATCCAGTAAGTGTTTCATTATTGTTAAGTGCAATCAGGGAAGTTGTTTTCTACCAATTAAATGCTGCTAAATAAATAGTTAAAAGCAGTTAACAGTATAATGCTTTGCAGCTGTTGGATTTCTTCTCAGAGACTTCACAGTAGACATGTTCCTCTATGCACACATATAAAATGAGAAATTTGAGGAAAGCACCTTAAAAGCCAGAATTGTACAGCTATTCATTGTCAAGCTCATACTAATGAGGAAAAAATAACAGTTTTTTATGTAGTGGAAAACAGGATAAATGGCCTTCCATCTTTCTCATACACAGTTAGAGCCTGACTTGCTGCATGATAACTTGCATGCCGCCTGTGAAACTCCACTGAAGGGGGCTTCTGTACCCACATACAAATGTGTCAGCACTCTGTATTGCAAGAACACCTTAGTTCAACATCTTTTTTTAATGGAAGCCTGAAACAGAGACCTGTACAACAAATTATTACCACTTGTCTTGTGGATAAAATCCAGAAGAGTTGGGGTTAGGTAACCTTCCCCCATGCATCACTAAGCCTTGTACAGCTCCACAGCTTTGGGAACAGCTGGGAAAAGACTCACTGAGAGCTGTTCTACAAGCACTATTCCCATAGCACAGGGCTGTACCTGCTTAGAGGGACCTTCATTGCAGAGGTGAAATTAAGATGACAAAACCACACTTATATAAAAAGGGAAAGTTACAGTTTCTAAGTACACAGCAGAGAGAAGAGATGGAAAGTGATCTTCCTAAAGTCCCCAACAGCTAGGTAAGTGTTTGTGGTGGGTTTTCTGTGCTGTAGCAAAACAAGCACATTTAGGGCACTTCCATTCCTAATTAGGCATCATTGTGCTTATACAAAATTTTTGAAATAGCTTAAATTGGAGGTGAGTCTTGTGGCTTTCTTAAAGCCCACAGAAAGCCTTTAAAACAAACAGCAGTCAGAGCATAAATAGAACATGGATTTTACTCTTGACACATGCCCATCCCATTTCACCAGCAGAACATCTGTGAAGCATTTCAGATGTGAATGTTACATTATTCTACTCCTAAAATGAGAGGTGAGGGAAACAAGAGAATAGATTCTGAGTTGCAACTCTGCCTTTTTTCCTTTTCCAAAATCCCTTTTGTTTTATTACCCCTGTATGCTTTGCCTGGCAACCCCAAAGCACACTTGTTTCCCTCTAATACTTGTGATTTTTTTTTCTCCTTGTTTCCCTCACAGTTTGGTGTGGTTTCTTGCATAAGCATGGTATTCCAAGCACGGAGTTATATTTAACAATCCTCTCATTTCATTGTTTGTATGTCAAGTCTAACAATGGAAAACCACATTAAACACAGACATATTTGCTCTTTAAAGGCATTTTCAACCAAGGCTCACAAGATGGAGTCACAACTGTCTCCTCAATAATATAAGAATGTGCAATCTTTGCCAGGCAGCATGGTACTTTGATACTCCTCTACTTATCTGAGTTACTGAAAATAAGTGATCTCACCTTATCCAAAATGGTCTCAGATCTCCTTTCTTCATCTACAAATAAATTGGGGCCCTTTCTGCCATGCTATACTTTCATAAATTAAGGAATAAGCAGTATCTGAATTTCTCTCAGAGGATATAACTTCATGTTCTGCATTCATTTACAAGTAGTGTTACTCTACCATGGTTACTCCTACAGGTACACAGTGAGAATTCGCACTTTGAGCCATCTTTCTCCCCGCCATTTTAGATTGTTGTCTACAGAAATTTTCACACTGAGATAAGAGTTAGAATCTCCTCAGAGTCTCATGAAGCATCAGGAAATTAAATACAGGGGAAACCAAAAGGGGAGCAGCAGACACAAATACCCCTGCAGTTATCAGAAGACAGAAGTACAAGATAATCATAAATCCTGCAGATAACACTGCAGCCCAGAGACAGGAAAGTCAGTTGTGGATGTAGGCCTGTGAAGGACTGGGTATCAGTCCTCTCCTCTGCCAGTTTCAAGTCATAAGCTGGCACTGAAAAGCTGTGAGCTGTCACAGAGAATTCATGGGCTTCCTACTGAGAAACTGGACAATCAAAAAACCTCCTGGAATCCATGATGCAACATCTCCTTTTGTTGATTCTCACTCTAGGGTTTTATTTTGGTGCTGACTGAGAAACTGCCCACTTTTCTGTGGAGTTCTGTGGAGTCAGCAACCCACAGAGCGGTCAACCTGATGTGTGTGGGTCTATGCGGTGCTGCTCAGATTCCTTGGCTGTAGGACAAACTCACTCAGCTGACAGAAACAGAGGAGCCTGCAGGTAGCTCCCACTTGGTACCAACAATTATCCTGCCTGGGAGGTCTTGCCTTATCTGAAAGTGTGGCAAAAAGTTTTCATGATAGCCTCCCTCAGGAATACAGCTGTTTTCTTTTTAAAAAATTACATTTTACCTTGGAGGACCAAAAGAGAGAGGATCTCTTCACAGACAGGGTTGGGTCTGCTCTGTGCAATGCACCAGGGGAAAAGGCATCTGGACTCCACCCGATGTTGCCCAGATGTGGAGAACCCAGTATCTGCAAGGATGCAAGATTTGTTATTTATATTCGTGTTCTTCTATCTCATTAAAGAAGTTGTTAAGACTTTTTGTTGTTGTTGAGACTTTCTTAATGAGATCCAGAAAGAAACCTGCACTGTCTCTCTTTTACCTCAATGCTCCTAAGCTTCCCAAGCCCATGCAGAACAGATTTGAAGGCCTGTAGGTCAAACCAACAAGTGTATACATGAATTTACAGCTTCTAAGGGAGACAGGCACTCTGAACACCTTTTCAGATATGGGATATAGTTTTTTAATCCCCACTTTGCAATTTGTGCAAGACCTTAATGACAATTCCTGGATTTTGATGTAACAGCTAAGCCTGAAAAAAACTTGGAGACAGAATAGAGGTTAGTGATGTTAGATGAGAACCAATGTGAAGGCAGCACCAGGAGCAGGTAAACGGGTCATTAGTAGAAGAGAGGTGGCCGCATACACATCAAGAGAATGTTGCATCACTTGAGAAGAAAAATCTGCTTTGAGAAGCAAAAGAGATATTACAATAGATTCAGTCTTGATTGTGCTGAAGGATTGAAGAATTCCTATCACTACAAAGAACTTCCTTTCTGGAGAGTTAATTTTCAAGAGCTCAGAGCACAAGTACATGCTATAAAGTTAATCAATACAGTTTAAGAATTTAAGAATCTGACAGAACTCCCTAATGTACAACAAGCTCTGTGTTGAGACCCTCTGCATTTTAGTTGGGCTTTGTTTGAATAGTGCTCAAAAAGTCAGTGTTTCAAGTACAATGAATACTGTTATGAAATTGGGAATAATATAAAAACTACATTACAGGAGGTTGCTCCTAGTGCATCAGCTAATTCTCAGTAGGACTATAGAACTACTAAACTGGATCATATCCATAGCCTGCTCCAGTACTGCCCTGCAGCTTTGACCAGGACCAGACATTTGAGAGGAAGAAGTAATCAACTCCACAGGACTCAATATTGTAAGACCTTCCTCCAAACCAAATTTCTTCCTGACTCTATGCTGTTAGCTGCAGCCTGGCTTACACCCTTAACCTATCACTATATTTAGAGACACTGTTAGTCCACAGGAGCTGGAGATGCCACACAAAGCATGTCCAGAACAGCTGTTCCAGTGGAACAGCTCCTTGGTTAAGAGTAGGCCAACAGAAGGTTGCCATGAGCAAGTACTGCTGCCAACTTCAACCCAGTGCCCTGAGCACAACTCATTTAGCACTTTCCATTTTACAGCAAGAATTGTTCATCAGACGCTGAGCCCAAACCACACAGTCTAAAACACTACCACGCTAAGCATTGTTTCACAGTGTGACATCTGAACCTCTCTTCCAAGATATTTCTCCCTCAATGTTCCATGACCAAGGATTTCTCCACAGGAGCCTTCTTCACAGAGTCAGAAAAATATTCAACTCAAGATTTTTGTGGACATGACTTTCTTCTCCTTTCACAGATCTGATTTTTTTTTTTTAATAGAGAGACTAAAAAGAAATCCTGGATTTAAGATTTAATCCTATTGCAGCTAGGTTGCTGACCTACACATGTTTTTTCTGATCATGCTTCTAGTTCAACTGAGCTCTTCCAGCAGGTGAGTATGTTGAATTAGTTGCTGTATCCCAAATTCAACTATACTAGCTAATTGAGTTTACCAGCTTCCATTAATTGTTCCTTTTCTTGGTCAATTCACAGATTCTTGTTATGCTTTTGTTCTCAATGTCTTTTTGTGGCATTAGCCAATGTATAAAAGCTACAAATTTCCTTTTATATGCACAAAATATCTGCATATTGCAAACATTAATAAGTGAAACAAGTTCAGTGGGATAGAAAAAGAGAAAGGAAATGGGATAGAAAATGATTGATATTTTTCTTTCTTTAAATAGAGGCTAGGCCAAGGCAGAGTAATTGTTGCCTGCTGGTCTCACAAACTATGCTATAAAAATGTATACACTGATAAAATATCGTTTATTTTAGTCCTATTCAAAATCACACCACACTATGAACAATTACGATATGAATAAAATGGGACCCAAATAGTTTACATTAAAATACCAAATGGAACAGGAATAATTTTGCAAAAGAAAAATTAATCCACTGTATGAACACAAACATTAACCTATTTCCAAGCAAAAGATGTACTGTGAGTGGAGTAAGGAAGGGCAAAGGGCAGTATTGAGACTGGGAAGCAATATAATTGCATTCTATTGCTAGATCTGCTGCTGATTTCTAGAATACCTTTGCATAAGTCAGTTAAAGTGCAGAGCTTTTTCAGCTGACATAGCAACCCCTCTCCTTCTTCTTCATTCCCTTTCTCCCACTTATCTGAAGCCATGTTCATGACTGGAACACTCTGAATTTCCCACTGCCTGGCATCCCTAGAACTCAAAGAGATCTGAAAAAAATTATAACCTATTTTGATGAAAAAGTAAGAATCAGATGTAAGTTTCTGATGTTTAATAAGTAACACAAAAATAAACATTTACCATGACAGTTTAGAAATTAAAGACAACCATTCTAACAAATTCTATTTTTTAATACAAGCAAAAAATCAAGGTATGTTGCAAATAATTCAAATCAAAACATTTTAAACTTCACCTAATTCATCAGTAAAATGAAATCCTATTATTTGCCCTGTTTGTCAATATAAGTTCAGTAACAGAAGTCAAATGCAATTTTTTTAATTTCTACTTTTAAGGCTTCTAGAGGACATGCTGCCCTTAAATACTGTGGAGAACTAAAAAGGTACTCAGAGTGCATGAGGATCAGCCACTCACTGTTTATATGCAAAGAGCATTGCCTTGACCTTCCTATAAAGCTTCTCACACCAAAAAAAGTCTGTCAAAGTAAATACAAAAATTCAACAGATTACTTTTTCCTCGTCTTCCATCATGTTTTATTACAAATGTGAAGTGTGATCAAATGCCAGAGTTAGCTTTATGATATACAATAATCTTGTACTAAGCTGCTCCTGACATTTAGGAAATAACATTTTAGAGATACATTAGTATGTGATGCTACCTATGGCCAAAACAATTTAAATTTATCAGGATACCATTTTTAATCAGTCTATTAAAAAAAGAGGGCCTAGTTAAAATGCTTTGACAGCTCCTAGGTACTCTAAAATCTGGGGTGCTCATTTGCCATATGGAGTTATACCACTGTAAGAGCTTATGGGGACACTGCACACACTTGTGTGAAGCTGTCTGAGGGACTGGGGTGCTTTCCCCTCTCCCCTGAGTAGCTGCTAAGTGTGTGCTTCCATACACATAGCCAACCTATCCAGCCTTCAGCCAGTGTCAATGCATTGTACACCCTGGGGACTCACAGCACTGCACATTGCTCTGCTTCCTCAGGTGAAAACACTGAAAAAGTTTGGTCTGGAAACTGGAAAAAGAGTGGTCTGACCTTTCAACCTTTCCAGCCTGCAGAAGAGCCAAGCACATTAGATCTCCTCTTGCTCTTACTGAGCACAAAAAAAAATGAGAACATCACCTCAACTATTATAATAAATCTGTCTGTCTGTAATGCTGAAACTCATTTTCTCTACCACTTTGAGAATCACAGAGTGATAAACACTGATGAACCCTGCATATTCAAACAATACAAGGAAAGGATATAAGATGTCTTCATTTGAAGTGGCTTTCCAACAAGTACTGGTTGCATTCAAAGAGGAGCAGTCAATGATTCACCATTCCAATGGACAAGTGGCATCCTTCAAGAGTCCATACTGGGACCAGTAACAATGATGTCCATATTTAACATAATTGACAGGAACATGGAGAGAGGAATTGAGCGCATCCTTGGCCAGTTTGTGAGACAGCACTAAGAGGAGTGGTGCAGGGAAGTGGTGCAGTGGCAAGGGATGTCATCCAGGTGATCCTAAGAGAAGCCTGAGGCCCATGGGAACCTCAAGAAGGTCAACAGGGTGGAGTGCAAGGTTTTGCACCTAGGTCAGGGCAATTCCAAACATGGATTCAGGCTGACACATAAAGGAGTTGGGAACAGCCCTGAGGAAAAAGGCTGTTGGGGGTACTGGTGGATGAAAAACTGAATACAATTTGGCAGTGAGTGCTCACAGCTCAGAAAGCCAAACGTGTCCTGGGCTGCATCCAAACCAGTGTGGCCAGCAGGGAAAGGGATGGGACTCTGCCCCTCTACTCTGCTATGGGGTTACCTCACCTGCAGTGCTACATCCAGCTCTGGGGTCCCCAGCAGAACAAAGCCATGGAGCTATTAGAGCAGGTGCAGAGGAGACCATCAAGCTGATTAGAGGGCTGGAGCACCTCTCCTATGCAAACACACTGAGAGACCTGGGTGTTCATCCTGGAGAAAAAAGGTTCCAGGGAGATTGCTATAAAGCAGCCTTCCATTCCCCAAAGGGAGCCTACAAGAAAGGCAGAGAAAGAACTTTTGCACGGGCAGGTAATGATGGAAACAAGGGTAGTGGTTTTAAACTGAAAATGGGTCGATTTAGATTAGATGCAAGGAAGAAATTCTTCCCTATGAGTGGTGAAGCACTAGAATAGGCTGCCCAGGGAAGTTGTCAATGTCCCACCCCTGCAAGTTTTTTAAGGTTGTGTGGGGCCCTGAGCAACTTGGTCTAGAAGAAGGTGTCCCAGCCCATGGCATGGGGGAGTTCAGAACTCAATGGTCTTTAAGGTTTCTTTCAACCCAAACCATTCTGTGCTATTTTACAAGCTGACAAGAGTGATCTTTCTGAAACATGTCCTGTATTTCCAGCTAATATTGCCCTAAATCCTCCAAGAATATTTTTCCCTGAGCATCACACAATGGGCCAGATATTCAGGAATTGAATGTATATGTCTCAGATTTAAATCAGTCATAGATCTTACCCAATGAGCAGGGAAAAGCTATTCTATTCTTTTGCACATTATGGGACACAGAAGAACCCAACCAAAGCAAAAAATATGTTAGCCAATTGCTAATGGGAGGAGAGAGACTATTTTTTTTCTTTCTGATGCATGTAAAAGGTAAATGCAGGTCTAAATGCAAGCATTTTGCCTCCATTGACATCATTTATAAGTGCAACATAAATGAGAACAGTACAAGACAGTTTATAGCTTTCTTTCTTGCTATTAACAACACCAGAGTGTATTTTGAGGACAGAACTGAAATTAACAGAAACATAAAGGGCAAAATAAGGTAATCTGAGATGGCAGCTTTCCAGACAACTACCTTTTTGCCAGTTCTTCTTTAAGTTGGAAGCCCAAGACAAATGCAAGTAGCCAAAAAAAAGTAAACTTTGTTTCTAAGCCAACACATACAGAACAATTTTTAATACTTTATATGACCCTGATATGGAAAGAAGAAAACACTGATTTTTAAAAAAAGAATATTTTACTCTAATAATTAATTCCAGATCTAGTCAACAATGGTTTCTAAAGATTTTAATATAAACATATTTTCACTTGGTTTATATTAGACATTCTGCTCAAAATCTATACTTAGATATTCTCAAATACCATAATAATATGTACCAAAAATACAGGGGAAAGTAGATTGGCAGATGTGATTTTAAATCCTGAGTAGCTTCAGAACTCCACTAGCACAGATTATAGTTCACAGGCAGTAGAATAAATCACGATCTTCTCAAGAAAGTCTCTACCTTAGCATGATAATAATGAGTAAATCAATGTTAGAAAAATGTCCCACAATTTTGTTAGAGACATTTGTAAGTTGATCTGTAATTGGGGTTAGCCTAAAAAAATGGGATCATTATCTGAACAGCTTGCAAACTATTTCTCTAAAAGAAAAGTCTGAAAAGGTAAAGTGCTTCCCTCTGACAAATACAGCAAGGAAATGTTCATATTCCAGACTAATAAAGAAGTTTGGGGGACCAAAAAAAAAAAAAAAATTAGGCTGGATAAATTACAGACAGTCCCTAAGGGATGGAGGAATTTCCTTCTCCAAGGACAGTGGAATACCAGTTTAGTCATCCAATAATTGCAACCAATATGGATTTGGAATTTTTTTTTTTTTCCCTATTAGTCATGGTCCACTAAACACATCACTCACTGGTATGTATGCTCTGTATGCTCTGCTGCAGAATCTCCTCCCTCTTAACTCAGACCTAATGGCACATATGGCACCTGAGTGCTTCCAATACGTCCCAGAGAGCTAATACAAGCTTTATGGAAGGACATCCTGTCCAAGAGAAAACATTATGTTCTTTCAAGCCAAAAGCTCCACCTTACTCCTTTCTGTGACTGGTCTCTCTCCTTACTTCAAATTTTCAGTTCTTCAGAGCTTTTTGTCTCTTCTCACATTCATGCCATACAGATATACTTATTTCTTTTAATGTGAGAAATTAGGAGTGTCAAGCTACCAATCCAATACACATATTTTTAATAAAGTGAAGACTTGATAGCAAAGTGGTATTGCCCCAGTTCTCTCCCTTTGAGCAAACCATTATGTCAGTACCTCGAAATATCAATTCTGTCCCAACCACCAATCATCATTCTGCTGTCCCAATGCTGTGAGAAAACAGCATCAGTGGAGCAGAAAGCCGCCTTCCTGCATAAGAGCTGTTACATTGTATAGTAATTGCCCAAGAAAGGAAAGGAAGAGGTTTTGGGGAAAAAGCATACTTCCTTCATATCTACTACACAACACATTGGCCTTCTAATATATGTGTCTGTTTCCAGGCAGGACACAGCACTGGGTTATGCTTAGAAAGTTTTAATCTATTTAAAGGATAATGTTTATTTATTTTTCTTTCACATCATGGTTCCACAGCCACATTTAAGAAACGTGATTCAGGCTGTCACCTAGAAAATAAATGTGTAGATTGGGTTTTCTGGTGTCTTTTCTCTGTATTCCCTCTTAATGTGTGAAATCCTGAAGAGGTTTAACGAGTACTAGTTCTTTTTGTTAAGTAGTTCTTGAGAGAACTATTGTCACCAGCTGCTTCCTATGCAGCGGCAGCACACCTCCATCTGCACTCTGTCCCTGTGGGGATACTCATCCTGTCTCCATGTTTCTGTCTGGGAGGAAAGAGGGGCACTCATCCTTGGCCTTCCTGGCTGACCTCAGAACAAAGAGCTCTCAGCAGAAGGAAGTGCAGATGAAACTCACCCACATGATCTAATACTCACTCCTAATACACAACTAACCCCTCCCCTGCACTGTTCTTCCAAAGCAACAGTAAACAGATAAAGACTTATAGCTGGAAATACTGTTGTAAGATGAGTAAGAGGAGCACAGAGGCAGATGTAACATCTGCAACTCTGTTCTGATCATAACAGATTCAAATTTATATCACACGGAATTGTTAAAGTTTTGGTTTTTTAAGGTTAGATCTCAAGTAGAACTTTGCCACTGCAGTATTTTCCCTCACATGCATGGCAGTGGTGAAATCTATGAGTAAGTGAAGATAGTTTCTGGGATTCTATAAGGACAATGGTATTCTCTGTGGCCTAGAAATTTGCTTGGATAGGCATTTAACTAAATTACCTGGATTTTGATTTAATAAATTCTGAACTTGAAATCAGAGGACAAATATTAAAATAATTGTTACATAATTTCAAAAAGAATACAGAAAAAGAGAAAGTTCACAACAGTGATACACAGCCAATGAAAATACTCTAGTGTATTTGAGTGTGCAATACAAGATTTATTCTCCTATGTATATAAATCTGTTTCACACATCCAAATAAATGCAGCTGTGTTTATTCCAGAGAGCAGAGTTCCAGATGTATACATACAGAACTCCAGATATACATATGAGCACCTTATTACATTACAATTTTCCATTACATTTTTCTAACACGTAGGATTTTATGCCACAGAGCCCTCTGGAATATGCCCCAGTACTTTCAGCACTTGCCCAAACAATACAACCCGAAATCCTAAGGGCCACCCAAGTTTGAATGGCTGTGATACCACATCCATGTTTTGCCTGGAATTGAGAGGAGGCTTTCAGACTGTAAGAATATAAGGTACAGGTTCAGCACTTGAATAATACCATTCTTCCAGCAGAGTGGTACAACTGTGAAGTCTTAGACCTTACATAACTTCAAACTATACTAAAAAAAAGAGCAACTCCAGAAGAAATTCATATTTTTGCAAACAGGCAATGTCTGCTTGCAGCCACAGTATTGAAGATATGCCAAAAAAGCTGACAGTGATACACACACAGGAAGGCACTGGACTGAAAATGTCTGCTGATTTTTAAACAAAAAAAAAAATTCTTCTCTAAGTCAAATTACATTAGGATGGATTTCAGAGCCTCACAGCATTAAGTAGCAGTTCTCATTAATAAAAATGCAAAAGGTATTAAGAGCACAAAGCAATAAGCTTGAAAACATAAACCACACCATTCACTGCATAGCCTGCTTTTTAGATACCATCAGCATTACGGTACTATTTAAGACACAGACTATAGAATTAGTACTGCCAATGCAAACTGCTGTGTTCTATAAAGTGCAAACAAGAACCCTAGACAATTTAGATTACAGTTCTATAAATTATTTCACATAATTGTTTGTTTAGCAGATTATATTCTCAATATGAAATGTACAAAGGCAATATACATAGTAAATAGTGTCATGGAGCACAACCCGAAAATCAAAGCCACAAAAGAGTCTAAAATAAACATAAATACAGGGAAAATTCTCTACGAATGTGCAAAATGGGTTACTTATATTAGGAAAAGTTTAATTTTTTAACTAATAGCAAAGGACTGCAGCAGGACAATATAGTGAAAATACTGTTATCAAAGGCAAAAATTGAAGATCACTTTAGACATTTTGAGTTTTTACTCCATCAACTTATTGTGAAGATTTCAAACAACTAGATACTAGAGGCATTTATTTTTTTGAAACCATTGGTGAAACCTTTGTGCAAATCACACTGAAACCTGTAAATAAGTATTTTTCAAAGAATAAAAATGTAAGTGCATTTCACAGTTGTTTTCTGATTCGGTTCATAATTTAGAAAGCCTGTTCTCTGTAAATGATCACATGCTGTATTGCAATTGGTTTTTAAAATAAATCAATTTTTCAAATAAAAACCATCTATCTTTATTGACTAATAGCACAGAGACAAGTTGGAAATACTTAAAACATAATTGTTAAGGGATCTGATCCCTGAAAGAAGAATTTTGCTTTCCGTAAAATTACTCCATAATATTTTAACTCCTTCATT
Organism: Molothrus aeneus; assembly: GCF_037042795.1. Taxonomy (NCBI): domain Eukaryota; kingdom Metazoa; phylum Chordata; class Aves; order Passeriformes; family Icteridae; genus Molothrus; species Molothrus aeneus. The sequence goes on along the minus strand of NC_089646.1, from coordinate 100,641,518 downwards.
GTGCAGGCAGTCTAGAAGAATAGTACCAAAAAGCTTCCATGACACTTCCCTTCTGGCCTGAGAAGTTCTATATAAGGAATGTACACAAAGGGTACATTTTAGGAGGTTACTGGCCACCTGAAAGTGGCCCCTGAGGTACAGATGTAGCATTGCTACCATGAGAGCTTATAGTTAACAGTTTAAAAATGAGGTGTGGAGGGAGAGAGCCCAGCATTGAACCTTTTCCGGCGCATACACTGAGGCACTGTACTGCATATGTATCCAGCAGAACCCTCATTCAGCTTGTAAAGTCTAATCCCATACCAGGCATACTTCATGGAAACAGTTTAAAAATAAGTTTTCCCAGTGAATAGCAGGTGGGACTGCCCCACAAAATCTTTTTTGGCTTGGGGCACAAATCTGCTGAAATACTTCACCCTAAAGAACGATAAAAGAAGAATTGCTTGAAACTTTGGTCTAGTCTGGCTGGTGTCTGGACAGAGTCTGATAACTCTTAAATTTTATGAAGGAATCTGCCACACTGTGTGTGTTTACACTGCAGGTGATGAGCAGCTGAAACAGCCAGTTTCTGTTCTAGGTGGTCTCACAAGTTCGAGCATTTTTTCATCCAGAGACAGACTGAAGGGAATCCACTGTACACATAGAGCTGTAATGGGATTTACAAGCACCTAAAAAATGAAAATACCTTATGCTTGCTGCAACTGAAACTCCAGATCCTTTACTAGCAGATGACTGGATTGCTGACAAGATTTCAAAGAGCTGGTGATAATGAAGTCAGGCATAAGCAACCTGCACACCCTGGAGGAGTCAGTAAAGCAGAGGGAATTTGCCAATTAGATTGTGTTAGAAAGCACTATAGTACAAGGCAAACAAACTAAAAGATTACTGACAAGTCAGCAGTGAGATTATCTGAAATAGTCTAAATTTATACTAATCTACCTATGCCCATTTCTCCCTCATATAGACTCAAAATACCTTGGCAGGACTATTGGCTGTCCAAATGAGGTATAATTGAACCCTGATTTAGCATTTCTACAAGATGAATTAAAAGGACATGAATATTCAAAACTGAAATTGTGTTAATTAAACATTCTCTATATTATGTGCTGGTTTTGACTGGTGTAGAGTTAATTTTCTCTACAACATCTAGCACACAGAATAAGACAAGGGACTTAGAAAATGTGATAAATACTAAAATAGTTTTCCTAATGCCTGAAATATGACACAATATTATATTTTGATCCAAAGTCCAGGTCTTTACTGACTGAGTGGGACAAATAAAATAAACTAATGACGCATCCTACCGAAAATATAAACACAATATAAAGAACATTGATGTCGGGTGTTACACTACAACAGCCAATGTAGTGGCACAGGGTTCTACTTTTTCTGGATTTCACCTGTAAGCCACTGGGAAAGAGAAACTCTCCCAAAGGCTAACTTAAAGCATCCAGATTGGGCTTCTCTCAGGCTGATTCCATAGTGGATTCACTCTTGTAAGAATAGGAAGCTTTCTCTTCTTCCTATTTATAAACAGCATTTCCTAGTCCCCATTGAACCTATTTTTTATTGAATTCTAGCAGCTCACTGATTGTTTCCCAAACTGTCTCATCTGTGCCCCCAAATCCACACCAAGTACATTTTAATGCCCTATTCATACAGAACTGAAAAGGGTCATTTTCATGAATAGAACTATGAATGCTAATACTTGACCAACTACAAAGAAAGTCTGCTGCTACTCATCCATACCATCCCCTTCCACAAAGGATAACTGATCTTTTGCACTCAGCCATCTGTGCACAAAACAATTCATGGAAGCACAGAAGAAGCCAGACAACCTCAATGACTTCATAAGGCTGTGCTTACTCTTTCAAAATTTCTCTACAATATCCTGTCCAGTGCCTGCAATGTCTGTTTCCATGTAGAAAAAAAAAAAATACACCAGCAAAAAATACAAATTCAGACATGAAATATCCTTAACCTGTGACACCCTGATAATAATCTGCAACAAGCACCACAGAAGTGGAGGGTCCTGGGCTGCAAGGTACTACAATGTTAGCAGTAAAAGTAAGTTTATGTTACTATGACAAGAGGGATCCAAATCCCAGTGTTACATCTAATCTGCAACATAACAAACTGAATCTCCATGCCCTTCTGTGCCAAATTTTAGTCTCTAGAGCATTTCTTATTTTCAACCATCATGTAGTTACTGTCCACTGAGATGCACAAAAAGTTGAAAAGTCTTCCAAACAAGAAAATATTCTCAGAAATAGATATGTGAAACCAATGTGGGTATTATCTCTTTTAGAGAAGTAAATTAGCATTTGCTCTATGTGATTAAATGATCCTTTATTGATCAGACAAAATTATGCTTTTCAAAAAAAAGAATGTATCAGTAAACCTCACCAACTCTGTATGAACCATACACATGCAGCAGACTGTGCTGCTGCTACACACCATTCATTCCTTTAACACAGGACCACGGAATGCTGGGGTTGGATGGCACCTCTGGAGGTCATCTTGTCCAACCCTCTTGCTCAAGCAGGGCCACCCATAGCTGGTGGCCTAGGGCCACGTCCACATGGCTTTTTAATATCTCCAAGATTAGAGTCTGAAAGACTCCACAACCTCCCTGGCAACCTACGCCAGTGCTCAGTCACCCTTACATTAAAAAAAGTATTTGTGGAGATTCAGAGGGAACCTCCTGTGCTTCACCATGTGTCCACTGCCTCTGGTCCTTCAGATGAAGGCCTTGCTCTGCTACAAAAGCTTTGTTTCTACTGCCAAAGTTTATCACTAATTTTATTTCCTATTTAATTTGTATGACAAAAATAGATATTCTAATATACATGTAAAATCTCCTCAGTTAGTCATCAAGGTTTTGTTTGATCCACAAGGCTGTACTACCCTACATCACAATGGCATTTAATTTTTATTAACTAATGAATACTATTTTAAAATAAAGTACTCTACTCAAGCAGCTGGTAAGATTATGCCTCTTTCTTCCCTAATTTTAAGGCAAAATGCCTACTGTAAGTTTTGTGCTCTTCCATATAAATTTGCATGCAAATAGGTGCTGTGAATTAGGTCATGAAGTAGGCCCTGGCATTATTTTTGTCATTTCCAGCAAATCCCAATGGCAGGCAGCACATTTAAGGCAACTTTTTATCTGAAGTACAAGTTTGGCTGGCATCAAGGCTGCAGAATGCCATGAAAAAGGCAAAGTAAAGAATACAACCAGCAAAGGGCAAAGTCAGAGGGTTCTAGATGAACTTCTAGCTGGAGATATCCACTCCCATGAATGCCCTGGTGCCAAGAGAACCACACTGAAGGAAGTGTCTTGAAGTACTTGAGTTTAGATGGGAGGCTACATGCAATGTGAGAGAGGAGGGGCCCAGCTGTGCAAGCACCCTGGCACCATAGCACTGAAGCAAACACTGCTGATCTGCCAACTGTGAAGTTTTTCCAGTTGCTAAACTGATTTAAACAAGTTTGGTACGTGTTAGTGCTTGTTCACAGCACTACATGAGGAGAATTTGAATGTTTATAATGTCATGCTTGGCTAAAGGCATCTTCTCATTGCCTGATTGCCAATAACCTCAGCACTTCTACAGCACTTTGGGGCAAGAAACCTCACTGCAATTGAGGGCAGATGGGCTAAGTCCCATGCAAATGTGAGGAAAAAGGGAGACATCTCTCTCTTTAAATATCCAAGGAAGAGTGGCAGTAGAAGGAAAAACAGCTTTGTCTAAGAAAACACAAAAACTTAAAGCCTGGCAGACAATTACATCGTGAACTATGCACAGTGACTTTGATGGGCAAAAATAAATAACATACTGAAAATACTTCCCTTTTCATCACTTATTTAAGAAAAAAAGCAATGTAATATCAAGAAAACAGTTGGGCAATTATTAAGCAGACCCAAAAGAACAATGAAAATGCTTTTTTTTTAAAAAAAAGAGTGGTTGAATGGGGACAAATAAGGTGAAAAGTCAGTTTCTTCACTTCCGATGAGAAAAATTAGGTCAGACAAAACTCCAGAAAATGTGCTTGAGGAGGCTTATGAGCTGCCAGAAGAACTGGCATTAGCTTAATGATTAATTGGAAGTCAAATTATTCAAAGTCTTACTTAAAAATACTTGAAATTAAACAAACTTAAAGATCTTGGGACTCATTTTCCTTACACTTTGAGTACAATTGTAGAGGGGCTGATATCATGCACACAATCATCAAAATAATTCCTGTTCTACCTATTTAGCTGATGAAAGAGAACAGTTAAAGGAACTTAGAATGATAATGAAAGTACTCACAAAAATGAATGGAACATATGTTAAAATGTGGAGTACTACAAACTAAATGGTAAAGACAATAATATCAAAATTAAGCGATAATTCTGACACGTTTTTATGTATCATAACCAAAATATGTTTGCAACATTTAAAACAAGAACAAGATCATGTTTAAAGCACAAAAGCAGGGATTGAGAGATGTCCTTATTTGTTTAGAGTAATTTTTGTTTGGTTTTTTGGGGGTTTTTGTGAAGTGAATTTTACTACCAGAATTTCAGAAAGAAATATCATATCTGAATGAATACTGCATTCACATAGGACTACAAAGAACAGGAACCCATCAATCCAAAGCAGTCTTAGAATGTATTTCAATATTGCATTTTGGGATATCACATACTGTTTTTTAACAAAAGAAATTGAATATTGAACTGATTTTTCAACCAAAATTTAGAGGGTGGGCCATTTTGGAAATGAATAATCAAAGTATTCAGCAAAATGATTTTTCAACATTCTCTCATACCAACTGTAATGAATTAATCAATTTTTATTAATATTAATAGAAAACACTGGGGACTCTTTTTTTTTAATCTGTTATCTACCTTTCCTGTGGCACCTAAACCCCTAGTACACAGATGTCTTGATTAATGACATATCCACTATGGAACCCATTATTAAGCCTTGGTTGCACTCCACTGGATGCCTGAGACATCTCAGAACCCTCATTAATGAAGCAATGTATGTTAGATAGTATGATATGTTGAATAATTTCATTTCTGTAGCAGTGGACAACTTTTCTGGGAAAAAAAAAGGTATCAGGAAATCAACAAGAAATTTATAATCTTCACAGAATTTTACCCCAGGGCAGAAAAGTGAAAATACCAGTCTTTAGAATCAGGAAAGGTTAGAAATACCACTAAAAGTCCTGAGGCCTGAAATAGCCCTATATGCTATTTCTCAAGTAAATAGGAAAGGAAACATTTATAGTTTGCAGAAATGTGCAAAACAACTGTCCTGAGCCTTGCTGGGATGGAGTTAATGTTCTTCATAGTCACTAATATGGTGCTGTGTTTTGAATTTGTGATCAAAACCAGTTTTGGCTTTTTCTGAACAGTGTCAAGGCTTTCTCTGTTTCTCACACCTCCTAACCTGCAAGTAGGCTGGGGCTGCCCAAGAGGCTGGGAGGGGACACAGCCAGGACAGCTGACCCCAACTGATGACATCATCCTCAGCAATAAAATAGAGAGGAGTGGAATTTTGGTAGGTGAGCCATACTTCATTGGGGAACTGACAGGGTAACGTTCTAAACACAGGAGTTGATGCATGATTACATTTGTATCACCTGTTTTCTTTTCTTTCTCTTTTCTTCCTCTTCTCCTTTTCTTACATAACAATTTTTATCCTGACCCATGAGATTTCCTGCTTTTGTCCTTCCTTTCTCCTTCCCTCATCCCCCTGCAGGGGTGGGGGGAGTGAGAAAGTGGCTGTGTGGTGCTTAGCTGCCTGTCTGGATTAACCCACAACAACAGTATAGTTTAGTAATGGAGAAGTGTCCTTTTAAAAAGTCATTTTGTAGCATGAGTCAACCTGGTTTGCTGCCAGAATGATTTGACATTTAAAAGAGTTATACCAAAATGTGCCCATGTGCCACGTCTCATATGACAAGACCTGGCTGCCTGCCCATTCACATCTGTTCCCAATATGTACCCCCAGAAAGCAATGAAAATCCTATGACCACAGCCTCAATATTTATTTATTTTTCACAGCAAACAACAAGCTTTTTCATTAACTGAGCAGTGACATTAGATCAAATGTGTTCAGATCTAATGAGTTCCTGTCAAACAGGAACAAGCATAACCCTTGACAGATGAATTCAAATAAGAATTTGTAAACCTTAGTAAAAAAGGAGGTAGAAAGAACAGATAAAAGGAAAAGAAAATATAAACAAGTATTAAGACAGTTTGCATTTTGGCTTTCACCTCCAGCTGCATATTTAGTTTCAGAAGGATTAGAAAGCATAAACAAAGTGTCCAGACATAATGAGTTCTTAGTTATGAAAGTAGATTCATTTTAAAAAAGCAGAAAGTAATCATAGCCATCTCCACCTCTAGGACAGCAGATTTCTGAAGACAGGATAAAAAACAAGGATGAAATTTGGACCCAAGTTAGACCTGTTCTAAATTACATTTTTTCTACATGCTGAGTATCATCATCTTCCATCTATGTTCTTTCCGAAAGGACTGACTCTTGCAAGTGATGAGTACTTCCCACTTCAGTTTAAATCTGTTACTTATTCATGCATTTAGATGTCTAATTTTAGACATGTGCCGTTAGCAAATATCAGCCTTGGACCATATTAAAAATAGCATCAGCATTTCTTTGTTCTGCTTTGAATTCTCAATGGAAACAAAAGAATGCTTTTCAGTTTTTAAGCCTCAGACTTTTAAAAACACAATCTTTTCTGTCCTGGAAGTCAAGGGTGCTTGTTTGCAGTGCATTGCTCATCTTCTCCATTTTCCCTCTCCCACTCATCACTCCACTTGAAGGCACGCTCTCTGTTCCTGCTTTGTTCTCTGGAGAACTGAGGTGTGATAATTCACCCTCCTGCATTGCTACAGAGTAGCAACAGATTCCATTTAATTACAGATCTGACAGCCAGCCCAAACCTTTTGTCCACACACAAGGTGTGTTTTTTACAAACATGTATCTTCGCTAACAAAGCAAAACATATATTTTAGAACAAATAAAAGCAAATTTCTAAGTAAATGAACCAGCCTATAGACAACAACACAACATAAGTGACAAGCGTGAGTCACCTCTCTTAAATGCACTGGGAACGTGTCTTGCTCTTAGTTAATGAGAGTGGTATTAGATCCTACAGGTTCTCACCTTCACCTCTCTCTTAGGAAGCTGCAAGTGGTGGCTCTGGGATGTAGATATTATACAGAATTCTTCTCATACTCAACCTAGCTGAGTAACAGCAATATCACACACAAAAGCAGGGTTACGAAGACACATAACATCACCAGGAGGTCTAGAGACTTTCTGCTGAGCAAAAGCCTAAACACTTTCAAAGTCCTAAAGAAAGGGATCCATTTGGTTTAAGATGACATCTGTCCTAAAGCAGGAGTTCACTGATATAACCCTCTACTAGCACAGTGCAAAACTACTTCTACCAAACAGAAAAGAAAAAGAAGGAAACTAAAAGCATCAACAAACCCCTACCTGGTGTCCCAAAAGCACCAAAACATGAGAAGTTCATCACACGTTCTTTAAAATTATATAAAATTTTATTGAGTAGTTGGTGTTCTCCATATTTTCATGTAATATTTATACAGAGATAGAGATACCAAGACATAGATGTTTGATAATAAAGTACTCAGTTATGAGTAGCATTTAATCTTATTTAATCATTCTAAATCCAGGATTAAGCAAGATACTTCAGGCATGTTCTGCTTTTTAACCTATAATGTCTAAGTCCCCTAAATAGTCAAGAAAATGCTTCAATTTTCCATCACGTGTCTTTAGTAAAAAGAGTTTTGTTTTGAAGAATATTACTTGTCTTGGTGCATCAAGTGTTTTTCTCTAACATGGATATATTTGCAATCTGAGTAAAAACTTTCATTCTCTCTAGTTTTCAACTATGGATTTTTCTATAATAATCAATATCATGCTTACTTTAAAGTATACACATTTTGCCATTTGCAATTTCAGGAATATTTTCTAAGCCTCATCTCTAAGTTCCAGCAGTTGCATACTAGAAAAAATCAGGCAGGGCCATGGAACAAGGTGTGCATTGTAGATTATACTGAAGCATTACCTATGACCATGGCTCATCTGGCTGCTGGGTTAACAGGTCACTGGCATGGAGCCACCAAATTTCAGAGAACAGCCTCTCATGGTATTTTGATATTTCCCTTTCTGGATTTGTCCCAACAGGGAAGTGCTGGAGCATATGAAAACTGGGAGTGGAGCTGGGAAGCTAACCAAACTATTTCATACCTCAAATGTTTACGTTAGATGTTTATGTGGTCTTAACAGACTCACCCATCCCTAAATATTAAAGCATCAGGAATGATAATTTAAAAATACAGGAATGATACAACAGTGCCAGCCACTGTTAAGAGCATTTCACATTTCTTGCAATCAGTTCTGCACCAATGAGCACACTATGTGAGTACTTTGGGCATAGTTATAGGAATAGGATTTTGTCTTTTCCTAACTCGTTCTAAGCATAGCATTGTAGATTGCCTGGATATGCTATCCATTTGCTGTCTTTAACGTGGAGCTGCTGGAAGAGCAAGCTAAATTGAATCTGCTAAGTAGTCAGGTATCAATTCTGGGGAAGAAAACCAACAACCAAAACCAAACAAAACTATACAAACAAAACCACCTAGCTCTATATTCCTGCAGAGAACATGGTATTATCCCATGTGTGGTTCAGCCCTCACTTGAGATAAAAGGAAAAAATAGTTCTGTGCAAGATCCTGGATTTGGGTGTACAGGACTCATGGCTATAAAAAGACAGTAATCATTTCTCTACAGAGGGGAAGGGGAGATCTTGTAGTGCTTGAAAGGGTCCTTATCACTGCAAAGCACATTTACTGTGGAGCTTGTAGGGCCATAACTACATCCTTTGATTTCAGGGGGGTTTTAATCTCAATGCTGAACAATACAACAGCACCGAAAGACTCGAGGGTCTGTTAGCTGAAACAGAACAAATTGTGTTTTTCTTTCATTTTACTTACAGTTCACAGTGATGGCCTCATCGTTCACCAGTTTATTGTCCTTTTTTTGTGCTGGGCACCTGTGCCCAGGCGCCGGGGCAGACTCTGAGGGGAGCCAGGGCTGCCCTATAGCCCCCAAAGCTGGCTCCAATGGACACTCTGCAGGACACGGCTGAGCCCCACAGCCCAGATGGAGACCGCCGGAAAAGACAGCTAAACACGGGGCAAAACACTGCCTGGGAGAGATGAAGGAAGGGGCTAGAAACAGCCCCACAGCCCAGGTGGAGACCGCTGGAAAACACAGCTAAACACGGGGCAGAACACTGCCTGGGGGAGATAAATGAGGGCGAGGAGGGTGCTAGAAACAGCCCCGAAGGCGGCGGAGGGGGAGGAGCTGCTCCCGGCGCCGGAGCAGAGACTCCTGTGCAGCCAGGAGGGACCGAGCTCCCCTTTATCATTTATCTCACTCCTCCGTTTGTTGCTCTCTCCTCACCGCTCTCTGAACAGGCCCGTGGGTGCTTGACACAGCACACCCTGCAAGTGCACACCTGATGGCGCAATCAGAAAATGAGAAAGGAGGAAAAGAGCTGAAAAACCTCCAGTGTCAGCTGTGGGTGACGGCTCTGGGCTAGGAGAGGGACTCCCTGAAGGACACCAAGTGCAGAGCGCAGCTACCATGGCTGCCACTGCCAGTGGGTCTGCACAGCCCAGCCCTACGCCCAAAAGGGGCCCAGAAGGCTTTAAATGTATCATTCCTTTCGCTCTGTTTTACCACGGGCATTTTAAACTGCATTAAGAGGCTTATACTAATGTTTTGAATCATTACGCTATCAGACTTTCAGTTTGACTGGCCACTGAGGGCAGACCTGAAAGCATTCAATAATGTTTCAATATTTAAGTGCATGATGATGATGTAGAACAAACAAACATATGTTTTATCAATAGAGCATAAAGTATAGCCATGAACTGTGCAAAACAAATCTGAAATGACAAAGCTCTAGCTAATCTCATCAGCCCAGCAACCTGCTATGTAAGATTCCTTAATGTCTTTGGTCTCATCTCTGACACTCTGCAAAAGTGATGTAAAATCCTTCACTGTGCAATATTGAAAAATCTGGGATGGGGAGTGATAGCAATGTGTGTGAGCTCCTTGGAGGGCTGAAATTCAGCATCCAGCTTGGAGAGGGAGTTTGAGCTTGGTTTGCCTTCTTCAGTCCCAGCACCTTGAAGATTTACTGCTCATATTGTAACTGATCCTAAAGGGTAATTTTGGGGGACAATTATTTTAGAAAAGATAACTCAAGAAACATTTGAATGAATTTAGAAGAAAATGACCCACCTAAGAATAATAAACACACAAAACATTATATGTTTTCAGCCTAGGACAGTGTATCTTTTCAAATTTAGGCCAACCTAGGGAAAAAGAGAACAACAGACTATTCAGGTAAGATGGCAGGTGTTTTCAGACACATTGACAGATGTCAAATAAAGGTTTAGTGGGAATGACAGTGACATTCACCAAAGACAAACATGGATGCCAGACAGTGGAAGAGCTAGTGACTTGTAAGTGTTTAAGGTTTTTTTTAAATCCTCCTTCTACAAACCACTCTTCTTTCATTAAAATTAGAGACCACTTTGATCAGACAGCCTTTCACACCACCAGTTACTTACAGAAATTGAAGGAAGCTCCTGGTAGAGGACAACAGTTATTGATATAAAGGAGGTGTAAGGGTAAATGAGGAGCAAAGGTTTTTTTGTTTCTTGATTTTCCAAGCACTTAAAAAGGCAAATTTGCTGAGTGGCTTTGTTTACAAGTGTAGATTGAATGCAGGAACTACTTAACCAAGAAAATTGATGATTAAGTATTTGCAGAAACATTTAGAAGTTAACATGTTCTGTTTTGAAACCTTTTTTATAAACTATTGTGTTTCTGTTGTTCAATCCAGGAAGTGCCAGAATTTCTTTTGAACATATTCTATATTCCCAAGCAAAATTTTAATGAGTTAATACCTTAAAACTGAAGACAATATTTTATTTATTTAATTTTCCCCATAAGACTTGAAATAAAGTCCTATTCAGGTATCCAAACCAGAAACTATTAACAAAAAATAATATCACCTTGTAAATAAAACACCCACAAGAATTGGAAGAGGGGAAATTGATGGAAACTAGAGAGGAGGGAAGATACCTAATCTAACAGCCATGGTGCAAAAGCAGTACTGGTTTCAAAGCAATGATTTTGATGCAGCTGATGCAGCTCTATGGGTGATTGGCCTTTGTGGAAATTTTTTGAGGATATAGGAATATGAATGCTACACTGCAGAATTTAAACCTCAGTAAATAACAGCAAGAACCTTCAGCTATTTATCAAAGCTCTTTGATCTGTAAACCACACAAACAAATTTTACTATAAATTTTATATTCTACTTCTTGAGCCCTCTCCACAAAAATAATGATACTAGAAATTCATATGCCAGTAGGAGTTCAAGTATATTGAAAAAGAAACATAGAATAATTAGCTATGAAAATATACTTTAAATGTATCTCTCCACAGTAACCCACATGACTACAAATAAACAAATAATCTCTAATTATCTACATGGAATTTGTTGTGTCATCCACAATCAGGAATGATTAAATGTGCTCCTTTCTTTCTGCATTGTTTATTCTGCATTAGATATTTTATTGATGCAGCATGTCTTACCTGAAAGACTTTCCTGCTGTGGAGCCTTGACTTTAACATTGTAGAAAATTAGCTGTCTCTAGAAAGATATATTTTTTTTGTTTCCTTGAGCACAGACAAAATTTCTTGATTTCTGGTTTAACACACATTTTCTTACTAATTTATGTACAGGTGAAACTGAGTGCATGTTGAGTAAAGAGAAGATATATCCTCCCAGCTACAATTCTAAAAAAAGATTTTGCTTACAGCAGATATCCATAGTGGAATGACTTCTGTGTGTGCCATTTGATCCAATAGGAAATAAGCAATAGTACATAATTTTTAGGTGGCAATCAAGAATAATGCCTACACATATTGTGCAAGGAATAATGAGGGAGCTCAGTTAATCACATGAAATTGTAGCAGAAGGAACCATTATCTTTGTTGCCCAAAACCAGCAGGTTTTAAGAAAAATTTTTCATGGACGAGGCTTGATCTTATTCCAAAAACAAAAGGGTTTGGAAACAAAAAGATTGAGACAAAGGACTCGAACAAAGACAAAAAACTATTTGCATGTGTGCATCACTAAATTTTCCCAGCAGAAGGATAAGTAATGTAAAGTCTCTTTGGTCCTCCTGATATACTAGTCCATCACAGGAGAAACTAGGAATGCAAAGCAATGAGAAGAAATAAGAGATGCACTTTGAAAAATTATCTAGTGTCCTAAGAGGAAGATATTAAGAACTAAATATATTATTGACAAACTGAACCCTTTAAACTGTCCTAATCTTTGTATATGGTTGTTGATCTTTGCTGGAGGGATTGTACCCATTTTACTGCCTCATGTAACATTGTTTTGGTACAGAATCTTTGTGGATCTGGAATATCCTTTACTAAGACTGAAATTTATTCATGATAGATGTCATCTTTCTCTTAGGAAACAATGGGATGAAGGAGACTAACAGTAGACATTTCAGAGGCATGGTTCTTCCAGAAAGTAGATGTATGAGCAGTGGAACAGAGTTAATTCTTTATGTCTTTAAAAGCTCGGCTACGAAAAACCAAACAGCTTCACAGATGCTCGACAGTGCCTCTGCTAAACCACAAGCAGTTGCCAATAGAAAGTATATGCCTGAGAAAAAAAACATTTAAAGCTTTATGGAAGGTAAGCTACTGTGAGAGGTTCACAATTCTTTTGGGACTCAGCTTTGAAAACAAAGCTCACAATGTCAATATAGAAAAGCCCTATTGCTTTTAAACTTTATTTGAAAACACTGTAAGGGAAAGAGCTCTTTGTTTTGTTTTCATATGTAACAGTGGGATTTTTCAAGTATCTGTTTATGACTTTTACAGTCTGAGCATGGCTGAAAACAGAAGTAAGCACAAAGTAATCAATGCACAATATTATTTGTTTTATTCCATTCTTTTATGTCTACCTTTCTCTTTAAGAAAACTGGTCACATTTCACACTCTAGAGGATAGGTTATATAAAAATGTGTCCTATATAGAAAGCAAGCATTCTCTGAGAATATAATTTCTTCCTGGCTAGCCCAGCAATATTTTTATGCTTTCATATAGTTAAAAAATCTGTTTGACGTTTCTGATTTAATACTAGAAAAGCACAAGCCAATTTAGAATATACAAAATCAATTATTATGGCTGAGTTCTCTTACCATGGCCATGTTCTCAATCAGTAGTACTACATGAGAGTTGTAACAAACTTCAACTCTACTAGACAAAGGATATGCTATTTCAGAGCCCCTGTCCTCTAGTCCAGTGGAGTAAAGCTTATTGTTGTTACAGCATGATTAATGGAAGTAAAATAAAACATGACCAACAGCAAAACAAAACAAAACAAACAAAGAAAAAGATAACTGAATTAGGTTTTTGAATAGTACTTTGCAATTATCATTTTGTTATGTTTGCATATCAGGTTACAGAACATAAGTGTATTTTCTACATAATCTTTTTTGGTATGATGCCATTGGTGTTCTTTCCTAGTTAATTTATGCAACAAAAGTTATGTGCTTTGTGTAGCAGGACATCATAAATGAAGAATTATCATCTTGTGATTTCAATTCCAACCCATTTAGAGATTTTTACCTCAGACTGATTTTCCGCAATCCCAGTAGCACCCTCAATTATAACCTCTTAAAATATGGAAGAGAGAGGTACACAAGTGCAAGAGCTGTCTGTATGGTCACACAAATGGAAATGATGGCTGTGTAGTGAGAAAATATTGATAAAGTAATGCTTTTTCTTCCATAACTCTTTGTTTCCCTTTAGAAGATGAAGGATAACACACCATACACCCTGCCCTGTTTGCAGGTGCTCATGCTTTGTGATATTTATCAGAATATACAGTTTGGCTTCCCAGCAGCAGGCGAGGAAATCAGTTTTCTGAAAACTATGCCAAAGGCTTAACATGTGTTGAGTGTTTCCAGCTCTTGAGATCTCTTCTGGAATGTGATCTAAGTCTGGTTAGATCTGGAGGCAGCTTTGCAACAGCCTATTTCAAAATCCACCCCCTTTCTTCTCTCACAAACTGCCTCTCATGCTCATTCACATCTGAGATGGATGATGACCAAATTTGGAGCCAGGGCCACTGGAAGAAGTTGTCAGAGCTCCTCCACCTTCACATCTGAGCCCACACTTCTTCAGGAAATGAGGCACACAAGCAGTTGGGAGAAGCTTTTCTCCCTCCTTTGTCACTCCTTTTATTTTAGGAATTAGGTAAGCCTTGAGTTCTTCCTTTAATGTGCAGCCTGCCTCTAAATTAGGAGTTTCTGAATAGGTTCATCCCAGCCTAGAGGTTTCATACAGGGTTGCTTCTTTGCTCTAAAGCCTTATAGAATATCTTCCAAAATACAAGTTGGACAGAGGGTTGGTCAGAGAGCTCACATAAGAGGTTCAGGCTGGCTAACCAGAAAGCTGACAAATAAATTATAAATTTAGCAGAACACTATTTATTGAAGCAACTAGGATATTAATAAGGCACAAAGAAACACACCAACAAGGCAAATTTTACCAGTGAATATAAAAAAAGACAAAAACAATGAGGAGGGGGACATTCATTGAAAGACTCCCTCTTGTCATTCTCTGCTGTATATTCTTGACTTTATCAGCCCAGAATGTGGACACACCTTGGAGAACTGAGTCCCTTACAGAAGTCACCAATGCCCTGCAAGATGTCTCAGGCTGACAGAAAGAACATCTGGAAAATGAAGCTTTCAGTTTTCAGGATGTTGGAACAAATGTGGCAATCCCAGTAGTCAACAGGGCAATCCCAGGAGTACAGCTCTGCTCTCAGAAACATAATATTTGAGAGACAGAAGTCACTAAAAAAACCAACAAGGACAGTATAATCTTTCTTTTTAAAAATCTGGGTCAACTATCAGATCCTATCTGATTTATGGCTTTGAGCCTTTGGATTGCTGAAGCATACACTGTTGAGTGATTCACTCTTGTACTCTCTCTGCACATCAAGGGAAGCTGCTGCATAAATACATGCATAACTTATTCTACAGGACAACTGAAGTCATAAAATATCTACTATACAAGGCAGATACACAACCATAAAATGTTCCAAAAAGCTATGAAATAAGTATAGCTTTAGAACTCTATAAATATATATGAAATATATATTTATATATATGAAATATATATTTCCAAATATATATTGGAAATATATTAAATATTTTCAATGAAGTAAATGTCTTTTACTTTTCCATTTAAGATTTTTTTAAAGAAAGACATTTTTCTTTAAATGTTTCTTATTTTTCTTTTTAAAATTTCTTTTTTCTAGAGAATAAAAAATAAATTTCTTCCTAGGAGTATTTAACTTGACATGAGAATATGAGGCTTAACAAACACAATGATTAATTTTGCATTCTATTAGCCTTCTTATTTGCAACATTGTTAATGCCAAGGGACTAAGTGGGACTTAATAGGTGTTTAAAAATAGGTGTGAAAGGTAAAATTAAGTCACCGAGTAAACACTGAGAGGGGTCTTAAACATTAAATACAGGAAGTACTGGTTTTATTTCTGCTCCTCATATGAGAGAGTAGTTGTTGTTTTTATTCTATCCTTAGTCTCCACAGCCCTCTTTTGACACAGTGTCCTAGTACATCAGGGAAGGTACTCCAATAAGTGTGCTAGGTTTTCTGTTTGAGATTGCTTTTCTCTCCACCTTGTTCTTTTCTTGTTACTTTATTGTTGGTTGCACAGAATCTTCCTAGAGGAAGGGCTTTTAATGTTCTCTTCCTTTTGTTTTCCACAGACAATCTGCACTTTCGTTCGTACTCTTGAAGGGAGGCAAGCTAGCAAACATATTGGTGTCAGCCCTAAAATAGTCTGAATGCAGATTTAAAGCTGCCAAACTGACAGGAGACACAGTAGCACTTTGTGATTTCTCTGGTGGCAAAACTAGCTCCAGATATATTCAGTTTGCTGCACTCTCAGTTTTTGCCAATTCAGCTCTCTGCAAAGTAGACTATAAACAGATCAATGAGCCCAGTAAAAAGTGAGACTAGGAAAAGTCTGTACCTGTGTATTTTAAAGGCCATGAAGCATTCAGGAAAAAAAAAATCTTGGATGTAGACAGGACCTCAGCTTGAAAATCCAATTCTTAACACATTATATAATGATCTCTAGTCCTCAAATTCATTGATCAGTCAAGGACATTGTGTCAGATGTGTCAGATATGTCATTTCTCAAAAGAAACTCAAGCAGACAGCAGAAACAGAAACTTACTAGAACAATGTCACATGGAAGGAAATAGTACAAAATAGACAAGACCATCTAACAAATTAATAAGCAAGATAAACAAAAAATGTTTTACATTACCTTAATTGGGGGTAAGCTACACTATGAGAAACAGAAAAGGCATCTATTCAATATTCACAGAGGGAAAATTGATTGAAAAAGCAAATCTAGAGAGGCAGAAGATAAGTGGAACAATTTTACTAGGGGTTCTACATATGAGACCTTCACAATAAATTAACTGAATTTATCTTCATGACACCTTTATAAAGGAATATTCTCATTTCACAGATGAAGGACCAAACCACAGAGGAAACACATGGCTGAGCCAACTACCAAACTCATATCACACATTCCTTCAAAGCTAAACTGGAAAATACATTTTGAATGTACTTCAGAAAGTAAATAATAAGAAAGGGAATGAAAAGGGAGGAAAGAGATACAATGCAGAGTGTTACTGAGCAGAGGTGTAATTTTCACTAACCTTCCATTATATTTCAAAATTATTGACATTTTGAATAGCTACAGTATGCTTGTCTACTTGAAAGAGGAGGTTTTAGTGCGCATCTGTGGTAAGTATCTAGAAGTAGTCTCTTTTGTTGAGAAAGCAGATTGATTATTTTGTGTTAAAGTCAGACCTAACTTCTCTCTGTTCTCTACAAAATTAGTCCAAAACCCAGAAAGGGACTAGTGCAATAGACCAATTTCATAACAGGTCCTGTATACCTTTGAGCAGCAGGAGTATGTCTATACAAACGAGTAGCACAGTGTAAGAGAAGCAGGTCTGTGAGGTGAAATAGCTGCTGCAGAGCCAGGATCTGCTCCATATGTATTTCAGGCATTTTACATCAGACTAGCTCTAAACAACTTAACAATCACTGATCACTGGAAGATGTTATATTCACACCTGAATCACACCTTCTAGTCCAGCTTCATTCAAGAGCAGCCCAGCTGGTTGCTTTGCAATCACTCCACAAGGCAAACCCTAACATGGTAAAGGGGCCTCTGCTGCTGTTTGCTCACATATCCAACAAGAGCACTAATTTAAACATTCTTCTATATTGCAAACTCAGCACTGTGTCAGATAAAAATCCTTGAATACCTTGTCTTTGTGTACAATTTTATGCCATAACATGGCTGAGAGCTGGGAATTAGGGAGATCTGGTCTTTGAGGTGTCACTAATCCTCACTTTCTGTGGAGCAGATTCAGTACAGGAAGATATATTTACCTACAGCATACATTATTATGCAAATTGGCCTGAATGCACAACCAGACTTGGTTAGCTTAGCATGCAGATTATCCCTTAGGGATAGAAGAGACTTGCCTACCAAAGAATAAAACACTTGCCTGGAATCAGAATGCTGCAGAAAGAAAAAAATCCCACTAAGAACTAAAATCTCTGTGGCCTTCCTCAGATATATGACACATATTCAGTCTATTCCAGCCACAAACACACATTATTATATCTGGTTGGGGGACTGCATCAAGGATTGCTTTTGTCCAAAATTTGAAGGCACAATTGGTTAAGTATTCATTAATGCTTCCAGGAATGCAGTGAGTTACCTTAGCAATTTCCTTCTCACTATGATGCAGACAGTATTCCCATGCAATGCCTCTAAGGAGAAATCATGGCTGTCATTTCAAAGTTAACATCTTAGACTATTAAATCCCTAATTTGGTTTATTATTTTAAAGACTTACCTTGTAGTCATTTAGACAGGCCTTGGAGAGTACTGGGACCTATTCCAATTAGAAATGAAATTAGAATCTAAGTCTGTAAGAGAAATCTCAGTGCATTTCCCGATCAGCAGACATACCCTGCTCCAGTTCTTTTCCCATAGTCCAAAAGATCCAGGAAGGGAAAGGATCTGAGTATATCCTGTGATGCTTACTGTATCTCTATATTCCAAAAACGGCTGACTTCCAATAAGTTGTAGATTTAACAATAAATGCTCTTGACCAAAAATAGTTTGGTGTTCAATTACCAAATGCATTTTCCTATATTGAGGGTTCAGTTTTGCTGAATGCCCTGAACAATAAGATGAATAGAAAAGTGGTGGTTTCCTGTTGATTGCTGCAAACTTATTCAGGATAGTTAAAAACTGGCTGCAAGGAGTTGCAGAGTTGTACTGAGTGGTTGGGAAATAAAAAGGCAAGTGGAATTCAGTGTTGATAAATGCAATGTGCTGCACATGAAAGAAGTGCTTCTAAATAAAGATGATGGGTTTAAAATTCGTATTATGACTAGTTTAGCCATGTCTTGAATATCAGTCACAGTTGCTATATGGAAGCACATAATGAATAGTAGAAATAGAAAGTTTGGTGAAGAATGTATGATTTGGACAAGTTTTTTGCTTAAAACTTGTCCAAATCATACATTCTTCACCAAATTAGGTCTCTTCAGCCTTGAAAATAGATAGCTAAGGATTATATTAAATACTTATGTAAAATTTCTGCTGTCCCAGAAAATGCTTCTATCCTGTGATCAGAGAATAATGCTGAATCCTTCAGATTCTCCAAAGCTGTTAAGCGTGAAATGGATGGTATGCTCATGAGGCACAATTATTTCATTAAACTGAGACTAAGAGATGTCCCAACATAATATTAGCTGATATAAAATATGACAGGGTGAACTGACTTCCAAGTTCTCCTCACCAGTGTGTACTTACACAACCATATATACTGTCTCAGTCAGATAGGGAATGAATGTCCTTCCAAACTCTGTGTCCCATTGTTAACTCAATTGTCTTCACTGGCATTTCTTGTTATGCCATTGGTTTCAAGGAGAGCTAATTTTTCCATTCTAACTCCCACCATTGTCCTCATTGCCAAGTTCTTGAAACTTTACCTGTTTGAGTTCCATATTTTAGCACAGTAACAAGCACATTTGCAAAGGTTAGTTTGGTTCTAAATGTTAAATAATGAATGGTTGTAAAGGGTGTTAATGAAAGTTCTTTCAAAGGACAAGTGAACATTAATTTTGCTAAAAATTAGAGGACTCAAATGCTAATGTTAAAATAATAGTAGCAATTTTTTGTATGAATTCAGGAGAGGTTTACATTGTTGGCATATGTTTTATACAAGCAGACATTCACTATAATTATCTTCCCATTTTCCTTGCCATTTGATATTTGACTATCATTACCTCTATTTTTAGTAAAAGTATTTATATTTAAGTTTTCAAACTACTCAGAATGCATAAACAGGCCTTTGCCACAAAGTACAGAGTGACAGGCACAAGAAGAAACTGAATGTTGCCAGAATATCATGTCTTGTTTCTCTACATGAGTAGAAAAATCAATTTCAGTCATACAGCTGAAAGGATGGAGACAACATGTTGAGCAACTCAGCTTTTCTCACAGCAGAAGGCAGCCATTTCAGAGGCAGACCTCATAAAGACTATGTTAATAAAACACAACTTTTATTTTGTGTTAAATTGTGGAACATTAAATTTGAAGAGCAATAGTTTCAGGCTTAATGGTGGAACATGAGCTAGTTGGAACAGTTCTTAGCCAAACACTGATTGACCATTCCTAAATATCACACAAAAGAAAGCAAAGCATTTCATTGCCTGATAACCTTCACACATACATGGAAAGAAAATCTCACTGAAGGATATTTAAAATGATAAGATTTGTTTCAGGACAGGATTGAAAATCTGGAAAGTGTACAAAGAGAAAGCACTACAGGAATTTTTTTTCTAGCTGGTAACAGCAGGGAGTGTTGGATGTATGGATCAGGGCTGGTCATGACTGGAAGCAGCAGGGTGTGATAGCAAGAGGCATAGCTGCACATCAGCCACCTGTTTCTCACAGAGAATGAGGTTCTGCCAGTCAGCACATAGCTTTCTATCCAAAGTCACACTGAAAACTGGCAAATTAGAATTTGAAGCTCAAACCCAAGTTCACTTCTGGTTTGGAGGTTGTAATTTTCCTGCTGTTACATATCGTATCCAGGGATGAATGAAGATCTTGGACATCCTGCACACTCTGCTGGCAAGTTGAATTATATTTGCACTTTTCAAACATAAAATAATAGTTATGCTTCCAGAATTCCTCTAACATTGGACAACAAATTATTAATTTTTTTAAGGCATTTGATCTTCTTTCCATACAAAATCCATTCATTCAGTTCCATAGCAGAGCAATTTTTTGAAGGATTATGTTCTTAATGCCAGAAACAAGGCTGTTACAGAGTATCTGGAAAACTCTTTTATTGGTAAAATACTCTACAAAAAGCCTATGACTAACAGATAAAGGCTAAGTTGTCTAATGAGAGGCATGGAGCAGAATAGAAGTTAATGTAGTTTCCAGAATCAGGAGCTGGTGACAAAATGCAATTTACATAGGGGGTTTGTCTGATTCTAAGATACAGTGAAAGTATCAGAGCTCACCATGGCTGGGTTGAAATGTGATAGTGAAAAGATTATTAGAAAACATATTATTTCTAGTATTCACAAGACATAGTAATGTGAATATAAAAACTTTGGTGCCTGGGTGTTTTCTTTTGAAGAGCCAGAGAGTTACATATGGAACATGCAGACACCATGTAATACTTCTGTTTCTTTACAACATATAAACGATTTGATGGCTTTTTCCATAAAAGTAGTTTTTTTAATGACTCTGTTAAAAATATGTTTTATTGAAAAACAGTGGTGTAATGAGGTTTGCCTCTGCAGTTTGCAGTAGAACAGGACCAGAAGCCCCAGGCTCAATGGTCCAAAAAAAAATTACAGAACTGTGATTCAATGTGATGTTAAAATCATAAAGAAATCAAATGTAATGCTAAGAATTTAGCCATAAAATACTAACCAAATTGTCATGTCATGTCCAGTAAATCAACATCAAAAAATTTAGATTTAATTTGCTTTGCTTAGAAAATAAGCCAGCAGAACAGAATTCCAGCACATTGCACGTGATTTTTATAGTCATTTGTATAACATTGCCTCCCCCAGCTGATTGGAGATGGGCTTTTAATACAGCTGATTGTCTTCTGCAAACAGGATGTGATGCAAGTACAGAACTGGGCATTGCCTGGTATATGCTGGCATTTTACAAGCATCAGAACAAAGCACTGTGCTGCACCTGCTTCTTGTCTGTGGGGAAGTGAGACCACTAGAAACATGATGGGCCTGCAGTAATCCATCCTGAGAATCTGTGCTGATACTCCAGTTGCAAAGATGTTTCCAGAGCCTGTGTAAATGGAATGTAATTGGGGACAGTTGAACTAGCTTAAATTTACAAGAGAGATCTATCAAGGTAGTAGGGAAACTATATATTAAAACTCATTTCTGAAAGAAAGACATATAGCCTACCCAGCCAGCCACCTGGAAGGTCTTAATCACCTCAACAACTGACAGTTCAGGGTATGTGATGGTCCTGACAAATTTCATCCTTTACATAATGACAAAAAAACGAGAGCTACTGCTGGCTCCAGGAAGACTCCTTCTGCTTTTTAGGCAATAGTTTGGCCATCCAGCTGGCCAAAAGCAATAGGAGATGCAAAGAAACTAATGGGATAAGATAAAGACATTTCAACATGTGAAGGAAAGGTGAAAGGAGGGGAAAACAAATGCAAAGGCTCTCATCACCTCCCACAAGCAGACAGATGCTCAGCTAGCCCCAAAGCAATGGTTACTTCCCCCAAAGCCCTGAATTTTTATTGCTGAGTGTGGTGTTAGCATGAAATAACCTCTCAGTCAGCTTGGATCAGCTGTCCCAACTGTGTCTCCTTCCAACTTCTCTCCCACCCATAACCTCCTCTCTTGAGAGACAGAGTGGGGAGCAAGGAAATCCATTATCTTCTACCTGAGAAACTTAACTATGGCTTTGATAGGTCATTGCCTTGGTACCACATTTCTTGCCATGAGCACTGAGATATATCGCAAATGTGAACACTCCAGGTTTTGATACTTATGAGAGCACTTGCTCTGCCCCATTTTTTTCTGGCAATTTTAAAGTAAAAAATGTTCTCATTTTCATTGTAAGAAATTGGTGAACGTTTTCAAGCTTTGTTTCAAAGTATACTTAAGGTATAATGGAAAATCACTAATATCTTATTCTTCACTTGTCCTGACTCTCTGTTCCAGGGGGCATAATGGGTTTTCAAAATGAAGATGTAATGTACTGTAGATATCATTACAAAATCAGAATATATTAAAGTTGTGCCAGCAACATGCTATTGGAAGTTACTATTGCTCCTTCACAGCAGTGATATATAAGCCAGCATTTCTGGGAAAAGTTCTCTGTGAACATCTCCGAAATGCTTTTTGGAAAACTCTTGAGTTGCTGCTAAGTTCTTAATTTGGGTCAGCCGTCTCCCTTTTGGTTTCAAACACAACTTGTGGAGTCCCACATTTATATAGTGCAAGAGCAATTCTGCTGCAGCTGAGCTTTTCCAATAAAGTTACCACACTTTTTGGAGCATGAATAGTGTAATATTTCATAGGGCTCTTCTAAAGAGGGAGCTCAGAAATACCTCTTATTTTTGAAGTCCTATCCATCTTTAGCCTATTTTGCAATGATATAATGAGCCCTTGGTCCTTATGCAGGGCAATGTGCTCAATAATAACACTGCTGTTCTCATGGAAGCTTTTTTAAGCAGATCATACTTTGGTAGCCACTTAGAGGTAAACTAGCAGTGCTAAAGTCTTACAGAAAGTTCTGTCTGTAAATGTCCTAATCAATACAGTTTCCTTTTACTAAATCCCCAGAAAGTAGTTGGGTCTCTGCTGTAGGTAAAGGTCACTGCTCTAGTCAAATTTTCTTCCTTGCACTCAAAGAAGCAAAATCAGTGTCTATTTCATCCACTGAGCTATTCTCAAAAATCCAGACCAAGGGATTATAATGGTGAAGGAGAAGATAGGTTTTCCCTTCAATTAATTGTGTGGTCTCACTTTTTTTTTATGACTGGCTTTTACTCACTGCTGTCTGTATTTTTTTCTTCTATTCTTTATATGATTCTGCATACTCCTCATCAGTGTGCCTGATATCTAACTTTAATTGTATAGTTGTACATTTGGATATCTACCTCACGTGGAAATATATGAAAGGGAGTGCTAAGCAGGTTAGAAAACATGAGGAAATTATAATAATATGGTGATAATGTTGGCATGTGATGTGGGAATTCAGAACTACGCTGTCAACACTGCAATGTTCCTTGATTAATGTTTCTACATAATTAACTTCACTTGATTACATAGACAAGCCTGAACCAAAACAATCAAAACCAGGTAAGTTTTATATCATGGAAACAGACTGAATAAGACTATTTAGTAAACCTGAATAACAACCTACCCATCCCTGAGAAAAGTAGATTTGATCTTTTTCCTCCCCAATAGCACATCATTTTGGATTAATATGAATTGTTGCTAGAATATAATTTCAGAAACATTAAGGCTTGTATAAATGTATATATCTGAATCTAAAAACAAGTCAAATGGAATAATTTTAATTTCCTATTGGAACTTCAATAATCAGATGTGTAACATAAGCAAAATGACCAATCTGTTTAATACAGAAACCATTAAGGTCTTGATCTTGCAAATATTTACATCCACAAATTCAAGCAGAGATTTAACTGTATTTGACTCCCAGACCTCTTCTTCAGCTCTCTTGCCATGAAATGAAAAACCTCATTTGATGGCAATTCAGACAACAGCTTTGATGACCACTTAGCTTTAACAATTTAATCTCTCCCTTTGTTTCTCTCCACTGACACACTCCTTTTCTGCAGCATCAAAATCTGTCAGTGATTTCACCTTAGGTATATTTACAAAAAAAAACCCTTCAATGTCTTCTATATCAGAGCAAACTAATTATGCTCATGTATAGTTTTATTTTTCCTGTGTTATTTTGTATGTGAGAGGAAAAATATTTTTTAAAAGTTCAAGAAAACTGCTTCAAAACTTGCCATTCCTTTTGTAATGTATCTTACATGTAAGATAACCAGTTTCTCATATAGTGCTTAAACTAGAAACGTTCTGGTGAAAAGTGTGGCCTTCCTAATTTTACTAGCATTAGGTTTGCTCTTGTGTAGCATTCTCTTTTTCTCTTGGTTTGGCTTTTTTAAAAATTTCTGGTAATTGCTTTAAAAGAACAAAGCTCTTTGTTTAAGGGTAGCTCAGGGACATCATAATTGCTGTAAGGTACAAGACTGTTTCCAAGTATTTCTGAATTGCTTCTCTTCTGTATTAAATATTTAATGTCTAATGTTTAGCCAAACTGTAGAAATTCCCCCTAGAACATGGGTGATGACTTCAGGAAGAGAATCAAGACCTGTCAATTCAATTTTCAATATGACTCTCTTTAGAAAACCACAGCTATTAAAGAGTGGGTTTTTTAAAAAAATAATAATTCCAGGAGTACATGAAAATGTCCTTGGTGAAAAATATCAAGCAATTAATTCCATACTATAGATTCACAGACCATGAATTTAAGAAAGTGATAATCACGCTTTCCCTGCTGAAGGTTTTTGGTTTGGGTTGGATTTCTTTAGGACTGCTGTTAATATAGCCTGGTTGGTCAGGTCTTCCCCTCCCCCTCATGCACCAGTTCCTCATGGGCTTTGTCAGACAGACCTTACTCTTATCTCCAGCTAGAGCCAAGAGTGATGTTATCTGGTGGCATCCGGCAGCAAGGCCATAACCCAGTAGCCCAGGAGGGAAGTGTGTCAAGGTCTCTTTTGACCAGCAAAATCCTGCTGCATCAGCTAAACAGCACCTGCTCCTTGCTCAGATGTTCCCCTTCCAGATGGCCTGTTTTCACCTAAGAGATCAGTGTGTCCCAGGAGAGCTGACTACTACTTTTTCATTGTATGAGAACCTGACAGCACCTGGGAATAAACCATTTCAAAGCCTAATGAAAACAAGCATGTGCTTCCTTCCTAGCCAGTGACACAACTCTGATGTGAATGCTGGTGATCACAGAATATGGGCCAAACATTACAATAGCATTGTACAAAATTGCACATTGAACAAAGTATAAAAACAATTACATCATTTTGATACTCTGTAAATTGTTTCTCTTTCCCAGGCTATTTCAGCTTCTGTCAGGACAGATGGACACCATTGTCCTACGCACCCGTGATCACTGACATATCTTCACCATGCAGCTAAGTATGGGAGGGATGATATAACTGATTCAAAGAGCCATAACACCACCTTATTCCAACTGCTCAGCAAAGTCTCATGAAGGGCATATAACCCAATATATTGAACTGGCTTCCAACAGTTTAGGAGAGAAAAAGATCAAAAGGAAAGTCAGTAGCAGAAGAACAGAAATTATGTCAGTCAGAATTGTAATAAAATTTCAATACTTATGAGTAGTATTAATTAAGATATATTGCATGTTAAAGTTTAATTTCATACAAATCACTATTTGCAGCATTAAGTATATATGAAGAAATAGGTTTAGTGTTGCTGTTTTACTGTGCTCAAAACCGTCTATTAAATATCTCATCATTTTGTGATCATTGTGGGCGTCCTCTAATAACTTATTAAAATAGCCTTTGTATTTAAACTTAGAGTGTCTCTTTTACACATCACTGTTCCTAATACAGCAGCAGCTGCTCGCAATAGAGAAGGTGGGTTGGTTCCTGCAGGAAGGTTTGGTTGTTTCTGAATTATCCAGGAGGCAGCTTTCCACCTTTCTTCTCTCTCACCTTTCTTTTGCATATTCAGTCCAAGTTACCCAAAAGAAAATTCAAAAGCACATTCCATGTGCTGTCAAGAAAACTGACCACAGGCGAGGATTAACACACTCTGAAAATGCATTTCTTGCTTCAGGGGAGAAGGGTGGCTTCCCTAAGAGAAGCCACTCTCCAGGGCTTTTCCAGGGTCCCCAGGCCTCAGGTCTGTATGAGCTCTCTGCAATGCAAGAGAGGAGCAAGATGGGGATCCTAAATTAGAACCCAAGTTCAGCTCTCAAACTGAATTTTGTGGATCCAGTAAATTTTAGTCTTTCTGAGATTCGATTTCCTCACACTGAAGCATGCCACATGCAACTGCCAAGCCACAGGCTAGACCCAAAACAAATATTTTAAAAATGGTGAATGAAATAAGTAGCTCCTAAATTTAGATTTAAAAGTCCCCAGTGTTGGCACATTCCTTACTTCTGCTGGCAATGAACTTTAAAAGTGAGTGTCTGTTCCATAATCTAAGTAACAGTTAATAGTTTAGTGTCTACTGATCTCTAGTAGATATGCACAGAGGTGGGAGTAAGTGCACATATGAAAGGAAAAATTAAAGAATGAGAAGCAAATCAAACAAGGAGTCTTCTATATTTGCTGAGATGATCTGTTGACATAAAACTGAATCTTCGGGAGCTTCATAAGTAGTCAAGTATTATCAGTATCTTGGAATCATTGTAGCACAGTCAAGGAACAGAATCTGGAGTATGTTACTGTTCAGCAACAAATTAAAGGAACCCCTCTGACATCCAGAGGGAGCTGATAAACTTGGGTCTAACACATTTCCTTAATACTTGGTTTCAAGAACAGCTAAGGTCCTAAATGCTTCTGAGAACAAAGTATCTCAGATAGGTCACCCAAGAATTGTGTCACATGAAACTATCGAACACTTTTGGAAACTTGGCCTGGCTGTTGGAAACCAACATTCTTAACAGTACGCAAGCTAAAATAAATACTGAGAAACTCAAATGTAAAGCTATTATAAAAAAAGCCCACCTAAAAGTTCAAGCACAAAGTAAAAACATCTTTAACCAACCTAATTAAAATATAGTAAAACCTATTTTTAAATACAATCTTAAAATCAGAAGGCTGAGCCAGCCATAGGAGAAAGTAGAAGCCAAACCACAATCTTGCTAGAAGACACTCAAGTATACAATGCCACACACTTTTTCCATACTTGAACATTAGAAATCTGGACTGCACTTCTCCAGTTTTGGTACCCAGGTATTGAACATGATTGTTTTAACACATTGCTTAAGCTCTCTGCCAACAAGCCACATAACATGGGAATGGTTGATAGAAATTCAAAACAATTCAGTACAAAGCATATTGTATATGGCACAAATGTCATGTCAGCTTCATAAAGCAAAAAGTAATCTTCATTATATACATATGCCTTTGATTAGCAGCCAAGAAACTAAGTCTGTAAGTTAAACCCAATTTCTATGTAGTGTTATCACCTGTACAAAGGTTTTCCAGCATGATTGGAACAATAGAATCCATTTTGAACTGACCCATTATAGAACAAGTAGATCTTTTGTTTGTTTGTTTTGCCTAATCTTGAATGGTGGGGCACTTGGTTGTGTTTTTATAATCACAACACCAGGACTGCTACAAATAAGGATTACTCATCTGTCTGATCCAAATTTTATCCAGACTGGAGCCATGGGGAGGTAAAGTCTTTGTTTCTAATGAAATAATAGAATCTGGCAAAAAGATGTTCTATAAATTTGAATTTCCTCCTGGATTTTTTTCTTAAATATGAACAGAGATGGTCACTGTTAGTGCATAGGACATTACTGGAAAGCAAGTCCTTTGTCCAACTTACAAAGTTTTTAAACTGTGAACCGAAACTATTAATAAAGTTATCCTTCCTGCTCTTTAGATTTCTACCACAACTGCTATTCAGATTTATTCATGACTTCCTTTTATTAAAGACATGCCAAATCTGCTAGATTGTCCACCTGGAAAAATGCCCACTGTTCACAGCTACTGAAGTAGTCAGATATTAATCTTCATAATTTGCATTGTAGCCATCCAAACTGTTTTCACTCTTATGAAAGTTTTAGAGCAACATTTTTAAAATGTATTTTAAAATACTTTCTTATGAAATTAATTTCTCAAACTGGAAGGTTTTGTCTCATTTATACAAATGACTTATTTACAAATCTTGTTTTGCATTAAAAAACTGTGGTTCCAAAACTGTCTGGTGCCTCAGAACACAGAATTCCTTTTAGGGAAATCAGAGATACTTTTCATGTGTGAGCACTGGTTTTAATTAGATCCTGCTGGGTGGTGACATAAGTACAACAAAACACACACGCAAAAAAATCAACTGAAAAATGAGAAATGATGTTTCACAGCTCTAGCATCCCTACTGAAAATTGAGAAGGTTTGTGCAAATATGTTTAGTCATATTGTCTTTCTTTTCCGTGCTGATCTCTTCCAGACTCTTTACCGAATCAGCATTCAGGATAAATCTTGCAGAGCTAGTGGCATAGATGAGTTAGAGCCAAGCTCTTAAGAGTCCCTTTCATAGTGGCAAAGACAACTCTTGGAGTTTATTAAAAAAAAGAAAACATACAGTAAATGTAGTGTTTTGAATAGCACTATACACATACTGCCACCACTGCTATTTCCCTTGTGTGGACTCGAATCATGGTTAACAGTAACTAGGAAAAAGAAGTTTAAATGCAGCAATGCTCTATTGAGGGGTTAGAACATCACAGAATCTGTAGAAAAAAACACAAGTGCTGCTGTACAGCCCCAAATAATCAGCTGGAAAGGCAAACGGGACCCCGAAGAGTTCGGGTTCCTGGGGTGGGCATGCAGACAGAAAGAGCCCCAGGATCCTACAAGCAGCCAGCCAGAGTAGGCAGCCCACTCCTCCAGGGAGAATCATTCCCCACATCTTTTGAAGTCTTGTCTCTCCATAATGTGTTTCAGCTTGAGGACACTTCCATCCACTTATCCACGTGCTACCTGATGCTTGAAGCTGTCATTTTCCCAAGCTGCACCAGGTGCCTTTTCCTACTGCTCATTCACATTTTCTGGTTTCACTGCTGCATTTTTTCTCTTGTTACCTCCTAGCTCTTAAGAGCACTCTCAGTGTGCAATGCTTGACTACCAGAGAGTAACTGATTTTCTTGAGACCTGTTTCCATCCTTGGATCATATTTTCAAGACCTTTATAATTTTCCCACATATAAACACCACATCATAGTGGGAGACACACCTTGTATCTTGATTCACAAGCAAGTCCATATAAGTTGATACAAGAACACAATAGACCCAGAAGTTGGACTCTGTGCTCCTTGTGGGTCCCTTCCAGCTCAGGACATTCCCTGACTCAATGATTCTAGGCCAGGATGGAGACTTTGAATGAGTAGCATTAAGCTTGTAGTCTGTTACTAGCAGCAGCAATACTGGTTTTAGTGGACAACTTCACAGCTCTAGATACATCATGAGTTTTTCCTCTGAAGTTTGAATGTGTTCCTGCTGCTAGATCACAATACAGCAAATCCAATGCATAAACGTTCAATGGGAATTTCTTATCAGAATATAAATGTCTGGTTTAAAGTCATTTGCACTGGATATTTTTCCCACACAGAATCTTGGGCCATTGGATAAAAGCCTATGCATGGGAAATGGTCTACTGTCATAAAAAGCAAAGCAATTTCCTTTGAGTTCCGGGGTGCACATGTGGAGCAGGGGGGAGGCACTAGAGTATTGTTGGAATCATCTCTAGGTCATGGGGAAATAAAATGAGCTTAAGTAGAAGCCAGCAGCAGTAACTAGGAATCTACAGTATGTTGTATAGAGATTTGCTCCTATTTTGACATTTATCCAGAATATAGAAATTCTCCCTGCCAGGTTCTCAAACCTGGGCCAGTAATCCCTTATATACTCACAAGAGAAATACAAAAGCTTCTCCCTATGTATAGCCAAAAGACTTTGGCACTTTGCTGCATCAGATGAATTTTTTTGATAGTAGCACCAGGATACTTCAGTCTGACAAGTTCATCTGTAAGTTCTCTCACCTGTAGAATGGAACCAAGGGAGACTTTCAAGTGCTTTGAAAATTATTAAATATTTTTTCCAGATGGAAAGCTAGACAGAGACAGGAAAGCAGTAAGGGATCAAGCCACTTTTATGTCTATGTTGTATTTTTATCAAAGGTTTGAACTAAGGAGCAGAGATTTATTTTTGCCTCTGACAGGATAAGATAGAGAAGAATATGGATATTGGTTTTTTTACATTTATATCAATTTTTTTAAACAGGTCCCAGAAAAGTAAAGCTAATTCAAAAAGAAACTATGAATTAGAACCTATTAATGAAATCTGTAAAAAAATCACAATATATTCCCATTACCCCCAAACCAGCACCAAAGAGCAAGAAATAATCACAGTACATTACTAGTTCTTAGAATAAATGGAGCATGAATGAAAAAAATTTAGTTTGTGCCCTACTGCAGATAAAAATGTCATCTATATAGTCTGAACAAAAGCATGTCAGGGTCTAGGAAATAAAAGTGGCACTTAGCGAGGTGGTGCTGAGGTGTTGCAGAGGACAGCATAGTGACAGCAGCTGAATAAAACAGTAAAGCCAGTTTGATTTCACCCTCCCTCCTCCAGTACATTTGCACAAGTCAAACATATGTTGGTGGGACCAGAACTTACTCCTGCATCATCCTGTCAGCACTGGCTACCCTATCATTATGGAATTATTTCACAATTTGCAAAGTGTTTCAGTCCAGATAGCTAGGGGAAAAAAAAATAACAAATAAGAGAAATAGAAAGAAAAAAAAAAAAGCATCAATGTACTCACAACAGCATTTCATTCAAATATGATCACTGGTGGAGTCAGCACAAGAGCTGAGAGAAAAGAATTTCTGATACATCACACATGGTCCTGGGTCCTCTAGTCACACCAAGGGAGGAGATTTTAAAGCTTTTATTTGGACTGTGCTAATTCTAGCTAGTGAAAATGAGACAAGGGTTGCAGAAGTTTGGAATACAGCTTTCCTTGCATGAACGAACATTTTCTTTTCTTCTTCCTTAGTAACATTTTCACTCCTATCAATCTCTGTGTTTCACAAACACAGCCCCTAATGGCCCATGAAGAAGTTCAAAGTGGGTCACAGACTGCTGTGGGGTGAGAACAGACTGTATTAATTGTCTGCAATGGGGAAACTAAGTTGCTACCAGAAATTCAAGGAGGCTAATAGCTCCTCAACTGATGTAAACACTTGCAGCTAGCAATTACAGCTATCACATATTCCCCAGACCTGAAAAATTTGAACTGATGCCACCTTGTCTGAGAAGTGGTAATTGACAGCTTAATTGACTTTTTAAAATGGAGAATGGGAATTCAAGCTACATGAGAGCAGTAAAGTTACTAATTGTAAATCAACATTATTTTTAATTGTAGAGAAGTTTTTAAAAAGAAAAATGTGCAAAGTGGATTTAAGTTCAGGGATCTCATACTCAAGAGACTGGCAGCAAGACTCAAGGAAAAGAACTTCTCTGCCATACAACCTACCACACAGAAAGCATCACCTCCCTTGTCCTGCTAGCCATGCTACTTTGGATGCAGCCCAGTGCACAGATAGGTTTCCAGGCCACAAGTGCACAGTGCATGCTCAATTTATCACTCACCAGTACCCCCTGTTGTCATTTTACCGCAAAACTCCCATAGCTTCTCAGTGATTTCTCATAGGCAGCTCCTTGCAGCACTGATTCCTTCTTCCTCACAACACAGCCAACACAATCCCATCCTCTTCTTGAGGAGCTAGCCCACTCTTTTATAGCACTCACCCTTATTGGACACAGCTGTGGCCTGTTAAGGGCAGGCCTGTTCCTAATCTTTGGTAATTAGTACAGCTGCAACTCCTCAGGGGTGAAATTGCCTTCTGCACTATCTTTATTTTCTTACATTCTATTCCCCCACAATGCCCAAGCCTTTCTCCACAGGGCTGCAGTCAATCCCTTTATTCCCCTGTCTGTGCTGATATTGCAGATTGCCCTGACCTGTGTGTAGGACCTTGCACCTGGCCTTGCTGACCCTCATGAGATCCCCATGGGACCCCCTTTCCCTCCTGCCAAGGTCCCAGTGGATGGCCTCCCTTCCCTCCAGTGAATTCACTGCCTTGCTCCCTTGGTGTCAGTCCTGCTGAGGGTGCTCCCAGTCCCACTGTCAGGGTTGTTAGATGTTAAACAGCACCGGGATGGGAACAATGAAGGGATGAAGGGATCTTGCTTTAAGGGAAAAGCCTTTAGCTCCTTCAGGACAATAAAATATGAAATTCTAATGAATGCATCTCTGCTGTGACAAGCCTTTTCCTGCCAGAGCCCAGGGACCCTGCAGCAGGATATTAAGGAACAGAAAATTCCACTTCAGGTGACCCCTTGAGTTTTTTTCAATAATACATATAACATCTAATAAAACTAACAAGAAAAGATACCACGTATTAATTCCCACTTCACTGAATATATTTTTTTTTTCCTATTCCTGCCTACAAAATAATAATAAAAATAGTCATAGGGATTTTTTTTTAAATAGTAGATCAGGTTTGGTCAGGCAGCACAGCATTAATACAGCTGCAATATTAACCATGGAGTTATTTTTAGTAGTCAATTTCCTTTGCTTTAGCTTTGAATATCATGCATGTGAGATGTAAAAATCATGTTTAGCTGACCATGCCCTTGGAATATCTAAGCTCTATTTTGAAAGTCTTACATCTTATTCAAAGACCCCTGGTTTCACTTATTAATGCTGTTAATCACAGCCTAGAGTTCTGGCACTATTAGGATCTGATGAAACTGGGAGCTGAGAACTGCATATGCAAATGTAAAGTCTAGGGCTTAAATTGCACAGCAAGAACATAAAATATAGATAAATATGCGTTAAAGAGGTGCAACTGAGCATTTTCCAATGTTTCAATATGCAATATACAGTCTAGGTAGAAGCAGTGGTTCTGAGATCCTGAGAGGTTACCAAATCGCACTTTATGTGCCCTAGGAAGAAGCCTGAATTTAGTTGCGATCTAACCTGAGGTCTGTGACTGTCATGGTAAATTTTCTTAGTCTAAGAAATATCCTCAGGTTAGGAAGACACAGCACAGCCAGAGACTACAGAAATCATGCAGAAGTCAGCTGCCATCCTGAGAATGGAGGAAACCCCACAAGTTAAAAACATAATCAGAAAAGTACCTTGATAGTAACAGCTAATTTAGCAGCAGATTATTGGTGTATATGTGGGATTGGTAATCAGCCTCAGATTTTAAGATTTCCTCCTTCTGCCACACTTGAAGTTTAAGCTGTTTCTTATTTTGATAGCAATAAAGTGCCTTCTAAAACTCTATAAGCTGTTTCTTGTTTTGACAGCAATAAAGAGCCTTCTAAAATGCAAGATCATCAATCCATAGCACTATTCCCATACCTCTAAGAATAAGAGTGTAGGAGCTAAAAATGCCAACATGAGCTAATCAAGGTATGCAATATAATGGATCAAAAGAGGTGATAACAGTAACAAAATACTGAGTATTTCCCACCTCATTGACCACTGTAATGGTAGCTCCATCTAGCTCAGCATTATTAAAGATCAAGTGCTCTGATCCACTCCATTTTATTGTGTGAAGAAGGGAACATGGCTGATGACCAAAGCTGCTTACAGGAGATGCTTTTTTATTATCACTAGCAATTATTTTCATTTAAATAAATTTTGGCATAATGAGCCTTCATCCCTTAATGGCTGCTGGGCGTAATGGAATTACCAAGACAGCAATTTTATGGCTTCAAACTTAGGCCATGAGATTCTGGGACTTCTACTGGAATGTGCATTATTTCTCAGGTAATCTGATAATATGCATAAAAATAACAAGAGAAAATATTAAGTTAAAAATATAGGATGACTGTATAGGAAACTGCAACACACAATGTCTTTAGCAATGCAATACTTGGAACAGCTGCTGCAAAATGAGTTTCACAGAGCACCTGGAACCTGGGAATTCCAAAAATTGATTAAACATAAGCTGAAAGTTTCTTGTCACCAACAAAGAACAGCATCACACAATGACATTTAAATTTTCCTTTAAATATTTATGACGTTTCAGAGTGAGAACAGAATATTATCTGCAGGACTTTTGTGAACAATGGTTGAAGAGAGACCTGATGTTGGAAACATAGTGGAGGCACCTACCCAGGAAATTGTCAAGGTTCATCAATAGTTTTATTTCCCATTACCCTACTCTAATTTGACATTTAATAAATTAAATTAATTAATTTCCCCTAATAAGATCTGATTTGCCTGTGAAAGTAGTTGCTGAGTCATCTTTCCCCATCCTTATGTCAATCCACGAGCCTTTCCTATATTTAGTCTCTCCTGTCCAGATGAGGAGAGAAGTGATAGAACAGCTTTGGTGGCAGGGAGGAACATCCAGCCATGGTCAACTCACCACAGCACATAGCAAAGAAATTGTTCCTCCTCACAAATTGAATGTAATGAAAAAAACATCCCCCCAAAGGTAGGAATGTAGTCATCTCACAAAATATCTTTTTTGCTGTTGAAAATGTCAGACATTCAGTAAGAATAATCTGCTTAAAAATGGGCATCTCAAAAGATGGGAACTTCTAGACATAATATCTTGACTTAAAGTAGATATTTAATAGTGACTTAAATTAAGACAGCTTCTTCCAGTTCACCTTAGAAATCAAGTAGTCTCAGTACTAGACATGTGCAGTAAAATATTACTGAATCCCACCTTAAATGTCACTGAGTGTGCTTTGTTTTTACCCATAAATAAGTATTTAAAACCAAAAAAATGCCCAACAGAGGAAGTCATAGGATAACCTACCTCTTTGGTAGATCTTCAGTACAGCCACAGAAAAAATTTCATCTCTACATCTGTGAAAATGCAACCAGATTCTTTATTATTATTATTATTATTATCACTAATCAGTAAAACAGAATTATTAGAGAAGACAGTTGCTAAATTTGCAACCTCAAGTTGGTGCTAAGCTGTTGAATGAACAATGGAAAAGCTAAAAAATCAAGATCTTCATTGGTTACTCCATTATTTTTTCCCCAAATGCTTAGTGTATGTTTTGGAATGAGATAATTTACCTGTGTGGTCACTGGTTATGAATACAGAAGTATCAAAAATTCTCCCCAAATCCTTTTTTTTTATAACAGAATGCATATTGCAAATTTTTAAAAAATTAAAGTTTTTCATAGAACCTACATCTATATCACTGCAGAACACCACCAGAGAAAAAATATGGTTTCTAAGTTTTCCGTTGCTTTTTAAATCAAAGGCAATTTAGTACAGAGGCACAAAAGCATCTCCTACAAAAGAATGAAAAAGGCACTTGTCCTTTTTGTTTCCCAAAAACACCAGAAAAAAAGCATGCCACAGGAGATCCCATGGATTAGACAGCAGGAAAGAAAAGACCAAGGAGAACAGAGTAGACAATAAACCCTGAAAGGATTTTGAGATCCAAGTGATGAAGTAAGCTGACTGAGGAATATACAATGCAGCATTTTTTTCAGAAAAATAAAATAAAGCAATAGCAACTGGCCTTTTGAAAGTGGAAATCTTAGATGCACTGGACACATGCTTGGGGTGAACCATGCACCTAAGTACAGAAGCCTCTCCTGGGGAAGCTCTTCTCTGTGATGCTTGCTCAGCACACTAATATAATAAAGGTCTGTAATAGCTGTAAGCTCAGATCTAGATTTTTCATTCATCACAGCCTGAAAACAACATGTTCGTCTTTTGAACCCCCATTACAACAACATGTTTGTCTTTTGAACCCCCATTACAGCAATTCAATCAACAACTGTTTAACCTGCAACACCTTTCAAAACTCTTCCAAAATTACGTACATTTTTATAAAAAGCAAATTGAACAGCTTTGCAGCCAATTTTGTATATGCTCTGAGAGAAGACAGTAGCTAGGGGGGTTTACTACTCAGGAGTAGTAACAACAAGCTAAAATGCTCCCTCCTACTGAGGCCTCTAAGTTAAGACCCCTCCCTGCATCTCCCCATAAGCTATAAGTTCGCCCAGACTGGCGGCATGCCCAAGTTAACATAAAGTTTAAGACCTGCCTAGGGCTGCAACACCAAAAATGAGTAAGAATGCTGCACAGTCCCACAGGAAAAACCTGAGGGGATGAAACTGTGCGCATAACCATGATGGAAAGGGTTCTAGGAGTGTATTAGATCTGTCCAAGCTGGCCTAGGGCTCTCTGATGGAGAGCTCTATTTAGTCCTGCTGATCTCAGACTGACAGCCAAACTGCCAGTGGGGATGGTGGAGAAATCCACTGATGGACAATGGCAAGGTGCAGCACAGAGGTGTGCCCAAAGCTTTTCCACAAGCAGGTGGAAATGTAGCTGCACTTGTGGTCACAGATGGGACTAGATAATTGTCACAGACATGTTTTATGAAAAATCCTTTCCTTAGGATTTTTTCTCCTGAGAAGCTGAGAGGCCTCAGGAACAAAATGTAAACAATGATTATCTGCTGCTGTGGAATGCAACAGGTGGATCTGTGATTGGTCTCATGTGGTTGTTTCTAATTAATGGCCAATCACAGTCCAGCTGTCCGGACTGTCTTGGTCACTCACAAGCCTTTGTTATCATTCTTTCTTTTTCTATTCTTAGCTAGCCTTGTGATTAAATCCTTTCTTCTATTCTTTTAGTATTGTTTTAATATAATATATATCATAAAATAATAAATCAAGCCTTCTGAAACATGGAGTCAACATTCTTGTCTCTTCCCTCATCCTAAGACCCCTGCGAACAACACCACAGATAATGTGTTGGGGAGAGAGCCAGTGACAGAAAGTTGCATCATCCCCTGTGAAGCAGATGATGGGGATCCATGAGAACAGCATAGGAATCATTTTGTTCACACATACATTAGTACAAAACTTCTCCTTTATGTGTTTTCATTTATCTTTGATTCATATCTTGCAACAGCAACTTTCTGTCCAGCAAGTGGGCTCTTTTCTGAGATGTGCTGCTTCCTGACCTCACCCTGTGTTCTCTCTGTTTCATCTGCCTAAATTTACTCACTGAGAACAAAGACATCATTGTACACCACTGGCCCATCTGTTCTAGAGAGCTGCTTCAAGTTGTAGTTAGCACCAGATGTTTCCTAAGGAAGCACCCTCAATATTCTGAATATCCCCAGTGAATGTTCAGATGTATTAACTGCAAGAAATACCATCACATATTTATAAAAAAAGGCCTTTTTTGCATGCTTTGTTACTGTACTTCCTTAAAGATAGGATAAGAGTATTTCACAGTGAATTATAACACATTTTCACATTCTGCAGTTGTCTGTCAACATTTTGAAGTGTTTAAGATGATGTTTTATTTCACCAAAAAAAAAAAAAAAAGCCTTACTATTTCTTGCTGCATAGAGCACTATACTGATTCCTCTAATGCTGAGAACCTACAACAAAATGATGAATCCTCTAAGTCCTTATATGCCCCAATTAAGGCTTTGGGAAGAATTCCTGTATCCATAGTCCTGAAACTTTTTAGAACCCACGTTTTTCACCTTGCTCCTGTGACACTGCTACTGTTTTCAGCAGTGTTGTCAAAACTTAGTGGATTTTGTCATTTAATTGTGCAAAATTAGTAAAATGTGGGGTATCATCTATCGCCATTTGAATACTGAGTGAAGTCATGCCCCTGTACTTCAGACTGCAGGATAATTTTTTTTTTAATAGGAAATCAGGAAGGAAAACTTTTTCATTATACATTTCTTCAATTTCTATTTGTTTTTTTTCTGAGTTCTATTTCCACTTCTTTAATTGTCCACTGTTTCTGCCTCTTGAGACTCCCAAAAGCTATTGCCCTCAATTGTAACACATATATGAGCTGTCTGCTGAGCCATACCTCTGTGCCAAGTAACTGTTGAGGAGCTAGTATAAAGTCCTTGTTTCATTCAAAGCAAGTATTAAATCTTAGAAAATGTTCTGAATTACATGGAAAATGTCTCTGAGATTACTTCCTTTTCTAAATTAATCTATTTTTTTTTTCTGTAAAGTATTTTTACTTTTCAAAAAGCATGAGAAATTACAAAGCCAGTAAATGAAATCCAAATAAGCAGAGATGGAGCACATGTTCATTCTAAAACAGGAGGCAGGTCCTTCTTAATAATTTTATCAAGCTGTCATCTCAGAATGGCCACCTCTGAGAAGCTGTCAGTTTCACTGGTATAAATGAAGTTGGAACAAGGGAAGATTGCCAAGCACAGGCTGCTCCAAAGGACCATAAGCAACTGCAGCCACCAAGGGGCAGTACAGTGAGCTTCAAAAGAGTATTCTGGGCACGTCCCAGCACCCTTCAAAACTCTGGGGAAACCCTGTAGAAAATAGTGGTACTGGTGAACATGGTGGTGGTATACTAACTATAAAATTTCATCTTGTACAACCAATCAAAGTCTGGGCCACTTCAAGTGTTTTTAACTCTCCTGAAGGTGTATAATATTTATTTCTAGTTAGAATTAGACTGCTTCCTTTTTTCCACTGCTGGATCCTGTTGCAGTTTGGCCTGCTAGCCAGAAGAGACCATTGTTAAATTTCTATTTCTCATATATCTTCTAAAATCTTCCCTTTATAAACATATATTTTGTCTTTTTAAACATTTTTCTTTCAGTGAGAAAGAACAACTTGATAGGCAGACTCACCTTAAACTTGCTATTAGAAAGCATGTTTTCCAATTCTTTAATAAATCCTATAGCTACTAATAGCCTTCCTTTGAATGTGGATATCAAAACCAGAGCTAGAATGCCAGTTATGCTGTGCTAAAAGCCAAATGCTGCATTATCCACCTGCCTATGCAGCTAAAGATTACATTAATCCTTTCTCCATTGCAGTGCTCCAGGAACTTCTGATTAACCACAAGCTCAATTTTTTGGTCCCACTCTTACCACCCCTTCCGTATTCCTTCCATTTCTGTCTGTAAATAAGCCCAAGTTCCACATTTCCAGGTGTCTGACTTCTCTAAATTCAGGGACTCAAATCACATGGATCCCTCTTCCATTCTCAGTCTTTCTGTTATTTTTTTTCCCAAGTTTATCAATAAGAAATCATATGCCTTGAGGTCAGAGCATTTTCTCTCAGTATACAAATCCCCACCAAAATTCAAAACATAATCCACCAAGATTCCTGGTGTGTAATACAAGAATATGTCATTTCACGTGCATTTTGAAGCATTAACAGAAAAGTAACAGATTTCTAGAAATATTTGTAATATACCCTTC
Source organism: Molothrus aeneus (assembly GCF_037042795.1). Classification (NCBI taxonomy): domain Eukaryota; kingdom Metazoa; phylum Chordata; class Aves; order Passeriformes; family Icteridae; genus Molothrus; species Molothrus aeneus. The sequence continues at coordinate 100,602,114 of NC_089646.1, read as the reverse complement.
TTTTCACAAAGTGATGCTGTTTTTTGGTTTCCACTGCTTCAATTGGAAATTGAGGCTATAAATGATAGGAGTGGAGAGCTGGTAAAGCACTAACAAAATAAGACAAAAGCATTGAGTGACCTGAAGGAAGGAAGGAAAAACACTGGAAAATGTTTAAAATAACTGAATTCTATCTTAAAACAATTGGAGACATTACCCCAAAGTAACGGACAAGTTGAGTTATAAGGAGGAAGAGCATGTGTTAGGAGGTTACATCCTGAGCTAAATGTGAATGGAGGATAACTAGATAGCTGCATGAACTTACCACCTTTCTACAGGTGTTAACAAACCTACGTACAGGTGAGTGGTTTCATGTTAGTGTACACATTTAGCCAGGATTCAAAAGGATTGAATATTCATACAGGTACACATCACACGTCTACTCAGTCTACACATTTGCACTGGTACTTCACTTTTTCAAATGCAACCCCCAATATTCTTATTCCTCTGTCAATGGTGTGATGACAAGGGGAAGCAAATTCATGCATGTTTAACACCTTTGCTGCATGTGCACAGCCACACAGTCATCCAAGACTGGACCGTGGGAGAGGTCTGACTGACTTCAGCTAAGTAAAACCTCTGTGGTGAATCTAATTATTTCTTTAGAGAGCTCTGAATAAGCAGTCATTATGTCATTTTTTTGTTTGTTTTCTTATTTAATGGGCAGTAAAATTGCACTCATATACCTAAAACATCTTTGAAAAAAGAAGTGTATCACCACTATCATCGCTATAGTTTCCACATGCAAGATGGAACAATTTTGGCAGTTGCGCATGTAGTGTTAGCCCACAATCCTTCAATCACTAAATATTTTCCAGATGCATAAGATTGTGAATGATTCAGTGAAAATCATATAGTGAGGGCTGTATGTATCAATATAGAGAATCTCATCACTTTGCAAGTCCTGAGCATGACAAAGTGTCCATTAATAAAATAAAGTCACAATCAAATAAATACAAACAAGGTATCATAACAAAATTAACAGCAAGTGCTGGTAGATATGATCTAAAAGTGAGGCAAATGCAACATGAGGCAGAAAATATTACTGTAATAGTTAAATCTATGTTTACAGCTATTTTTAAAGGCTTTGAATTCTGGAAAACTCATTATTCACCCATTTACACACAGATCTTGACCTCAGATTACATTTGTTTTTGTGGGATCTTCTAAATGCCCCCAAAAAAGAAATTTACAGTATTCACATAAAAATGCCTAAAAATGCCACAGAATGTATGTAACAGCATTTTGATGATCAGGATGGAATTTTGAAACAGTATAGTTGTAATATTTCTATTTTTGCGGCTATTCAAGAGACATGATCAAGTCTATGTTGGATTCAATATTTGTTTAATGTAGAAAGTTCAACAATGAAATGAACTGTTTCTTTGTTAAAAAGGAAATACTAGCCATCTCTGAATCTGCATTACACAGTTCCTTCATTCTTCTGACCTTTCCTTGTAGTGACAAGGAAAACCCCTTCCTTCCATGTATTTATTGAGTAAACTAAGCAGCAGGATTTCTCATCAGATAAAATGTCAGCTGCAACCATCTTCAAACACTTCCCAGAGCTCTCCCATTGTTTTTTTTTTAAGAAATATTTTAATCGCTCCACCAAAATCAAAGCTCTTAAATAGTTATTTTCTGCCTGGATTAAAATTGGTCCTTTCCACGCATTCCATATAAAGGATTTGCACTTATATGGGGTTTAGATTCACAAAGATTAACAATATTTCATTAGAGCCACATTTCATACTGATTTATCAGTATTTCAGGGGACTACTGTACCTATATTGGTTTTAATCCTTTTGCTTCAAATGCAATTCTTACAGAAAATCATTTCTATAAATGGATTCCAATATTAGATTACTTAATTCCAGAAGCTTTCACAAAAAAAAAAAAAATTAGTCCTGAGGTGTCAAAGAGTGAAGGGAGAAAAATTTTTTCTACAGACCAGAGATGAAGCAACTCCTCTGTGAAATCTGCAAAAATGTGTGAATAAATGGAATGTGTTAAAGGCTGGGAAGGAATATTGGCTCTGCTTTCAGAGAGAACAGGGTTTGAGAACGTGGCACACAAAAGCCATTGCCTAGCTTGGAGTTTGTTCCCTAGCTCATGGTTTTATCCCTGCCTCACCCTCAGACTTCCAGCTTGATTTATTCCTGGTTTTATCAATGTTAAACTCAGCAAGATTGAACTTGGATATTTATTTTGTAAAAGAAATTAGAGCTGAAGGGTGGCGTCAGACAGCGAAGTGCTTGGAAAGTAGAAAAACTGCTCCAGTTGGGGAAAAAATAAAAAAGAAAAAGAAAAAAGAAAAGAAAAAGGTCCAAAATACTTTTAAAATAGGGACAATAGCAAACTGATGCCTGGGTCAGTTTCCTGCAGGGCCAGGGAGCAGGTCTGTGCTCCCCCTGGGCAGGTGCCGCAGCACCGCCGAGCGCGGCTCCCGGAGCGCCAGGATCCCACCAGGAGCGCCCAGGCGCCTCCCGGCTCGAACGTCGCTTCTCTTGGTTGTTCCTCGTACGTGAAACAACCAAAAAAGTGAGGAATGGCTGAGAAACTACTGGACTCTCGAGTAGGAAACGCTTTCCCCCTCAGTGTTAGCTTTGGCTGTCTCAGCAGGACAGCTCTCCTTCAGTGCTGCGGGTCACATTGTCCTTCCAGCAGGGTTACACACCTGCTGGGCACTGCTTCCAGCGGGAGAAAGTCCTAGAAATGGGATTAGTTCGAGCCGGTTTTTCCTATCCTCATCCACCCGTAAAGCTCCAGGGTGAAAAAGCCTCTCCTCCCTTACAGAGGGTCTCTGGATACAAACCCCACTAGCAGCAGCTCTTCCCTGAGGACGCGCTCCCTGCAGGCACACGGCGGTGCTGACCGCCCTCCCCTCACGGACAGCGGGCAGCGAGCTGAGGCTGGCCCCGTCGTGCGTGAGGCATTTCCCTGGCCCTCAGCTGAGGCTGCCCCCGTCGTGTGTGAGGCATTTCCCTGGCCCTCAGCCCTCAGTCACTTCCTCCCTCCGTCTCCCAAAGGAGCCGTTCCCTGCAGTGTCCCCGGCAGCTCCGGGCGCTCCCCGCGCAGGGCACTCGCACCCTCTGCTGGCGCTCTGCGGGGCCCCGCCAGAGAGAGAACTCGAGAGATGTTAAATGGATCTATCTGACCCTCATCCCTGTCCCTAGCTGTCATACACCGACTGGCTGCACGGATGAACAACCGGTTTTAAGGAAATGGATGAATAAACGAGATTTAATACATGTCTTTCTAAGATACGTCCATTTAAAACCACTTTTATTTAAAGTGTGTTTTTATTTTAAGTGTCGTGAACGGCGGAGGAATTGCAGCACACAATATGCGTGGATGACAAATCCCCAAGTTTATTGAAAACTCACACATATTTATATTGGTGTTAATGAAGCTTATACATATTGCAAAAGCTGAGCTCATTATTGGTTAAAGCACACTTAGATCAACCACACCTACTTCTATCTTCTAAGGATTATTTTGTTTCTATGTTTGCATTCTTCTAGCTTCTCTACCTAGAGTATCTACATTTTCTGGCAAGCGATTTTCTCCCCCGTCTTCCCGTTTCAGCGAAGGTCACTATGACCTTTGTCAGTGATTGGACACCGGTTACATAATCCCCAGCTTGTTTCCCCTATCCTTATCCATCGGTATCACATCGAAATGTCCTTTCTCAGCTAACCAATTATCCAAAAAGCTCTCTACATTTAAGGTCGAAAAGAAAGGAACTATTCAACATCTAATGTGAAAACAATAACATCCGATTTCAAAGGCATGCCAAAAGTTTCTAATTTTCTTTTTTTTGTTTCAATAAATAAACTTTTTAAGTATTTCCACTAATATACTTTACCACAAGGACTTTACATCTGCTTTATTATTTCCAGTTAACTTAGTAGAAGAAAACTACAGGAATAATATTCCACAAATTCCCTCTACTCCAAGTGACACATACTGTTATGGATCATAATCTATAGAAGTAAGGCCTATATAAAAAGATGTCCTCAAGAATTTCCTGCACACTTTCTGGGACAAGTCTTGGAACAGGTTGAAAAAAATCCAGTGAAATCAGCAGGGTCAGAAGCTTCAGCCTCATCTTTTTCTTTGGCAGAAGCACCTGAGTCCTCCTTCTCAGGGTGTGTTTGACTGCATGGCTGTAACCCAGAGACAAACTGAGCAGAAGCAGGATCTTTCTCCAAGTGGCAGCTCATAGAGACTGACAATCACTTTTAACCAGCTTCAAGAGTAAATATTTTACACCCAAGAACATCCCAAGTAGAGCACCCTGACACATAAGCAAGACTTTCATTTTCGGAATCCTCTGGTCAACAAACACAAGAATAAGAACATATTTTGATTAACCCTTCCACTTCAGAATGAATATGGATTCACATTCAGTGGTCTCTCTAGTTACAGAGAGTTTAATATTTCTCTCAGCTGAAAGACATTTATATTTTTTTTGAATGGTTCTGTTACTAGTTGAACATTTCAGGTGTAAGTCCCTAAAGAGCCACCATATTTCACAAGTTACTATCACACCCCAAACTGATTTTTACATTCTTTGAAAGTGAAACACGTTTAGAAGCATTTTATGTAGAACTTCAGAACTGGTTGCGGTTTGTGCTGTGATTGTGAAAGGCTCTGCACAAAATGAGGCTGTTGTCCTCTCTAGGTCATGGCTAGGAGTTAAGAGGGTGAGAGTGGAGTGGTCTCTCCTGTCCCCTTAATTCAGTCCTAGCTGGACTCCAGGAAAAAGATATTGCTGTTAAGGTAGACAGTCACACTAATGGATAAATGTCTCCCTGGACTTCCCTGTAGGGACACAAAGCCTGTTTTAAACACAGAACTTCTAGACAAACCTTCATAAAGTGGCTGCTTCCAGAAGAAGACTTGAAAAATGACGTCAAGGTCGTTTCATGTCCTCATTTTTCCTTTGCTCTGAGCAGGTGCCACTTTCAGTTTGCCTTTGATGCAGACAAGTCAGGAAAAGGTTTGGGTTTTTGTAATGTATTGCATTAGCCCTGGTCTTGCCAAGAAGATGTCAATAGTCCAGAGACTGAACCAACAGAGTTATAAAGTATTACTAATGCACCTCTCTCAATGGCATCAAAGCATTTGTCTTTATGATCTAAATCACTTAAATCATTACAGCCAAGTCAGAATATCTACTATACTATACTGTAAACCAAAAAAGTATTAACCTTTTGGGAAATTCTGTTTTACACAACTCCAAATCTCAGAACCTCTTGTTTTTTTCAATGAAAATTCAGGCTTGGTATTTTTACTTTCTATTCTACTTTTCAGTATTCCCAAGCTCAATAGGAAAACCAGATTATTAATATAGTATTTGAGCATTTTAATAAATTATAATTATCTCTGCTGCTTTAAGATATTTCTCAGCCCCAGTTTCCAAAAGTGAAAGAAATCAGACACAGACACCTGATTAAATTTTTTTTGTTATATAAATCTGTAATAATTTAAAAATTAGAAAGGGCTGCTATATTTTAAAAGTATTGAAATGGATAATCATTAAATTCTATTAGGTCATCTGCCAAAATGCAACATTCAAGTTTTTCCAGATAAGAATGGGAATATTTTTAAGTCTTCATCAATAGGCATCTGTGTTTTCTGGTGGTGTGGTTTTATGATCTTTGCTCACTACCATTAATAAATGAAAAATAAGTGATAGATGTTGAAAGCAGATAATAATGATTGTTTCATTTTACATTCCAGCGATTTGAGAAGTACTTGTTCATAGCTGATGTCAAACCACATCAAGCATTAAAGAACAGAGTGTGTGTACTCAGGGATCTCATCTCTGTGATGCTGAAAATTAGTCTTTTGTCACGGTTATGCAGGTCAGCAATTTCCAAATCACAGAGGCCAAGGGTACTGTGCTAATGCTCATAATTTCTAACACTCTTCTGCTGTAGCCACATTTAATTGGCCATTTTGTTAACTGAACTTCTCAGTGTGATTCTCTGCTCTGGGTCATAAAACTGTCCAAATGCACTATGAAGGCAAATGAAGTATCCTCATGTGCCCTTCAGTTCCAGTGGGTGCCTGTTTCCTCAGTGACTTCCTGACTCAGTTTGAGAGCATCTCAAGACTGGCAGCACAGGCCATTGTGCCTGTGAGAGTTCACATGGACAAGGACTACAGTACAGGGCTGAGGCTGTCGGAGACAGCACCTTCTTGTTCTCCTGAAGCACTGTGGAAATACAAACACGAAATACAAACCAGCTTCAGTCAAAAAATAGGGTTGAGTGAATGCCTTTTGCTGTGGCTGCTGCAAGAGGCAGTCATTCCAAGTAGGTTTGGTCTGGAGCACAGAGAAATTAAATCCATCACAAGGGCAGAAGAAACAATTCAACCTGCACAACATCATAAATAAGTTGGTAATGTGCCTACCTGCTGGTAGAATGAGGTTATGAGTATTTAAGTGATAATACAGAATACAAAAGGGAGTAGAAGACAGAAGGAAAGTTTTCCAATGTCTATGCTTTTTAATATGTAGTGGAGGAAATTGCAGTTCTTTTGATACAATTTTTTGATGGAGATGGATCATTTCTGCATTTTTGCTGTGCTTTTTCTTGTTATTGTTTCTTAATAAGACCATTTATCTGTAGTGTTAAGTAATAGGAGACCTATTACAAAACATAATGTTGTGTCAGCAGGCTCCTGGTTCTATCAAATAAAAGATTAGTGAAGACAGGGCATGATGAGAAAAGAAGTTTTCAAAAGAAGACAAACCTTTGGATCATGTTACAAAGCCCTCCTGAAGCACACAAAATGTGGGGTTTTTTTTTTCAGGATAAAACTACACAGGGAGATCCATTCAGGAGCACAGAAAATGCACCCCTGCTGCTAAGTGAAGGGCAGACTGCAGGCCACAGCCTTAGTTTAGTTAAGCTCTGTCTTTTTCATGCCTTGTTTTCTGTCATGGACCCAGTCATCAGCTCTAAGCCAGAGGAACAGCTGCATCACTGGAGACTTCTCCTGGCCTTCAGCATTACCTCTCTTAAGCAAGGCACATCTGTGAGCTCAGAGACCTTCTAGCTGTCTCAAAGACCTTTGAACCTGGATATCTGAGCACTTTCCTAACCAATTTTGTTGGCTTGGCTTTTGACTGACAGGTGAGCAATAAGCACTGAGAACAAATACTCAGGAAGGCACAATGTTTACTGAAATAATTCAGGCTTCTTCCTCATGTACTTAGAGTTCAGGGAGTTGTTAGCAAGACTGGAAATGAGAGGGTGGCCCTGAGAAAGGCAAAGTCTGGATGTACTTTCTCAGAAATAAGCCAGGTACTGAGTGTATTTGGACATTTGTGGCTAAAGTGGGTTGTCATGTTCTTACCCAATTCAAATGCAATCATTATAGTGGATTTTAAATAACATAAGTGTTTATTTGAACACAGAAGTATATGAAATATAAAATTGGTATTCTTGAAATTGCCCTTTACCCTCCCATCTCAGTTCTGTGTATGAAACAGTAGTGCTCTGTTTCTAAATTGGCTTCAAATCACTAGTGTGTTTCTCATTTATAAAATACTTTTTACAGCCTAATTGGGAGCAGTTTAATTCTCAGATTCTCAGCTCTCTGCTAGACCAGTTAAGACTCCAATTGACTGTAACGATTCAGAAAGAGGCTCTTTTGGAGCTTTTACAAAATGTCATGTAAATTGGTGTTCAGGGACTTTAAAAAAATGATTTATATTATATTTAACTAGAATATTATTCACATGATTGGAGCCCCATGACATAATGGATGGTAGAAGCTTAGAAAATTGGTCACAGTTTATGGCCTCAAGACCAATGAACATTTTACCCTGGAAAATGGTCCACAGTGTAATGCATGAGCCCAATTCCATGTCACCAGAAGAACCTAGAAATCTCAGATGCTCATTACTTGCCCAGTCATTGAATTCTGTTCCCTACACATTTATCAGTGTTCATGAGTGTCCCACCTAATTTTTCTATAATTATGAAATCTTACTTATTCATCATTTCCCTTTGATGACTGGACAAACTGACTTCCTAGACAAGACATAGGAATAGATCCTTCACAGATCCATTCTAAAACCTCTGTTAAAGTTATTTCTTTCCAAATAAAAATGGCCAAAAATTGTGAAGCTTTTCCTAACAATATAATTACTACACAGTTTTCAGCTGTGGCTGTCCAGTATCACAGCATGAGTTACGACTGGAAAAAATATATAAACGGGTTTGGAGGTTTTTTTAATAGCTATTTCTAAAATAATTTCTTCACTAACCCCTGCACTTCTGCACTCCTAAGGTGATTCTTAAGAGATGTGTTACAGATAGAGGAACTTTTGCTGCATGGGTGAACTGCCCAGTAGGGAGAGGCAAAACTTGTTCTGCAGAAATAATTAATACAGATAGCCTTTCTCTTGAAGGGATTTTAATCAGAAACAAAAATGGTGCCCATAGGATTCAGGCATTTGAACTGAATGAGTCAAGACACTGAGAGGTACCAGCAGCAGGATTTGATGGGTTCTGCTGCTTTGAAGTGGCAGGACTGGACTTTTAGCTCCATTCTCACCATTATTAATCATCTGGAAGGTTACATTGCAGAAACGCCTTCATCTCTCACTCCTCCAATTCTCCACATCCACCATCTTTTTTGTCTCATTGGATTTTTAATTCTGTGGAACAGGGTCTGTTAATCTGTATTCATGGTTCCAGATTTTTACAGAGGCTTCCAGCAGAACTTATACTACAATTCATAAATAATAAAATCTGTACATTTTCCTGGGGATTTTTCTTGACATTGCTAGTCCTATAAACAAAAGCATTCTTTATCAAAACAAAAAATGAATGTTTAGAGTACCTGTGAGAAATAAAAAGGAGATGTTATATATTTTCTGTTGTGGGAATTGCAACTCAATCCTCCTCCCCTCATGCTGATATACAGTCAGTCACCCACTTACTTTTCTGAAAGCAGATCTAAGTGACATATTTCTTTTATAAATAAAATGCTAACATCATAACATGCTGCATGAGGTGAAATATGCAACAGATTGATGGAGTAGCAAACTGATGAGCTGTACCTAAGAAGTGCAATCTGATTTCAGAAAGCCCAAAGGGGCTACAATGCACAAGAGAAAAAAAGAAACATTGTTTAATCACTTCTTTCAAAATAGACTGCTGTGAAAAGAGGGTCGCTTATTTTACCACAGAAAGGGCAGAACTCAAAATATATGTGCAGGCAAAATGCTGAAACTAACCTCTTCATAAAAGGCAGCTTTTTCTCACAAGTTTGTGAGCACCTTCTGTAGGGACAATTAACTTAGAGTGTATCATATTGATCTGCAATATACTTTGCAAATGTCAATTTATACCTAGTCTTGCTGCCTCCAGCATATGAGGAAGTGAAATAAAAATGAGTCTGGACTTAATGACATGTAACCATTTGGATGAATAATGTATATATGGTCAATCCCCAATCCTCAGGAGACCATCAGGCTAACTTTAATGTTTGAGACAAGCAACTGTATGTTTTAGATTTATCACTTGAGTCCTAATGCACTTGCCAAAGGACATTAATATTTAAATATTGAAAAATATAGTATCAGCAGGAAAATAGGCAGATTTACAGTTAGGGAGGTTTTCTTTGGTTAGCCTTTAAAACATACCTTTTTCTTTTTCTGAGAGAGTTTAGGAAAACTACTACTCTTTTAATCTGATTCCATATTATGAAAGATATTTAACTTCCTATTTTAAGCCTAGAAATATATGCAGAAGCCAGTTTTTAGGTAGTTCTGTTCTGAGGTCCTCTATAATCTCCCCACTAAAGTCTGGTATAAGATTTATTTTAGAAATACATGAACATGCCAAACTTCTTTTGAAGTCATGAGACCTCAAAACATAGAAAAACAGAATTATCCAAATCACCCAATAATTAGATGAGAATCTCTTCTAATACATTCCTTACCAAATAAGCAATAATTTTTATTATTCTTCCTGAGTCATCCCAGAACATGTTAAAAACATAAGACTTCCTACAGATTGGGTTTGGCTCAATCTTTGTTTCTATTTCCTGACTACTTAATGTGGTGCTAGATGATATACTTGGGAAGTGAATTCCCACCTTGTTGGGTAGAGAGTGAGCAGCACCACTGTATTTGCCTCCAGGCTGCCTGGCAGACATTGGTTGAGATTTGTTTAGGAGACACTGTGGCTGCTGGTGAAAATATTCAAATTGTGAACCTATTTTACATTTGGTAGCACATTAGGATTCATGGTAGAGACAATGTTTTCATTTGCTCCGTTGCTCTCCAAAGACAGTAGAGACATTGATTTCACATTTAGAATATGAGTGTAAATTATTATGAGGTACTTCTTCATATTTGAATTGCATGATAGAAAAACGTGCTCCACTATGCCACGAAGTAAAAAGAGATCCCAATGTAACGAGTATAGTTAATAAACAATATACTTTCTGATAGCTGACACAACCTTCATTAAAAGCTGAATGTAAAGAAATACTGAGAAATAACAAACATCTTCAGTGCTGGCTCTAATAAGTCAAGGTCTCAGAAAGTTTATAGATTAATTCTATTCTCTTGAGCTCAATAATAAAATGTTTGACACTAACAGGTAGCAAACCCTCTTCCCCACTGCTTTCCCAAAGGTGCTCTGGGAGGACCCATGTAACAACCTCACAGCAGATGATGTTGTTAAGTAGAAACAGGGAGAGTTCCAGGCAACTGGCTAGTCCCCTTGGAATGAAGACAGAGGAAGGGATCAAGGGCATTCTCAGCAGATTGGCAGATGACACCAAGCTGAGCAGCACAGTTTACACACCTTAAGGGCAGGATGGAATCCAGAGGGACCTGGACAAGCTCCAGAAGTTGGCCCGAGGAAATCTCATGAGGTTCAACAAGACCCAGTGTAGAGTAGAGGAAATGTATTTGAATATCTGTATAGAGGCTTTGCCCCAGAGGTCCTGGTTGCCCTTGATGGGCTGCAGCTGTGATGTCCTTAATTGGGCTGCACCTGTAACCAATGAAGATAACTGGGATAAAAGGGGGCGGGTTAACCAGTCAGGGAGAGCCTTGGAGGAGTCTTGACCCGAGAGAGAACAGCATGCAGCAGAAGGAGTTAGTGAAGACCTGCAGCCATAAGAATGCACCAAAGAGGTATGGACTTTAGAAGTCTGATAATATCATTATAAGACTCTAGCGAAATAATAGAAGAACAACAACCAGTGCAAGCTGCTTTATCTGGGCTGGGGAACCTCTGGTATCAACACAGGCTGGGGGATGAACAGATCAAGGGCAGCCCTGCTGAGGAGGATGTGAGGGTGCTGGTGGCTGAGAGGATGATGTTGGACATCAGCCAGCCATGTGAGCTTGCAGCCCAGAAAGCCAAATGTGTCCTGGGTTGCATCCAAATAATCAGCAGCAGCATCTGAGGGAGGGGATTCTGTCCCTCCATGTTGCCCTGGTGGGGATCCCAGCTGGAGTACTGCATCCAGCCCTGGGGTCCCTAGCACTAAAAGGACATTGACCTGTTGGAGAAAGTCTGGAGGAGGCCACCAAAATGATCAGAAGACTGGAGCACCTCTCCTGTGAGGAAAGGCTGAGAGAATTGGGAATGCTCAGCCTGGAGAAGAAAAGGCTTCAAGATGACCTAATTGCAATCCTCCAGTACCTGAAGGGAGCTTTCAAGAAAGATGGGGAGGAACTCTTACAAGAGCATGACAGAAGAGGAGGGAATGGATTCAAAGTGAAAGAGTGAAGGTTTACATTAGAGATTCTGAAGAAATTTTTCACTGTGAGGGTGGTGAAGCATAGGAACAGGTTGCCCAGAGAAGCTGTGGATGCTCCATCCCTGGAAATGTTCAATACCAGGCTGGATGAGACTTTGAGCAACCTGCTCTAGGGGAGGTGTCCCAGTGGAAGGTGTTGATGCCCATGGTAGGGGGTGGGATCTAGATGATCTTTGGGGCCCCTTCCAACCCAAACCATTCTATGAGTCTACAAAATTTCTTAGACATCATTAAGGGGCATGGTTATCTAATGTCTGTAACATTATGCATTGGTAAAATACTAGGCAAAGTATATTAAAAGTATATATGCATTAAATTTATAAGCATATATGGATGTCACATAGTTTTACAGCGTACAGCATAGTTTCTGCAGTCGATTTTGTCCAGAAGAGAGAGATTTACAACATCCTTCAATTCTTCCAAAGCAGGGAACCAAGCCTGTAGCATAAAATGAACATAGGTGGTCTATTACAGCATAGAACCTGGCCTATTATGGTATTCGGATATTAGCATTCACTAAGATTTCAGGGCATTCACCATATTATAAGGGAGCTCTGTCACCATTCCAAAGGAAACACTTTGATTTCAAAACCCATATGTTATTCTCAAGTTGTCCTTTTAAAATGATCTAATTCATAAAGAATCTAGATCAGCTTTCTGACAT